>NW_028258410.1:8551844-9751844 GCF_053883595.1 Heterocephalus glaber
CCCGCAGCTCCAGGAAGCTGGGGCTGCTCTTCACAGAGCGGGGAGCCCTGCCATTGCTGCTGCTTCAAGCCAGCGACAAATAAGCTGAAAAACAAGTCTTGAACTTCCTGGAGTCAGGCAAGGAGGCCCAGCACTGCCACCATAGTCCTCCCCTCAGGCCCTTCTCCCTCTGCCTGGAAACAGGCTGACATGGCCTGAAAGGGCAGGAATCACAGCAGCCTCTAGGGCCCTTAAGGAACCTCAGAGGGCTCTGCTACCCTGGACCCCACAGGGAAAGTTCTTCAGCTAATCCTGTGAGGGAAACAGGCAAAGGGGTTTCCCTGCCCACGGGGGTCTCCATGGGGAGAGAAGGGGAGGTAGGGTGGGGCTCTCTCAAGGGCTGGGAAGAGGGGACCAGAAACTTAGTATCAAGAGAAATGATGTAGATTTCTACTTCTATTGAAATTTTATCAAGATAATTATGGATGCACATGGAGGGGTAATAATACAGACATTCCAGGCATATGCAAGGGGTAGCAGGCTAAAGACTGTCAATTAAACCACTGGAAGAATTTTTTTGTTTTGTTTTTTGTTTTTGGTACCAGGGATAGAGCTCAGGACCTTGTACTTTCGAGGCAGGCGAGGTGCCACTGAGCTAAATCCCTGGCCCGTGGAAGAGTTTTTAAAATCCCAACACCCTACACCCAAAGGTACAGAGGAATCCATCATGCCATTCCTGGGTCTACAACAAAGATGACTGAAAACAAACGTTCAACCAAAGCTGCTCACAGGAGCCACAGGAGAAAGCAACCCTGATGCCCACCAAATGATGAGGGGGCACAAAACAGCATGAGCTACCCACTCAATGGGGAATTACTCGACCCTAAAAAGCAGCAGGCCCCAAAATGTGCATGGTTCGAGGAATGTCAGAAACTTCCTGCTTGGTGAGAGGCCGGACACGGAAGAAGCCGAGCTGTGTAAAACGTCCAGAACAGGCAAATCCGCAGGGAAGGGGCTGGATGCGGATAAGTGCAGGGCCCCTTCCGGGAAGGAAGTGTCCCAGGGCCAGACAGTGACGACTGCGCAGACCTGTGACCATGTGAGATGCCAGAGTCATGCTCCAGATGGTCACAGTCCAGAGGTGGCTCGGGGAGACCAGGCGGCAAACACCCATCCCAAGCAGAGGGTACCTGGGAGGGACGAGAATGCCCATGAAAGGAGACTTTGGCCTTCTCCGGGACACTCTGGGTCTGTTCAAGGCATCCTTGCAGTTCTTGTGTTGTCGGAAAGTAATTTTAAAAGCAGGGTGCCCAGTTCTGAGGTCACAAGGAGGAAAGATGGGCCACCCCTGCCCTGCAGCGGCCCCTCAGCCAGTGACGGGGCCCACACTTCATGCAAGGGAGGCAGGCCCCTCCTGCAGGCATATTAATAGGTGACCCATTTATCTGGGAGCCCGGCTACAGGGCCGGCCCAGCCTGCACCCTGGCCACCCACTCCACGCCTTATCTATCAGTCCAGTAACACAAACATCTTGCTGGCCGGGTGGCTTTTAAAGGTGCATTTACAAGCAGCCGCCTTTGAAGCTTTATCTCACCTCCCTCCCACTCAGGGATAAAACCCAGGTACTGGCCTCTCCCGGGGCCAGGCGTTCTGCCCCCAATTGGCCCAGGAAGCAGGGCCGGGGACCACAGGAGACTTCATCTTTCTGCGGGGTGCTGGCATAGAATGTGGGGCCCCGCTCCCCAGCTGCAGGAGGGGCCCATGGAGCAGCCCTCAGACTCTGCCCTGGCCACAATCTGCAGGGTGGTGTGGAGTGGGTTTCTCTTGCTGTCTCTCGGAGCCTGGTGCTCATTGCTGCCCAGCACCAGCCCAGTACGGAGGCGACAGCACCTCTGGGTGGCATGAACTGGGGAGTGGATGCTGAGACAGGACCTCACTGAGTCTCACCAGAGCCAGGACCCAGGGCCAGAACGAAGTCTCTAAGGTAGTCGAGAATTGCCCCTCATCCAGGCACAGTGGCACACACTTGGCCTCCAGAGACTGGGGAAGCTGAGGCAGGAGGATCACACCTCTGAAGCCGCAAATGGACCGTGCTTGCCTCCTGAGGCACCGGGTTAGCTGCCAGAGCCAGAAAAAAAAGAAAGATGTGGTTCCTAGATGACTGCACTGTCAAACAGAAGGACGGGCAAGTGGACAGTGAAGGACGGCACCCCGAGTCTCTCCTGCTTCCTCTCTCCTGCCCTTGCTCCTCTGCCCACAACTCTGAGCATGGCACTGGAAGGGGGAGCCCATCTCAGGCACAGCTGGCCCTGTGGTGGCCCTCCCCAGGAGGCTCCCTGACTGTGCCTCTGTCGTGGCACCTGGGGAGGGGCACCCTGGCCATCTCAGAGGTGCTGGCTCTGCTGGGACAGTGGGAAGCCTGCCGATCCACTGGACCTTAACATTGGCCCAGCTGACTCCACCTTCCTGAGCAGAGCCAGCCAGCAGGCGCTCAGCGACCTCGAGTCAGATGGCCAGGGAAACAGGCTCCTCCAGAGTCTGCAGCAGGTGGGAGTCGACAGCTCCCTGGGGCTCCCCCCATCCTGCCCAGCCTCAGCAGCACCCACATGCACAGCTTTCCCCACTGTATCTCAGGCGTGCCACTGGCCCTGCACACCTGAGACTCACAGACCAGCCCTGCGTTCTTCATCCCCGGGGCTGGCACCAGCTCACGTGGCCAGGATGGTCAGCCCCTGGTTTACGGGCTTCGGCAGAGCCGGGGTCTCGTGGTTGCCCCCCTGACAGTGCTCAGGGCAGAGGACACCCGCATCTGCAGCTGAGAATCTGCTACGAACCACCACCCAAAGGACTCGGGTGGCGAGGGCCTGGGGCCGCTGTGTCCCGCCGGAGAAGGCTGATCCACAAGCCCAGCCCGGCCTTCTGCCTGCCAGCAAAGCTGAGCCTACGTCTGTGCCCATTCCTGCTGCCCCACCTGTGCCCTGCAAACTACCGCCCTGTCCCACAGAGGCACAGTCCCCTGAGCTTGTCCTCCCCACCCCACTGCTCTGAGCAGTGCAGGCCAGCGCCCTCTCCTGCGGACCTCAAGGGTCCCCTGCATGTAACATCTCTAGGCATCTAGTGCCTAGCAGGAAGTGGGGCCAGGGGGTAGGGGAGGTCTGCACACTACGCAGCATGGAGGACCAGCCACATGGCCATTCCCCCACCAGCTCCCACCTGGGAGCCCGCCCGGCAGTGCCAGGGCAGGAATGGGGGTGTAAAGATGGGCTGGGCTGGGTGCACACTCCCTCCCTGGGTGGAGGGAGAGCACTGGCCCGGCCCAGCAGCTTCCACAGTGAGCCCAGGGGAGGGTGGGTGTCACTGAGAGCTGGGGACTCTGCCGGGCGGGACTGGGCAGGACGAAGGGCCACAGCAGGCCTATGGGCCTCCCCTCAGCCCTGGAGGCCAGGCCTGACCCCAGCCAATGCAGCACATCGGTGCTCTGCCTCAGGTGATCCCATGCCCACCAGCACAACTAGCTGGTGTGTGTGTGTGTGCGCGTGCGTGTGCGCACAGGAGTGAGAGTGCACACATGCATGTAGCATACTCCATACACAGTGTGACTGGCCCTTGAGCTCCTCAGGGCCCAAGCCTGCTCTGTGTAGCACTGTACCCAGCACCTGGGCCATCCGACACACAGTGGCGAGAATGGATGAGTGACTGTTGTATGTCCAGTCTGCCGATGTCTCAGCATGGACAGGGAGAGCCTGGACAACTCCTGGGAGAGGCCATGCCCTGCCCTGCCCCCCAGACCCCAGCTGGCAGGAAGGCCTGGAGCACTGAGAGGCGGGCTTCTCAGCTCAGCCATCTGGCTGGACAGTGGTGCTTTAACAGGACCGGAAGCCCCTCCTGCCTGGGCCTCGTGTGTCTGGGGACACG
Source organism: Heterocephalus glaber (assembly GCF_053883595.1). NCBI lineage: Eukaryota > Metazoa > Chordata > Mammalia > Rodentia > Bathyergidae > Heterocephalus > Heterocephalus glaber. The sequence continues at coordinate 8,555,739 of NW_028258410.1, forward strand.
AGTTGGAGGCTCCTACACGTCTTGCCCTCTCCAAAGTCCCTGACCTGTGATCTACCGTAAAGTCCGGACCACCTCCCAAGAACGGCAAGGCCAGCGGCTCCAGGTCCCGAGGTGTGGCGTCCCCAAGCTAGGAGGCCTTCGCCACATGCTCGGAGCCAGGCTGCTCCAGCAGGTGCCCTCCACCCACCCCCAGGTGGTGGAACAGCCACATGGGGGGAAGGGGGAAGGTGGGAGCGAGTCCGGGACAGGCCAGGCTCTCTGCAGGCTGCACACCGAGAGCCAGCAGGGCTGGGGCACGAGAGGGACTCACGCTGGGACAGAGCAAGGCCACACACAGGGACTGCACCAGCCGCACCCCTGCTGGGTGAGGGCTGCGCATGGAGGGGCCTCCACCCTGGGCTGCACCAGGAGTAGAGACTTCAGCACAGCTGGGTCCCGAGACTGAGTGACCCTCCGCCCCACCCACAGTTGCTGACAGCTGTGGGGCCCAAGCCTGGGCCCAGCCCTGGATGTGCAGAGACGTAGAAAGAGGCTGCTTGTGTCTGGGCAGCCACCCCAGCCCACCCGTGCCAGGGCAGCCGCATGGCAAAGCATGGGTGCCACTCCTAGGCAGACCACGGCTCAGCTCCCAGAGCCACTCACAGGGTGGTGCCCTTGGGCTGGGCACTGACCTCCCCGAGCCCTGGTACAGCAAGCTGTTCAGCAAGGGCAGCTGTTGGCAGCACATCACCATGGCAACCTTTCCGGCCAGGGCCAGGAGAGGAGGTCCAGGGCCCAAGACAGCGGGCAGCTGAGGCTCTGCACTGCCCGGGAGCCACACGAGAAATCGGGCCGCAGTGCCCAGCGCGTGCCCTACTCCCGGGCCAGGGTGAGGCTGGGCATGTGACAGCTAGGACATCTCTGGACGCAACACGTCTGGCCCAGGCAGGGGCGGAAGCTGTGGGCAGTGCTGCACCCCCTCCTCACAGCCAGGAAGGGCTGTCCAGCTCTGTGTGTGTGTGCAGTGGTGCGGACCGAATTCAAGGCCTTTGCATTGAGCTACATCCCCAGACCCTTTTTATTTTTTATTTGGAGAGAGGTTCTCACTAGGTTGCTTAATAGCCCAAGGTGGGCTTGAGTGCATAATCCCCCTGCCTCAGCCTCCCCAGTGCTGGGATTATAGGTGAGTGCCACAGCATCTCAGCTTTTTAGTCAACTTTATTCTTACAAAACTAAACATATTCTTGCCTTATAATCCCATGGTCACATTCCTAGGTGTGGACCCCAAAGGATTAATAACTTATCAAGGGGCCAGGGATGTAGCTCAGTGGTACCTCACCTGCCTGGCAAGTCCAAGGTCTTGAGTTCAATCCCAGGTACTGCAAAAAGTAATAGGAAAGAAAGGAAGAAAGAAAGAAAGAAAGAAAGAAAGAAAGAAAGAAAGAAAGAAAGAAAGAAAGAAAAAGAAAGAAAGAACACATCAGTATCCGTTCAATCGTTAGCATGTCCCTGTGGCCAGAATGACCACAGCCAGAGAGGCTGTGTTCACTGGGGACGCGGGGAGGGGGTGAGCACAGCAAGTCTGCACTTACTCTCAATTTTACTGTGACCCTAACACTACTCTAAAAAATTAGTTTACTAATTTTTTAAAATCAGCCTTATTAGCCAGGGATGGTAGCTGTGCCTGTAGTCCCAGCTACTCAGAAGGCTGACACAGGCATTGTTCAGAACTTGAGACCAGCTAAAGTGCCATGGAAAGACTGAGTCTCAAACAAAGAAAAAATCAACCTCATTGAAGTGTAATTTGCATAAAGCAAAGGTCAAAGTCTTTCACACAAGATGACAGCGAGCCCTGGGAGCCTCCCACCTGATAGGACTTCCGGCCCTCAGAGAGCTACCTCTGCCCGTCTGACCCCACCAGACTCCGTGTAACCTCAGGCTCCAGGCCTTCTGGGCTGGGTTCCCTTCCTGGGCTGCATGTCCTCTGCCACTCATGCCCTGCCGCGTGTGGCTGCCCTCGCCCGGTACTCAGTTGGAAGCCACACGTGTTGGAGGTCCTGCCTGGAGCCCCTTACCCAGCCATCCACCTGTGCAACCAGGGGCCACTATGAACCCCACAGCCCTGGGGCGGGCACAGCACAGGGCTGCTGGGGTGCATAAGAAAACTCCTGCCAGCCAGGGATTTAGCTCAGTGGTTCTGGCGCCTGCCTCACAAGCGCAAGGTCCCGAGTTCGATCCCAGGTACAAAAAAAAAAAAGCATGCAGAAAACTGCTGCCTGCCGGGCAAGTGCAAGGGCCTGAGTTTGATCCCTGGTACCAAAAAGAAAACTCCATTTTTTTCAATACTGATCTCCGGGCAGAGCCCCAGCCCTGTCCAAGCCAACCTCCGCCAGAAGCAGCCCACCAATGAGAGCCTAGGGAAGCCTCGGGGCTCCTGTCAAGCGCCTGGAGGACCACCTTTCAGATGAAGCTGACTCAGAGCTTGTGTAACTGGCCCAAGGTGGCCCAGCTCTCAAAGCACGGAGGCCCAGGTTCAGACCTCTAGATTTAAGGCTGAGCCAGGCCAGTGTGAGAGCCAGCACTGCCGTGGGGTGTGTACTCTGCCTTTCCATGAGGACCCGCCAGGCAGCCACATGCTCCCCCGCCAGGCACATGGTATACTCAGCCAGACTCAAGACCAGCCCCAGCATGTCACACGTGCAAACACACAGGTGGACACACACAAGCTGAGGGCAACAGCTGAGCACTTTGAAACGCCCACGCCACGGCTGAGTCTGCTCAGGCTGCTGCAGCAAAATGTCTCATCCTGTGGACTAAAGACAGCAAAATCTTCCCTCTGGGCTCTTGGAGGCTGGAAGTAAAGGGGACACAGGCAGCTTCGGTGCCTGGGGAGGGCAGTGTCCTGATTCACAAACAATCCCACCGCCTCCGCAGGTCCCTTGGCCTCCTGCAGTAGAAAGGTCAGGAGCTCCCTGTACCTTTTGCGAGGACACTGACCCCATCCAGGAAGGCTCCACCTCCTGGTCTCCCAGCTCAGTCGACTCCCAAGCCCCTCAGTACCAGAACCATGAAGTTAGGATTTCAACATATGAATCTGGGGGAACACAGATCTTCGGACCACAGAAAGCAAGCGTGCTCACACACACACACACACGCATGCATGCACACCTGTGCAGGTGCACATGAACACATAGTCTCCACGTACCAGGCCGTGCCCGCACTCAGCATGCCCAACCCCTCCATGGTTCACACGCCAACGCACACCAAAATATCTGGGCAGGGGGGAGCAAGAAGCATCCACAGGGCCCCACAGCCTGACCAGAGCCTGCGGGGGCCCATGCCAATGGCAACTCCTTCCCAGAGGCCAGCTGAGGGGGCCCAGTGGGACCAGAGATGGTCCAGCCCTTACCTGCAGCCCAGGGCCAGCTGCTACAGCCAGCAGGGAGCAGGAAGTCCACTCGGTCTGTCCTCTAACCCAAGGACACTCCCCCATCCCATCCACTTGGGGGCTCTGAGGGTCCTCACCAGCTCCCTCCTGCAGCCCCATGGACTTAGTAGTCCCCGGCTTCTGCGAAGAGCTGGACAAGCTAAGAGTGGGTGACCAGGAGGATGTGGGAAGCCACCCTCTCTGCAGAGTGAAGCCACCACATTGTCATCCAGGGAACAAATGCAGAACCCAGCACCTGGCTCCTCCAGCACCCTGGGCCAGGCCAGCCCTCCCTGTCACACCGGGGCCCCAAGTGGCTAGGGCACCCACAGACCCTGGGCAGAGGCCAGGCCTCAGCCCCAGCCCCAGCAGGATCACCTCCAATAGCAGTCTCTGGATTCCCATCCCCTGGACTTTGGCAGAACCGATCCTGGGCTTATCCCCAAATCACAGACGAGGAAACCGAGTCCAGTCAGGGGACCTTTGCCAGCCCAAGGTGAGCTAGAGGTGAGCTGGGGTCTCTGGGCTGGGGAGCCCTGCCCACCTCTGTCCCCCAAAGTATGTGCAGGCGCTCTCCTGCCCGCCTCCGCGTGCCCTGCACGCTCGCAGTCCTCCTGGGCCCCTGGATGCTCCCTGTCACCAGCTTGGCTGCCAGGGCAGCGGCACCAGCCACGGGGAAATTATGGGGAAACAATTCCATCTCTATTCTCCAGGCCCAGCCTGTTCTGCCACTTTCTGCGAGATGGCAGAACCTGTCCAACGGCTTTGGACAGTCCCTGCCTCCTTTCTGCTCCTGGCTGGGAGAAGGGGAAACCTGTCCTGCAGGTTGGGCCAAAATACCGCCTTGTTGCCTGTGGAAGTCCACACGCTGCTCACTCCTATCTCCGGGGTGGGGGCGCTCAGCGCGGCACACGGCCGGCCGGAGGTCGAGGCAGGGCGAGGCCATGTGAGTACCCAGTGGCACCAGGCAGGGCAGCTGGAGAAGCCAGGGGCCGGGTCACCAGGATGGGACATGCCACGGGGGCTGGAGGCCCAGCTCAGGCTCCCTCGGGAGCAGGAAGCAGAGGTGGGTGGCCCACTGGGTAGCGTGAGCGACTCACAACCTCCCAGCCTGGGCCCAAGTGAGGAGGGGCCCAGTGGGCTTCCTGGACAGGGCCGGGTGCAAACAGGCAAAGCCTGGTGACACACGGGCCCAGGAGCCTGCGGTCTGGAGGGGCTTGAGGGCTCCTCCATCCCGGACCTCCCACTGCCCCGAGCCCATGGGGCAGGACCACGGCAGCCATGGGGCAAGCGGAACGTGTGGGGAGCCACCCATGGCTCGGCTCAGTGTGGGGCAGCCCAGCTCAGGGTGGCAGCGCTCGGCCCCTGCCCCCAGGCCTGGAGGCAGCAAGGGCCAGCCCAGCCCTGAGGAATCGGGTTGCAGAGCCCTCTGTTACCTGAGCCGCAGAGCAGCCTTGCTCCTCTATGCAGGTGCGCACATGCACGTGGGGTGCACACACAGGAGACACACTCTGTGCCCCGAGCATACATGTGCAGCTGGACCTGGGTCCGTGCCATCGCTGTGCACATGGCAGAGGGGGTAGCTGAGGCTGCACATGGGTGCTCCTTGGCATGTGTGCAAATGTGGGTTTCTCCGCGTGAGGGTATTGCTGCTGCCCATAGGTGTATGAGGGCAGCACACACGTGTGCACCAGTCCATCGTGGGCCTCAGTGTCCGAGAACGTCGGTAATGCTCAGCAGAGCGCTCTGGATGTGGCCCTCCGCCCTGGACAGGCCCAGGAGGTTACTAGAAGCCCTGGTTTGTGCCCAGACCAGGTCCCTTGTGAGCTGGTAACTGTAGCCTCTAGCATCCTGCATTAGGACTCACCACTGTTTTCTAAATGGGGAAACTGAGGCATGGCCAGGCAAGAGAGTTGATAAAAGTCACCAAGGGAGAGGCTTTGCCTGTCACTGCAGAAGCCCCCACACCGAGTGGGCGGAGATGCTGGAGCCAGCCAGACCTTGGTTCGAATCCTGCCTCCACCTGTTCACCTCCTCTGCTTCCAGCCTCAGTATCTCAATCTATAGAATGGGACGCCTCTTCCATGGCCAAATGGGCTCTGATCGCATCATGTGAGCACACATGCCATGAACATTTCAGGGACTCTGATGGCATGCCTGGCCCTGGGGTCCCCAGGCAGGAGGCAGAGGGGGGATGAGGAATCACTTGGCGATGAGCAGTCAGGGTACATAAAGCAGCCCAGGGAATGGCTCTGAACTCAGCCTCCTCCATGAGACTTCGGAGGGTTTCAGTGCCCCACAAGCCAGAATAGCCCGCGGCACAAAGTGAGGTGCAGGGTGGCCCACGGGCCATGCACCTGCTGCAGCCACTGCTGCAATCAACACTGTTCTTGAAGGCAGGTGGACAGTCAGATAGACAGACCAACAGTCCCGTCCAGACAGCAGGAGAGAGTCCTCTCCCCAGGCACCCCTCTCCCAGGAGCAGGAAGGGGGCAGAGAGAGGGACGGCTGCATGGGCAGATACCCTTGGGCCATGGAGCCAGGCAGCTCCTTGATTCTGCACCTGAAGGACAGGGAGCCAACCCAACCCCCAATGACACAGGCTCAGTCAGCCTGAGGACCCAGGGCCCCAACTACCCTGAGGCCAGGACTCGGGTCTGGCCACTGGCACTGGGAGGCAGGGTACCAGTGGGCACCTCTGTGGCCTCCCACCGGGCCAGGTGCCCTTTTGTGGCTGCAGCCGGGGGATGCCCTCCTCTGTGTGGGGACCAGAAGGTGCTCCCCTGGGCTCAGATACCACGACCCGTGGACTTGAAATCCACAGTAGCTGACTGCGTGCTTTCACCATGGAAACCCAGGCCTCTCCCCTGGACTGGGGAGGGGTTTGTCCTGCAAAAGGTCTTTTTGGCCACTGGACTTGAGCTTGTCACTAGAAGAGGGGCTCCTGCTGGTGGCACCACTAGCCACCTGGGGCTGTGAGGAGGGAGGCAGAGGGCCACCATGCCCTGATCCTGCATAACCTGAAACGCGCAGTACTCACTGGGACCCCTGCAGCAACCTGATATGTGGCAAAGGTGTACATAAAACAGGCTCAGAGAGGTAAAGCAACTTGCCCAAGGCTCCCCAGAGGACAAAGACGGAACAGGAGCCATGTCCAAAGCCCTTTCCTTTAGCCCACTGCCCAGACTGATGCCCCAGCCAGCTGCTGGGTGGGGGGTGGGGCACTGAGACCCAGCCCGCTAAGACTGACATAGTGGTGGAAAACCCCTGCCTCCTCTCTGGCTACTCTGCAGGGGCCTGGGGGGCAGGTGGGGCCCTGGGAGGCAGGTGGGGGCCTGAGGGGCAGGTGGGGCCCTGGGAGGCAGGTGGGGGCCTGAGGGGCAGGTGAGGGCCCTGGGAGGCAGGTGGGGGCCTGAGGGGCAGGTGGGAGCCTGAGGGGTAGATGGGCCCTAGGAGGCAGGCAGGGCCTTCAGCAATTGCTCTCCTGGGGGGGACGCAGGAGGAAGGTGATCTGGCTAGCTCTCAGGCTCCTTGGATCAGGGATGTGCCCTGTTCGGGTCTGGTGGAAGGAGCACACTGCCATTTGAAGGAGCAGAACCTGCAGGCCCAGGAGCCCCACACGGCAGCCCTGAGCCAGCCAAGGCTCAGGCCCACCCCCCTAGCTTGGTCTGTGGTCAAAACCCCCCTCAGGGGCCCTCTGTTCTCATCCACAAAGGGGGACCGAGAGCAAGACCTACCAGGTTGGACCTGGTAGTAGCTCAGAAGGTGGCAGTTGTGAGTCCCTTTGCACCTGCCCCCAGGGTCCAGCCCCAACTGACAGGTGGACACAGGTGAACAACCTGCTCTGTCCTTCCACCTGCTCCTTCCTTGGGGCTCAGCCACAGCCTGGGCACCAGGAGGGGATGGTGTACCCCTGGGCCAGCCTGCGGCCCCTCAGCCAAAGCTCAAGTCTCTGCTCACCCCCACCTGAGCAGTCCCCGAGCTCCCCCACATCTCCGCCTCACACAGGCCCCCGGCAGCAGGCCAGCCCGTCACCCCTGCAAGCTTGTCCCCCGTCCCAGCCCTCCCAGCTCCCAGCCAGGCCTTGGCACCTGGAAATACCCCCTGCCGCCTTCAGAGTCCCCTGCATCCCAAGTACACCCAGGAGCCCCTTCAGCCCAAGGCCCCACACCAGGTTGACAGGCCCTCCTGACCCCTGGCATGGGGCAGCTGGGTGTGCCTGTGTGCTTTTATGTCAGGCTCATTCTACTCCTACCACCCACTTGTGCCCCAAAGCACCTGGGCTTGCAGACTGTTCCACTGGGGCACCTCCCCACTGCCACCAGCCCACCCAGCTCTGAGTCCAGCCACCAACCACACTGCTCTGCCCATGGGCCCTCAACACACTGTCCCTTGCCAGCATCCTGGAGAATATTTCCTGCCATCCTTGAGGCCCTGAAGAGAGGAACAGCCAGGCAGGGCCTGCAGTGTCTGGTGCAGAGAGGGACCCTTGAGTGGGAGGGCACAGGGCTCACAGGGAGAGCTCAGGTCCTGCGTGCCACCTCAGATCCACAGTGAGGTCACTGGGAACAGCGCCCAGCTCACGTGGACCCAGAGCCCACAGGCACCTCGGGTTCCTTTGGATGGTTCTTTTACGGGCGTTGGCCCAGCCCATACAGCAGGCACCAGGGGCCAGGGAAGAACAGCCCACTGGGCAAGTTTGGGTGGAATTTCAGGTGCAGCAGCTCAGCCCAGCCTGAGCCACGGAGGCCCCAGCTGGCCACCACACCTCCCAGGCCCTTAGCCAGCTAAGGCCAGCATAGCCGCGGAGCCACCGGGGAAGTGTCCCAGCCCCCACTGGGCAAATGCACAGGACAGGCAGCTCCAAAGCCAAGGTGAGCCCAGCTACCACTCCCCTGTGCAAGGGAGGTGCGAATGTGACCTCTCTGAACCTCAGTCTCCCCATCTGGGCAGGGATAGATGGCTATGGTGAAAGTGATGGGTTTCCAGCTCGAGAGAGCATGAAGCTTGGGAACTGGGGCCAGAATTACCGATCACTGTGGTCACGTGACCACACCCTAGCCTGAGCCTCTGGAATTCAGAATCTTGTCCTTAACCTGCAAGAACACCCCCAACAGGTGAACCCACACTCCCAGCCTCCGGTCGGCCTCCGAAGAGTGGCAGACCTCCCATCCTTCATTCCAGAGCCCTCACCCACGGGACACCATGCCACCAACTGTCGCCCCTGCCCCCTCACAGGCTCTGGGGCAATCTCAGAGCCCAGGTGGGCCAGCAACACAGGTTTTGGGGACCCAGCTCCTGTGCTCTGCTCTCCATCATGCCCCAGCTTGCACTGCCCAGCAGGCTCCCATGGGCTCCCTGAGCGACACGGTGTCCCTAAGCCCAGCCTTGTGCCTGGATGTCACAGTTCTGTCTGGTGCTCTGACACTTGGCTGTAGATACGAGGACCCAGCCAAGAGCCAGGCCTGAGCCAGGACCCCAGAGTTTCTCCTTCAGGCAGCTCCAGCCCCATGCTCACCTCTTGAGGCCCCAGGCCAGCCACCAGTGAAGGGCACCCACTGCCCGACCCCCAAGAGCCTGGAGTGGTCGTGTCTCTCTGTGCTCAAGGGCCTTTGGATCTCACATGCCAGGGGGCATCGTGCAGTGGGACACGGGCACTTGGGAGCTTGGCCTGGGCCCTTCCTGCAGCACTGGGTGTCTGCCCTGCTCTGAACACTGCAGGTGTCTTTGGGGCAGTCTTGGAAATGCCTGCGACATGGTGTCCTCTCCTCTGTGGCCCGTGCTGAGGCCTTGGGCACAGCTCATATCGCAGGCTCACCCACAGACATCAGCAGAGGGTGGAGGCTCGGGGTGTCGCTGCACCACAGCCAACAAGAGAGCGCGCGTCCTGCTGTGGAGGCCAGCCGTGCAAGGAGAACGTCAGAGGGGAGACAGGCACTGGAGGGTGAACGTGCTGAGACCCTGGGTCACAAGTGCTCCCATGTCTGTCTGTGTCTGCGTGTGTGCAGCTGTGTGTACATGCGCACAGGTGTGGGTGTGTCTGTGTGCACACGCTGTCTTGGGCATGGTGAGCATGGGCACAGATGAAGGGACGAGCCCCACCCTATCAGGCTGTGGTTTGGAGGGGAAGCTTCGAGGTGGGAGGGTAGACAGCCGTGGCTGGGGTGGGAAAGCAGCTGATCTTGCTCCGGGAGACCCCACCTGAGCCCCGAGCCAGGCAGGCACTGTCCTCTCTGCTCAGGCAGAGCTTACATGGGGACAGTACTGGCACTGGAGGGAGAGACACCCCTCAGGGGACAGGGCAGCTGGGGAGGGCTGGCACTCACCCCAAATGCCCCTTGCTCTCTGCCGCCCTGCCCTCAGGGTGGCCCAGCTGCACACTTGCACTCCTGGGCACCTGCCTTGGGGTCTGGGGTCTCAGCAGAACCTCCCTAGGGGGAGCCTCCCCCCACCCCACCACGTGGGTTCTGCCCTGATGCAGACCTGAGAGCTTGGCCCTGCTGCCTGCGGCTGGACTCCGATGCCCACAGGCCCTTTCTATGCCAACTTCTCTCCCCTCTTCCTTCCCTGCAGGCTGGAGCCAGGTGGGCAGTAGAGGCACGGCCATCCCCACACGCTGGGCAGCGTAGCCAGGTGCAGGGCACCATGGAGACCTTCATGGAGTCGCTAAACAAGCTGAAGGACACCCACGAGAAGGAGGTCCTGGGTGAGTGCTGGGGGTTGAGGACCAATGGTTCTGATGGCCTAGGGCAGGCCAGGGAGCTCCTGTGTGTCACCTCCAATTCTCAACAAAGACAGGGACCCCATTTTTGTAGGAAGGGGACCTGAGCTGCAAGGTGGCTAGATGGCCAGGCTGTACCCAGACTCAGCGGACAGTGCTCCCCTCCCCTCACACAGGGTGTGTGAAGACTGCAGCCCCAGAGTGGGTGCATTTGAGGGTAACCACCAACACCCCGTGGTCACCCCCAGCCCACCCTCCAATTGCATCCATGCTGTGTTGTCCCAGAAGGCCACCCAAATGGAGCTGTGTGGGGTGGCACATACCTGTAATCCCAACTCAGGAAGCTGAGGCAGGAGAATCGCAAATTCAAAGTCAGCCTGGACAACACAGCAAGAACCTGTCTCAAAAAAACACCAGGGCCGGGGATTTAGCTCAGTGGTTCCACCGCCTGCCTCACAAGCGCAAGGACCCAAGTTCTTCCCCCAGTACCAAAAAAAAAAAAAACAGCCCCCACCAAGACCCTTGAAAAGCTCTGCTTCAGTGGCCCCTCACCCAGAACTGGGCCTCAGTGCCTCTCAGAGGCAAGGGTGTCCACTTCAAAGGACAGAGTGTGTGCTTCCCAAGGCCTGTCGGGAGCATTCCAGAAGGCCGAGCTGAAACTCTTCTGGTCCCTCCAGGTCATGCCCCAGGCCCTGCACTCCTGCCTAGTTCCCCACCAGTCAGGGATGCACCTCCTCCCCATCCCCCTGCAGTGCCAGCCCCCGCCCAAGGCCTTCCACAGAGTGCCCAAGGGGCTGGTTATTTCCTGAGCACCCGAGAGGCAGGGCTGCTTGGGCAAGACCCCCATCCATAATGGATGACAAAGCTATAACAAGCCAGGCATGATGGCGCCCGCCTGCAATCCCAGCTCTCCGGGATGCCAAGACAGGAAGATTACATGTTTGAGCCCGGCCTGGGTAACTCAGCAAGACCCTGTCTCAGAACTTTTTTAAATGGGAGGAGGGAGGGCTGGGAACTTAGCTTAGTGCAAAGGCTCGTGGTTCAATCCCCAGGACTGCAAAAAACAAAGATATGTCGAAAGGGGGTCTTATAAGATCTCCCCCAAAAGCTGCTGATTTCTCTTTAGCATCTCCCAAAACACAGCTCCTCTTGGCTCCTGCGCCCTGGCAGCCCCTTTCAGCACTCGGGGAGCTAAGCCCAAGCACCCCAGCAGGCATAGACAGGAAGCCCTCCCAGAGGGGCAGGCAGGTGGTCGGGGGTCCAAAAAGGACCCAACATGACAGTCATCGACAGAAGACGATAGCTCATGGTTCCGCCCAAACCCTGCTGCAGGGCGCTGCCTGGAGGGCCAGCAGGGCTGGGCCTGACCTCCCTCCCTCTGTCCCCCACCAGGCCTGCAGAACAAGCTTCTGGAACTGAACTCTGAGAGGTGCCGGTGAGTCAGCCGCTCAGAACTCCCCCCGATGCCCCAGGGCGCAGTTGCTGCTGTCCCAGGGAAAGAAGGGAAACTGAGACTCAGTGTGGGGTGGGGTGAGTCACTGGCCAAGGTCACACAGCTCACAGGTGGTGGAGACAGGCCTGGACCCCGGGGGTGCTGGCCTCCAGGGGCCGGGCAAGCCCCTGCGCTCACTGTGAGGCTGTGACAGACCCTGGCTTGCCGCTTCCCGGAGACAGGCAGCCTGTGCGGCAGGCTCCCAAGGCCCACGGCTGACCATGCTGCAGCCCACCCTCACGGGGAGGAGCTCCGTCCTCAGTGGCAGTCCCACCTCGGCTGTTTCCCGAACAGGGATGCCCAGCGGGTGGAGGAGCTCTTCGCCAAGAACCACCAGCTGAGGGAGCAGCAGAAGGCGCTGAAGGAGAACCTGCGGGTGCTGGAGAACAGGTGAGCGGGCCCCAGTGAGAACCGTGCCAGGCAGGCCTTTCCACTCCAGGACTCCTCAAGGCCTTTGGTGAACTGCCTCCCAAGACTCCTTCCCCAGCTCCATTAGCGGGGACACCAGGCCACAGGATGGGGATGGCCCGGGCCCACAAAACACAGTCTGGCGTCCTGGCAGCAGCAGTGAGGGGCTGCAGCCTCCCCTCAGGGTGGCCTCTCGCTCCTTTGCCCACAGACTTCGGGCCGGCCTGTGCGACCGCTGCATGGTCACCCAGGAAGTGGCCAGGAAGAGGCAGCTGGAGTTCGAGAGCTCCCACCTGCAGAGCCTGCAGCGCATCTGTGTCCTCAGTAAGTCCGCCACAGCCCCATGTGCCCCACATGGCCAGTGACTCCCAGGCTGTCCAGCTTTACTTGCAGCCGTGGGCAGCCCTGCACTGCGGGTGCTCCACGCCGCCGTTCTCAGACTAATGGTACGCAGCCCTGCTGCCTGTGTCTCCCCAACAGGCTGGGAATGGAACTGTATCCCTGCCCTCCCAGGGCCTTGTCCTCCTTCTCCCAGTGATGAGGGGTTCCAAAGAGCTCCGAGGCTCACTGGGACCCCTAGCAAAAAGCCTGGGGTTGGGGGTCCCTTCTTATTCAATAACATCCGACTGTCTGCTCTTGCAGTGAGCATTCATGGGGCATCTACTATATTACAAGCCCTGGGCTAAGTACAGGGAGCCATGGATGGAAGTGAGATAGGGGTCCCAGATGTGAGAGCCCCACCCTGCCCTCGGTCCCTCCTCCCTGGCTGTTCCACTCATGACTGCCTTTTGCAGCCAACGAGATGACCAAATTAAAGGAGGAGAACAAGATGTTGAAGGAGGAGGTGAAGCGGCTATGTGGCCTGGAGTGAGTGGGCAAAGGCACCGGCCCCTACCCCAATTCCCCACCCCACCCACACCAGATCCCATGCAAGTCCAGGGGAAGTGCTGGTGGGGGAAGCACAGGTGGGCTGCGCCTTCCTGGTCACGGGGCTGCCACCCCTCAGCCCCCTTGCTTTGCCTCCAGAGACAAGCCGGCACCCCCAGCCAGGGAAGGTACCTTGGAGCGCCCCTCACCCCTGCTGCTCCCCTCCCCCGGCGGCCGGAAGGCTGTCACCGAGAAGCCACACGGAGGCCATGAAGAGGCTGAGGAGGAGCAGCAGGCCACAGCTTCTCCAGGAGAAGGTGCGTGGGGCAGAGGACGGGCCAGGGCTGAGCCACCCGTCTTGAGGGTCTCCCGAGCTCCTTGCCACTGCTTCTCCTCCTACAGACAAGTCCGCGGGCTACAGGACATCTCCAGTGGTCAACCCGCCCGAGTCCCGGGCCCCAGACATGGTGAGCCTTCAGCTGACACGGGAGGCTTGGGCACAGTGGACAAGGCCAAGGGCCGCAACCGCCCAGCCACACTGACCCGCCTGCCCTGCACAGAGTCCCCAGCGCATCTCCAACCAGCTGCACGCCACTGTCGCTGTGGTGCGGCCTGGGTCTCGGGCCTGCCTGGCGGACCGCGGCTCCTCCGACCGGACATCTCCACCCACCAGGAGCACCCCGTCCAGTCCAGTGTACGAGCACAGCCTCCCTCTGGACAGGTGAGCCCTCCGCCCCACGCTGTGGTGGGAGACCACCAGCCCGGAGTCCCCTTTTCATCTCTCCTGAACTCCGCCTTTTCTCTGGCTTGGTTTTCCTGGGCATCTTGCCTGCCACAGAGCTCCCACATGGACATCTCCTGAGTGACCAGGCTCAGGGGCATGGCGGGAAGAGATGGTCAGGCTTGGAAAGGCCGCTCCGAAGGCCCATGCCAAGCTCTCACCTCATGGTCTGAGAGAGGGAATGGGCAGGTGGGCCCCACCCTCCAGGCGACTCCTATGAGCTGAATATCCCACCGGGAAAAAGTGCAGGAGTCAATGTCCAGGCCCAGACACCCATGGCCAAGAGTACCACCCTGCAGCCGAGGGGCTGAGAGCCCACCTCTCCCATGCTGACCTGGGGTGACCTTGGTGACTTTGAGTGGCCTGCCTCACTCTCTGGGCCTCAGTTTACTCACCTGTGAAATGAGGACCCTACTGCTTCCCTTTTGTAAGGGTTCCTCATTGAGTTTCTTCTCCCTTCAGCTTCCTGCGGGCTTCCGGGCCTGCAGTCCGGGCCTATGAGTCCCTGAAGCGGCCCCTTCAGACCGACCACTTCTGTCTCCTGGACCGCCATCTGTCCCTGCACCTCCAGAGCCCACACAACAGCCCCCCAGCCCTAGCCCCAGCCCCCCACAGCCCCCAGCCCTGGGTCCTGAAGGCAGGGGAGGCCTGGGAGGAGCCCGTGGGCCTGCTGGGCCTGCCTGGCGCCCTGGTGGGCATGCAGGACCCCCGGCTAGAGGGGGTGCTACACCTGCTCCTGGCTCAGCGGCAGCTGTGTGCGCGGGCACGGGCGGGCAGTGACACACTGAGGGGTCCGCCCCCCATGGGGGGGACTCCGCCCTCCCCGCCAGTCGGCTGGGACTCTGACAGTCCTGAGCATGAGGTGCTCGGGGCAGCCCTGACCACAGCAGCCCTGCCTGGTGGGCGGCACCCACAGACCGCTGGCAGCTCCCCTCAGAAGGAGGCAGGGGCCACTCAAGACTATGCCCCAGACAAGCCCCTGGACCTCTCAGACCCGGGCCGCAGCAAGGACGCCCCCAAGTCTGCCAGCCAAGCTGAGTCCCTCAGCTCCAAACTCGCCTGCCCTCTCAGCCCTGAGCCGCTGACTCTGTCCCGCGCCCTGACTCACAGCCCCCCAACACTCAGCAATGGCACCCAAGGACCCACAGAGCCAGAGCCGGAGGGGTCTCCCACTCCCACGGTAAGGGGCCCAGGGCTGCCCACAGCCCAGGGCCTGACCTCGGCCTCCATGACCGCCACTGCAGTCCAGCCTCCCCTCAGCCTTGGACTGCCCTCCTGTGCCAACCCAAAGTCAGTACCAGGAGTGCCCTGGCCACTCATTTGCACAGGGCTGACCTCCGGCCACAGCCCAGGTGTGGACTTGCGGGCTGCATCCACCCAGGGCTGACCACCCCGGCCTCCTTCTGCCTCCCCCAGGGCCCCTCACCGCCTCTCCCAGGGCCCCCCCTCAGCCTGCTCACTGCCATTGGGACCAGATGTGAAGCCAGAGGGAGGTCAAGGCCAGCACCCCACCCACAGGGCCCCAAGGCTGCTGGGCCCCCAGGTACAGTGAGTCTGCAGGGCCACCAGGGACCAGCGGGAAATGGTGCCGCAGGGGAAGGGAGGGCAGCGCCCCGGCTTGGTGGCCCTGGGCCTGGGGTGTGTTTCCTCTACTGCAGACTGAAAGGAGCTGAGGGCCAGGCAGACGTTCCCAGCACATTCAGTGTTGGGAAGGGCATCGGTCCGAGAGCTGGTAGTGGCCAGCCTGGGGGAGGGCATCCCAGTAGGCAGGGCCCTCACGCAGGGCCAGCGGAGGCCCGGCCTGGTCCAGATCCCAGCTGTGCCTGGGGCAAGTTACCTGGCTCTGCAGAACTGTTCCTATCCTAGTTAGACGGGCTCAGGTGGCTCCAGAGCCACCACCCTGGCTGACCCTCCCCTGTGTCTTTCAGAGCCCAGCAAGGCTGGAGCGCACAGCCTAGGGTCGGGGGAACTGGAGGAGTCTGACACATCCAACAGTGAGGTGGGCCCACAGCCACATGCTGGGGGAGGTGGCGCTGCCCAGGCTGCCAGGGCTGCCCCTTGTCCTGAATGTACCCCTTCTGCCCAGGTGGACCGAAGCTCCGAAACAGGGGCCAAACTGAGCATGCCAGGGGAGGAACACAGGCGCTTCTGCCCCCAGAAGCCCCAGCAGGGTTTGCAGCAGAAGAGGAAGCAGACCTTGGACCTGGCAAGCAGAGGTACCTCTGAAAGGCCAGGTGGGGAGGCAGGGGTGTGGCCTTTCCCAGCCACTGAGAGAGTAGCATCCCAGGCCAGAAGCCCTGGACCTCTCCAGCACCAGGCCCTAAGAGCAGGGACTGGGGGTGGCCTCGCTGAGTTCTGACTGCACTGTGTATCTATCCTGAGCCTGTTTCCCTGCCTGTTCTTAGGGGACTAATACTAGGTCCCAAGCAGAGAGCAGGGGACAGTTATCACCATCCTCAGAAATGAGGAGCACCCTGGTCCACAAGCAGCCTCCTCCCCACCCCGGGCTTGGCACCCGACTCTCATGCCCACCTTCAGCCAGGAGAAGCAACAGAGAGATGCCTGTTGGGCCCGAGGTGTCTCTCCCCACTGGGGCTGCTCTCTTGTTTGCCCAAGGCAGTGCCCTGGGGTTCAGCTCCTCCCGATAAGGCGGGCAGGAGCCTCAGCCCTGGTACCGGGATATCAGGACAACTTTCCACTTCCTGCTCTGGGCACAATGGCTGAGCCTTTGAACACCTAAGCTCATAATCATGTGGCCCTGGTGTTTGCCCAGGCAGGGCCTACAGTTCAGCAGGCTGGGCTGTGGCCACCACAATGCGCCATTGTTGCCGTGGCCTGTGTTTGCTTGAGTGGAGAAGACCAGCACACTTGTCTTGTTCCCAAGTGTTTCCTGCAGGGAGCGTGCAGGTGGGGAGCCATCCACAGGGTGTGGGGGGTCACCTCCCTCCAGCCCGACTCCCAGCTAGGCCAGGGTAGGGGAAGCTGGTAGGGGCTCCGAGCAGGCCCCAGGCACCCCTGGGGCAGCACTCCATGCTCTCAAAACACCTGCCTGGCAGTCAGTAGGACAGGCCCTGCCCTGTACACTGGGCACCCACCCTGCTGGACAGGGTGCTGCCCAGCCCAGTGCTAGGGCCAAATGCCTGTATCTTGTTCCTCGGAGAATAAGAAGGGCATGTATCGCTTGCTGCCTTGTGACCGCCTGACCCTGCCCAGCAAGTAGGATTGCCACTGTTTCACAGGCTGGGAAACTGAGGCTCAGAGCTGAGGTCCAAGGTCACAGGTCTGGTGCATGGTGTCCAGGGTCAAAGCTGACTGCACCCTGCGCCTTGGCAGGGCCCAGACGCCCCTCCCCTCTGGTCTCAGCCACACAGTCGACCTCACAGGGGCTTGGCCTCGGGTCACTCATGAGCTCAGGGTCACCAGGCCTGTTCCGGGCCCTCCACAAGGCAGTGATCGGGCTCAGGGACCTCACTTCCAGGGCCACACGTGTGGGGACACGAGCCACCCTCCACCAGATTCTCAGATTCTCGTGGTTCCCCCTTCCCAGGCCGCCCCTGCTCCCAGCATCCTTGCTGTTAGAACCAGGTGGCCATAGCTGCCCTCAACACCCTCAGTGAGAGCCAGTGTCACCTTGAGAGTGACACACCAGGCCACCAGCAGCACTGCCACACCTCTGCCCAACTTCTTTTCACTTCCCACAGGCTCCAAGAAGCTGTGCCGAGGGAGAAGGAAAGCAAGGGAGCTTATGATAGCTGCCGAGGGGCCCAACAGCCCAAGGGACACCAAGGACTGCAGCCCCTCGCCTGGCAACAGCAGCCCTGAGGAGACCTAGCCAGGCCAGTCCAGGCAGCTCTCCACCCGCCAGCAGATGCCACACCACCGGGGGTGGCCCGCATCCAGAGTGGTCCTGGAAGCTCCACCCTCTCAGAAAAGCCCTGCCAGCCCCATCCCTAGACCAGCATCCGCGCCTTGGGGGAGCGGTCGGGGAGTGGGCAGCAGGAACTGCTCCTGTCCAAGCCATGTGCTGCCCTTCCCCCGCAGGACCCACACCTCCTGGACGTACTGGACCGGCCTTCGGGAGCACAGAGGGCTGACCCTCCCCGCCACCCCCGGGCTCCAGTTAGTGGCAGCAGTCTGGGGCGCCCCCTCGTGGAGTCCAGGCAAACAGGCATCTAGCAATGCTGGTGGAGAGAGGCCACGTGTCCTCCCGGACGGGGGTCCGTGAAGAGCATGGAGAATGAACACAAGGTGCTGACGTGTGCTGTTGACAGGGCTGAGATCAGCCGCCTCCACTACCCCAGCAAGTGACGCCTGGAGGGCAGAAATCCTGGTGGCACAGCACGTGCACCTGCCCTGGCAGAGCCCTCCTCACCAACATGATCCTGAGCCCGGGCCTGTGCCAGCCGGTGGTGCAGCCCCAAGGCAGCACCCCTGGGACCCACCAGTGGCACCCAAGGGTGCCCTGTTGTTTTAGGAGGACACTTCTCAGGGCCTCTGCAGTCTGCCAGAAGAGCTTAAGAATCAGAGGCCCAGGCCCCACTGAACCAGGACCTGTAGGTGTTTGAAGCAGCACCCACAAGTGACCCCCTGCACATGAAGTCTGAAAGCTACCCCTTCTCAGGCAGAGATGGCACTAAGACCTCAGCTGGTCATCAGAGAGCTGGTGAGCAAGCAGAAGGGTCAGCATCCAACAGGGGAGGGCACGATGAGAAGAGAAACTGTCCCCGTGGGAACCAAGGAAGGTGGTGTTGGAAATTCAAACTTGGGTTTTAAGAGATAATAGCATGGAGCTGGGGATTTAGCTCAGTGGTGCTGCCTGCCTCGCAAGCACAAGGTCCCAAGTTCGATCCCCGGTACCGAAAAAAAGAGAGAGAGAGATAATAGCATGTCAAGTAGGCAAAAGGCAAATGAAATGTAGGAAGTTTGCTGAAATTGGAACACTAGGAAAGTGAACAGTCAGGAAAAGGCAGGGAGGCACAGTGTGGAGGTGTGCCTCTGTGATCCGGGTGCTCTGGGAGGCTGCTGCAGCGAGCAGTCTGGATGACTTGGTGACCTAGCCAGACCCTGTCTCAAAGGACAAAAGGGCCAGGGACATAGGTGAGCAGGGTTCAACCCCCAGTACCACAGACAAAAGGGGGGCGATGGAGGATGTCAGGAGGACAGGGGTGCCAGCAGAGGGCACAACTAGGAAACTCCCTGCTTTGCCCTCAGAGCATCCAGACAGGGCCCTGGTAAAAGGCCAGGGGAAAGAGGGCCAGGGATTTATCTCCGTGGCTCCTCGCCTGCCTGGCAAGCCTAAAGTCTTGAGTTCAATCCCCAGCACCCCAAATAAACAAAACAAAAAGGCCAGGGGAAGGGTCAAAGAAAACAGGACCACACCTGGGGGACAAGGGGGACAGGGCTGGTCAAGCTCAGGCAGGAGGGCCCGCAGGGTCAGCAGGAGTCTGCAATTCATGCCAGTGGGGTAGCAGGACATGGGGCATGGTGAGGTCCCCCTTGCTGACCACAACCTGCCTACCTGCTGGCCTGAGAAGCCAGAGGGCCCCATCCGAAACGGGATGTGTGTGTGTGTGTCCCAGCTGTAAGGTTGTTTTGACTGTTCCAGAATGAAATAAAACATGAGCTGTGTGCTCCACTCACTCTGATCTCTGTCCAGCTTGGGCCTTTGCTCACCCACTGTCCCCTGGGGTGGGGTGGGGAGCAGGCAAGGGGTAAAGCGACCCAGAAAGAAACCCACCTTCCTGCCTCGGTGTCCCTCCAGTGCCTCACAGCACAGCAGTGCCAGCAGGTATCAAAGGCGGCCCAGTATGTCCCCTCTGCCAGCAGGCTGTGGTGGGTGTGGTCTCGGCACCCCACCCCGCTGCTCCCCTCCTGGACACCAGCTTATTGTCCACTCCCCATCAGGGCCTCCTGTGACAGCAGCAAGGGTTGAGGACCCATGCGCCGCCCGGGCTCTGCACTCACAGGACAGGTTCAAAGCAGCTTGGGGAGGCTGTCACTCCTGTGAGGTCCCCACCAACCCCAGCAGCATCTGCTAGTGGAACCTAAGTCTCCAGCCCACAGATGTGGCCTCTCCTGAGAGGGCTGACACTGGATTCCAAAATGTGCAGCTCCTCCAGCCCAAAAATACATGCCCCGGGGGTGCCCACCACACACTCTGCCACAAGGGAAGCTGCCTACCCTCCCTCCTGAGCCTGCCAAGGCCCGGAGGACAATTTGGAAGGGCAGGGTCTGACAGAGCCAGGAGCGAAGGGACGCAAGCCCCATCCTGGCCTCTGAATGAGGGCACCAGCCCTGCACCCAGCTCAGGGTGACTGCATACGCCCATGTGCTGGGCTCCCCGGCCACCCTCTGTCCCCTCCTCAGCCAGTTTCATCCTGATGGCACTGAGGTCCCCCTTTAAATATAACCCCAAGGCCAGGCATGGTGACACACGCCTGTAGCCCCAGCACTAGGAAGGCTGAGGCAGAAGGATCACCATGAGTTCAAGGCCAGCCTGGGCTACAGAGCGAGTTCAGGGCCAGCCTGAACTACAAAGGGAGACCCTGCCTCAAAAAACAAAAAAAGGGCTGGGGATTTAGCTCACTGGTTCTGCCGCCTACCTCGCAAGCTCAAGGTCCCGAGTTCGATCCCCAGTACCAAAAATAAATAAATTAATTAAATTAAAAGTTTTAAAAATGAAGATAACCCTGGGACTTGAGCGCGAAGTGCAGGATCTGCAGAGCGAAGTGCACGGCTCAAGACACTGCTGCGGGGCCTGGTCGTCACTGCGGGCAGCAGGCTTCTGCCCACTGACACCCGGGCTCTTCTTTAGGCAGGGAGGAGGACCGGTGGCTCCGCGGGGCTCCGCGGGGCCCGGCCCTGTGCACACGGAAGCGCCGGGGCGGAAGGCAGAGAGGAAGCTCAGCCCGTCGGGCACACAGACTGGATGGGGAAGTGGAGCGGCGCCTGGCCCACGCCCCGGGTTCGCCGCGGCCAGCAGGAAACGGGGAGCTGGCGCCTCTCAGTCTCAGACACCGAGGCAGAGACTCGAACCTGTGGTACCGCCCGGCCCGGGCAATTGCAGCTCTGCTCCTCCCCCGGACACGCTTAGAAAGTCTCTAGGACCCAGGGGAGCGCCGTGGTAAGTCGCTCGCGGTGGCGCCGCGCCAACCAATTAGCGGGCGCGAAGGAGATATATTTGCATGAGGGCGCGCCGCAGCCAATGGGCGGGCGCGAAGGCGACATATTTGCATGTGGGCGCGGCGCGACCAATGGGCGGCAGCTCGGCGACGCGGCCGCGGCGGCGCACTCGAGCATGGCCGCGGCTGCGGCGGGAGGAGCTCCGGGCCCGACCCCCGGCCCCGCCAGGCCCGCGCCCAGTGCCCGCAACCCGCCGGCCGCGTCGCGGAGGCGCGGGGACTCGCGGCGCCGCCAAGCCGCTCTCTTCTTCCTCAATAACATCTCCCTGGACGGACGGCCCCTCAGCCTGGGCCCCGGCGGTGAGAAGCCCCCGCCGCCGCCTGACGAGGCCCGTGAGCCGCCCGCGCCGCCGCCCGTGCCCCCCGCCGGCCTCCCCGGGCTGAGCGCCAGGCCCGCGCCCCAGGGCCTGCTCAGCCCCACAGCGGCCCCCTCCGGCCTCGGCCTGGATGGGCAGCGCCAGAGGTGAGTGGGCCGGGGGCGGGCTCGGGATCCAGGCAGCCGGGGCCACCAGCCCAGCCGGATGCAGGTGTGGGTGACCCGGCCCCAACAGCCAGAACGCAGGTGTGGGTGACCGGGCCCCAACAGCCAGGATGCAGGTGTGGGTGACCTGGGGTACATTCGCCTAGGACACAGCAGCCACAACAAAGGGGTAAGCAAGCCCAGGATGGAGGCGTCAGGGTTACCTTGGGCGTACCAGCCCACAACTCAGGTCAGGGTGACCTGGGGCACTCAGCCTCCAGGACTCAGGGATTGGGATGGTCCAGGACTGTCGGTGCATACGGGGGTCAAAGTTGGGTGTTCTGCGGCCCTCCAGCCTAAGTCACAGGGGTTGGGATGTCTGGGGCCAATAGTCCAAAAACAGGGGACAGAATTGGGATAACCTGGGCTTTTTTCAGTGCCTAGGCATGGAGGTCATTGTCCCCTTAATGCTGTCAGCTCCTGAATGTGGGGTCAGGGTCTTCTCTTGGGAATTCCCTGAACTTGATCCAGGGTGCTGTTGGCTCTGGACATGCTCCCTCCCCCACCGGCTTTGTCAGTGCCCTGGATGCAAGGACTCCAACCTCTCTTATGTGCCCCGTGCACATCTACCTTCCGGTGACCCAGCCTGTGGACCGGGGTCCTCCTCACAGTGCTCATCTATTCTCAGAGCCTTCAGCACCCAGCCAGACCTCACTGCCCACCATCCCACAGCTGCTGGGCTCTGCCCCTGCCACCTCTGAGTCCAGCGTCTGCACGATTACCCTGGCCTGGTTTCATTTCTTGGCACCCCCAGCCCTCTCAGCGGTCTTCCTCCCATGTGCTGTGTGTCCTTGCAGCAAATGCTGTGCCGCAGGTGACCCTGGGTCCACTCCTGTGCCCTGCTGCCCTTTCCTGAGGAGTGACTGCAGGAGCCAGGCCTGACTGTGGGGTCCCCTCAGCCAGGCTGCTCCTTGGCTCTGTGCTGCGTGCAGGGGTCTGGCATGGAGGACTCTTCATTCCTGGAGGTCCTCGAGCCGCCTCTGCTGCTCACGGTGAAGCGGTTCCTCTGAGGTCTGACTGGGGCACCTCCACCGTGTTTCTCACTGTCCGTGGTGCGCCTGCACTCGCCAAGGTTACCACCCCAGCCGGGAAGTGGGCGTGTTTCCAGCTGTGGCCAGGCTGAGAGGGTGCCTGTCTGCCTGAGCCTTTCCATCAGATTCTCACCCACAGACTGGCCTGGCTGCTGCTCCAGGAACAGTCAGAGTAGCCTCCGGGGGCCAAGGGATCAGTTTGCCCTGAATGTAGCAGCTAGGCACCCAGCATTTGGTGTGCCCAGCCCCTTCTTGAAGAGCAAGGACAGGGCTGCCAAGTTCATGGCTCTATTCTGATATCAAGGAGTCACTGCCTCTCCGGCAATGGGCAGCAGGCTCCAAGGATGAGGACCATCCACTCTCTCTGCTCCCAGGCCTATCACTAAGCAAGGGAGGGGCTGCCCTGCAAAGGGAGCTTCTGGCTACAGGCTTTAGGATTCCAGGATTCATTGCTTTTAGGAAGTGAGGAGAATATGAAGTGCTGGAGGTAGCCCCTGAAGTGTTGGTCATGAACATGGTGTTCCAGCCCAGCTGTGGAGCACACCTGGGTTCAAATCCTAGCCCTGCCACCCAGTGGCTCTGTGACCTTGAGCACCCTCTCAAGCTCCAGTCTCCTCCCGGGACAGGTTCACACGAAGCCCTGCCGCCCTGAGGTCGGGGGAACGCCAAGGGCTCAGCAGGGTGCATGACAGCATGAGAGAGATGAGAGCCAGGTCACCAGGGAGCGGTCACATCACAGTCTGGGGTGGATTTGTATGGACATGTAGGGCTCATAGTGTTTTCTGCAAAGCTAATGAGAGAAACATTGAAAGCTTTGTTTTCTTCATAGAACTTGTTTATTTTCATGGTGCACTGATTAAAGTCCAAAAGCAAGCTGGAGCTCTGGGCTCCCCAGGCTGAGCTTGGAGCAGGTGTTCTGAAGCCTGGCTGGCAGATGCCACGCTGCTCACTGCATCCTTTGTGCCGCATCTTCTGCCGGGTAGGCCTGCCATAGTCTCATGGGGCCGCTGTGACAAAGGACCACAAACCAGGCAGTGTACAGCAGCAGCAGTTTGCTCTCCCCCAGTCTGGTGGACAAAGCTCCAGTGTCAGGCATGGGGAGAGCCACATTGTGGGGTCCTTCCTGCCTTTTCCAGCTCTGGGTAGCTCAGGCATCCCTTGGTTTGTGGCTGTGTTGCTCCGGTCTCTGCCTCTGTCTCCACATGCTGTTCCTCCCTGGGTGTCTGTCTTCATGGCCTTCTCTTCTTAGAAGGACCCAGTCATTGTCTTCATCTTTATTGATCACATTTGCTGAGACCCTGTTTCCAGCTAAGGGCCTGTCCACAGGCACCAGGGGTTGGGACTTCCGGATCTTGGGGCTGAGCACAGTTCAAACCACAACAGCCCTAGCCAGTGTCCCCGGGACTGGGAAGGAGATAGATGGCTTTCTGCACATTGCAAGGAGCTGGGTGGCTATGAGGCAAGGCCATGGCTGTGCTGTGGGGGAGCAGGCCTTCCCCACCCGGAGGAGCCTGCTCTCAGCCAGGTCCCACTTAGCAGCCAGTGCCTGCCAGCTTAAACCCATTTCAGTCCAGCATCTGGCAATTTGTTTTCAGCCCTGATGGAGAGTGGCCTTCTCTCCAGCTGGGAAACAGCAGGGAGTGGTTCGCTGAGGCTGGGGCCCAGAGGTACATGTCCCCATGGCAACCCAGCGGCCTGGCCAGGACCAGGACCTGGCCACCGGGCCCTTCCCTGCCCTGGGACCCCAGTTGGGTCCTCACACTGTGTGAAGCGGCCCTGCTGGGAGTGAGGGAATCGAGGGCTCTGGCTTTGCCTGGAACTCCGGGAGCCCATGCCCAAGAGGAGGAGTGTGCCACTGTGCCAGGCACGATGCTCACACCAGGAGATGGAACAGCGGGCTGGCCGGACAAGCCCACTGCCCACCTTCCTGGCAGGGGAGGCACACGTGTGCAGGTATCAGCGCGGAGCATGCAGGCTCACAGCCGGACAAGTATGGCCACGTGGTGGAGGGGCTACCCGCTCTTACCAGTGTTTCAGCACCTTCTGAGTCCAGCCCCAGCCTGTGCGGCCCCTTCGCTGTCTGGGTTCCTAATGGTGACGTGGTCTTCAGCCTCAGAGAGGAGCCTGCCCCAACCTGCCCCGTGTAGAGACCAGAAGGTGAAGAAGCGGAGATAATTAGCAAGCCAGGTGCGGCGTGTAAGGCACAGTGGGTCTGCCCGGTCTGGGAGCGCCTTTGGGTTGGTCCCCTTTATTAAGGGCGGTTCTGAGAGTACTCTGGGTCACGGAGCTCCTGACCTCTTCCCAAAACTCAGACGCAAGCAGAACCGGGCCTGTCACTGCGGCGCAGGGAGCTGGAGCGGACACGGCCAGAGTTCTGAGGCATCCTAGGGCTCGGCAGAACTTGGACTCGCCGGAACACCCGGCGGACGGCGCTCCGATTGTTGGCTGAGGTCGCACAAAGGCCGAACTTTTTCTTTGGGTTTGTTTGCCTTTAGCGCTTTTCAGTCCAGGTGTCGGATGCGCATGTTCAGGCGGAAGAGCGTGAAGAGCGTGAGCAGAGCGTGAGCGCAGCCCCACGCATTCCCACGGCCTCGTAGGAGGACGCGCGGAAGGCCCAGTCGGGTCAGCTCCTCCGGGGGGCCAGCGCAGGCCACGCCCTGAGGACTGAGCTCGCGAATGAAAGCGGAGGGGGAGAGAGAGAAAAATCACAAAGGAAAAGAACTGTGGAACCAGCTGGGAACAGATTTTCAAAGCTGCCCAGAAGGACAAGTGTTCTCTAGAGAAACAGAAAATCGCAGGAGAAGCCAGACCGCAGAGGTCGGCCTCTGCCTGCACCTCCTCCTCAGGCCGCCACGGGGCCCTGGCTGCCGGCGCCGCCTCTGTGGGCCCACAAATGAGGCCCCAGGTGTGCGTGCGGGGAGTAATGACCCGAGGGAGTGAGCCGTGAGAGCCACCGGGGCGGAGCCAGGGAGCCAAGCCACTGCTCCCCGGGACGGTGCCCACGTGTCCCGCCCCCAGCAGCTGCTTTGTTCCCGACCTCCAGGCCTGCATCGAGCACTGACCATGGTGGGCATCGGCTTGGAGCAGGCCCTGTCTGCCCTCGCTGGCACAAGTCAGGGCTCACCTGGTGCCAGGTGCCCCAGGCTCTCTGGGTGTCTACCTGAGACACACCACCTGTGGCCAGGCCCGGTGTCTGGCCACCCTCTGCGGCCTGGGCTGGCGGGTACCCTGCCCCACCACTAGCTGGGGTGGTGAGTGAGGCCCAGCCTAGAGCCAGTGAGAGGCACCCTGCGTTTTCCTGGATTTACATCTGTTTTCCATCCCAGTTTGTTTCCAGCAAGCTCCTGATCTTTATCATTTAAAAGACTTAAATTACTGGGTAAAAAAGGGAACATGCCAGGGCGTGGTGGTGCACACCTGTTATCCCAGCACTCAGAGGCTGAGACAGGAGGATTGCCATGAGGTCAAGGCCAGCCTGGGCTACATAGTGAGATCCTGTCTCAGAAAAACAAACAAACAAAAAAGGAAATCTTAGGGTTTGGATCAAGGTGACTTGGAACTGACCAGATCTCAAACTGACCTAGCTGTGTGACCATGCACAAGTACAGAGCCTCTCTGTGCCCTACTGGGCGGGTGTGAGTGATGCTGCGGCCTGGGGAGTGTTGATGGGGGGGGGCGCTCATCCCCAGACCTGCAGGGCTCCCCAGGTAAATGCTGGCCTTAGTGGGCAGGGCAGGGGGAGGGCTGGGTGTGAGGAAGCTGGCTGGCAGCCCTGCCCTCAGTGAGGAGCTTTCCTCTCCCTGCCCAGGACCTGGAACCTGGCTCACGTTGGTGACAGGGCTCCCGCTGACAGACTGAGCTTGTCCCAGGCCACTCGGCTCAGAAGCCGCAGAGCCAGAGCGACCTGGCTCTCGGGCGCACCCGGCAGCTGTCAGTGGACACGTCTCCCAGACCAACTCTGCTCTGTGTGTCCGCTTTTTGTTTCTTCTCCCCCTCCTCGTGCCCCTCTTTCTCCTCTTCTTCCTCCTCCTTTTTCTTCTTTTTCTTTTTCTTTTTTTTTTTTCCAGTAATAGGGATTGAACCCAGACCAGGGCCTTAGCACTGAGCTACATCCATAGCCCTTTTTCATTTCTGAGACAAGGTCTCGCTGAGTTGCCCAGGCTTGGCTTGAACTTCCATCCTCCTGCCCCAGCCTCCCAGAGTGCTAGCATCGTTAATACCCTGGGCTGTATTGCTTGATAGGTGCTCAGAGCCATTCTGAAGCCTGAGCAGATAACAGACTCACTTTGGATCACATCACTGCCTGTGTGCTGCCTGACTTTGCCATGTCACATTTGCCCCTGGTTTCTCCAGCCTGGGCAGCCGTCACAAAGTACCTGGGCCGGGTGGCTTGAACAACAGGCATTTATTTCTCACATTCTTGAGACTGGAAGCCAGGGTCAGGGCGAGGGCAGGCTCCGTTCTTTGGGCCCTCCCTTGGTGTGTAGCACCTCTCAGCCCTGTCTTCACAGCATCCTCTCTGTGCGTCTTTGTCCTAATCTCTTCTTATAGGGACACCAGTCACCCTGGGTTAGGGCGGACGCCAGTGACCTGTAAATACATGCAGTGGCACACATCTCTAATCCCAACACTCAGGAAGGCGAGGCATGAGGATCGGAAGTTCAAGGCCAGCCTGGGCTACAAAATGAGACTATTTCAAAAAAAAAAAAAAGACTATTTCTGAATACAATCACATTCCAAAGTTGGACACGGGACACGGTTCAGCCTGTGACCCCAGCGGGGTACAGAGCGCCGAGGACCCAGCTGCTCCTGGGACTTGCTCAGGCGCACAGGCCCCTCACTAAGGGCCGGGCGGGCTGTCTTGTGTGGCCATGCCTTTCCGCAGCACGGTGTCTTGCCATTTCAAACCAGGTGTCCCTTTTGTGGCTGGGGGTTTGTATTCTTGTCCCTGAGGGGCGCAGTGGAACCCACACACTGCACTGCCCAGGTTGGCGTGAACCCTCTGCCACCTTGGAGCTGTTCAGGCTGCTGGGGAGCAGCCGGGGTCAGGCTGCAGCGCACGCCTTGGAGCAGAAGTGTGAGGCCTTCGGGCTTGCGAGAGCAGCTCCTCACATGTGCAGCCCCATGCCAGAGGATGTGACAAGAGCCTCCCCAGCAAACAGCGCTGGGGCGCCCAGCACCAGAACTAGCTGGACCTCCCCTGCTCCTAGGATCCCTCTGCCCTCGGGTGGCCCCAAGGCCTGAAGCACAGGGGTCTGTGCAAGCTGTGGCTCCAGTTCCACGCTGGCCTCCCTGGGCTGCCGGTTCCTGCATCGGTGGGAGCTTTCCCTTCCGAGTCCCCAGAAGGATCTGGCTCCCAGGCCCTCCTCACCTCTCTGGAGCTCTGATGCACCTGGGGCTGGCATCCTGTGCCCCTGTGGTGCACAGTAAGACACGCCATTCCAGGTATTGTTCTTTTTTTTTTTTTTTTTTTTTTGGTACCAGGGGTCGAACTCAGGTCCTTGCGCTGTGAGGCAGGTGCTGGAACCACTGAGCTAAATCCCCAGACCTCCAGGTATTGTTCTTAATGGAATTGAGTCACGTCAGATACCATCGCCACCAACACCATCACCATCCACAATACCAACACCACCTGCAGACCCTCCCTGTCTCCATGATGCCGACTGGGTGGTTATCCTGTTACTCCAGTGTTGCACCTGTTGGTCTTTGACCTTACAAGCTGTGTTTCTGGAATCCTTTGGGGGTCTAAGCACAAGTATCCATAGCCCCTGGTACAAGACAGAGAGAAAAGCTGACCGCTTCAGAGTCAGGAGAGAAAACCCCAGTTTGGTCCTGCAGGGCAGCCGGATGCTGTGCCCTTGGGAAGTTACTTCTGTAGTCACCCATCCATTCCACAGATGTGTGCCTCGGCTCTTTGCTGTGGAAAATGTCTGGGAGATTCCCAAGGTCCAGGTAGGAAGGGAGTGGCTGGGTCTCTTGTAGGTTTTTGCGGGGGGAGGTCTTAGCCCTTTGCCTGGGCTGAGCCTGGTATCCCTGTGGTCTGAGGTCCCTTCCTTGGACCAGCAGTGCCCCGCCTAGGAATCTCCCCACAGAGCCATCCGGCAAGAGTCCACGTGTTGTTCTAACACACCAGGCCAGGCTCCCCCAGGGACTGTGATCAGATGACCACCGGGGCTCCCACAAAGTGGATCGGGCCCTGCTTCCTTCAGGGCCTGGGTGCATTTGACACAAAAGATGTGGGATGCTGAGTGAGGGAATGGCTGGCACACAGCCTGGGTGTGGCCTGTGTGTTACCATTCATGGCAGGGTGGTAGCAGTGCTGGTGTCCGCAAAAAGATTGGGTGATTAGACAGTGTTTGAATGCTTACTCCTCTCTGTTATCTAGCTTTTTATTTAAAGATGTGCACTGCCTGTCTAATAATGGAAGAATAAACTAAAGAGCAAAGCCCCTGCAAGGCAGGGTGCTGGGCCCAAGGGCTGTGGCAGGGTGCCTTGGAGCCCTGTGCCCAGCTCTTCGCATCTCGGACCACTGAGAGGGCAGGCTTGGGCCGAGGTGTTAGCCTCAGAGCCAGCAGTGCCTCCGGTCTTCCATGGGCAACCCTGACCTTGGTGCCTCTGGCCTCTGGCGCTGCCTTTACAGCTTTGCTGTTGGCTTGCAGGATGTGTGTGCACCCTGTGAGGACCAGGAGGTCAGCAAGCAGTAAACGGCCACAGTGGTGACCCTGCGACTCATAACCCAAGTTCATCATCTGATGCAAAGGTGTCGCTGTGTGGGGTTCCGAGTCCTCGGGCTTGAGAGGACCATCACCAGCACACAGCACCAGAGGCTGCCCTCCTGAGCCTCCCTTGGGTGACACTTAAACTGCCTCCTGCTCCCCGTCTCCTAGGTGCAGGTACTGAGGACCCAGCACTGAGTGCACAGCACCCTGTCCTATGGAGGCCAAAGCCATGGGGAGCCAGACAGGAGGGACACCTCCTCCCGCTGGTGACAGCACTGCCAGCAGGTCACACACACGGTCACAGGATAGCAGGACTTCGCAGCCCTCCCTGAGGGCCAGTGTGTGAACAGAAACCCAAAGTCTGGAAGGAGTTGGCCTCAGCAGAGCTGGAAAAGAATGGTCCAGGCCAGGAACAGCCCCTGGGAGGGTGCAGAGTGGGGAGCAGTGGCCTGCTGCAAAGAGGGCCTGGTGTGTTCGTTGCCCTGAGCTGGCTGTAGGCCCCCAAGGGCCTGCCCTACTGCAGAGGGCATAGGCATGTCCATCACAGGTAGGCCCCTGTGGTACAGCCCTGGAGAGCCCGCTGTGCCCAAGTGCCCTCAGGCATCAGGCAAGGTCTGCATGATTTGTTCTAAGGAGTCTGCTAGTCCCCAGGAAGGGGCACAGAGGGTGCTGCCTCCTCACCACAAAGCCCTGAGCCCCAGAGCTGAGCGGCCAGGCTGACAGCAGCTCCAGGAGCGAGCTGCAAGGTGGTCCCAGAGTGGGCCGCGGTGTCTGCTGAAGCCTCTGTGTTCCTTGCAGGCGGCGAGTTGCGTCCCAACGCTGCTCCCTCGAGTTCCTGGAAGACACAGTGGGCTGCGCCTCGGTACAGAGGTACGCAGCCCGCTGCCCCGACTCTAGGGCAGCCACTGACCCCACGAGGCCCCAGAAGGTCAAGAGTGACCTGCTTTTTTCCCTTGCAGAACCAAACATGTGTCTGGGTCGCCTAGACACAAAGGCCTGAAGAAGACCCACTTCATCAAGAACATGAGGCAGTATGACACGAGGAACAGCAGGTAATAGCACCCAGGCACCAGGGCCCTGCTGTGGGTCCTTCAGGGCCCCATGAGTCCAGACTGTGGTCCCGGAGCCCAGCGGTGTGGGGTCTGGGTGTTTGGGGTGGACACGCCCTCCTCTTACTGTCTGAACACCCGCAGTTTCTGGCATGGCCTGCAAGCTACTTGCTGTGCAGTTCAGGGAGGAGCCGCCAGGTGGACACGGCCTGTGGGGCAAGAACGAAAGGAAAACTGGAAACAGATGGGCTTGGCCCTGAGATGCGTCGGGGAGGAGCCTGGTCGTGTTTGGGAAAGTGGGAGGCTGAGCTAAAAGCCAGTGTCCAGCTGCCCAGACGGTGCTGCGCTGGGCCCCGGGAGGCTGCACGTGGCTGCCCTGCCTCTGTACGGCCAGTTGCTGTGACACGGGCCCAGAGAGTTGCTCTTCCCCTGGCGGCCACCCTGCCCAGCACCCCCAGCGCTGCATATAGGCTTGGAAGGACACTTCCTCTCCAGTGCTGTCCTCAGTGTCCCCAGGGACCTTGCAGCAAGGGCCAGAGGCAGCCAAGCACTGGGGCTGTGGGCCTGGGCGGGTGGGGCCGGGGGCTGTGGTTGTTTCTTGCTCCTGTGGACCACACGCTGCCCAAGCACCAATAAGGAGTCTCCTGCCTTGGGTACTTCCTGGCTCTCAAGGGCCCACTCTTCCCAGGACGACTAGGGCCCTCAGTCCCTCGGCCTCCACCTTTATGAACAAGGCCTGGCCTCTCCCAGTGAGCCCTCCAGCCAGTGTGCCCGGGGAAGACCTTGCCTGCGCCACTTGGGCTCACGCCCGGTGCAGCGCTAGGGCTGCCATCACCAGACCTGCCCACAGCAGCCACTCTGGGCTCCTGGGGCCCAAGAGCCTCCTCCAACTAACTGGGACCTTCCCGTCGCCTGTCCACCCTGCCTCTTACAGGATCGTGCTCATCTGTGCCAAGCGGTCCCTGTGCGCGGCCTTCTCGGTCCTGCCCTATGGAGAAGGCCTGCGGATCAGGTGAGTGTTCGCATGCGGGCCAAGTCCAGAGTCCTGGCCCAGCTGAGCCCAGTGTGAAGGTGTTGCCCACCCACCAAGGTCCAGATGGGGCCTGCAGGCACTCATGTCAGCTGCCATCAAGCTCAGGAAACCCCGCTGTTTCCCGTCCTTGTTCTCTGGGGGCCATGGTTTGTGTCCAACCTGTCCATATATAGGTTGCCTGGGGTGCTCCTGTCCCTCAGAGACACAGTCGTGCCTCCTGTGACCAGGCCAGGCAGTCGTGTCCTGAGCACAATTTGGGAAAGAAGGAAATGGCTGTGGGGCGGGACAGCACTGTGTGTGGCCCTGGCATATGTAAAACAGCAACAGAGACCTCCTGCCTGGGGAGGCGGCCAGTTCTCAGGGCCCAAGCTGAGCTGCTGAGCGGTGTGACTACAAGTGAAGGGTTTTAAGCACCCAGGAAGCAAGCTTGGGCAAGTGAAGGTAAGTGCCAAGTGACATCATGGTGCTGCCAGCCCCCAAGGGTGTGGACAGGTCATGTCTGTGACAGGCAACAATGAGAAGGTGGCCTTACAACGGAAAGACACCCTGGCGCACACCTCTGAGCCATGCCCACTGAGGGGCCATGCAGACTCCTGGAGAGCTTTGGTGCAGATGGACGGGTGGGCTGAGCTGCTGAGCTGGGGCTCAGCATGGGCAGAAGGGCCACTGCCCCTTCTCCTGTGCATTGCAGTGACCTAAGGGTGGACAGCCAGAAGCAGAGGCATCCGTCCGGTGGCGTGTCTGTTTCTTCCGAGATGGTCTTTGAATTGGAAGGCGTTGAACTGGGAGCGGATGGAAAGGCAAGAGCCCCACGGCCATCTGGTGGCCAGCACTGTCAGGGCCAGAGGGCAGGGCCCTGGGAAGGCACCTTTCACATTAATCTGAAACACGAGGTCAGCAGCTGCCCTTGCTCCAGCCCTGAGAAGTCACCCGAGTGTGAGTGACATGGCACAGGTGTGTGTGGCACCACCCAAGCTGCAGCCTGAGCTCTCCACACTGTCTGGCCCACCTCTGGGCTGGGGGCCGAGGCCAAGGGTCCTCTGGGCAGGGAAAGTGTGGCAAGCTGTGCTGCAGAACAGGCGCGAAGCATGCCAGCCCCAAGGGAGCGCGTGACATGCTGCTCACAGCTCCTCCCAGCTCTGGCTTGTGCAGTCTCGGAAGGACAGGAGTCCACGTGCACCTGGCTTTCCTGCAGTGCAGTGCAGGGAAGCAGAACTGAGCCCCACCATGATTACCTTTCCAGGTTGTCTCTTATGCAAAGTTCCTGTACCCTACCAATGCCCTGGTTGCACACAAGAGTGACAGCCATGGCCTGCTGCCCCAGCCTCGGCCCAGCATCCCCCGGGCTCTGCCAGGGTCAAGACACAAACCTGCCACAACCAAGGTACCACCAGCTGGCACGGAACTAGGTAGGCACCCACCTTCCCCATGGCACGGACCTGGGTGGCATACAGGCCTTCACCATGGCCAGGCCAGAGCCAGGAATGGGCCACCGGCATCAGTAAGCCACATTCACCCCCAAAGCCCTTGCTGGAGAGCCTGCCCTGGGAGCAGGGCCAGTGGCAGCCTCTCTAGAGAAACAGCTCCAGTCGGCACAGCCAGGCAGCGGAGAGGAAACCATCCCAGGCTGCTCCAGAGGGGCCGTCTCTACTGCACCCACAGACTTTGGGCAGGGAAGAACCATAGCCAGCACCTCCCCAACTTCAGCAGTTTTGCTGGTTCTGATGGAAGTTCTGGGTGTCAGGAGCTGCCTCTCCTTACAGGGAGCGATGGGGGAGATACCCTGGAGTACAACCCCAACCTCCTGGATGACCCACAGTGGCCCTGTGGGAAGCACAAGCGTGTCCTCATCTTTGCCTCATACATGGTAAGGCCGGCCCTGCTCCACAGTGAGCAGGCACACACCTGCCCTGCATGGCACCTCCTGGGGCAGGCTGAGGGCAAGCTTCCCCAGCATGCAGAACCCTGGACAGCCAGCCCAGGGGGTACCTTGCCCCAGAGGCAGTAGGGTAGGAGGCTAGGCCTGCAGACACAGGCAGTGCATAAGCCCAGCCAAGAGCCATAGGCGCCTAGGTCACCCTGGGTGCCTGCCTGGGCCTCCTGCCAAGGACAGACGGGCTCTATGCCATCTTGCCCTCAGCCCCGGTGCCTCTCTGAAGCCCCACATGCTCACATGTGCAAACCTAGGTCAAGCAGAACCCACCCTACTATTTCTGTTGCAGACCACAGTGATAGAGTACGTGAAGCCCTCGGACCTCAAGAAGGACATGAACGAGACCTTCAGAGAAAAGTTTCCACACATCAAACTGACACTGAGCAAAATCAGGAGGTAAGGAAGGCCAGGTGGGTGCCCTAGCCTAGCCTGCTCCCTCAGCTGTGTGCCCTGGCGATGGGCTGTCCTCGTGAAGGCTGTGGCACCTTTTCTGATAGCTCAGAGCACACATTACAAGCCGTGGGTGGGTGACCACTTGAGCCGTGGCCATGGCCTCTGCCCCATGGACCCAGCCTCCATCCCACATCCTGCCTGCAGTTTGAAGCGGGAAATGCGGAACCTGTCTGAGGAGTGCAGCCTGGAGCCAGTGACTGTGTCCATGGCCTACGTATACTTTGAGAAGCTTGTACTGCAGGGCAAGCTCAACAAACAGAACCGCAAGTTGTGCGCTGGCGCCTGCGTGCTACTGGCTGCCAAGATCAGCAGTGACCTCCGCAAGAACGAAGTGAAGCAACTCATTGACGTGAGTGTGAGCTCCCCACTGCAGCTGCCCTGAGCAGCCCAGGCCTCCTGGGCCTGCACCCCGAGAAACAAGTCACCTGCCTGACTGGGGGGGCAGCCCACACCCAAAGCCACTGCCTCAGGTAGGGAACCCAGACAAGGGTTGGGCCTGTTTAACCTTTCTCTCCTCCAATGCAGAAGCTGGAAGAAAGATTCCGATTCAACAGGCGAGATCTCATTGGGTTCGAGTTCACAGTGCTCGTGGCTTTGGAACTGGCCTTGTACCTTCCGGAGAGCCAAGTGTTACCTCACTACAGACGCCTCACCCAGCAGTTCTAGCCAGGCCACAGCCTCGAAGGAAGGCTAATCAGCAGGTAGACGTGTTCCTTGGCCTGGGCACTGAGGCTTCCAGCATCTGTGTGTCCACCCCACCTTGCCCACCGGCCTCCTCTAGGTCTGAGCTTCTTAGCCCATCCACTTCATTTCTTTACTCTGCGTTTCCTTGGAAAGGGACACTGCTTTCGTCCAAAGTGTACCACAGCTCCAAGGGTATCTCTGAGAATTTTCCTGGAGCTTTACATGAACACAGTGCAGGGTTTGATTGGTTTCTCATGTGCCTGAGACCAGCCTGGCACCAGGACCTTTGGTTTTCACTGTGTGGTGGTGAATCCTGAGTTCTGGCTGTCTTCCTCTCTTCGCCTTACCTTTGCAAACCATCAGCTGCAGCCCTAGCATCAGAGATCTGGGTGTCCAGACCTCGAAAGTATGCCAAGATTGCCAGGTGGTTTAACTTCTCAAGTATCCATCTTGGATATTCGTTTTTCTGGATGTGGCAGTATGGCCCCTCAGCCCCAGCAGTGTCTCCCAGCATCAGCACCTGCTGGCTCCATCTCCACCTGAGCAAGCTCCTCCAGAGCCTCCCCATCAGCACTGGCTTTTGGTGTCAGTTTAAGCCGCCAAGAGCAAAGTCTAGGTCTGTTCTGATGTTTTTCTAACTCTTGGACCTGTTTTTAAGCATTGTGTCACTGTGAAATCCCACAATGCCATGTTGCATGCCCCACAGGGCTTAGCAGACACCAGCCCAGTCTTGGCCAGGCCCCACCCTCTGCTTCTCATCAGGAAAACCCACTCACCCAGAACACAGGAACTTCAGGACAACTGCTGACTCTTGGCTCTTGACTTTCCTAAGCAATACTGTGGCTGAGAAATGTTTACTGTGACTTGGGATTTGGCTCTGTGAGGTTTTCCAATGTGCCCAAGGCAGGAACCAGGCACAGATGTAGACCAGAAGCCAAGCTGGGATAATAGGGTTGGTTTGCCCCTGGCTGATGAGAGCACCAACTCTGCATTCAACACATCAGGGACAGTAGGTCTTACACAAACTGTTCAGGGAGGCCCACTGAAGGTCTGACCTGAAACCACACAAAGGCACCGACCAGTGTGCAGTCCACAGCATTCTCAGTCAGTGCCTTTTCCTCATCAGGAAGTAGATACCATCTTGGCCAGTTCAGCCAGCATGGCGCACCATGCCAAGCAGCCACCATTGTCCCCTCTGCAACTGTGGCCACAGGGCATCTGGGCCACCTTCTGCTTTTCAAGTTTGTCCAGTGTTCTTGCAGTGGCCCACGTGGCTGTTTGATGCCCCATCAAAAACAGGAACCAAGGAATACTGCTTTTCCTCAGTGGCCAGCTAATCTCAAAAATGGCCATGCTGTTGGCATCCGGCAGACCTGCCTGTCACTGGCAGAGGCTGTGCTAAAGGGAGATGCTAACCTGTTTGTGGGACTCAGCTACTTGCCTACCTTCTCCCTGCACTCACCCTGATCACCCAGGCCGAGAAGCAGTAAAAGCCGGAGCACACAAAGGGAAGGCTGCAGGACAGGGAGGAACCAGTCCTTATTCTGATCTACCATGCAGTCTCCCATTCAACATGCCAAGGAGTCCCTCCAAACTCTTCTGTGCACCCGAGACCACACCCCACAGTATTGGGCCTAAATCCAGGCCAACCACTCTCTTCACTGTCCTGCCACCAAAGGGTGTCTCCGGGCACTCCACTTGTGAACCCTAAAAGAAGCTACCTTCCTACATACTGCTCTGGTTTACAACCTACTCTCTGGGGCACATCCCCTTAGGACTTCCATAGATGTTAGTGTGAAGAAAATGGTTGATGAACACAGTGGTAACTTAAGTTTGTTATTTATGCGGGGAGATTTAGTCCTTTACCATACTGGTCTGTTTGAAGCCCTTCTGTATGTCCTTTTCAGTAACTGTGTGGTGTCTTGAGAGCTGCTACAACAAAGCCAACACTTACACCAAATGACAGCCTGAACCTGTCATCCTCTATACCGAGTCCAGAAGTCTGAGCTGTGTCCCAGGTGTTCAGCTGGGCTGTGACCAAACAAAACCAGACCTGGTACCACTTCCTCAGCACCCAGCAGTTGTGAACATAAGTGTGCATAAGTGAATATCTGACCTCAGAATGTTCAAGTTACTTATCATGGATTGTTTTCAAGTGGATAACATTTATTTGTTGGAAGTAAAATTGTTTTGCAACATACTCCATGGTTTGTCTCCTTTGAACTAAGGTACATTGCCCCATTCTAGTCGCCCATACATAGTCAAGTGCTACCCCTATTCCCAAGCCCCCAGGAGCATGCCTACAGGGACAGAATAAGCCAACACAGGTGCTTTCTGACTATTTATTTATGACAGATGTTCCACATCCACAACATTCTCCACTCAGAAGTTCCTACAATAAGGAAAGAAAGGCAGTGTTACAATCTTGTCTCTGGGGTGATCCTCAACCACTGCCCAAGAACAGAAAACTGCCTCTTACTTTGAGACGATGCCATCAGCCTTGGCCAAACGTAGAATAGAGTCATCTGATTCACCCTGGAAAAAGAGCTCTCTAAGAATATTTCCACTATGGCTACTTGGGCTGGCAGGAAGTCCTGCATGCACCATCAGACTGGCGTTTCTACCCAGGAGAAAGGGTATATAAACAGCAGACAAGCACTGCCAGTGAGCAGACACTAGCAAGCTCCTAGACAAAGGCAGAGCCGACCTTCTGGGCCCCCAATCACCCTTTTCTACCCTAGGAAAAAGCAAGCAACCAGTAAACCTACTCTTGCCTATGATCTATTCTGGCCTAAAAGAATGAAAGACAGCATTACATGCCCAAATGCCCAGGTCCAAACCC
The DNA here is from genome assembly GCF_053883595.1 of Heterocephalus glaber. NCBI lineage: Eukaryota > Metazoa > Chordata > Mammalia > Rodentia > Bathyergidae > Heterocephalus > Heterocephalus glaber. Next base: position 8,592,859 of record NW_028258410.1, read on the forward strand.
CCAGCAACCGGAGGCTGGGGGAACGTCCACGTGGTAACCAAAGCATAGGAAAACACTCACCATCCTGCGAATGGCCCCGCAGATGGCATAGGTTTTAAACTGGCCGTTAAACCTGCCCGTGACCTTGTCAACCTACGAAGAAAAACGGAAAGGCCACTTACCTTTAGCCTAATCGGGAGTTTGAGAAACAAAGTACAAACCCAGTCCAAGAGCCTTCCCGTGGGGGCAGGCTTCCCACTGCCCAGGATCCCGTCTCACCTCGGCCACATTCATCTGGATGGATGCGTGGTCCTTCGCACCAATAATGCGGTTGCTGGCGGAGCTGCAGGCAAGAGGGCTCCGTGAGCGAGGAAGGGAGGAGCTGCGGCTGGCTGGCCCGGGAAAGGGCCGTGAGCCCAAGGACGGAGGGACCACGGGGAAACCGACAGGAAAGGGCCACGGATGCAGCGCGCTGGGCGAGAACACTCACCACTTCCGCGGCACATACAGGTCCACGAACTCGCCCGCGTCGTTCTGCATATTGAGGCCCGGCCTAGGGAGCAACGCACGGCGCCACGAGTTCTGGACTGCCCCGCACCCCACACGCGTGGCCCCAGCCCGATCCCCGCCTGGCGCTCCCCGAACGTTAGAAACCCCGCCCTGGCACCTCTAGAACCCTGCCCGGATCGGCCCCCGCCTAAAACCTACCCCTAGTACCCGACCTGCTGCCTCCGCTACTAGCGCGAGCAGAGAAAGGAAGTGGCGCGTCCCCCGACGGCAGTATCGCAGAGAGGAGGCGGGGCTTCAACGAGCACTTCCGGGTCACGCACCGCTTGGCGTCTGCGCATTACATCCCTGCTGGGCGTCGGTCAGGCACACCCACTTCCGGCGCGGAGAAGCTACGCCCCGCCCAGTCCTGTAGCGCGCGGCGCAGTTCCCGGGAGAGGGCGGGCGCTCGCGGCCGTCCCCGCCCCGGGACCCCGCGCCTGGTCCGAGCTCCTGCCCGCGGCTGTGTCAGCTCCCGGGCGCGGGGCAGAGACACCTTGCTGTGGTCCGGGCAGAGATGCTGGTCGCCCCCGAGGGCAGCAGCGGCGAAGGGAGGCACCCAGCCCGCCAGAGCGGCCGCGCGGGGCATCGGAAACCGGCGCGACCCGGCGGCCCCTCTCGCGTGCGCGGGAGTGTTGGAGGCGCCCTGCGACCCCGCCGCCAGCCACCTGCCGCTGGGAAACCCTCCAGAGAGCGCTGGAGGTGACTCGATGAGCCGGGTCCTAATGACAACCGGATGGAGACAGCCCGTGGGTCCTGGGGACGCCTCGGTCGCAGCCTGAACTCGTTACCGCAGGAGCTCGCCAGCGAGGGAGCAGGGGGCCTCGGTCCCCACAGCCTGGCCCTGCACAGTCTGCACTCCATCCCCCAGCAGTACTGAGAAGTACTTATGCCGGTCCTTTCCAGGTGAAAATAGAAGGTAACATCCCAGAGTCACCCCCACCCCAAATTCATGGGAGTGTCAGAGCACTTCCCCCAGGAAAGCTCAAGAGAGCTTCGTCCTGCCTCCCTGGTGGGGCCTGCCCGAGGCCGAGCCACAGCTGTGGTACCCGGTCCCTTCTCTGACCCAAGCCTACCTCATGCTGTCAAGAACCCTCCCAGAACCAAGTTTTCCTTTTCACATACCAATCTGCTTGTCATTAAACACTGACAGTGAACTGTGTGCCTGAGGTCTCCCCAGGGAACTGGAGCTGCTCACCGTGTAGCACTGCTCGCAGTAGGCACACAGGGCACGGTGTTGAATGAATGCACCAGAAGCCCTCAGCACAGCACCCTGTCTGAGTGAGAAGGTTTAATATCTGGGGCTGTGGGAGCTGAGGCTGCAAATTCCCTGCTCCTGCAGAGCAAGTGTTATGTGGGCAGCATGTCTGCTGGGCTTCCCCTAGACTCCAGCCAGGCATCAGAGGTGAGGTCGTTGAGGTCACTGACCTTTGGGAAGGTCGCTGAGGCATGCGTTCTTTCCAGAAACCCCAGGGTGTGTACAGGGGGGACATCTGCAACTGGCCTGGCCGTGTCTGTGTGGGGTGACCCCGCAAAGATTGGGGGTCAGAAGATTCTCTTCGACTGGACAGGCAAAGATGGAGCAGCTGGAGCCCAGAGTTCCTCGAGGTCTTCCCTGAATACTCAAGTCTTGTCAGTACCATTCCTCAGGTTGGGGAAAGACCGTTATAAAAGCTCCAGGGACAGGACTGAGTGCGCCCACTGGACTGGAACAGTACCCATTCCCAGCAGCCAGGTTGGCAAAGGTCAGTTCACAAGGCACTGCTTAAAGTACTCAGATCTTGCCTCAGTAATGGGTAATAATTATGCCCAGCCTAAATGCTGCCCTGGTCCTACCTAGTAATCACAGAAGTAATATCTGAAAGGATCACACTGATTGTGAGTAACTGGACACATTCTAGAAGAATAGCTTAAGACGCTTGTAGGAATACAGTCAACATTGAGCACCCAACAAGGTAAAGTTCACATAGCTGGCATCCAGTAAAATACTACCAGGAACACAGTGAAGCAGGAAAATAAGGCTGTTAATAAGAGGAAAAAGCAACCCATGGAAATGAATCCAGAAGCAACACAGATGTTAGAAGTAGCACACAAGGCCATTATAAGGGTTTTTATGTAACATATCCCATCTGTTCAAAAAGTTCAGTAGAAAAGTGGAAAACACAAAAGAATCCTAATTAAATTACTAGATAATAAGTTTCCTCAGCTGCCACTGAGGTGAGCAGTCCTTCAAAAGGAGCAAAGGCTGGGCCAGGTGTGGTGGCACATGTCTGTGATCCCAGTACATGGTAGGCTGAGGCAGGAGAATCTCAAGTTCAAGATCAGTCTGGGCCGGAGATTTAGCTCAGTGGTTTCATCGCCTGCTGCGCAAGCACAAGGACCTGAGTTTGATCCCCGGTACCAAAAAAATAACAAAGAGGTAGATTTTCTCCTTAAAAGAGCTTAAGGGCTGGGGATTTAGCTCAGTGGTTCCAGCGCCTGTCTCACAAGCGCAAGGTCCCAAGTTCGATCCCCGGTACGAAAAATGAAAAAAAAAGATCAGTCTGGGCTACATAATGAGTTCAAGCCAGCCCGGAGTACATAGTGAAACCCTGTCTCAAAAAATAAAATGAAGGAGAGGTGGGCTCATATGTAGAGAAATGATAGCTGAAAATTTTCTGGATTTGATGAAAACTAAATTCATGATTACCACCACAGAGAAATGATATATTTTTGAGAGGATGGATCTGTTTACCCTGATTTTTAAAATTACACAATGTGACCGGGGATTTAGCTCAGTGGTTCCACTGCCTGCCTCAAGCACAAGGTCCCAAGTTCAATCCCTGGTACAAAAAAAAAAATTACACAATGTATATGTGTATCAAAACATCCTATGGTATCCCATAAATACAATGTTTATATCAGTTGGTTTTTCTTTTTGGTACCAGGGATCAAACTTGGACCTTGCACTTTCAAGGCAGATGCCGGAACCACTGACCTAAATCTCCAGCCCATATATATCAGTTTTTTAAAAACTCACGGGAGCCAGTAGGCTGCAAATTCAAGCCTGGGGAGGATGGCGAGACCCTGTCTCAAAAAAATTAAAATGGCTGCAGGTTTATCTCAGTGTGAAGGCCCCTTTAATGATACTACTTTCTCCCTGGAAGCAAAACAAATGAGAAGACTGGTAAAGCATCCTGAAAGCGCTTAAAGGAGAGAATCTGTCAGCCTGTAATTCTATAGGCAGTGAAAATATCTTTCAGAAATGGCAAGAGTAACCAGGCTTGGTAGCGCACACCTGTGACCCCAGCACCCTGGAGGCTGAGGAAGAGCGCAGGTTCCTGAGTCCCAGCCTGGGCAACACCGAAACACACTGTCTCACAGAAAAGAAGAGAGGAAAGGAAAGAATGGGAGATTTGATGTTTCCTTAAAAAGTTAAAACCAGGTGCAATGACACAGACCTGTAATGCCAGCTCCAAGGGAAGCTGAGGCAGGAGAATAGCAAGTTCAAGTTCCATCTGGGTTACTTTAGTGAGACTCTGTTCTGAAATAAAAATTAAAAAAAAAAAAGACTCCGGGGGCCGGGGATTTAGCTCAGTGGTTTCACCGCCTGCTGCGCAAGCACAAAGACCCGAGTTCGATCCCCAGTACCAAAAGAAAGTCTGGATGTAACTCTGGTAGAACACCCCTCACCAAGAAAAGAAATGCTAAACAGAGTTACCATGTGTCCCATCAGTTTCACTTCTAGGTATAGAGCCAAAAGAAGTGAAAGCAGACTCAAATACTTGTATATTAATGTTTGTACCAACATTATTCACAGTAGCCAAAGAGTAGAAGCAACTCCAGTGCCCACCAACAGATAAACGGATAAATGAAGTATTCATACAGGGGAACATTATTCAGCCACAAAAGGAAATCAGATTTGATACCTGCTACCTACAATATGGAGGGACTCTGAGGACCTTATGTTGAAAATAAGCCAGACAGCAATATAATGTTTTACGACTCCACTTACGTGAAATATCCAGACCAGGAGGTTCATAGAGATAGGAAGTATGCAGTTACTAGAGGTAGGGATGAGGAATCCAGAGCTATTTGTTTAATGGTTGCAGAGTTTCTGTTTAGGGTGATGAAAATTTGGGAAATATATTGTGATGATGCATACACAGCATTGTTAAGGTAATTACTGCTGCTGACGTGCATACTTGTGAAAGGTTAAAATGGTGAGTTGTGTGTGCATTTATCAATAAAAATAGTATAAAAAGGGAGCCAGGGCTTTAGCTCAGTGGTGCTGCCACCTGCCTCGCAAGTACAAGGACCCGAGTTCGATCCCCAGTACCAAAAAACAAACAAATGAATAAATAAATAAATTGTGGAGGAGTAAAATTTAAAATATATATATAAAAAGTGAGCTGTTCACCATAAGGAATTTCCCCAAAAAATGAAATAAGTACTTTTTAAGATACACAAAAGCTGAAAGAATCAATCAGTAGTAGACCCTAACTACAAGAAATATTAAGGAAGTACTTCAGACCAAAGAAAAATGATACCAGATGAAATTATGTTCAAAGCTCTGCTCATGGAAACTAGGAAGGTAACTAAGATTTGGCAGCTTTTCTATTTGTTGGTTGGTTGATTGGTTGGTACTGGGACTCAAAGCCAGGGCTTCGTGCATGCTGGGCGCACACTCTACCATTGAGCTAAAGTATAACTAAATAGCATGCAGTCCGGGGAAGAAGTGGAAGTGTGTAATATTGTGTAGAGAAAGTGGTATCATATCACTTGATGGTAGAAACCAGTGATGTTATGAAACATCCTGTTTTGCACAAGACATATTCCCACACAGATACCGACCCAAAATATCAGGTTGAAAACTATGCCCCAAAAGTAACTAACAGAATAAAACCAAAAGTTATACCTAATAGACCACAAAAGGGATGAAAAAGAAATCATAAGAAAATTCTCAGTTGTACACTAACCTAAAATCAAAATGGATCAAAGATCTAAATATTAAAATGGAAACACTAAATCTGCTGGAAGAGAGAATAGGTAGAACGCTTGAAAATATAGGAGTAGGCAAAGACTTCACAAACAAAACCCAGACCACATGGGAAATACTGCAAAGAATCAACAACTGGGACCCCCATCTCATTAAAAAGCTTTTGCACAGCAAGAGAAACCACCAACAGTGAAGAGACAACCCACAGCATGGGAAAAATTTTTTACCAGCTATTCTTCAGATAAATGACTACTATCTAGAATATTTAAAGAACTAAAAAAAAAAAAATCAGACACCCCCCCCCAAATTTAAAGACCCAATTCAAAATCAGGCATCTGAGATGAACAGACATTTCTCAGATAAAGAAATAGCATAAACATATGAAAAATCTCCAACGTCACTGGTCATCTGAGAGATGCAGATGAAAACAACACAGATTCTACCTCACCCAGAAAGAATAGCTGCTACCAAGAATGCAACCAGTTTGATCATAGTTTCGTGCCATGTCATACCCACCTTGTGATTCCCATTGGATCGATATCGCCTGAGCGACTCAACTCATAATCTTACCAGTTGACTACAGTTTTGTCCCACATTGACCGGCCTCACCTTGCGGCTTTGCTTCATAAAAATACCCTGGGAAACAGGGTTCTGGGTAACCCACTTTCTTGTCCCCCTTCTGTCTCCCTTAGACAGAAGCTATCATTCCTTCAATAAATTTTTCTACTCAAAAAAAAAAATGCAACCAATAACAAATGCTGGCGGGGGTGTGAGGGAAAAGGAACCCTTCTCCATTGTTGGTGGGAGTGCAGACTGGTGCGACCACTGTGGAAATCAGTGTGGAGATTCCTCAATGAACTAGGGCTAGAGGTCCCATTTGACCCAGCTGTTCCCCTACTGGGTATCTTCCCCAAAGAGTTAAAAGAATCATACCACAGTGATATATGCTCACCCATGTTTATAGCAGCACAGTTTGTAATAGCTAAAGCTTGGAAACAGCCCAAGTGCCCATCAACTGGAGACTAGATAAAGAAGATGTGGTTTTTCTATAAAATGGAGTACTACTCAGCCATAAAGAATGATAAATGAGACATTTATAGCTAAATGGATGCACATTGAAGCCAGACTTTAAGTGAAATAAACAGGACATACATGTAAATATCAAATAGTTTCTCTGGTGTGAGAAGTTGAAAGTGTAAATGAGGATCAAAATGTATGCTAGATAATGTGAAATAGGAAGAAAAGGTCCAAAGGGGAAGGGGAAGTGGGTGGGGTAGGGGAAAGGAGAGAAGGGAAAGGAAAAAAGAAAAAGTCTTTGTAAATAGGAAGGGGTGGAGGGGTTGAAGGGAGGGCAGGAGAAGGGGAAACAAACAAAAACCAAGATACATCATGTAAAAGTACAAATTCCCAATGATGAATGTCATCATATTGTATGCCTAAAATATACCAATAAACTTAATGAATAAAAAATATATAAACAGGGCCAGGGATTTAGCTCAGTGGTTTCATTGCCTGGTGCCCAAGTGCAAGGACCCGAGTTCGATCCCTGGTACCAAAAAAAAAAAAAAAATGTGTGTGTGTGTGTGTGTGTGTGTGTATACGCGCACACACACACACAATGAATGTTTAATTTTTTAAAAATTGACTACAGTAAAAGACACATTACCATTAATCCCCTCCTTTTTTTATTTTTATTTTTTGGTACGGCGGATCGAACTTGGGTCCTTGCGCCTGCGGGACAGGTGGTGGAACCCCTGAGCTAAACCCCCGGCCCTCCCTCCTTATTTTAAACATACTTATCCAGCCAGGTGTGGTGGCACATGCCTGGAATTCCAGCACTCTGGAGGCTGAGGCAGGAGGATTCCTGTAAATTCGAGGCAAGTCTGGGCTAGTGAGTCCAAGACCAGATTGACTTACATAGTGAGGCCCTGTGTCAAAAAATAAATAAATAAGCAAGCAAACACACTTATCCCGTCATTCTTGCCATTTTCTGAAGCAGTTCTGGAAATCCCCTTTTGTGTCTTTATGAGGTGTGATCAAAAAGACAGTGACTGCTGCTGCTCAGTGCCAGCCGACCAAAAGGCAGCTCATAAAATACCAGTGCATCCTCGTCCACCTTATTCACTGGATCTGGCGCTGTGCACCTTCCGCCTCTTCCCCAAGTCCAATGACCAGGAAAGGAAAACATTCTGAGTCCATTCAGGACATCAAAGCAGCCACAAGAGCGCAATGAAGACAAAAAAGAGGACTCCAGACCTGCTTCAGAGAGAAACGTGTTCTAAGGGAGGGGGTGTTTTTTAAATTCATATTCGTGTCAGTTTGTGATCGCAGTGCACAGTGATTACATTCATGGGGAGGTGGTGCATGGATGCGACGCATCTTAACCCTCTTCTGCCCCCTCGCCGCCCTCCCTCTCCCTCCATCTCGGTCAAAGGGAGCGTCTTGAGGCGGAATAATGGCAACATGTCTTCTACTGTAATAAGTTTTTAAAACTTTGAACACCGATTACAGTTTCTGACACCTCATTCAAAATACATGACAAGGGGGCTGGGGATTTAGCTCAGTGGTTCTGCTGCTTGCCTTGTAAGCACATGGACCAGAGTTCAATCCCTGGTACCAATGAAAAAAAAATAGTCTACTACAAAGTACATGACAAGGACCTGAGTTCAATCCCCAGCACCAAAAAAAAAAAAAAAATCACAATTGCAGCATCTATAATTATGGACGAAGATCCTGTGTCCCCACTCAGTAATGGTTAGGTGACAGAAAGTCGGTACACATGGAGAAGACAACCGACGCTGCTGACCAGTGCGATCTGATGTTTGCAGAGCACCCTCCTCTCTGCAGGGCCACAGAGCATGCACCGGGGGATTTCAGCCAAAGAATTCAAGTCATACAAAGCGTAGTTCCTGATTGAAATGAACTAGATTAGCATTCAGTAGCAGGAAGGTTTCTGAGAGACACCCAAATGTAATAACACGCTTCTGCATAACCAGTGGGTCAAAGCAGAGATCAAAAGAAATTAGGAAGCATCTTAAACCAATAGAAGCTGAGCGTGCTGCGTATGAGAATCTTTGGGCTGATCTGAGGTCCTGCTTAGGTGGAAGTTGAGGGGTTAAAGGACCCAGGCCCTTGGCCATACTGTCCACATTAAGAAACTAGAAAAGGGCCAGGGATTTAGCTCAGTGGTTCTGGCATCTGCCTCGAAAGCGTAAGGTCCCGAGTTTGATCCCCAGTACAAAAAAAAAAAAAAAAGAAACTAGAAAAGAGAATAAAGCCTGAGGTAAGCACAATAAGGGGAATAATAAGCAGAACAGAAATGGACAAAATAGAAAAAAAAGTTGGATGTAACCCTAACACCCTGGGAGGCTGAGGTAGGAGGCTCTCAAATTCAAACCCAGCTTGGGCAATTTAGCTAGATCCTGTCCCAAATTCAACAACAGCAGCACAGCAGCCGCACAGCAGCAGCAGCAGTAGTAAAGTCAGCCAGTGTAGCTCAGTGGTAGAGCTGCTGCCTAGAATGTGCAACCCTCTGGGTTCAATTCCCAGTACTGCGAAAAGAATAGTAAGTTAAAAAAGAAAAACCACATAATCATCCCATTAGCTACAAGAGAATTCACTTGGCAAATCCAACATTTAAAAAAGCAGAGTGAGAAAAAAAAAAACAGTGAGAGAAGAGAAAGGCAGGCAGGCAACAGTAAAGTAGGGGCAAAATGCTTCCTGACCCAAGGGCCTGAGGGAGAACCTGCAGAAGCTGTGATGTGCGGCTCGTGGGAAAGCCCCTTCCTCAAGTCAGGAAGATGAGGGTGTGGGTCCTGATACTTCTATCCAGCATTCTGCTGCAGCCAGCCAGCATAATAAGGTGAAGAAAGAGAAGAAACATCTACATTAGAAAGGAAGAATTGAATTTTTAAATTTTTAATTGTTATTAATAAGGTTACATTTATTGTGGGGAGTTGGTACATGCATGAACTTTTTTTTGAGATATTGGGGCTTGAACCCAAATTATTATTCTTTTCTTCTCCTTTTTTGTTTTTGGTTTTTTGAGACAGTCTCACTACGTAGCCCAGGCTGACCTCGAACTCACTACATAGCCCAGGCTGGCCTCAAACTTGCAATGATCCTCCTGCCTCAGCCTCTCGAGTGCTGGAATTAAGCAGTGCACCACTACACCCGGCCTGAATCCCAAGTTCTTGCACATGCTAGGGAAGCACTCTAGCACTGAGATACCACCTTAGCCCTTTTTGTTTCTTGTTTTGAAGTTGACACAAGTTAACACTAAGTTACCCAGGCTGGCCTTGAATTTGCAATCCTCTTGCCTCAGCCTCCTAAGTAGCTGGGATTACAGGTGTGCACTAGCACACCTGGCTAAGAATCAAACTTTATTATAAGATGACTTGATTATATAGAAAATCCAACAATCTATGAAAGAACTACTAAACCTAATATATGGATTTAAAGAGGTTTCAGGATACAGTAGCAACATACAAAACTCAACTATTTCAACATAGTAGCAATGAATGACTGAACATTGAAACAATATATCAGCATTACAAGAAAAAGATTTAGGGGTAGGGCCAGGGATTTATCTTAGTGGTTTTGACGCCTGCCTCGAAAGCACAAGGACCCGAGTTTGATCCCAGGTACCAAAAGAAAAAAAAAAAAAAAAAAAGATTTAAGGGTAAATATGAAAAAAGGTATGAAATATCTGTACATTGAACACTAGGCATTGCTGAGAGAAAATAAAGGACACTGGCAAATGAAGAGATATATCCTGTTCCCAAGTTGCAGAAAGTGGTTAGATGTCATTTCTCAGCAGATTGATCTGCAGATTCAGCACAGTCCTGATCAGAATCCCAGCAGGCTTTGTAGAAAACGCCCTGCTGACCCTAAATAAAAGTTTGTGCAGAGCTGCAAACGATGCCAGGTAAGCTCTCTGGAAAAGAACAGAGTTGGAGGACCTGAAGACTTCATAAAACTGCAGCGTAAAGATGGACACATGGACCAAGGGAATGAATGGAGCTCGGGTTCTTACGCACAAGTCCTGGTTTTGATAAAGGAGCAGAGGTAAAACCCTATTGGGAAGTGTTGTCCTCTCCACAGTGCGACAATGGCTGCCCACGTGCATGAGGCCGACTCCAGTTCATACCTTGTGCCCGACACAACAGTGAACTTAAGATGGATCAGCAGTGTAAGTGCAAGACTCTGCCGCTTCCAAAGGAAACAGAAATGTTCATGCTTTTGAGCAAGGCCAAGTGTCTTGAATCCAACACTTAACAGCTTCTGTTAATCCTTCAATTTAAAGGATAAATTGAATTGTATCAAAAAAGTTCACTTCTGCCCTCACAAAGATGCTGGTGGGAAGGTGAAAATACAAACCTCAGGGAGGCAGAGACTATTTGCACACCTCGTAATGTAATTATTAGGTACTACAAACATGTACTAATAAAAATAGAAAACTGGAAAAATAAGGGACTTGGAGCAAAAATGTGTATAGAAATTCCAAACTCAATAATTAAAAAAAAATAGCCAAGTGTAGTGGCACACACCTGCAATCCCAGCACTCGGGAGGCTGAGGCAGGAGGATTGCTGTGAGTTTAAGACCAGCCTGGACTACATACCCAGAACCTGACTCAAACAAAACAAAACACCCAGAACAACCCACCTGGGTAATGAGCAGAAGATCTGAAGAGATACTTCGCAAAAGAGATACACAGGTGACAAATAAGTACATGAAAAACCCCCCAAATATTATTAGGCATGAGGAAAACACAAACAAGAGCCACAAACTAGACTGGGCTGGGTGGGCTCAGCACAGAGCTTGTGCTCAGCGTGCTTGGTGATGTAGGTTCCATCCCCAGCACCACGAAACAAAGCAAAGCCAAAACAGCCCACAGTGATGCACCACTCAAATTAACTAGTATAGCTAAGATCAAAATGTAAAAGAGGCTACTCCGCCAGCACAGTAATGCATGCTGGCAATCCCAGCTACTCAGGAGGCTGAGACAGGAGGGTTGAAAGTTTCAGCCGACCTTGGGCAACTTAAGAGACACTGTTTCAAAATTTTAAAAACCAGTAATAAACCCCACCCCTTTTATTATTTTTATTTTAAGGCAGGGTCTTGCAAAGTTGCCTAGACTGACCTTGAACTTTTGATCAACCACCCAAGTACCTGGGATTACAGGTGTGTGCTACCACACCCAACTGTGTTCAGAAATATTTTAATGAAAAATTTAATAAAGTAGTCCATTCATTATTTAGGGGGTTTTTTTGGTTTTTTTTTTACAGGGTCTCACTATGTAGTTCAGCCTGGCCTTGAATTCACTGTGTGGCTCAGGCTGGCCTCAAACTTGTGGCAATTCTCCTGCCTCAGCCTCCTGAGTGCTGGAATTGCGGGCATGTACCACCATGCCCAGCTTCCATTTAGTTTTCTTAGGAAAGACACAAATAGCATCTCTCACATAATTTCACAAATAAATTGTTCTTTCTCAGAAAAAAACTAGTAAAAAACGCTGAGGAGGTAGTCAGTGGTAGAGCACTTGTGCAGTCCAAGGCCCGGGTTCAAACCCCAGTGCTGCGAAAAAAGGGAGAAAAAGGCACTGCTACCTGTGAGTCTGGCTTCACAGGGCGGACTTGTAGCTGCTCGAGGCAGAAGCACCACATCTCCACTTAGCAGGGGCGTAGGAAATTATGTAGCTTTCCTGACTTCCCATGTTGGTAAGGAGAAGGAGAAGCTGAAGACACCCCGATTCCTCGCGGTGGGAGTTACATGGTACCCCACACTGGAAAACAGGCTGCTTCTAAACCAGCTGAACACGTGCTTCTGGGATCTAGCCACTCCACTCTAAGGTTTATGCCCAGAAGAAATGCAAGCATCTGTCCACACCAAGACTTGTTCTAGAATGCGCACAGTAGCTTTATTTGTAGTAGCTAAAAATGGAACAGCCCAGATGTGCGTCACCCGGTGGGTGGAGAAACAAATTACCATGCCGCCTATAGCAGAACTACTTAGTGGTAGAAACAAGCTACTGGCACACGCAACAACACAGCAAGCCTCACAGAGATCACATGGAAAGAAAGCAGCCAGAAGCCCCTCTCCCCCAAAGGGCTGCATATGGTGTAATCTCATTTGTACAAGACTCAAAAACGCAAACTAATTGGCATTGATGGGATGGTAGCAGCCATTCTTGGGTAGGGTAGGGTGGGCAGGTGGTGTTGTTTGGAGACACACACAGGAAACGTAGGGAGTGAAGCCAGCATCTCGACCCTCTGGTGGTGGCTGTCACACAGTTGCAAATGTGTCAAAGCTACACCAAATTGTAGCTGGGTGTGGCAGCACATGCTCGAAATCCCAGCTACATGGGAAGCCAAGGCAGGAGGATCGAAAGTTTGAAGCCAACATGAAAGATTTAGTAAGATCTTATCTCAAAAATTAAAAAAAAAAGATTAAAGGAGCCTGGGGATTGTGACTCAGTGGTGGAGAGCCAGGACCCCCCCAAAATTGTATATTTTAAATATGTATGTTTTATTGTATGTCAACTTTATCTCCATATTTTAGAAAGACCATCGGTGGTGTTTGTCAGACTCATACATACAAGGTACTCACATGGTTTCCAAGGCCAAGTTCTTTATTTATTTTTATTTTATTTTATTTTTTGGTACCAAGGATCAAACTTGGGTCCTTGTGCGTGCGCAGCAGACAGTGAAACCACTGAACTACATCCCCGGCCAAGGCCAAGTTCTTTAAAGGGGTTGTAACCCCCACTCCGGAGTCCTTGAAGTCTGATGAGCCCTTCTCTGTGAAAGCCCGCTGCACAAAATCCAGGCCCCAAAACAAAGAGCTGAGGCTGGCACAGTGGTGCTCACCTGTAACCTCAGCTCTCAGGTGGCCAAGACAAGAAGACCAAGGGAAGCTCAAGGTCAGCCTGGACTACACAGTAAGACCTTGTCTAAAACAGTAGAAATGAACAGGCTGGGCGTGATGGCACGCGCTGGTGACCCAGCACTCGGGAGGCTGAAGCAGGAGAATGGCCCTGAGTTCAAGGCCAGCCTGAACTAGACAATGAGACCCTGTCTCAACACAGGCGCGCGCGCACAGAACAAAAAGGAACAGCACAAGTACTGCCCCACACCCAAGAGCCACAAGGAGGGCTCCAAGGATCCACCTGCACTACCCCCAGTGGCCACTATGGAGCACCCAAGAGCCACCTTGAAGCTCCCAACCCACTTCATCCCTCACCCTAACTGGAAGTTGGGGAAGGGGCCACAGGCCAGTGGAAAGAGGAAGTGGGATGCAGGAGGACCCAGAACTTACATCACCGTCAGGCTGAGCCTCTACAGCATCCCAGAACAGCCCCGACAGACCCACAGCAGCTGCGTCTGCAGGGCAGCCTCTGCCAGGGCCGAGTGCACCTGTGTCCCCCAGAATGGGTTCGTGCCCCCACATGGCTTATTTACCTTAACTGCCAACACCACAGTGAGGTCACAAACTGGCTTTGCACCCTCTTCTGCCTCTTCAGCTGTGACCCAGAACAAATTACTTAGCTCCCTCTTCCTTCTAGCTGTAAAGTGGGGTGATTGTAAGAGGGCCACCCAGCAGGCTGGGATTGTCTGCATCCAGCAGGGTCACACACACCCAGAAAAGGTATAGCTGGCAGAAGGGGGCCAGCAACCCAGCCTCGCCATCATCACCATCACCAGGTCACCGTCAGCAGAACTGCCACTGCCATCTCATCGTTAGCATTATCATTGCAATGCCCAGGACCACACGGCTAGCTCTGGAAGCCATCCCATATCCCCCCACTTAGGCCTCCACTTGGGATACCTGGGGCGTCTTCCTGCCGCAGCCCCTGCCCCGCTCCCTAGCCCTATCCTGTGGGTCCTGCTCACAATCAGGTACGCTAAGTCTTCGGCCAAGCGGGGTGCAGTCAGGGGAGCCTCTCTCCTCCTCCCAGGCAGCTGTGTCTGGGCCATCGGGGCCAGGCCAGCCCATACGTAAGGCGCTGTTGTGGAAGGGAACCAGCCTGGCACAAGGAAACCCTCCATGGGGCCTGGGGCAGGAGGCCCCTGCACAGGGTGCAAAAGGGCTGTGCGAGGCACTGCCTCCTGGGCTGGGTGCTGCTGTAGCTCCCATCTGGCGTCTTCCAGGGCCGTGGCTGTGAAGTCAGAACACCCACACTGGGGGTTCACTGGGGGCTGGCTCCAGAGCTCTAAGCCAAGTGGCAAGGAAGGAGGCCCTCTGTCCCCGCAGACAGGTAAGTGTTCGGGGCTGGCTGGATGTCCGCGTGTTCTGGGAGGGCTGGTGGCTCAAGCTCCAATGCAGAAAGCAGCAAGACCCCTCCCAAGGACCAGGCCTGAGTGAGCCTGGCCCCAAGCTGACCTCTGACCCCAGGCCCCCATTCCCAGCATGGAACTGATTGGAGGGCCGGGGACAGGCCCATGTCTGACACAGCTGGCCACCCAGACCTCCCACACACACAGCCTTGGCTCCCCCTGGGGCAGGCAGCTCTTCTCCGGGAGAGCTCTGCAGAGGTGAAGATTTAACAGGAGGGGCTGCCAGGGCCGCATCGGGGTGCTGAGTGGGGCAGAGGCCACACCAGGGTCCCCCGGGGTGCAGACGCTCACCCAGGGAAAGGCCCTCTGCCTCTGCCCCCAGGGCAGGTGTGTCTGGCTGTCCAGGAGGTAACCCCAGCCTGGCTCTTAGGTCCCCGCCACGGGAGAAATGTGCAGAATCCCTGAGGAAGCGAGGAAGCACAGACACTGGGCAGATGAGGGCCTAGGCTCTGAGGGAGCAATGTGCTGGCTGCTGGTGGCAGCCGCTCAGTTCTCCTGCCTGTGACCTAGGGGGCCCATAGGGTCCTGACCACCTGCCTCGCACCGTGGAGATCCCATGGCACCCCATTTTACAGAGCAGGAAGGTCCACACCATGCTGAGTGCTAAAGGGGGCTCAGGGGCTTGGGCCCTCACTTCCCACACCCTGGAGAGGCCCAGCTGGGGGCCAGGGAGGAAGGCAGCTGAGCACCCACCTCCTCGGAGCTCAGCCTGCTGTGAGCGCCAGGCCAGCCAGGTGTGGCAGCTGCCAAACATGACCGAGGCAGGGCCTGCTGGCCTTGCCAGCCAAAGCGGAGAGTGAGGGAATCCAAATTCCTGCCAGGTGAGTCACTGGCTCATCCCACGCTGCCAGGTGCCCAACTTCTGCAGGCTCCCGTCCATCCCCTGGGCTCTGCTCACCCCCCGGGTCCCTGGGCCCATGGCTCATAGGACCAGAGGACACAGCCCCAGGGTCACACCCTCCCCCGTGGCCCTGGAATGCGAATTCCTCCCTGCACCCCCTGGGCCCAGCTGGCGGACCAGCCTGCCCCCACTAGTGGCTGTGTCACGCCCTGGGCGAGGGCCTGGGAAGGATGGGGCTGCACTCCTGGTGCCCACTGCCGCGCACCGGGCTGTGCTGCTGGGGAGGACGGCCCATCGGAAACCACCTCACACAGGCTTTAACCCCACTGCCCCTTGGTCCGCTGTTTCCTCAGTGCTTGGCCCTCCTTTCACTGGGCCTCATGGCCTGGCAGCAGCGGCCACCAGGGTTGCCACTGGACAGGGGAAGTGCCAAGACTCCCCAGACCTGGTCAGGAAGAGGCTGAGCCTGGGCCAGGCCCACTCCTGCCCACCATCTGGCTGGCCCTTGCCCCGGCCACTGACCCTAGGTCCAAGGGAGTCCTGCCCCAGAGCCGAGGGACCCTCTCAACATGCATCTGTTCCACAGGTACTCACCGGCACTCCTGTGTCAGGGCCCTGCAGTGGGCTGTGGTGACTGCAGTGTTGGGACAGGCTGCATTTTAGGGCCCAAGACAGGGTCTCATGGTGAGGAGGGTCCCCAGGACATGACGGTGCCAGGAGCCATCTGTGATTGTCACAACCAGGGGCAGATGCTATTGGTCTCTAGTGGGCAGAGGCCAGGGCTGCTGCTCACACCCCTGGGGTGCTGCACTACAGGCACCTGTAGGGTCCAGAATGTTCACAGTGCCTGCTGGTGGTGCTTTTGCCATTTTTGTGTTTGCTTTTGTTTTGCAGTGCTGTTGCTGGGGATGGAACCTAGGGCCACCTCGAACATGCTAGGCAAGTGCTCTCCCTCTGAGCTGCGCCCCTAGCCCTGGGGAGGGTCTTTTTTTTTTTGGTACAGGGGATCGAACTTGGGACCTTGCACTTGCAAGGCAGGCAGTGGAACCACCGAGCTAAATGCCCAGCACCCCTGGCAAAGGTCTTGATGGGGCTTCGTGGGCAGGTAGTCAGGGAAGGCTCCTCCGAGGAGGGGACATTGTCTTCAAGCGAGCAGACCTGCAGTGCCCCAGTCTCTCCCCATTATCACCCCAGTACCCTGCAAGGAGACCAGCACTGCATGCTGGGGGAGCAGGCAGAGGTGGGCAGACCGGGCAGAAGCCTGGTGCCAGGCGGGCCTGGGGAATTCCAGGAGGGCGGCCTCGCCCCTCCCCCAGGTCAGGCACATTCCTCCACTTGGGTGGGCAGGGGTGGAAGCCCACACATTCCTGGTGGAGAAGGAGGCCCACAGTCTGCATCAGCCTCCTGGGGGACCCAGATATCCTCCGGCAGGGCTCTGCCTGAGCTTGATTTAGTGCTGGAGCAGGGCCTCGATGAGTACACACAGGCCAGCAGTGGTGGGTCACTATGGTCACACGCTGAGGACACTGCTGGGGATCAGGAAAGAGCACCTAGCAGACAAGGGCAGGGAGATGCCATCTTGGCTAGTGTGAAGGCTACCTGGTGCCTCGGACTCAGGCCACCTCACAGAGCACCTGGTAGCCTCTCCGGGCTGTCTCAGTCTGGGAAACTGGGGTAAAAAGAGCAGCTCCCTCCTG
This sequence comes from Heterocephalus glaber, assembly GCF_053883595.1. Taxonomy (NCBI): domain Eukaryota; kingdom Metazoa; phylum Chordata; class Mammalia; order Rodentia; family Bathyergidae; genus Heterocephalus; species Heterocephalus glaber. The sequence goes on from NW_028258410.1 coordinate 8,610,233, forward strand.
GTGACTGAGCAGCACACAGCCCATGCCCAGTGCCTGTCCAGGGACACAGCAGGGGTACCCCAGTGGCCCCTGGGCTCCACACAGAAGGAGGGTACATATGGGCCCTGGGCTGACCCAGAGGGCCCAAGTCAGGTGGCGAAGACAGAGGCAGGAAACACAATCTGCCACCGTGTCCAGGGTGTCTGGCCAGGCAACACACAGCAGACCCAGATGGACACAGGAGCAGGCAGAGGCGATGACGGGGTATCCCAATGGCCATCAGGCTCAGTGCAGTGGTTCTTCCTCCCGCCATCTTCCCAACCATTGCCTGGGTTCTGAGAGTGAGCCTCGTAATCAGCAGGCCCCAACCCTGACCTGGCTGCTGGAGGAACCTGACCCCTTGCCAGAGGCCCCCCTTAGATCCCATCACCCTCTGCAGCTGGCGAGAGCATTCCAAGTCTCCGTGTGTTTACATTTCCTGGAAATATTTCCCCAAAAGAGCCATAAGACAAATATTTTGTTAATGTTGAAACTTGGGGCAAGCAGAAGCCTGGAGCTGAGCACTTCCCCTGCTCCTCCACACGGGCAGGGGGCCCATGTGGGATCGGAACCCCTTCACCTGGCCACCCCCCCCATTCCCAGTGGACCAAGGCTGAGCTTGAGTTCCCAGCCTGGCCTAGAGCTGGGACCTCAGGCCCTGTGGGGGCCCACCTGGGGCAGGCTCCTCCCTGGGTGGGTGCGCGGGCACAGTCCTAAAGCCATCCTCCCTACCTTCAGCATTCTGGAATCCTCCTTTGTGAGACTGGGGTGACAGTAGAAGGAAGTGGCTGGGGTGTCACTTAGTGGTCTAAATGTTGGGGACCCTAGGTGACCCCCGTCAGGCTTCCTGTAGGATGTGACAGGGTAGGGAGCCTTCACAGCAAGGCCCCAGAGCTACACAGTGACCGGGACGGCAGGGCTGGCTGAAGACAGGGCAGGAGGCAGCAGTCTCGCTCCAGGCTGAGCTGGCTTTCTGTTTGGGTCAGGCATCCTGGGCTCATCGTGACTCTGAACATGAGCGTGCCTCTCCGTGCATGGGGACAGGGCCCAGCTGGTGTCTGCAGGCTGTGTGGGTGGCCCACAGGCGCCAGGAGGTAGCCTGCTTCCCCTGACTATACGATGACCTCTTGGGCACCGGCCTACCTCAGCCAGTCTCCGGGATCCCCAGGGGGCTCCAAGATCCAGCCTGGCCATTGGCCTTGGCCCGGCTGACTTTCTTCTGACACCAAGGGGGGCAGTGGCTGCGCACATCCTGAGCTGCCAGCCCCATCCCTCCCCACAGAGCTGATCCTCGAGCTCCTGCTCGTGGCAGAAGGAAACTCGGGCCTCCCCTGGCTGATCAGCGCTCCTGTCTATGGAGAGTGCATCCCCCACCTGGTCATCAGCTGGTGGACTCGTGGGCTCTTCCGCCCTTCGGGTTCGGTGGCCAGTGCCGCTGTGCAGTTCACAGGCTTCCGTTTCCAGGTGGTGACCTGGCGGGTGACTGCTGGGCCCTGTGGGCCCTGTGTGACTCTGCTCAATCATCGGAGGAGGTGCCGGGCGGCGGCTACAACAGCTGTGCCACTCTGCACCTCCTCCAGACCAGGTACAGCCCCGCACATCCTCTGGTGACCGTCACTCTCTCGCTTTGTGATTCTGCTCAGGAGCCACCTGTAAGGACCCCCCTGGGGACCTCAGGTGGCCAGAAAAGACACAGAGTCCTTGCCCACTGGGCCTGTCCGGTCTCCAGGCCAGTGTGCAGAGAGGGGCCCGGGCACTCAGCTGCCTGCTGCTGTTGTCCAGCAGCTGCTCAGTGCCAGCCTCCAGGCGCACTGATCCTGCCCTGCCTCCTGGACACCTGTCCCTCCAAATGGCAGCATGGGTCAGGGGATCCCACCTGTGACCTCCAAGGACAGGCTACACTGTCCTTCCCGGGCTGGGGGAGGTGACAGCACCTCACTGGTCAGCTGTGCCGTGTAATGTACTTTTAATGTAGAAAGTGCTCATTTTAGGAGTCATTATCCCATTATCATTGTCGGCTCAAGAATTTGAGGGTGTTTTGTCTCACTGTGTAGTCCAGGCCAGCCTTGAACTCACTGTATCACAGGCTGGTCTCACAGTGACCCTCCTGCCTCCACCTCCCTGGCCACTGGTGATGGTATTACGGGAGACTGCCACCACACATGGGGAATTTAGCCCTCACCCCTCCAGGAGGAGGCCGTAGGACCCTGGTGTCCCTGCTGTGGCACTAGCTCCCAGAGCGGGCCACAGTCCGCATCATAAAATGAAGCTGCTGAGTGAAAGAACACACAGAGGGCGCCACCTGCAGGGGCACTCTGAAGGAGAGATGGGGGCTGCAGCTGAGCTGTTGGGAAGGCCTGAGGTGCTGGGCACAGTGAGGCAGGGAGCTGGAGCTACCGGGTTTGGGGTTTGAGGTGGGCTCGGAGGACAGGGCAGGTCGGGGAGCCCGTGGGAAAGCCTTGAGCGGGGCAGAGGGACAGCTGCAGGGCTTCCAGCCAGGCAAGAGCACAGCTTGCCTCGGAAAAGCCCGCTGATGTGACAGCTGCTGGACCCTCAGGATGGCCCACCCTCCCGGTTGCTGTCCCTCAAGGCCAGAATGGGGGCACAGAGCTGCATCCTGATGCAGGGAGGGTTTGCCAGGGGAGGGGAGGCCAGGCTGGCAGGCTCCCGGCAGCTTGGTGGATGTGTGGTCTGCACCAAAGCAGGACAGGGCAGGGGCCTCAGCCCCCAGGGCCGCTGGGAGCCTCAGGCCTGTCCTTCTTGTCTCCAACAGACCCTGACCCTGACACACAGCTCCTGACAAGCCTCCGGCATTTGCCTGGGCCTCAGATCCCTCTTCTGTAAAGTAGGAACAGCACAGTGGTTCCCTGCCACCACCTGTGCCCACAAGCAAGGTGCAGACAGCTGGCGGGGGTCAGCAGCCTCCCTCCCCCACTCATGCTTTCCTGTATGCATCCTGGGGTCAGGTCCCAGGGAGCAGCTCCAGAACTCGCTGCTCAGGGAGGCCTTACCACCAGCACCCCCAGCAAGATGACAACATTCGGGCCAAGGGGGTGAGAGAGCAGGCACTTCCTCAGCCCATCCTGTCCCAGGGCCGTATGGCAGCTGTCACCTCGGGGGTCCAGAGCATCTGTGCTTTCAATGGCTGGCCAGCTGCCCAGTCCAGCCCTGCAAGGGGCTCCACCCTGCTGGGTCCCTCGCTTGGGGACCAGGATCCCATCCACGAGCTTGGCAGCTCTGGGGCACCTGGCAGGGGAAGCAGAGAAAGAGCTATTGACACAGAGACAGAGAGAAGCAGAGACAGAGGGACAGAGAGCAGCCCAAGAATGAGAAACCCTGAGGGCAGAAGTCAGGAGGGACAGAGGGCCCCTGGTCACCACACACAGCAGGGGCTGCTGGGCCCAGGAAGAGGACGAGTCCCCTGTGGGGCCTGTGTGTGCTCAGGAAGCTGTGTGGCTCTGCAGGAACAGGCATGGAGTGGGGAGGCTGCCCACTCTGCCATGATGAGGGACTCCAGGAGCAGGTGTCTCCCTTCCTGCCAGGGCCCCCAACCAGCTGTCCCACAGGAGGTGAGGGGCTTCCTTTAAGGGACTGTCATCTGTGGGACACTGGAGGCCATCGGCTCCCAGAGCCCTGGCCCTGCCCAGGCTGCAGTCCCAGGGTCCTGCTGGGGCTCAGCCTCTGCCTGCTGGGCCTTCCTGGGGGATAGCATTCCTCCAGGCTCAGAGGCCTCCTGGCCATATAAGGCTGCCTGTGGGCACCTCTTGGAGAAGCTCAGCACCCTCGCCCCCACTCCCCCCCCTTGGGAACCAGGCTTGGCCAGGCTGGGGAGCGGGGAGGGGCCTGTGGGAGCCTCAGCCCTGGGGGAGTGGGCAGGCGGGCAGGCAGGCCCGAGATTTAGCACAGGCTCTCTGGGTGACCGCACCCTCCATTGTGCTGGGAAGTCTCCCAGTCCCCCCTCTGGTCCAAGCCTCTGGGGCTCCCCAGGGCTGCCCAATCTGCGCCTTGCATCAGGGAGGTGGGGAGATCGGAGTAGGGGGACTGGGGCAGGGGGACCAAAGGTTAAATAGGATAAAAAATGATGCTGCAGAAATGCAGCACCCAGCACCAGACGTGGGTGCTGTCGAGATGTGCTGCTGGATGATTAAATCAGGTCACTGTGTTTTCCGAGGGGCGAGGAGAATCGGACCCTTAACTTCACACCCCAGCAAGGTGGGCCCCCCACGTGGGTTGGGGTCCTAGAAGCAGCCTCGTCCCTGCAGGCACCAGGGCCTCTCTTTGTTGGTGTCCAGGGCTCCTGGCCTCTCATGTTGCCCTTCCCCGGAAGCTGGTGGGCCTGGGAAGGTCAGCGGTTTCTTGCTAGGGTCCATCCCTCAGGCCACGCACTGGGTCCTCCTGGGAGCGAGGGTGGGAGGGGAGACATCTCGCCTGGATGTGGCCCCTCTCTGTGAGCCCCCAGCAGGGGCTGCTCCTTGGGGTGAACCCTCCATCCAGCTCACAGGCCCCCAGGCTGGGAAGTTTTAGGATGGACGAGCAGGAGTTCGGGGACAACACTGGAAGGTTCCCTAGGAGCCCAGGAGCTTCCTGTGGACTCTCCCAGCCTGTCTGTCCTGCTAAGCCCAAGGCCGGAGCTACCTCAGCATGCTCTGCTCCCTGCTGCTGGCCATGAGACAGGCAAGAGGGAGACAGCTCAGACTCGGTTGATAGATTGAACAGAATCAAACAACTAGGCCAGGCAGAACTCCTGAGGGGATTCACTGCGGAGGGCAGGAGGGGCCCAGCGAAGCAGAGGAATGGCCCCTTGTGTTCTGGGAGGAGTGGCGAGGTCAAATCCCAAATGGGAGAGGGCAGAAGGGGCTGGAGGACCCAAGGGCACAGGCTGGGGTGGCTGGAAGGCGGGGGCTGCAGGGAGTGTCTGGATTTGATCCTAAGAGGAGGGGAGCCCCTTGGCCTGGGGAGGGTCCAGTGAGGCTCCTTGAGCCACCCCAGGGCCCAGCACCCCGTGGGGCAGACAGCCTGGCGACAGGGACTGTCCTGGTCCTTCAGCTCATGACCAACTTCACATTCAGCTGCGGGTGGCAGGGTCCCACACTCAGATAAACACGCAGCCTGGGAGCCAATGCGTGGCCGGCTTGTTCTGACCAGCACTGGCTGAGCACTGCCTGGCGCATCACGAGGCCCCCAAAGCTGAGCACCCAGGGGCACAAACGTGCTTGTCGTGGCCTGGACCATCTGTCGCAGGCACCGAGATTAAGCAACGCCTTGGCTCAGCTGGGAAGAAAGCAAGCCAGGTGCGGAGGGAAGGGGCTTGAGAATCCCAGTGGAGAGCACAGGACCCAGCCAGTTCACCCAGCTGTCCCAGCATGGGGGCCACCTCTCCCCCACCTCTCCCCCATCCACCCTTGACTTGCATGGCAGCAGCTGCCTCTGGCCAGGCCTGTGTGGGTGCCGTGGGGAGTAGGAGGCACAGACCTGGATAGGTGATAGCCTCGGAGCGCCAGATTCTGCCTTTATAAGAAGACAGTGACTACGCTGGAACAGGAGTCTCAGCACAGCGCCGAGAGCCGAGGCTCCGAAAGCAGCAAAATGTGGTGCATAGTGGTGCACACCTGTGCTGGGAACCTGAGGCGGGAGGACTGAGGTTAGGGCTTGGTCTGGGTAACTTCACCACTCAGACCCTGTCAGTGCAAAGGCCCTGGCTTGGTTCAGTCTCAGGTCCCAAGGGCCGGGGATTTAGCCCAGTGGCACTGTGCCCACTTCATAAGCACAAGGTCCTGAGTTGGATCCCCGATACCCAAAAACAACAAAACAAATCAATCTCCAGTCCCGGAAAGAAGAAAGAGAAGGAGAAGAAGAGAGAAACAAAGAAAGATGAGCCAGGTGTTGTGACACACTTCTGTAACCCCAGTACTTGAGAGGCTGAGGCAGGAGGGTTGCTGTGAGTTCAAAGCCAGCCTGGGCTACACAGGGAAATCTTGTCTCAAAAAAAAAAAAAAATCAAAAGCCACAAAAAAAGAAAGAATGAAAAGAAAGAAAAGTAGAAAGGAAGCCAGGAGTCTGCTGAGGGCTCCCCGTGGCAGTGCCTGCAGCATACACCCTGTGAGGGAAGCACCACAGAGGCAGGGCAGAGGCAGGGGAGCCTCCAGACCCGCCTCAGGCAGGACCCCCAAAGCTGGCCTCAGCCCTCTCTTCCTGCAGACAGGAGACTGGAGACCCTCAGGAGGTTCCAGAGCAGCAGCTGCCTCAGGGTCTCGAGGCCCGCCTCACCCTCTGAGCTCCAGCCCCCTGGCTCCGAGCTCCAGGCTGTCTCTCAGAGTAGACCACCTAAGATAAGGGCCATGGTGCATTTTTTGGCCAAGCAGTGGACAGCAAGGCCAGGGGCTCTTCCTGCCCCGCTGGGTTTAGGACCCCAGGTAGAGCTCTCCTGGCTGTGGGTCCTTCTGGTGCCATGCAGTCCTGTCCTCTCAGAGGACGGAGCTAGGCCAGGACACCGGCGGCTGCCAGAATCAGCTTGTGCTGGCTCCTGGCTTCCACGCCATGGACCTAGAGAGAGGTTCTCACTGCTGCCCCCTGGAAGGACATGGGAATGTGGCCTCCCGTGTCCCAGGCCGGCCTCCACACCGGCTTTCTCCCAAACCCTCTTCCCACAGAGGCAAACATTCCCAGTCCTGAAGTCAGAGCCTTGGGGTAGGCCTCAGTGCTAGTAGGTGCTGGGGCGCTGGCCACAGCAGCAAGTATCAAGGGCTCTGCTCCGGCAGCCTTGCATAGGCAGAGCACCCACTTGGAGCCTTGAGCACGAGAAGCTTCGGCACAGGACCTGCCCAGGGGCCTGTTGTCACTTGTGACTGCGGGGAGAGGAGCACTCTGTGTCCCCAGCACAGCTCCATAGAGCCTCTGGAGGCTGCGTTCTCAGGGCTGAGTCAGACGCCCATGCCCTGCACCGACCCCACAGCTGCAGGCATGTGGAGTCATGACACAGGCTGGCTCAGCGAAGGGACCCTATCCTAGGGCTGCAGCACGATCGGCCAGACCCTTCCCTAAGGCCAGGAGTGCCCTTTCCCCACCAGGACTGCCACTCACCGCTGCCCCACAGGCCCCTGTCACGCTGGGGCAGGGAGGCTCCAGAACTTGGGGTGACCTGCAGCAAGGTGGCAGAGCCCCGTAGGGTGGAGGACAGGCTGCTTCTACTCGCCCTCTCCTGGTCCCCACCCCAGCCAGGACATCCCTTCCCTGTGGGTTCGGGACAGAACACTTGGGCCCTGAGTTGTCCAGGAAGGGGGCCACCTCAGGGACTTGTGCCCCAACGTGTCAGGGAGACACACTCTTCACTACTCAGTGCTTCCGATGGACTGTCCTTCTGACTGAAGTCCCCATCTGGAAAGAGGAAAGGGCTGGATCGCCCTCGAGTCAGAGGGAGAAGACGGGAACAGCCACTCGCTGACCCTGGTGAGGACTCAGAGGCCGACCTGGTCAGCAGGGGCTGTGGGTGGCCAGAGATGCCAGCCCACCGCCCCCACCTTTCTCCTGCCCCCTCCCCAGCGCAGGCCCAGAGTGGCTGCCTCACCAGCCCTGGTGCCACTGTCCTCTGCCCACTTCACCCACCCCTGCGGCGGCCAGTTGCTTGGGCAGCTGTCTGCGGGTGAGCAGCCGGCGATTAACCCTCTGGGCGCCGGCCACAGCTGACTCAGCGCATTCTCAGGCAGCCGCCCCTCCTCCTGCCTGGCCAGGGCCCTGGGATGGCAGAGGGCTGGCCTGGCCTGGCCGCAAGGGGGCTCAGCAGGCTGTTGACCCAACCTCAGGAGCCTTGCCAGGCTGGGGAGAGGGGGCATCTCAGCCTTTGTCCCCCAGGCTGTCAGGACCCCAGCTATGGAGGGCGGCGGGGCCAGAGCATATTCCCTTGTGCACGGTGGGGGAGGGCCTCTGGGCAGTAGGGAGGGCAGGGGACCGGCTACTGCCCTAGCTGTCCCTGGCTCCGATCCTAAATCAGCTCGGGGACTGCGAGATCCCGGCGTCTCCCACCCACCTTCAGGCCGCCCCTCCCTCAGGTGGGAGACTCAACCCTGAAGTCAGGAATTTCGGGGGAGGAACCTGGAAGCGGGAAGGAGGGCGGCTCATCCTTACAGCTGGTTTCCCCGCTCGGGAAGAAAGCCGCCCAGCGCCTTAGGGTTTGAGGTTTGCGGGCTACCAGGAAGACGTCCCGGTAGTCTTTACCAGCTGTCTCCTGACTGCTGCGGGCTCAGGACCCCAGGACCCGCCGCCGGACTGTCCAGGAAGCCCCTCGAGATGGGAGCCCCACGGCTCACGTGGGGCCGGGGCCCAGCTGGCCGGGCTCAGAGGCTCCGGGAGCTGCCAGCCCGGCAGCTGCGGCCCCACCCCCGCGCCCCGGGGCTTCCCTCCAGGCCGGTTTGGCCGGGAGCACTGAGGGAGGAGACCCAGTGGCCCGAGTCGCCCGGAGCGGCAGTGGGGGGCAGTCCCGAGCCGGGCGCTAGCCCCTGCGCTATGCCCAGGGTGCGGGCGCCTCTGCGTGCCGGGCGTGGCCCTAGCAGGGGTCCAGGCCTCAGGTGCTCGGGGACACAGGGGCACTAAGTCTGTGTAAGGAGAGCCCGGCCCTCCTTCCCAGGAGCCGGTCAGTCCGGCAGCCCTGCAGCCATGAGCACCCCAGGGGACAGTAGGGGGCATCAGGCCCTCCTCTGTGTCCCCATTTGAGGGTAGAGTATTTATTTTAAAGCTCACCTGGGGCAGGCAGGAGCCAGGGGGATGAATCCGACCTGGCCCCCTAGGAAGTATGGGGTCCCTACATGGGCTTTCTCTGTCCCTCTGCCATGGGGTTCCCTCCAGGGCTCCCCTCAACCGGCTCACGGAGCTGGCAGAATGCACTTTTCCCCACCCCACGATGCGGCGACTTGGAGGAGGGACAGGCCGCGGGCCACGGAAGGTGTATGAAGTTGGGGAAACAAAGCGGGGACCCGCGGGGCCGGGAGGAGTGCGAGGGTCTCACGAGGGGCCCCGAGCCACGACCCGGGGGAGCGGGAGGCGCAGCGGCATCGAGTTCCCACGCCTGGCCCAGGGCCAGCAGGTGCCCCTTCCGGGAGGCCGCGGCCGGGGTCTGAAGAGTTAAGGCCCCCGGCGCCCCTCCCCCGCCCCTCCCGGGGAGCGGGCGCCTGGCGGGCCTGGGCGGGGCCTGACGTCCGCGGGCGGGGCGAGCCGTGCTCTGAACCCCGCTCCCGCGGCGCTCGCAGTCCCTGGAACGCGGAGACGCGGCCGGGACAGGAAGATGGCGAAGCGCGACGACCCGCTCCGCGCCCAGAGCGCACGGGGCCCCCGCGGCCCGGCGCCGCTGCTGCTGGCCGGTCTGGCGCTGCTGGGCGCGGCGCGGGCGCGGGCCCCGGAGGACGGCGGCTTCAGCTTGCACCCCCCGTACTTCAACCTGGCCGAGGGCGCTCGCATCGCCGCGTCCGCGACCTGCGGCGAGGAGGCCCCGGCGCACGGGCCCCCACGCCCCACCGAGGACCTGTACTGCAAGCTGGTGGGCGGCCCCGTGGCCGGCGGAGACCCCAACCAGACCATACAGGTGAGCGCGGCCCGGCGCCAGGGACCGGTCGGGCTCGCGCCCCGAACTCATCCCGCCTCCTCGAGGAGCCCGCGGCCCGGCAGAGCCCCGGTACCAACTCTCGCGTCCGAACTCCGGGTTCCGCCTCTCGGGGCTCCAGGAGGGACCCAACCCGGCCCTCAGTCCCGGCGGGAACACCGCGTCCTCCTGAAGCGTCCCCTCCGCGGACCCGCGGTCGGCAGGCGCCGGCCCAGTTCGGTGGCGATGACCGGGCGGGAAAGGGGCTGCTGCCCGGTCCTGGCAGCCCCAGGTCCGGGATCCCGGCGAGGGCGGGGCTTGGCGTGGGCGCTGGCGGCCTGGGAGGAGGGGGCGGGCGGCTCCGCCTTCCCCCGGGACGGGCTGGAACCTGCTGGTCTCCGGGTGGGAACGGGATGGAGGCGGGAGGGGCCAGGCGGCGCTCCAGGGGTTGGCGCTCTCCCTGCCGGCAGCCTAGGGTTGAAGCGCCCGACTGGGGTCTGGGAGCTCGGCGGGACCCTCGGAGTGGAGGAAAGCAAGCAGCCCGGGTTTTAACTGGGGCTGGGCACATCGCGGGATCGGGCCGCTCTCTGACTAGCAGGGCTTCAGGCTCCGCGGAGAGATGTGGACGAGTCGGGCCCTGTACCTTCTGGAGGCGTGTCCTCCAAGATGGGAGCCTGCAGGTGGGTTTAGTAAGGTGGCCCCTGCAGTTGGACCCCTGGCCTGGAAAGCAAGCCTGTCGAGAGCCTCAGGATTGAGTTGGGGCTGGGGTCAGCCTTGGGGCCCCAAGTCTGCTCCAGGGGCTCCTCAGCAGCCAACCCTGAGCCTCACTCCTAACTCCTGCCCACCAGATTCTGGAGGCCCCAGGGGCTGGTGTAACCCGAGCCGCCTCCTGGGACCTGCCTCCACTTTCTGGGACCCAGAGCCTAGGAAGGGGAGTAGCTGAGAATGGCTTGGCTGATTCAGGAGGAGCGTCCCGGAGCCAGGAAGTTGGAGATGAATGAGGGAGCCTGAGCTGGGTCCCTTTTTGCATTCCCACCACTCCACCCACCCCACCCTTGGGCCTCCAGTGAGGAGAGGAGGAAGGAGCCGTGCTTCGAATCGGTGCATTCTCCCCAAGCCTAGCACAGTCCCCGGTGATAGGGGGTGGCAAGCCCACACTTCCCATAGGGAAACTGAGGCTGGGAAAAGTTCAGACACTCGCTTGGAGTCCCACAGCCAGAACAGAGCCCAGCTGGACTAAGTGGTCGGAAGCTGATGTCTCCGGGCTGGGACCTCCCTCCCGCCTGGCTGGTTGGGAGTTCGCCACTTTAGCGAGGGAGACCCCAGTCCGCTTCCAGACCCCGGACCAGCCTTCCCCAATGCCGCTGGTGCTGCCTGCCTTCAGAAGACAGGTCCTCTGGGAGCGCTTCCTGCTTAGGTCTCTTCCCTTGTGGCTGCAGCATGGGAGCCTCATGGCCTGGGCTCAGAGCCCTTCTCCTCTGCCTCTCCCAAGCTGGGTGGCTCCCCTTTCCGAGCCTCAATTCCTTATTTGTGGAAACAAACAAATAATTAAATAAATAAATAATGGAGGGCACCTGCTCGGGTTCCTGCTCGGTGTGTGTGTTCCTGAGGGGGAACTAGAACCTTTTCTCTAACTCTCCAGACCGTCTCTGTTGCCGGGTGAGGGCTGAGCATGTGCTTTTTGGGTTTCTGGAGACTAGAGCTCACCCTTGACCCTCAACCCTAGACCCTGTACCCAGCCTCCCTGGGACTTGCCTAGCAGGCAGCCTGACCCCCCAGTGGAGCTGGCACATGAGGGTGGGGTTGCCGGTGAGCCCTGGGCCCCTGCTCTGCTCACGCCCTGCCAGGGAGCCCTGGATTCTGGTCTGGTGGTCAGCACGTAAGCCTGGTGGTGTACCCACAGAGGGCCTCGGCTGCTCTAGCCCCTCTGCCTGGGGGCTGTGGGCGGTGCACTGGGGCACCAGAGGCAGCAGACCCCCTGGATCCACGGGCCTGGCATTTGGATAGCCCCATCCAGGCCTTGCCTTGCCTGGTGGGCTTCCTGCCTGCTGCTCTCTCCGTCTCCATTTAATGTCACCTCCTCAGCAGGGCCTCTGCTCCAGGCCACCCAGGATGCTGACTGCACCCGCCAGGTGACACCCCGATTTATTTATTCCACCACGAAAATGATCTGGCTGTTCACGAGGGTGCATTTACTCCACCCTGCAGGGGCCCTCGGGCTCTGTCCTGGCAGGGGCAGGACCACATCTGCCTTGCTCTTAGCTGTGTCCCCAACCCATCCCCCACACAAAAGTTAGGGCAGCTGCCTGGGCCATACTGCCCTGGGGGGCCAGGGGAGGCCTGGGGTGGGGGCTCCTCCAGGGTGAGGTCCCCCACCAGTCTGGACGGGTGGGGCAGCCTTGGTTCCCAGACCGGGCCTCAGTCAGTGCCAAGTCTCCAGGGCTGCCTTTGCATGCGGAGGGACAGAAGGTCTGGTTTCCTGGGCGGGGGTGGGGAGGGGCGGACAGTTGGTGGGCTGGCAGCCAGGGTCCTCCCCTCCCCCAGCAGGGACCGCAGGCCAGGACCCGCTGGAGCTTCCTCTGTCCCCATGCGGTGTCCGGTCTGCGGTAGAAACAGCTGCCAGGCCCTGTGTGACCTGTTAACCCTGCCGGTGGCTTGAGGCAGGTGCAGCGTTATCCCCACTCTGCAGATGGGGACACTGAGTCTCCGAGGTTGCTGAGACTTGGACGCCCCAGGGCTGGGAAGCTGGGCGGGGAAGAGGCAGTCAGGCAGCCCAGGCCTCACCTGCCACACCCACACGCTGTGCCCTGGGGCCTATCCCGAAGGCTGCCCTACAGCCTAACCATTTCTCTGGAGAGAGGCCTTGATCCCTAGGGCCCTGGGCCGAGCCTGGGGCGGGATGTGTGTGTGTGGGGGCGGGTAGATTGGAGGGGGAGGGAGGACCTCTGAGTCACTGAGCTCTCCTGGCCCTCAGGATCCCTCCTCTCCAGACTATCTTTCTATCTGTGACTCCACCTTCTTCATCCTTTCTGCCTCCCGTCTTGCTCTGTGTGAGCCCTTCCAGAGCCCCTGTGGCTCTATCTGCCTTGCCACAGGGCCTTTGCACTGGCAGCATCTCTTCCTGGAGCATAATTCCCCTTGCCCTGAAGGTCACACCACTTCCTCAGAGAGGCAGGCCTTGATTTTTCCCACCTAAATCAGAATCTCTTCTTTCCCCCAAATCATTCTGCCAGGCATGTGGCCTGTCTCCTGTGAGCCACGTCCCCTGAATCAAGGCAGTAGGAGAGAAACACATGTAGGCCATGAGGTCAGAGGTGGAGGCCAGCATGAAGGGACCCCGGGCCGTAGGTGGTGGTGGGGAGACTCCGGGGGGCGGGCAGGTCCCCAGCCCTTCCTGGCCATCTGACCGTCCCCTTCTCCTTGTAGGGCCAGTACTGCGACATCTGCACAGCCTCCAGCAGCAACAAGGCACACCCCGTGAGCAACGCCATCGATGGCACGGAGCGCTGGTGGCAGAGCCCACCACTGTCCCGGGGCCTGGAATACAATGAGGTCAACGTCACCCTGGACCTGGGCCAGGTAGGGGTCCCTTTCGCTCTGGTGGAGAGGCAGGGCAGGGGAGGGTGCTGGCTGCTCAGCAGGAAGGGAGTCCTTCCAGCCAGAGCCCCAGGCCTGTTCTTCTGCCCAGTGTTTACTCTGAGGAATTCCTGGCCGGTGTGGGAGGGGCTGCAGGAATGCAGAGCAGGCCGGTGGAAGTGGGCATTCCTGGGATACCTGTGTTTGGGGTTGGTCTCTTGCTTAGGGGCTAGGTGCAGCTCAGGCCCGCCAGCTCTGGGCCATCCATCCCTGTGCAAACAGTGGGGCCAGGCATTTTCCGGTGACAGGCAAGCTGACTCCTCTCCTGGGCTAGGTCAGACTCACACTGCTGGGTCCCACTCCTTGAAGCTTTGCCCAGATGCTCAGCTTCGTGCTCCCGGCCTGTTAAATGGGCCAGCAGTAGCGTTGCCCTCTGGGAGCAGGACTGGGGAGGCAGGTACATGAGACTGCGCCTGGAATCACACAGCCCGCAGCCCTGCCTTGCCAGCCCCTACCTACCAGCCTGGAGGCCTGTGTCCAGGCCTGCTCTGCCGAGCAGTGGGTCTGTCCCTTTCTGAACCTCTGTCCCCTCTGTCCCAAGGTGGTGGGGGAGAGGTGGTGGAGGTCTCACAGCCTGGCAAGAAGGACAGGCCCCACCTGGCAGCCTGCAGGCCTGGGCCAAGGGATAGGCGGTCAGGGGAGTCGGCTGAGGCTGAGCAAGTGCCCTGGCATTTCCTGAAGGCCCTGGTCCTGGTGCCCATGCAGCTGCAGCGGGGAAGGGAGGAGGGGGCTGCACACTAGGGCTCTCTGCCCCCTGCCTGGCCTGCTCCAGGTCTGGGTGGGCCTGGCTCAAGTTCATCTCACTGGTTTACACCATCAGGACTCCTGTCCCTTAGAGCACCGAGGCAACCTAGGGGACCCTCATCTCTGGCACAGCAGTGGGGTCACTCGTGGGAGGATATATGCGTGGGCGGGCAAGGACCTGGTTTCTGCGGCAGCAGAGCGGGCAGCACCATGCAGGTAGTGCTGTGGGTGAGGTTGACGGAGAACGTTCTGCTGCCTCCTGGTCCAGGCCCTCTCTGTGCCTCGGCCTCTTTTGTAGGGATTTATCTCAGAGCTGAGACAGACTACCCAACACCTGCAGGTTGCGTGGGGACATGGCCTCAGGACGGACAGACCCACTGCACAGCAGAGCAGGCCAGGACACAGGGTCACGTCTTTAGAAGTTCTGGCCCTTGCATGTCGGCAGCGTGGTGGAAGGACTAGGGCAGAGGCAGGCCGCTCTCTGGCGTCATGGCGGCCAGGAAGCAGGGTGAAGGGAGGGACCAGGGCGGGAGCTGCATCCTTCCAGGCCATGCCCCACTGCCTAGCCCCTCCCTTCATAACTCACCTCCTGACAGCAAGACAAACATGACACCTACAATCAGGTGGTCTCCGAAAGCGAAAGCGCCACCTGAGTGCATGAGGCTCTTGGGGGCATCTAGATAGAAACCCTGTCTCCAGTCTATAAATTGGGCCTGCCTTTAGCTGATGCTGAGTCAGGAGAGGGGATTTCACCAAGTAGACATCCGGTTTGGCCCTGCCCGGTCCACCAGCTGTACCATGACACGCTGGGGAGGAGGCCCCTCGCCCTCCCTGCCTCTTTCCTTCCTCCCTCTCCCTCCCTCCATCCACTCTTGACTGTCTGCGTGGGGCCATCCACGGAGGCCCCTGCCTCAGCTGGCCGAGGGGCTGCCCCTGGTGAACACTGGGGCTCGGTGGGGCAGGCGAACCCGATTCCGGCAACATCTTCCTGGGGTTCTGTGCCGAGGTGCTGGGCCTGGGCCTGGGCTGGGCTCATCGGGAAGCGGGCCTGGGCTGGGCCAGCTGCCTTTGTTCTGGGATTGGAGCGGATGCCCTAGGAAGGGGGTGGGGGCAGCTGGCACCAGCCCGGAGGGCTTCCTGTGAGGGGCCGCCTGGGAATGGTGGTCTGAGCCGCCTGGGCTCTGTGTCTCACGCATGGGTGGGGGGTGCCCAGCCTGTGGCTTCTCTGCGGGCGTAGCTTGGGGCAGCCAGGGCCCGTGGACAGGACACTGGGGAGGGCCTGGGCCTGGGCCTTCAGGATTCCTTCTGCAGGGGAGGGGCGCCAGGAAGAGGCTCCCTGCTGGTGGCTGGTGACTCAGGGAGCAGTTTCCTGCGTCCCCCCTGACCTGTTTAGAGGTCAGAGGGGGGTTCTTTTTTTTATGGTATTGGGGATCGAACTCAGGACCTTCTGCTTTCGAGGCAGGTGCCAGAACTACTGAGCTAAACCCCAGCCCAAAGAGGGGGGTTCTTGTGTATCTCCATGTGTCCTCTGGAAGCTTAGGGCCTGCGTGGTCAGATTGCTGGCCCTGGCTTCCCCTTCCAGAACTGCATGAAGGCCCTGCCCTCAGGAACAAGAGTGCTCCAGATGCCAGGTGCAGGCCACATTTGGGGTCCTGGCGGAGTGCCCTGCCCTGAGCGCTACCCCGCCCCAGCATGCTGGCCCAGTAGACCTAGGTCTTCAGGTGTGGTGGGCTGAGCTGCGCTGGCTCTAGCCCTTGCGCCCCTGCCTCTCTCAGCACCCTGGGCAGCCTCCTCTCCTTTTCCTCAGGTTGGGCTGAGTAGGAAGTGTCAGGAGTGCCCACCCCCTTCCTGGCAGGGAGGCCCCTGGCTTTGTTCTCTCTTGCATGCCGGTGGCTCAGGTGAAACAGTGGCTTTGTCCCAGCCCCATAGTCCCAGAGCTGCAGGACTGGAGGAGCTGGGGCTGGTACAAAGCACTGGGTGTGCAGAGCGGATAGGGGCTGGCCTTGGGCTGTGGGCTGGGTGGTTGAGGGCTGGCAGTGCCTGGCTGAGGGGCTGTGTCCCCAGGACAGAGGAGCCACGGGCAGGAGGAGGTGGATCTCTCCACCAGGTGGGGTGCCAAGGAGGCGCAGCTGTGGTGAAGCTACTGACCCCTGGATGGTGAGAGTCCTCCCTGGGCACTCGGGATAACTGAGGCAGAGGTTTATAAGGGATAGTGCCAGGGTGGGGGAGCAGACCCCAGTGCTGGAGTCTGAAGGAAATACTGGGGCTGGCTTTCCCGAAGCCACGCCTCCTGGGCTCAGTTTTCTCCAGGAAATGAGAATGCAGCCTGGGGGATTGGTGGGCACACTAGCTGCCGGCCCCGCAGGCCTGCGCTGTCCTCCCTGGGAGGCCCCCTGGTCCAGGCTGCTGGTGGTGTGGCAGTTATGTGGCTGAGGCCAATGGCACGGCTTCCTGGGCCCGGCTGGGCACTCAGCCGTGTGGCCAGAGCCCTGAGGTGGTCAGCAGGGTTGTCCAGGGAAGTGACAGGAAGTGTAGCCGTGGCTGGGCTTGGTTACAGCCGTGGTCAGGACAGGTGCAGAGCTGGGCCGGTCCCATCCCTGCCCTCTGGGCTCCCTGTGGGGGATGGAGTAGAGCTTCCTGATGGCATCCCTGGGTAGCTCCTCCCTCCACAGGGGAGATGGCAGTCCCCTCCCTCTGCCTGTCCCGCACTCTACCGGTCCAGTGCCAGAGGAAGAGTCAGACTGGGGGCTGCCAGTGCCTGGGGCCCTTCTTGTCTGGCCTGTGTCTCTCGCTGCTGCCACCCTGTCCATGGCTGCCAAAGGCAGCTGTCCTTGCCATGCTGGTCAGATCGCTCACTCTGCACATGCAGATGCCCCGTCACCCTGCCTGGACCCCAGGCTCTGGCAGCCCCAAAGGCTTGCTTGTGTTATTAAACAACCTCCCTTGCACCGGCCTCTCACTATACTGCTCATACAGACTAAACTGTTTGGGTTTCGGCTCTGGGGTTCCCTTGAAATAAACTCCACTTCCTGTGGCTTCCCCTAAGCTGACCATCTGGCCTGGTCCGGCTGCATGGTGGAGAGGGGCTGGGAGCCTGGGCGTGGCTGGCGTGTTTGGGGTCACTGAGTCCATCTACTCTGGGCGCAGCCTTGTTGCCGTGCAGGGGTTTCTTGGATATTTGCCTGCCTGGGACCCCAGCATGCTCCCTCCAGCAGTTGAGCTCCTGTCCCTGCCCAGTCTCCCCACCCTCCTCTGGACACCTGTGGGTCGGGCACCCCAGCAGAGTTGGAGCTCCTGGGCTGGCCTCCATGTCCACTCAGTGGATTCTCCGTTTTTGTTTTTATTCCTCGGTGATGGGCTTGCTGGGTGGCTCCTCAGCTTTTCCACTCCCCCATTGCTTGGGATGGGGTCCACACGTGGCCCACGTTCCACCTCTCGGGTTGGCTGTGGAGATGGCCATGCTTATTTATTTACCCAATTGGGGCTCTGAGTGGACACCCCACCCTGGCCTGGCCTCCCTGCTCCCTGTGGTGTTACCAGGTTTTCACGTGGGGTCTCTGCTGAGGGAGGACAGGGATGGGGAGTCACGCAGACTGGAGGCTGGATCAGGTGGACCCCCACTCCAGGGCTGGCCTGGACATCTGGAGAGGGTGGAGGTGGGCTCAAGAGGTCCAGGTGCCCTAGAGCTGCATGTGAGGGGAGCAGGCAGGGCGCTAACCTAGACCCCTGCCGCTAGGAGGGACTTCCTGCCTGCACCCAGCCCTGCGCGGGACCCTGGCCTGTGTACCTGAACTGGCACAGGGCCATCTTCCTGCGGACCAGGCTGAGTCACAGACCACCTGCTGAGTCACATAGCGGGGGAGCGGGGCGGGACCCCTTGGCCCTGGATGTGCGCTGTGGCTGGCGCCTGTGCCCTGCCTCAGCCTCCAAGCCTGCAGATGGGCCAGGGCAGAGCTGGGCAGTGGGCACAGGGTGGAGGCCTGCTCCCCTCCCCAGCGGTCCCAGCCTCAGCCTCCCCTTGGTGATGACATGACTGAGTCCTGGGGGCTGCTGGCCATCAGGGTCACCCTGGGTCCCCCATATGCCCAGGGTCTGCAGGCCCTGGCTCCCCTCCTCATGTGTGTGACCTAGGCCTGGCCCGGCACCTGCTCCCTGCTTGGCCTTCACAGCGCCCAAGTGTGGTGTAGCGGCCCTGCCGGGTGGTGCTGACTTCTGCTTGCCCTCCCCAGGGACAGGTGTTACCTCCTCCCGAGCCCTGTGAGCCTTTGCACCCGTGAAAGCTCCTTCCTCTGACCCTTGCTCTCTGTACCTCTCCCCTCTGCCGTGCCTCGGGAAGGGAAGTGGCTTCCCCAGGACCTCTCACTCCTGAAGTCTAGGGCCCACCCTGGACTCCTCCCCTGCCTGGCTCCTATGCACCTGGGACACTCACTGCCTTGTGGGGCAGGGCCAGGGGGCAGAACCCCTCCTGCAGGAGCCCTGGGCCTGAGATTGGGCCGAGCTGGGACAGGGGCACAGCGGCTGCTGGCCTGGAGACATGCCTGCCCCAAAATAGCCAGTTTTTAAAAATAACCAGCGGCTTTTGTTTGGCTTTTGCTTTAAAAGACATTTTCCCCCCTTCTACACAGAACTATGTAGCAGCGGAAAGGTCAGCCGGAGTTGGCAGCTGCATGGAGCAGGGCGAGGAGGGGGAAGGGCTCTGCCCAGAAGGCCAGGGGTCTGCGCCGCACCCGGGTTGTGCCAGGGGTGCACTGTGGCACTGGGAGCAGGGACCAGGCTGGGGCGGAGGGCAGTGCTGACGCGCAGCCTTCCCCGCCCTTCGGCGTCTATGCAGCTGTCAGGCCTTCGAGTCCAGCTGTCCAGGGCCTTGTCTGATGGACAGAGGCTCGAGCGGACAGTGAGCTGAAGGTCCCGGTCTCTGAGTGTGTCCCCCACGGGGGCAGTTTCCATCCCTCCTTGTCCTGCCCATCAACATTGACATCGCAGAGTCGATATTTGTGAAAGTGCCCTCAGCTGGGAAAAAGGCTTCCCAGCCAGTCAGGGAAGGACAGCGTGACCAGCAAGGCTGCAGCCTGGGCCACTGCTCAGGGAAAGGCGAGGGTGGGCTGCAGGGCTCGGCTGGGGCCTTTTAATCTCCTCAGAGCCCTTTCCAGGGGCTGGGCTGCTAGAGCAGCCCGAGGGTCCCCACATCCCGCTGCCCTGCTGTCCCAGTCCTCCTGAACCCCAGCAGTGAGCAGGGCTCGGGCGGCAGGACCAGCTGTGGGCCTGAGTGTGGGATCCTCTGGAGGCCGGAGCCCCTCCCCTGAGGGCGGGGCTGCTTCTGCTCCCCCCATGGCACTGGGAAGATGACCTCAGAGCCTGGCAGCCACTGAATAGGCCTGTACCCCCACCCAGGGGAGGCTGAGCTTGGCGTGGACCCTCAGGCCCTGCCACGCCTGGCCTTCCCAGTGCGGCAGCACCAGAACCTGTCTTGGGGTCCTGGGGCCTCGCCCCACCTGCTTCTAGGCATCTGTGCCTCCCAGGGCCAGAGCTGCGTGGGGTCCACGGTCCCACCTGGGGCACCAGGTAACCTCAGGCTCACTTGGGCTGAGATGGGGGTCCCCATAGGCCTCGTGCAGCCCTGGGGAACCCTTGCCCTGCTCCGTGGGGCCCTGGGCTGTGGGGCAGGCCTGGCCAACAGCATCGCCAGCTGGCACCCGCTGGGGCAGAAAATCCTCCGGAGCAGTGGTTGCCAGGAGTCGTCTGCCCCTGCACTGGTCAGACCAGGCCCTGCCCATGCGGCGGCGTCTCCTTGGTGCTGTGACGTGCACAGAGCAAAGCTCATCCCAGACAGTGGCCCTGACCCCCTGGGTCATTCCCTTTGCTCCAGCCAGGGCTGTGCACCTGGCCTCAGAACTTCCAGGCTGGTGGGAAGGCATGGCAACCACAGTTCCCTCTGCTCAACATGGGGGTAGGGGCTGCCTCGTCCGTGCCCTTGGCATAGGGGGATGAAGACCCTGGCCCCAGCTCAGGCCTGTGGTGGGTGGGGAGGAGCCGCCCTTGCCACCCAGGTGCCGGTGCTGGCCCAGCCTCCACAGGGAAGCAGCCTCTTCATGGGGCAAGTGACCTCGCCACGCCTGCAGCCTCCCTGGGGAAGGGGGTTCTGAGCACGGGTGACCTGAGGGTCCCCCAGCCTGCAGGCAGGGATGCCCAAGGTGGTCACACTGAATGGGTAGAGTGGGATTGTGGTGGTGAGGTCGAGGAAGGGCATCTCAGGCAGAGGAGGGGGAAGTGGGGCCAGGGGGACAGGGCCTGCAGAGGGCTCTTCTGTCCTGCCAAGGGGTCTTTTGTCTGTCCTGGAGGACGTCCAGGGCCAAGTGTGGCTGGATGGGCTCTGGTCAGGGAGCACTTCCCCAAGGAGGCGTCCAAAGTGCCTGCCCTGTGTGGGCTGGGCCAGAAGGGGCTGAGGAGCCTCACCAGAGCCTCACCGAGCCCTCAGGGCAGGTGTGTGGCTGTCCTCTGGCCAGGAAGACAGGAAAGAAGGCTGTGGCTCCTCCCTCAGGTCACCAGCGCAGGAGAAAGCAGGGTGAGGCTGTCTGGGCAGAGGCTTTGGGGTTCTGGCACCTCAGGAGGAGCAGCTTGTCCGGCCCTGGACTGGGGCCTGGCCTTGGCTGTCCAGGCCATGGCTAAGCTACAGCCCCAACTGCTGGCTGGTGGGTCCCCCTGCTGCATGCTGCTGTGCTCAGTTCTGGGAGGGCCAACTTCCCAGTAGGTCTCCCCTGAGGGATCCCCTAAGGCAGGGCTGGGCCACAGCTTCCTCTGTGCTGCTGTGCTCGGGGCCTCAGTGGCAGGTCAGCAGTGAAGATTCTGGAGCAGGTGACCAGGGTGAGAGCATTCACCTGTCCCATGTGCTAGGAGCTGGGGCCCTGAGGCTCTGATTGTCCGTCCGGGTGGACGTCAGGGCCTGGCAGACCTTGGATGGTACTTCTGTGTCTACCCTGGGCACTGCCTGGGACCTGCAGACAGGATGCTCCCCCAGGCCCCATCAGCAGCCACAGAGCGGGAGGGACCCAACTGGCCCCTGAGCACTTTGGGGAGGAGGCTGGGGATCTGGGCCTGGGCCAGGCCACCTCTAAGATCAGGGTACCGTTGTCCTCCACTGTCCCCAGTGCGACCCTGTGCTGTGGGCCGAGCTGGCCTTCCCCGGGCTCCTCAGCTGCTCACCTGCAGACCCACAGATGTCCTGTGCATGCTGTGGCCTCACACTGGGCGGGGTAGGCTGGCTGGCCCCGGCCACATGGAAGCGTCCCAGCGCCCTGCTTCCTTGCTGCCCCACCCGC
Organism: Heterocephalus glaber; assembly: GCF_053883595.1. Taxonomy (NCBI): domain Eukaryota; kingdom Metazoa; phylum Chordata; class Mammalia; order Rodentia; family Bathyergidae; genus Heterocephalus; species Heterocephalus glaber. The sequence goes on from NW_028258410.1 coordinate 8,631,515, forward strand.
AGGTCTTCCACGTGGCCTACGTGCTCATCAAGTTTGCCAACTCCCCTCGGCCAGACCTCTGGGTGCTAGAGCGCTCCACAGATTTCGGCCACACCTACCAGCCGTGGCAGTTCTTCGCCTGTGAGTGTGCAGCTGTGGGTCTTCTTGGGGTCCAGGTGCTGAGCCCCACCCTCATGCCTGGCTTGTCTGTGAGGCAGGACTGTCGATGCCAGCCTCCGGGAGGCCGGTGGGAGTGTGTTGGCTCATGCCCCCGATCCTGGGCACGACTGGCGCAAGCACTGGTGCTGCCCGGAAGCTCTGGACCATGTCTTCGCTCCTCTGGACTGGCAGCATGATTGGGCAGCTCCCCTAGGACAAAGTGGCCCTGGCAGCTCTGGGCTACTTCCTGCCAGCTTAGCTGCCTGTCAGGGGAGCACCGGAGTCACTGCTCAGCCCTGGCCATGTTGGCAGGGTAGGGTTCTCCCCTCGAACAGGCCTGTCCTCATGATCCTGAGCCCTAGTGAGCAGCTGGCACTATCCCCAGGGAGGGGATGAGGGTGGTGGTCTCAGAGGAACACTTGCTCTTTGGTGTGTTCCAGGGAGGTCATGGCACCATGGGTGGGCTAGTGCAGCTTGTGCCAGTCCAGCCTCCCTGGGCATGGCCAGGGGCCAGGGCACCACCATCTGCCAGAATTCTGCTCTTTGGCAAACCAGTCCTGCGGGGCAATGCTGTGTTGGGGGTTACCCCATCCGGGGCATGGGGCTCCCATCTCAGTGGGGCCCAGGGTCCGTGGGGAGTCGGGTGGCCCCTTCCTCATCCCCCAGCATGTTTCCACAGCCTCCAAGAGGGATTGCCTGGAGCGATTCGGGGCTGGGACGCTGGAGCGGATCACGCAGGATGATGATGTCATTTGCACCACCGAGTACTCCCGCATCGTGCCCCTGGAGAACGGCGAGGTGAGCCCGGGTGGGGTGGCGCAGCGCGCAGAGGGTTTTGCTGAGGCGCTGGGTCCGCTGTTGGCAGTGGCTGGGTGCTGGTAGCCACGCTGGCTGCTGGCCACCCAGCCTCACCTGCCATGCCACCCGTAGATCGTGGTGTCCTTGGTGAACGGGCGCCCTGGAGCCATGAACTTCTCCTATTCACCACTGCTCCGAGACTTCACCAAAGCCACCAACATCCGGCTGCGTTTTCTGCGCACCAACACGCTGCTGGGCCACCTCATGGGCAAGGCACTGAGAGACCCCACCGTCACCCGCCGGGTGAGCCTCCCAGGCAGCCCCAGGTCCAGGCTGGGAGGGGTCAGTGGAGCGGGGGGGGGGGGTCCCTGGCCAGCCCCAGGGCAGAGGAGGCGTCAGGGCCCGCAGTCAGGTGACACGGCCCGGGTTGCAGTACTACTACAGCATCAAAGACGTCAGCATTGGTGGACGCTGTGTGTGCCATGGCCACGCGGATGTCTGCGATGCCAAAGACCCCTCGGACCCTTTCAGGTGAGATGTGCGCTCCCTGCCAGTCCTAGCTGTCCCCCAGCCTGATGGGAGTAAGAGACTCCTTCTGTTGGGCCCTGGCTCCATGTGGGACCTGTACCAAACGCCCCTCTGTGGCCTGTCTGCACAGTGACGTGGAGCAGCCAGGCTGTGTAAGCCTCCCTAGGCTGCCTTGTCTTGGGTGGGGAGGTGGGCTTCCCTTCCCGGGCCCAGACCCATGGAGGGGAGTCAGCAGAGGAGGCCGTCAAACCTGGCCTGTGCTGGGCATGGTGGCACACACCTGTAATCCCAGCACTCTGGAGGCGGGAGGATGCCGTGAGTTTGAGGCCAGCGTGGGTTCAAGGCCAGCCTGAGCATAGCGAGACCTGTCTCAAACAAACACAAACCCTGGGCTGCATACCTGTGTCCCCCAGATGGACAGGTGCCCTCTGCTTGCTCCGACAGCCCTTGTGCGCTCTGGGAGTGCTCTCTCCCAGCTCCTCGACCTTTCACCCTGACAGACACAACCAAGCAGGCATCAAGTCCGGCTCGGGGGACAGCCGGCAACCCCCATCTAATGCAGCCCATGCTCATTCAGCCAAGGGCTCAGCCTTCTAGGCTCCCATCGCGGCTCTGGCCCTGGCCCTCTCCACAGTAGCATGGCTTGTTCCTGGGGCCCACCCAGGGCCAGCCGATGGTGTCAGGTGGTTTGTACCTGAGGCCAGATCCCTGGGTGGCCTCACCGAAATGGCCAGCTGGAGCCTGGTGTTGGGCTGGCGGACTGGACTCCCAGCGGTCTTCAATCTGTCTGGGAGCAGCCCCGGGGCACATCAGGTCCTTCCTTCTTCCCTTCTGCCAGCAGCTACATGTGAGGCCCTGTCCCTGGCATCGGGACACCTGTTCTGGGGCGATGGCCAGTGTACCTGTGAGGCGTGGGAGGAGGATGTGCCGGGGACAGGGGTGGGTGAGGCTGCACAGCAGGGCACAGGCTCAGAGTCACCTTGCAGTCCCTTGGGCTTGCACTCGGATGCACTTGGATGTAGGGCCTGCTATGGGCCCCTGCTGAGCTCTTACAACACTGCCCACACTCCAGAGAAGGAGGCAGGTGAGGCCGGGCCAGGACGGAAGCTCGGCCCCACTGGGTGGAGCCTCTGGCAGAAGTGGGTGGTGGCCTTTAAGGAGGGTGGCACCGGCACCCCATCCAGGGACCCAGTGGGCTGCTTCTCTGGAGCCCTGGGCCTGGGGACGCAACCTGGGAGCAGGTCCAGCCAGTGCAGCTCCAGGCACCACTCCGTTGCCCTGGGAAATTAAGTGCCCAGTGGGAACAAAGCTCCAGATGCTGGGAGCGAGCCAGCCAGACAGCCAGGTTGGCCTTGGTGGAGCCAAGGATCTGGAGGCCTGGGGGCCGGGCCTGCTCTCACCTGCCAGGGAGAGGCTTTGGCATCACCTTGACTCACCATGTTCGCCCAGGCAAGCGCTGAGCCCAGCCCCCCAAAGGGCGGGAGAGCAGTACAGCTGGGCATCTCTCCCAGAACCGCAGACCCCGACAGAACTTGTCACCATGGCCCCCACCATGTACTCGTGTCCCCAAACCAGTCTGCCACGCTGCCCTTGTGCCAGCCAGCGTCGCCTCTGCCACTCTGCCAGGAGGAACAGCTCCGTGCTCCCAGCTGGCTATCCTCTCTCTTTTTATTTTGAGACAGTCTTGCTGTGTGGTTCAGGCCGGCCTCGAACTCACAGAGGTCTTTCTGCCTCAGCCTCCCAAATGCTGAGATTTACAGGTGTGCGCCACCATGCCAAGCCAGCCCCTTTGCCTGCCCTCCCGCCATGTGTGTCACCCGCTGTCACTCCACCCATGGTCCTGCCTCCAACCTCGTCTGCACCCTTGCTCCCGCCTGGGTTACTGCCGCTGTGCTGTTTGCCTTCTCTCTGCTTCTCCCTCGGAGGTGGCATGTTTGGTTTCTGTTGCCGGCAGCCTTCTCTCCGGTTTCTTCTTGTCAGGTGGGAGCCCCTGCCTTTTCACAGGCCTGCCTGACGTAGCAGCTGCTCTGCTGCCTCCTTGAGCGGCACCTGGGCTCAAGTCCAGGGCCCCTGGCCGTGCGTTATTCCTGCCCAGGAGCGGCACGTTATTCCTCTGGAGTGCCAGCCAGCGACCCTCTCATGCCTGTTCTTCGTTCAAGGCCCCTCGCCTCTCACTGCCCCCAGCCCCGGGTTGAGTCCCGCCCTTGGCAGTTCTCGCCGTGACCGCCTCTCAGGCATAGTCTGAAATGGTTGTGTGACCTCACTCCGCGCCCCTGTGGAGTCGGGTGTAACTGACTGCAGTTCGTGGTGGGCGATGGGTCTCCGACGCTTTGGAGGGATCCTTTCATTGTCTCTTGGCATCTCCCCATGCTTGGCAGGGTCCACTGTTGCTCCGGTTGTTTATCTCCCTGTCTTCCTCTTCTGGATGGTTTTCTGAGCTGTTCTTTGTGCTCTGTTCTGCAGATCCACTCGGAAGTGCTGAGGATTAGATGTATTTCATGTTACTCGAGACTCTGCTCTTTGACCCTGCGTGTCTATGTCTTCGTTAATCGAGACCACGGCCTGCCTCCTCCCTTCTGCCTCCCCTCCTGCGACTCCCACTAGCCATAGGGACGTCTTACGGGTCCCTTGTCGCAGACCTCTCACATTTTCATCTCCTTCTGGACAGCTGCCCCAGAGCTCTGCCCACTTCACTGCTGTCGGCTGTGTCTGACCTCCACTCAGCTCAGCTGTCCACGGTGTCTCTTGTTTCATAATTACACTTTATTTCTAGAAGTTCCAACTGGTTCTTTTTCATATCTGCCCACTCTTTTCTCCCTGCTCCTTTCCTTCCTCCTCCCTCTTGTCTTTCCTTCTTTCTTTTTGTGGTGCTGGGGATGGGCCCCAGGGCCTCAAGCATGCTAGACCAGTGCTCCGCCACTGAGCTGCACCCTCAGCCCCCACCCATGTCTTTTCATAGCATTATGTCACCCCTTGTGCTTTGGGCTGCTTTGTTTGTAATCAGTTTGAACACGCCCTTACAGCTCCTTACAGGCTGCTCCATTAAACAGGGTTCTTGGGGTCTGGTGCTGTTCCCCGTGTGTCTGCTGCCTTCCGAATTATCTCCTCAAGGCTGTCCTTAGCAGGGCTTTATCTGCATGCTCTCCGTCTGCTCAGACTGGGGAGAAGACTTCCAGCATAGCTTTTGAGAGCTTTTACTGAATACCCCAGGGTACTGCCATCCCAGCATCCCTTACTAACTCCTCATGTTAGTTTTGGGGTCCTAGATCATGTAGATAATTGAGAAATGAACACCAGCTATGGGCCCTTGGCTTCCCACTCTCTGGGTTGGGGACAGGGCAGATGGGCTGGTTGTTGATCACCTCTGCTGTTGGGTAGTGTATTTCCTAGTTCCTCCTCTTCTGAGGATATGGCCTTTCCAGATGTTCCTGGACTCTGAGGGGAAACAGTGTTGACTCCTGAGGCCCAGAGGATGCTGGGGGTGCCAGGGCTGGAGTCGGGTTGTTTGAGACTCAGGCTGGCTCCTGGGGTCCTGCTCAGGAAATCTGCAGCCCAGCAGCCGGGAGCTGAGTGGAGTGGCCCAAGGTGTGGGGTACGCGCTCTGGCTTGGGTGTCCTTCTGAGAAGTGCATGGCTCAGTCCTCAGTCCTCAGCTCTGAACAGCTGTCCCCTTGCCTACGAGAACAGCAGGCAGGAGGCCAGCCCTTTGGCCTGGTGCCCACCCCATGCTGGAAGAGGAAGCAGTTCTTGGCCACTTGCCCTAGGGGTGCCCTGGACACGTGGGGGGTCTGCATTGCCTGCTGGATGAGGTCCCGGCCTCAGAGGGATCAGAGTGTCCCTTTCTCTAGGACCTGGCTGAGGGAGGCCTGGGCTTGGGCCCTGCTCCTGGTGGGAAGGACCAAGGCTCCAGGCCCCCTGCCCTGGCCACCGAGCCCAGCAACCCTCCCAGTCCTGCCCTCCACCAAGGCCCTACTCAGCCCTACCCCATTCCCCCTTTCACAGCTCTGCAGAGCTATGGGTAGGCAACGCTGGGGTCCAGGCAAGGGCTGCTGGGGAAACTGAGGACAGGGAACCGTGCACACATCCAGGCCAACAGTAGCCAGGGGCCCCACAGGGCCAGCCATGTGCCTTGGGGGAGGTCCCAGCCCTCTGCCCACGCCTCGCCCACAGGCTTCAGTGTGCCTGCCAGCACAACACATGCGGGGGCTCCTGTGACCACTGCTGCCCCGGCTTCAACCAACAGCCGTGGAAGCCGGCCACCACTGACAGTGCCAACGAGTGCCAGTGTGAGTCTCCCCATGCCTACACACGTGCCATGCTGTTGGCACCGTGGCTTATGGGATATGTCCTGGTGGGCGTGCTGACTGCTGTGTCCTCTCCTCTCCAGCCTGTAACTGCCACAGCCATGCCCATGACTGTTACTACGACCCTGAGGTGGACAGGCGCAACGCCAGCCGGAACCAGGACAGTGTGTACCAGGGTGGGGGCGTCTGCATCAACTGCCAGGTGGGCCGGGCGACAGGGAGGTGCGGGCTGGCTCCGAGGTGGGTGGGGCCGTGCCTGGACTCACAGCACCTGCGTTCACAGCATCACACCACTGGCATCAACTGTGAGCGCTGTCTACCTGGCTTCTACCGCTCCCCAGACCACCCTCTTGACTCCCCCGACGCCTGTCACCGTGAGTGGGCTTGGCCTGGGTGTGGTTGGGCCTTGGGGCCTGCATTGGGAAGGGGGCGTCCTGAGCTTCAGGGCCTGCCTAGGCAGGGGTTCCCAGGCCTCAGGGTGGGCAGCAGGCTCTTGAACCCCCAGGAGGCCTGGCCATTGTTCTCGGCCCCACTGCCCAATCACGGGAGGCGGGGGCTGCTCTACCTTGGAGCCAGCTCCCTGGGGCCTGCAGTGCTGGGCTTGGGGTCTCACGGATTCCCGGTCCAATCCCACCCAGGCTGCAACTGTGAGTCCAACTTCACCGATGGGACGTGTGAGGACCTGACTGGCCGCTGCTACTGCCGGCCAAACTTCACCGGGGAGCACTGCGACATGTGTGCTGAGGGCTTCACAGGCTTCCCGAATTGCTCCTGTGAGGCCCGGCTAGGAGTGTAGCGGAGCTCAGGACCCCTGTCTGCTGGGCCTGGGAGCCCTGCAGGGTGGGGGACTCGGGGAAGCTGGGCCTGGGGCCAGCACGTGGCTGAGTAGCTGTGGCTGACCTGTGCTCTCTCCTCAGCTGTGCTGTCCTCCCACAACGACACCGGGGAGCAGGTGCTGCCACCGGGGCACATTGTGAGTAAGTGTCCCTGAGGTCCCGGCACTCCTCCTTAATTGGGTCAGGGCTGGCCTCAGGACAGTCACCAGAAGGCCCCACAGAAAGGACGGATTTCACTTCAGTCGCTTTTGGGGGGCTCCATTTATTTTTCATGGAACTGATGCATAGTTGCATGGGAAAACCTTCCAAAAATAGGTGAGCATGAAGTCAGAGCAAAGCACAGCCTGCAGCGCACCACTCGCAGATGACCCCTCTCTCTGAACACCCTGTGGCCACTCGCACTTTGCTCTTGCGACAGTGGTGCAGTGTGCACTGCTGAGCGAGTCCATTTCCACAGGCTCAATGCTTCTCAGTCTCAGTTACACAGCCAGACACAGCACTTATTCAGCCAGCCCCTGATTGCTGGAAAGCTTGGCTGGCCTGCCTGCCTTCCTTCCTTCCTTCCTTCCTTCCTTCCTGTGTCTCACGATATAGCCCAGGCTGGCCTGCCTCAGCCTCCCAAGGGCTGGGACTTCAGGCGTGCAGCACTTCACCTGACTGTCCTCCTTTTTTTTTTTTGGTACCGGGGATTGAACTCTGGTCCTTAGCTTTCGAGGCAGGCGGTGGAACCACTGAGCTAAAGCCCCAGCCCTGTCCTCCTTTAACGATGCTGCGATGAACGTCCAAGTAGTGGAAACTGTGTGAAGTCTTGAAGGCGGCTCTGGGTCTCCAGATGTGCGTGTCGTGCAGGCCTTGGCCACAGGTTGCCAAGCTGCTCTCTGAGAACCAGCCTGCCAGTGTGTGGCGACATTGACTGTGGGTGCAGCTGCCTGCCAAGTCCTTGCTGTCCTCCCCAGCTGTCTTGTTCCTGTCGGCTTGGCTGGCAAAGCCTCCTCTGCCCCATTTAGACAGGTCCCCTTCTCAGTGTCTGAGGTAGGGCCTTACGTTGGCTTGTGTGGTGTCCCAGGCCTGGTCCATTTGTCAGGTTCGGGGATTGTCATCTTTCAGGTGGATTCTGGTGTGAATTGGCTCATGGGCCTCGCCTGTAGCATCTGGCTTTTTACTCATTTATTGGAACGGGCTCTTTCCCTAGTCACTGTATGAGCCATTTCAACAAGTTGTGTGGTTTTTTGCCCCCCTAGCCTGACATTTGTTTCATATTTTTCGTGCCAGATCCCCAAGGTTTTCAGTGACTGCCAATGCTGCTGTTGGCTTCTCTGACTTGGGTGCATTTGGACCCAAGCATTATACAGTGTGTCTGCTGGTTCTGGGTTGGTTTTCTTCCTTATGTTGAAGTGCTTAGATTTTCATCAATATTGTAAACCAAGAGTCAGCAAACTTTGCAAAGGGGCCAGGAGGTGAGTGCCTTAGACAGGGAAGTCCGCACCATCTCCAATGCTGCTTATCTCCGCCACCACCAACCACCTCGGAAGGAGGGGCCGGGCTGCCTTCCAGTGAAACTTTATTTACAAAAGCAGGCAGAGGAGCCTTTGCGCTGAAGTTTACCAGTCCCTGATGTAAACTATCGAAGTTCCTCCCCCTCGGGCCCCTGGTAAGCACTCAGTAATTACCTCTGGTGGGAAGGTATTGCACTTGTAATATCTTCACGGTATAATGAATTTTGTTAAGGTCTCTCCTCATATGAACCCCATTTTCTTTCTTGTGTCTCCATTCACAAGTGCATCTGGCTTGGGAATGTTACGTTTTGCTTGTGGGCTACCTTGTACTTGGGAAATAGTCCACGTTTTTCTGCACTGTGGATCAGTTTAAAAAGTCCCAAGAATTATCTGTTTGCTAAAAGTCAGAGCCAAGTGCAGCGTGTGTGCCTGTGGTTCCGGCTGCTCAGGAGGTGAGGAAGGCAGCAGGATGGTGTAAGCATGAGCGTTTGGGGCCAGCCTAGACAGAGTAGCAAGACTCCAGCTCTTAAACACCAACCAAAAAAAAATTAAAATTTGGTATAACTTCTAAAACCATCTTGTCCTGACACCTGTTTCCTCTGCATCTCCTTTTTTTTTTTGAACTTGGGACCTTGCGCTTCTGAGGCAGGCGGTGGAACCACTGAGCTGAATCCCTGGCCCTGTCCTGAAACCTGTTATTCAGCACGGATCTTACATTAAAGTTTTATTGCTTTTATGGTTATTGTATCTAAAAATTGGGTTTTTTTGGTGCCAGGGATCGAACTTGGGTCCTTGCGCTTGCAAGGCAGGCAGCACAACCACTGAGCTAAATCCGTGGCCCTAAATGATTATCCATTTACATGTTATTTCCTTCTGGAGTAATTGGTTTTTTTTTTTGGAACTGGGGATTGAACTTGGGACCCAACTTGGGACCTTCCACTTTCGAGGCAGGCAGGAGAACCACTGAGCTAAATCCTTGGCCCTAAAAGTTTTCTACCTCATTTTATCTCACTTCTTTTGCTCATTTATATTTTGTTAGCAAGCTGCCTGTTTCATTTGGGTGTTTAAAAGTATTGGTAGGCGGGCCGGGGATTTAGCTCAGTGGTTTCGCCACCTGCTGTGCAAGCGCAAGGACTCGAGTTCAATCCCTGGTACCAAAAATAAATAAATAAATAAATAAAAGTATTGGTAAAAAGTTATACACAGCATTCTACTATAATTTTAAAATTTCCTTTCATTCTCATTATTGTCAATTTTTTCCTCTTTTTTAATAGCAGAACATCTATTGGTGCATCTTAGACATGCATGATGATAACACTCAGCACTGGGAAGCTGCAGCTGTACACGATGCCTCCCACCTCTTCCCCTCCCCTCAGTCTCCTCTCCCCTCCCTATGTTTGAAAGCCTTGTTTCCATTTTTCCTTCTATTCTCACTTTTTTTCCTTGTCCCTTCCCCCTGTTGTTCTCCTTCCCATTTGAACATTTTCTTCCCATTTTCCTCTTTTCTCTGTTGATCTGATCGAACCAAGATTTGTACATTTATTGGCATTTTCAAAGTATAGCTTAAGCAGGAGCTCGGGGAGTGGGAGGCCCCAGTTTTCACCTCAAATGTGACAGCAGGGGTGTTGCAGAATTCCAAGAGACAGGAGAGACCAACTGGGAGTCAGGAGGATTGGTTTAAGGTGTATACCAGCCCAGCAGACTGTGTCCAAATGGCTGAGTGCTGAACAAAGAGAAGTTTTAGCTTTTGTACATTTTGTCGGAAGCAAGTGAGTTTACTGGAACAGGACAAGGGCAGACAGTTTTGTAACTTTGCCTTGAAAGAAGACAGTGTCTTATGAGTCATATGAGAACAGAGTGTCATAAACTTTGTTTACAGGACATAGTTGTCAATTTTGTCTGTACCAGAACAAGGAGTTACAGCTACGGGGAAGGGGGGCTGATCGGGGGTGGGGGGAACTGCCTTAGTCTGGGAAGGACTTGTTTTTCTTTAAGTCCTGCTTCATTCCCGTCTTTAATGCTCTCTATAACAAGTTTTAATAAAGAGCATCATCTTTATTATCATTATTATTATCGATTTCCTTGTCACAGGGGTGCTCAGTACAACCTACTGAGCAGAAGTACTTGGTTAGGGTCATCAGTCGAGGAGTGGTGTGCCTGCCTACCAGAGTCTCTATGGCCGACTGAATGTTTGACAAGTAGGGTAAGAGGCAAGGGAGAACTATAACAAAGAGGATAAGGAACTTATGTAGTCCTCGTGATTTTCTGTTGATCTTTAAGTTCGGCTGTGTGTGGACTGATCAGCTTCAGGAATGACCAGAGCAGGGCCGTTGTCTGGTGACTGGACCAGCTGCTTTGGGTGGTCTGGATCCTGCTGTCTGGTCTACTTGTCTTGAGTAGTTGTCTTTAGCTGGCTGTGTAGATCTAAGACACAGTTCTTGTAATTTTAACAACAACAAAAATAATCAAGATTACAATATGAGGCCCATCTCATAAGGGCCCTAGGGTTGTTGGATTTTATTTTATTTTTATTTATTTATTTTTGACCCAAACAAAGTTCTCAGGTTTGCATGGGTGTACTGGGTCTGTTAAACTTATGTGTGTTTTTTTTTAACCCTCCTGTGGATATCTTGCAGGGTTATTTTTAAAGCCTGTATTTTTTTTTTTGTACTGGGGATCGAACTCAGGTCCTTATGCTTGCACAGCAGGCAGCCAAACCACTGAGCTAAATCCCTGGCTCTAAAGCCTGTATTTTTTTAGGAACAATATTTTTAGTTTATAAAGATTATCCTTAATTTGACCTGTGATTGGGGGTGGCTGGCTGAGCAAAATTTTATAATGTGAATTCACTGTTTGGTGGGGTGAACTGGGCATGGGGGAGGATGTGGGCAGGATGTGATCTCATCTTGAGTGGGCTTTTTGGACATATATATATATATATATATATATATATATATGTAATTATTTGAGTGTCCTGTTCATGTGTTTTATTTTTTCTGAGCTCTGTGGCTGGAAGCCACATGAAGCTTGTATTTTATCTTTGACATCTGTGTGAGTGAGTCTTAGACCATCTCGGCTACGAATGCTGGTCCATGGTGGACCCCACGGTCAAAAGCAGTCTGCGTCTTGGGATGATGTCTTCTAAAAGTACCTTGGTCACCTCTCGTGTCCTTTTTTGTTCGGGTGGGGAAGGCTTTCATCTGTTTTGAGAAGATGCAGGTGAGCCCCAACATGTACTGATGGCAGCTCGAGGCAATTTAGTGACGTCCATAAGTGGGTTTTCATGTGGGGCAGCTCCTGTTTCCTGGGTACTGGGGGCCGGGTAGGCTTTGTCTTGGTTTCTGTGCCAGGTCAGGCATTGTTCACGAACTCCGGTGAGGGCTGCAGTCAGTACATAGGAGTGGCCCTCAGCTTTGTCTCAGTGCTGGTTTTCCTGTGTGTGACCCTTGATGGACTTGTCTTATGAACTTGGGGGCCAACATCTCAGGGATAACCAACTTTTTATTTGAGACCTTTTACCGACCTCCTTTTACATATTTTTTAAGCTTCCTGGGCAAACCAGGCTCTTTCCCTTGATGAATAATTCAGGGCTTCCTGAAGGAGGATTTCTGGACTGAATGGCATGGCCAGGGCACTCCCTTTTCCTTGGGACCGGGAATTGAACTCAGGACCTTGCACTTGCCAGCCAGGCACAGTGCCACTGAGCTAAATCCCCGGCCCATCAGGGCCCCCCTTTTTGGGACTGTAGGGCAGCTCACCTCATCTTCTGGTCTGCTTTTTTATTTTAGTTTATTTTTTTGGTACCAGGGAACGAACTCAAGACCTTGCGCTTGTGAGGCAGCCGTGGTGCCACTGAGCTAAATTCCCAGCCCTCTGTTCTGCTTTTTAATTTTTTTCTGGTTTTTAATGTTCTAGTCTTTTGGTGTTCCCTGTAGAGGATGACAGCTGCCTTTTGGGGGGCCCATATAGCATCTAGGAGTTGTAAAATCTTTTTATTTTATTTTTTTTCTCCAGCTATCAGGAGGGCCCTTTTTACATACAGCTCCATGGACATGTAATGTTGTAAAGGCATATCTGGAATCCACATAGATGTTAGCTTTTTGTCCTTTGTTCTTTGTCTTCTGGGCTGAGGTTTTGGTGGGTGGAGGTCCGGCCTCTACCACAGAGTCTAATGTCATCATCGCATATCTTGTCTGTTGGGCTCCTTCTAGCAACATGTGGATCTCCGAGGGGGAAATCTGTGAGATCTCCCTGGCCCGAGAATACTTTGTCCATGATTTTTACACAGTCATGAAGGGGGGCTCTGGGCTTGCCTAGAAGCAAAGTAGCAGGATTAAGAATGTTTATAGGGCCGGGGATTTAGCTCAGTGGTTCCACTGCCTGCCTCGCAAGTGCACGGTCCCGAGTTCGATCCCCAGTACCAATAGAAAAAAAAGAATGTTTATAGTCTCTAAGGTTATGCAGTGATTTTTACATAGCAACCCTTAATACTGAGTCATTCTTGGGTTGTATAACCAGTGGGGTCTTCTCTGGTCCATCAAAGCTATGACTGAATGTGGTAGGCACTTGGATGGTCAGTTGCTGTCCCAGAGTCAGCTTGTCAGCTCCCTGTGTCAGCAGGGCAGTGGCAGCAAGTGCTTTAAAGCCTGGAGGCCACCCCAGGGCCACAGAGTCGATTTATTTTGACAAGTATGCCCTCAGGCGGTGCCAGGACCCTACGACCTACATTAGAGCCCCTGGGGCATCCCCTTTCATTCCTGGACATACTAGAAGAAAGCCTTGGCTATGTCTGGCAGCCCCAGGGCTGGAGATTGGGTTAAGGCTTCTTTGGTTTGTTTGAATGTTCTCTCCTGTTCGGCTTCCCAGAGGAGGGGCTCCTTTTACCCCCCTTTGGTAGCTTCATATAAGGCCTTATCCATGAGTGAGATGTTAGGGATTCAGATGTCATCCCCTGTAATTTTCTTTTTCTTTTTTTTTTTTTTTGGTACTGGGGATCGAACTCGGGACCTTGCATTTGCAAGGCAGGCGATGGAACCACAGAGCTAAATCCCCAGCCCCCCCCCCCCAGTAATTTTCTTATCTGCTGTCTAGTAGTTGGGGTTGGGAGGGCACAGACAGCTTGTTTTTGTTCAGTGCCCATTGATGTTCTCCTTTTGCTGCTATAATACCCAGATATCTGACCTTTTGTTGGCAAATTTGAGCCTTGTTTTTAGACACTTTATATTTGGCCTTTTAGAGCAGGTAAAAGATCTCTGGTCCCTTCCTCGTGAGAGGGAGCTATAAAAAAAGATCATCTACATATTATAAAAAAACACAGTCACCAAGTGTGGTGTGAGAAGACCTTGAGATTCGTGGCCAGTGTTTCCCTAAAGATCGTAACCCCTGGGGAAGCCTAGTCAAAGTGAGCAGTGACCAGGTCCTGCCACTGAAATGTAAAATGGGTTGACTGATTGGTGCCAAGCAGAGACAGAAAAAGGTGTCACTTGAAGTCCAGGCAGGTGAACCAGGCAGCACTGTCTGGGATGAGTCCCATTAGCGTATACGGGTTTGACATTGTTCAGAGTGTCGTTTCCGAAGCCTGGTTTACAGCAGGCAAGTCTCATACTGCCCTATATTTTATTAGTCCCTGGTTTACGTACTGCCAAAAGTAAGGTACTCCGGGAAGACTGCCATTTGACCTGGATTTTATTTTTTATAAGCCTCTTTAGGTGTCCCTGGATGCCTTGCGTAGCTTCCTGGGGGAGAGCATATTGGTGAACTCATTCAGGAGTTGCCCCTGGTCTTCGTTCTGTTACCACCAGAGCTTGATTTACAGCTAGTCTGGGTGGGTCGTCTTCAGCCCATACTTTAGGAACTGTCTCTGTCAACCCATACAGTCTCCATTCCTCAGCCTGTGGGACAGTGAGGGTTAACATCATAGCTTCTGGGTGGGTCAGATTTCAAATCATTTTTCCTTGTGGCCCAAAGGCAATTTGGGCTTATAACTTATGAAGGAAATCTCCCCAGCAAGGGAACTGGGCAGTTAGGAAGGTATGGGAACTCATATCAGATCTCACTTCCCCTATAACACACCTCTTGGGCCTGAAAAATGGCCTCTTGTGTCACCACGGATGTCCAGCTCCACTGACTACTCTAAGGTCCATGGTGACCAGTTGGGTCAGAGCCTTGCTCCCCGTGTAGTGGCCTTTTGTGGAGGGTTCCCCTATCTTCTATTCTCCCTCGTCTTTTTAATTTCTATTTATTGGTACCAGGGATCAAACTCCAGACACTGCACTTGCAAGGCAGGAGCAGTGCCGCTGAGCTAAATCCCCAGCCCCTGGACATTTATCCTTTAAATGTCCAAACTTTTAAAATCATGCACATTGATTCCAAGCTAGCTTTTGACAGTTCTCAGGGTTGTTTGGGGGGAATTTTTGGGTCCAGCTTGATCTTTGCCTTTTTAAAAAAAATGTCTTTATCTTTTTATGTCTTTTGCTCTTTTTCCTGAGGGTGCCGCTGCCAGCAGGTTTGTCTGTTTTTTGGTACCGGGGATTGAACTTGGGTCTTTGCCCCTGCAGGGCAGGTGGCAGAACCACTGAGCTAAATCCCCGGCCCTTCTCTGTTTTTTTTGAGACAGGGTCTTGCTAAGTAGTTCAGGCTGCTCTCAAACTCACAGGGATCCTCCTGCCTCAGCCTTCCAAGTGCTGGGATTACAGGCATGTACCACCACATGAGTAATATTTATGTCAGCAAAACCCTGTGGTTTTTGTAATTTCTACCCAATGTTGCCCTGTACCTATCCCATGAAAGCTGCATTTACCACACACTAATTTTTAGTTATCTCCAGGGTAAAGGGAGTGGGCGGGCGTTCTGGTCATTCTCCACCCCAGTTATCACCCTGGGGTTAGCGCCTTCTGCACATATCTAGTTTTGCCTGGCTGGCCACCCTATGTCAAAGGAGGGCCAGTTTCTTTTATAAAGAGATCTTAGCCTCTGGGGAGTCAGCTTTATTCCGTGGACCCCATATAGGCTTTTATAAAGTTCTTTAATATACATCTCAATGGGGGGCAGGGGTTGATGGGTTTTTTCTCTCATCTATTCTGTTGCAACACAAATTATTTTCTCAAGTACTTTTGTTTTAGGGATAATTTGAGTTCTGTCAGATTAACAAGCAACCATATTTTTGAGTCTTGAGCAACAGGGGCTTTTGGAAGGAAAAGCACTGGCTTTTATCAAACCAACAAGCAGACACACGTATTTTCTTTGATAAATCACTTCTGTATGCTTCTTTCTCGACATTTGTAAGCTTTTTAGTCTTTTCATCTCTTTTTATTTTCCTAATAAGACAAAACTTTTTTATTTTTTTGGTACCGGGGATCGAACTCTTGACCTTGTGCTTGCAAAGCAGGCAGCGGCACCACCGAGCTGAATCCCCGGCCCCAAAACTCTTTTTTAATAGCAGAACATCTATTGGTGCATCTTAGACATGCATGATAACACTCAGCACTGGGAAGCTGCAGCTGTACACGATGCCTCCCACCTCTTCCCCTCCCCTCAGTCTCCTCTCCCCTCCCTATGTTTGAAAGCCTTGTTTCCATTTTTCCTTCTATTCTCACTTTTTTTCCTTGTCCCTTCCCCCTGTTGTTCTCCTTCCCATTTGAACATTTTCTTCCCATTTTCCTCTTTTCTCTGTTGATCTGATCGAACCAAGATTTGCACATTTATTGGCATTTTCAAAGTATAGCTTAAGCAGGAGCTCGGGGAGTGGGAGGCCCCAGTTTTCACCTCAAATGTGACAGCAGGGGTGTTGCAGAATTCCAAGAGACAGGAGAGACCAACTGGGAGTCAGGAGGATTGGTTTAATTTAATTAATTGATTGATTGACTGATTTTTTGGTACCAGGGAATCAAACTCAGGACCCTGTGCTTTCAAGGCAGGTGCAGCACCACTGAGCTAAATCCCTGGCCCAAGGAGGATTTATTTAAGGTGTATCCGCCAGCCCAGCAGACTCTGTGTCCAAAATGGCTGAGCGTTGAACAAAGAGAAGTTTTAGCTTTTACACATGTTAGAGGGGGGTGCTCTTTCTAGTGACGTAGCAAGTGAGTTTACCGGAACAGGACAATGACAGACAGTTTTGTAACTTTGCCTTGAAAGAAGACAGTGTCTTATGTGTCATGTGGGAACAGGGTGTCATAAACTTTGTTACAGGACATAGTTGTCAGTTCTGTCTGTACCAGAACAAGGAGTTACAGCTAGGAGAGGGATGGGGGGAGGGAACCACCCAAGACTGGGAAGGACTTGTTTTTCTTTAAATCCTGCTTCAGGGGCAGGTGGCTTCCTCCCTCCCGATGGGGAACTGATTCACACTCCTCAACCTCAGTTCAGGGGGTTGAGGCTCAGGATCAGGGACCTGCAGGCTCCTGGGCACCCTGGTCCCAGGTACATGTGAACGGAGCCAGGTCTACGAACCTGACTGGTCCTGACTCCCACCTAACCACCCTGGCCTGGTGTGAGCACTGCCTAAGAAAGTTGCTGCCCCCACCGGCCTGGTCAGCAAGTTGGAGGAGGAGCTGCCAGGAGTGTGTGAAGGTGACATGCTGTAGGAGACCAGGTGTAGAGAATGAGGCCTAATTGGAGGAGTGCTGGGAGATAGCGTGCTGACACTCCTCAGGGCAAAGTAAAAATACCTGAGGTTAAGTTTACCCGGAGAAGTACAGTGGCGGTCAGTCGGGAGACAGGGGATTCCTGTGGAACCCTAGTTGCCCATGCCCGTGTCTGAGTGAATAAAGCGAAGCTGTGCCAGTCACTCCAGGCTCTACGTCGAAAGGAGACAGGAGCCCCTGGCTCTCCAGATTTGAACCTGATTCTGTGACTATTTTACCTTCGTCACCCCTGGACAGGTTTGAGCTCGTGGGCTGGTTCCTGCAACATGGGGTGTCTTGGTTATGCTTGTTTGTGGTTTAGCTTTGTATTTAACCAAACGTGAAAAAGGAAATAAACTTGAAAATTATTTGTCATCATGAAAATGAAATAAAAATTAAAATATTTTTTGCCAGATGAGGCAAAAATGACAAAAATATAGCTTAAAATTATATTGATCGGAGGGCCGGGGATTTAGCTCAGTGGTTCTGGCACCTGCCGTGCAAACACCAAGTCCCGAGTTTGATCTCTGGTACCACAAAAAAAAGAGAACAACAAAGTTACATTGATCAGAGCTGTTTAGTTTTGGGGGAGGGGTTTCTGCATCCTTTTTTCTTTTCTTTTTTTTTTTGGTACGGGGGATCCAACTTGGGTCCTTGCACTTGCGAGGCAAGAGGCCGTAACCACTGAACTAAATCCCCAGCCCAGGGATTTCTGCATCCTAATAAATTTGGCAGTAAGATCAAATTCCTCATATCTTCTTTTTTGGTTTGTTACTGGTTTGATTGTTTCTTGAATTATGGGTATTTGTTTTCAACCTCTTTTAATTAACAGAAAGATTTAAAGCAGTGGTTCCAGGCTATGTGTAATTTTAATCTCTAGGAAACATTTGATGATATCTGGAGACATGTTTGTTTGTCAGAATTGCCAGGTGTTACTGTCTTCTAGTGGGTGGAGATTGCAGAACATCCTGTCCTGGGACGGGACACCACCCCACAGCCCAAAGGTGTAGGGCTGATGCTGAGCAGCCCTGACTTGGAGCTGTAGATTTTCCTAAGTGTAGCTTTGAGTGGGTGTATTCTTCAGGGTTTCATATGCCATGTTCTTGTTAGTATTCTTTCTAAGTAGCCTGTAATTTTCTTTTTTCGTCTTTGGGAGGGGGTACTGGGGATGGAACTCAGCCCTCCTACATGCTAGGCAAGTATTCCACCACTGAGTTACCCCCCGGCCCTTTTTGTGTTTTACTTCCAGACAGTCTCACTAAATTGCCCAGGCTGGCTTCGATCTTGCTATCCTTCTACCTCAACTGCAGGTGTGTGCCACCATGAAAGGCTCTGTAATGTTTGCTTTTCTTTCTAACTTGGGTTGTTCAAAAGAGCATTTATCACTGTTCCAGGTGGTCAGAATATTATGGTATGCTGGCAGTTTCTGCTGTTTTGTCTTTGGCACTTGAAATTTTCTTTTTTTCCTCGGCTAGAGTAGGACTGTTTTTTAGATTGTTCTGTGGACATTTGACAGGACTATGTGCTCTGTTGGATACTGATTTCTTTTATTTATATTAATTGATACATTTTAGTTATACAGTACATTTACATTTATCATTGGGTGTTTGTACCTGAACATGATATATCTTAGTTCTTATTTTTTTCCCCATTCCCTGTGTGCCCTTCCCTATTTACATAGATTTTGTTTCCTTTTTTTTTTTTCTTTTCTCATAATTTTCCCTTTCCCTTCTTTCCTTTCCCCTTCCTCTCCCACCACCCCTACACCTTTGGACCTTTTAATATTTCAAATTATCAATTATTCATTTTAATCATTTTAATCCTTATTTACACTTTCAGTTTCTCACACTAGAGAAACTATTCGGTATTTACACGTGTCCTATTTATTTCACTTAAGAGTATCGCCTCAATATGCACCCATTTAGCTATAAATGTCTCTAGTTTCTCGTTCTTTATGACTGAGTAGTACTCCACTTTATTAAAAAAACCCACATCTTCTTTATCCAGTTTCCAGTCGATGGGCACTTGGGCTGTTTCCAAACCTTAGCTATTACAAACTGTGCCGCTATGAACATAGGTGCACATATATCACTGTGGTATAATTCTTTTAATTCTTTAGGGAAGATACCCAGCAGGGGAATAGCTGGGTCAAATGGGACCTCTAGTCCTAGTTCTTTGAGGTATCTCTATACTGATTTCCACAGTGGTTGCACCAGTCTGCACTCCCACCAACAATGGAGAAGGGTTCCTTTCTCCCCACACCCCCACCAGCATTTGTTATTGGTTGATTTCTTGATAGCCATTCTTTCTGGGGTGAGGTGGAATCTCAGGGTTGTTTTCATCTGCATCTCTCAAATGACCAGTGATGTTGAACATTTTTTCATACATTTATTTCCTGTTTTTACTTCTTTGAGAAATGTCTGTTCATTTCAAATGCCCATTTTTGAATTGGGTCTTTGAATTTGGGGGATCTGATTTTTTTCAATTCTTTATATATTCTAAATAGACCTTGGTCTGAAGTACAGCTGCTAAAAATTTCTTCCCACATTGTAGGTTGTCTCTTAGCTCTGTTGGTGGTTTCTCTTGCAATGCAGAAGCTTTTTAATAAGATGAAGTCCCAGTTGTTGATTCTTTGTGCTAGTTCCCGTGCTACTGAAGTTTTGTTCATAAAGTCTTTTTCTATGCCAATGTCATTGAGAGTTCTACCTAACTTATCTTCCAGTAAGTTTACTGTTTCTGTCTTGATATTTAGCTCTTTAATCCACTTTGATCTTAGTTTAGTACACAGTGATAGGTATAATTTTAATCTCTGGCAGGTTGAAATCCAGTTTTTCCAACACCATTTATTGAACAGGCTATCTTTTCTCCAATGAGGGCGATTGGCTCCTTTGTCAAAGATGAGGTGGCTGAGTATGTCTGGAGTTGTTTCTGCATCTTCTAATCTAGTCCACTGATTCTCAGGTCTGTTTCTTTGCCAGTACCATGCTGTTTTTACCACAGTAGCTTTGTAATATAGTTTCAAGTTGGAGATTCTGATACCCCCAGCCATGTCTCTGTTGCCCAGAATTGCTTTTGCTATTCTAGGTTTCTTCTGCTTCCAAATGAATTTTTGGATTGTTTTCTCTAGTTCTGTGCAGTATATTGTTGGAATTTCAGTGGGCATTGCATTAAATCTATATAGTAGTTTTGGAAGTATGGCCATTTTCACTATATTGGTTCTTCCTATCCAGGAGCAGGGGTTTGTCTTTCCATTTTCTTATATCCTCTTCAGTCTCCTTCTTCAGAGTGCTGTAGTTTTCAGTGTAGAGGTCTTTTGCTTCCTTTGTTAGTTTGATTCCTAGATATTTCATTTTTTAAGATGCTATTGTAAAAGGAATTATTTCCCAAATTTCTCTCTCAATGGGTCTGCTATTTGTGTATAAGAAGGCTATTGTCTTTTGAGTGTTGACCTTGTATCCAGCTACTCCATTGAATCTGTCAATTAGGTCTAGAAAGGGCCGGGGATTTAGCTCAGTGGTTCCAGCGCCTGCCTCACAAGTGCAAGGTCCCGAATTCGATCCCTGGTACCAAAAAAAAAAAAATTAGGTCTAGAAGGCTTTTGATTGAGTTTTTTGGGTCTTCTATGTAAAGTATCATATCATCAACAAATAATGACAGTTTCATTTCTTCCTTTCCTATCTTTATTCCTTCTATTTCTTTCTCTTGTCTAATTGCTATGGCTAATGTTTCCAGAACAATATTGAGCAGGAGTGGTGATAGTGGGCATCCTTGTCTTGTTCCTGATTTTAGCATGAAAGTTTTCAGTTTTTGACCATTTAGTACAATGTTGGCTGTTAGTTTTTCATAGATAGCCTTAATCAGGTTGAGATAAAGGCCTTCTATTCCAATTTTCTGTAGCCTTTTTATCATGAATGGGTGTTGGATTTTGTCAAATGCCTTTTCTGCATGTATTGAGATGATCATATGGTTTTTGCCCTTGACTCTGTTAATAGTGTATTACATTTATTTATTTTTTTGGTACTGGGGATCGAACTTGGGTCCTTGTGCTTTTGCAGCAGGCAGCGAAACCACTGAACTAAATCCCTGGCCCATTACATTTATTGATTTACGAATGTTGAACAATCCTTGCATCCCTGGGATAAATCCGACTTGGTCAGGGCCTATGATCTTCTTGATGACCCTCTGTATTCTGTTTGCCAGTATCTTGTTGAGGATTTTTGCATCGATGTTCATTAGGGAGATTGGTCTGTAGTTCTCTTTTTGGGTTGGGTCTTTCCCTGGTTTTGGAATCAAAGTAACACTTGCTTCCAGGAAAAAATTTGGAAGCCTTGCTTCCCTTTCAATTTCCTTGATGAGTTTAAAGAGTAATGGCAATAGTTCTTCTTTAAACGTCTTGTAGAATTCAGCAGTGAAGCCATCAGGACCTGGGCTTTTCTTTGTTGGTAAATTTTTTATTACATTTTCAATTTCACTCATTGTTATTGGGGTGTTTAGAATTTCTATATCTTCTTCATTTAGCTTTGGCAATTCGTATATGTCTAGGAATCTGTCCATTCTGTGTTTTCCATTTTATTAGAGTACAGGTTCTCAAAGTAGGTATTGATGATCCTCTGAATTTCTGCTGGATCTGTTCTGGCTTCACCTTTTTCATTCTTAATTGCATGGATTTGAGCCTTTTCTTTCCTTTTTTTGATAAGGTTGGCTAAAGGTTTATCGATTTTATTTATTCTTTAAAAAAACCAGCTCTTCAATTCATTGATTATTTTGTATCGTTCTCTTAGTCTCCACTGCATTGATTTCTGCTTGGATCTTTATAATTTCCTTTCTTGTACGAGCTTTGGGTTTGTTATGCTCTTTTTCTAGGAGCTTGAGGTTCTGCATTAGGTTATTTATTTGAGTTCTCTCTGCTGTCCTAATATGGGCATTCACTGCTATGAATTTCCCGCATAGAACTGCTTTCATTGTGGTCCCACAGATTCCTGTATGTTGTACTGGCATTATCATTTACTTGTAGAAACTGTCTAATTTCTTCTTTAATTTCCTCTGTGACCCATTGGTTGTTCAGGAGAGTGTTATTCAATTACCATGTGTTTGTGGGTATTCTGCGGTTTCTTATGTTATTGATCTCCAATTTTATTGCACTATGGTCTGATAATATACAGGGGATAACTTCAGTTCTTTTACGTTTACTTAGATTTGCCCTATGAGCAAGCATGTGATCTATTTTGGAGAATGACCTGTGTGCAGCTGAAAAGAATGTGTATTCTGATTTTGTGGGGTGGAACACTCTGTAAAACATCTCAAGTCCGTTTGTTCAATAGCTTGGTTCAGTTCTAGAATTTCATTGTTAATTTTTTTCCTAGATGATCTGTCTATTTGTGATAGAGGGGTGTTGAGGTCCCCCACTACAATTGTGTTAGTGCTTATTTGGTTTTTCATGTCCATTAATATTTGTTTTGTATAGTTGGGGGCATTTGTATTTGGTGCATAAATATTTAGGATTGTCATCTCTTCCTCTTGGATTGTTCCCTTCACAAGGATGTAGTGACCTTCTTTGTCTCTCTTAATTAGTTTTGGTTTGAAATCTACTTTGTCTGCAAATAAGATTGCTACCCCTGCTTTTTTCTGGGATCCTGTGGTGTAGAGGACTGTTTTCCATCCTTTTACTTTCAGTCTATGAATTTCCTTTTGAGTTAGGTGTGTTTCTTGTATACAGCATATTGCTGGAGTTTGCTTCTTAATCCATCTATCAGTCTATTTCTTTTGATTGGTGGATTGAGGCCATTAACATTGAGAGTTATAGTTGAGAGATATTGACTCATTCTTGCCGTGATGTGTTTTTTTTTTTTTTGGTACCGGGGATCGAACTTGGGTCCTTGTGCTTGCGCAGCAGGCGGCGAAACCACTGAGCTAAATCCCCGGCCCACCATGATGTTTTATTGTTTTTGGCTCTTTTCTTATTTTCCCCCCTTTCCCTTTAGTGCCTTACCTTGCGTGTTGTCTTCTCTCTGTTGGCCCTCATGGAGTTGTGACCTTCATTGTCTTTTTCTAGGATATTGCATAAAATTGTTTAGAGTGCTGGTTTGGTGTTCATGAAATTTCTCAGGTGTTCTTTGTTGTGAAAGTATCTAATTTCCCCATTGATTTTGAAAGATAATTTTGCTGGATACAACAGTCTAGGTTGGAAGTTATTTTCTTTCAGAGCTTGAAATACTTCACTCCAGGCTCTCGATTTGAGGGTTTGTGTTGAGAAATCTGCTGTGATTCTGATGGGCTTTCCTTTGTAGGTGATTTGGTTTTTTTCTCTGATTGCCTGTAGAATTTTTTTCTTCTGTTGGGTTTCTGGAATCTTGACTATTATATGCCTAGGTGTAGATATTTCTTGATCATGGCTGGGTGGAGTTCTATATGCCTCACTTATCTGTGTGTCCAATTCTCCACCTCTGTCTGGGAAGTTTTCTACTATTACTTCTGTGAACAGTTTTTTTATGTAGATCCTGTTTTTTTTGTAGATTCCTGTCAGTCTTATGTTATTCTTCTTTGCATCATCTAGCAGCTGTTGGATTCATTTCTCATGGTCCCTTACTATCTTTAAGAAATCTGTTTTCATGGTCCTTAACTGCAATCCTGTCTTCTATATCTGATATTCTGTCTTCAGATTCTCTTAGTCTGCTCTGCATGCTTTCAGTGGAGTTTTTAATCTCCTGAATATCTGTTTGAATCTGTTTCATGGATTCCATTTCTTTCTTATGTTGGGCGATCATGGTTTCCGTTTCTTTCTTATGCTGGGCATTCATGGCTTCCAGCATGTTTCTGATCTCATCTATTTTCTTGTCTGTTTCTGCTCTAGAGCCTCTAATCATGTCTTTCACTCTACTCACCATCTCCATATTTATCTGGGAGATTATTTTTGCTTTGAATTTTTCTAGAGCCTCATGTGTCTGCTCTGTTACTTCCTGTGCTATCAGTTCAGGTTGTCCAGGTGGTTGATTATCCAACTTTTCCACCTTATTTCCCCCAGAATTTCCTTTTTGTGGAGTGGAAGCCTGTGTTTAATGTCTTCTTAAGCCTTGCTTAAATGTATTCTCATTTTTGCTTTTGGTACTGTCCTTGGTTTAATTCTTGGGTTGATATTTCAAAATTGCTTAATGCAGGTATCCTTGTTGCTTGTGTTTAAAACCCTTGTGGAATGATTGTTTTTCAGAGGTCCCTTCCAGATATGGCTTGTGTTTAGGTTTTGAGGCTCTAATGACTCTGAGGCTATTTTATTTTCATTATACCAGGAAGGAAAACTGATTAGATCAATCACAACATGTTAGGTCAAATGTTACAATCAGCAATACCATAGCATCAAGCGCAGCTTAGAAAACGACAATTTGTGGTAGTTATTAATCTATCACATTTAACTATGTGAAGTATGATCCTCTGTGCCTCTGTGCCTCTGTAGTGAGGGACCAGGTAGCAGACGAGCCATAAGGTGGGGGGGATAGAATTGGGTCGTGCAACGGCTAAGTGGAGCACCGGATGAAGGTGTAGCTCCAGGCCCCTCCCGGGACCCCACCGTGCTGCAGACAGGAACCGGATCACAGCCAAAGAGCCCCAGGGTGCCTGGCCTACCGGAGGAGAGAAGTCCCAGATAAAGGCGGGGCTCCAAGCCGCTCCCGGGACCTCACCGTGCCTCGGACCTGGATACTGATTTCTGTGTATCAAAGCATGCTTAATTATGCTATTGAAGTCTACTTTGTGCGCGCTTGGTATTAGCGTCTTTGAGCTGGCACATTCTGACCGTGAATTGACTTTCTGCGGCTGGTTTTGTAAGATTAATAATTAGTAGGCTCTTTGCAGTTGTAATAGGTTTAACTGTATGGGTTTCGTTTATCCCACTCCTAGGTGCTCCTGTTCTTAATCTCTTGGCGAGTGTGGGGTGGATGTGGGTGTGGGTGTGGGCAGAGTGTAGCACCCTCTTTGTTCCCAGTGCCATCCCTCTGTCCTGCCAGAGCTGATGCTCAGTTCACATTCACCTTCTCTATGCTGGCATCTGGGCCCTCCTCGCTGTGCTTGTGTCCCTGCTTCAGGAGGCTCCCACTGGGTTTTCCTCTTGGGAAAAGAGATGCAGCCTGGCCTACCAGGTGCCCTGGCCGCTCTCAGCTTGGGCTGTACCTGCCCTTGTATCGATTTGACTTTTCTACTTAAATTTTCCATTCCTGACTTTTGCCCTTCGAGCAGTAGAGCGTGCTTTGGTGCTGATCTGCATGTCGCTGCTGCTGTTAGGCTGCCCACTCCCCTCATGGGTGTGCAAGTTCTGTCACTGTACTTGGTCTTGA
Source organism: Heterocephalus glaber (assembly GCF_053883595.1). Classification (NCBI taxonomy): domain Eukaryota; kingdom Metazoa; phylum Chordata; class Mammalia; order Rodentia; family Bathyergidae; genus Heterocephalus; species Heterocephalus glaber. The sequence goes on from NW_028258410.1 coordinate 8,656,559, forward strand.
GTTCTCTGTCTTGAGTGATCCGACCCGCTTTCCTCCATAGACAGGACAGCCGACATGCTCTTTTTCCTTCTTCCCAATGCTCAGCATTGTTTATAAAGAAACTGGATGTCTCCGCTCAGCTTGTTATGATTTTGTTTTTATGGTTTTCCTGTGTTCATGGCTGTAGTTAACTTGGATTTGCACTGTGAACACCGAATTCTGTGTTTGATGCTGATTCCATTTCACAGCGCTGTTTCCTGGGGCAGCGCTTCCCCTTTTAGGGGTTTTATCCTTTTAGTCAGAAAGTGTGAGGAAACACGTTTGTGGAGAAGCTAGTTTTCCAGGCAGGGAGGGCTGCTGTCTGCAGGTCTCTGAGCCTCCCCTCCGCATCCTGCCCAGATTGTGACTGCAGCGCCAGCGGGACTGAGGACAACGCCTGCCGGAAGGACCCAAGGGTTGGTCACTGCGTGTGCAAACCCAACTTCCGGGGTGCCCACTGTGAGCTCTGTGCTCCGGGGTTCTACGGACCGAGCTGCCAGCGTGAGTGCAGCCCTGCCCCCAGCCCCACCCTCTGCGGGTGACCCGCCTTGGCCTGAGTGTGGGCTCCTTTCCCTGCAGCATGCCAGTGCTCCAGTCCCGGGGTGGCCAATGGCCTCTGTGACCCCAACTCTGGCCAGTGCAGGTGTCGCATAGGCTTTGAGGGGGCTGCCTGCGATCACTGTGCCCCCGGCTACTTCCATTTCCCTCTGTGCCAGCGTGAGTGGGGTCTCCCCGAGTGGGCGTGGGTGGGGTGCATGCCGGAGGCATAGTCTGCCTGGGTCGGGGTCCCTGTGACACACCTGCTCCGCAGTGTGTGGATGCAGCCCTGCAGGGACCTTGCCCGAGGGCTGTGATGAAGCTGGCCGCTGCCTGTGCCGGCCCGGGTTTGATGGCCCCCACTGTGACCGCTGCCGCCCAGGCCACCACAGTTACCCCAGCTGCCATGGTGAGATGGCTGAGGTGGGAAGGGACTAGGCCGCCTGCACAGGGCTAGACCTGACCCCACTGTGCCCTTACAGCCTGCGCCTGTGACCCCCGGGGGTCCCTGGACCAGCTCTGCGGGGCAGGTGGTTTGTGCCGCTGCCGCCCCGGCTACATGGGTGCCACCTGCCAGGAATGCAGCGCTGGGTTCCATGGCTTCCCCGCCTGCATCCGTGAGTATCTGGGAGGAGGGAGGAGAGGGGTGAGAGTCCCCACCACAGACTTACGCCCTGCCCTCGTCCCACAGCCTGCCACTGCTCCACTGACGGCTCCCTGCACTCAGCCTGTGACCCCCGGACAGGCCAGTGCAGCTGCCGGCCCCGTGTGGCGGGGCTGCGGTGTGACGTGTGTGTGCCTGGTGCCTACAACTTCCCCTACTGCGAAGGTGAGGGCTGAGGCAGGCGGGCAGAGCTATGTTCTCGGTGTGTGAAAAACTCTGCACGTCACGTGCCTCTTGGGTTGCGTGCACTTGTGTGCACACAGGCTTATTGGGGACCTGTGTGCGCGTGCCCTGCATTTGCATGGTGCTCTGCCCGTGGGTGTGCTCGCTCGCGTGTGATGCACTTCCTGAGCTGTGTGTGCACATGTTCACATGGTCCTTCAGTGTGCACGTGTGTGTTTGTGACTTGTGGGTCACTGTGTGTGTGGGCATGTGTCCATGTGCTGTGGTGGGGGAGGACCTGTGTCTTTCTCTCCAGTCAGGGCTGGAGGCGGTGTGTGTCCTGGGTTCCGTGGAGATGTAGCCTTTGGTTGGGCCCAGGAAGTCCTTGGCCTTCGAGGGTCAGTCACCAAGGAGTGACCGGCTGCTTTGTCTCTCCTTAGCTGGCTCCTGTCACCCTGCTGGCCTGGCCCTGGCCAATCCCAACCCTCATGAGGTGAGGCCAGGTCTGCCCATGATGTGGGATGGGTGGGCCACCTAGGCTTGAGTAAAAGTCCCAAACCTGGTGAGGCCCTGGCTTCCTGCCCGCTGCTTGGTTGCCATGGCAACCGCAGGCCTTTCTGTTCTTCCTGCTGGTCCTTTGCCCTGGTTCCCAGGTGACTGCCAGACGGGGCGGGGTCAGCCCTTTCTTGGGGCTCCAGGGGGAGGGCCCGTGGGGGAAGGGACCCACTGTAATCAGTCTCATCCTCTCCTGGCACAGGGTCCGTGTGTGTGCCGGGCTCATGTGGAGGGGCCGAGCTGTGACCGCTGCAAACCTGGCTTCTGGGGGCTGAGCCCCAGCAACCCCGAGGGCTGCACTCGTGAGTGCCTGGAGGGAGCGTTGGGGTATAGGCACGGAGGGGGAGCCCAGGTCCGGCCCTCCAGTCCCCAGCAGCTCTCAGGCCTGCTCTGCTCTCCCCAGGCTGCAGCTGTGACCCCAGGGGCACACTGGGTGGAGTCTCCGAGTGCCAGCCGGTGAGTCTTAGGGGGGTTTGGCTCCCAGGGTGAGGTGGGTTGACACCACCGCCCGGTCCCACTTTGTCGTGGCCCCAGGGCAGTGGCCAGTGCTTCTGCAAGCCCCATGTGTGTGGCCAGACCTGTGCGGCATGTGAGGACGGCTTCTTCGGGCTGGATCAGGCTGACTACTTTGGCTGCCACAGTAAGTGGCCATTTGTGGCCCCTCAGACCACATCCCTGCTGTCTCTTAGGTCACGTCAGGGATGCCGAGGCCCGGGAGGCCAGATGAGTGAGGGACACCTGCCGGGCCTGAGTACAGTGAGGCCCAGTCTGGATTGGCGTCCCTGGCCAGGCCCTGGCAGACATTGCCAGGGGCCCCCGAGGTGGACAGGGAGGGCTGCTCAGGCCTCGTTGCTCCCCAGGAGAGTGGCTGGGAGAGTAAGGGCTGCCTGTGGGCAGAGCAGGCCTGAGCTGTGGGGCCCAGAGCAGGCCATGCTGTGTCTGAGCTCTGACTCCTCCTGCTGCTGCAGGCTGCCGATGTGACGTCGGTGGAGCCCTGAGCCGGGGCTGCGACCCGAAGACAGGCACTTGCCGGTGCCGCCCCAACACCCAGGGTCCTACCTGCAGCGAGTGGGTGCCCCATGGGACAGGCCAGGGTGTGGGAGGCAGCTCGTCCCAGGCTCCCCCATGTCCCTTACCGCGGGGCCACCCGGCTGTGCCCACCCCCCTGACACCCGTGCCATGGCCAGGCCCGTGAAGGACCACTACCTGCCTGACCTGCACCATCTGCGGCTGGAGCTGGAGGAAGCGACCACCCCCGAGGGCCATGCTGTGCGCTTTGGCTTCAACCCGCTGGAGTTCGAGAACTTCAGCTGGAGGGGCTATGCGCACATGGTGCCCATCCAGGTGGGCCGCCCCGCCCCGCCCCACCCCGCCCCCACTCAGCAGAGCCAGCTGTGGGTGTCAGAGTGGCAGCCAGGCCCTGGGGTGGCGGTGGCTGAGGAAGGTGACCCCACTGTTCGGGTCCACCGCAGCCCAGGATCGTGGCCAGGTTGGACGTAGCCTCCTCTGACCTCTTCCGACTGGTCTTCCGCTACGTCAACCGTGGGCCCACAAGTGTGAGTGGCCGGGTCTCTGTGCAGGAGAACGGCAAGTTCAGCACCTGCGTCAACTGTGAGTGGAAGGCTGGCCCTGCCCCGCCCCGCCCCGCCCCGCCCCGCCCCACCCCACCCCACCCCGCACTACCCCGCACTGTGCCCACCCTGCCCTTCCCAGCCCACCTGTCCCTCCAGCTCCACTTGGGGGTGGTGGGCTCAGGCTGTCTTCCCGCACCATGGGCCAGCTGCAGCCCCGGGTGGCGCAGGCGGCCAGCCTGGAGTTTCCCTTGCCAGGCACAGAGCAGAGCCAGCCCGTAGCCTTCCCACCCAGCACCGAGCCTGCCTTCATCACCGTGCCCCAGAGGGGCCTTGGGGAGCCCTTTGTGCTGAACCCTGGCACCTGGGCCCTGCTCGTGGAGGCCGAAGGGGTGCTCCTGGTGAGGTGGGGGCCGAGGTGGGGTTGGGCACAGGCCCCGGGCCCAGGAGCCTCAGTACCCACTCCCTGCCTCCACCAGGACTATGTGGTCCTGCTGCCCAGCGCCTACTATGAGGCAGCCCTCCTGCAGCTTCGAGTGACCGAGGCCTGCACCTACCGCCCCTCCGCCCGTCGCTCCGGGGAGAAGTGAGGGGCCACCCCGTGGGACTGGGGCAGGGCTGCCTGGACGTCCTTTCCGCACCCGCACCGGCCCCGTGCCCAGGCAGCCTGGGGGGTGGCTCCTGGGTGGACCAGTGCTGACCTCAGGCTCTGTCCCTTCAGCTGCCTTCTCTATGCACACCTCCCCCTGGACGGCTTCCCCTCGGCTGCTGGGCCTGAGGCCCTGTGTGGCAGTGACAACAGCCTGCCCCGGCCCTGCCCCCTGGAGCAGCTCAGCCCTTCACACCCACCGCTGGCCGCCTGCCTGGGCAGTGACGTGCGTGTCTGAGGCCCACGGGGGCGGGGGGCGGTGTGACCTCGGACTGGGTGAGGGTCCTAGTCCCACAGCAGGGCAGGTGCAGGGCAGAGAGGGTGGCCTGGTGCTGTCGCCAGTCTGACCTCATCTTAGACAGGGGGCTCACCCGGCTCCCCTCCTCTGCAGCCCCTGGGCAGGCAGGCGGGGAGGATGGCCTGTGGGCCTCTGGTCACCCTGCCCTCCCGCAGGTGGACATCCAGCTGCAAGTAACTGTGCCACGGCCGGGCCGCTACGCCCTGGTGCTGGAGTATGCCAACGAGCATATGCGCCAGGAGGTGGACGTGGCCGTGCACACTCCCCAGCAGGGCCCCCAGCTGGGGGCCGTCAGCCTCCACCCCTGCAGTTACAGGTGGGCTAGGGGAGGGGCGGGGCGGGGTGGGGTGGGGCCCAGGGCTGCTCACCCCCTGACTGACCCAACCCACAGCACCTTGTGTCGGGGCCTCGTCCTGGACGCTCGGCACCACGTGGCCACCTTCTACCTGGACTCAGAGGCCAGCATCCGACTCACAGCAGAGCAGGCGCGCTTCTTCCTGGTAAGGACCCCACCCCCACAGCCCTGGGCTCAGTCTCCTCTGGCAGGTGTGGAGCAGGAGAGCATCCGCTCCCACGAAGGGAGGCAGCTGGGGCGGGTGAAAAGCCTCAGGCTGAGGGAGACCCACATAAGGGCAGGGCGGTGGCAGTGGATGTGGGCTAAGTGGGGTGCTGGGCCGCAGGAAGTGTCCCTTGGTTCTATGTCCGGGACTGGGATCCACGTTGCCCGGGCTCCGGGTCTGGGTCTGAGGTCTGAGGTCTGAGGTCTGAGGTCTGGGTCTGGGTCTGGGTCTGGGTCTGGGTCTGGGTCTGGGTCTGGGTCTGGGTCTGAGCGCCGGGGCTGGAGCCTGGGGCCTGGGCTCTGTGGCCTGGCGGCCCTGCACTTCGCCACAACCTTTCCTGCTGGGGCATAGCAACACCTCGCCTCTCTCCCTGCAGCACAGCGTCATTCTGGTGCCCCAGGAAGAGTTCAGCACAGAGATGGTGAAGCCCCGGGTCCGCTGCACGAGCAGCCACGGCACCTTCGGGCCCGGCAGGTAGCAGAGCGAGCAGGGGCCAGGAGGCTTGTGGGCCCTGCTGGCCGGGAGGCCTGGCCTCACTGACTGTGTTCCCCAGTGCCGCCTGCCTGCCCTCCCGCTTTCCGAAGCCGCCGAGACCCATCATCCTCAGGGACTGCCAGGTGCTGCCACTGCCTCCCAGCCTCCCTCTGACCCACTCTCAGGAGCTCACACCAGGTGCGGCCCCCACTGGGCCCCAGCCTCGGCCCCCCACTGCTGTGGATCCCGACACGGAGCCCACCTTGCTGCGCCACCCCCAGGTGAGGGCCCCGGCTGGGCCATGGTCTCCAGAAGGATGGGGAGTGGGCAGTGAGGCCTCTGGGGCCCTGCCCTGGCCACCCCGTGGCTGTCAGAGTGACAGGAGGGGCTGGCTTGGGACCCGCACTCTCCCAGCTCTGCCCACTCACTGGCACCTCTCCCTGCAGGGCACTGTGGTCTTCACCACCCAGGTGCCCGCCCTGGGCCGCTATGCCTTCCTGCTGCACGGCTACCAGCCAGCCCACCCCAGCTTCCCTGTGGAGGTCCTCATCAGCGGGGGCCGCATCTGGCAGGGTGAGTGGTGGGGAGGTGCCGTCTCCCTCGACGTGGGCGCACACGTTCTCCCTAGTCACAGGCTGACCCACCCTGTCCTGCTGCCAGTTCAGAGCCTCAGGGCCACTGTGGGCGTTCACCTGTACCTGGCTCACCATGGTCCCTGGCAGTCCCAGCCCTGAGTCTGCCCCTCACACCTGGCCCCCACATTAGTATTCTCAGCTCAGGTCTCTCATGCACCGTGCTGTGAGCGTCTGGTGCAGGTGCTCAGGGAAACCAGGCACCTGCACCCAGGGGTGCTCATGTGTGGCCTTAGGGCTGCAGGATCAGGTGCCCACAGTGTGTGCCACAGTGCACACTGCCCTGCCCCGCCCCACCTGTGTCCTCTCCCCTGGTGTCTCCAGTAGTGCTGTGGGCCCAGAGCAGGACTGGGGGGAACTGGGGTGCTCAGACCGGGCCCTGATCCTGCCTCTTTGCTGCTCCAGGCCACGCCAGTGCCAGCTTCTGCCCACACGCCTATGGCTGCCGCACCCTGGTGCTGTGTGAGGGCCAGGCTGTGCTGGATGTGACTGACAGTGAGCTCACGGTGACCGTGCGTGTGCCTGAGGGCCGGTCATTCTGGCTGGTGAGTCCCAGGCTGGTGCCTCCACTCGGGGTACTGGGTCTCTCAGTCAGGGTGTGTCCCCAGCCTGTTGCCTGCTGCCACAGCCCCGTGCCAGGTGCCAAGCGGGATAGCCTCTGCCTGGGGAGCCCCAGGGCCACCATGTTGTCCCATCACCCCTAGGCCCTGCTGGTCAGTGGCCTTCCTGCAGGAGAGGGGACACCAGGAGGCTGCTTCCTCTCTTACTTCCCCAGGCTGTGTGGCCCAGCTGCCTTGCCAGGACCTGTGTGTGGGGTTGCTATGCCAGCAGAGCCTGACTTGCCTGCCAGACTGTGGCCGGTCTTGGGGGCTTCCCTCGTTCCCTGCCTCTGCCTCAGGCTCTGGCCGTGCCGCCCCACACCAGGCCCTTTGCTGGGCCCAGGGAAGCTGACCAGGTCTTGTCCTCTAGGATTACGTGCTCGTTGTCCCTGAGGATGCCTATAGCCCTAGCTACCTCCGGGAGGAGCCCCTGGACAAGTCCTACGACTTCATCAGCCACTGTGCTGCCCACGGCTACTACATCAGGTGGGCTGGGCTTGGCAGGGTCGGGGTGCAGGGGTGGTCTGGTCAGGAGCTCGCCTTACCAGCTGGCCTTCCTTGCAGCCCCCACAGCTCATCCCCATTCTGCCAAGACGCTGCCAACTCGCTGTCCCTCTTCTACAATAATGGGGCCTTACCTTGTGGCTGCCACGAGGTGGGCGCCACAGGCCCCACATGCGAGCCCGTCGGGGGCCAGTGTCCCTGCCGGGCCCATGTCATCGGCCGTGACTGCTCCCGCTGTGCCACTGGCTACTGGGGCTTTCCCAACTGCAGGGGTGAGTACCATCATGCTGGGAGCACTGGTGCCCGCGGGTGCCCGATCCCAGGGGGGCTTCCCAGGAATGCGGCCATGGGTCAGGGAAGCATCCTGCCACCTGACAGGCCAGCCCTGTGGACCTCAGGCTGCTGGTAGGTCAGCTGCTGGATGCCCACCTTGTGGGTTTGTCTAGAAGGTTCCAGGGACCCACAGATGACCTCCAGCCCCTGGCAACTGGACAGTGTTCTGGGCAGCTTCTCCACATTGGAGGTGCTGCCTGAGGCTCAGGCCCGGGAGATGGGTGGGGGACCTGGCCAGGGACCCCCTTACCCGCTACTTCTGGAGGCCTGCAGTGGAGGGGGAGTGGGCGGAGGGGTGAGCCAGCAATGTCCACCCCACAGCCTGCGACTGTGGTGCCCGCTTGTGTGAGGAGCTCACGGGCCAGTGTATTTGCCCGCCACGCACTGTACTCCCTGAGTGCCTGGTCTGCCAGCCCCGGACCTTCGGCTGCCACCCCCTGGTCGGCTGCGAGGAGTGTAACTGCTCGGGGCCCGGCGTCCAGGAGCTCACCGACCCTACCTGTGATGTGGACAGTGGCCAGTGCAAGTGAGTGCCTGGGACGGGCCCTGCAGGCTCTGGGCAGGAACCAGGAGAGCCCAGAACCCACCCTGGCCCTCGGTTCCTGGAGGACACTGTCCAGGGGGGGCCCACACATTCTTGCTGTGCCAGTGGCCCAGGCGGGAAGGGGGCTCAGCCAGCCTGTGTCTCCCTGGCAGGTGCAGACCCAATGTGGCTGGACGCCGCTGTGACAGCTGTGCCGCAGGCTTCCACAGTTATCCCAGCTGCCGCCCCTGTGACTGCCACGAGGCCGGCACTGTACCTGGTGTGTGTGACCCCCTCACAGGCCAGTGCCACTGCAAGGTGAGAGGGGGCCTGCACCCAGGTCCCCTGTCCTGCGTGGTCTCAGCTGAGACGCCTTCCGCAGCCCTTTTGGGTGGCTGGGGCTTCCTGGAAGCCTTGGGGAGTAAGTGGGTGGGGTGGGCCGTGGGGTTGGCCTCCTGGGATACAACTAACTGCCCCTCATTGCCCTTGTCCCTAGGAGAACGTGCAGGGCCCGAGGTGTGACCAGTGCCGCCTTGGGACCTTTTCGCTTGACGCTGCGAACCCCAAGGGCTGCACCCGCTGCTTCTGCTTTGGGGCTACGGAGCGCTGCAAGAGCTCTGCCCACGTCCGCCGTGAGGTAGTCTGCCAGGGCGCTGTGGTGGCAGACGGATGGACAGATGGAGGGAGGGAGCTAGAACACAGGATGGAGCCATGCCGCATGGGCACCTACCCTGTGTGACCTGCCTGTGCACCCACAGCTTGTGGACATGGAGGGCTGGACTCTGCTGAGCACTGACCGGCAGGTGGTGCCCCACGAGAGACTGGCGGAATCAGAGCTGCTGCGTGCGGACCTGCAGCACATGGCCAGCTCCCTCCCTGATGCCCTCCCCGAGCTGTACTGGCAAGCCCCACCCTCCTACTTGGGAGACCGGGTAAGCAGGGGCTGGCACCCGAGGGTGGCTGGTGGACTGGGCAGGGATGGCGAGGTTACGCCCAGGGACGAGGAACTCCGAGGGTGCCCAGGCCCAGCCAGGGTGCAGATGCTGTGATGAATGAGGGCGGAGACCACTGCCACCAGGCTTCCTCCGTGCCTAGCCCGTCAGCTCTGCTGCTCTGCTGCTAGGTGTCGTCCTATGGTGGGATGCTCCGCTATGAGCTGCACTCGGAGACCCAGCGCGGAGACGTCTTCATCCTCACCGAGAGCAGGCCGGATGTGGTGCTGCAGGTAACACAGTGGCATGGACGTGGCAGGTCGGACAGGTGTGGCGCCAGCTGGGACAGCAGGCCAGCCCCTTGCCGACCCTCACCCAAAATGCGTCTCCCAGGGCAACCAGATGAGCATCACATTCCTGGAGCCAGCATATCCTGCACCCGGCCACGTCCATCTCGGGCAGCTGCTGCTGGTGGAGGTGAGGAGTGGGCAGTGCAGTGGACCCTGGCAGACCTGCATGATGGAAAAGCTCGGGGCAGGAGGGGGCCGCTGTCGGCCTCCTCTCTGGTCACCCAGTGTGTGACACTGTCTTGCCCTGTGCTGGTTCCCTCATCCTTGACGGTGGGGTGCTCCCTACTACTCTGTGGCCATGTGGCTTCCTCCACTGTGAGCTCTGCCCTCGGAATCCTTGTCTCTTTGCTTTTGACTTCCTGGCCCTCTCGTCTTTTTAGCGGAGTTCATTCTTTTTGTGGTGTTGGGGATTAAATCTAGGGCCTTTGCACTAAGCTGCATCCCAGCCCTTTTTAAATTACTTTGAGACAAGGTCTTGCTAAGTTGCTAAGTTGCCCAGGCTGGGCTCAGATTTCTGAACCCCCTGCTTTCAGCCTCCCAGAGTGCTGAGATTACAGGCGTACCCCCCTCCTACCAGCTAAGTGTCCGTTCTTTTTTTTTTTTTTTTTTTGGTACTGGGGATTGAACTCGGATCCTTGTGCTTGGGAGGCAGGCGGCAGAACCACTGAGCTAAATCCCCAGCCTAAGTGTCCGTTCTTGATGCTCACACACTCTTGGGGTGGAAGCTGACTTCTTTTATTGTTTGATTTATTTATTTATTTTTACTTTTAGTTTGTAGCTTTCTTTCTCTAAGGTGTCACTTAGTGAACAGTTTTTATATTGAATGTACTCAAGCTTATCAATTTTTTATGCAGTTTTTTTTTGGTTTTTTTGGTACCGAGGATCGAACTTGGGTCCTTGGGCTTACGAGGCAGGCAGCGAAACCACTGAGCTAAATCTCCGGCCTTTTACACAGTTTTTGTTCTTACATCTTAAAGTATTTGTCTTTCTGTGGCCAGAAAGTACTTATGTATATTTTCTTCTAAAAGCTCAAACCATTTTCTTTGCGCATTTAAATTCCCTTTTTTTGTTCTGTTACTGAATCCAGACCCTTTACATTGAGTACATTTCCAGCCCTTTTGATTTTTTAAGACAAGGTCTTGCTTAGCTGTTAATTTTTCCAAGCTGGGCCTGTACTCACAACCCTCCTGCCTCAGCCTCCCAGGGTGCTGGGACTACAGGCCTCTGTCACCAGGCCCGGCTACATTTAAGTTCTTAATACACCTGGAGCTGACTTTGGTGTGTGGCATGAGGTTGGGGTCCGGCTGCTGGTCCTTCATGGGGGTGACCTGAATGTGCCTCTGCCCCCACTCAAAGGTCTGCCTGCTCACCCCTCTGCCCCCGTGGCTGTGGCCCCACTGAGGTCCTGTCTTGGCCTTGCAGGGGAACTTCCGGCACACAGAGACCCACAATGCTGTGTCCCGTGAGGAGCTCATGATGGTCCTGGCAGGCCTGGAGCAGCTGCAGATCCGCTCCCTCTTCTCGAAGGTCTCCTTGGCTGTCTCCTTGCGTAGGGTCATGCTGGAGGTGGCCAGTGAGGTGGGCAGAGGCCCTCCAGCCAGCAGTGTGGAGCTGTGCATGTGTCCTGCCAACTACCGTGGGGACTCGTGCCAGGTGAGATGGGGTGGGCCCAGGCTGGGGGCCGCATCCGTCCTCCCCTGTGCGTGCCCCCCTGCTGCAAGATTCTTGGTGCTGTCCCCACCTCTGTGCCCTGTTCGCCTCTTCTGGCCCACTGCCCTGCTGGCCTGCTCGCTGGCTCATGGTCAGCTGCTCCGTTGTTACCTGGCTCCCTGCTGTCCATGCACTGCCCACTCTGGCCCCTTGCCTACCCAGCCATCTGTCCTGACGTCCAGCTAACTGCCACCTCTTCATCCCACACCTGTCCACCCATTGCTGCTCGCCAGCCCTGGGTGGCTCCTGGTGCCGGCGGAGGACTGGCTGGGCTCCCTGGAGAGAGGTCTCCCTAGCAAGGAGGCTGTGGCCCACATGTGGGGCTGCTCACCAGCCCCAAGGCCCAGCCATTACTGAGTCAGGGTGTCTGCATGGCCCTGGCGCCCTGTCCTCAGACCTGAGAGTGGCAGCCAGACACCTGTCCCGCATCCAGCTGGCCGGGGCCCGGAGTTCTGCTTGTGGCCCAGCCTCTGCCCAGTGTCTGTGCGGCATCTGCTCTGGGCACAGGGCTCCCAGCAGGACCCCCAGCAGGACCCTGGGGGCTGACCGGCCCTGGGCTGGCCCTGCCTGCTGTGCCAGTCATCCGTGCCCCTCCACTCTGCAGGAATGTGCCCCTGGCTATTACCGGGACACCAAGGGACTCTTTCTGGGCCGATGTGTCCCCTGTCAGTGTCATGGCCATTCAGACCGCTGCCTCCCTGGTTCTGGCGTCTGCGTGGTAAGTAGGACCGGTGGGGAGGGGGCACCAAAGGCACAGGTGGTCTGGCCAGGGGGACCCCTGGGCCTTTGGGGCTGTGGTTCCAGATATGCTGAGGCCCAGGGCTGGGCATGGAGTCCCTGGCAGGGTTGGGTGGGACAGGGCCTCCACCATGGGCGCTGACCCCCACTGCCCCAGGGCTGCCAGCACAACACAGAGGGGGATCACTGTGAGCGCTGCCGGGCTGGCTTCGTGAGCAGCAGGCCTGAGGACCCCTCTGGCCCCTGTGTCAGCTGCCCCTGCCCTCTGGCGGTTCCTTCCAACAAGTAAGCTGCACCAGGCCGTCCAGGGCTGAGACTCGGACAGCCCGGCCCCCTTCCCTGCTTCCTTGGCGGGACCCCACTATTTTCCCCACCACTTGGAACCCCAGGGCGTGGGCAGGGGTCACCGGGCGGGGATGGAGGCACTGGCGCCCAAGCTCGGGTGCTGGGAGGGCCGGCAGAGCTCAGCGACTGCTGTCTCACAGTTTCGCGGAGGGCTGTGTCCTGCGCGGCGGCCGCCCCCAGTGCCTCTGCAGACCCGGCTACACGGGGGCCTCCTGTGAGCGGTGAGCCAGGCTGGGGGCGGGGAGTGGACGGGGCTCCTGCGTGGGGCGGGGGCCCTGACCAGCCCTTGCTCGCTCGCTGCCCCCAGGTGTGCGCCCGGCTTCTTTGGGAACCCTCTGGTGCTGGGCAGCTCGTGCCAGCCCTGTGACTGCAGCGGCAATGGCGACCCCAACATGATCTTCAGCGACTGTGACCCCCTGACAGGCGCCTGTCGCGGCTGCCTGCGCCACACCACCGGGCCTCACTGTGAAAGCTGCGCCCCTGGTTTCTACGGCAATGCCCTGCTGCCTGGCAACTGCACCCGTAGGCACCCTGGGGAGGGGTCCCCCAATTCACCATCAGCCTAGGTCCCATCAGGGCAGTAGGCAGGGCTGGCCAGGGAGCTGGCGGCTGTGGGGCCAGAGCAGCCTGGACCAGGCACAGCCAGGAGGGGTGGGACGGGATTGGTCAGGCGGTCGTGGGTGGCGGGGCACTTGTCTCACCTCCTCTTCTGCAGCGTGTGACTGCTCCCCGTGCGGGGCAGAGGCCTGTGACCCCCGGAGTGGCCGCTGCCTGTGCAAGGCTGGTGTGACCGGGCCCCGCTGTGACCGCTGCCAGGTAGGGCTGGAGGAAGCAGGCGTGGGATTGGTGCAAGGCCTCAGGGCTGGAGGAGGTGGGGTCTCCTCACGAGCCCGGCAGGGCCGTCAGCATGGCTTGCCCCCGCAGGAGGGACACTTCGGTTTCGAGCGCTGTCAGGGCTGCCGCCCTTGTGCCTGTGGGCCAGCCGCCGAGGGCTCCAAGTGCCACTCCCAGAGTGGGCAGTGCCACTGCCGACCAGGAGCTGGAGGGCTCCAGTGCCGTGAATGTGCCCCTGGCCACTGGGGGCTCCTGGAGCAGGGCTGCAGGCGTGAGTCTGGCGGGCCATAGGAGGGCAGTGGGCACTACGCAGGGGCGGTGTTGACCCTGCCCACTCCCCGCAGGCTGCCAGTGCCCAGGGGGCCACTGCGACCCGCACACTGGCCGCTGCACCTGCCCGCCAGGGCTCAGCGGGGAGCGCTGTGACACCTGCAGCCAGCAGCACCAGGTGCCTGTGCCAGGCGGGCCCAGGGGCCAGGGTGTCCACTGCGAAGGTACAGCCCACCCTGAGGCCTCTCCTGCCCCCCCGCACCTTCCCAGCCCCGCACTGACCTAGTGGCTCCCCAAAGTGGCCTGGTTTTCTCTTTCCCCTGCTGACCTCACACTCCTCTCCCCAAGTCCGTGCTGTGGCTCCCACCCTGATCCCCTATCTGCTGCCACAGGCCCCTGGCCCCCACCCCACAGTGTGCCTAGCGCGTCCTGAGGCCAGCTTCCTGTGCCTGCCCAGTTCCCTCCCGACCCTTCACGCCTTCAGCCTGCCTCAGTCTCCTGTGCCAACCCCATGAGCACTCGGTCTTGTGACCGTGCTCTGACCCCGCTTCTCTGGCAGACCTCATGACCCAGGCAACCTCTTGGCCCTATGCTGACTGCTGACCCTCAGTCCTGCAACTGTAGCCCCTTCCCAGACCCGTGACATTGCCGTAACCCAAGATCTTGGCCCACCATACTGACTCCATGACCCCTTGCTGCCCTCAGTGTGTGACCACTGTGTGGTCTTGCTCCTGGATGACTTGGAGCGGGCCAGTGCCCTCTTCCCTGCGATCCGCGAGCAGCTGAGCAGTATCAGTGCCGGCTCTGCAGCCTGGGCCCAGCTACACAGGCTGAATGCCTCCATCGCCGACCTGCAGGTAGTGTGCACCCCTGCCTTCGCTCAGCCCCTGCAGTGCAGCCCCCTCCTCCAGTGCGGCCCTCTCCTGCCTGGCCATGCAGATGCCCACCTCCATTCCCCACAGGCCCAGCTCCGGAGCCCTCTGGGCCCCAGATATGAGGCAGAGCAGCAGCTGCAGACCCTGGAGCAGCAGAGTGTGAACTTGGAGCAGGATGTACAGCGGCTGAGCGGCCAGGCAGGACCCTGAAGCCCCACCCCAAGTGCCCCTGAGGCGCCCCTCCCCCGGGACCCTCAAGCCTCCCCTGATCCCCAGGCCCTGGCCCCAGCCCCAGCTGTCCCCCACCTGCAGAGCTGTAGGTTGAAGGACTGCATCCACAGGCCACGGAGACCCAAGATCAGGCCAGCCAGCTGCTGAACGGTACCGAGGCCACGCTGGGCCGTGCACAGACGCTGCTGGTGACTGTCCAGGCTGTGGACCGTGCCCTGAGCGGTAGGGCTGACCCAGCCTGGCTGCTGCTCAGGCTCAGAGCAGGGAGGGCTGCCTGGGTGTGGGGGACACTCCCAGGGGTCTGCATCTTAAGCTTGGCCTCGAGAGCCTGCAGACCTGCGTGTTTAGATGGGAAGATGGTGGCTCAGGAGTCAACCGGGGGGCAGTTAGAGCTGGACAAGGGGCTAATCCTTAGCCCTGGGAAAGCACTGGTTAGGTAGTTGCACTGACACACTCTCAGGCCCACACTTGAGACCTGTGGCCTAGAGGAAATGAGAGTTCCCTGAGCTTATGGAGTAGCAGACCATGAGCCTACAGAGCAGGGCCCTGGGCCAGCCGGGGTGGAGGGGAGCTGAAGTCTCAGCTGAGTGCCGGCCAGTGAGCAGGACTGGGACAGCAAGGAAGGACAGGGAAGGCCACCAAGGGTCGGGAGCAGTGAGCAGCATGCTGGGGATGGGTTCAAGAGGGCAGCTGTGGCCCTTAGCCCGGAGACTATGGGTGCCACCAGGTGCCCTTGGGCTGCATGCTAGTGCCCTGCTAAAAACGTCCCAGGGCCCAGGCCCTGACAATTCCTTTTCCACAGAGCTGGGATCCCAGCTGGGCCACATCTCACCAGCCAACACATCGACTCCATCAGGCGAGCAGCTGCGCCGGGCGCTGGCGGAGGTGGACAGCTTCCTGCAGGAGATGCGGGCCCGTGACCTTGGGGCGCCCCGGGTGGTGGCAGAAACTGAGCTGGCCAAGGCCCTGAAGCGTGAGTGGTGGCTGCCCTATTGGGAGCCAGGCCTGTGTTGTGGTCACTGGAGCAGTAGCCAGCCTGCTTCTAGGGCAGGTGGGGCTGGCAGGGGCCAAGTGGGGACCGGGGTGAGGAAGGGTTCTGGTTGCCAGAGTAACTGCCCTTGCACCCTGCCGTTGGCCAGTGCTGGCCCGTGTGCAGGAGCAGCTGACCCACCGCTGGGAGGAGAATCAGGTGCTGGCTCAACGCACCCGCGAGAGGCTGGCTCAGCACGAGGCGGGCCTCATGGACCTGCGGGAGGCCCTGAACCAGGCGGTGGCCACCACCCGGGAGGCCGAGCAGCTCAACAACCGCAACCAGGAGCAGTTGGAGGAAGCTCTGGTGAGGGACTCTGTTTCTGCTCTGCCCGCCTCCTTACCCCATGACCCCTCTGCCAGTCCCGACCTCTGTGCTCATCCTCCCAACTCGCCTTCAGCAACGGAGGCAGGAGCTGTCCCGGGACAATGCCACCCTGAAGGCCGCTCTGGAGGCTGCCAGCCGCACCCTGGCCCGCGTCTCTGAGCTGCTGCGTGGCATGGACCAGGCCAAGGAGGTGAGCATAGTCTGCATCCCATCGGGCCCCTTCCTGACTAGCTCCCTCCCACATCTCCGGCTGTGGCTGGTTCTTCCGGCTGTGTGCGTGCAGAGTGCGGCCCCTGGGTCCCAGGTGTGGTAAACGGGGAGTGGGAGGGGGTCTCTTACTAGGCCTACCCACCTCCAGGACCTGGAGCACCTGGCAGCCAGCCTGGATGGGGCCCAGACCCCACTGCTGGAAAAGATCAGGGCCTTCTCCCCGGCTGGCAGCAAGCTGGACTTGGTGGAGACTGCTGAAGCCCATGCGGAGCAGCTGAACCAGCTGGCACTCAACCTGTCCAGGTGTGTGGGCCAAGGGGTACAGCCCAGGTCCCTGCTGGGTGCAGTCAGCCCAGGATGGGGCAGCTGGTCTGGGAGGGCTGCTTGGAAGGAGAAGCTATCAAAGGGGCCAGACTTTCCTCAGCCTCACAGGAAGTCGGGGCCCAGGCTGGCAGGCAGGGAGGCATGGGAAGGGCACACAAGGTGGCAGGCCAGGCCAGGGGTGTCTGGCTCCCTGCACCTGCATGTCTCTCACCCTCCCTCTGCTTTGCACAGCATCATCCTTGGGGTCAACCAGGACCGTTTCATCCAGAGGGCCGTGGAGGCTTCCAACGCCTATAGCAGCATCCTGAAGGCCATACAGGCTGCTGAGGACGCCGCTAAGCAGGCCTGGCAGCAGGCGAGCCATGCGTGGGAGGTGAGTCTGTGACCTCCCCAGGGTGTGGCGGGTGCCCGGTGCCTCCCCAGTGGTGTGAACTGCATCTTGTCCCCCTGTCTGCAGACCGTGGTGCAGCAGGCCCTGGTGCCTCGAGCCCAGCAGCTGCTGGCCAACAGCAGTGCTCTGGAGGAGGCTGTGCTCGGGCAGCAGCGGAGGTTGGACCTCGGTGAGTTCCGGGGCTCCTCGGGGACTCTGGGCCACGTCTGTGTGGGTTTTGTGGGTTGTTCCCGTGTGATTCGGGGCAGGAATGGAGCTGGCTGCCCTGTGTGTGAATTCTGTCAAGGGCTCTGCTCCCGGGCCCCGCAAAGGCTGGCCCCCTGGTTGGTGTTGCACCACGGGCTCCAGCCAGAGTGCCATCTCTGTCCATCCGTGTTCGCATGGCCTTAGCCTCCCGGGCTCAGAAGGCCTGGATGGGGCTCCTTCCCGCTGAGCCTGCCTCCCCCGCAGCTCGGGTCACCCTGCAGGGTGCCAGAACCCAGCTCCGGGACATCCAAGCCAAGAAGAACCAGCTGGTGGCCCAACTCCAAGAGGTGCAGGCCATGCTGGCCATGGACACAGGTATGTGAGGTTTGTCCTGCCTTCCCCGTGCTCCTTCGTCCCCACGGAGAGTGGACCCTTGGCCTGAGGTGGCACTCTAGCTGGCCAGCAGTATGGCTCTGTGACAGTGGACACGCTCACACCTGTGTCGTCGCAGTGCAGCGGTGGGCCACATGCAGCTTGAGGGTGGGGTTGGAGCATGTCCTGGGGGCCTCGGTTCTCAGGAAGGGACAGCTGCTCAGACACAGAGGCTGAGGTGGGGCCGGATGAGGACTTAGGGCAAGGGAAGTGGTCTGTCCAGCTCTGGAGGGTCCCTGTGGCTGCTGAGCGGCCTGGGCACTGGCAGCAGCCCAGGGGCTAGGAAGGTGGTCTGGGCAGGCATCCTCCCTCAGTGAGGGATGTCCAGTGGGTGCTGAGGGTCACTGAGCTGCCGGGTGAGAGCGGTACACGGGTTCCCACTCTGGTCCTTCGGCGGGTTCGGGAATGCAAAGACAGTGGTCTTCATCTGTCCCTTGCCAAGTGTACCCTGTGCCCGCTGCAGACGAGACGAGCAAGAAGATCGCCCATGCCAAGGCTGTGGCTGCTGAAGCCCAGGACACGGCTGCCCGAGTGCAGTCCCAGCTTCGGGACATGCAGAGGAGCCTGGAGCAGTGGCAGGGCCAGTTCGGAGCCCTGCGGGGTCAGGACCTGGGCCAGGCAGTGCTGGATGCGGGCCGCTCAGGTGAGCTGACGGTCCAGGGGCTTCTGGGGCAGGAGGTGGGCGGTGAGCGGTCAGCACAGCCCTGTGCCTGCAGTGTCCTCCCTGGAGAAGACGCTGCCACAGCTGCTGGCCAAGCTGAGCCTGCTGGAGAACCGCAGCGCGCACAACGCCAGCCTGGCCCTGTCCGCCAGCATCGGTCGCGTGCGGGAGCTCATCGCTCAGGCCCGGGGCGCTGCCAGCAAGGTGGGTGGGGCCGGGGGGACAACGGTGTCTGGGAGGCCAGGTGGTGAGCACTGATGGGCCTGCACCCCCAGGTCAGGGTGTCCATGAAGTTCAGTGGGCGTTCAGGGGTGCAGCTGCGCACCCCACGAGACCTCGCCGACCTGGCCGCCTACACCGCCCTCAAGTTCCACCTGCAGAGCTCTGAGCCGGCG
Organism: Heterocephalus glaber; assembly: GCF_053883595.1. NCBI lineage: Eukaryota > Metazoa > Chordata > Mammalia > Rodentia > Bathyergidae > Heterocephalus > Heterocephalus glaber. Next base: position 8,674,879 of record NW_028258410.1, read on the forward strand.
CCAGAGCCTGGGCAGCAGGGCGGGGACCACTTTGTGCTGTACATGGGCAGCCGCCAGGTAAGGCAGGATGGGAGGATGTGGTGAACCGGCCATCAGGGTGGAAGTGGTGGTGTTTGGTCCCTGTCTAAAGTGTTCTGTTGCTGCTGCAGGCCACTGGGGACTACATGGGTGTGTCTCTGAGAAACCGGACGGTGCACTGGGTGTACCGGCTGGGGGCGGCCGGCCCTGTGACCCTCAGCATCGATGAGGACATCGGGGAGCAATTTGCCACCATCAACATCGACAGGTGGGAGCCGTCAGAGAGGCAGCACCCTCGCTGTGGGGTCCTGTCTACAGCTCACTCCGTACCTTTGCCTCTGCCCCCAGGACCCTCCAGTTTGGCCACATGTCCGTCACGGTGGAGGATCCAGCAGTCCAGGAGACTAAGGGGGATGCGGTGGCCCCTGGGGTGGAGGGACTGCTCAGCCTGCGGCCTGACGACTTTGTCTTCTACGTGGGCGGGTACCCCAGTGGCTTCACGGTGAGCCTGGCCCTGCCCGGGACAGTCTGGGAACGGCTGCAGCCCTGCCTCTTGCGTCCTGTCCTGCTCTGTCCTGCTGGTATGCCCTGGCTGGGTCGGAGGAGCCCTTACTGTTCACTGTGCCCACAGCCCCCTGCGCCCCTCCGCTTCCCTGGCTACCGGGGCTGCATTGAATTGGACACGCTGAATGAGGAGGTGGTCAGTCTGTACAACTTCGAGAGGACCTTCCGGCTGGACACAGCTGTGGACAGGCCTTGTGCCCGGTACGTACATACATACAGCCCAGCCCCGCCTGCCCCCCACCTTCCCCACTGACCCGGAAACTGTCACCTGCAGCTCCAAGTCCACAGGGGACCCGTGGCTCACGGATGGCTCTTTCCTGGATGGCACTGGCTTTGCCCGCATCAGCTTTGAGAGGCAGCTGACCACCACCAAGCGCTTCGACCAGGAGCTGCGGCTCGTGTCCTACAACGGCATCATCTTCTTCCTGAAGCACCAGGCACGGCCCTGGCGCCCGCGCACCCACCCACCGCCCCAGCCTCACCCCGTGCTGACCCTGGCCCGTCCTTGTCCCCTAGGGCCAGTTCCTGTGCCTGGCAATGCTCAAAGGCAACCTCGTGCTCCTGTACGACCTTGGCACGGGTCTGAAGGAGGCTCCTCCCCTGCAGCCGCCTCCTCCCCTGACCACGGCCAGCAAGGCGGTGAGTCTGCACCTAAGGGTCAGGGAGGCCCTGCGGCTGCAGCGTGGCCTGAAGCCTCCGCCGTGCCCCGCAGATCCAGGTGTTCCTGCTGGCCGGCAGCCGAGAGCGCATACTGGTGCGCGTGGACAGGACCACAGTGTTCAGCGTGGAGCAGAGCAACACGCTGGACATGGCCAGCGCCTACTACCTGGGAGGGGTGCCGCCTGAGCAACTGCCGTCAAGGTGAGGGAGCAGTGCTTGGCAGCGGCACCCAGGGTGGCCGGGCAGGGCTGGGGGTGGGGGGACTGACCACGCCCCTGGCCCTTGCAGCCTGCGCAGACTCTTCCCCTCCGGGGGCTCCATCCGTGGCTGCATCAAGGGGATCAAAGCTCTGGGCAAATACGTGGACCTCAAGAGGCTGAACACCACAGGCGTCAGCGCTGGCTGCACGGCAGACCTGCTGGTGAGCCACCCACCGTGCAGCCTGGGCAGGGCACCGTCCTCTCCTGGAGAGGTTGGCACTCAAGGCCCCCCCCTGCAGGTGGGGCGCACCGTGACTTTCCATGGCCATGGCTTCCTGCCTCTGGCGCTCCCCGATGTGGCACCCCTCACCGGCGACATCTACTCTGGCATTGGCTTCCGCAGCACCCAGGACAGTGGTCTGCTCTACCACCGAGCGTCCCTGGTGAGGCCACCACGCCCACCACCCGCAGCCCTCCCCGGGCCCTGGTCCCACCTGATGCGGGCTGCTGCTTGCTCACTGTAGTAACAGTCTGGGGGCCTAAGTGGCGGGAGGGAGAGAGGGAGTCTGGGCTCTCAGCCTGCCCAGCTGACCTGGCCACTGTCCCCAGGATGGGCTGTGCCAGGTGTCCCTGCAGCAAGGCCACGTGACATTGCGGCTTATGAGGACAGAGCTGAAGACACGAGCGGTCTTCAACGATGGTGCCCCCCACTACGCTGCCTTCTATAGCAATGCCACAGGGTGAGCCCTGCCTACCCCGCCTCGCTACTGGGGCCCAGCTGGCCCTATAGGCCGAGGCAGGCAGGGCTGGGGAATGACTGCCCTTGTGCCTCCAGGGTCTGGCTGTATGTGGACGACCAGCTACAGCAGACAAGGCCTCACCGGGGGCCACCTCCCAGGCAGCAACCCCCGACTGAGGAGCCCCCACAGCTCCTCCTGGGGGGCCTGTCTGAGTCCGCCTCCTCCTTCCGCAACTTCAGCGGCTGCATCAGCAATGTCTTTGTCCAGCGGTGAGTAACGGGCGTGCGCGGTGAGGTCCCCGTTGACCCGAGGCCACTGCCGACTGACCTCCTAGCCTCCTCCAGGCTCCAGGGGCCGCAGCGAGTGTTTGACCTGCAGCAGAACCTGGGCAGCGTCAACGTGAGCACCGGCTGTGCCCTGGGCCTGCACAGCCAGTCCCCGGGGCCGGAAGCTCAAGGGCTGCGGGCTGTGGCTCGGAAGGTGAGGCCCGGGTGCTGCGGGGCCGAGCTGGGGTGGGTGGAAGGGCAGCCCTCGCAGGTGCCCTCGTCGGTCCCATCCCATTCTGTCCCGTCCTGTCCCTCCAGAGCTCCCGCCGCAGCCGCCAGCCTAGCCAGGACCCTGCGTGCACGCCACCTCTGCAGCTCAACGTGACCCGAGATGCCTTCCAGCTTGGGGGTCCCCGTCCCAGTCACCTGGAGTTTGCAGACCTCCTGGACCCCCGCAGGGACCGGTAAGGCGCAGCCAGGCCCGGCTGGTTTGCAGGGGCCACTGAGGCTGACCCTGTGCTTGGCTTCCAGGTTTCAGCTCTCCATGCTTGCCCGCCCTCACGCCCTCCACGGCCTCCTGCTCTTCGCTGCGCCGCTGGCAGCCAGCAGCCCCTCCCTGGCTGTCTTCCTGAGCCACGGGCGGTTTGTCGCACAGACCGGAGGGCCTGAACCCCACCTTCGTGTCCAGAGCCGCCAGCGTGCGCGGGCTGGCAAGTGGCACACAGTGAGGAGCCAGGGCCAGGATGCGGGTGGGGCGGGCGGGGCCCTGGGTGCACCCTGCTGAGCTGCTCCTCGGCCCTCGTCCCCAGGTCTCTGTGCGCTGGGAGAAGGGTCAGCTCCAGCTCCTCACAGATGGGGTCCAGGCCTGGAGCCGCGAGTGGCCCCGCCATCGGGCCGGGAGGGCAGAGGGCCTGCGGCCCCACACCCTCTTTGTGGGGGGCCTCCCGGCCGCCAGCCACAGCTCCCACCTGCCGGTGAGGACCCTCCTGCCCCGCCCAGCCCCACCGGCCTGGTGCTGTCCCCCCCACCAGTGACCCCAGCCATTTGTCCCACAGGTGACTGTCGGATTCAGTGGCTGTGTGAAGAGACTGCAGTTGGACGGGCGGCCCTTGGGGGCCCCCACTCGGATGGTGGGGGTCACGCCCTGTACCCCAGGCCCCCTGGAACATGGCCTGTTTTTCCCCGACAGTGGAGGAGTTGTCACCCTAGGTCTGGGGGCAGGGGAGGGGCTCTGGGAGGTTGTGCCCGGCTGGGCCCTCCACTCTGACCAGGGCTCCTCCACACAGAACCCCTGGGGGCCACCCTGCCCCACGTGAGCCTGGAGCTGGAGGTGCGGCCCCTGGCAGCCACTGGGCTGATCTTCCACCTGGGCCAGGCCCAGGGCCCCCCCTACCTGAAGCTACAGATGTTCAAGAAGCAGGTGAACAGGGTGTGGTACCAGAGCAGGGGTCCCCAACTCTGGTGACTGGGGTGACAGGCCTGACCCTCCCCCACCTCAGGTCTTGCTGCGAGCAGATGACGGGGCAGGTGAATTTTCCACGTGGGTGACACGCCCTGCAGCACTGTGTGATGGGCAGTGGCACCGACTAGCTGGTGAGTGGGTCCCTTCCTGTGCCCAAGGGCGGGCAGCTGGGGTGGGGGACTCGGCAGGGGCAGCCTCAGCCCCCGCACCATAGCTCGCCTGCGGGACTGGCTGGGCTGGGAGCACCCATGAAAGTCTCCTGCAGCCAACAAGGGCAGGGACGTGCTCCGGCTGGAGGTCGACACACAGAGCAACCACACCATGGGCCCCACGGCATCAGCTGTAGCTGACAGCCCAGCACCTCTGCATCTGGGGGGCCTGCCTGGTGAGTGGCCTCGGTCCAGGTGGGGGACGCACTTGGCACTGGGTAGACCTGCTCCCAGCCCACCGCCTCAGTAAAGGCAGCTGAGACAGGAAGGATCCACCCTCATCGGTCCTGTCCTCTCTGCATCCCCAGAGACCATGGCTACAGAGTCTGAGCTCCCTGCCTTCCGGGGCTGCATGAGGAAGCTGGTGGTGAACCGGACCCCCGTCACTGTGACTCACTCTGCAGGCGTCCAGGGGGCAGTCGGGGCCAGTGGCTGCCCGGTCACATAGTGTGGCCAGCGGGCCCTCCAGCAACTTTTCTGACAGGCAGGTGCAGTGGCAGGACCGGCTGACCACACCCAAGCGCCTTAGGCCTCATGCACTTCCACATTCAGTAGTTTCATAGGCACATTGTGGGTATTTATCTATAGATTCTCCGGGTGACAGGTCTTATTTCTGGAAATGGATTAAATTATCTTTTTAAATGAAAGGGTAGAATACTGTAAAATGGGTTTTATACTTTTACCTCCCTCCCACAAATTTTTAAGCAGTTTGAGATGTGTAACATCACTGGTTCCTTCAAGACAAAAATTAAAAAGTATTCTGTTTGCGTGTGTCAGCCTAAGAGATTCACAGGTGGGGCTAAGCGTCCACCCGACCTGGCCGAGTCAGAAGGCAGTGGGAACTGGGTGCGACCATCGGCCTCCCATGCAGGGGACAAAGAAAGACCAGAGGTGGCAGGTAAAAGAAAGGACTTTTATTTATTAGTCGGAACAGGATCAGGATAGGCAGCAAATCACAACCGCTACAGAGTCACGTGACTAAGAATTCAGTTCCTTAAACGGCATCAAATAACTTAATCGAGACTCATATCTTCTTCTTCGTCTTTCTTGTCTTTTGCATCGCCCTCTTTCTGCTCAGATTTGGCATTGTTCTGCATAGCTTTGGCAAATGCTTCCACATCTGAAACACATTTAAAACACCACTGAACCCTTGCCCAGGGGCTGCTGCTCAAAGGGGACAGGAGGTCAGAGCCAGAGGGGACAGGGCTGGCACTTACCGCCCTTGTTGGCGGCCTCCACCGCCTCTGCAGGCAGCCCGAACTGGCACATGAGGGGGCCCAGCTGCCCCGAAGCCAAGGCTGCACTGAACATGCCCAGGGCCTGCAAGAAGAGCCACATGCCGAAGCTAAATGCTGGGGGCACCAGCAGCCCCGGCACAGCCCAGAGACCCTGCCAGGATGTGGGCAATGCCTGAGCGCTGGCTTGCCATGTGCCAATGTCACAGGTGCACGCAGCACACTGAGGCGGGCAGGGGTCCTCCCCTACCTGCTGGAACTGAGGGGAAGTCAGCGTGTTCTGGATCTCGTCTGCGGTCTGGGGCAGTGACTCCCCCGATGGCAGGTAGGGCAACAGGCGCTCCTGGACGTCTGCGTTGGCAAGGATGGGAGCCATGATCTCTGGCGTCAGCACACTGGCCAGGTCCACTAGGGCACAAGCACACAGCCATCAGCAGCTGGGCGCTAGCCCAGGCAGGAACACAGTGTGAGGTGCAGAGTGGGGCCTCCACAGGGCAGCAAGCGGGGACTTGCTCGGCCCAGTGCCTCAGAGCCAGGAAGCAGACACAAAGGGGCGCCCCGCCCACCCTCTGCGTGCCCTTTACCTTGCTGGCCGCCTCCTGGCCCGGCTGGCACATTCATAGTGGCCAGGATGCTCTGGAGGTCGCTCAGCTGGATGGGCTGGGTTGGGCTGGCTGCCGTGCTGGTTCCGTTACCTGAACTGGGCGCAGGACTCGGGCTGGTCGCTGAGGCAGCTGCTGGGGCAGAAGGGGCTGGGGTGGCGCGGGCAGAAGAGGTGGTAGAGGATGGGGTGACCGCTGCCGACTGGCTCCGGGAGCTGGGAAGAGCGAGGGCACTGCTAGAGCAGCGAGGCTCCCACCAGGTGCCTGTTCCACGAGGGCGACTGACGGTGAGGGCACGGGCTCCAAGGAGCAGGCGCAGCCACGAGGACCCTCGCCCGAGCCTACTCCGTCCACCCCATCTGCTTTGCGGGGCTGTGGAAGCGGGGACAGTGGCTGACAGGAGATGCCTGTGTGGCAGGCCGGGTGCTGTGGGCTCACCTGGACGAAGAGCTGCTCGCCGGAGGCCCGCCGCTCCCCAGTAAACTGGCCAGGCCTGGTCCAGTCAGGGCCCCAAGCCCACCTAAGCAGCAAGGACACGTGTGCTGAGGGCATTGCATGACCCTGCCCACATGCGCAGGGAAGGAAGTAAACATGGGAGGCAGTCTCAGGAAGCAGTGGTGATGTTCCAATCCCAGTCAAGGTTTATTCTGCTGAGCCAGACCACTTCTGTCCTATCCCACTGCACTACCACATTCAGGCCAAATCCTGGCCAATGTACCAGCTGCTTCCTAAGGGTCCAGCATATGTACCTGCACCACACCACGAGCTGTTGGTGGCAGGCCAACCTGGGAACCCCGGGCAGAAGCCCAGAGCTCATACCCTCCAGTCCTGCCCTCAGCAAGCTGCGCCCCTGAATATGAGCTGGGGTCCCCCCAGGGGCCTGGAGAGCCCCTGCCCCCAGCCATGGATGCACAGGGAATACACGCAGAGGCTGCTCAGCCAGCACCAACAAACACTTCAAGGAAACACTGGGTTCAAATGCAAGCACAGGGGCTGGGGATGTAGCTCAGTGGTTCTGCCACCTGCCTCGCAAGCGCAAGGACCCAAATTCGATCCCCAGTACCAAAAAAACCAAAACAAGAAACAAATGCAGGCACAGGGAAGAAGCCTGCTTCTGAAAACCAGGATGCGGCCTTACCCAGCCCTCCAAGGCCAGCCGGTCCGATGAGCTGCATGAGCTGGCTGTGACTCATGTTCCCCAGCAGGCTCTGCAGGCTGCCCTCACCTGGAAAACACAGGGCTCAGTCAGGGCCTCCTGTGGCCTGGGCCGCCTGTGCAGGTACCATGGTTCACAGGGAAGACACCAGGCCCCATAACTAAACAGGGAGCAGCACCAGACAAGAGGCAGCGGGGCCGAGCGTGTCTCACCCAATGAAGGCTAGAACTGCAAACAGGGGCTCTAATTTATCATCTGCTAGGTGCTTAGAAAACACTGGCCTACACTACCAAGCCCAAGGCAACTGTTACCGCCCAGTGCGGAGAGCTCGTGGCCTCCACTTCCACTCGCCCCCAGTGCCCCAGGCATCGGCGGGTTGTTCAGATACTCGTTGACCTTCCGGCAGTGCTCCTCGTCCTGATCAGTCTTGGGCTCCTGCAGGGAGACAAGAGAAGAGCCCCAGCTGAGCAGCCCACATGAGGCACTGGCTTCTGAGGGCTTGCTGCTGCCCGGTCACAGGGCTCTCAGCACGGCCCAGAGCAGACAGGACCAGCCCAGATGGTTGACAGGGCTGCAGCAGCACCTGAGCACTCTGCCATCCCCACCGGCTGCGATCACAGGTGCTGGATGGCATCTACTGCACCATGGGAAGGGCAGGGCTCAGAGCCACCAGGCCAAGCCCTCTCCCCTTAGCAGTCTCCTATCCTCTACCAGTGATCACAACCCACGTCACACCTCTGCCCAAGGGGGGAATGGGGCCCCCAGACAGCTCAGCCCACAGGTCCCCCAGAACCCACAACATCCGTGAGCACCTGCTATGAACCCTGACGGATTCAGGGTACACAATCCCTGCTGCCTTCCTGGCAAAGGGGCAAGAAAAGCATTAAATAAGGAAAACCAGGAAAAATAAAGAGGTAGAAGGAGATGAAAGTTCAACAGCATAGTAGAACTAGAGCAGGTGGCAAACCACGCCCACTCCCGTTTGTAAATAAGTTTACTGGGACTCAGCCAGGCCCATCACACTGTAAGGTCCTCAGCTGCTTTCCCCTTAGTGTTGGGGGCAGGCAGCAGGCCAACATCTGCAGAGGAACTGAAGCAACATCTCTCCAGACTGCAAACGCGTGTGTACATGCTTCTGAGTGCACATACCACTTGTGGCTTTAACCTACAAGTAGCAAGCTCATGCCCAGGGAAGACCCATGTCCTGGGGCATTCACTGCCACACTGCCTGTGCAGGTGCAAGAAAGAAACATGCCTGATGGCCACGAACAAGTGGCAGAGTGAGTAGTGGCTCCCAGAAGCATCTATGGTAAGAGGGGCCTGCAGTGACTCACAGGCCTCCAGCACACACTGTGAAGGAGTCTGGGGAGGATGCTCCATGTAAGAACACAGCAAGAAGACCCTGCCCCCAAGGTTACCCCCGCCTCTGCTCTGGGGCCTCAGGAACCCACCGGGAGGGGGGAGAGGTGGACGTGGGAACTAGAAGCAGTGAAACCACTGTCGACACCTCAGTAAGGCAGGCGCGCACCTGGAAAGGCACCTGGACCCCAGGCATGTGCCTCAGACAGGCAAGGGAGTCCCCTCCCACTCCCTACATCCCGGGCACACCAGGTCAGCACAGCTATGTGCCAAAACCAATTCTACCCCGGGTACACTGGATTGCATGAAGGCAAAAAACCTAAAACGCAAAGCAAACCCTCCCATGTACCTGCATCCAAAAGAAGAGCCGCTTGGACCCTGCCTTGAACTTGAGCACGTAGACCCTCCCACTGGGGCACTGAGGCACACGCTTGAACTCACAGTCATCGGGGAATATAATCAGGTCCTGACAACCCCAAGAACAGAAGTCAGCCTCGTGCGCACACGCGCTGCCAGGCCCCTGGCTCTCAGAAAATCTCTGGAGCCCGAGTCTCAGGCTACACAGACATGGCAGTCACCAGTCGGTCCCCACAGGTGCCAGGTCATGGTCAGACTCTCTGAGGAGAAGGGCAGACCCTACGGGACGCTCAGGAGAGGGGCCGGGGTGCCATCAGCTCTTACAAGACTTTAACAGAGACATTTTGAAAGCAGCTCTCCAGGATGAGGTAAAAGTCAACTGATTTCCTCTCAAGTGGAACAGAGAGCAAAGAACTCGAAAGAAAAGTGATAATAAAGCTTTCTCTTGCTGAGGGCTGTGATGAAGGTCAGGACTTCGACACAACTTCTGCAATGGCAGTCGGGTAAGATTTCTCAGACCAGGGACACGGACTGACAAACGCCTTCAGCTAGTTTTGCCATCCAGTGAGCATAATGTCACTAGGTGCTAAATCTTTTGGACTACGGTCATGGCACAACACATGCCTACAGGGGTGGGAGCGTCTCTGTCATCCATGAGACCAGCTGCACACCAACCAGCTGATCACAGTACCCCGCTGCAGTCCCCGCGAACCCCAAGTCCCTGCAACATGGGAAGCCTCAGGTGCACGTCAGAGAGCAGCAAGACGCCCTCCCAGCCTATCGGACTGCCTCACCGGGCCACCTTTTGGGTTAACAGGCACTCACGTCCTCCACGGTCCCAGAGGTCCTATCTTTCCAGCAGAAGTGAATGAGCGAGTCGTCCGTTTGCTGGATGTACACGAGCCCTTTCCGTTTATCCGGGGTGACTGTAGTTCCTTTTAATGACATTTTGCCCGCCCGGAACTCTACCAGATACTTGTTGGAGGAGCCCCGAGAGCCAGGCACCAGGCTTGGGAAGAGAGCGCCTGAAGTCGTCATCCTGAAAGAGCAGAGGTGCTCTGAGACCGGGCGCTGCCGTGGGCACTATCGCCGAAAGCCTGATTCCCCCTGGGACGGGGCGCCAGTGCCAGGGCTGCCCGCGGGCCAGACTGCCCAGTCCGCAGGGCGCGCGGCCGGCGGCTAAGGCCGGGCTCCCCTGCCCCTGCCCCTGCCCTTCCCTGCATACTCCTTAACCGCGCCAGCACCTCTGGCTCCCGAGCCTCGCCGACGTCACTGTGCGCACTCGCGACGCCTCTCGCGTTCAAGCCCGGCTGGGCCGGAGGGAGCCCGGCGCAAGAAGCGGCTGACAGCGTCTCCGCGGGGCGCCGCCTCGGGGCGCCCTCGCTCGGCTTCCGCGGCCGCCCACCCGCCCGCCCGCCCGCCGAGCCCTTGCCGGCGTCCTCGGGCCGTGCCGGGCGAGGAAGCACTGGAGAGCCCCGAGGACACTGCCCGCCGCCCGGTGGCCCTGAGCCCGGCCACGAACCTGTCTGCCCCCACACTCGGCTGAGAGACGCTGTCCAGGCTCGCTCTTCCTTCTCGGCGCCTGCCGGGCCCCGCCGGAAACCCGCGCTCGGCCCGCCTCGTCCGCCGTTCTCGCTACCGATTGGGCCTCGTCAGCCCCGCGGCCAGCCCCGTCCCGCCCTCGATTGGCCTGCGTGGCCGCCCATCGCGCCTACTCGACTACGGCCCACCCCCGCGCCGGCGGCTCCCTTCCGGCGGAAGCGCGGATCCGCAGCGCGCGGGCCAGAGCGGCCCCTATTGTTTGCTGTGTCATCGGGGAGCGGCGACGGCCCCTGGCGGCGGCGGCGGCGGTGGCGGCAGCACTCAGCCCTCGGCCGAGAAGACCACCGAGCGTTGCGGGCGGGCGGGGGGGGTAGGCCCGGCGTGCCCGGGCTTCGGCTGTGGTGGGCCCCAGGGCCGTGTCCCCGCCGGGCACCCGCCCGAGCCCGTAGGAAGCCAGCCTTTCTGACGTTCGCTATCCCCGCGCCAGGTGCCAGGGCGAGGTAGAGCCTGCAGTCAGAGGTTGCAAGGTAGGATTGAGTCTTACGAGCTAGGAGCTAGGAAAGCAGCGGCGGCTCCGAGTCAGCGAGAGTTCATTTGACCCCAGGGAAAGCCACGGCAGTGGGAGACGGCGCGGGAGCGCCAGCCCGATCGCGTATGCTTGCGGGCGCGGGGTCCCCGGAGGTCGCTCCCTGCCTCCGGCCGCTCCGCGCCTTGCCGCACCGCGCAGGACGCTGCTGGCCTTCCCCCCCCCCCCCCGCGCGCTCCCAGGGTGTCCAGAGTTGGGGCCCCCGCGCTGGCCCAGCTGCCTTCCACTGAGCCGCACTGGATCCTGCAGAAGTGCAACACTGCTCCGGGTCCTTCTCGTTCTTTGGCCCATCTTTTACATTTCTTTTTTTCAGATGTGACAGTTTTAGGGAATTAAAAAACAATACACACGTAGTGGGCCCATGCCCTCCCCAGCCCCCATTTATCTCCACCTCTCTCCCCCTCCCCAGAGCCAAGCTATTGTGAATCTGTGTGGCTTCCCCGTGCTTGCTTCGTAATTCACTAGGTATACACGAAATTTGTGTGTTCCTTAGTTTTCACAAAAGTACAGAAGTATTTTTTCACTCAGCATTGCTTTCAAGAAGTGTTCATGCTGACACAGTAGCGCTAACACTCATTTTAGCTCCTTGTAATACTATAATGTGGAACGTTTTGCACTTTGTTTACCTGTTGATTTCTCGGTGGACACTGTCCTATTTAGTTTTCATCTTTTCACTATTATAATGCTTCAATTTTAAAAATTTAGTTTGATTTAAAAATTCACCCTGGGAAAATGTAGCTGTTTTTCATTACAATGTTTGTTTTCTGCAATGCTGGGAATTGAACCTAGGGCCTCACCCATGTTAGGCAAGTCCTCTACCACTGAGCTACACCCCAGCCCTAATTTTTTTTTTTTTTTTTTTTTGGTACCAGGGATCGAACTCGGGTCCTTGAACCCTATTTTTAATCAATATTTTTTAAATGTGTTTCTCTTAATTCCTAACAGGTAAATATCGATACATTATGCCTACATTCTGAAAAGCTCCTTGGGGTTCCAGGGTCCGTGTTCTACCACTGAGCTACACTCCCAGCTTCAATAGTTTTTAAGAATCCAAAAGCTTCCAAAGGACAGGTGGGGTGAGTGTGGCCAACACACAGCCTCGCTGTAATTATTGACCGTTGCTACTGATGTAGCCCCGTAGGCTGTGCTGCAGACATGTCCCATGAAAGGAGGAGGGGAAATAAAACCCAGCCTGTTTTGTTTGTTTTTTTGTTTTTTGGTACCGGGGATGGAACTTGGGACCTTGCGCTTTCAAGGCAGGCAGCGGAACCACTGAGCTACATCCCCGGCCCCCAGCCTGGTTTTTAGGCAAGCTGCACTTGTTTTGTTTTTAGGCAGGTGTCACTTGTTCAAAGTAATGAAATGTTAAAAAAGCTGCCGGTAGAGGCCATGGGAGACCCACTCTTCAGAACCCATACATGCTTCCTCCAAGGCCTTGCACTCAGCACTTCCTCCACGTAAACCAGGGGAGCCTTGTAGCCTGAGGTGGCTCAGAAAGAGCAGAATTTCTTCTGCATTCCAAGGGATGCTTCCTGTGCTTTGCTGCGGTAGGCAGGCATTGTGCGGCCGGGCTGGGTGTCCATTCCCATCTGCAGGGCTGGTGGAGGGCTCCAGTGTAGCCTGCACAGAACACCTGTCACACAGCCACGGGAGCTCAGCACTCAGTCCCCGGCTGTGGCACAGCCAGGAATTGTGCACCGTGACGCACATAGGAGGGATCTGAGAGGAGCCTGGCAGCAGCTACTCAAACACTGACCTGGCCTGTGCTAAGCTGGAGGGTGGCATCTGCAAAATGTCTTCAGCTTCTCAGCCATGGGCGTGGGATGAACCAGTTAGATTCTCCAAGGGCAGTTGTTTCTACTAATCCTGTTTAACAAAGAATCAAAATCAAAAAGGGCTGAGAAAAAAAGGGCTGGGCTGTAGCTCAGTGACCACTTGTCTTGCAAGCATGAGGTCCTGGTTTAACCCCTAGCACTGCAGAAACACCAACTACAAAACTGACTGCAGAGAGAACAAATCTGGCCGCTCTCCAGGTCCCAGATGGAAGGAGGCCATGGAGGCTCGAGGGCCCCAGGCACAGAAGCAAAGTGGCCCTTGGTGTGGCCAGGGCGTTCCCCAGGAGGGTTCCCCAGATGGCAGAGGTGCACCGGAAAAGCTGCTCACACCATTATTCCTGAGGGAAATGCAAATTAAAACTCACTCTTTAGAATGGTTAAAGCAAAGTGGCCCTTGGTGTGGCCAGGGCGTTCCCCAGGAGGGTTCCCCAGATGGCAGAGATGCACCGGAGAAGCTGCTCACACCGTTATTCCTAAGGGAAATGCAAATTAAAACTCACTCTTTAGAATGGTTAAAGAAAAACAAATGGCAATACCAGGTGCTAAGGGAAGGAAACAAAATGGTGCATCTGGGAAAAGCTCAGTAGGTGTGCATTTTTTCCTAACTTTTCTATTAATAGACAATTTTTGAAGCAATTTTTGGTCCACAGTAAAACTGAACAAAAAGTACAGGCAGTTGCTGCCCCAACCCTCCCCCATGCCCACCCTTCCAGCATTTGTCACAGCCGATGAACTTTCCGGACCCAAGTCCAGAGTTTAGTAATAGCAGCACTCGTATTTTGTGCTGCTGTAACAGAACAGCACAGACAGTGGGATTTACACAGAACAGGAGCTCTTCTCAGTTCTGGAGGCTGAAGTCCAAGGTCATGATGCTGGTGCCTGTCAGCTGTGTCTTCACCTTGCAAGGCAAGGGCGCTGCAGGATGCCTCTCTCCATCAGGGCCTTGGCCCCTGCAGAGGCAGGAGCTCACCTCCCAGAGGCCTGTCCTCGGTACCGTCACCCTGGCAGTTAAGGTCCAGCACCTGCATTTTAGAGAGGGACATTTCAGACCGCAGCACTGTTGTACCATGGGCTTTGGCAAATAACGTACCCACAATTCCAGCAGCAGAGTCCACTGCGCTCAGAAGCTTCTGTGCTCTCCCTATTCTGACTCCCCACCCTTAATCCCTCTGTCTTCTAGAATGTCATATAATTGGAATCATAGGACACAGCCTTTTCAGATTGGCTTCTCACTTAATTCACATCTGAGATCCATGCTGTCTTACGGCTTGAAAGCTCATTTCTTTTTAGCACCAAGTACTCGTCTGTTGTCTGGATGCATCAGTTGTCTGTCCACCTACTGAAGATGTCTTCCCTTGTGTTCAGGTTTTTGTGATTATTCATAAAGCTGCCGTAAACATGTGTGCAGGCTTTTGTGTGGACAGGAGTTTCAGCTCATTTAGGTAAATACTAAAGCTCAACTACTAGATCATATGATAGGGTATGTTTAGTTTTGTCAGAAACTCTTCCAAAGAAGGCAGTGCTGAGAGCTTCGGTGGCTTCACAGCCCCGCCAGCACTTGGCGGTAATGTGTTCTAGACTTTGGTCATGGACAGGTACAAGGTGGTACCTTTTTTTTTTTTGTACCAGGGATTGAACTCAGGACCCTGCATTTGCAAGGCAGGAGTGGCACCACTGAGCTAAATCCCCAGCCCTCAGTGGACTTTGTTTTAATTTGCAGTTTCCTAATGACCTGTGAGGTGAGCACTTCCTAGGCCTGTTTGCCAACCGTGCATCTCCTTTGGTGAGGTGGCAATGTTGAGCTTGATTTTTATAAACAGAACTACCATGTGACCCAGCTAGTATCCACTGTTTACCCAAGAGAAATGAAAATAGATGTCTACACAAAAACCTGTACACAAATGCCTGTAGTGATTTTCATAAATGCACCAAATTTGAAACAACTCAAACATTCACCAACTGGTGAAGAAACAGTGAAACACATTATTTAACGCTCAGCAATGAGAAGGAGCGAACTGCTGACTCTTCCTCCTAGGAGTGAACGCATTATTCTGCATGAAAACAGCCCAACCATAGGGAAGGGTGGAGCCACAGGGACAAAAGGCAGACCAGGGTGACCAGGAGCTGGGGGAAGCCTGGCTACAAAGGAGTGCCCATGGGGTCCACATGTGGGCTGTGGCAGGGGTTACTGGACAGCATGAACCAGCCGGAATTCACCCCGCTGCTGCTGGAAAGGGTTTGAGGAAGAGTGTGGAACCCTCTCCCCACCAAGCAGCTTCAAGCCTTGGTACCTGAACTTCCTCCTCAGGGGCCAAACTGAGGGCAGCTGGAACATGAAGCACCTAACAAGCCAGTGCCAGCAGGTGAGCATTCCTCGGACCCCTCTGCGGAGCACCTGAGGGCACAGAAGCTCAGGACTGCCTGTCCCTCTGCCAGAGCCCGGCAACCACCATACAACTGCCCTGCCCGCTCACGTCCTGGCAGCACATAGCTGCTGGGTGCTTAGGGCAGAAGCTGGCAGTGGGACCGTGCCAGCCAAACTGACTGCATCTTTCAGGTATTTTGCTTCCTCTAGCAGCGCTTAGTCCCCAGAAAAGGGATGTTAATCAGCTGCTGCTGCTCAGAACACCTAGACCCTCCATCCCTCAGACGTGCCATCCAGAGGTGTTACAAGTGCCCTGTAATCCCCTCTCCATGACCAGCACTCGGAGAAACAATCCACTTGCTAGGCCAATCCTCCTGGTACAAAGACTTGTTTGTAGCCAACTGTAACCCTTTACAGAAAGGCCAGAGCCTTTGAGACAGTAAAAAATTGTTCAGTGTAACACAAGTGTCAATTACAACCCATTTCTCATTCAGAAATAGAAGGCAACATTTATATTCACAGATCTGTGTATACTCTTCCCAAAACCCCTAAGGATAGATTCTGCTCATATATACAGTATATGGGTATCGATGGTTATTAAATATAAGAATAAATGCATTTTGCTAACACGTCTTCTTGCCTGACATTTTCAGGCCACATGGCCAGAATGGTGTTGATGAAGGGCCCGCCACACACAAACAGTTGGTGAGGAAGGCCAGACACAAGCCTAGGCACATGGGCCACAGAGTACCCCTCTGCACACTGGCCGCTCAGAGGGACAGGGGCTGCTGAGGGCAGAGCATCAGGTAAAGGACGACCACCCTGTCATCTCGCACCAAGAGATAAGGAAATCCGTTAGCCCCTGGCAGAAACCGCACACCAAGCACACAGCTGAGAGGACCATCTCCTCTAAGGGGTACTGAGGGAGACACTAGTTCACGTGCTGTCCAGAAAAGCACACGACCCTCCACGAGAAGTACACAGGTGTCCTGTTCGAATTATCTGCCATTTCAACATCTCTTGGAAAGGTGCCAATATAATAAAGCTTCAGATGTATCCGAAAGCCACCCAGCACCCCCATTCCGGGATCAGGAGCGGACGCAGAGACCAGGCCAGGGCTGAGGTGTCTCTCGGGAGTAGGGCACTTGCCTGGGCTCAGTCCCTAGGACCGAAAGACAGAGACTGCAGGCCCCAGGATGCCAGATGCAACCACAGCACCCTCATTTCTAGCTTCTAAGGCTACAAAATCAAGCTTTTGAAACCAGTGAGGGCTTTGGAAGTGTTTTAATTACAAAGGTGGCTCTGAAGCCTGGACACAGTGATGACACTCATTCACAAGTGCCTGAGTCGGTAACCCACACTACACAACTGCCCGGGTATGTGTGCGCACACGTGTGTGGGTATGCCCACAGCAGGCTGTCTCATGCAAAGAGCTCTACTGTGATCTGTGGTGTCAACATTTCTACATCAAGTCTGTCACTCACAGAAGAATGCCGAGATGGACACACACCTACTTGTGGTTAAACAACTTTAATTGACGCCAGATATGCAGCTCCTGCTCTGACCTCCCACAGCACACAACTCCACATGACTCTCAGTGGGACATGCATGCCAGGAAAACAGAAACACAAGACGACACAGGCGAGGTGAGTGGAGAAATGACCAGCTCGGAGAACATGGGTGTGGTCCATGGGGACAGCAGAGCCTCGGGGGACAGTGGGAGTGCCACGGCCAGAGGCAGGGCTCCGTGAGGCAGCCTTGGGTGTGTCTCATCTGAGTCTTTCCGTTTCTGCCACCCAGCTCTTCCCAGGAGCTTGTTTGGACAGTACACACTGGTGATTAATGTTTCCTGGCAAATACCATCCAAGTAGTTTTACCTTAAATATTTTAAAAGTAATCTTTACTCAAGATTGGTAAAAAATACAGAATCTGACAGCTTTTCACTTCATTCCCTTGGTGCTCTGGAGACCTCTTCTCGTCACCATGATCTGGAAAGCACTCCTTGGCCTGACTGTTCTTTTCAAGATCCGCCTTCCTTCCTTCCTGGTCTGGGTTTGAAACACCTTCAGAAACCACAGGCCACAGCCTTGTGAGGAGCACACGGCCCCTCCTGCTTCTCCCTGTAGTTACAGAGCCTCTAACTTCGAGCCCTGCGAGCCTGGCCAGCCCCACCAGCTCTGTCACACCGAAGGCAGGGCAGGGTTTCCTTCTAAGGCTTAGTGGACGTGAGGGTCGGGTGGTGCTTCTTGGAGGGATGGCAACAGTGAAGTGCTGGGCGGTCAGAGGTGAACTGGAGTAAGCACTTGATCGGGTGGTGGCGCCTCCGTGACCTTGGTTAGAAGCACTGCTGGGCTCTGCCAGGGGGGAGCTCAGAGTGGCCGCTCGTGGAGTCCGACCTTGCAGGCTTCCAGGCTGGACCTCCAGGCCCTCAGTAGATATCAGGGCAGTCAGAAAAATTCCGCTCGAAGTAATCCCCTGCATATAGCCAGTCAGGAGTCCCAGTGTAGGGGTTGTCACCCGGGTAGAACCACCTGCAGGACACAAGGAGTGTAGTCAGAAGGCGCCTGGTGCCCATTACTTGTGCCTTGATCCAGTGGTACACAGGGTTCTAGAAATGCAGCCCAGGGAAACACTTGCAAATGATAATTACTGACAGTTTTCACATAAATGTGCTAATCTACACACGTCCACTCATGTCCCTGTCATTTCCCAACTGAACTTCAAGGATTTAACTCAACAAAAACCTTCTCACCGGAACATTCTCAGAGCAAAAAGAAGATGCCTGTGGCCTGTGGGTCAGCAGGTTGCAGGCGCTGGTCCTAGTCAGAAGCCTCTGTAGCCACTGCCCACGGCTCCTGTGGCCCTTGGCTCCTTCTAAAGCCTGCATCACCTGCATCTTCACTCCACAACTGTTCCATGACACAAAAGCAACTAAGGACATTTGCAATTTGCCATGAAGCCTATTTTGGAGGAGCTTACAAAGAAAATTATCTTCTAAGGACAAAATATTATTTTCACAATATAATTTTTTATACCTTTGACACTTTAAACAGGTTATTTTCAGCTGTTTTTCTCAGAAATGAAAGGAGATTCAAATCTAAAACCACTAAAAAGGCTCAATATTAAATAAATTGGAAGTCTAAGGATCAAGAATTGGTTTTAAAAATCCCAGCCATATCCCATTGGGGTGGTCATTAATAGGCCTTGAAATCAAAGACTAAAGAAGCAGCCAGCTGGCATGGTGGTGGTACGTACCTGCAGTCCTAGCTACTTGGGACTTAGGCAAGAGGTTCGCTTGATCCTAGGAGTTCAAGGTTCAAGAGACTAGGCAACATACCGAGACCTGGTCTCGGAAGAAAGAGAGAGAGAGAGAGAGGGAGAGAGGGAGAGAGGGAGGGAGAGGGGGAGGGAGAGAGAGAGGGAGGGAGAGAGAGAGAGAGGGAGAGAGAGAGGGAGAGAGAGAGGGAGAGAGAGAGGGAGAGAGGGAGGGAGAGAGGGAGGGAGAGAGGGAGGGAGAGAGGGAGGGAGAGAGGGAGGGAGGGAGGGAGGGAGGGAGGGAGGGAGGGAGGGAGGGAGGGAGGGAGGGAGGGAGGGAGGGAGGGAGGGAGGGAGGGAGGGAGGGAGGCCTGAAAAGATTGAACTGTTCAAAACACCCACAGACTTTTTTTTTTTTCTGGTACCAAGGATCGAACTCAGGGCCTTACACTTGCGAGGCAGGCGGCGGAACCACTGAGCTAAATCCCTGGCCCTTGTTTTTGTTTTTTTGTGACAGGGTCTCGCCGTGTAGTTCAGACTGTCCTTGGACTCACTATTAGGCTGGCCAAGATCTCACAGTGATCCTCCTGCCTCAGCCTCCCATAGTCCTAGGATTACAGGTGTGCGCCACCATGCCTGGCCATCCAAAGATTTTTGCAACAGACATTTTTTCCTTTGAGATGGGGTCTTGGTATGTAGCCCATACTGGTGTTGAACTTGTAATCCTCCTGTCTCGGCCTCCAGTGTGCTAGGATTATAGGCTACACCATCATGCTCAGCTCTTAAGAGTTTTTACACATGTATAATATATGTAACATATAACACTCCTTGTACTGATTAAACATTGATTGGGCTTATTTTAAACAGATTAATAAATCCTTATGAAACAGATTTTGTCTTATGACTACTAAATAAAACCACCAGTGTGAGCCGAGTCCCCGCCCACCTGTGCACACATGCCCCCCCCAGGGGGGGAGGAGCATGTCCTGTGCGACTGTGGCTCCAGCAGGCACTTCTGAAGGCTGGTGCTGTCCCTCGGCTGCGTTGCGCAGCCTGGCACGCCTGAAGGACCTCACCACGCAGTGCGGCTGTGGGGCAGCACCAGCCTTCACACCACTTGTGTTCTGCTTCAGTGACAACTGGCCATATTCAAGGACAGTGCTTTGGGTTTGAAGGGGAAGCAGGGCAGCAGTGGTGGGCCTGGTGACCTGGCCTGTGTACAGCCTTCCTCCGGAGGGTGGCCCTGAGCTGGGTATGCGCTAGCCAGGACTCAGGCCAAGTCTCACGGTGGGGACGGCAGGGCCGGTGAGGGTCACTACCTAGATGGCGCCATGGAACTGCCGCCCTTGGCTACCAGGGTGTGCAGGGCTGAAGAGAGCGCACTGCCTGCTCGCTCCCCTCCCCACCCGCCTCACCTGGTCTGCCATTCCGTCTCCTCTTTGGCACGCTCCCTTCGGGCTTCTCTCTGCTTCTCCTCCAGCCGCTCCTTTTCCTGGCTGGCCAGATCTAGGTCAGAGCAAACAGGCTCCAGGTCAGTGTCACGCCTGCCCCAAGCCGCAGTCACTTCAGAGACACCAGGACCCTTCCCTCTGACCTCCTTGGCTGGAAAGCCATGGGCAAGTGGGGTTCTGTCCCAGGTGCTGAGGCCCAGCTGCTTCCACCCCACCCTGCATCGGTGCTGAAGGGGCTTCCCAAGGACACGCAGAGCCGGCTGGCACCATGCTGGGCGACAGCACTGCTCCATGTGTGGGCCATGACGCACTTGGCAACTCATTCCCACCTGACGCCCAAGCAAGTGAGTTCACACAGCCCTCAAGTGTGAATCCAAAGCCACTTGCCACTTTCACCAAAGATGAGCCTATTTAACCTGTACCCCCCCGGATGAACTGTCGCTCCTGGTAAGCTGAGCTCAGAGCTCGTTCAGGGTCAAGTGGGAGTAGACTCCTGGGCTGCAGACTGCACCCTCTCCAGCCCCGGACGGGCAGGCTCCTTCTCCACTGAAGCACAGTCACAGCAGGGCCCAGGTGCCCCTGAGCGGGCAGTCCTGCTGTCGTTGTGCCTAAACCAGTCAGCAAGAAGCAAGCTCACTGCCACACTGATCTGAGCACGATGCGCACAGTGCTCACTGGGAGAGTGGCAGACAGGCGCCCACTGCAGGCTACTGCCCAGGCCTAGCGCAGAACAAGAAGGTGCACCACAGTGACCCTCTGCAGGCCCAAACGAACTCACAGCTTTAAAATGTAATCTTAACACACAACAAGTTTTATAATAAAAATTAGACACTCATATTTTGTGTGTGCATTTTTGTGGGCTTTATACTGACCTACATCATCAGCCCTTTTTACTTTGAGACAGGATCGTGCTAGGTCACTACGTTGCCCAGGCAGGCTTGAATCTGCGGCCCTCCTGCCTCAGGCTCCCACAGCGCCGGGGTCACAGCTGCCCAGCTATCATTTATTTTCTAGTAGTTTAATTTACGGTGTTTACAAAAGGCTGTTACAGTGCCTCACAGCTGCATGAGAGGAAGCGTCCTCAAAGGCCCACTTGCTTCTTGGTTTGGCTGGACAGTCTTGGGGCTTCTATAGGGGAAAGCCAGGACGTACCCATGTTGCCATTCTCCATGCCACGGATGTCCGGGCGCAGGCGGCAATCTGTGGGTGGCAGGGTCTTCTCCATGCCTGAGTCTAGCTCGTTGAGACTCACAGTGAAGCTGGTGAAATTGTACATCTGCAGGAGCACAGGAACGTCATAGTAAATGGCCCCTGGTGCACATAATTCATGGTCTAAGCCGTAGTCACCCTGAATTCACTGCACACAGCCATGTGTCACTAGAATGTACCTGCCAGGGACACTGTGTCCTGCTCAGCCCAGCACCGGCTTCCTCCAGGCCCAGAGACACACTGCCTGCCTCTCTCCACACCACAGGGCCACCCAGGGTCCCAGCCCTGGCACTCCAGTCTTTTAGTCTTTTTTCAGACAGGGTCTTACTATGTAGCTCAGGCTGGACTCAAACTCACAGCGATCCTCCTGTCTCAGCCTCTCAATCCTCACAGGTGTGCGCCACCACACCCAGCCACTCTTCAGTCTTAGGGCACAGTGTATACACTGCAGCAAGGAGGCCCATTCTCTAGCCTGGTCTTTCATCCTGACTGCTGATTTGGACACCTGTTATTCAGCATCTGTCTTTTTTTAGTACTGGTGCTTGAAGCCCACACATTCATACTGAGCTACATCCCCAGCCCTTTTTCTATTTTTTATTTTGAGATAAGCTCTCACTAAATCACTAAGCTGCCCAGGCTGGGCTCAAACTTGCCATCCTCTTGCTTCAGCCTGCCAGAGTGCTGGGATGACAGCACGTACACCACGCCTGGCTTCAACATCTCTCAGTGTCAGAGAATCTTGTGTTCAGCACACCCAGAGTAGGACTGCAGTCTCTGAACCTGCTGGATGTTCTAGGCCCCGACCCTCTGCTCCCAACCGGCTTCCTCCTCTCTTGCCTGACACTGTGTCCCGGTAGGTGGCTCAAGGGCCACAGAAATACAGATCCAATCTGGTCTCCCCCAGTCCAAGTGACTTCCAGGGCACCCCGCATTGCTGGAAGCCACAGTCGAGGTTGCTGGAGAGCCCTGCAGCCTGGCTCCATGGCGCCCCCGGCCTGGGCCTCACATAGCAGTCTGCTCCGGGCTCTGCTCTGGCCGCCCCTCTCCACTGATGCAATGTCCCTGTCCCCAACACTGGCTAAGATAGCACCATGTGGCACGCAGGGGACACCAGGAGAGTGTCCCCTGCCTGCCACCAGCCACCTGCTGGGCTGGGGACACGGGCTGAGCCCTTGCCTGCCGCTTTCCAGTCTGCTCCAGCACTTGGCAGGCAGGAGGACTCAGCCAGAACCAGAGGACCGAAGGGTGGGGCAGAGGTTATTCTTAAGAAAATTTCCCGGAGAGGGGGGTTGGGGGGGAATAAAATAAAACTTATTTTAAAAATTCAATCCATGACAAAGAACACCTGAGAAATTTCATGAACAACAAACCAGCACTCCAAACAATTCTAAGCAATATCCTAGAAAAAGACAATGAAGGTCACAACTCCACGAGGCCCAACAGAGGGAAGCCACCAGGCAAGGTAAGAAACTAAAGGGAAAGAGGGAAAAAAATAAGAAATAAAAGAGCCAACCACAGCAAAATATCATGACAAGGATGAGTCAATATCTATCAATTATAACTCTCAATGTTAATGGCCTCAATTCACCAAGCAAAAGAAACAGACTGACAGAATGGATTAAGAAGCAAAATCCAGCAATATGCTGTATATAAGAAACACACCTAACTCAAAAAGAAATACATAGACTGAAAGTAAAAGGAATGGAAAACAGTTCTCCACGCAACAGGAACCCAGAAAAAAGCAAGGGTAGCAATCTTATTTGCAGACAAAGTAGATTTCAAACCAAAACTAATTAAGAGAGATAAAGATGGTCACTACATCCTTGTGAAAGGAAGAATCCAAGAGGAAGAGATGACAATCCTAAATATTTATGCACCAAATACGAATGCCCCCAACTATACAAAACAAATATTAACGGGCATGAAAAACCAAATAAGCACTAATACAATTGTAGTCAGGGACCTCAACACCTATCACAAATAAACAGGTCATCTAGACAAAAAATTAACAACAAAATCCTAGAACTGAACCAAGCTTTTGAACAAATGGACTTAACAGATGTTTACAGAGTGTTCCACCCCCCAAAATCAGAATACACATTCTTTTCGGCTGCACACGGGTCATTCTCCAAAACAGACCACATGCTAGCTCATAGGACATGTCTAAGTAAATGTGAAAGAATTGGTTACCCCCTGTATATTATCAGACCATAGTGCAATAAAATTGGAGATCAATAACAAGAGAAACCACAAAACTCCCACAAACACATGGAAATTGAATAACACCCTCCTGAACAACCAATGGGTCACAGAGGAAATTAAAGAAGAAATTAGACAGTTTCTACAAGTAAATGATAATGCCAGTACAACATACAGGGATCTATGGGACACAATGAAAGCAGTTCTATGAGGGAAATTCATAGCAGTGAATGCCCATATTAGGAAAACAGAGAGAACTCAAATAACCTAATGCAGAACCTCAAGCTCCTAGAAAAAGAGCATAACAAACCCAAAGCTCGTACAAGAAAGGAAATTATAAAGATCTGAGCAGAAATCAATGCAATGGAGACTAAGAGAATGATACAAAAAAATTAATGAATCAAAGAGTTGGTTTTTTGAAAGAATAAAATTAATAAACCTTTAGCCAACCTTATCAAAAAAAGGAAAGAAAAGGCTCAAACCCATGCAATTAAGAATGAAAAAGGTGAAACCAGAACAGATCCTGCAGAAATTCAGAGGATCATCAATACCTACTTTGAGAATCTGTACTCTAATAAAATGGAAAACACAGAAGAAATGGACAGATTCCTAGATATATACGAATTGCCAAAGCTAAATGAAGAAGATATAGAAATTCTAAACACCCCAATTACAATGAGTGAAATTGAAAATGTAATAGAAAATTTACCAACAAAGAAAAGCCCAGGTCCTGATGGCTTCACTGCTGAATTCTACAAGACATTTAAAGAAGAACTATCGGTCCGGGGATTTAGCTCAGTGGTTCCGCCGCTTGCCTTGCAAGCATGAGGACTGGAGTTTGATCCCCAGTACCAAAAAAAAAAAAAAAAGAAAAAGAAAAAGAAAAACTATCATCATTACTCTTTAAACTCATCAAGGAAATTGAAAGGGAAGCAAGGCTTCCAAATTCTTTCCTGGAAGCAAGTGTTACTTTGATTCCAAAACCAGGGAAAGACCCAACCCAAAAAGAGAACTACAGGCCAATCTCCCTAATGAACATAGATGCAAAAATCCTCAACAAGATACTGGCAAACAGAATAACATAGGGTCATCAAGAATATTATACACCCTGACCAAGTCGGATTTATCCCAGGGATGCAAGGATGGTTCAACATTCGTAAATCAATAAATGTAATACACTGTATTAACAGAGTCAAGGACAAAAACCATATGATCATCTCAATAGATGCAGAAAAGGCATTTGACAAAATCCAACACCCATTCATGATAAAAACACTACAGAAAATTGGAATAGAAGGTCTTTATCTCAATTTCATAAATAGAAGGCTATTTATGAAAAACCAACAGCCAACATCATACTAAATGGTCAAAAACTGAAAACTTTCACGCTAAAATCAGGAACAAGACAAGGATGCCCACTGTCACCACTCCTGTTCAATATAGTTCTGGAAACATTAGCCATAGCAATTAGAAAAGAGAAAGAAATAAAAGGAATAAAGATAAGAAAGGAAGAAGTTAAACTGTCATTTTCTGATGATATGATACTTTACATAGAAGACCAAAAAAACTCGGCCAAAAGATTTCTAGACCTAATTGACAGATTCAGTAGAGTAGCTGGATATAAGGTCAACACTTAAAAAGCAATAGCCTTTTTTTTTATTAAATTCTTTTATTGGTACATTATAGGTATACAACACAATTACATTTCTCATTGGGAATTGTACGTTTACATAATACATCTTGGTGCAATAGCCTTCTTATACACAAACAGCAGACTCACTGAGAGAGAAATTAAGGAAACAATTCCTTTTACAATAGCACCCCCCAAAAAAGAAATATCTAGGAATCAACCTCGCAAAAGACCTCTACACTGAAAAATACAGCACTCTGAAAAAGGAGATCAAGGAGGATATAAGAAAATGGAAAGATATCCCTTGTTCCTGGGTAGGAAGAACCAATATAGTGAAAATGGCCATACTTCCAAAACTACTATATAGATTTAATGCAATGCCCACTGAAATTCCAACAATATAATTCACAGAGCTAGAGAAAAAAATCCAAAAATTCATTTGGAACCAGAAGAGACCTAGAATAGCAAAAGCAATTCTAGGCAACAGAGACATGGCTGGGAGTATCACAGTTCCCAACTTGAAACTATACTACAAAGGTACGGTGATTAAAAACAGCATGCTACTGGCAAAGAAACAAACCCGAGGATCAGTGGAACAGATTAGAAGATGCAGAAACAACTCCAGACACACTCAGCTACCTCATCTTTGACAAAGGAGCCAACCACCCTCATTGGAGGAAAGATAGCCTATTTAATAAATGGTGTTGGAAAAACTGGATTTCAACCTGCTAAAGATTAAAACTACACCCATATCTATCACCATACACTAAACTAAGATCAAAGTGGATTAACGATCTAAATATTAAGACAGAAACACTAAAAAAAAAAAAAAAGACAGAAACACTAAACTTGCCGGATGATAAGTTAGGTAGAACTCTTGAAGACATTGGCATAGGAAAAGACTTTATGAACAAAACTTCAATAGCACAGGAACTAGCAGAAAGAATCAACAACTGGGATCTCATCTTATTAAAAAGCTTCTTCACTGCAAGAGAAACCACCAACAGAGCTAAGAGACAACCTACAATGTGGGAAAAAATTTTTACTAGCTGTAGCTCAGACAAAGGTCTACTATCTAGACTATATAAAGAATTGAAAAAAATCAGACCCCCCCAAATTCAAAGACCCAATTCAAAAATGGGCATCTGAAATGAACAGACATTTCTCAGACAAAGAAGTAAAAGCAGCAAATAAATATATGAAAAAATGTTCAACATCACTGATCATTCAAGAGATGCAGATGAAAACAACACTGAGATTCCGCCTCACCCCAGAAAGAATGGCTGCTATCAAGAAATCAACCAAGGGCCGGGGATTTAGCTCAGTGGTTTCACCAGCTGCTGCGCAAGCCCAAGGACCCAAGCTCGATCCCTGGTACCAAAAAAAAGAAAAAAAAGAAATCAACCAATAACAAATGCTGGTGGGGGTGTGGGGAGAAAGGAACCCTTCTCCATTGTTGGTGGGAGTGCAGACTGGTGCGACCACTGTGGAAATCAGTATGGAGATACCTCAGAGAACTAGGGCTGGAGGTCCCATTTGACCCAGCTATTCCCCTGCTGGGAATCTTCCCCAAAGAATTAAAAGAATCATGCCACAGTGACATACATGCACCCATGTTTATAGCTGCACAGTTTGTAATAGCTAAAGCTTGGAAACAGCCCAAGTGCCCATCAACTGGAGACTGGATAAAGAAGATGTGTTTTTTTTATAAAATGGAGTACTACTCAGCCATAAAGAACGAGAAACTAGAGACATTTATAGCTAAATGGATGAATATTGAGGCCATCCTCTTAGGTGAAATAAATAGGACACACATGTGTAAATACCCAATAGTTTCTCTAGTGTGGGAAACTGAAAGTGTAAATAAGGATTAAAATGATTAAAATGAGTAATTGATAATTTGAAATAGGAAAAGGTCCAAAAGTGTAGGGTCGTGGGAGTGGAAGGGGAAAGGAAAGAAGGGAAAGGAAAAATTATGAGAAAAGAAAAAAAAATGAAAACGAAATCTTTGTAAATAGGGAAGGGTGGTGGGGTGAAAGGCACACAGGCAATGGGGAAGAAATAAGAACCGAGATACATCATGTACAGGTACAGCCACCCAGTGATAAATGTAAACGTATCGTGTACCTAAAATGTACCGATAAAAGAATTTTTTAAAAAATTCAATAAAGAAAAAAGAAAAAAAAATTTCCCTGAAAGCACAAACTTTATTTCTCTAAAAAATAATTTAAACTAACATCATCATACTGGCTTGTACTCTCTGAACCCAGCAACAGCGGCCTACGCTCACAGGTGTGGTCTGCTCGGCTCCCTCCCCATTTCACACACACTGTTCTGTTTGGACTACAGTAACAGAAGAGCATGATTTGTAATAGGTATTACAATATACAGTGTACTACGTAACATTATGCTAGGCGTATTTTTGTATGTTTGTATTTTTGTATGTATCATATCATATTATATATATGTACTGTATAATAAATTTAGTGTAATATATATGTAATAAAAATTGTAAGTGCAGCTTTTGAAGTAAATGTCACAGTGCATTTAGTGCCTGCATTGGTCACTCCGTTGTGCAGAGTGATGTGCACACCTGCAGTGCCAGCAGGAGGACAGCCTGAGCCCAGGAATTCGAGACCTGCCTGGGCAACAGTGAGACCCGGTCTCCCAGACAGATTGGACTGATCAGAAAGCTGGCCTTTCTGAGGAGCCTGGAGTCCTCTCGTGATGAGAGGCAGTCAGGGCCACCCTCCGGGGCACAGCCTCCTGTCGTGTGCTCGGTGGAGGTCAGACATGGCTGTGGGGGTTGCCAGGGCTGTGCAGTGCACAGACGTGGCCAGACCCCAATTCCAATCTCACACGAGCACTGCAGTGGGCAGGGCCCTGGGCCACAACGCGCCACACGGCTGGGGTGCAGCTCTAGACAGCAGAGGCCCTTGGAGGCCCCATTGCAGAAGCAGGGTGCAGAGATGTGACAGAACATCACTCTGCTCAGAGACAGACAACTGAGGGGGGGTGGGGACACGGGGAGGGGATGGAAAAACCGAGGTGCCTGGCCACAGCCTGGCCTGGCCCCGCCCCACAGAGGGCACTAAGGCGTGGAAACTACGCACCTGGGCAGAGTTGGGGGGCCGGCTATTGATCCTCCAGAGCAGTTTGCTTCCAGGAATGACCTGCACCGTCTCCTGAGCCACAGGTATGTCATCAGCCACGTCAACGGCCACGTCACTGTCAGCTTTTTCTGGGCCGTCATCCTGAAACACAGGTACTTTGGTACTACTGCCTTAGTACAGCTGCCAGCGGGAACCGTGAGACCTGTCCCCAAGACCCTCTGCAGAGCGAGAGCCTTTTTTTCTTAACCAAGAAGAAAATCAAATTTCTTCCCCAAGTGGTAATGTCAACCATCCTCCAATCTGTGCAAAAGGACTCGGCTCAGCTGTCTGCAGGGCACACTGCACTGGGCTTTTCCTAATCCCAGAGAGTAGGAAAGACAGACAGGTGGGCGTGGCTGCAGGCACCCTAGGATCTCCTCTGAGAGCCAGACCGCCTGGAGGACACCTTCTCACCACCTGCCCAACTCAGCATGCAAGTGCTGCAGACTGAGGGCTTCCCCAGGCGCTGCCGCCAGGTGGCTTGCTTTCTAGACTAAGCCCAACTGTCCAACAGCTTCCCCTGTCTCCAGGGTCAGAGGCCCGGGTGAAGAAGAGCACGGTAAACGGGTGCAGCTGAGGAAGGAGAACACCTGGGACTCAGCTCAGAGCTCAGAGTCCCGGTCCTGACGGCAGCAGGGCCCCTGACGGCAGCAGGGCCCCTGACACGGACAGCTCAGGGTAAGTAACATGGGAAGCACTGATTTCTAAGTTACCCAAAGGGACAGCGGAGCTGGTAAAAGCATTATGTGACACCACTATATGGTGAGAACGTTTCAAATATGAGTAGTCTTTAAACGGAATTTTCCTTTAAAGAAAAAACAAGAATTATTAGAAAAGATGTCTTAACTGCACACATGAAATATAATGTAAGAACACAAGACTCCTGGGCCGGGGATGTAGCTCAGTGGTGCCATGCCTGCCTGCCAGGTACAAGGTCCTGAGTTCGATTCCCAGTACCAAAAAAACCAAAAAACACAAGACTCCTGGAGGAGCCTGAACCTTTTAAACAAATATTGAACACCTTGAGTTTGGTACATTCCGACTGATTATCTAGAAAATACGACATGTCTTTTGAATTATCGCTTTTAGTTTTAAGCTTAAGAATGACTAGTCTTAAAATCATCAGTTTTCCAAAGCTCAGGGGAAAAATCCGTGCCAGTTTTCCTGACTGTTGAATATATTACCTGGTACTCAGAACTGAAAAGGCAGAAATGGAAATTGCCTGACTTTTTAAATAGATCTAGGCTGTCTCAGGTAAAGGAAGGAGATTTATTAAGAAGGACCCAGAACCTAGAGTTTCCAGAAAAGAAACGGGCTCACTTCAGGCTCCCTGGGACAATTCCAGCCTGGGAGAACAGGAGGAAGGCGAGGTTTCTGAGCAGCCAGGACACGACCTGAACACAGAAGGCCCCACCACCAACACCAGGGCCCGGACAGACACGTGGTTGCATCTTAATGGACAAACTGCACACGCTTGGCTCTCACTGCTGCCCAAGGAGCAAGCAGAAGGCAGGGCTGACCCCAGAGTGGTCAGCAGGCAGCTGTGGCCCTCAGCTCTGCCAGGGGTGCCTGGAGCAGGGACTCACCAGCCGGGCCTTCCTCAGGTGGTCGCCTCTCTTCTCCTGCTTCTTAAAGGACTCATAGGACGCAGGGTCTGTGCCCCACAAGCACTCCGTCCACTTGCCATAGATTATGAAGAGCTTCTTTTTGCTATAGCAAAGGGGGTGAAAACCCAGTCAAGAGCAACCGCAAGCCATTCCTCTGATCATAGCCCTTACGTGGCCCAGAACGCACTCCTCCTAGGCACACCTGTATTTTGGGACATCACTGGACAGAAGTGCAAGGAGGGAAATGTGCGTCTTAGGGCTTCATGCCACTTGAGATCAACCATTCCCAACTCTGATACACCAAAGAAGAGAAAAAAATGAAGGTGAAGGCCTAACAAGGGGCAACCACAGGGAGCAGGAGACAAGAAGGGTTATCTATTTTTCTAAATCTAAATTTGTATGTATCAATCTGGTTCTCTTTCTTTTGTGGTGCTAGGGATGAAACCGAGGGCCTTACCCATTCTCAGCGAGTGCTCACCACTGACCTACGGGCCTATTATTGCTTCTTAAACTAGATTTTCAAGTGCAGAGTGTCCTTCAGACCTTTTTCTGTCAGTCACATCCACAACCTTTCCCATGCTGAGGGGATAGCATATGACTCCTCTTGGGCATAGAACCATCTGCCTGATTCCAAAAGAACAGAAGTCACTGAAGAGCTGGGCCCTCTTCCCCTTCTTCCCTCTGTCCGGGAAGAGCACATACTGGCCACACGCTCCCGTGAAGTGCTGCTCTGACAGGCTCGTGCCACTGGGAGAGCACGTGGCCCACAGAGCCAGAACGCTGGGACCCCGGCCGCACAGCCTGGGCTCGTCAGCAGGAATGGTATGGTGGGCAACTCTCCACCTCTGAGGAAAGGGCAGGCTCAGATTTACAAAGGTTTGGTATTCTCAGCTCCATGAGCATCAGCCTCCATCCCCACGGCTCAGGTGACTCTAGGGGGAGGAGACGCCCACCATGCTGGTGACTACTACACTTCACTGCGATCCTTAGAGGCTGCACATGGGTCCTGAGGTGTTTCCTAGGAGAAGTGGCCAGACTGATGGCACTTTACAGACAATGAGAACAGCTAAGTTTCTGGTGCCCAAGAGACAGTGGGTGAGGCAATTTAAAGTGTTTTAAATTGGAAAATAGATCTTAAGAGCTGGAAGGAATCTTTTGACATTACATGGCCCAAATTCCTTACTGAAAAAAAACCCCAGAAACTTGAGGCCCAAAAGATAAAGTAGTTAAGGCAGAGCAGGGGAAAAAATCTAAACAATCTGTTAAGATACTGCTGACTGTTTCTCTGCCCACATAAACTTATAGAAATCTCTGGTTCGCACATTGGAATGAACCAGTGAGGTGTATGTGTAGTGGAGGCCAGTGGAGTGAAGGAAATGGACGGTTAAAGTTCTTAAAGCTCAGCTGTCTAAACTGTGGCATCCTCTCTCAGTAAGAAGGCCCAACGTCTTAGGGTGACCTGGCCTTCCTCCCTCCAGAGGACGGGCTGTACTCACCCATGCCCTGACTCTGTACCCAAGACCTCTCCCTAGTGCCTCTTCCTAAGCAAAAGGAGCCGTTCCCGGCAGGAACAGACATCCCTGTGTAGCACCGTCCGGTGTGCACACCTACTTTCTGTCTTGGATGTGCCCTTCGACCCTGTGAAGCTCCTTTCCAAACAGACCGCACGGTTTGAAGTTAAGCACACACTTATCACCGGTTCTGTGGGAAAAACAGACAGGCTTCGTTTATAATGTGGAATGCTTGGAGAAGGCCAAGCTACAGAGGGAAAAAGGGGACTAAGTAGGCCGGGGCATGAGGTGGCCGTGGATGACAGCCAGCCTCACAAGAGGTGACAGAAATGCTCAGAAAGTGGCCTGGGGATGCTTGCACACATTTGTGAATACACTAACGTTAATCGCCGAGGTGCCCACTCAAAGTGGGCGAGCTTACGAGTGCTAAATGACCCCTTCCTCACCATCTTAAAGACAAAGCCAGCAAGTCATGAGCTCCCAGGCGCCACACTGTAATGGACACTGTAATGGTGGGGATGCTCACTGCTGCCACCAGTGATGACACCACTCACTAGCTAACGTGGTTCACAATCTCAAGTAAGGTAGCTGCTGTGACTAAAACCACACTCAACATGGGCCACTCGAGATGACCTTGACACTGGCCAAAGCCAAATCCCACCGGCCACCGCCAGCAGGGGCCCCCACTGCCTGGAGCCCTTGGGCTGAGGGATGGGGAGGAAAGGCAGGGGCGTGGAGGAGGGGCACGGACAGTGAGCCAGCCGAGGCTCACCCTCCCTAGCTTAGCCTGCCAGGCATGCCAGTTCGGTTACCTGTGGTTTAAAATCTCCACCACTCCATACTGTTCTATCCACAGCTTCCCAATGATGACGTTGTGCACACAGCAGGTGGGGTTGGTCCAGGTGTAGGCTTCATTGTGTCTGTGAAAAGGCCAGAAACAAGCAAGTGAGGGCTGACAAGGCACAGATAATGTGTGACCCAGAGCACCATGACCAGAAAGAACTGGACCACAACTGCTGGGAGCCTGCTGAGGGGTGAATGCTGCTTTGAAGTCCCTCCGTGCAGGCTACTTAGCATGCGTTTGAAATTTATTTCTTCTTTCCTTTGTAGCATCAACAAAGCTTTCTACTTAAATGTCAAGACAAGTTAATAAGCAATAAAAGAATACTGAGACAAAGGGAAATGGCTTTCCTGTGAAGTTGTCAGAAGAAAAGCCACTTCATTGCGCAGAATGCAGTAATGCCCAGTCCCAAGGCAGGTCCCTGGCTTTGTGGGGAGGCCACTGCCTGGAGGGGACACTGGGAGAGGGTTACTTTGTCAACAATGCTCTGCACACCTTTTTCTTTACTCCGCATCCTCCACATGGCCCTGCCCTAGGGGAAGCCCCACAAACCTGAGACACAACAGATGGCCAGTCCTATATCTCAAGACCACATTCAGGAGCTGAGGGCAAAAACCAGCTCAGAACAGACATTTCAGGACATACATTTGGAATCCCCAAACACACTAGTCAAAAAGGTTGGCAGCTTGGCACAGTAGTGCACCAATAACACCAGCTACTTGAGAGGCTGAGGCAGGAAGACTGAATTCAAGGCCAGCCTATGCAACTTAGTGAGACCTCGTTTCAAAATACAGTAAAAATTTTTGAAAGAGCTGGGGACATCCCCAGCTTAGTGGTAAAGCGCCCCTGGGTTCAATCTCCACTAACAACAATGACAACAACAAAAACAGTTTACAACTTTTCAATTCTGCGTGCCTCAACCCCTCCTGTGGCTTCTGTCCTGGCTGCTCTCTCCTCAGGGACCCTCTGTACCCTCACCTGGGAGGACAATGCCCTGCTTGCTCTGAGCAGCCCTGGGGAGGCTTCGAGGCCAGGAGTGAAGCAGCTCAGAAGCAGGCTCCTGGAGAGTCCCACTCAATGCTGCCTGGAGGGTGCTATGGCTCTCAGAAACCCCATGGCTTGGGGCTGCTAGGTCTGAGGCTGTTATGCAGCCAGGGATCATGAATACGGTAGTGACTCAAGCACATCAGTGGGGGGCGGCACACAAACCTCACCAGTCCTGAGGAGAGGACATTTCCCAACCCAGGAGATCCTGACCAGCAATCCTACAGAAGCGTGATGGCGGGAAGGCTGCCTGCCCCACACAGAAGGCCAGCATTCCCCAGAAGGAAGTCAGTGTGGAAGGCAGGCCCTGGCCTCGGCTCACCGGCTGGTCTGCAAGCACCACTCACTTGAGCAGCTCCAAGGTGATGGTCCCTCGGGGCTCCGCCTCAACGCTCTTGCCCCAGAACTTCAGCTTCGGGTAGATGGAGCCATGGAACACAAAGTCTTGGTTGAGACCTTCTGAATAAAATGCACTAATAGGAGGGTGGTGACTGACCTGTTCAGAAATAAATCTGAATCCTAAATCTTCCCTAGATCCAAAAAATAAGAGAAAGGAAAGGGAGGGAAAGAAAAAAGAGAAGTACTCACATTAGTGACAACAAAACACAAGGGAGGGAGGCTGCTCTCTGGTCAGGCTAGAGGGAGCTCCCCAGCCGAGGCCAGCGGGCTCTCTCAGCCTCCTCCAAGAGTCCCTAGGCCATGCCGTGTGCCTCCCTGACAACACACTTGGCCTAAGGCCACACACTGCCACGGGAGCACACCTACCCAACTCACAGCACCAGCTGCAGTGTAAAAGGCCGCCTGCACTGCCGCTCACACCCAGGATACCTCAGGCTGTGGGCACTGGGCAGAGCTTCCTCACACGTGAGTGACCCTGGTCCCAAGTGCTCACTTCAACCCTCCAGGGACTGTGCTGCTAACAAACTCGGAGTTCTACTCTGAGGCCTCAGAAGGGGTGCTCCTGTCCACCCTTTCATAATGCTCCTGAACTTCTGGGATGGAACATCTTAGACCTCAAAATATTCCTGGCTAGAAAACAGGACTTTTAGCAAACTTTCTTATTCAATAAAAATGTCAGTTTTTAATTGTTCCGGAACTGTGAATACACCTACAGTTGTAGTCATTAAAAATTATAAAAGCTAAACCACATAATTACTAACTTAGCTGGAATCAGAATTCCCAATCATTACAGAGGAAGGAAAGATGAAAAATTAGGTTTTAAAAGGTTGCCTACCAAGGTATGTAATTTACAAAATGAATACTTGTCTAAGAAAAGAAAGTTTATTTTTAGTCACACAAGGGGGATGTGAAGGGATGGAAGATGCGGGCTGACTGGGACAGGTCTATGCAGCTGTGGCCCTGCCGGGACGGCCCGGTCCCACAGGCGCTCGGAGCGGCCGATGAGGGCAAGTGAGGCCCAGAGGAACATGTGACAAGCCTACTGTGCGGGATCTGGAAAGAGCCTGCTTTTCCTTCCAGTCCGTGAAACTTTAGTTCAACCCCTGAGTTAAGTTCCTGACAAGGACTCTCAATTCATTGTGTGCCACATTTGATTCAGCATCTCGGGCTGTCTGTATTCTTTTCATCCATATGGTTTCTTTTCTACCCTCCAGAACTTCTTCCCTGGGGTGGCTTACTTATCCTTTTCAAGATATTTCAATAATTTTCTGACAGCTAGACACACTCAGCGCAGGTGACCGAGAGGCTCACAGGCTGCTAGCACTGGCTGGTGCGGCTCAGGAGCTGTCTATGTGAATTCAAAACAAAAGATGTCCTTAAGCCTAGCATGCTCAAGCCCAAAGTTCAGTCCCTAGCACCGCAAAAAAAAAGAAAAAAGAAAGAAGAAAAGAGGTCCTTCAGAGGAGCCCTTGGGGTCTTTGGCTCCAGTCCCTCCTGCTGGTACACAACCCGGCCCAGGTGCCAGCCCTTCCTGTCACCACAATGTGCTCTCCTGACCAGCCCAGCTTTGTCAGAGGCAATGGCGCTGGGAGAGCAGGTGCTCAGCCACTCACTGCCAGCCAACATCTGAGTCAAACTAAAAGCTCCAGATGGTTCCCACTCTGGCAGGGCATGGGGAAGGGCTGGCACCTGAACCAGGAAGGAATGAAGGACCGGCTGCTTCTGTTTGTATTACCCGGTGGTGGAGGAGGACAGGGCCTGACCCGGGCAGGCTGCTGCACACACGGTCCCACTCCCCGGGGCCTCAGCCGGCCAACCCCAGACCAGAGAATGGACATCAAGCTTCGTGGCCTGCCCTGCTCGTCGGTGGGCATTCTCGTCCCAATCCCAGCCAGTCCAGTCCTCCAGAGGCCTGACTGCCAACCTGTGACCTGGGCTGTCTCAGAGGCCTCCTGACGTGTGTGCGTGTCGCTGCCCTAGGAACCTCACTCCTTGAACCCAGGAGAGCAGTGACACAGCCCAGAAGAGACCCTGTGGGGAGGGATTCCAGCAGGCATGTGAAGACCCATGTGGTCTGGCGAGGGCTGCCAGCCAGCGCTGTCCAACCACGGTGGGACCCAGCGGGGTGCAGCCACGGCAGAGGGGCCTCGGAATAAGCAAGGGCCTCTGCAGTGGCTCTCTGGATTTCTCTCTTCCAACAACACTCCCCACAGTGCTGTGGCAAGGCAGCCTCCTTCCGCTGTCAGTTCCTACTTCTACTTCCGAGAGCCGCTGCGCCCCCGTGCTTCCTCTGGCTGTGCATAAACATCAATGAGGTGGCCCGCATCACACAGCACCCCATTTCAAGCCCGTCCTACGTTACCAGGGCTTTGTCCCCCACTAGCACAGCGTTTGGTGTGAAACATCTTTCTTGCCACAGCTTTCCAAATACTTCGCAGCCCCTCGCAGAGTCGTCCCTCCCCAAGGCCAGTCCGCACCGCGCTTGTGCTGGGCTCCCCTTACCTGACCAGCTCGTACGTCTCTCCCAAGAGCGGGTTGAAGGGTTTGCCAGTCCTCTCCCACTGGGAAGCCACGGCGGAGACAGCGAAGGCAGCTACAGACTGCAAACAACCCACAAGACCATCAGCACACGGCAGCCAGGAGAGCCGAGCAGGAGCGCTGCAGAGGAGCACAAGCACCTGGCCTCTGCGGCATTATTTACTCTGCTGACTTCTTGCTGCCCCAGTGACATGTTTTGAGGTTACAGAACTTCCTGGCAAATGCCATTTGTCACTCACCATTTCCTCAAAGCCACAAAAAGAAAGAACAATGCACTGTTCAACACCCCCACAATCAGGCCTCCTGGTGAACAATGTGGCAACATCAGTCTATCAGTCTGTCTGTCTGGCACACGAGCATTCCGGGGGCCCAGGTACACGCACTTTTGCCCACAGACATATGCGTGCAAACACAGGCATCAAACGTGTGCACACACTCACACATGCATGCATACAGGTGCAGGTACATGTGCACCCACAGTGTGACACCCACATGTGCCCACATATGCATGGGCACACGTGCACACACATAACACTCACAACAGTGACATGAGCGCTGCAGGGCTGGAACTCCTGGCAGGAGGGGTGCTCAGACCCCTGTGGAGAACACACTGCAGGACAAACACTGTGGGCCCTCGGGTCCCCAAGACCACGGGCTCAGACCTCCAAACGGGAGCGCATGCATTCAGCCATCCTGGTGCCAATCCGCACACTGCTCACCTGCATCCTTTCCAGGGGCTGCACCTGGCGGGAGGCTCTGTGGATGAGGTACACGTGCTCCATGTACTCTGTGATCCGCTGCAGGAAACTCAGGGGCTCATTGAAGGCGATCGGCATCGTGATCTTGGACAGCTCCTGCAAGGACCCAAAGCCCTGCCGTGGTGCCCAGAGCTCTCTGCTGCACGGTGGCCCTGAACCTCTGCCTCCTCCCAGGCCCACCAAGCTCCTCCTGATGCCCATCACACACTGCGACTGCAGAGGAACGCCTCAACTCCTGCCTCCCACTATCCTCCCTCACTCCGCTTCCGGATGAGTGGTACCGACGCCAAATCTCTCCCACCAGGCTGGATAACACAGGCCTATAATTCCAGCACTTGGGAGGCTGAGACAGGAGGATTGCAGGTTCAAGGCTAGCCTGAACTACATAGTGAGACTCTGTCTCCAGCAACAACAACAAAAAAAAGACAGAAAGAAACATTACTCCTAGCTGCATATGGTGGCACACACCTGTGGTCCCAGCTACTTAGGAGGCTGAGACAGAAAGACTGCTTTATCCAGGAGTTAGATACCAGCTTAGGCAACATGAGATCACACCTTAAATAAAAGGAAATAAATCACCCCAGCTTCTACAGCCTCCAGGATGACACAAAAATGCCTAAGCTGTCAGGCAAGGCCCTCCATCATGTCCCCCATGTGACTTTGCCCAAAGATCTTTCAGAGTTGGCAAAGATATCTCCGACACCTACTCCCAGGCACTGTGCTAGCAGGAGTGAGCTTGTGGCTTCTGCTTCCATGGGCTCATGCTTGTGGGGAGAGGACAAGAACACAAATGATGCGAATAAGAGACAGAAGAGCAGGATGGGCTCTGCAAGGAGTCAGGGTCTTAGGTGGCTGAAGCAGAGCAGGGCTTGGACGGTGGCCACAGGCTGGGGCTGCCTGGGGGTCCCAGGCCAAGGGTGAATGGCATGGAGCTAGCAAACCCCTCAGCTCCTCCTCAGTCCAGGGCTAGGATGACTCCTCTGCGGGCTGTCCTGAGGCTCCCTGTGGCCCCACCAGCCTGGCCTGCTGGCAGGGGCAGGCCTGGAGCCAGGGACAGAGAGGCTGTCTGCTCAGGAAACACCAGAAGTAGGAGTGCGGGGCTCAGGAGCGCTGGGCCTGGAGTTACAACTGAGTCACTCTGACCTGGGTGTGGTCAAGAACAAATAAGGGAGGGGGCCCACCCAGGCAGGCAGGAAGGACAAGCTCATAACTACATTCCCACTTCAGGAACCAGTGGAAGGAGAGCTTAAAGGAGACGCCAAGAGAGCAGGTAGAAAAAACCAAGGAAGCAAAATGGAGAAAACATTTGTGATTCATATCCCAGACAAAGCCTAAAGCCCCTTCTGTGTGCTACCTCCCTGTAATACCAGAGGAGTCGAATCTACAGCCCACAGTGCCAGGGGACAAGGGAGCTGGCAGGGAGAGGCTGCACTGCCCACCACCCCGGTGACAGGCTCGAGGCAAGTTCCTGCTGCTGGTAGCTAGGAGCACAAGAGGATGCAGCCCTGCAGGGGGGTTTGGCCACAGCTATCGAAATTCTGCACACATTTATGCTTTGGTCCAGCAATCCCATTTCTGGGAACCTATCCCAGAACTTCAGCACACATGTGTGCACTGTAGCCTGTGTGGATCAACAAAAGACCAGAAATGCCTCAAATGTACAACAGGGCCCCATTCCGCTCAATTCCAGGGCAACCATGTCCGAGCATGCCGCAGTTACAAACTGCAGTATTTTGTACGGCCTTTGGGAAGGGATTAGGGTCAGATAAGGGAATCTATGTACTGAATCTTGGTACCAGGATAGGAACAAGGAGAGTCGCTGGGCGTGGCAGTGCACACCTGTAATCCCAGCACTGGGGAAGCTAAAGCAGGAGGATCAGTGTGAGCTCGGGGTGGCCTGAACTACATAGTGACACCTTACCGCAAAACCAAAAAGAAAAAAGAACAAGCAGGCAGACACGCAGACGCAGACACACACACACACACCCCTGAGTGCATGGGCACACTCCCTGAGTCTCTCCCTGTGAGGCTCTGCACCACCTAGGGACTCTGCCTGCACAAGATGGCCCGTGGCCTTGCACCTCCAGAACTCCGAGTCAAAATAAACTTCTTTCTTCATTACACACCCAGTCTGTGGCATCATGTTATACGTACCTCATTTAACTTTTGACCCACATTTTAAAACAAAATTAAATTTACAAAATTAAATTGGTAAAAATGTATAAAATTTATAAAAATTGGGCCGGGGATTTAGCTCAGTGGTTTCGCCGGCTGCTGTGCAAGCGCAAGGACCCGAGTTCGATCCTCGGTGCAAAAAAATAAATAAATAAATTAAAATTTATAAGAATTAAATTTGTAAAACATGGATCTGCTCTGTATAATCACCCAAGGAAGAACAGGTGACTTTGCACCAACTCCGCAGTGGGGACGTGGGACCAAGCAATCGAGGTCAGCATCCCCAGCAAGAAGCCGCTCAGGTACCGCCCAGCACCTGGACGAGGAGGGCAGCCCCTGAGTTCTGCATGTTCCTGCCAGAAATGTAGAAGCTCAATCTAGTCATGAGAAGACAGCAGACAGGGCCAGGGATGTAGCTCAGTGGTCCCACCGCCTGCCTCACAAGCACAAGGTCCCGAGTTTGATCCCCAGTACCCCCCCAAAAAACAGCAGACAAACCTAAATTAAGGAACATCCTACCAAATAGTGGAGCAGTAGTCTTCAAGGTATCAAGTCACAAAAGATAATGAAAGACTGAGGAACCATGACAGAGCAGAGGGGACATAACAACCTCCTGGGGTAATGTGGCCAAGCATTGAATTTTTGGAGTCAGGAGTCAGGGTGGGGATGTTCTCCACTGTGATGCCTGCACTACAGCTCACTCGAGCGCCAGCGTCAGGGAAGGGCATTCTGTAACTTCCTATACATCTACCATTACTGCAAAGTAAAAAGTTGGGAGAAAATGAAGTTTCCTCTGACGGAGAAAAAAGGACAAATGGACAAGAGCAAAAAATAAGTGGTATCAGAACATGAGTGAACGACCCCAGGACGTGGTGACATGTCTGGAAGTTTCTGGCCTCCAGGATCTGGCCCACAAATGAGTGCGCCAGGGACTGCGAGCTCTGGAGAGATCATAGTCTATAGCTTCCGGACATTCCAGCTGCTCAACCCGATTTCCCGTCACAATCCTGGGCACCTGACAGAGGCTGCCCCCAGCCCAAATGTAGCTGGGGAGAAGGCCCCACCCTGTCCCCCACACAGAGCACAGGAGCCTTGTCGTGTCTCCTGGCCTGGCTTCACCTGGGATTGCTGCTCTGCTGCCTGTAAATGATTTAGCCTCCCCACCTTTCTTCTTATTTGTTCCTTTCCTGTTTTATTATCTTAATTTCTTGCTGTTTATAAATACACATAATGCATTTTCTTAAGCTACCAGCAGAGCAAAAAACTCACATGAATGTAAAATGTTTAAGTCTCAAGCTTCAAACAAGCCATCTGAACTCACCAGGCCAATGCACTTTTTCAGGATACTCCACACACTGAAGTCACTCCTGCTGAACATGGGAGCAGGCAGTGCCGTCCTGGGGACACACAAGACAACGGCCACTCATTACCCAAAGAAGGTGCAAATCCCATGCTGCTCCAGGGTGGGTTCTGACGCACCCACAGGCTGCCGCTGGAGCCTTACAGAAGGTTCCCACGTTGCAGCCACAGGACAGTGGACAGGGGGAGCCGCCACGGGTAGAATAAGAAAACCTCTTCAGGAACCAGCTACTGAGGCCCTTTAGACACATGCTTATTTTTCCCAAGGTGCATTCTTTCTCGAACAATCTTCCAACCACCCACGAGAGGACCCTGCTGCCCTGCTCACTGTGGAGCCCAGAGCCCTGGCTCCATCTGGGGAGGGAGGGGGCACCTGAGTGGAGATCTGGCTTTGGTGGGGTCCCACAGAGTGGGGGTGCGTGGGAGACTCCACGGAGTGGCCCCCTGGTCCCCACTGCTGCTCTCAGCTCCCCAAAGGCCACCCCAGCATTTTTCTGTGCAGCTCTTATTTCAGAGAAGCTACTGTGAAGTGAGGTGCTGTATCTGAACTAGGGGGCCTTGACTTGGGTGCTCTGACCCTCAAAACTTAATGCCTGAGGTGCCATGTGATGACGCTCTCAGGCATGGGACATCAGGGCAGCGGTTTCAAAACACTGCTCGTACCAGGGGCATATGAGGGAGGGCAGGTATGGCAGCTGAGGCGAAAGGGGAAAGATGGTGAATGAACTCTTGGCTCCATACAGCATGCCACGCAGACCTCCAGGGTGTTACGAGGGGACACAGCTCAGCAGAGGCCAGAGGGTTCCCAAAGGGCACCCCTATTTGTGCATGCAAGTGGTGCTCAGGACTGAACCCAGGGCCTTCCAGCTGAGCTACATCCCCGGCTGGTTTTTATTGCTTGAGACAAGACTATGTCCCTAAATTGTCCAGGCTGGACTTGAACTTGTAATCTTTCTGCCTTGGCCTTCTGCAGTGCCGGGAACATGGGTGTACACCCCACACCTATCGAGCATGACCACCGAAGGAAATTCCAAAGAACAGGAACAAAGACATGAAGGTAGGTGGGCTCCAGGCCAAGGGAGAAGGGTGGGCAAGAACCAGGGCAGGCAGGAGGCTTCTCAGGCCCCAAAAGAGGTCCCCGTGGCTGGAAGAGGAATGAACAGGGCTGAGCCCCAAGGACAAGAGGTAGGCAAGGACACTGGCCCTTGTCCTAAAAAGAGGACAACTTTATAGTTCAATGTCCAAGCCAGGACACTTCTGCAAGTAAAAGGAGTGCTGCCCAGAGTTCCTCAGGACCAGGGGCGCGGGGCAGCTTTTGGCAGAGAGAAGGCCATGGGGCCATCAGGTCTGACTGAGAAATGCCACTGCATGGCAGGAAGAAATCAGGAGGGGAGGGTGGCATGCAGCAGAGACGGGAGAAACCAAGGGTCCGGGTGTACTTAAAGAGGCCAAAGTATCAGAGCACGGCGACAGGGAGAGGGAGGCAGGGGCGCGGGGCTGACTGCTAGCAGCTGGTCACAGGACACCACGCACTATGATGAGATGGTAGAGGTCCAGAGAGAGTGCGCCACCTCAGACAGGGCGGCACAGGACCAGAGATGTTCCTGCAACTGCTGAGCACGTAAAGGCAGGAGAAAGGGAGAGTGAAGCACCCGGAGCACTGGGTGACCCATCACACAAGAAGTGGCTGACATTCAGAGGGGAGCTCAAGGGCGAGGCGGGACCCGGGAACCAAAGTTCTTTAGTAGGTGCCTAGCACGCCACCTCCCACCCACTGCCTCCATGGACAGCCAGTCCTGCCTGCACTCCTGCTGCTCTTGAGAATGACTGAAGACTGCTCACTGTCCTCCAAATCTCATGTGGGTGTGAACGTGCTGGTAGAGAGAAATGGAACAGGTTCCTGCTCAGCAAGCTAACCAAACCCTTCCTGTCCTCCCCGGGCCACTGGCCAGTGTATCGCAATAGGACAACAGAAGAAACAAGAGGATGAGTTCACTGATGGAAGAGCAGGTGGGTCTGCAAGAGTCAGCAGGAAGCGTGGCCCACAGCAAGCCTGTTCTGCACTCCAGGCCTGGACCAGGATGGAAGTACTGGACTTCACAGCTGGGGGAAGTCACCGATCCGAACTCTGCCCTCACTGACTTCCAAGGTGTGTGGAGGAGCCTTCCCGGAGCCCAGGGGTGGGGCGGGAGTGCTGTTCCAGCTGGACACTCAGGAGACCCGAGGCCGTGCCTGTGCAGCACCTTACGGGGTGATCTCAGGTGCAACCAGAAAACTCTACAACGGTGTGTTGAGGCATCGTACCTGTGCTTTTGAATCCCATTCTCCTGAGAGGGCCTCTCCCCACTTTTCCCACTCCTCGTACTTTTGCTGGTGTCCAAGTCAATCATTCCAGTGATCTTCTGATTCGCCTCTGAAAATTCCCCAGAAGAATTATCAGAATCAAAGCCTGCACAAAACAAGCAAAATGGTCATTTCCACTGGACTTGGAGAAGGTGAAAATCTACCAAGATTTTGACTGTGCAAGCAGACTACCTAAATCTCTACATAGTTTTTTTGTTTTTGTTTTTGTTTTTAGAGACAGGGTCTAACTATGTAGCTCAAGCTGACCTTTAACTCTTGGTGATCCTCCTGCCTCAGCCTCCCAAGTGCTGGGGGAATACAGGCATGCACCACCACACCCAGTCAACATAGTTTTTAAGTGACACGTTTGGAATAATTAATTCTGCTTCCCAAGCAATAAAGGTCCTGATCCACCTCAGTGCTGGGACACACAGTGAAGTACTGCACGCAAGAGCAACGTCTCCACAGCCCACTGTGGCTTCTGCAATGGTGGATCTCATCCAAACATTGCACCAGGCTGAAGCCCTCGCTGGGGAAAACCAAGATGGACTTATTTGAAAAGTTCAGAGGCATTCAGAGAAGTACCAGTTACATGAGTCCTCAGACAACAGGGAACGTTCCGCTCAACTCCTGGCTGAGGAGGAGCACGGAGGCCCACCTCTCTGTGACAGGTATGGACTCCAGGTGAGGGCAGGAGCCCCCCCAGGTTCAAATGCTGAGTGACTCCTCCACTAAGAAAGAATTCAACCAGGAAGGGTTGCAGGTGCAACAGCAAACACGTCTCCCAGGAGTACCTCCACAAAAACACAGCTAGTGGAGTTCAGCCACAAAACAATAAAAATAAACGCAATTTCGCCTGGGAAGATGGAAGGGAGCTCAGTGTCTGCATCCCCTGGGGTTTTAGACAGGAGTAAGGCAATAGCCCACGTGCAGCAACAATGCATCCAGAGGCACAGCAGCCACACTGGGAACGAAGAGCTCTCCTGCGGGCCCGAGGAAGAGAGGCTTCAACACAGGCCTTGGCCCCTCTGGGGAGCAGCTGCTGACAGCAGGAAAGACCCCGGCAGGGCAGTGGCTACAGAAGCCTTTCCAGACCACCACAAAGAGCAGCCCACAGTGGTGTTCCAGGTGGCGGGCTGGTGCTCCCACACCCAGGGACAAGGAC
Organism: Heterocephalus glaber; assembly: GCF_053883595.1. Lineage (NCBI taxonomy): Eukaryota > Metazoa > Chordata > Mammalia > Rodentia > Bathyergidae > Heterocephalus > Heterocephalus glaber. The sequence goes on from NW_028258410.1 coordinate 8,718,671, forward strand.
ACGGGCAGAATGAGCTCTACAGCCCTCTCCACCAGCCATGGTCACTTGGATCATTTCACCAAACACTCCACACTGACCCGAGGGACACAAGAGTTGGGGATGAGCATAAGCCCCTGATGGCCTTGAAGTGAGGAATCCAGGCCTCTGTGGTTCGAGTACCTCTGCCCTCCCAGCGACAAGCAGTGAAGACAGGCAGCTCCCAGCAAACGGCCAGCGCAGCCTCCTCTGCCCCCCACTGCACCCCACAGGCCCACACGTGCAGATCTCCACTTGATGTTTTCCCAAAGTAAGAGCATCTGAACTCTGAGGCAAGACCACTGTGAAGGCAAGTGAGCTGTTTTAGGGTGCACTGTGAGGGACACAAACAGAGACGAAGTCAGAAGACCAGTGATTTGGGGATTGATTTGTTTGGTGGGTTTTTTTGTTTTTTGTTTTGTTTTGTTTTTTTGGTACAGGGGATCAAACTCAGGACCTTGTGCTTGTGAGGCAGGGAACAGAACCACTGAGCTAAATAATCGGCCCTTGTTTTGTTTTGTTTTGTTTTGAGACAGGGTCTTGCTATGCAGTTTAGGCTGGCCTTGAACTCACTATGTAGCCCAGGCTGGCCTCAAACTCCTGGAGATCCTCCTTCCTCTGCCTCCTGAGTGGTGGGATTACAGGCCTAGGCCACCACGCCCAGCTGTTTGTTTTTTGAGACAGGGTCTCACTATGTAGTTCAGGCTGGCCTTGAACTACCAGAAATCCTCCTGCCTCAGCCTCTCAAGTGCTGGGATTACAGGCATACGTACCTGGCACACCTAGCAAGACCAATAATTCTGATCATTAAGTGACAGAAGACTATTGGCTATCTTACTCAAACAGCTCATTTCTTCCAGGATCCAAATAAATCCACCCCAGGAGGCTCTTCCAAAAACTTCGAACTTTGCTGCCCCTTCATGCTATCTCCCAAGATCCAAAGCCAAGGTCCCCAACTCTGACAAAGGACATCACTTTCTTCCTACAAGCTGGCATCGCCTTATGTAACGAGTCCCTCCTGGCTTTGTTTACTGAGCCAGGCCACATCTCCCATGCCAGGCCCGCTGAGTGCTGTGGACTCCCACACACACTCTGGCCTCTGGGTCACCCCTTTCAGCTCACCTGTGACGGCATCGAAGAACTCTTCCTCCCCATTCATCCTTCAGCAGCGGCTCTGTCGCTGCCCCAGTGCTTGGTCTTCTATTGGATCATTGTATCTGATCTGCTTCAGCAGCAGAAACAACTTTAAGCTATGATCTTTCTTTTCATAAAAATCCAGCTGACTGGAGATCTAAGGGGAGAAATAGTTTGGCATGCTTAGCTTCCAGAATAAACATGGTTTAAAAACCATTTTTTTTTTGGTACTTGGGTCCTTCCGCTTGCGAGACAGGCAGCAGAACCACTGAGCTAAATCCCCAACCCCTTAAAAACCATTTTTAAATACCTACTTACCAAAAAAAACCCCCCAAAAAACCATTTACCATTTTGAAATTGATCTTAATTACATCTAAGTGAAGAAATAAAATGTATTATCATAACAAATACAGGACTTCAACCGTATAAATGAGGGAAGTGTTCCTAATGTAAAGATCAACTGATGAGTAACAGATCAGTAAGTGACTATTATTTTAGGAGTCATATTTAAAAATCATTCTTTACAGTTGTGTAAGAAAACAGTAAGACAGCTGGGGATTTAGCTCAGTGGTTCCGTTGCTTGCCTTGCAAGCCCAAGGACCCGAGTTCGAGCCCCGGTACCCCCCCCAAAAAAAATTGAAGAAAACAGTAAGATATTAATTTGGGGAAAGAGATGTGAGCAGCTGAAAGGCAGACCAGTTTCGATGAGGTGTTTACCATCTAGGCCCCAACCCACTACGGCCAGTTCTGCTGCAAGTCACCAGAACCAGGTAGTTACAAGGAAATGGGAAATTATGACAAAGTATTTTTCACACTTATCCCAAACCAATTGTGTGTGTGTGGCCGAGCACTGAACCCAGGGCCTAGAGAGGGCTAGGTAAGCACACCTCTGGGCCTGAGCCAATTTTTCAATTCCAGAGAATTAAGACTGCTACATATGTTGATTGCATACAGACAAACTGAAGTAAACTTAAATTTTCCCAAATTCATGATGGCTCAACATGTTGAAGCGCATACACATTAACTTCTCCCACAAGAAGAGCAGCATCTTAGAAATGCACAGCACTGAAGCAAAATGTCAACCTTGTCCCAAGAGGTTTCACTTCTGAAAATAAGCAGAGCCCTCCTCTTAACTGTTGGTCCCTGCTCCACTCTGAGTGCCGACTCGAGGGGCAAGGGTGTCCCAAGTGGGCAGCACGCCAGGCTCTTGGACTGGCCACGAGGTGCTCGGGACATGGAAACCACCACACAGCTCATCCCAGGGGCTCTGTCCATGAATGTGAAGGTAAATCCGAGCTGCTCCTCTGCTCTGCTGTCTGAAGACTCTCACCATTCCCCTTTGCTTCCACCTTCCCAGCCAGTCACCGAACTGCCCACCTGGGACAGCTATGGGAGACCAGCACAGACAGCGTCACTCGCTAGCACCTAATCTGTGTCCTTCACAAAGCGCAGAAACAGCCTTGAGCTTCTAATGCCTCTCTGACACTGCACGCCCGTCCCCCATGGCTGGAAGCCTGCTTTTGCCCGCTTGCATCTGCTACAAGGGACCAGGGCTCCTGGGAGGGGAGACAGTAGGAGCCAGCCATCCGCCCTGGCCTGCAGGTGGTGAGGAGCTGTGCCGCACACTGAGGCGCCAGTCCAAACAGCAGGAACAGCAGCGTGAGGGTGCTGAGAGGTGGGCCTCAGGCAGGGCCCCGGCGAGAGGGAAAGGCTACCGAGGAGGGCTCTGCGCAAGGCCCTTGAGCTCTGCCTGCTCTGCCTGCCCTCCTCCCATCAAGGAATGAAGTAGGAAAGCCCTCGACTAACACTGTGAGCCAGTAAGTTTCTATGATAAACTGCCCAGTCTGTGGTAATGCTGTAACAGCACAAAACAGATGAGGAAATGAGGCCAAGCCAAAAGCTCCCACTGCAAAGATGAGACGCCTGGCACCAAGAAACTACAAGCAACTGAAACACAGCAAATACACTGAGGCCCGAGTTCATAAAGTTAAAAAAAAGAAGTGAGCTGGATGATGCCAGCACGCCAATGCATTACTTTGCATCCTGCCTTCGTGCTGGCCTTCAACACACTATCTGTCCCACTGTGTCACCAAGCAGCAGGCGAGGGGACTGCACTTTCTAGAAGTGAATCAACGAAGACAGAACCACCACATGCCATGCAACACGCACCTCTGGGAAAGACTCTGTCGCCCACCAGTGCTGCCTCACCTGAAAACCAAGCCCAAATCCCAGCCAGCCTCTGGCTTTCCCACCCACTGAAGGCAGTTCACAGAATAGGGTCTGGCTAAACATATCATGGGAGAGAGGGAGAGAGGGAGAGAGGGAGAGAGGGAGAGAGGGAGAGAGGGAGAGAGGGAGAGAGGGAGAGAGGGAGGGAGGGAGGGAGGGAGGGAGGGAGGGAGGGAGGGAGGGAGGGAGGGAGGGAGAGAGGGAGAGAGGGAGAGAGGGAGAGAGGGAGGGAGGGAGGGAGGGAGGGAGGGAGGGAGGGAGGGAGGGAGAGAGACCGCATAAATGGATCTCAAAGAAATGTTCATGACAGTGGCTTTTTTTTTTTTTTGAGACAGGGTCTCACTCAGCTACTACACTGCCCAGGCTAGGCATGAAATTTCAACCCTCCTGCCTCAGCCTCCCAACTGCTAGGTATACAGGTGTGGGTCACCACACCCAACTCAGCCCAGAGTGAGCAACTGATGCCATGGGGATCCTTTCTTTCTGAGGTTGCACAACAGGTCTTTTAGAAGGCCTCACCCTCTGGAGCTGCAGCGTGACATTCACACATACGGACTGGATAACAGCGTGTCCAAGTGTTCCTCAAGATACCCTGGGGGTGGTTCATGGGACAGATGGGCCTCAGCTGGAGGACTGTGGGCTGGAGACTGTACTCATCTTCCCGCTTTGCTGGACTGTAACAGCTCCCATAATAAAAAGCACTTTAAAAGCCATGTTGCTTTCCTTTTTTATATGCTTCCTGACCTATAACAAACATCCTAATGTCAAAGGTAAGCAAGCAAACTTTGCAGAAAGTCTTTAAGATGAGGGTGTGGGACGCACACACGTTAGGTTGGTCGCACTGAAGACACAGCTCAGCTGAACGGGACACTGCCATCACCCGTGGCTGCATTCCTAACAGGTGACCTCGAACCCAAGCATAACTGAGGTCCTCAGCAGACATTTCCCATAAGTCTCCATGAGTTCCAGGTGGCCGCACACTCACACTGGCCCACAGAGCAACGATTACTCCAACATGGCCTCAGGCCACCCTGGAGACAGGCACACATTCCACAGCTTCCTCACTAAGGCCCTCACAGGACCTGGAAACTACTCAGCTGCTGCAGGCTGCCAATGAAAAACCACTGCCACTTCGTTCACTCTCAACACAGACAGTCCACAGGGAGCGAGGTCTCAGGTGAAAACAAGGAGCTCCTGAGAAGCTGGCCCTGTGCTCTCAGGATCTCCTTGTTGGGCAGCCCCCAAGGAGTGACCTGGAGTCTGCCAGACTGAGGGGCTACTACCTCCCAGACACTTGGCCCCAGAGGGTCTTCAGCCAGGACAGTCAGCTTTTCATCACTGTGACAAAATACCTGAGGAAAACAACTTTAAGGAGGAAAGGTTTACTTTGGCTGATGGTTTCTGAGGATTTATGGTCCCCTGGCTCCATTACTCTGGGCTGTGGTCAGGGCCTCATGGAAGAGCTATTCACCTCATGGGACCCAGGAAGCAAAGGAAAGGCAGGGAGACAGTGAGGGGTGGAGACAAGATATAGCCTTCAAAGCACACCCCCAGTGCCTACTTCCTCCCACCCGACCCCACACCCCAGGCCATAAAGCCATAAATTCATCAGTTACCTTTCTGGCCCCACCTCTGAATACCGCTGCACTGGGAATCAAGCTCTCAAATTTGAGTCTTTTGCTCCGTATTTAAACCGTAGCCTTTGTGCTTCCATGTCTGCCCACCTCTGGACTCCTCAGAGGCCTGGTCCCACACCCAGGTCTTGGCTGCCCAGAAGCCCACAGGCTCTGGGTTGTCTCTGACCCCAGACCCACCCCCAGGAATGCCACAGCTTAGAGCTGTGCATTGGATCCCTCATAATTTAGACTTTTGCACCAAAGAACCAAAGTCAGGATTTGTAACTTGTACTCTGCCAAAGCTGAGGGCACCATCAAAGATCTGTTAAAGGCAGCACCATCATTTCCAAAGCATGCACATGTGCAGATATTCTGTTCTCAGAAACAACACAGGGAGACAGAGCCTAAGGAAAGGACTTTGAGCCTTTTGTTTTTCTTTTATCAGCTCATTCTAATCAGTATCTCCCTTTCCTAAGTCCAAAGAAAAAAACCTAGGAAGTTAGCTAAGAATGGCATCTCTGGCCGGCCATGATGCCCTCCTGTCCTCCATGGGCAACTCTAGGGCAGGAGGCTGGGCACATCCTCCTATCACATGGCTCCCAAGCACACCACTGCTGTAAGTCCTACCCAGCAGGGCATCTCCCCATCCCTTCCTTCCGTCATCTACAGAACGTCCACCCTTGAAATGAGTTCCCACCACACCATCTTTTTAAAAATGTGTTCCACTATCCCATCTTGAAGATGCCCTCTCTGTGCAACTGCTGTCCCACGAGAACTTTTCCCAACCAAATGTCCTGCCACCTCTATGAATACTCATATTCTAGTCTTATACTCTTTACAAATGCATCTTTATGTTATTCTTAGAAAAACATATCTAATACTTTAGGCAATGAGTGACTAAGAGCAGGAGACTGGGGTGATTTCCACCCTAAACTCACTAAAAACCCTAATTGTGTTAAACTTCTCATCTATCAAAAACAGGTAGGGAGGCCCAGGGATTTAGCTCAGTGGTTCCACGACCTGCCTCGAAAGCACAAGGTCCTGAGGAGTTCAATCCCTGGTACCAAAAAAAAAAAACAGGTAGGGAAACCAGCAAGGTGTTGCATGCCTATGATCTAAGCTACGTGGGACCAGCCAGAAGAACCACAAGTTTGAGGCCAGTCTGAGTAATTTAAAGAGATCTTGCCTCAAAATAAACGAATCAGGGCGGGTGATGCAGCTGAGTGGTGGAGCACTTGCCTAGCACGCACAAGGCCCTGGGTTCAATCTCCAGTACTGCAAAACAAAATCTAAAACCAGCAGGACAACCTAGACAAGCAAACTCATAATGCAAATATTCTAAAGCCACTTTTGAGGTTACATATTGATTCTGTTTAAATTATTACAAATAATGTAAATCTATTTCATAACTTACAAATCCACAACCAGGAGGACTAAGAAGAAACATGTGCCGAGCTCACCCACACTGGCCAGCACCCTGTGCAGCACTTTGCTGAAAAGGAGAAAGCTCCCATTACATGAGACGATAGGATTCTAGCTTAGAAAGGCCCCAATCCCACCTAATTCTCCAACTTCAGGGGTTGTTTTCCTGCTGACAATTCAAAATAACATAGCATAAACTCTCCAGCTCACTTCTATGAGGAACTTGGTTCCCCAGTTCCTGCGCCCTTGCGGGGCTGGGAGTGGACACACTACCACACAGGGAACATTCCACAGGCCCAGTCCTGCCCCAAGAGGCAACACAGCCCGATGACCACAAGGCAAGCTCCCTCAAGGGAGGTGCAGGAAATCCTTGCAAGAGCCTGAGCAGTGGCAAGCTCTTCTACTTCCACACATGCTCAAGCCAGGAGCCACATAGCCCACTTCCAGAAGAACAAGTCAGATACAGACAGACAGAGCAGCAGCCATGGACAACACATTCCTGGTGCGGTACCTTTGTTCCCAGGCCCCCACCGCCCCACAGCACTAAAGCTGAAGGCTGACAGACAAGCCCACTCACAATGCAGGGCAGAACAGAAGTTGGCTAGGCCAGCCAAGGTCACCAGCACATTCCCACAGGTCCACTCTTTCCCTGAGGGACATCGGTGACCTGGTGGGGACAACCTGGCCACATCCCCCAGAGATCGGCCTGTCAGACCCCCAGACGGATGCTACAGCAACACTGAAATGTTATCAGAGCGCAAACAGGAAATAAGAGTTACTTGTGAACCTTAGGTTGATAGCCTATCGCACAGTGGGCAGAAGCAGCTCTCTGTAGAAATTAAAGGGCAGAAGGTCACAATCAGGGATGGAGAACGGGAAAGCTAAAGCAGGGAACAGCAAGACAATGCCTGGGGCTGGGGATTTAGCTCAGTGGTGCTGCTGCCTGCCTCATAAGCACAAGGTCCTGAGTTCAACCCTCAGTACCACACACACACAAAAATAAGACAAAGTCTGCTGCATTGTCTGAGCACACTGCAGAAAATGCCAGCGGTTCCGTGGCCAAGTTGGAAAGTGGCGGGAGCCCAGGCTCTCTCCGTCAGCACCTCCTAAGTAAGACGCCAGGGGGTCCTACAGCCGCTCAGGGGCCTCACCTCTCTCCACTGAAGCAAGGCCACTCTGAGTGGACAATGCTTCTTGGCCACCTTCTTCAGTACTTCTAACTTCAGAGGTCCACTTAGGTGCTGAATACCTTGGCCCCATGAGACCAGGGGACCTCTATGCCAGTCTTGGCTTTTTGCAAACATTAACTGAAAAAAGGCGCAGCATCTCATGGTGTCAGTTCAGGTCTAAGAGGGTTCGAATCTGCTCTGGCCAGTGCACCTGCCACTGGCCACCGGTGACTATGACCCCAGGAAATGTGCAGGTGGGACGGAGTGGTGAGCTTTCGATGTAACTCCTCAGCAGCCACACTGCCTCAGAGCACAGCCCTGGGCCTCCTGGGCTGGGCCATCATGGGATCTTGAGCTGACCATTTCTCAGCCTAGAGCACTCAACAGCCCTCAAAAGGCAGGAGAAAATGAAGGTGGGCAGCAGTCAGAGAAGGGACTTGACAAATCCAGGCCCACTCAGGAGGTGGCAGCAGCAGAGCTGGCTGACACGCCACAGCACCCTTGCAAAGGCCAGCCTTTCAATGGGACGTGACAGAGGGCCACCTGGACAGGCCATCTTCATCCTTACTCCAGAACCACCATGCATTTCTCACTCTGCAGTCACAGAAACATGCTCTTGCTAATTGTTAAGGAAAGACTGAGTGCTAATATTCCTGTCCTTGTAAAAGCTTACTGGCTATTTTTACAGATTTTGAATAAATTTAGAATCAAATAAACAATCTCTTCTCTACTGACAACGAAAACCTTTTTTAGAGACAAAGTGTGTGTGACATGCTGCCTCTGGCCCAGCCTGCACATCATCACTGGGGAAGGCACATGGTGCCCGACTCTGCCCTTAAGTTTAGCTTGATGATGGGGAGGAGCTGAGAGGGACCTTCATCGAATACTAGCTCCTTATCCTTCCGCAAACACAGTGATGTCCAACTGTATAAGAGCCATTATAGTGCTCTTTTGAGGGCAATACCAATAGGCTTTATGTTCTCCATTTCCTCAGCTTTCACGGCATCTCAGCCTTCCTCAGGATCCTGTGGCTATTCTTAGTCTGGGCCATATGAAATTCATCACAAACTCAGCTGCTTAATTGTACTCAGCACTTACAGCTGCTTAACTGAAGAACCCAGTTCAGCTTTCCATTCTAATAAAATGGCAATGAACGCACAAGTCGCCAACCACTAATTCGAGGTATTAAGTCTGCACTAGCCAGCCAATTTTCTCAGCCATCACAAAAAGAATTTGTATTTGGAATTAGTGCAGGAAACAGAAAGTTTGTAGATTTGAGAAAAGCAAGGGAAACAACAGCATTAGTTGCCCAGTGTTTCCCACTCTCAATGCCAGCAGGGTAGCCTAAGACATGGCAAAAGGGAGCTGGGCTTGGTGGCACACACCCGTAATCCCAGCACTCTGGGCGGTTGAGGCTGGAGGGTCACAAGTTCGAGATCAACCTGGGCAACTCAGCAACTTAATGAGACCCTGTTTCAAAATTTAATGAAAGCAGTCTTACGAGGAAAATTCATAGCAGTGAATACACATATTAGGAAAACAGAATGAGCCCAATTTAACAACCTGATGCTGAACCTCAAGCTTCTAGAAAAAGAGCAGGACAACCCCAAAGCTCATACAAGGGAGGAAATTATAAAGATCGGAGGAGAAATCAATGCAATGGAGACTAAGAGAACGATACAAAAAAAAATCAATGAAGCCAAGAGTTGGTTCTTCGAAAGAATCAACAAAATTGACAAACCTTTGGCCAACCTTGTCAGAAAAAGGAAAGAAAAGGCCAAAATCCATGCAGTTAGGAATGAAAAGGGTGAAATTACAACAGACCCAGCAGAAATCCAGAGGATCATCAATACCTACTTCCAGAACCTATATGCCAATAAGATGGACAATACAGAAGAAATGGACAGATTCCTAGATAAATACGAATTACCAAAGTTGAATGAAGAAGACCTAAAAATTCTGAACAACCCAGTATCAACCAATGAAATTGAAAATGTAATTAAAAACTTATCAACTAAGAAAAGCCCGGGCCCTGATGTCTTCACTGCTGAATTCTACAAGACATTTAGAGAGGAACTGCTGCCACTACTGTTTAAACTCTTCAATGAAATTGAAAGGAAAGAAATACTCCCGAATTGATTCCTGGAAGCAAGCATCACCTTGATCCCCAAAGCAGAGAAAGACCCAACCGAAAAAGAGAACTATAGGCCAATCTCCCTAAAGAACATAGATGCAAAAATCCTTAATAAGATAATGGCAAACAGAATGCAGAAGATCATCAAGAAGATCATACACCCTGATCAAGTGGGATTCATCCCAAGGATGCAGGGATGGTTCAATATACGAAAATCAATCAATGTAATACACTATATCAATAGAGCCAAGGACAAAAATCATATGATTATCTCAATAGATGCAGAAAAAGCATTTGACAAAATCCAACATGCATTTATGATAAAAACCCTACAAAAAATTGGAATAGATGCTCTCTACCTCAAACTGATAGAAGCCATCTATGAAAAACCAACAGCCAATATCATACTAAATGGTCAAAAACTGAAATCCTTCACACTAAAATCAGGAACAAGACAAGGATGTCCACTATCACCACTCTTGTTCAATATACTTCTGGAAACATTAGCCTCAGCAATTAGACAAGAGAAAGAAATAAAAGGAATAAAGATAGGTAATGAAGAAGTCAAATTGTCATTATTTGCAGATGACATGATACTCTATATAGAAGACCCCAAGAACTCCACCAAAAGTCTTCTAGACTTAATAACCAAATTCAGTCAAGTAGCTGGTTACAAGGTCAACACACAAAAATCAATAGCTTTCCTCTACACCAATGACAGACTCACTGAGAGAGAAATAGGGCAAATAATTCCTTTCATAATAGCATCCAAAAAACTGAAATACCTAGGAATCAACCTAATGAAAGAAATCAAAGACCTCTTCTCTGAAAACTATGGCACTCTGAAAAGAGAGATTGAAGATGATATCAGAAAATGGACAGACATCCCCTGCTCCTGGGTAGGAAGGATTAATATAGTGAAAATGGCCATACTTCTAAAACTGCTATATAGATTTAATGCAATTCCAATTGAGATCCCAGCAGTATACTTCATGGACCTTGAGAAAACAATCCAAAAATTCATTTGGAAGAAGAGACCCAGAATAGCAAAAGCAATTCTAGGTAACAGAGACATGGCAGGGGGTATCACAATCCCCAACCTGCAACTATACTACAAAGCTACTGTGATAAAAACAGCATGGTACTGGCAAAGAAACAGACTTGAGGACCAGTGGAACAGATCAGAAGATGCAGAAACAATGCCAGACACACTCAGCCACCTCATCTTCGACAAAGGAGCCAAACACCCTCACTGGAGGAAAGATAGCCTCTTTAATAAATAGTGCTGGAAAAACTGGGTTTCAACTTGCCAAAGATTAAAACTAGACCTGTATCTCTCACCATGCACTAAACTAAAATCAAAACGGATTAAAGATCTAAATATTAAAATAGAAATTCTGAACCAGTTGGAACAGAGGTTAGGTAGAACCTTTGAAGACATTGGTGCAGGAAAAGATTTTATGAACAAAACCTCAGTTGCCCATGAACTAGCACAAACAATCAACAAGTGGGATCTCTTCTTATTAAAAGGCTTCTGCACAGCAAGAGAAACCACCAGCAGTGTGAAGAGACAACCCACAATGTGGGAAAAAATCTTCACCTGCTCTTCCTCAGACAAAGGTCTACTATCTCAAATCTATAAAGAACTTAAAAAGATCAGACCTCCCAAATTTAAAGACCCAATCCAAAAATGGGCATCTGAAATGAACAGACATTTCTCAAAGAAGTAGAAATAGCAAAAAAATACATGAAAAAATATTCAACATCACTGGTCATTCGAGAGATGCAAATGAAAACAACGCTGAGATTCCACTTCACTACAGAAAGAATGGCTGCTATCATGAAATCAACCAATAACAAATGTTGGCGGGGTTGTGAGGAAAGAGGAACCCTGCTCCACTGCTGGTGGGAGTGTAGACTGGTGCAAGCACTGTGGAAATCAGTATGGAGATACCTCAAAGAACTAGGACTGGAAGTCCCATTTGACCCTGCTATTCCACTGCTGGGGATCTTCCCCAAAGAATTAAAAGAATCATACCACAGTGATATATGTGCACCATGTTCATAGCAGCACAGTTTGTAATAGCTAAAACTTGGAAACAGCCCAAATGCCCATCAACTGGAGACTGGATAAAGAAAATGTGGTTTTTTTATAAAATGGAGTATTACTCAGCCATAAAAAATGAGAAATTAGAGACATTGATAGCTAAGTGGATGCACATTGAGGCAATACTCTTAAGTGAAATAAATAGGACACACATGAATAAATACCAAATAGTTTCTCTGGTGTGAGAAACTGAAAGTGTAAATAAGGACTAAATGTATAATAGGTAATGTGAAATAGGAAGAAAAGGGGCAAAGGGGAAGGAAGTGGGAGGGCTAGGGGAAAGGATAGAAGGGAATGGGATTAACATGAGAAAATGGAAAAATAGGAACAAAATCTTTGTAAATAGGGAGGAATGGAGGGGTTGAAGGGAGGGGTGGACAAGGGTGAAAAATAAGAACCAAGAGAGACTATGTAAAGGTGCAAATTTCCAATGATGAATGTCATTATATTGTATACCTAAAATGTACCAATGATTAGAATGAATAATCGATAATGCAAAATAGGAAGAAAAGGTCCAAAGGGGTAGGGGTAGTGGGAGGGGCAGGGGAAAGGAAAGAAGGGAAAGGAAAAATGAAGAGAAATGGAAAAAATGGAAATAAAGTCTTTGTAAATAGGCAAGGGTGGATTGGGTGAAGGGAGGGCTAGGAATGGGGAAAAAATAAGAACCAAGATGCATCATGTAAAGGTACAATTCCCAATGAGAAATGTAATTGTGTTGTATACCTACGATGTACCAATAAAAGAATTTAATACAAAAAAATAAATAGAAATAAAACTTAAATTTAAAAAGGCTGGGGATTTAGCTCAGTGCAAAGACCATGGGTTTAACACTCAGCACACACAAAAAAAGAGGAGGCAAAGGGGAGGCTCAGCAGGGTCCCTGAGAGGCAGCCACGGGGGCTGTGATGTCCCTGAAGAGACAGTCTCAAGCCCACTGTCCATGATAAGTTTCCTCAAATATCATCCTCAACTTGATCAAAAAGCTCAGTATTGAGCTCCGTAAGTGCCAAGAATGTATCACACACTTTAAGAACACTATCTTATGATCCAATACAACATATTTCCAACACACAGGAGTCGAATGTTGCTCTTTCGTTCAGTAACACTTGTTTTGATCAACCTCATCACCATGCAACACAGAAAAAAGCTGTTCCAGTGCCACCGAGGGAGTGCTGAGAAAGTTCTGGGCGGAGGCTCCCTACAGCTCACAGCTTACCAAGGGGACAGCAGAATCAGACAAGCGAATCTGTCCCCTCCCCACGCTGCTGCGTGTGCATCCCTGACTGAGGAAATCAACAGCCTTGGCGGGCGCAGCGTGGGGGAATGTGCAGCTGCAGAACTCGAAGCCTCATGAACAGGACAGTAAGGGAGGCTTTGGGCAAAGGCCACTGTCCTGCAGGGTCCCCTGGATGTCCTCAGGGCCCCTCTGGCACCCTGGCCCTTTCATACGGGTTCCATTATAAGCCTTTCCTTCTCATCTTGTCCAACTCCCTTTGTCCCTTCTAACTGGTTTTACTGTTCTGAGAAATTTATCATTGTAAAATCAGACCTGCCCAAGACACTGCAGGAGATGGGTGTTCCAACCGACAATGACGTCAGGAAAATAAATCCCTGAACCAACACCCCCACCCCCACCCACCTCCCTGCTTTAAAAAAAGGAAAGAAGGGCCGGGGATTTAGCTCATGGGTTCCACTGCCTCCCTCACAAGCCGAAGCACCCGAGTTTGATCTCCGATACCAACCAAAAAAAAAAAAAGGAAGAATGCTAAGTTCTGTGTGTGCTCATTCCCCCCAGAAAGAAGACTCCGACTATTCACTAAGTTTCGGAGGGTCCTTGAGCCAAACGGGGGTTCTGACCCAGCTCTGGGCCACAGCACTGCCTGGGACCCCTTGCAGGTGACCCACACCCACATCACTCCTGGACGCCCAGTTCAGGGCAGCACCTGGGCCTGGAGCCTGCACTTCCCCAACGCTGCCCAGGTGTCCAGGTGTGATAGCTCATCCATGTCGCCCCAAGAGCCTTCCACCCAACAAGCCTCAGTGCCTGGCCCAAGCCCAGCCAGCTGCACTGAGCTGCAGGGACACCTTGCCACCAGGACTGCGCCTTCCTCACCCCACCTGTCAACCCCACCTCAACCCAGAGGACTGACTTTGCACAGGTCACTGAGAAAGCATACACAGGCACAAGACACACCTGGGACCTAGCCCTAGTCCTCTCAGTTTCTGGGGCGGCCCCACACTCTAGCTCACATCTGACACCGACTGTCATCACCAACTGTGCTCCTGCTCCCTCTACAGGGGGTCCTGGCCTGGATATCTGATCTCACATTCACCCTGTTTTGTTTTTTGTTTTTGTTTTGCAGTACCAGGGATTGAACTCAGGACCTTGTGTTTGCCAGGCAGGCATGGGGCCACTGAGCTACATCCCCGCCCCCTCACCCTGGTTTTAAGGCAGTGACGGTGATCACTTCTAGACAAGCACAATGGCACAATACCAGACTGTAGCTGGCCCTTTCCCACAATCAGCCCCATCAAGCCTTTCCTTTATTCAGTAAAACACATTAACTGCATACCTGTCGTGCCACCACCGCTGCCTCCCTCTCCCCAACCCTGGGGTGCTTCGGCATGTTCTAGAATCCAGATTCAGCCCAGCCACCCTACCGACCCTTAAGCACCCCCGACAGCCCAGAAAGTTTGTTCTCTGGCCAGCTTTCTAGTGGTCCCAGCCTCTCCGGGAAAGGTCTGTACTCAGGACCTGGCTGTGCTGAGATCAGCTGAGAGCCCCTGGAATGACGCATGGCTCGGCAGCAAGGACAGAGGCTCCAGACCCCAGAGCCAGGCCAGGAGGCACAGGCCTAATACCCAGACCAAGGCCAGGCACTGCCCTTCCCGTCCATCCAGCATTCCTCAGGCACAGGCTACAAGCCTGCAGCATGTTTCTCAAAACTAACCCAACAGGCATTCCACCGCAAAGGAGAAAGACCCACAAACACCAAGGAACAGTCCATACATGCACACATCCTCAAATCTAGTCCATTCTGAAGCCTCACTTCCCCTGAGCCTGACTCAGACTGTGGTATTTGTACTACCAGAAGTTCCAGCTGAAAGAGATGAGCGCTTTGAAATTCTGCCAAGTGACCCCACGTTATTCTGGGATTTGGAAGAAAAGGGAAGAATGTCGTGAAGTTCATGGAAATACCGCAGTGAGCTGCTTAATCACATTTATTAACAAGAGCTGCAGGTGTGGCCCAAGGGAGGCTCACTCCCACATCACAGCTTGAACCCAAACAAGCAGTCTGATGAGGCTGTGACACTAACAGATGAAATGTATTAGCAAAAACATTTTGAAAAGGCAAAAATGATGGCACAAACATTAATTAATTACTGTACATGGAAACTACATTTAAAGTGTCAAACTAGAACCTTAAATAGTCTTAGGATTTAAGTACTTTTTGTAATAGTCATGTTCAAATACAGTACTTCCTTTCAGTCTCAAGGTTACAAATCAACCTTGAAGCACACTAAATCTTGGAATTAATCCTTACATTTAACAATTAGTACTAAACGCTGTTAGGTGTCCACACGCAAGTGGAAATACAGCAATGAGGAGGAGACAGTGCCACACACCCAGCAGTGCAGTCCACAGGGCCTCAGCAGGTCACAGCAGTCGCAGCCTCAACTGTCCGAGGATCTTCTCATAAGACCCTCGCCTGATGGTCCCTCATTCCACAGTAACTAATTCCCAACAGAAGACAAGTTTGCGGGCCAAAGATTTTCCCGGCTCCCTCTTCAGACTGCACTGGTGTGTGTCTAGTGTCATTACAGGGTGTCACCTTCAGCACTCCTGGGTAGGGGAACCGAGGATGTCCAGAGGGCCTACAACATACCAGACGCTTGATGCTGTATTTTCACATACATTTCTCACAATCACCCATTTTACAGCCAAAGATATGAGTGGACAAACAGTGACCTTCCTCCTGCCAAACAGCCCCGGTGACAAGACCCAGGGCCCCAGCCTGAGCTCCCCCAACCCCTCACACCCACCTGCACAAGACAGTTAATCTCAGGCTGTGATGTCAACCACTGAGGGCCATCACCACCGCTGCTCAGAGACAGCTGCCCTACCTGCCTCGGGCTGGCCCCAAAGGGACAACCAGGAGGACAAGGCTTTTCTGAGACATCAGAAGAATTATTTTCAAAATGCAGTAAACTTGCAGACAGCATAGAATGTGAAATAGATCAATCATCATAAAAAAGGGAATGTTAAATTTTCAGTCAGCGGAATATCAAAAGACTTTAAAAGTCGAGCAAGTCTCAAGGAACATCCAAGAAACTTTTGCTAGCATTTCCAGGGACATGAAGAAGAGACGAGAGAATGAAAGCCAAGAGGCACTTTTTCAAATATTAAGAGAACACTGCTCACCAGGGATTTAGCTCAGTGGTTTCGCTGCCTGCTGCGCAAGCGCACAGACCCGAGTTCGATCTCCGGTAGCAAAAAAAACCAAAAAAACAACAAAAAAAGAGAACACTGCTCATTAAAGCAGAAAGCACAGGAGTCTGACCACCCCAGATGCACCGGGAGGAGGGAGAGGAAATGCCCAAGCATACGTCTAAGGTCTGACTACAGACTCGGATGGAAAGGAAAACCTCAGCCTCGAAGCTGGATCCACACCTGCCCATTCAAACTCACCCTCTTCTCTCAACAAACACCAACAATTTCACTAGTAACAAAGGCACTGCACAGCAAGAAGGGTATTTCTGCAAAATGCTGGATGGCCAGATGGAGGGAGGATTTCATTGTACAAGAAACAAAAAATGGTTTTATAAACATGAGAAATGAAAATCTGTTACAGGTGCTCCAAGAACCACAGTTCAGACATATAGTACGCAGCACGATTAGAATATTCTCAACAAAAGTTTGTTTCTTTTTTAATGTGGCATTTCTGAGCTAAATCCCCGGCCCATAACAAAAGTTTTAAATGAAAATCTTCGTATTAAAAGGCAGTGTAGGGGGCCCGGGATTTAGCTCAGTGGCACCTCGATTGCAAGGTCCTGAGTTTGATCCCCAGTATTGGGGAAAAAAAGGCAGTGTATTCCCCAGTACCACTAATTAAAACATGGCACAGAGGGGCATCTCTCCAGCTGGGGGTGTTGGTGTTGCTTAGTAGTAGAGTGCTCACCTGGCATGCACGAGGCCAGAAGAAAGAGGAATGTGAATTCTGGAGCCACACTGCTTTGGTTCAAGTCTTTAAACTATAATGTACTGCTGTGTAATCAGAAGTAAATTACTTAACCTCTGTTCCTGTTTCCTCCCAAATGATCAGAGGATAAAGCTGGCGCCTGTCTAGTAAATTGCTATAAGGTTCACATGAGTAAGGTGACTCTACAGTTCTCACAACAAACTGGAACAGGGCCGGGGCTTTAGCTCAGTGGTTCTGCCGCCTGACTCGCAAGTGCAAGGTCCCGAGTTTGATCCCCAGTACAAAAAAAAACCAAAAAACAATCTGGAACAATAACTGTTAAACACTTTATCACCCCCTCAGATAAAAGCCATTTTTTTTCTTCCTGTACCAGGGATCGAACTCAGGACCTTGTGCTTGGAAGGCAGGCGCACTACCACTGAGCTAAATCCCTGGCCCTAAGAGCTATTAACAGAAGGCTACGTGAGGTAAACAAGGAAGGTAAATTCTACGAGATGCAGCCACCCATTTCCTCATCATCATGTTTTGATGACAGCACCGTGGCAGGCACTGTGCCGCAAAGGAGGAAGTGCCACCCTCCAGGTTCCTGGCCCCAACAAGGGAAAAGTGAATTAACACTGGAGCACCTGTGTGCCACAGGGGTGCAGAGATGCTTCCATTTGCTCCTCACACCAGCCAAAGCAGATGTCACATGCCAGACAGGGAATGAGGCTGGGAGAGAGAAGCAAGGCAGCAGCGATGAGAACCCTTGTCCCGGGGCACCTTCCTCTCCAGCTGTTCCCTCAACAGCTCCAAGGGGCTGGCAGGTCATGTAGCATGGCTGCCACCAGGCCGGCAACAGCATTCAGAAGTTTGTGTCAATCGGCAAGTACTGAGACTACTTCTGCAGGTGCGCAACGGCAGCCCCAGGAAACGCTGTGACTCAGTCCGAGCTCGTTCCCTGTGTTCAGGACAGAACCCCTCAGGCCAAGGGTGCCTAGAAATCAGACTACCCAACACTCGCTGGGTAAAAAGTTCCCAACGGTACGCACAGTTGGCCAGCATTCGCGACTCAAAGGCAGAAACAAAGAGGGTGGGGGTGGGGGTCACACGAGGTGGCTCGAGGGAGGGGACAGGCACAGGTGGCGTCCCCGAGAGCAGGGAGGACGGGGTCGCTCGGGGTCTGCCCGCCGCGCGCACACAGCGGGCCCTGCCTCCCGGCCTCACCCACGTCCCGCGGGAACTCGCCGGGGCGCCCTGGGCCCACCCGGCCGCAGAGGGCGGGGGTGTCCTCCAGGGTGGACGGGAGCCCGCAGACCTCGCTGCTCGGCGCGGGCGGGGAGCCCGAAGCCCGAGGCCGCGACCCTAACTCCTCCCCTAGTCCCCGGGCGCCAGCAGCGGCCTAGACCCGGTCCGCGACGGCCTCGTGAGCCCCGTCCTTCCCCAGTTCTTGGGGTCGGCCTCGGCCTGAGGGCGTCCCACCCACCTGGACGAGATCCCTGCCTCCTGCACTGCCGAGCCCCGCTGCCGCCGAGCCC
Source organism: Heterocephalus glaber (assembly GCF_053883595.1). Lineage (NCBI taxonomy): Eukaryota > Metazoa > Chordata > Mammalia > Rodentia > Bathyergidae > Heterocephalus > Heterocephalus glaber. Next base: position 8,737,215 of record NW_028258410.1, read on the forward strand.
GGCCCAAGGCCAGAAAACCGCAGCTCTCAGCCCGCGACCCACTGACACCGAGGCGGAAGTGCGGCCCGCAGCCTCGCCGACCGACAGCGCGTACAGCCACTCGTCGCGCCTGGCGCTGTCGCGTAGGACATCGCTCACCCAATCAGCCTCAGGCCCGAAGGCCGCACCGGAGGGCGGGACTATGCTGCTCACGTCGCCCGGGTGACCTCTCCCCGCCCCCCCTCGGGAATCCCGCCTACTCGGAGGAATGACTGCACACATAACCAATCACTGCAGGGGAGAGGTGGAGTCATGCAGATACTGACCGGGGAGGGGCGAGCGAGGAGGAAAGGGCGTGGCCGAGGAAAATGCGAGTTTACAAACAGTGAGTCAGGTGGTCCCGGGCGGAGGCGCTCTGCGGCTCGGGCGCTGGGAGACTCGTCCCTCCACTGTCCTCCCGGGGGGGTGGGGGGTGGGGTGGGGTGTGTGTGTGTGTGTGTGTGTGTGTCGGGGGGGGGGTCCTCCAGATACTGGGAACGGGGTAAATGCCAAATATCATCCTCCCGCCTTTGCCTGCCACTCGTCGCTTACCAAAATCCCGCGTCAATATAGCCCTCCAACTGCAGCCCTGACTCTCCCGTTTAAAGCCCTCCGCTGGCCTCCCTTGGCCCCGCCAGCATGCCCAGAAGCTCAGGTGGCGCACCTGGAGCTTGTATCCCTACCCGGTGTTAGGCCTTGGACAAGTTATCTAACCTCTCTAAACCTGTGAGCACCCAGAGTTTCCTTTGCAAAGGAGTGTTCCCGCACCCTTATGCCATTTGAACTGGGACTCTGGTTTGTGATAAATGGAGTGAATGCACCAAGCGGCTATTCAGACTCAGCAACTGGTTGGGGAGAGCATATGGCCCTGTCCTGTCCTAGGAGGCTCAGCTCTGGGCTTCACTGCAGCTTCAGAGAACAGAGCAGAAGTCAAACGACTCTCATCTGCCTACAGACCACCCCAGATTGAAGCCTTGGACTGCTGGTAAGGGTCTTGCCACCTGAGGAGCAAGGAACATGGGAATGAAGCCAAAGATTGGAAGGAATAAGAGCAAATACCACTGAGCCACCTGGAACCAGCTGTAAGATCTAGCCTAGATTTTTCAGTCATCTGAACAACTGCATTTTCTCTTCTGCTCAAGTCAATTTAAGGTGGAGTCAAAAAGGTATAGGTCCCCTGAAACCGCAAGAACACTGATCAGTTACCCATGATCCCACAGCACATTGATGCACTGAGCATGCCTCTTCTACAGAGCCAGCCCTAGGGCCAGCACTCCCTCCTTGGAATGTGTCTCTCCACTTCCAGCAGAGTGTGTGTGTGTAACACACAGGTCTCCCTTAGCAGGACCAAGGGTGACTTGAAGGCAGGGGCCACCCTTGGCTACTTCTGTGGCCCCTAGGCAGATACTCTGCCCTCATAAATACTGCGGTGCTAATGAGTGAATGGGGCCTCTGTGGCAGGGGCCCAGGCCTCTTTTCCAGCCCCCCATCCCAGGGACTGCCTCAGCTCACTGGTGGGCCCACTGTCAGCTGGGCTGTGGAGATGTGGCAGGACTGAGAAGGAGCGCCCTGTGCTGCTCTAGAAGAGAGCCGAGATGGGAGGGAGGCAGCTGGCCTCCACAACAAAGGCGTTACCATGGTTACCTCTGAAGAGAGCGACTGTGCCAGCAGAGGGAAGGGTGCGGCGGCATGTGGCCCCCAAGCCAGGACAAGGACGACAGGATGGTTGCTACGGAGATGACCAGGCTGACCAGACTCCGTCCCTTCCCTGGAGGCCTGGCCTAGGACCAGCTCAAGGTCCTGGATGCCCACCACCCTCCACTCCCCTCACCCCAGTTCTCTAAGACTGACCCATGTTGTGCCCCCGAGAGGTTCAAGCACCCCCACGCACACCATCAGCTCCTGAGGTCAGAGGCTCAGGCAGAATGCCCTGCCATCTACTCAGGACCACCCTGGTTGAGTATGGCCATCTCCACCCTGGGGGTGGGGTGGGCACACTCCAGTGGCACATGGACCCTGGGCTAGGACAGGGTTTTACCCCCTTTAAACAGCTGCTGCCTCCTCCTGCCTGGTCCCTACTGTCGGAGTTGGGTGGTGGGCAGCTGAGGGTAAGCACCCCGAAGCCGGTGATGGGGATGCCCTAGGAGCACTTGGGGCACCTTTCACCATCTTTGCAAGGTCAAGAGGCAACTTACAGAGCCAGACTTGTGCAGGAATGAGACAGAAGAGAGGAGCAGCTTGGAGCCACGCCAGGATGAGGATGAGGAGGGCGGTGATTCTGACAGTGACCCCTGAGTGCGCTGTGACTTACATGCCTCGGCTGGTTTCCCCTCTGCAATGGCAAAGCAAGTGACCGCTGCAACATCATCCCCACTTTAGAGAGGGGCAGACTGAGGCTCCGACAGGTTAACTGGGGTGTGCAGTGAGGAAGAGGCAGAGCTCTCCCCAGACCAGCCCAGGCCCTACAAGCCCCTGCCTGTCTGTGACGGCCAGTCCCCACAAGGTCCAGCAGCAATGGCTATGTATGCTGTCAGGTTCTGAGATGTGCCAGTTTGGTGGGCCGTTCTGGGGTGTCTGCTGGTCTGTGGACCATGTTTGGGTGCATGCTCCCCCTTGAACTTTTTTGAGACCAAGCTAAGCCGAAGAGCAGTCCCACAGCAATGTCTGTCTGTGATGCCCCCAGCCCAGCGTGCCATGGATGATTAGCACCTCCCTGTCCCACCTTCTGAATTTGGGGGAGCAACATGGATGGCCCTCTGGGTCTTGAGAGGACCCTGGGAACCAAGCCAGGCCCGAGCACTCAGGGTGGAGGGCGAGGGCTCCCTGCCCGAATCTCTGGACCCCGCCCCGATTGTCTTAGCCCAGAATGAGAACGCATCCCCTCTGCTGCAGAGGCAGCTCACCAGTCAGTGGACATCATGATCCACGGCCCGCCCTCGGGCACCAGCTTCCCTGTGGGTGGCCAGGGCCACCAAGGAGCACATGCCTGGAGTGTCCAGCCTCCTGCCCTCTCCAATGAAGGAAGCACAGAAGAGAGTATGGCTCCCCATTCCAGATGGGGAAACTGAGGCTCAAAGGGCAGAAGCAGCTTGCCCAGGGTCCAATAGCCTAGCAGGGCAGCAGTGCCAGCCTTGCCCACAGCCCGCTGCCCTCCACCCCACTGCACACTGACCTGATTGTGGGTTTCTGGGTCTGGGGTTATCGCTTCATCTGGGCCCCAGTCCAGCACGGCCCCATCAGACCAGCCAGAGCTTGGCGTCCAAGAACCTGGTGCCTCCACATGACGGCCCACCTGGCTGGCCGCTGGAGGGCCTGGCCTGAGGTTTCTCTGCCCACTTCTCCCAGGCCTGCAGAGCAGGCTTCCACACGCCCTCCTGGGGCATCCATGGAGCCGGTTATATGGATGCAGCCAGGAGCAGCCTGACCACGGAGCCCTGGCCCTGTCTCACGAGGCTCAGGCCGATCCCTCCCCCCAACTTTCAAGTCTCCCTGCAACGTGACAGCACTCGGCTTTCTTGTCGTCGGGAAGAGGGTATTTTTAGGTTTGAACCCGCCTCATGAAGAGACAAGTTATCAATAGCAGCAGCAAAGGGCTTTTTCTTGTTCTTGTTCTTTTTATTTTTTCCCATGTCTTTGGGACCTGAACAGTCTGCACCCATTAAATTCTGCCAAAAGATATAAAGGAGAAAGGTGTTCCTCTTACAAACTTTTTACCCCGCAGCATCCTCACTGCGGGGGCTTTGCCAGCCAGCTCGGATCTGACCCCATCTGACTCAGCAGCCCCCACCCCACCCCCTGTCCTGTGTCAGGTTCATGTGCCCGGTGACTGTGACACTGCCCCGCAGGGTGAGGGCAGGGCTCAGGAATGTGCAGGACAGAGTGGGGCAGGAGGCCCTGACTTCCACTTCCGCTCTGGAGCCCTCCCCTGTGAGCTTCCTCGTAGCAGCCCAGTTTTACCCAGCACATGCTGTGTTCCCACACTGGGCTGCGTACCTCTGAATGCACTGTCTCAGCCAAATCCCCAGCCACCCACAATCGGGGTGATAGAGGGGTGCCGAGAAATCCGGGGGGCCTGCGGTCTCAAGGCCTCAGAGGCTGTCATCTGGCATTTCTGGAGGACCGGAGTCCCAGTCAAGCAGATTTGGGAAAACTGTTCAAGCAAAGCCAACAGGCATCCACCACAGCGCTTCCCGGAGCACTAGGGCACCAGATGGGCCCAGTGAACACCCGGGTCTATCAGAACCACGAAGCCTTCTCCGTGAAGTTGCTTGCAGGACACTGAGTGGCCTCCTACTTGCTGGGGGGACATTTGAGCCAACTTGGGTGCTTGCCCTTCAAGATTAGAGCTCCATGTCTGAGAAAGCCCAGAATAACAGACTCCAACAAAATGAAAATGTGCTTGTCTCTCATGTGACACAGCCCACACTGTCCAGGCTGGGGAAGCCGGCTCCTCTCTTACTGCGTCATTTGCTTCCACTCTCATTGCCACCTCGTAGCCCAGAATAGTCACAAATCTGGCCAGAAAGGAGGAAGCCTAGAGTAAGGGCAGAAGTCCTGATCCCTCAGATGAGTCAGCTTCCTTTGAAGGTCTATCCGCACAGATACACCAGGTACTTCTGCTCACATCTCACTGGCAAAACTTCATCCTATGCCACTTTAGGCAGGACAGCAGCATTTTAGCTAAGTGCATTGCCAGCCCAAGCAAAACAGAGCTAAGGGGATTATGGATGGCCCTCTGTGAGAGAGCCCTTCCTGCTGGTCTTACTCAAGAGGGACCCCTGAGACCACTGGACCCAGTGTCTCCCTAGACCCAGAGGTGTGGACACCCTGGAAGTGGGTTGTGTGTGCCCTGCAATAGTCAGACGCGGGCTCAGGATGCTGCCTCAGCGGGCAGCACTGGGCATGAGATGACCGTGCAGCTCAGTCCCTGGTACACTTGCCATGGGTGACCTGTGCCCCTCTGTCTGCGCCCAGCATGGTTGCCTTCTCCCTAGCTGTCTGTCCCCGGCTGGTGGGAGGTGGCTCACATCTCCTCTCCCCGTGCCTGTTGTGGCTGGCCGGCACTGGGCCCTGGGGACCACCCTGTGCAGAGCACGGACTCTGCAGACCACTGTGCAGGTTCTGGTCCCCTCTGCGGATCTCCCTAGGGACCCACGTGGGGTGGGAAGGGTGTGTGCACATCCGTGTGCGGAGGCTGGCAGGCTGGGAGCCGGAGGAGAGACAGCTGGGCTGGGTTGGATTTAGCTCACTGGAGCCAAGTGCGTTGGCCGGAGCCACTGGCTGGGCCTCAGTGCCAGGGAAGCGGCCACACCAGGGTGGGAGGGACGGCGGTTAAACATGCCTGGGGAGCCAAGATGGTGGGGCCCAGAGACAGATCTGGACTAAGAGCAGCAGTTTGTTCCTCTTCCCCGGGGCAGTCCAGGCCAGCGGACTTCCGCTCATGCCCTTCATGTAGGTGCATTCGGGTGGAGCTGGGGGGCATAGGTAAGACACAGCCAGGCATTCGGGGTCCCTCTGGGGACAAGTATGCTCCCCATCTCTTCCTGGGAGAGGAAGTCAGGGGGCAGAGGGGGATACACCAGGGCCCAGCATGCCACACTGTGGGTCCCAGCAGAGGGCAGACCCAGCCACCTGCCCTGTGGTCAGGGTGGAGAGGGGTGAGGTGGCCCCTCAGGCATCACCCTGTGACACCTGGGAGCTTCATGGTGAGCAGGCATAGACCCTGCAGTCTTGGTGGGGCCGAAGCTCAGTTCCCTGCATCTGGAAATTCTTAATCATCTCTGGCCAAGGGACCCACACGCTGGTCTGGCAGTGGGTCCTACAGAAGGAAAGTGCAGGGGAGAACATGGGCCCAGAGCTGCTGCAGCCAGCTGGGTGACCGTGCCCTCAGGCGCTGCGACTGACGGGTGAGCAGGCTGGGGTGTTTCTGGGGAAGATGAAGGGCCTGTAAGGGCCTCTGCTCCCGCTCCGCCAGTGCTGCCCCAGCAAGGGAGGAAGGGAAGGCAATTACTCGGGACCTCAGTCCTGTCCTCCCCAAAGCACTCCTGGAGACAAAGCTAGCTGGGCTTCAGGAGCAATGTGGGCCCTGAGCCTCCAGCCAAGCTGCATAGAGGAGGTGCTCAATAAATGCCCTGGTATTTGCAGACTGCTGGGAGCCGAGACAGAGCCTGGAGTCCACATGGACCGAACCCTGCCATTTGGGGGGCTTGGCCCCACCCTGGGGCTCTCTGTGCCCTCATTTCCTTGGGGTGGGCTTGGTGAGGTGTGTGGCAGCACTTTGAATGACAAAGACAATGAGCACCTATCACTCAGCTAGCATCCACCCTGTTCTCCAAGAACAACCTGGAGCCTCCCCACTGCAAGCAGACCTCACTTTTGGCCTCAGATGGGTACTTGACTAAACCCTGGGAGAGTTAGCCAGCTTGAGGATTTGGGCACAAGATCTTTCATCTACCTCAGGGCTGTGAGCTGGGATTCAGCCTGGAGGTGCCCTGCTAAGGGAGGGGGTGCCTGAGACGAGAGCAGGGCTGAGCCCGGGGCTGGGGAGACATAGGTTCTAGCATCATAGGGTGCTTCTGGATCCAGCCATGCCTGAAGGAGGTACCACTGCCAGTGGCCTCTCAGAGGTGTGACAGTTTCCACCCTGAAGAGTCCTGGCCAATCCCTGCCTTCCCACATGTGGGGAAGGTGGCCACCTGTCAAGCCAGGTTTCCGGGTTCTCTCTGCTCCTATCAGGGCATCCCAGGCTGGGATCACCCTTCCAGATGGTCACAGGTGATTCACTCAAGACAAACTCCCTGGATGTGTACTCCAGGGAGCCTGGGCTGCCTGCTTATCCAGTAAGGCAACATTGCATGGGGGGAAATCAGGCCCAGAAGGCGGTGCCTCTCGGTAACCCACATTACTCACACTCAGCTCCTCCAGTTCTGCTGGGACCAGGCAGGCACAGCTAGAAAAGGAGGAGGGTCACACCATGCCAGGAAGAGGCGGGCTCAAGTGAGCCCAGCGGAAGTGTCGGGGGGGGGGCCTGTGGGAAGCTGGGCGGGGGACACACTGGGCAGGGAGCACCTCTGGGACACGGATGCCCTGTCAGGACTACAGGAAGGAGCAAGGTGGCCCCGGCAGAAGATGGGCTCTAGTCTAGGTCTGGGGGCCGGGGCTCCTCTGGCTGCACTTTGTGCTGACTGCCATTATCCCGGCTGGAGATGGAAAGCACTGATGTCACCCTGGGAGTCCTTCAGGAATATCCAAGAGCCTCATGGGCTAAGCCTAGCAAAACCACAAGAGCTGCAGGGGGAACCCAGCCTGCTGGCCCCCAGACCTGCGGCCCCAACACTTCCCGGCATGGCCTGGAGGCAGCCCCGTTCCATGCTGCTCCTATTTCCTGGCTCTGTGTGTGTGTGCACATGTGCGTGTGCTGTGTAAATGAGTGAGCGTGCACCTGTGTGCATCCAGCAAGTGTTCCAGGGAGAGGCTCTGACAGCAGTCTCTCTGCTCCTGCCCTCCCAGGACTTTGTGGACGGCGGGGACATTTCTGACCCTGACCTGTCTCCTATGCAGAGGGAGGAAACAGGGTCAGCTTCCTCCTGGTGCCCAGTCCTGTGTCAGGAACACACACACAGATGTATCTGGATGCTCCCCACCCACCCCACCCCACCCCTGTCCCTGGGAGCATCCCCAGGCCCGTCCTTCCTCCCAGGCCTCGTCTTCATTAATTGGATCTGCTGCCCAGCACTGAGCGAACTTAGGCTCATTTGTTATTTTCCTGACAGGCACTGGTTCTCCAAGGAGCCACCCTGAATCCCCAGGGGACCCTGGGTGTAAACAGAGAGCCACCTTCCTTCAGGGTGGGGCCAGGCTGCCCCCTCCCCAGGAAGCTGCTCGGGGCCAGCCTGTGCTGGCAATCAGCCCCCTTCTGGGGCACCTGAAGCCGGTAAAGTGGAGAGAGAGAGCTAAGGAAGGAGAGCTCCATGAGGGGTCAGGGACCCCACATTTGCCCAAAGGCCTGAGCACACTCACACACACACACACACACAGGGCCAGAGGCCCCAGGACTGACACAGGCAGGATGGGGAGACCCAGGGAACCCTGGGGTTCAGAGAAGGTCCTGTGGGGAGGTGCCAGGCAGGGCAGCTGCAGAGGAGGCATGGAAGGGGCCGCCCATGTGGTCCCACAGAGGGGCCTCCAGAAGGCAGAAGCCTTTTCTGTGGCCAAGGGGTTTCCACCCCTCCGACTCTTCCAGCAGCCTCTGCCCTCACTGGGCCCTGTCCTCCTGACCCTCGGCCCTGACCTCGGTCCTGAAGGCCTCCTCCAGGGGGGACCCTTGGTGCTGCCTGCATTCCAGCAGGTGTTCGTCAGGAGGCCTCAGCAGAGAACCAGACACTCCGAGCTCTGGCCTCTGAGCCTTTGCAGTCTGGACCCTCGCCCCTCAGCTTCTCTTCTCCCCTAAGTGGAGACCCAGTCCCCAGGGCCAGGCAGTTTTCTGGGGTCCACTGACCCAGCCCCTGGCCTGGGGTGACCCTGCCTCTTGGGCTGGCCAGGGCAGGCAGGGAGCAGGCTGGGAGCAGGCTGCAGGCTTCCTCCTGTGACTGCCGGGGCCTCCTGAGTGGGCCTGCCCAGACCCTCATACCCTGTGGGCTCTGCCCCAGGCCAGAGCTGCCGCTGCCCCCCCCCCCACTGTCTTGCTCTTCCTCAGCCCATAGCTCGGTCTTCCCCGTGTGTCAGCAGTTGGCCAGTGGAGACACATGCAGAGAGAGGAACGCTGGCTTCCCAGCCGCCCCACCGATGCCCACCATGGCCGAGCACCCTGCACACACCTCTGCGGCTCTGCAGCTCCTGGGGAGAATGGGGACAGGACAGCAGCAGGGATGAGCACGGCTTTGCCTGCCACCACTCTTCCTCAGTCCTCCGTCATCCTGGGGTTCAGGTGATGGCAGCGCAGCCTCCCCCAGTCCTGCAGACACCATCCGGAAGCCAGGCCAATGCAGCGCACTCTGGGGTTCTCTCAGCAGCTCCCTGTCCCTCTGGGAGTAGAGGGAGATGGGGAGCAACCCAGAGCTGTGCAGAGGTCTCAGGGACACAATCCCTGTCTGAGAAGGAAGCAAACACAGAGAAGGGTGCGTTGCCGGGGCAGCCATTCTCTGAGAGCCTGGATGCAGCTGTGTCTGATGCTCATGCTCATCCTGGACTTCTCGGCCCAGCCCTGGGTGACAAAAAACACTCGTTTTCCTCAGGGCTTTCTTGGGTTGGTTTCTGTAAGTTGCAGACAATTAACAGCAACTCTGTCTCTAGATCTCCTGTCCCCCCTCTCCTTCCCAACACCTGGGCCTTGGGCCTGATTCTGCCTGGTGCTCAAAGTAGGGAGAGCGAGACCCAGCCTTTTATTCCAAGTCAGTGGACGCAGATACCATTTTTATCACACCCAGGCCCTGAGCTCATCAGGATGCTTGAGGAGCTGGCTTGGAATGTCACGGGGAGGGGGGGGGAGACAAAAAAGGCAAAATCTGCATTCCCATATTCAAATGAGCTCCTGCAGAAAGAGAGAGCAAATAGCGGTTACTCTGAAGAGGTGCCATGGCGCCGGACCCAGACCCTGACGAGGGCCTTGGCTGTCAGCAGCAGGACAGCTGGCCCTCCGCGGCCACTGTTCCCTCATTATTTCTCATTAGTGAGCCATGTCCTGAACAGCAGGAGCAGAGCTCTGTGGACAGTGACACTGGGCTTGCCCTTGGTTCAAGGGAGAAAGGTCTTTTCTGGCCCAGCAAAGGAAGCTGGAGGCAGAGCTGCCACCAGGGTGGCACTAGTTAGTACACAGGCCAGCAGCCCCCAGACCCGGATCGCCACTCGACCACTCCCCTGGGAAGCCCAACTACAAGTCAGTCTCCACACCCAAAGCAGAGCCCCGTCACCCCTCGACCTGCACCATGTCGCTCATGCCAACACTGTCTTCTGAGTCACCTCTGAGGGTCTTGGGGCTTACCCTCCCACCCGAGGGAGCTGAGCCCCTGGGTTTTGTACTAGGGGAGCTGTACCCGTGCATCCACAGAAACTACCAGGTGCCAAGAGGGCTCCTAAATTCCACACCTGTCCCCCCAACCCCCGTGTGCAGCAGGAGCCCCACCTTCTCCTGCTGGTCAGGGCCACTTATCCTTGACCTTCTTGTTTGTTGGTCCCTGGCCCCAAGGCCCTCAAAGTCCTTGTGCGGGAAGCCTTTGCTGTGTCCCCAGTGAGGACTTCTAACCCTACAGAGCCCAGAGCTTCAGAATGACCTGTTTAACAGTGGATCACTGAGAAGGATCCAAGCGGCCCACCTCTGTCATCCTCCTGGCTCCTCAACTCCTATGCCCCTCTTGTTGGAGATGTAGTGCCATGGAAGGGTCTCTGATTCGTGATCCACATCCTGTAGGACAGCACCCTCCCCACAGGCCATTGTCCCCAAGCTGTGTGCCCATGGGGGATCAGTCCCTGCCTCCTGTGAGGCCAGTTCCTCCTGGAAGGTGTGGCCAGCAATACGGCCCAGGTTTCCTGGCCCTGGGCCATTCTAGCCCCTTCTTTGCTGGGAAGTAGGCGCCCTGGCCGGACGTGACACCTGTGGATCAGGACTCCGTGAGCCCATGCATCATGGTGTAGTAAGAGAGGCAAACCCTAACCTGGACCAGGTACACATTGGGGATCCTGTGAGGACCAGGTCGGCAGGGGCCCAGTGTGTCCTCCAGACAGTGCCTTTGGCAGCTTGGAGCTGGACTGGGGCTGGTGGTCCTGAGCCCACATCAACCTCAGTGTGGCCACTGTGTCTGTGTGTGTCAACGTTACTCCTTGGTGGTGGATGCATTCTGGAGTGTGTTTGCATGTGACACAAAACCCATCATGCTGGGCCAGGGATTTAGCTCAGTGGTTCTGGCACCTTCCCCGCAAGGGCAAGATCCCGAGTTCGATCCCCGCTACCAAAAAAACCAAAAACCCATCATGCTGTCACCTACGGCCACACACCAGGCCCATGCCAGTGGTTCAGAGCTCCTGATCTCAATCTCCAGGCCTTTCCCTCCCAGAACCCTGACCCACCTGCCAGGACACTGGGCACTGCTCCTGAAATTGTGGTCTTACTGGCCACCTTCCTTTTCCTACACAAAGTGTACACCTCAGCCACTCCTTGGGACAGAGTCATCGAGGGCAGAAAGCCACACGGAGACTCCCCATTCACATGCATGGCCTAGGCCGAGTCAGGGCCCTGCCGCAGCCCTGTGTACAGGTGCTGGTCGCAGTGGTATGCCTACTGGCCTCATGGGCCTCCAGTTGAGGCCTGGGCCAGGCATGTGGTTGTTGAGACAGTGGGTTCCAGGATCCCAGGAGGGTAGGGGGCTTGTAGGTTCTGAACAAGGGCAGCTGGTCCTGCCCACTGTTAGTGCGTCAGGGGGCTAGTAAGGTCATGTGTAAGTGTTGGCAAGGAGTCTGGACAATAGGGGCGCCCACCACTAGCAGCCACTGTCATCAGACCCTGGGCCCCCATTCCCACTGGCCTTCACTTGCAGAGGAGGCTCTTCAGGCTCAAAGAAATATGGTGACTCACCCCGAGGTTACATGGTCAGACCCTCAGAGATGAATCCACCCCGACCCGAGCTGGGTGCCCTTAGGAGAAGGTCTGGAACCCTGAGCTTGGCGGCTTTCTCGGGTGACATAGTACACAAGCACACCATCTCTCCTGGTTGTGTGATGGACATTCTGTTAGCACACCACCTTAGGCTGCTGTTCCCCAGAATGTGTACGGAGCGATGGTGGGTAAGCTGTCCCGATGCAGCTACTGGGCAGAGAGCCCCCCAGGGAAGTGCCCCCCGCCCAGGTGGTCAGGGGTGGGCAGTGAGGAGGTATTTGGAGTTCTGGACATTTGTGGATGAAAGATGGAGAGGAGAAATGTCAGCTGGACATTCCCCATCCCCGGGGCCCCGGGCCTTTGCTTGGGGTATCAAGCTTGCTGACCATCACCAGGGCAGATGTGGCGGGGTGACAGACCTCACAGACCCTTGTTCACTTTGCCCCTCAGCTCTAAACAGAGAGTGGTTCCCACCAGGTGCCAAGGTGGGACACTGAGGCCCCAGCTGGTGAGTGAGAGCCCCCACCTACCCCGTGTCCAGAGACCTAGGGGCACATACAGCTCATCTGGCTGGAGCTGGCCTTGGGGGTGGCAGAAAAGGGCCTGGTAGAGACCGCTGGCCAGAGATGGGGGTGGAGCCCCGACCCCACAGGCCGGGCAGGCTGCACAGTGGTGTCCCAGTTTGCCCCTGGGCCTGTGCCTGAGCCCAGCACGCCCCTGCTCAGGGGCAAACTGGGTGGAAAGCTAGGGGCCTGTGGGAGGCGATCAGAGGCCTTCCGGGGAGAGGCCGAGCTGGACTCAGCCCTCCCCTAGGCAGTGCCCCAGCGGCGGGAAATAGCCAGCTGGCTGGGGCCACGGTCTGGGGCTCAGCTCTGCCACCGCCGAGCATCGCAGCGAGCAGGAGCTCCCTGACCCACTCCCCGAAGTTCGGAAGCGCCGCTGGGCCGCTGCCAGTGTGGGGCGCCGGTGCGCGGCGCTGGGTCCCTCCGCAGCCCTCCCCGCAGCCGCTCCCCACCCCCTCCCAGACTCATTCCTGTCCTCCTTGAGGCATCCGCGATGTGCGCCGTTGGCAGCCAAGCGGAGTCGCTGCTTCCCTCTCCCTCGGGCGCTGTTCCCTGTCTGCTGTCTGATGTCTGACTGTTTGCGGTCCCAGCTTGTCGCTGGGCGGCTGTTCCCCGGCTGAGGGTGGATGCGCGTCTGAGCGTGGGCATGTCTGTCTGTCTGTCTGCACTGAGCCGCACCAGGTAACTCTGTCCTTGACCCGGTATCCAAGCACGTGTGTGCAGGGTGGGGGGGTGGGGCGCCGCCCTCTGGCTCTGCCGCTCCACCCCCTCCCGCCGCTGGCGCTAACGCGGCAGCTGCTGCCGGGCTGCGCCCCTAGCGCAGTGACCTCGCCCGTCCGCTGCAGCGGGGACCGGCCCAGCGCGCTGCCCAGCCCGGGCCCTGCGCGCCTCTCCGAATGCTCCTCCCCGCACCGGAGCCTCCTGAGTCCTGGGCGCCCTGATTCCGGCTGGGTGTGTTTAGCCTCGTCTTCCCTTACGTAACCCACAGCTGTGGGTGCCTTGCGGGTCACCGTGGACCCTGCTTGAGGCCTTGCCCAAGGGAGGACTGAGACCAGGGTCCCATGCATACGGGGGTGTGGGCCCCTGGCCAGGAGCCTCTCAGAGACCCCTCCTCAGGACGTTATTCCCCAGGCACCCGCTTCTTCAGAGCGGGAGGTGAGGAGGGGCCCGGCGGGCGGCCCTGCACGGGGTGCGGGCGTTTCCCCCACTGTCCCCCCATGTCCCCCCGGGCTCCCGGCCTCCAACGAGGGCCGGGTCGGGGTCACTGGGGCCAAGACGGTGGGGAGGCCGAGCAGGTGGGGCTGGTCCCCGGGCGGGACTGCGGGGCCACCCCAGACACCGGGCCCGGCCGCGCCAAGCCCGGGCTCCAGCCAGCCCGCCGGCCGGCGGGCACGCGGCGCTGTCCGTGGTGCTGCCTCGCGGGCGGGGCGGGGGCGGGGCGAGGGCCCCAGCCAATGGCGGGGGCCCTGCGCGGGCGCGGGGGGGGGGGGGCGGCGGCTGGCTGGGCTGGGCGCACTCGCCGCGCGGCGCTCGGGGTGCACGGACGAGCCGGCTTGCGCGGGCTCCACTCCGCTTCGGCTCCTCCGCTGCTGCGGCGGCCTCGCGTTCCGGCCCAGCCCCAGCACCGCCCGCCCAGCTGCGACCCGGCCCCGCGGACCATGCGCCGCGCGCCCCCCGGGGGACCGGGCCGGGCCGACAGCCAGCACAGACGAGGCCCCCGGGCCGGGGCTCCACCCGGACGCCCAGGTCGCAGCCCGCGCCCTGCCCCGCGCCCCGGCGCCGCGTGAGCCTACGGGGCCATGGAGCGCGCGCTGCCCGACGGGGTGTCGAACGCGTCGGGGGCGCTGGCGGGAGAGGCGGCGGCCGCGGGCGGGGCGCGGGGCTTCTCGGCCGCCTGGACCGCGGTGCTGGCCGCACTCATGGCGCTGCTCATCGTGGCCACGGTGCTGGGCAACGCGCTGGTCATGCTCGCCTTCGTGGCCGACTCGAGCCTCCGCACCCAGAACAACTTCTTTCTGCTCAACCTCGCCATCTCCGACTTCCTCGTGGGTAAAGCCCCCCGACCCGCCGCCCAGGGGCCCGGGCGCTGAGCCCCGCAGGACGGGACCGGACCGGCCATGCTCGGAGCGCGGACGGCGTGGCGCCCTCCTCCGGGTCCGGCTGGGGCCAGGGGCGCGGGCGAAGCTCCTCGCCTCCCAGGCTGGACGGGGCCGCGGAGAGACCTCCCCGGGAGGGCCTGGAGCGGCGGGTGCTCGGCGCAGCGCGGGGCGCAGCGGGCGCGGGTGCAGCGCCGGCTGAGGCGCCTCAGCCAGACAAAGGCTGCGGCGGGCTCGGGACCCGGAGGGCGCGGGGAGGCGCGGGGAGGCGCGGAAGGGCACCTCTTGGAGCCCGCTGGGGAAGGGGCTGCGGGGCGCGGGGCGGGCGCAGGGCGGAGGAGCGCGCTCTCACGTGTCCGCGCGCTGCTGCCGGCTGGGGGGCGGGGCGCGCAGAGGGGCCGAGCGCCAGACACCTGTTGGGGCTGCCAGATGCTTCTCCCAGACACTGCAAGCCGGTTTTGGCGGTGGGAGTGGCTGGCGCGGCTGGAGCCCAGAGTCATTTACGCCAGGAAGGAAGGCTTTTTGGATTTTTAAGCTGAGGATGGAGGCTGTCCAACACCCAGGGTAGGGGCTGGGTCCAGCGTGGAGGCTGGGGAGACAGGAAATGCTCTTCCTCCTTCCCCTTGGGGGCTCCAAGGGCCAGACAGAAGTCCAGGGGTCCCCACGCCTGGTCCTCCCTCCTGTTCCCAAGTCCAGGGACCACTGGGGTCGGGGCTGAAGGCCTGGGGAATTGGAGGAAAAGATAAAGATTGCTAGTCACAGGCGGTGCCTGCCCTGAGAGCCCCAGGCCTGCCCTCTTTCCATGTGCTTGGTTTGACCCCAAGCCCCTGTCAACCATAGCTCCTTACCAGCCTCACTCTCCCGCAGGGGCCTTCTGCATCCCGCTGTATGTGCCCTACGTGCTCACTGGCCGCTGGACCTTCGGCCGGGGCCTCTGCAAGCTGTGGCTGGTGGTGGACTACCTGCTGTGCACCTCTTCGGTCTTCAACATTGTGCTCATCAGCTATGACCGCTTCCTGTCTGTTACCAGAGCTGTGAGTCCAGGGATACAGGCGCTGCGTTTCACTGAGGGGGGCATGGAGAGGGGCAGGGGCCTGGTGGGCTTGATCCCTGCTGGTCTCAGACCTGACATGTGGGCACTCTTTAGCCACGTGCCCACTCAGGGGCCATTTGCTGCTAGAGGACAGGTCCTGGCATGGCAGGAAACAGGGAGCCTGACCCGTAATCAGATGCTCCTGCGGAAAGGGGTTCACTGGCCAGCCTCCACCCTGGGGTGGGTCCAAAGTGCCTGGAGCTGAGAGGACCTGAGTGAGCAGGCCAGGAGGGTGGGCTGCAGCGCCCAGCTGCACCTGTTCCCCTTGGTGGAGCGGCTGTTATGAGGTAGCCCTGGACCTGCCTGCATCTGTGGAGTAGGAGCTGTGTGGATGGCAGTGATGGCTGCCCTCCACCCCCAGGCCTCATCAGGGGAGCATGTTTCAGGCCTAGGAAGATTGTGGGACAGAGTGCAAAAAGCACAAACCTGGGATCCTCTTGAGTCCCTCCTGCCCACCCTGAGCCACCAGGGACTTGGGGTAATCTTGGGCTGTTGTGAGGTTAAACGAGGTAGCGTCCAAGGGTACCCAGCACAGACCCTGGCACATGGCAGGTGCGCCTGGACCCATGGAGAGCTATAGCTCTGATCATTGCTCTGTCATCCCCAGGGTGAAAGCCTTGGCTGATGTGGGTGGGGAGTTACAGGTGCTCCTCACCCCTCCTCTGGGCGTCCCATCTGGGACCCCAGCTGGGTCTTCGGCCCCTCCTGCCCCCCTGCCCCCTGTGGGCTGCTTGGCCTCTGTGCTTAGAGGTTGGAGACTGTTGGTGAGGACTAACCTTCATCCTGTACTCCTTCCAGAGGTCCTGGTGGACATACTGGATGCTTGGTTACTATGTGTGTGCGCGCTGGAGGTGGCTGATGCTCAGTCTGGTGCCAGCATACGGGGCCCATGATGGGACACTGGGAGAGCTCACTGCTGGTGGGATTGGTAAAGAAGCAAGGTGTGCGTGGATTGCCTGGGAAGTTCCAGGGCTCTAGGAGGTGTGGCCAGACGTTAGCCAGCCAGGGCCCACTGGGAGAGGCGGGGGAGCAGAGAGCGAGGACTGGCGCTGCAGGTGAAGGGCAGACACAGAGACCCTTCCTCACCCAGGTGTCCCGCTGCAGGTCTCCTACCGGGCCCAGCAGGGCGACACGCGGCGGGCGGTGCGGAAGATGGCGCTGGTGTGGGTGCTGGCCTTCCTGTTGTATGGGCCGGCCATCCTGAGCTGGGAGTATCTGTCCGGGGGCAGCTCCATCCCTGAGGGCCACTGCTACGCTGAGTTCTTCTACAACTGGTACTTCCTCATCACAGCCTCCACCCTGGAGTTCTTCACGCCCTTCCTCAGTGTCACCTTCTTCAACCTCAGCATCTACCTGAACATCCAGAGGCGAACCCGCCTTCGTCTGGATGGGGCCCGGGAGGCTGGTCTAGAGCCCCCTCTGGAGGCACAGCCCTCCCCACCCCTGCCAGCCCCTGGCTGCTGGGGCTGCTGGCCAAGAGGGCCAGGGGAGGCCATGCCACTGCACAGGTATGGGGTGGGTGAGCCGGGCCCTGGTGCTGAGGCTGGAGAGGGAGCCCTCGGGGGCGGCAGTGGTGGAGGTGCCGCAGCCTCGCCCACCTCCAGCTCTGGCAGCTCCTCGAGAGGCACAGAAAGGCCACGCTCCCTCAAGAGGGGCTCAAAGCCCTCTGCTTCCTCGGCATCTCTGGAGAAGCGCATGAAGATGGTTTCCCAGAGCATCACTCAGCGCTTCCGGTTGTCACGGGACAAGAAGGTGGCCAAGTCCCTGGCTATCATCGTGAGCATCTTTGGGCTCTGCTGGGCCCCGTACACACTGCTGATGATCATCCGAGCTGCCTGCCACGGCCACTGCATCCCTGACTACTGGTACGAGACATCCTTCTGGCTTCTGTGGGCCAACTCGGCTGTCAACCCTGTCCTCTACCCGCTGTGCCACTACAGCTTCCGCCGAGCCTTCACCAAGCTGCTCTGCCCCCAGAAGCTCAAGGTCCAGCCCCATGGCTCCCTGGAGCAGTGCTGGAAGTGAGCTCGGCCACTCTCCTCACGGGCTCTGTTTCCTGGGCAGCCCCAGGCGTGAGCCTCACATTGTCTGCGGCCCATGCTTTGTCACGGCAGCTGCTCTTAGACCATTTGTCCTGCACCGAGGGCAGCCTGGTGGGTTGGCTGGGACCTCACTAGCTGAACTGGAGTGTGGGTGGTAGGCTCTGCTCCCGTACCGTACTTCCATCCCAGGACAACCCCCAGGTCTCAGGCATGTGTGAGGTGGTCCCACGGACAGGGCAGTGCCCAGTGGTGTCACCTTTTTCACACTTAGTGGTTGGTGTTCTCAAAGTGAACACTTGGTGTGTGTACCAGCTTCCCACCCAGCAGTGTGCTCCTGCACGCGCACACACCTGTACACCTTCCTCCCCAGACAAGCCCGGGATGCTGCCCTCGCTGCTGTCTGTCTCTTCCTTAAGCCCAGGGCCTGTTTCTTCATCCGTCTTCCCTCCAGCTTTCTGCCCCGCCAGTGTCAAGGGCCCCGGGAACCATGAAGCAGTTCTCTGCTTTTCCATTCTGGGTGTTTTCAGGAAGATGAAGAAAACACGTCTGTGAACTTGATGTTCCTTGGATGTTTAATCAAGAGAGATGAAATTGCCGAGGAGCTCAGGGCTGGATTGGCAGGTGTGGGCTCCCACGCCCTCCTCCCTCTGTGCTGCGGCTTCCGCCGAGCTGTGCCAGCTGCCTCTGCCCGCCCTGCCCCCGGGCTTGGGACGATGGGATAGCCCCACCATTGGCTCCGAGCGCGTCCAGAGCCCTGTGATGCCTGCTCAGCTGGCCGGAGACTATATCACCAGTCCCTTCTGCACAACCATAATTTCCTTGGAGTTACTGGGTAGGAGGGAACCTGGCTATACCCTAAGGATCCTGAGCCTTGCAGGGACAGTGAGCAGATCAGGGCCAGGGGACACCCAGGGGAGCCCACTTTGCCACCTCCTGTACACCTGCCACAGGCGCTCTGCATGCTCTGCTGTCCTTGTGCCTGCTGTGCTGCCCCTGCCAACGTGAAGTCACAATAAAGTGTATTTTTTTATTGGTGCTGATTCCTGAGTACTTTGTGGGGGTGGTCAGAGCTCCCGTGGTCTGGTCAGAGACCCCAGTGAGACAAGACCCTCAAGAGGTGGACGAGGGGCCTGGGGTCTTGGTGCAAGAAAGCCTGGGTCTGCCATCCCGGGGACGAGGGCCCCCACTGCTAGGCGGGAGACCACCCCACATGCTGCCAGCCTGGAGAACATGCACCTGAGGCCCCCACTTGATGCAGCCAGCCCGCCCTGGGCAGCAGCTGTGTCCTCAGACACGACCTTGCAATGAGGGCAGGGCTGCACTCCAGCAAGACCCAGGGCAGAGGTCAGCCTTGACCATGGTTAACACACTAGGGAAGAACTGGCCAAGTGGCGGTAGAGGAGCTGTAGTGACCAGAGCAGGCTTCTGGCAGCTCGAGGGGGCACTGGGCAGGGGAGGGGACGGGCCTGCAGCAGGAGGGGGTCTTTACTAGAGGTGCCATCCTGGACAAAGGCCTCAAGGTGGGACCAAAGGTGTAAGATGGGCCCAGTGGGAAGAGGAGAGGCAGGCGGTGGGTGGTGCCGTCCTCAGGAGCCAACGATGATGAAAGGCTGACCCTCACCCGGGGGCCCAGAAAGCACTTAGAATATTGGAAAATGCGACAAGCTGAGAGGCCCCATCCCTCTGACTCTAATTCTCACCTGACCCTGCCACCTTGCTGGGCAGGGCTCTCGCTTTCCCTTCCCTGCCGCCTCCCAGGCCAGTCCCTTGCAGCGGGGCACCCTGGGGTCTCTACGTGGTGGGCAGCTCCTCCACAAAGCACACCTGCACCAGAACTGATTCGCAGCACTGCGGGGGGGAAGGCAGCCCGCAGAAGCAGAACCCTTCCTCTGCAGACTTTTCCGCACACCCTCAGCCATCCCTACACTGCCGTTTTCTGAACTGCCTGGAAAACTTCCCTCCAGTTTAAATTGCACCCTTGCCCCTACAGCTCTTGCTCCCTCCTGACTCTATTCCTGCCACTTCCTGTTCAGGGAGGAGCCTCTCCTTGGGCAGAAGGCATGCAGCTCTTCTGTAGTGAGCAGAGGGAGGGTTGAGGCCAGGGACACGGTGTCCCCTGTGCCCTAGGCCCGGACCCTGTGCCGAGAAGTGGGGAGCAGGGAGGGCAGGGAGCATCCGCCCAGCTCTGGGAGGCCCTGTGGCCCCTCCTCCAGACACTGGCTTCCTTGCCCTGCACCACCTGCCTGGCCCCAGTGCCTGTCTGTCCCGCAGCCCGGAGCTGTCTGGGAAGGACAAAGAACGGCTGGACAGCAGTGGGCGCTTCCACACAGCAGCACAGCCGGAGCCTGGCTGCCCCTCTGCCTGGCCCTGCTAAATGGCTACAAATTGGAGGATAAAAGCACAGGCTTTCAAGCAATTTTGCCTTCAATCTCTGGAAACTGCTGCCCCTGGAGCTTCTGTGCGGGGACAGGGAGGAGAAAAGAAAGACACAGAGCCTATTGGGCCGGCGTCTGCAGCAAACAAACACACTGAGGGGGCCTTCTGCAATCCCAGTGTGCGCTGGAGGGGACAAAGCTGCTGCCTGGGGCCCAGCAGCACAGCTGTTGTTTACTGAGCACCTACTGTGTACCAGGAACTGCAGCAGGGAGGACAGGACGGTGGCTGGAGCAGAACCACACAGCCAAGAGAGGTCCAGGGTCAGCTCACCCCTGAGCTGCGGGGAGCTGACCCTGGGCTAAGCAATGAGGTCCACCTGGCCAGCAGCAGGCAGAGGAATGGGCCCTCAGGGCTGTCGCTGGCTGCATGCGTTGGGCACCTTGCCCCCAGGGATCAGTTTTGGGCATCTGCCTCGTAGCGCTCCTTCCCAGCTGGGATGGAGGCTCTTGGCTCTCGGGGAGCCCGGCAGGCAAGCCACCCCTACTTCTGCGAAGTTACTGGGACCCAGGGGCATGAGGAGGAACAGCCAGAGCCCCCGGCAAGGCTTCAGGGCCTGCATGACTGCTGGGCACCACCTCTCTGCACCGGCAGCCTTGTTGCCAGGTGTGGGGCCCAAGGAGCCTCCACCTATAGTTACTGGCAACCCTCATAGTGTGGCGCAGGCTCTGTGTCCTCGTGGGATCCCGAGGGGCAATCGTGCTCTCCATTCTGTAGCTGAGAGCCAGGCCAGGAGGGATTCACCCACCACTGGTGCGGAAGCCGGGACTCAAAGCCAAGCCTGACTGATGCCCACGTTCTCTCTGCTCTGTCGCACTCTCCCTGGGCACCTACGGTGTGCCGGCACCACAGTGTGCCGGTGGCTGAGCTAGCCCGCCCTGCAGGCCGTTTCCTCCTGGGGAGCTGGGCCCGAGCCCCGGCCACTTGTGAGCATGGCGGCCCATAGGGTGTCCCCACGCCGGGGTGGAGTACGGCATCCAGGAGAGATTCCGTGAGCTCTGTTGACCTGGCTGCCCACTGCATGTCCCCCATTGTGCTGCCCTAGGAGGGGGGTGGGAAAGCACCCCCTGCAGACTCACAAACGTGAGCCAGGAGAAGGGAGACTTGGCAGGATGGCAATGGAGCCTCAAGACCAGTGCCCAATTTTCCAGGTCACAGGAAGTGTGCTTAGAAGGGAAACTGAGGCCAGGATGAGCTTGCCCCAGCCTAGCCAGCCAGTCTGCATTGAGCCTGGAGTGAGCTGCAAGCACCCTAAGGGTCGTCCGGGCCCCACCTTCTCCTCCCAGCTGCTCCTGGGGGCCAGGCAGTGGCTGTCAGGCCTCAGCTCCTTCCTTGCAGATCAGGCCAGGCCTTGCCGGCTGAGGGGGCTGCTGGGCCCAGTGCCCACTCTCCTGCCCAGTGGCAGCCCAGCAGGGCCCTCACCCCCTCGGGCCGGAAGTGGCTCTCGGCTCCCCAGCCGTCCTGTCATTACCGAAATTGCTCCATTGTTGGCAGTGCTGGCACCTGCCGCCTTGGACAGCCCTGTGCTAACCTGCATTAAGCCCCAAGTCCTGCCTCCCAGCGGGCAGGACAAAAAGGTGGTGGGGCTCTCCCGGCTGCAGACCTGGGGGCGTCTCCTGCTCCATGCCCCCCTCTCTCCACCCTCTCTTGTGGGCTAGGAGCAAGCGTGTGTTCTGGAGCCAGCTAGACAGGAAGTTCTGTCTGAATAGGGGGATTCCTGGCTGTGACCTTGAGCAGGTTGAAAGGTCCCTCAACCCCGCCCCCACCCCAGGACCAACAATCCCTCCCTCACCGGGATCTGGTGAGGACAGAAGACAGCGGGACCTCTTGCTCCTGGTGTCCAGGCCCTGTGGTACATCCTGTCACCTGTGCTGGGATGGGGACATGCAGAGCCTGAGGACCCTAGAGGAGCGGAGGTCAATGGTTGGGGTCAAGCTCCAGAAGTGCCCGAACTTCCTCTGGAGGACACAGGGACCCGGGAAAGGGGAAGAGCCAGGGATGGGCGGCATCCCTCCCCGGTGCCTGCCCAGGAAGGACGGTGGGGTCATCACCAAGGGTACGGTGCTCAGCCCCAGGTACCGAAGATGGCTTCGGGTTGGAACGGCTCAGTCCTGCCTCCATTTCCCTTCCTTCGTTCCTTCCTTCCTCCCCCTTCTGTCTTTCTTTCTGTCCTGTGTATGTGTGTGTGGTACTGGGGATGGAACACAGGCCTTTTGCACTGAGCCACACCTTTAGCCCTTTTAAAATATTTTTTACTTTGCTAAGTTGCCCAGGCTGGGCTCAGCTTCCCACAGTGCTGGGATTGTAAGTGTGGGCCACCACACCCGATTTGAGCCCTTGTCTTTAACTCATCTAGTCCTCAGTATAGTGTGTTCTGCCATCCTCATTTTATACATGAGGAGACCAAGGCACAGAGAGGCCAAGTAGCCTGCTGCAAGTCACACAGCTGACGAGCACCTGAACTGGGCTATTTCTTCCTGGGACCACTTCCTGGCTCCCTAGGCTCTCAAGGTCACCCTCTTGTTCCTCTCCTAAGCCCAATGTGCTGGACACTGCCTCAGAAGTTCCGCTCTTCTTTGGGACAATCATTCTTCCCTCATCCAGGTGGCTTAGGATGGGCTGGGATCGCAGGCACAGCTGGTCAGATGGCCAGGATAGCTTTGGGTGGAGCACAATGCAGCCCCAGCAGCCCACAGCTGTCCTGAGCCTGGCTGGGGCTATCCAGGCAGGATGGGCTTTCCCCACTGCAGGAGATCTGGCAGCCCCCGAGGAGGAGGAGGCTCGCCTGGTGTGGCCCTTAGGCCAGAAACCTGAAGCGGGGGCACCTGGAGCCAGCTGTGCCTGAAGCTGTCCTGGTGCTGTTTCACAGGTCACCAAATGACTCTTTCCTGAAGCCACACAGGTGTGTTCTTTAGTTGTGACGCCCAGCACTACTTGGCGCAGCTGGCACCCTGCCATCCTGGAGTTGGGCAGATCACTCCTGCCCACGATGCACCTGTGTCTTTGGTTAATAAAATAACAGGGAGGGCCGGGGATTTAGCTCAGTGGCGCCGTGCCTGCCTTGAAAGGGCAAGGTCCTGAGTTTGATCCCTGGTACCAAACAAACAAACAAACAAATAACCAGGGAGTTAATTATTTAGGAGCTCATGATTAGCTGTTTGTCGTGCACACTGGTAGGAAGGCAACCTTTCGCCACCCTGGCCTCTGGGGGGAGTGGTGACATCCTTCCTGTGACGGAATGCTGTGAGGGATCCTGGGCCGGGCCGGCACCTGGTCTTGAACCCTTCGTCCATGAGGCAGGCTGCCCTCAGCCCTCCTCCCAGGGCCTCCGGAGCTGGAGCTGCAGCTTGGCAGAACCACAGACTGCACCAAGCCAGTGGGCCCTCCGTCTGATGGTCTCTTCTTGGTGCCCACAGGCCCCCAGGGCCCTTGGGTGCTTCGTTGTCAGCTCAGTGGTGAGCTCCAACTGGCCCATTAATTCAGAGTGTGATGGGCTAACTCTCCTAGGGAGAGTAGGGACTCACTGCGTCAGAGGCCAATCTTACAGCCCTAAGGCAGTGAGAGTCTGCTGCAGGTGTTTCAGACAAGAAGACACTGAGGGTGGCAGTGGTGTCCACAGGCTTCCTTGAGTTCCTGCTATGTGCTTTGACTGAGCCAGACATTGACCTTACCAAGGGTGCTGGATTTGTCCAGCTGAGAGCCCAGAGCCCCTTGGTCTGAGCTCCTGGACTGACACCTCTGGTGGGCCAGCAGCTCTGAGGGTGCCACCAGGCCATGGGGACCTGGGGGCCACACAGCTATTTCCTGGGACCAGGACTGGGCCCTCTGGATGACGTTTCAATCACCCGTGCGCTCCGCCATTCCTCGTTGGTCCTGGCGGGATGATGTCCTGTCTGGGAGAGGCTGTGGTTGTGCCGTCCACATTCCACACAGAGGGCAGTGGGCCGGAAGGGGCCATCGGCCGTCCCTGCAGAGTGAGCTGTTAGAGCACGCGCTCTGGGGTGGGGTGATGGACTTTCCCGTGCCCCTCCACCACGAGGCTCCCAGCCTTTGCCAGCTGTGGGCTGTCCGAGGGACCTGCTTGGCCAGGTGCTCGAGGGAACCTTTCTGGCCCCACAGTAGGATGGTGGGCAGGCAGGTGGGCAGCGCGCAGGTGGGCTGCCAGAGCCCAGGCTGGGCAGTGGGTGCCTCCCAACCCATGCCTGGCTTGCTGGAGTTGCTCCCAGTGGGAAAAGCTTCCACCTCTGCCCCTGGGGGCATGTCCCTGCCCAACCTGGAGGGGACCCAGGCCCTGACCATGAGGTTGGATATGTGTCTTCAGTGACTGGGTCCCGGTGATTCCCGAGGCTCCGGGCCCCGGCCCTGTCCTGCCCGAGTTCAGGTGGCGGAAGTGAGCGTGTGTAAGGACCCAGGCTAGGGAGCAAATGTGTCCCACACCTCTGCGGTCCCTGGGCCTTCTACCCTGCTGCAGATGAGGAAACCCACATGGTTGCCTGGATCTGAGCAGATCTCACCCCTCTCCCCAGTTGGCCCCAGCACAGCAGAACAGGCACAGTGGTGGAGCTGCAGCTTCCTGCCGCCTGGTCCTGTCCCTTGGGGGTTACCTGGGGCCTGGGAAAGCCGGACTCACAGGTGCCTTCTGGTATTTTGCATTTTTCCCCTGGGGCTCGCACCCCACAAGGAGAGGCCCTTAGGCTATGTGCAGGAGGTCACCTGGCTCGCTGCACACCAGGCAGGCCGAGGGTCCTCTCTGCTCTCCTGTACTTTCCTCACAACAGCATGGCTGACCTCAGAAGTGGCAACACACCGCCCCTGGTGCGTGGTGAGCAGGCGGTCCTGACAGCGGCCGGCCGTGTCCCAGCCAGGGGCGTCCTCGGCCGCAGTGGAGCTGCTGGCTGGGAAACTGCAGCCCTAACCCAGGACAGACCTTCCCACGGAGGCCTCCTGCCAAGGGTGGGCAGGCTGCACACCATTTGGCCTGGGGGCTCAGTGCCTCAGTGAGTACTGGCCAAGGCGCCAAGTGGGGGCTCCAACGTGGCTCAGCAGCACAGCACTTGCTTAGTAAAAAGTGCCGGTCTGAGGACGGAGCCCCGGGCGCTGTGGTCGTCCTTCCAAGGCGCATCCAGGCCATGGTTAGCGGGCGAGCTCCTGCTAATGCTGCAGACTTGCGTGCTGCGGATGGGGCAGTTCAGACCCCATGTCCCCTTCCCAGTGAGCCCCGGGCAGAGCTGTGGGGAGCTGAAGGGTCACGGCTGGAGCCAGACACAGACCTGCTCCTTCCCCATCCCACATTGTGCTTGTGGGCCTGCCATGTATGTGTTTGGCTAACATTATTGTGGTCAAATATACACAACATAAAAATTGCCTTTTTTTTTTTTTTTCAATATTGGGGATTTAACCCAGGGTCTTCTCACTGAACTGCATCCCAGGCCTTTAAAAATTTTTTTTTGAGAAAAGGTCTCATTAAATCGCCAAGTTGCCCAGGCTGGGCTTGAACTTGGAATCCACCCGGTGATGGCTGGGAGCACAAGCTGAGTGGGGCCCCTGCCTCAGCCTCCCAGCTCCATGAAGCTATTTTTAAGTGGGCAGCTCAGCAGCATTAAGCACATCCCCATTGTTGTGCACCTGTCACTCTGTCCACCTCGGGAATTTTCATCTTCTCTTTAGAGCTTGTCATCCTTTAAACACTGAATTGTTTTTTAAATTTTTTTCTGCAGTGCTGCAGATGGAACCCAGGGACTCTTGCACACTGGGCAAGTGCTCTGCCACTGTGCTCTGCCCCAGCTCAACACTGACGTTTTTCACGTGTGTGCACTGGGGACAGCCCTCGGCGGACCCCTCCCACTGCCCTTGCCTGGCCACAGCATCACCTCCACCATGCCCACCCACTTCAAGGGAGCTCCATGGACAGCAGCACCATGGGCAACTGGGGGGCCTTTCTGCTCACCTGGCACCTGGCATGCACAGAGCTTACTCTTCTTGTGCCCCTCTGCATGGACCTGACCATCCCTGCTGTCCACGCCTCAGCACGTACCGACATGAGGATATTTAAGACAGCTTTCCTCAGGTGCGTGTTCTCTTTGCCCGAACCTGGCTGCTAGCGCCATCCTAGGCATTGTGCACAGCACCAGCAAGGCCCTTGGCTCTGGGAGGGACCTGTGTGAGTGGCCATGTGCTGTGCTGGCCCAGGTGGGTGGTCTTTGCCCCACCCATTTCATTGGTTGTCAAGGAACTGGCAACAAGAGGTCGTGGCCTGGGGCATCCTCAGTGTGGCCAGGGACCAGCGGGCAGAGCAGCAGAAATGGGCAAGACAATGCCTTGAGCACTTGGCCCTGTCCAGTAAGAGGGCAGAGGGGACCTGCTGGCTACTCAGGGTGGCCACTGAGAGCATCAGGGCAGGGCCAAGTTTGGGCTGGTTCTGAGGTGGAGTGGGTGTGTCGAGGACAGGGAGGTCGTGCAGATGTAAGGACGCCAGCCCAGCGCATCAGGGACTTTATAAAGTGCGCGCAGCCTCCAGATCAGAAGGGATGATGTCCTGGGCTGAAAAATAGCCTGGATTCACACTCATCCAGAGCTTCAGGATTCAGCCTCGTCAGTTAAGGATCTCAAGAGGAGGGCATATGACCCTAAGTCCTAACCAGGGCCCTAGGTCCAAGGGCTGGCATCCTTAAGGACAGAGGGACACACGAGGCCATGTGAAGATGGATGCTGGGGAGAGTGAAGTGGCCACAAACCAAAGGACACCAGGCCACTGGAAGCAAGGAGGCAGGAGGGCCCTTTCCCCAGGGCCTGGAGAGGAGTGTGGTGCTGTCACTGATCCCAGCCTCCTGAGCTCCAGCCCCGGGAGAATGCTTCTGTGGCTTCATGCTGGACACTGTCTTTGCCCCATGAGGCCTCTTGGGTGACCCTGCCTCAGCCAGGCCCCTCCATGCCAGGCCAGGCCAGCCCAGGTGGGGCCACGTGCTGGATGCTGTGGGCCAGGAGAGCAGTGGGTGCCAAGAGGCCCTGGAGTCTAGGTGGCCCCACTGGGTCAGGGCAGGCCAAGGGCAGCCTGCACGGGAGGGCGGGAGGCGGGCGAGCAGCCAAGAATGGAGGCTATGTGCCATCAAGACAACTGGCCGCCCACACGGCTTGTATTTGCTAAGGGTGAGAGAAAGGAGTTTGGTAGGAGGGAGCCTCTACACACACAGACAGAAGGAGAGCAGAGGACAGACCCAGTGGTGGCTGGGAGCACAAGCTGAGTGGGGCTCCTTCCTCACGTACCCTCAAGTCCCGCAGGAGCTGGAGCTTGGAGCTCAGGAATGAGAGCACCAGGCCAAAGGGTGGAGCAGGGCTGAAAATCAGGGCGTTTAGTGACCTTTTCCACCCTGAAGCTTAGGCCTCTATCTTCAGACCTGCTCCCACAAAGGTCAAGGAGTAGCCAGACTGCTGCTCACGACAGACCCTCACATGGACCCCGCAGAGGGTGAGGATTGTGGCAGTTGAGGGGAGGCATCCATATGAGAGCCCCAGCATGGGTAAGCCAGAGCCCATGGCTGAGGATGCATCCCAGGAGGGTACCTGGCCACCGCTGGCTCCGCAAGCCCAGAGCCTTCGAGGACGCAGAGGGATGGGGTGCTGCTGTGCACCGGGGGACTGGCTCCAGTCGGTGGGGACGGACATCAAGGTCAGTGAGAAGCACAGAGGAAACTGGGGAACAGCAGAGCAGACACACGCTCCTGACAAGGCCCTGAAACACAGCTCTGGGGGCTGGCGTGAGGCTGCCTAGCAGACACCAGGATGCCAGCAATGTCCCCAAGTGACCAAGGGCAGCCCAGATGGTTCCAGGTTAGCCTTGTGGAAATGGCCTGGGTGTGCATGTGTTGTGTGCATGTGTGTGCAAGGGCACTGCTGCTTCTCGGTCTTCCAGTACCACTTACTACATGCATCCAGCGTCACTGTTCAGCTGCTCATCCCACAGTACCTGCTGGCACTGTCTTGGGGTCAGGTCGGAGCACCAGAAAAAAGCCCTGCCTGACCAAACGCAAGCTCAGGCCCCGTGTGCACCGGAGGCTCTCTTCTGACCTGGGAGGACAGTGGTGGCCTCAAGAATGGTGGGGTACGCACCTGAGGCCTCGGCACAGACAGCCACGGCGGGAAGAGCCTGGAGGGGCAGCAGATGGACTACCAAGGGTGGGACAAGGGGAAGTGGGGACAGGTTTCTTTTAGGGAATGGAATGTTCTGTCACACAACCCTCAGCCTTCTAACATGCCCTCAACAGCACACTCTAGAGTAACTACTGTGTATGAGTTACAGCGCAATCTAAAAACAAGACTGGCAAAACGCTGTGATCGATAAACCAGATGGGAGCAGGTAACCGTGGGGAGACCAAGTCTAGCTCTGCCTTCCTCCAGGGCAGAGCATCAGGGAGGGCCAACCGCACAGCCCTGGTGACTCGCAGTGGGTGGGGCTTTCTGCAGGCAGGGAAGTCTGGGCAACACCTGGGATGTCTGATGGTGAAGTTCCAGCAAAAGCCAGCTGTGGGTCCCAGGACACAACCTCCACTCTGAGGAGCGAGCCCTGACTCAGGTCTCTGAGGTGCGTGCAGGGAGGATGGGCGAGGGCTCCCCTCCCTGGAATGCTCAGGGCCCAGCACAAGATGAAAGCCATGGATAATTAACGCTCTCAGGCCTGGGCTGACTCTACAAAACCCTTTATGGTGACCTGAAAGAGAAAGCAAATAGATGTAAGACCCATCCCTGGCTTCTAGGACACGAGGACCTTTGAAATTATAAGACATTAAAATAAACCCTCCAGTGAAAGGACCTCGTGTTCTGGTTGC
Source organism: Heterocephalus glaber (assembly GCF_053883595.1). Classification (NCBI taxonomy): domain Eukaryota; kingdom Metazoa; phylum Chordata; class Mammalia; order Rodentia; family Bathyergidae; genus Heterocephalus; species Heterocephalus glaber. The sequence continues at coordinate 8,765,869 of NW_028258410.1, forward strand.
AGATTTGATGTTAGATCAAAACCGAATTGCTCCTGAAAGCTGAAGCGCTGGCTTATTATTTGAGGTAGCTGAACCCCAAAATACAGAAAGGATGTCTACCCTAGCTGTGCCTAGCAGTGTCACCTGTCTGGGACCCCTGTGGGCAACCCTGTGGCTGGTGTCTTCCCCAAAGGGCTGAAGGCCCCTCCTCTGCTTCCTTCTGTCCCCACCATTTCACTCAGGAACACGGCAGAGGCACTGGGGTCTGCAGGGCAGGCAGTCCAGCTGGTGAGGAGCCTGGGGCAAGGACGTGGCCTCATCATGGAAGGAAGTCTCTTTCCAGGGCACACCACCTACAGGAGCAACCATGGCTCTCTCGGCTGCAGTCCGACCTGAAGGTGGCTAGCATTAGTCCCAGCTATGTCTTGGTGACCACCTAGCCGAGGGCAAGGGCTTCTAACAAGCAGGGCTGAGTGGAAGTTCAGCCTACCCCACCAGGGACATGTCTCCTGCCATTCTCTTGCTATGCGCTGCGGCCACCTATGGGGAACAATGCTGGCAATTCACAGCTCGCGTCACCTTTAGTTAACAACTTGCTTGTGCATTCTGAAGATGAGCCAGAACCTGCTCATGCCTAGGTCGGATATTGGGTGCATTCAGTCGTGAAGCCGAGTCTGCCTTGGTGTTCAGCTCCCACTGAACAGAGCATAGTGTTCTGGGAGTGACAGGGAAGGAACTAGACCACACCGCTCCCCTCGGATGGCTGGTAGCTGTACCCCGAGATGTCTCATGCAGCAGAGAGCACCATGGAGTCCCTGTGGACCCCAGAGGGCTGCCCTTGTTACTGCGCCACTGTGCACAGAAGCCGGCCGCTGGCCATGCGGCTCTGCAGAGCTCCCCAGCAGTGCGATCCTCCTCCTAATTAGGGGTGTTAATTAGCACAAGTGAGTCAGCCTCGGCACATCAGTGGGAAAAGCTCTGGGGAGCAAACCGGTGTCAGGTGGCACAGAGTTCTGCCACCCATGGAGTCCTAGGCTGAGGGGCACCTTAGTAGAGGAACCCCAAGTTGGCAGGGAAGACAGAAGCACCAACTCTTGAACACTGACAAGCATGTTCTCTTACACATTAACAGCCACCCGTTTTACAGCCTGGCTTGCTTGTGCAGCATCTGGAGGGCCTTGTGCCAGCCTCCTGCCTCGGGCCACTGCTGCTGTGCCACGCTACCACCTAAGTGGCTGGCAGCCCTTCCCCAGCTCAGCCTCCATGTAGGCATCGTAGAGGACTTTCAGGTGGAGCAGCAGTTGCTCCAGGTTCTCCCCAGTCAGGGCTGACAGGGCGATGACCTCCTGTCCCAGCTGGGCCCGGAGCTGGGGTAGAATGGCTCTGGCCTGTGGCAGATCAATCTTATTTGCAACAATCGCATGGGGCTTCTCAGACAGGCCTTCTTTGTACTTCTCCAGTTCATATTTTAAATGCTCAAACTGAGTCCATGGCTCTGGGACGGAAAGGTCCACCACGAACAAGAGGAAGAGGCAGCGTTCGATGTGCCTGAGGAAGCTGAGCCCCAGGCCCCTGTTCTGGTGGGCACCTCGGATGATCCCTGGGATGTCTGCCACTATAGGGGACAAAAGCACATGTGTCACAGCTGACCCCGGCACCACAATTTCTAACCTCGGGCTGGGAGGGGAAACCAGGAGCCCCCTCTGGGGCCAGACTCCTTGCCTTCTAAGATTTTCCTTTCAAGGAACACCCAAAACCAAAGCCATCATTTACCCTACTGACTCAGCAGGCCAACTGACATGAGGCACCTCAGCCTTCAGATTTGCAAACTGTTCTGAAATATTTGGGTGACAGGAACGATGATGGATCAATCTAATGAGGAATACTGAACAGATTCCTGTCTTTCTGGCTTTAAACATGATTCAAAAGAGGGAAAAATGGCTTCCTGTACTCTATTAATAATTTGATTACCGATAGAATTCATTATAGAGTACTTTGCAAACATAAAGTGCTATACAAATAACCTTGCCAGCAGGCTTACTATTTTTAATGGGTACATTATCTGCTGGAAAAAAGTTTTCTTCTCTCAAAATGGTACACGGAAAGCTTTTAGGATCACATGTTGTCTACACGACTGATGCTGCTGAGTTCCCATAGAGGAAAGGAAATAAATGCAGTGAGAAGGAAACCTCTCCTCAGGTTGGAAATTCTAACTCACATTTCTCAACCGAAACTAACAGATTCCTGAAGGGTAGAATCCTAATTTTGCTAGAGAACAGACTTACTAAAACTGTCTCAATTAGGAAAAACAACGTAACAATTAAAATAGGAAGCTAAATTTAGGAGTTACATAACCATCTTCCTGAATCACCTGGACTGTCTAAACCCACCTGCTACTTGCTGGTGGCCGGCATAGTGCACAATGCCTACGTGGGGATTTAGGGTGGTGAACGGGTAGGACGCCACAGCGGGCTTTGCATTGGAAATGGCTCGGAGGAGGGAGGACTTCCCAGCATTGGGGAACCCAACCTGGAAGAAAAAGCACAGGAGGTAGCTGAGCCCACAGAAGACTTCATGGCTGCAGCCTACAGCTGGCTGAGGTGGGGGACACTGGGCTGGATGAGGGAGCTCACACGTCGGCAGCACGCTGATGGGACAAGCTGGGCTGCAAAGCCTGGAGTGTGTCCCACCACAGGGCACCCACCATCCCGGCGTGGGCCACCGTCTTGAGCTCCAGGTGGAGAACACGCTCCTGACCCAGCTCTCCAGGGGTGCAAGTCACGGGGGCGCGGTTGTCGTTGGCCAGGAAAAAGCGGTTGCCTTTCCCTCCTGCACCCCCCAGTGCCGCAATGTACTCGTCGCCTGGTCGGCTCAGGTCAGCCATGATTTCACTTCCCTCCTTCACCAAGGTGCCCATGGGGACCTGAAAGGCAGCATGGTGTTCAGTTATGTTCTTCAACAAGTGAAGGGGAAGCAGGATGGGGCACTGCCAAGGCCCTCCCTTCATGGCCACCATGCACCAAGAAAAGAGCCAGGCTCTCCAGGGGTGGAATGGGGCTGGGCACACCCTTCAGACATCCAGTGGCCAGCCCCTAAGAGCTCATGGAGGAGACACCTCCCAGGGACCTGGGCCAGTGCGGCCAGAGGTGGGACGGGGTGTGTGCTCGTGGGCCACTTCTGAGGCAATCACTCCAGTCTTCACCAGGCCGGACACATGTGGCACAGCACCAGTGCAGGCCCTGCATGGGGTTTCGCTCCAAGGGATGGAACCACTCTCCACCAGCTCCAGTGGCTTTGGCTTACCTGGATGTAGAGGACAGCGCCACCTCGTCCGGAGCAGTTTTTCCTGCCGCCATCTTCTCCACTGAAGCCCTGATAGTGGGACAGGACTGACGACAGGGACTTGACTTTTGGGTCAACTAGAGGAAGAGCAAGAACCTTCACATTCCTTTGTGTTAAGACAGAACCAGCACTATGGGTAATATTCTTTTGTCCAGTTTAAGAACCTTAAAAAGCTGAATGTAGTGGTACATGGCTGTAATCCCAGCACTCTGGGAGGCTGAGGCAGGAAGGCTCAGCCTGGGCTACTTAGTGAGACCGTCGCAAAACTTAAAAAACAACAAAAAAAAAACAACCCAAAGGTGATATAGCAGTAAAAAGGACCTGAGTTCAATCCCCAGAAAGCACCTCCAAACAAAAGCAGGAAAACGCATAGAATGGGACACATAGAATGAAACTGGAGAAACTGACTAGAAATATGTTTTTTTGGTACTGGGGATTGAACTTGGGTCCTTGTGCTTGTGCAGCAGGCGATAAAACCACTGAGCTAAATCCCCGGCCCAGAAATATGATTTTTAAAAAGCCGAGTTCATATTTTCCTTCAAAAACATTGCCATCTCTGAAAATCACTGAAATTAATCATAATGCACTCATCAACTAAGAAAAAGCTATCGTTTATTTTCTGTGACTGTTTCTGCTCCTGACCTACTAAACATCTATGGTAAACATGAGCTGAATGTAGTCAACGCTGTTTTCAGCACTTACTGAGACTGTAATACGGATTTTATCTTCTGACACTTACTGTCATGTTAGACTGCTGAAGGAAATGCTTTGTGTTCCTGAAATTAAAACTCCCAAAACCCATTTAAAATTGCTGCATTGTCACATAATTTATAAAAATGATATCTACACATCAAGTTTTTAATGCAAAAGCACGTAAGGATGAGAAGGCAGAACTGCTACTCCAGAGATGAAAGGGCCGCTCCCCCAGCTGCTCCCAGGCCACGTACCTCTCAGGACGACGTGGCCACCACTGCCACCATCCCCGCCATCGGGGCCTCCGAACTCCTTTCGGGGCTCGCTGTGGAAACAGCTCATGCCCGAGCCTCCACTTCCTCCACGGACAAGCACTCTGCGATGGTCCACAAAATGCTTTTTCTACAGAGAACACAAGGCACACCACAGTGTTAGCAACACTCCAAAACCCTTCCAAGGAGACCAAACGCCCACTTGACATACAGTATGCCTTAACTGATTAAAGCTAGACAATTACTAATCTCTCCTAAAATCCAAAGATAAAAACCAGTTCCCACAGGTCACAGGAATTAGCAAGCTGAGGTGAACCAACGCAGATGTAAAGGGTGGACAGTGGGGAAAGCACACTTCAATTAAGATGCATTATGTCTATGCACCAACTCCCCATGACAGATGTAATCATTATGTACTGCAACACGTATAATAAAACAGTAAAAAAACAAAAACTACTAAGGTACCCTTTAAAAGACTACTGTGGTATATGAATTATATCTCAATTTATTAAAGCTATTACATTAAAAAAACCACACACTTCAAAAAAGAACTTGGCCTTTCTAACCTAAGGAGAATGCAGCCTGTTTAAGAAATATTTTTGAACAAAGTGCCTTTCTAGCTTCTCTCAAACAGAGACACATTGTGTGACAACAGGTCTTTGCTATGGAAAATTCTAGTTCAGCAGGATGTAATGAGGAGAGGTAGTTCTTCTTGGACAACCACCAGGATTTCTTTTTTTTTTGGTACCGGGGATCAAACTCGGGACCTTGTGCTTTTGAGGCAGGTGGCGGAACCACTTAGCTAAATCCCTGGCCCTCCCATCAGGTTTTAGCTCTGGACAAGGTACCTTCTGGTCCTGCCTACACGAGGGCCCTATCTGCATACCATGCAGAGAATCTGAATAACCAGCTAACTAGGTTAATAGTGAGCAGACATCACCTCATCCCACAAGGTCAGCTACCTGGCTGCAGGTACAGTCCATGCACTGCATCTGTGGAGACCTGTTTTCTGCAGGTTGTGTGGGTGGGCATGACCCCCGGGCCTGACAGCCCCCCACAGCCCTTGTCAGGACTTGGGAGAGGCATATTTCCATTCTATGGGCCATAAACAGAGATTTTTAAAAAATGAAAATAAAAAATTATGTTAGGATTCTTTGGCACCACCACATGGAAAGACCACGAATTACGATTTCAAAGGCTCAGTGTGTAATTTCACTACACCCCGACAAAACTAGGATCCGCCTGATGGAAAAAGCACAAGTGGTGAGAGCTGTACCGAATATAAAGCTTAGGTTCCAGTCTGATCTGGGGAAGAGGCAGTCACGTGCTCTGCATCCTGGCTACCAAAGTGCTTTTTCAACCCAAATTCTGTCTGCCTTCAGAATGCTCACCTGGAGCATACTCTGGGGAAATTAACCAAGTGATAAATGCATGTTTTCTTGAATTTAGTCAAAGACCATTCACGGTGTAAACAGAAGGTGTTAGTAAACAGAACAAGAAAACTTGCGAGGCTGTAACATCAAAGGTCTACTCTGCCCTCACGCAGAGGTTCTGCATGTTTACAGACGTTAAAGAAACACACAAAGTAAAGTCCACTATGCAGTGACAAGCGAGCAGCCTGGCCCTCGCCCAGCCCAGGGAGCACACAGCCACCCTGGCCCTCCTGGGGCTGCCGCTGCCCCTGGCGATGGCAGGAAGGCCCCTTTTAAGAGGCTCCACAGGTCCCTTGAGTAACACAATCAGGATAAGCAAACAGCAGATAAACAGAAGGCCCCAGCACAAAGTGCTGCCGCCCCCCGGGGAGCTTGAGGAGGGTTACTCCAGGCTGAGAATCTTACCAGTTTCTTCTCAGACAGCAGCTTCTTTCCGGGGGGTTTCTGATGCTTGGTGCAGTCTGCACAGCCCGTGGAGAGTGGCCTGGGTGGAGCCTGCTGTGGAAGGAGCCTGCCGAGCGGGAGGCCAGCCCATGTGGATGGAGCCCCCATCACTCCCTCCAACCTGGTCCAAGAGCTTGCTGAGAAGAGCCTCACAGGCACCATGGCCCCTAAAAAAGTCAAGGGCAAAATAAAGCATGTGGGCTAAACCTGAGCATCAAACTGAAGCTGAAGAAGTGTCCTACACAAACAAACCTGATGAATCCAACTTTCTCCACCCTGAGGCTCATGATGCCCTCTGGCATGCATCAGTATATTTGGGACTTGGGGCAGGATCTGGTTTGTTTTTTTTTTTTCAGTACGGGGCATCAAACTCAGGACCTTGTGCTTGCGAGGCAGGCAGCGGAACCACTGAGCTAAATCCCCGGCCCTAGGATCTGTTTTTTTGTTTATTTTTTGAGTCAAGGCCTTGCTTTGTAGTTCAGGCTGTCCTTGAACTCAGTAAGTAGCCCAGGCTGGCCTCAAGCTTGTGGTGATCTTCCTGCCTCGGGCTCCCGAGTGCTGGGATTACAGGCGTGTGTGGGTCAGGGTCTGTATACAGCAGATTTAAACCATTCAATCTCCAGTAGCACTAGATATACCTTTCTGGGGGAACATCAAGAATCTGCTCAATGAAAATATTAAAAGGCAATCTAAACCTCAAGTCCAAACTTCTTCAAAGTGCAAAGGCCCATCTGTTCAGATGTTATTGTATTATCTTCTGCAGCTCATACTGTATAAACGGCAATATGAAAATACTAAGCATGGTGTGCAGCGGCTAAGCAGCCAGGCACTGGAAACAAACCCCACCCCTGATGCTCATCTCAGGGTGATCTGGGGAAGGTCATGCACCTGCTGCCTCAGCCTCCTCACTCGGAAGGTTGGTGAGGACGAGCTGAGCCGAGGCACATGGACCCACAGCAGCAGAGGCTGGCTGTCATCCTGACAGGATAAGCAACATCTATCTGGTCTCTGCCCCCAGTTCCTCACAGAGCTCAAACCCTTGTAATTTCCTGAGAGATGGGAGTGATAGAAGTGTCTGACCCACAGCCACCAAGACCCTTGGAATTTCCTGCGTGACAAGAGACTTCTGCTCTAATGAGGTGTACAGCTTTAGGGTTGGGCTGGTCACCCCACCCAGAAAGACCAGGGCAGGAAGTTTGGAATTTTTACCTCCCATCTTCCAGTGGGGGACGGGCTGGAGATGGAGCCACAGTCAGTGGTTCTGCGTGATGAAGCCTCTGCAAAGCCTGAAAGCCCGTGGAGAGCTTCCAGGTGCTCGGAGGCCTTACACTCCACTCCACGGGCATGGAAGTGGCCCAGAGACCCTCTAGCCCTTGCCTGGTACACCTCTCCACCTTCTGCTTCTGGCGGCCTTTGCAGTGTGTTTTACAACAAACCAGCAAACATCAGGTGCTGCCTCTTCAGCAGAGGTGTGGGGACCCAGGGACCCGCTCCTTGACACTTCATCTGAGGTGAGGACAGTTTTTCATGACTGAGCACTTAACATGTGGGTTCCCATTCAATGGGCCAGTGTGAGAACTGACTTGAATGGAGGGATACCTACATAGGCAGTGTCAGCAGGGCTGTGGGTGGGCACAGATGGCAGCAGCAGCAGTGGTGGGAGCCCAGGGTCATGCTCAGTGTGAGCTGCTTCTTACTGCTCCTGGCACTGTGCATCTTCTGGGAAGGTGAGGAAGACGCTGACCCTGCCTGCAAGGGGAGGACAGTCCTCTGCCTTCACTACTCCCAGAGCTCCCATTCTAGGGGCACTGTACAGGAAATCCATGCAGCTCTACACATTCCTCAGGGGGTGTAAATGTCTGTGTGCTGTTTAGCAAATTGCCACAAAGCCAGGACAGGTAAACACACTAGGAGAGGACACAGAGTCTGTCCTTCCCTAGAAGCCCCTGCTGGGTGCCACCCACTGTGCACACCCCTACCTCTCTCCAGGGAACACTGTCTTCATGCCCGCTGTTCCACAGCATGGCAGCCAATGGTCCTGCTCTCTGCATGAGGCACCAGGGTTTCAGAAGCAGGGGAGAAGAGCACGTCTAATGCCTTGCCACCGGGACACTTCCTGTCTCCCAGGACAAGGGCGCCTACAGAAAGGCCCTGCACAGCAGCCCGCGCCACCAGCCTTTCCTCAGAGTGGCCTTGGGTAGTCACTGTCCCGGCGTGTCCTCCATGGGAGGTGCACACCCTGATCTCATGTTTCCCGCGCTGGAGCAACCCTTAGCCATGCGACCCCTGTGCCCTTGGCCCTGGAAGGCTACAGGCAGCTGTCCACAGAACGCCCTCCTGCTGGCCTGACCTGATGAGATGTCCAGACAGGTCTTGCTGCCTCTCTGCCACCTCCAGCAGTTGGGCTTGTCCCTGGCTGCCTGTCACTGCTGGCACTGAGCAGCAGCCCCGGGGTGGTGTGGTGTCTCCCTGGAGTAATCAGTATCTAGTGGGGAGGCACTATGAATATGTGTGGGTATCCTGTTTATCCTGCTCCTCATTAAACCATCAATGTACTCATTTTTATGTACTCATGTTTTCCTAGTCTAGCCAACTATCATTTAAGGCTTAAATTGTTCCTAATTTGGCCAGTGGAGACCACTGTGAGGCTTCATGTCCTTTTGACACATGCCACCAATCTGAGCACCTTCCTGCACAAGTATCCGAGACTCACCCATCCTGTCCCTACCCCATCCTGAAATTGGCTGCACCTAAAGGAGCCTGACTCCTTTTAATGGAGAATGGCATCTGGAATCTAAGTCTGGACGCTGGGCCTCCTCATTGCTATTGAGGAGCTGCTGTTCCCAGATTGGGGCGAATAGGGCTGGAGACTACACACAGGTCTGTACTTCCATGAGACACATCATTTACACGTATAGCTAGGTCGACTTCTATCTGCATTCACATATATCAACACCTGTTAGAAACTTGAGTTCAGACCAGTGTGTCCAATCCAGCACTACAAGATCACTCTAACACCCCCTCCTGTCCTGGCCTCTAGGAGCCCAGAGGTCCACTCTCCATCCTCTCCTTATTCGTCCAGTGTCCCACCCACAGTCACAAGTCTCACCTCATATCCTTGTCCAGTAGGGGCTCCCCTCTACCGAACAACCCTGTCCGAGGCAGCGAAAATATTTTAAAAATAAACCTCATCTAGAATGGCTTTAGAGCTACAGAAAAGTGGCAAAGCTATTCCTATATTCTTTTTATGCTGTGTTCTTAAAAACTCAATTTCTTTTTTGGTACTGGGGATTGAACTCGGGACCTTGCTCTTGTGAGGCAGGTGGCGGAACCACTGATCTAACTCCAGGCCCCAAACTCAACAGTTTTTAAACATTCTCCTTAATAAGTGTTTGTAGTAGTAGCGTTTACGCTGCTTGTGTGGAGTTGGCATGTGTAGATAACACATCTTGACCCTTTTTCCAATCCTGTTTCCCTCTCTCCCTCCTCCTCCTTCCATCCTTTTTTCCTTCCATCCTTTTTCTCCTTCCATCTTTTGACCCCTTCCCATCTGAGAAAGATCGATCGATCTCCATACTTCGCATTATCTAACGTTTATTTTGCTCTTTATTTACAATTTGGGACAAACTCAGCAATATACATGAAAAGGACACGTATCTTGAAAGATGCAACTTACCAAATAAACACAAGAATAAACCAACTGCTGGGTGTGGTGGTGCATGCCTGTAATCCCAGCACTTGGGAGGCTGAGGCAGGAGAATCACCATGAGTTTGAGGCCAGCCTGGACTACATAGTGAGTTCAAGGCCAGCCTCGATGACATAGAAAGACCTTGTCACAGCACCAAAAAAAAAGAAAAAAAAGAAAAAAGAAAATCCAAAAAAGAATAAAGCAACAGCTCCGGTATCTACTAACAAAACTGGATTTGCTAGAAAAGAACATTCTCAAAACAAAATTCCAGACTCAGAAACTAGTCATAGAAGTGATGGCAGAAAACTTCCCAAGCAGGGGAAAACAACTTGACATACAGATAAGTGAGGCATATAGGACTCCAACTAGCCTTGATAAAAAAAAATCTACACATAGGCATACAACAGTTAAGATTCCAGAAATCCAACAGAAGAACAAAATTGTACAAGCAATTAGAGAAAAGAAACAAATCACATACTAAGGAAAGCCCATCAGAATCACAGCAGACTTCTCAGTGCAAACCCTCCAGGCAAGAAGAGCTTGGAGTGACATATTTCAAGATCTAAAGGAAAACAGCCTCCATCCCAGATTGATGTACCCTGCAAAACTATCTTTCAAAATTTATGGAGAAATAAGATACTTTCATGACAAAGAGCACCTCAGGAACTTCATGAATACCAAACTAGCACTCCAAAAAATTTTAGACGATATCCTAGGAAAAGACAACGAGGATCACAACCCCAGGAAGCACAGCAGAATGAATCCATTGGGCGTGACAAATTAAACGCAAAGGGGGAGAGTCCAACAAACAGAAAAAGTCATGACAATCATAAGTCAATACGTATCAGTTATAACCATCAATGTTAATGGTCTCAATTCACCAATCAAAAGAAACAGACTGGCAGAATGGGTCAAGAAGCAAGATCCAACAATATGCTGCATACAAGAAACACAATTAAAAAAGAAACTCATAGACTGAAAGAGAAAGGGTGGAAAACAATACTCCATATGACAGGAACCCGAAAAAAACCAGGAGTAGCTATTCTCTTTGCAGATCAAGTGGATTTCAAACCAACACTGATTAAGAGAGACAAAGAAGGACACTACATCCTTGTAAAGGGAACAATCCAAGAGGATGAGATGATAATCATAAACATATATGCACCAAATACTAGTGTGCCCAACTATTAAAAAAAAATACTAATGGACATGAAAAATCAAATAAGCACTAACACAACAGTAGTGGGGGACCTCAATGCCCCACTGTCACAAATAGATAGATCAACTAGACAAAAAATAAGCAATGGAATACTAGAACTCAAACTCTTGAAAAAAAGAACTTAATAGATGTTTACAGAGTGTTCCACCCCACAAAATCAGAATACACATTCTTTTCAGCTGCACATGGGTTGTTGTCCAAAACAGACCACATACTTGCTCATAGAACATGTTTAAGTAAGTGCAAAGGAATGGAAGTTATCCCCTGTATATTATCAGACCATAGTGTGATGAAATTGGAGATCAATAGCAAAAGAAAGCCCAAGAATTTGGGCTTGGAAACTGAACAACACACTTCTGAATTAACCAATGGGTCACAGAGGAAATTGAAGAAGAAATCAGACAGTGCCTTCAATTAAATGACAATGGCAATACAACATATTGGAATTTATAGGACACAGTGAAAGCAGTCTTACGAGGGAAATTCACAGCAGTGAATACTCGTATTAGGAAAACAGAGCGAGCCAAATTAAACAACCTGATGCTGAACCTCAAGCTTCTAGAAAAAGAAGAGCAGGACAAACTCAAAGCTCATGCAAGGGAGGAAATTATAAAGATCAGAGAAGAAATCAATGCAATGGAGACTAAGAGAATGATACCAAAAAAAATCAACGAAGCCAAGAGTTAGTTCTTTGAAAGAATCAACAAAATTGACAAACCCTTAGCCAACCTTATCAGAAAAAGGAAAGAAAAGGCCCAAATCCATGCAATTAGGAATGAAAAGGATAAAATTACAACAGACCCAGAAGAAATCTAGAGGATCATCAATATCTACTTCGAGAACCTATACGCCAATAAGATGGACAACACAGAAGAAATGGACAGATTCCTAGATAAGTGTGAATTACCAAAGTTGAACAAAGAAGATCTAAAAATTCTAAACAACCCAATATCAATCAATGAAATTGAAAACATAATTAAAAACTTACCAACTAAGAAAAGCCCAAGTCCTGATGGCTTCACTGCTGAATTCTACAAGACATTTAGAGAGGAACTATTGCCACTACTGTTTAAACTCTTCAGTGAAATTGAAAGGAAAGAAATACTCCCGAATTGATACCTGGAAGCAAGCATCACCTTGATCCCCAAAGCAGAGAAAGACCCAACTGAAAAAGAGAACTATAGACCAATCTCACTAATGAAAATCTTTAATAAGATACTGGCAAACAGAATGCAGAAGATCATCAAGAAGATCATACACCCTGACCAAGTGGGATTCCTCCCAGGGATGCAGGGATGGTTCAACATATGCAAATCAATAAATGTAATACACTGTATCAATAGAGCCATGGACAAAAACCACATGATCATCTCAATAGATGCAGAAAAAGCATTTGACAAAATCCAACACACATTTATGATAAAAATCCTACAAAAAATTGGAATAGACAGTCTCTACCTCAATCTAATAAAAGCCGTCTATGAAAAACCAACAGCCAATATCATACTAAATGGTCAAAAACTGAAATCCTTCACACTAAAATCAGGAACAAGACAGGGATGTCCACTATCACTGCTCTTGTTCAATATAGTCTTGGAAACATTAGCCACAGCAATTAGACAAGAGAAAGAAATAAAAGGAATAAAGATAGGAAATGAAGAAGTCAAACTGTCATTATTTGCAGATTACATGATACTCTGTATAGAAGACCCCAAGAACTCCACCAAAAGTCTTCTAGACTTAATAACCAAATTCAGTAAAGTAGTTGGATAAAAGGTCAACACATAAAAATCAGCAGCTTTCCTCTACATGAACAACAGACTCACTGACAGAGAAATTAGGGAAACAATTCCTTTCACAATAGCAGCCAAAAAACTGAAATACCTAGGAATCAACCTAACGAAAGAAATCAAAGACCTCTTCTCTGAAAACTGTAGCACTCTGAAAAGAGAGATTGAAGATGGTATCAGAAAATAGAAAAACATCCTCTGCTCCTGGGTAGGAAGGATCAACACAGTGAAAATGGCCATACTTCCAAAACTGCTATATAGATTCAATGCAATCCCAATTGAAATTCCAGCAGCATACTCCACGGACCTTGAGAAAACAATCCAAAAATTCATTTGGAACAAGAGACCTAGAACAGCAAAAGCAACTGTGGGTAACAGAGACATGGCAGGGGGTATGACAACCTCCAACTTGAAACTATACTACAAAGCTACTGTGATAAAAACAGCATGGTACTGGCAAGAAACAGACCTGAGGACCAGTGGAACAGATTAGAAGATGCTGAAACATCTCCAGACACACTCAGCCACCTCATCTTTGACAAAGGAGTCAAACACCCTCACTGGAGGAAAGATAGCCTCTTTAATAAATGGTGCTGGAAAAATTGGGTTTCTTTCTTTTTTGTGTGTGTGTACCAGGGATGGAACTCGGGTCCTTCCGCTTGCACAGAAAAATTGGGTTTCAACTTGCCAAAGATTAAAACTAGACCTATATCTCTCACCATGCACTAAAATAAAATCGAAATGGATTAAAGATCTAAATATTAAAACAGAAATGCTGAACCGGCTGGAACAGAAGTTAGGTAGAACTCTTGAAGACATTGGTGTAGGAAAAGATTTTTATGAACAAAACCTCAGTTGTCTGTAAACTAGCACAAACAATCACCAATGAGCTCTCTTCTTATTAAAAAGCTTCTGCACAGCAAGAGAAACCACCAACAGTGTGAAGAGACAACCCTCAATGTGGGAAAAATTTTTCACTTGTTGTTCCTCAGACAAAGGTCTACTATCTAGAATCTATAAAGAACTTAAAAAAACCAGACCTCCCAAATTTAAAGACCCAATCCAAAAATGGGCATCTGAAATGAACAAACATTTCTCAGACAAAGAAGTAGAAACAGCAAATAAACATATGAAAAAATGTTCAACATCACTGGTCATTCGAGAGACACAAATGAAAACAACGCTGAGATTCCACCTCACCCTATAAAGAATGGCTGCTATCATGAAATCAACTAAAATAACAAATGCTGGCAGGGCTGTGGGGAAAGAGGAACACTGCTCCACTGCTGGTGGGAGTGTCCACTGGTGCAACCACTATGGAAATCAGTATGGAGATACCTCAAAGAACTAGGAGTGGAAGTCTCATTTGACCCAGCTATTCCCCTGCTGGGTATCTTCCCCAAAGAATTAAAAGAATCATACCATAGCGATATATGTGCACCCATGTTCACAGCAGCATAGTTTGTAATAGCTAAAACTCTGAGGCAGCCCAACTGCCCACCTACTGGAGACTGGATAAAGAAAATGTGTTTTTAAAAAATAAAATAAAAGTACCACTCAGCCATAAAAAATGAGAAATTAGAGACATTTATAGTTAAATGGATGCACATTGAGGCGATACTCTTATGTGAAATAAATAGGACACACATGTGTAAATACTGAATAGTTTCTCTAGTATGAGAAACTGAAAGTGTAAATAAGGGCTAAAAGGTATAATAGATAATGTGAAATAGGAAGAAAAGGGGCAAAGGGGAAGGGGAAGTGGGAGGGGTAGGGGAAAGGAAAGAAGGGAATGGAATTAATATGAGAAAAGGAAAAAATGGAAACAAAGTCTTTGCAAATAGGGAGGGATGGAGGGGTTGAAGGGAGGGCAGGGGATTGGGGAAAAAATAAGAACCAAGAGAGACTATGTAAAGGTGCAAATTTCCAACAATGAATATCATTATATTGTACACCTAAAATGTACCAATAAAATTTATTTAAAAAAATTCCAGACTCAGATTGTTTTCTTGGTAAAGTCCATCAAATATTACCCAAAAAAAGCAATCTTACACTTTTTTAGGAACCAGATAAAGTAAGATCACTATCCAACACAAGTTTTGAGGCCACTGCAACTCCAGCATAAACCTTGACTTTACAAAAAAAAAAAAAAAAAAAAAAATCGCAGAGCGATATTCCTCATGAGTACAGACGCAAAAATCCTGACAAATATCACTCACCAAATCCAGCAGCACAGAGAGGAGCATACACCACACCCTGCGGTCATCCCAGGAACACAAGGCTTCTTTAGCAGTCAGAACCCAACCAAGACCCTTCACCTTACTGTGACCACTTCAACACCCACTCAGGACTAGGAAAATAAAGCACATGGGCAAACTAGGAAGAGGACTCTCTCCCCTCGAACCCCATAAAGGGTGTGTGGGGCCTACAGCTAACATCACACCTGAGAAAAAGGCAAGGATGCCCACTTCCCTTCTATGCAATTGGGTCCTTTTATTATTTATTTATTTATTTGGTTTTTTTGAGACAAAGCCTCACTACATTAATTGTTAAGGCTGGCCTTGAACTCACTGTGTTGCCTAGGCTGGCCTCGAACTTGCAGTGATTCTCCAACCTCAGCCTCTGGACTGCTGTGATTTTAGGGGGTGCCACCACACCCGGCAATCTGGTCCTTTTAGACACTGCAATAAAGGAAGTAAAAAGGGAGGAATAATACTGTCCTTATCTGCAGAAAAGATGATTGATTCCATGGAAAACCCCAGGGAAATCTAAAGCAACAATTAGAATTAATAACTTGGTAAGGTTGCAGGTTACAAAGTAAAATTTAAAAAATTAATTGTATTCTTAAATACTAGCAGCAAACAATTAGAAATTAAGCAAGCAATTTCATTTATAGGAGTACCAAATTTAAAAAGTACCTAGAGGGTCGGGGATTTAGCTCAGCGGTTCTGGCCCCTGCCACACAAGCTCAAGGTCCCGAGTTCGATCCCTGGTACCAAAATAAAGAAAGAAAGAAAGAAAGAAAGAAAGAAAGAAAGTACCTAGAAATAAACAACAATAAACATTCAAGACTTCTACCTCCCTACTTCCAAAATACTGTTTTAAGTGTTTTTCAGGGATTAACTCTTTTTGTCCTTATAAAAATTCTGTGAAAAAAGTACATACTTTACCAATGAGAAAACAAGCAGAGGTGAAATGGCTTACCAAGGTGGAGTGTGAACGTGAACGTAGGTGGTTAAGGGAAAAAGCCCCGAGGCTCCTCCACAGAAGCACAGGCAGCTACACCTGCAGGAAAGTGGTATCTGCTCTGGACTGCCGGGAAACAGGCCTCACCCACGCTGGGGAGGTAAAACCTGCAACACTGGTAAGAGAAGGGGATCAACCCAAAGCCACCCAGAGCGCTGAACTCTGAACTGGCCTCGCTTGGCACACTTCCTCCTTTCTACCTTTCATCTGTGTGGAGAGGCCCACTGAGTAGCACGGTTCTCTCCTGGCAAGGGAACAAATTCAGCACTGCTCTGTACCACTGGTTGATGGTCTTTATTCCTCTTCTAATAAGGCTATTCTTGCACTGTATAATCACCAGCCACACCGGGCTATTAAACTTAATTGACATTAAGTAAAATGTAAAAACTCAGTTCCTCAGTCCCACAGGCCTCATTCTGGGTTTCAGCCACATGTGGCCTATGGATGCCGCACAGGGCAGCACGGATGAGAACATTTCACACAAAGCCCCATGGACAGCACCTATCTATACTATGTAGAGGGAACCAAGAAAAGTGAGTGCACCTTGTTCTTAACAGAAGCCATTTGCCGGGCCCAGTTTGGCATAAAACAAAACACAAGATTGTGATGAAAGCCCAGGATCCAGAGTCGGCCAGAGAATTAGACCTTTTATGGTTACAGGACAAGGCTTTGACAAACGCCAGGGAAGGGGCTCATCAAATGGAAAGAGCCTCCCTTTGGACACTGTCACTGTTGTTCTCGAAAATGTTAGGCCATGTCTACTGACCCACAGAAGTTATTGCCAGGAACCTTCTTTAAACTGTATATAGACTTTTAAATGTATTCCTTACAACAACCCTGGCTGTCTCAGTCTGTTCCACTTGACGGACTTCCTGCGACCTTATGCTTTGGCAGACTGGAGAGAGGACATCTTCCTGTCCCAGTGAAGTCACCTGACTGAAAGTCACATCTGCAGCAAGAGCAGCTTTCCCCCAGGCCTCTTTTGGTTCCAGTGACTACACCCTCCCTTAAGCCTTGGGTGTTCAGGGGTAGAGGCAACTGCACTGCTATAAGCTTCAGGCCAAAGCGCTAGCATGGCCACTTCCCTATCAGTGTCCTGTCTGCTTCTCGACCCCCTTTTTTTTTTAGTACTGGAGATCGAACTCAGGATCTTGAGCTTTCGAGGCAGGTGCGGTGCCACTGGTGCCCCCTCCCCCCTTTAATCCCCCTACAAAGCAATGGAGGGGCCGGGGATTTAGCTCAGTGGTTCCGGTGCCTGCCTCACAAGCACAAGGTCCTGAGTTCGATCCCCGGTACCAAAAAAAAAAAAAAAAAAAAAAAGCAATGGAGGCCGACTCAGGGAGACTGTCACTTTCCCAGACAGTCAGTGTCCTCTGGCAATGCATTTACAACAGGAATCTTCACACTGAGCCGAGCATCCACAGACTTTCCAAGGGAACTAAGGCACGGTCTTTTCCAGGAACTAATTTTCTGCTCCTACGGGGGACTGAACACAGGACCTTTGCACTAAGCTACATCTCCAGCAGGATTTTGTGGGGTTTTTTTAAACAAACAAGATCTCGCTAAATTGCCCAAGGGGTACTCGAACTTGGGATCAGCCTGCCTCAACCTCCCAGCGGGCTGGGATCGTGGGTGTGCGCCACCAGACCTGGCTTGCCCCTCAGCTTTTGATGTGTTCCCTTTGCAGACACAGAGCTGCTGAGATGAACGTGCACGTGACAGAACTGAGTCCTCCTGTCCCTCTGACACGGGGTCCTCTCCCTTAAGAAAGCGTTTTCCATGACATCGCCAAAATAAGATCCTTTCGTCCCATCAGAAGATCCGTAGGAACCAGAGTCCGCAGCGTCACAGCCTCAGAAACGGAAAAGGAAACCCGATGGCAAATCCGGCTCCTTCGGCCCAATCCAGGGGCCCGCGTTCGGAGAACGGGCCCTGCCGGAGGCCAGAACGGACCTCGCTCACCGCCGAGCTGCGCCTCCCACAGGGGCAGTTCTCAGGGGAGCGCTCCCATCGCGCCGGAGGCTCAGAGCCAAGTCCGCCGCGACCTCGAGGGCTCCCACAACCCCGACCCCCGGCCTGCCCACAGCCTGAACCCCGCCGACCCCCACCGGCTCCTCCGAGTCAGCACTTCCGGGGCATCCGACTGCTTCCGGGGCGGGGACGGCCGCGCCTGCGGCCCCCCCACCGCGCATATGCGGAAGGCAGGGACTGACTCCGACACGCTCGGTGGCCGCGGAGCGCAGCGTCCGGGACGCCCGAGCGCCGCTCCACGGTCTGGCGCGGTCGGTTCCGACTCCTGCGGGGGCCTGCGAGCGCTTCGCCAACGGGACACGCCGAATGGAAACGCAGATGCTTTTTGAAGAACAGTTTATTAAGAGATTACACCAAAAGCATAAACAATTCATACGCCAAACTCCGAAAAAATGAACCTATAAGGATCTCTTTTAAAAAAGGTACTGTACTCACAAATAACAAGACAGACTGGACATAATAAATAGAACTGAAGCAATGACTTAAAATTTTAAGTGGAAATGGGAAAAAAGTCTTCCTCTTTCTACAATTTTGAATGGGCGCCCAATGCCTGTGTATAAAAATACTGGCAAAATAAGAGGCTCGCCGGGACTCCAACTGTATGAGTTCGTTCATCCTGTCCACCTTATTACTATCTCTGCAGGCTGTTCCAGCGCAAGGTCCGGGGCCCCGTGCACTTCCTAACGTGCTAAGCCCGAAGAGACCTTGATTCAACAACAAACCCTAATGGGTGATGAGCTTCTGCGTGCGCATCAGTATGAATTTGTCGGCACATCTGAATGAAGGTCATGATCATCACTTCTCGAATTCAGCACTGACTGGATGGAAGTCAGGAAACAATAGGAGGAAGAATGAACAGCAATCCACAGACCTTTTGCATCTTTTCTGGCCTTCAGTAGACGGAGTCATAAACAGCACAACCACACTGGGTGAACAATTCATTTTAGCCTAAGCTTTTTCAAACATTCATATAACAGAAGATATAATACAGTCAAGAAAAAGAATTGCTGGCATCACTTTCTCCCCACAAAATTACATAAAAGTGGACAAAACATTAAATAAACATTTTGTTATTAAATATATTAACACCAAAAATCATGTATAAATTAGGAAATAAATGTACAAACTATTTCACAAAGTGCTTTTTAAAATATATACACAACATTCAAGAAATTCTTAATGTAAGACATTCCAGATTGAAATTTTGGGGTGATAAGTTTTTCAAGTGTCCTTTTTCTTTCAAAAAGCATTAATATGGCACTTAAAAAAAAATTAACACATACATAAAAGGCATATTCCCAGATTGGCAAGGAATGAAAATTATCTTCACAGTATGTAAATGTTTAACACTTTCAATGGGGAATTTTAGTCCCCAGTTGAATTTGCAAATTAGTTCTATAAAAACTAAGGAAAAGAATAAAATCGAGATGACTCCCTAAATGAAACTAATACCTTTGCCATTTAGCAATTAAAAACTCTCGTTTTTGTGATTTAATGTGGGCACACATATTTTTCAAGCCCTTACCAGTGTTAAAGGTTTTTTAGACCCTGTGCATACAAAATAAATGCTTCTATGCCCATGTTTGTTGCTATCTGTCCCTTAGAAGAGGAGAGAACATCCTAGGATAGGACTGGTAGTCAAAACAGACAAAGCCTTTAATCTGAGCCTCAGTTCTTCATCTGTAAATAGGAATGGTACCTGCTCTGTATTTTCCAACATGACCTCTCAGGATTAACTGAAGCAAAAACAACCCCCCACCCCCTGACAAAATAGCTTATAAATTTTAAAGCACTCAACTCTGGATAAAAATTACTTTTAATTTTAAAAACATAACTATTTTGAATTAGAGAAAAACATCTTCAGTAAGCCTGATGTATCAAGCATTGGATATATTTTGTATTTTCCTGGTAGTTCTTAGAAATACATCAGCATTTATCTGAAGTTGTTTTTTAAGGAGTCATAGTAGATACGGTTTTATTATTCAAGTAAAGGTTGATCAAGTATCCACGCTACTTATTAGCGGAAATACAGGATTTTTAATTTGACTATTTTCCAAGTGAGCTACACAGAATTTAAATGGAACTGAATGTCTAAGGGATGTAAAAATTATTCAAATTTTATTATATAAAACTTAGTTTTCCCTCAAAAGAATACAGTAAAGTTTTGGGGATAATTTTTAAAAATAGGATATGGATTTCAGACATCCCTAAAAGAAAAGGAACACTTGCTTGGAGATCTGAACAAGTAGGTCCTAGAAGAAATAATATGAAATAAAAAACTTGCCGATTATTTGGAAAACTTCGTATCAATACTTTAAGTTATCTCTGTTTAGAAATGGGGATTTTAAATATTCAAATCCTAAAAATGATGTCAGCTAAGCAAGCACAGGCCAAAGCCAAAACAGTTTCTGAGGGCCCAGTTGGCAGAGAACGGCTGTCACTCCTCAGCAACACAGCACTCCCAGGTCTGGCGAATCCAGTGACGGCGAACCTTTTAGAGCTTTCAACAATACAAACAGCCACGGTGGCATGTGTGCCACAGGTTCGCCACCACTAGGCTAATTGCATGTTGCCCTCACTGACTCCTATTTATTTGGAATATAGTCACTGATCCCTTTCCATCTTCTAATACAAAGATGTACGCTTTTTTGGATAACAGAATTAGCGAGAGCACAAGCAATGGGCAAGCTCTGGAAATGATGGTACGAAGCCTCTCCAGGTGAAGCATATTTATCCTTGTCGTGGAATAACAGAAACTGGCCTAAAACACAGGCAGTGCCCCAGCTCCCATCCAGGCAAAGCAGAGGTGGGCATCCAGGGCTGCAAGTACAGTTACAGAAACGTTTACAACCCACAGTGTGACACTGGCATGAGGAGAGGGAGAAGAGCCGGGTCTCTTGATGTGAATCATGGATGAGGGAGTCTTTTAAATATGTCCCATTTCTGGACATGATTATACTGATAACAAGATGACCCCCGAAGCTAGCTAGGACCTCAAGAAGGGGGTGGGGGACAAAAAGGGGACAACCTCTCCACTGTATCAACATATAATACTATATACAGCACCAAATCTGTCACACCATCACAGTGCTGTCTGGTGCCAGTGGTGCACGCTCAATGTCATACCCAGCATGAAATGAGCACGCTTCACATGCAGACGTGGCATAGGGCGAAGGGTGACCGGCATGTCACAATTCCTCTGAACAGCCACTGGCCCGTCCATCCCTGGGCGGACACGCTACCACAAGGGCTCCAACAAGAATGCTTGTCCCTTATTGCTGGTAATTTCCATACTGGCCCTAAAAGAGATCAAGACATAGATTACAATTCTACAGTCCTGAGCAGAGGGACCACACCTAAGGGAGAGTGGCCCCTCATTCTCAGCCAACATCCAGGGTAAGCAGTGGAAGAAAGGAGGTACGCAGGCAAGCAGGTAAGTGTGAGGTGGAGAGCACCACTTCTAGAAGCCACTCACCCATGCCCGGGGCTGGTGACTTAGAGCAGAGAACGTCAAAGGGCTCCCTGCGGACTGGGCCCAGCCACAGGCCTAATCACACCTTATGCTGGCCCTGCCACGAAGGCAGGCTGCCCAGGCAGATGCCAGGTGCTGAACTCTCACAGGTGACTGATGTGCAGAGGGCAATGCAACTCTCAAGCATGCTCAAGTAGGAAACGGGGATGGGTGACCAGGGCGATAGGATTAGTCAATACAAAATCTGAAGAGAACTGGAGCCCGTGTCCAGCATAGCTGCAGGATAGGAGGCTGAGTGGATGGCCTGACCCAGGGAGAAGAGCTGCTCAGCAGACTGCTGTAGACAAGGACACTGATCACTCATCTCATGCCCTTCTCTGTTCGCCCCCACTGGCTCATCACCAGGCCTGCTGGGAGGAGGGAGAGCTGCTGGCCTGAGCAGGAGCCCCTCGTATGCAGCCAAGTATGTTCCTGCCGTCCTCACTCTCAGAGCAGCTGCTGGGAGTCTCACAAGCAGAGCTAACTCAGATGGATCTTGCTGCTGCTGGCATCCATGGGTAGAGCGGGGGACGTGGCAGGTATCTGTTGGTGACCCTGAGTGGGACTCACACACAGTGCAGGTGTCTGCACCCACAAGGGCCAGGAGCGCCTGTCTCTGATGACCAGACGCATCTTCAGACACTGCCAAGTGTCCCCTGGAGCAGCACTGGGCCGGCTGGCTGTGCTCTGGTACTGGGGCTGCCTGCTGTTTGGGCAGCCGAGGCTCCAGAAGGGCTTGTCTAGTTTACTAAGCTGGGCAGGGGCGGGTCTGACCCCACGGCCCACAGCTACACCTGAACCCCTGAAGACTGGATTAGCTTCGTATTCTGGGGTTAGACACTTCTTTCTCTAAAATGTACTGCTGTGTCTCCTTTTTAGAGGTAGGCATAAACTTAGGGGTCTTCTGGTTCAGTCTATCATTCAGCTAGAATCTTCACAAGTCATTGTACAAATCCCAAAGGCATTATTTCTGCACTCTATGGAGGAGGCTTCTGATCTCATCAAAATCATGCTAGTGATTTAGTGCTGGGTCAGCTGTAGGCCGTGCCCTACTGGATTCTGCACATTGCTCCTGGGCAGGTGATGTTCCTGGTGCCCATCCAGCAGGCCAATCCCAGAGCCCACTGGGAAACACCCTCTTACTGCTATCCACGGCAAACAACCACATTCAACACAGTGCTCTGAAATTTCATTAGCTCTGTGAACCTCACTGATGCCTTCTACCTAGCACACTGTGACCCTGGGACAGTCACTGCTTGGTGAGAGGCTCTGAAGGAGACATCAAACCAACACCTAAGAGAACTCACATCCACGCCCCAGTCCCTGAGCTTCTTTCCAGCTCTCTTGACAAGTCTGCTACTGCTGGCTGGGAGTGGTGACGCACACCTGTCATACCAGCACTCGGGAGGCTGAGGTAGGAGGATCACTTCGAGTTTGCCCGCCTGGGCTACAGAGTGAGTTCAAGGCCAGTCTGAACTACACAATGAGACCATCTCAAAAAAACATGTGCTACTGCCTCAGGCGGTGCATGTCCTCTTCCTGAGCGTGGCTCATTCTCACCCACTTTAGGGCCCCTGCCCCACTCAGAGGCCTGTGAAGCCCCGGCCTCCTGTCTGGCCTGTCACCTCCCGCTGCTCCCCTCCTCACTGATGCAGGAGGCTGAATCTTCTGATTGCCAGGAATTCTCTTCTGTGTGTCCCTTCAGGGCCCTGCCTGACTGCCACCCTGGCAGACAGGTTTCCCAGAGCTACTGTCTGAGCAGGTAAGAGCTCTTGCCCATTGTTTTAGCCCTGTGGCCCTCTGTAGCTACCAGCTCCTGAGTGTCACTTCTGCCCTGCTTCTCTACCTACACCTCCAGGGTCCATGCGGGCTTCCTCTGCTTGGCCCTTGCCTGATCCCTGGCCTCCAGGAGAGTCTGGCTCCTTCAGGTGAGTGACTACCTCCACAACGAGACGTAAGGTCTGACAGCTCAGGGGCCATGTCACCACCACATCCCAGGTGCCCAGCAGAGACCTGGAACGTGCCTGGCACACAGTAAATGTCTGCAGATGAATCATGCTGTTGCCTGTGCAGACCTTATGGTACGTCTGGGGTATAGAAAGCCACCTGCCTGACCAAGCTGAGTATATACGCAGAGGTAATTTTTAAAAACCTTACATGGCTGGGCCGGGGACTTAGCTCAGTGGTTTTGCTGCCTGCTGCACAAGGGCAAGGACCTGAGTTCGATCCCTGGTACCAAAAAATAACCTCACAGGCTCAGTGAATTAACATTCTGGAAGGGGCTCTGGGAGCCAATTAGTTCCCTCCCATTATTCCTCATGACAAGAGAAATCTTCATTGCGCCTCGACAGACGCAGCAGACGGGCACGTCTGGAAACATCCAGAAAGCTTGCCTGCTCATAACCGTAGGGGCGCTGCTGCTGGGCAGAGGGTCCCGACTGCGACGCTCTGTAGCTTCCATACTGCTGGCCTTGTCCTTGCTGGTAGCTGGAGTACTGCGAGGGGGCGCCCTGGGCAGGCCCTGAGGAAACACCAGGAACCAGAGGCATAAGCACACCATCACCAAAACACCTGTACACGCAGCAAGAGAGCCGTGCAAACAACAAGCCAGACCCACCAGTCCTGCAAGGGCCAGGACTGGGCCCCACTCCACAGGGTGGCTGAGGCCTCTCCCCTGAACACCTGGGCCTGCTGCTTGCTAGAAGCTGGCTGTGACTATTCTGGAACTACCTTGTATCAGTCACAGTGGATACTGTAAACAGGTACTTGATGGATCTGAGGAACTGAGGGAAACCCCAGCTGGGAGGGGAAGAGTTTCTGTGAAAACTAAGTTGAAGACGTTGGAAAAAATCAGTAAAGGTGAAGTACGCTTTATTTATTTTTCCCGGTACTAGGGGTAGAACTTAGGGCCTTGTGGATGCTAGGCAAGTGCTCTACCACTGAGCCACAGGCAGTACTGTTGTGGGGCTTGGGATTAGCTCAGTGGTGCCACTGCCTGCCTTGCAAGGGCAAGGTCTCAAGTTTGATCCCTGGTACCAAACAAAACAAAACAAAATGCTATTGTGATGGTTGTAAAGTTGAGCAGTCTTTTTTTTTTGCAGTACTGGGGATCGAACTTAGGACCTTGCACTTGCCAGTCAGGCGTGGTGCCACTGAGCTACATCCCTGGCCCAGTTGAACAGTCTCTGTGGTTTCCTCCTTCCCCACACATGGGGCCCAGCCTGAGAATTGCTCCAGTTAGTCTGGGCTGATCCCAGTTCCCTATTTTTCAAAAGCTGCTCAGGTGATTCTCAAGTGTTACAAAGGCTGAGACCTAACCACCAGCCTTGCTTCCTCAGAGTGGGAGCTAATATAAAGGATGGGGTACTGGACCTGTGGTTTACAGAAAGGATGAAGCTAGCTCCAGTGGGGAGACCCCATGGCTGATGGATACTTGTTTATTTTCTTTAAAATAAGATGTTGCAGCTGGGAATGTTGGCATACACCTGTAATCCCAGCACTCAGGCTGCTGAGGCAGGAGGATCACTGAGTATGAGGCCAGCCTGGGCTCATACTGAGTTCAAGGCCAACCTGAACTACATACTGACACTTTTCTCAAAAACAAACAAACAAACAAACATTTCAGGGGCTGGATATGTGGCTCAGTGGTAGAGTGTGTGCTTAGCATGAGCAAGGCCCTGGGCCTGATTCCCAGCACCGTAAACTAATTAAGATGTTCTGTCCTTGTCTCTGGGTGCTGAGGACTCACTAGCTCATTCTTGATGAGCTCACGTCTGCTCATTCTGACCTATCCGGAAGGAGGTCTTCACCATGCCTTTTTTTTTTGGTACCGGGGATTGAACTCGGGACCTTGTGCTTGCGAGGCAGGCGCCGGAACCACTGAGCTAAATCCCCGGCCCCGCCTTTTGTTTTTTGAGAGTGTCTTGTTATACAGTTCAGGCTGGCCTTGACCTTGAGGCACCATGTGCCTCAGCTTCTGAGTACTAGGATCACAGGCGTGTGCCACCACACCTGGGTTTCACTGAGCATTTTTTGAGACTGAGTCTTGATACCCAGCTGAGGTTGGCCTCATACTCTTTTTGTTTTTTGGTACCGGGGATCGAACTCGGGTTCTTGCACTTGCGAAGCAGGCGGCGAAACCACTGAGCTAAATCCCCGGCCCTGGCCTCACCTTGATCCTCCTGCCTCAGCTTCCTGGGTGTGTGCCATCGTAGACAGCTCTCACTGTGCACGTGAAGTGCCAAGGGTCTGGATGGGCAGCACGCAGTGGCAACATGAGGAAGTGGCCCTCCTGGGGCTGTTGTGGGAACAACACATACTGGCCCTGGGCTCCAGGAGCACCTAGAGCGCTGGCCCTGCTGGGGAGCTTCCTGAAGCCACCGGGTAGGTGTGGGGGCCTTTCCAGTGGAACAAGGTCCCAAGAGGGGACAGACAGGCTTAGGACTCTGGCAAAGCCTGGCCTCAGCAAAGCTGAGTTTTCTTCTCTGCTTATCTTTTGGTGAGCTGGGTTTTTGCCTTTGTTCCTACTGAAGCTGGGCCCTGGGCCCTCTGTCCCTTTCTGCTCAGCCCAAGGGCCCACTTTGCCTGTGGCAGGCTCACTGGCTGGGCTCACAGCACTGCGGGCTCCTGGGGGACAGAAGCTGAGGCATGGCGAGCACTTGCTAGCAGCCTGCAGGACACTGGGTGAAAGAGACACAGAACCAGGTGCAGAAGATGCCTTTCTGCACCTGATCCCAGAGTCTATTACTATTTCCAATAAAAAGGAGCAGCTCATCCTAGGGCTGGGGCATGGAAAATACTGCAGCACAGAAAATACTAGAGAAAAAACCAAACCAAAACACCAAAACCCCTAAACAAACCAAAAGACAACCCCCTCCCCTAAAACCCAAAAGAACACAGGAGCCAATCTGAAGAGCTCCTAGGGGCCAATACTGGGGCTGGGGCAATTTAACTTAGCAAATTACAACCCCACATGTAAAATTAATATCTATGAATACACACTAAAACAAATAAATGGCTGAGTGAGCGGGGGGGGGAAAGGACACAGTCCCCTTGCACAAGAACTCCTGAAAATGTAGGTAGATCACCCCCGAGCGGAGCATGGTGACTCACATTGGAAGACGAATGGCACCTGGCCAGGTGAGCAAGCTGGCATCACCGCAGGTGAGCCTGTGCACTGGCCATGGAAGCTCCCTCACGCTCCTTTCCAAACCTGGGACTGAACCCCAGGTGGAGAAAAACATTAGACAAACCCCACTACAAAGTGCCTACCTGACCCAACCACCCCCAAACTGTCAAGGTCATGTGGGATCCTGGATCAGGCAAAGGGACAGAAAAGGACACCAGGGGAAAAATAGTGAGGTCTGAATGAAGTGTGGTGTTTAGGGTTAGCAATGTAGTTCTGCCAGTTTCTTATCTCTGACAACTGTACCCTGGGAATGTGTGATGTTCATTGTGGGGATCGGGGTGCTGGGTACATGACAGCTCTGCATTATCCTTGCAACTGTTCTGGAAAGGAGAAACTCTTTCCAAATAAGTTTACTAATGCCCACCTGAGCGGGAATGTACAATGTGCACAGCCCATGTGTGTTGTGTGGCAGGGAGGGCACTGGGAGGGATCCCCGTAGGAAGACGTACCCTTCTCTTACCGTAGCCTTGCTGCTGCCCTGGGTAGCTCTGCTGGCTGGGGTACTGCTGCTGGGGGTATGCCTGCTGCTGGGCTGTGCCCTGCTGGTACCCGGCCTGCTGCTGGCTGTACTGGGAGTTCCCTGTGGAAAGAGGGGACACAGTTCATTTCTAGCCAGTGCGGGTGGCTTGCTAATAGCACTGAGGCACAGTAGCCATGGCATCCCTAGACCACATCTGCTGCCTCAGTAACAGCAGTAGGTTTTCTTTTTCGTAATTCAAGTATTACATTTTCTTGTTATTTTATAAAAATACAAATGAAGTGATTAATACAATTAAGACAAAAGTGAATACCACTATTGGGAGTTGAACTGTGTCCCCCCAAAAGACGTGCTGACTTCCTAGGCTGGGAATGTGGCCTGACGGAACAGGGTCTTTGGAGATGTGATGGTGTGAGGTTGACCCAGTCCACATGAGGGGAAGCATGGAGACACAGAGAAGACCACGTGCTGAGGAGGCAGAAACTGGGGTGCTGCTGCTCCAAGCCAAGGACCACTGGTCTCTCCAGCCCTCAAAAGCTGGAAAGAGGCTTGAATACACCCTCCTGAGCCCACTGTAGGAAGCAGCCATGCTGGCGCCCTGACCTCAGGCATTAGGCCTCCAGAGTTCCAAGGGAATGGATTTGTTATTTTAAGATGCCTAGTTAATGGACCATGTGACGGCAGCCCCAGCATACCAGGCAGCCCACAAGCATATAGCAAGGCTGGAAGCAAGTGGATCGCAGTGT
Source organism: Heterocephalus glaber (assembly GCF_053883595.1). NCBI lineage: Eukaryota > Metazoa > Chordata > Mammalia > Rodentia > Bathyergidae > Heterocephalus > Heterocephalus glaber. Next base: position 8,793,930 of record NW_028258410.1, read on the forward strand.
TGGTCAGCTGCAGACCTGGATGTGAAGAAACATGTATGTGTTCTAACAGAAAAATACGGTGTTTAATATTTGAAAATTTTTTTATTACAGTAAAAGGTCTGTTGCTATGGATCCCCCTCAAAATACTCCCCCTCACTTGGAACACACTTATCCCATTGTTTTTACCACTTTCTGAAGCAGTTCTAGAAGTCCCCTTTTGCGAGTGTCTTTAGTAGTACTGTTTCGGCTACTACCTCGATGTCCTGAAATGATTCAAATGTTTTTCTTTCATAATCATTTTGACTCTGGCAAAGAGTCAGAAGTTGTACAGTGCCAGGCCTGGTGAATAGGTGGATGAGGATGCACAGTAATGTTTTTGTAAGCCTGCCTTTCCATCAGATGGCACTCAGCAACAGTATTAGTTTTGATCACACCTCATGAAGACATTCACAAAAGACTTCCAGAACTGCTTCAGAAAGTGGCAGGAATTAGCTGGCCATGCTAATGCACTATGGGAGGCTGAGACAGGAGGATCTCAAGTTTGAGCCCAGCCCAGTCAACTTCTCTCTCTCTCTCTTTTCTTGCTTAAGATTCAGTCTCACTATGTAATTTAGGCTGGCCTCAAACTAGTGGCAATCTTCCTGCCTCTGCTCGAGTACTGGGATTATAGGCATATGCCACCATACCTGGTCTCAAAAAAAAAAAAAAAAATGGTAAGAGCAAATGAGTAAGTATGCTGCTCATGTCCTGAGGGATGGATGCTTACATCCCATCACGAGGCTCTGCCTTCTCCTTGTCCGTTTTTATGGCTTGTATCTAGATGTCCTCCCAAAGCCTCTTGTGGTCATAGGTGGGGCTGGATCTAGAGTGTGTGCTGCTGGGATCGAGGATGTGATACTGGGATTGATTCCTGGGCAATGCTAGCATTAAGGCAGCCCCACCTTGGATGTGTTACCCATGGATAGCCTGGATAAGATAGGTGGCTGCCAGTTGCTCGTAGCTGGCTGCTTGCTGCCTTCTGCCTGCCATGGACCGTTTCTCCTCTGCAATGTCTCCCTCTGCCCTGCCACCCTGCCCTGGAGCCAGCCAACTATGAACTGAAACCTCTACAAACTGTGAGCCAAATAAACCTTTCCTCCTTTAACTTTGAGTGTCAAGTATTTTGTTTCAGCAATGAGAAAAGTAACTAAGACATCCGACATACACCATAACATCAGGGATAAGCAGCCATGTGGAGTCACAGGCCAACCAAACACTTCCCTCAGATCGGGACACTTAAAGACACCTGGAATCACGTTCCCCAACAGGCCCCAGAGCATTTGAGATACACTGATGTTCATGACAGACATCAGGCGGAGGCCAGTGTTCCAGCCTGTCCTTGTCATGGTGCTTTTCCTTAGATCTCATGCAACTCACGCCAGAGTGAATGAGGAAGGCAGCTGCTTCCCATGTGGTGAGGCTGCTGGCAGGTGGGGAAAAGTTGAAAAGAGGCTTAGGTTCATTTTCTGAGAGAAAATGCCTTAATTCTTATTTCTACAAATTTAATGATGACATCTATGCTAAAAGCCTCATTGCAGAAAATAGTTCTTGGTGAGAAACATAATTTAGGAAAGCAATAACCAAATTGCCACCAAGATTCTGGAGGGGCACTGATTGTTCCGAAATCTTGTCTCCAAGTCTTCCTGGTAGGCCAGAGGGAACCTACTCCAGAGTCAGAATGCAGGTCAAACCCCATGCAGTTTCCAAAGCATCTTTACAGACAACCACACAGAAGCCTCGTCCCTTGCCGCCTTCCAAGCAGGCCCAGCTCCTTCACTGTGCAAAGCGCACGCTGTCCACCTGTGCACACACGTCTTGCATCTGCGTGGCCAATCCCAGGCTCAGGAATGAGCAAGGGCGGGGCGGGACCTGCACATGCGCCTCACACTGGCTGCTGACAAACTGCACCCCAGGTACAGGATGCGGGCTGAGGCCTCGGGAGGCCAGATGAGGAAAACCAGTATCTAAGAGCCGATTTTCCTACTTTACTTTTCTGGCTAAGAACTTCCCTATTCTAAAGCTAGGTCTTAGTAATACATTATTCTGTTTTGTTTTGTTTTTTTGGTACTGGGGATCAAACTCAGGACCTCGTGTTTGCAAGGCAGGTGGCGGAACCACTGAGCTAAATCCCCCGCCCTACATTATTAAAACTTCGTTCAGTAACTCATTATGAAAACTCAGCTTCACTGAGAGTTCACTTTGGGAAGGTTTAAAAACCTATTAGGGAAACTCAATTTGTGGTTACAAAGTGTAACAAAGCTAATACACACTCTCATGCTGGTTGAATTCCTCAGGTGCGAACTTTTGAGGCAGGCGCCAGAACCACTGAGCTAAATCCCCGGCAGGTGCGAACTTTTGAAAAACCTATTTGAATCCTTCTCATTATCCACCATCTAAGAAATTATCTTAACTTCCTAACTTGTGCTTTCTCAAAATCCAGTGCCGGCTCCAGCAACCAATGGGCAAATGAGGTGACACTGAGCAAAAAGACGCCAGCTGACTGGGGATGCATCAGTCATGCTTGGCAAAGTCCTAAGAAATGTCCAAGGCAACACACCAGTGACACAGGTCTCTAGGAGTGGAGACGGTATGGACAGCCATAAAGTCAGGCCCTTCTATCCTCAGTGACACCCAATAATAATTAATACTTTTTTTGAGTACTAGGGCTTGAACTCAGAGGCTTTGCATTGAACTACATCCCTAGTGTGTCTGTCTGCGTCCCCCTCCCTCCCTCTATTCTGGGATAGGGTCTCTCTAAATTGTTAAGTGGCCCAGGTTGGGCACAAACTTGCAATCCTACTCCTTTAGCTTCCCACAGTGCTGGGATTACGGGCACACACCACGGTACCCAGCTTAATAGTTAGTACTTTCAACCTTAACTTCGGAATAGGCCAATACATTCTCGTAATTCAGAAGTGTAAAAACAAACACATGCCTTCAAGAGACAGAGGCCAGTCCACCCCTGCGCTGACTGCTCAGACCCGTCCCCTCGGGCATCTGTAACTGTGCTTGGTTTCTTGGGTACTCTGCAGTTCTTTTGTGGGGTGTGTGTGGGCATCCCCAATATATGTGTGTCCTATTTTCCCTAGGGTTTACACCAACGGTGGATCCAGACACCCTGTCCACACCTGGCTTTGGCAGCGTATGCCGTGGCCAGGAGGGCCTCAGGCTCTGTCTAGGGTGCACTACCACAAGCCTCACTGCTGTGAGACCTGGGCCTCCCTCTTCCAGGCCACACACTTCCCCAAGCTCCATGCACACCTGGACAGTGCCTAATGCTCCTGGATGGCTCACCTGACACCACCCCGGCCCTTCCTGCCTCTGGTCCTCTGTGGCCAGCACCTGCTCGCTCTCTAGGAATCCTCCAGGCTCCAGAAAGATACAATGAATTACAAGACCAGATGCCCAGGACCCACAGGTTGCTGGATCCATTGCAATAGAAACTTTAGGAATTTCTTTATGTTGGCCTCAGTCTCCCCTCTAACCTCTGCCTAGCCCTCCACATTGTACCCCCAGCAGCATGTCTTTGAAGACGGGGAAGACCTGTCCCTCAGTTTCCTCAAAACAGAGCATTCCTAGCCCTCCCACTCGACAGAAGACCTTGTGATAGACACCGGGCAATAGCCCTGAGTTCCATGTGTACATGAGGGCCCTGTGCTGGGGTCTAATTAACAAAATGTCAGGACAAAATACTTCCAGAAGGAAACCGTGCCATCTGCCACTTGTCAGAGGGTTACTAAATTTTTTAGCACACTCATCAATTATGGAAGGCGAGAATATGTAACTCAAAATGTGAGTACAAAAATGTGCACTTCAAATGTTAAAAGGCTGAGCAGCACATCCTAGGTTTGTCTCTGGATGAGCGTCAGTCACAAAGAGCAGAGATGGCCTTGGGCAGCTGGTGTTCAGGATGCCACTTGTGCAGAGGCTGAGCTCTGATGCCTTCCAGGGGAGGAAGGGAAGAAGCATTCAGTTAGCTGAGCTCAGCCTGGTTTGTACAATTCCCAGTGCTAGGAATTCTGCACTGTTATATAAATATGCCAGTGATGCTCTTTGCAATCAGCCCCTGGGTGGTTTCTTTTTCTTTTCTTTTTTTTTTAAAAAACCTTGTTATTTATCTATTTTTAATTTTCTCCTAGCTTTTTTTTTGGTACCAGGGATCGAACTCGTGTCCTTGCGCTTGCGCAGCAGGCGGCGAAACCACTGAGCTAAATTCCCGGCCCTCTCCTAGCTTTATTAAGGTATAATTGACAAAAATAATATATGTTTGTGGTGTACAATGTGATGTTCTGATAAACACACACTTGGGTAGTTTATTTCTTCCCAGCAGGCTGGGACTTGATAGCTTAAAAGCAAAAGGTTTACAGATACAGTTCTTTAAGAAATAGCCCAAACAAGCTTGTTGGAGGCCATTTAGAGCAGGCCAGCCCTGCATGCCTGGCGAGCTCACTGGCAGCTCTTCCTGTTGATGAGAAGGGCCCTGTGGGGAGACAGCTGGGAGCTGTGGGGTGCTGAGTGTGCTTAGAGCCTACACCTCTGACTCACCACCAGACACGAAGTTTCCTCTTCCCGGGGGCCACTGGCCCTGCTTTCCTTTGGGGAGGGGCGCCACCCTGGGAGGCTTGGGATGGTCTTGTGCTGTGATGGATGGACTGTCACCATTCTCCTGACTCTGGGGGACCTGCTCTTTCCCCATCAGACCCAAGTTCCTCAACCTGCTCATGCCAACCCGGGCCTTGGCCCAGGGCCCCAGGCCAGGAGGAGTCCTAGGCAAGCACGTCTGCTGGTGCAGATGCCAGGCCGAGTCAGCTCAGTAGGCCAAAGTTTTCCTGCAGAAGAACTGCGCCTGCACCAAGTTCCTCGTGTGGCTGTGCAGAGGGCTGGTTTGTTCTCCCATGTCTGTGGCGGGTCACACCTGCATCCCACTCTGATAAGAACCAACGGGAAGGGGGCAGCCATGCAGACTGCCTGCGCCATCACAGGTGAGAGGCAGGATAAAAATTCCCACTGTTCTCAAAGATAAGCTGACACTTAGGATGACAGGAGTGTCAAGGTACCTGTGCATTATTTCATTTTCAGACCCCTTGGATGTTTCTGTCCTCTCATTTTATATTCAGCCACAGGCTCCTGACCTAGCCAGGGCAATGGCCAGGTTACTGCGCTTCCTTCCGGGACAAGCAGGGGCAACAACGAAGTGTCCTCACAGACCGGCAGGCCGGCACCTGCACGGTGGGTGACTGTGCTGGGACGAGACCCTACCCCAGCAGGACAAGGGGTGTGAGTGTGGCAATGAGAGAACCGTGAAGCAGCTAAGGCATGACCACAGCGGCGGTCAGCAGCTAAAGCCAAACTTGCCAAACTTGCTTGTGGGAACAGCGTGGCAGTTCCTCAGAAAGTCACGAAGGATTTCCGTGGGACACAGTGGTCCCTCGAGGAGACACCTGCACACCCTCGATCCCCAAACCGTGAGCTACAACAGCTCAAAGGGAAGCACCCCGAGTGTTCGTAGACAGACGAACAGAAGAGGAAGATTTGGTCCATGCTCACAATGGGACTCTGAGCATCCAGTCTTGGAGGAAGGAGCCCAACCCTGCTACAGCATGGGAGATGAGCCAGGCACAGGACATGACCCCTCAGGGCCCCAGCAGTCAGACTCCAGAGGCAGAGCACCAAGGTGGGTGCCGGGGAGGGAGTGGAGGGGAGTCTGCTCAACTGCGACAGTCTCAGTTCTGCAAGATGCAGAGTTCCGAAGATGGCACACACGACAGCTGCACAGGAAGACACGGCGCCTTGTGCCACTGGTCTGTCCATGTAAAAACAGTCCAGAGAGTGAATCTCATTATGTGGGCTTTTTAACATGTTCACAACAGGACTGTAATTTGTATGTCTGGCGCCAGGCGGCTCTGAACCACTGGTGGTACCTGCATGACTGTCCCATTGGGCAGCAAGGGACAATCTCATCAGGCGGTACAGGCTGCCCGGGGACAGTCATGTACATATGAGGGGTGGTCCAAGCCGGCAGGGACGTAGTAACCACAAATAATTCTTTAAAAAGTCATCAAAAATGTTGCACTTACAAGTCATCTGCTTCACATTTATTGTTTGTTGCCTCTGTCCACACAGTCTCTCCAGCAAGCTGTACATTCCCCACTGCCGACACCCGACCAGGAAGCCTGGCTGGAGGCAGCTGAGCTCAGGCAGACCTGTGAGTTGACTGCCACTCCAAGGGACCACCCTCACTCCACAGGGCTGGAGCCAGCAGATGACGCCAGCTCAGCGTCAGTCCCGGATGTGCCACTGGGGTTTCCCACGTGGTTTCCACCAGAGACACAGGAGGGGCCATGGATCGGGTTTCGGAGAGCCGGCTGACCAGCACATGGCTACCTCACCCTCTAACCCCTAGGCACTGCCAGGGTCTCCCGCTGGGGCTGAGGCCTCCAGACCAAAGACGTGGTTTACCAGGCTGGCCTGTGTTTAAAGAAATGCCAGGGCCCACCCAATGCAGCCATATCACCCACAAATATCCTCTGGCTGGCTCAGACGGGCTTTGGGGTGCCTCTGTGTCCACTGAACGACAAGCCCCAGGCAGGTCAGCTAGAGCAGATGGCAGGGTTGGTCCCCAGCTCCTCCCACATGGCCGGCTGAACCCTCTTCTGTTTCCCAATAGCCACAAGGCGAGTGGGACCTGACACACAGCCTGGCATTTCCAGCTTTTCACTGAGCTCTGTGCCGACTGCTGCATCTGCACCTGTTACCTGTCAGCGATTCAGGTAAAACTTACTGGAGGCAGGCAACGCTTGCTCCTAAGAGTGCGGTGTCTTAACTGCTGTGCATGCCGTTGCACGTGGAGCACAACTCGCGGCCCTCGCGCTCCTTACCCCCCTCGTAGTAGTGCTGTGTGGACTCCTCGAACGAGCGGTCATAGCTCTGCTCCGTGTAGGATGACTGCTGGTAGGCATAATCGCCATGGCCTGCAAGAAGTAGGTGAACCGCTGTTGACGGGGGCAGAGACAGCCAAGCCATGGGACAGGGCGGGTCCCAGGGCAGGGAGGAGAGCAGAGCTGGACAGAAGCCCATTCTTCAGAAGCCCATTCTTCTGGAACCTTTCCAAAAGGAAGCCGGAGCTTCCTCACTTTCAAGTGCAGGCGTCACTTCCTGCTCCCAAATTATGTGAGGCTGTTACAGTTTATGGAGAGGATCAAATCTATTCACAGCCTGCTTCGTGACAGTGCCAGCTGCTCCCTTCCTGTCTCCGCCTGGCTTCTTCTGGGAGCTTCCAGGCAGGGGGTGCCATGACCCACCAAGAGGCCCTCGCTTCGTGGCAGCATCACATCCCAGGACACAGCTTGCCCCGCAGCTGGTCTCTGCCATCCCTTCACCTAGCGCAGCTGTGCACTCCTACCTCACACCTGTCGATGCCAATGTGCCGTGTCCTCCAGGGAGCCTCATCCGTTTTTTTTGGTCCTGTGGATTAGACCTAGATCCTCCACCCTGAGCTACATCCTTGACCCTTTTAAATTTCTTGTTTTGAGAAAGGGCCTTGCTAAGTTGCCCAGGTAGGACTTGAACTTGGATGTGTCAGCCTTCCAGAGTACTGAGCTTATAGTTACGTGCCACCACGCCCAGCCTGGAAGCCCCATCTTTGTCTCCTGAAGTTGCCCATCCTTCAAGACCGTTTAAAATGCCACTTCCACAAATCCCAGGGCATTTTAAAGATGCCTCAAAGGTGAAAGGAAAGCAATCTGCAGAAGTGACAATGAGTGGCCAGGAGGCAAGGGCCGCTAGACACAGACTTGCAGGGTCAGGCAGGGTCTGCCAGCTTTGTGCACACCGTTCTCTGAAGGTTTGGGCCCATCTCGCTGAAGGTTCACCTCTACCTACTACAGGGATGGCTGTCCCTAGCAGCCTTTCAGGAAAGGGAGAAGCCCCAGGGAGGGAAGTGGCAGCATGTGCTGAAGCTCTCTGCGGAAGCCAGCCCTCATCCCAACCCCAACACGCATGAGCGAAGGGCACTTGTGATCGTCTGTCAGTGCAATGTCAGGGGCCACAGCTCCGAATGCCTGGGCACAGCGAGCAGAGGGCTTTGTGCTGGCCTGCACGATGTGCTCACCGTCCGGGTAGTACTGCTGGCTCATCGGCTCCGAGGCACCCTGGCTGTGGCTATACTGCTCACTGTAGTACTCCTCTTGGCCCAGGTACTGCTGGGAAGAGCCTGTGGGAGGACACGGCACTCAGGACAAGCAGCAGCTGGGCCAGTGCTCCTCACAGCCCAGACAGCTCAGCAGCAGGGCATGGCGGGAGGCTTTGCTCACAGGAGAGCACCTCACACAGCCACCGAGGGAACTGGGCCTCCTCCTTTCACTGCCCAGCCCTGAAACACTCTGCACTTTGCATCTGGAACAATCACCAGCCTCCCATGCCCCCAAGGCCCACTCCCCAAGGACATCAGACCCATGCTTGCCCCCATCAGGACCTCTAACAACAAGACCCCTCAGACGGTTCCCAGCATCCTGGCTCATCTCAAGACATTCAACACAGAGAAATCTGTGCACTCCAGCCCTGCAAGGTGGACTGCAGGCCAGGTGCACGGCTGCGTTGGCTGGGCACACTGGCAGGCTTACCTTGCTGGGAGGCCCGGTAGGGTGCCATGGGCCGCTGCCCCATCATGCTGCTCCCCTGGCCACCCTGGCCCATCATGGCGATGGATGACTGGCCCTGGTAGTGCTGGCTTCCGCCCTGTGCTGAGTTGTAGTGGGATGTGGCCGCCTGCTGGTGCATCATGGAAACTATGAGACAGGAAAGAGACCCCAAACGTCCTGAGGAGGCTGGGGGAGGAGAGGCCCCTGCCTAGCTTTCATTTCTCCTTCTGCTGCAAGCATGACTCCCTTCTTCTCAGGCTGACCCTTTATTATTTTCTCAAGTTCCCCACGAGAACATCACCCTCAATCCCAAGTCACACCCCAACACAAGCTGTGCCCATGGCCCAGTGTGTGGTCCGACATGAGCCCCGCACCAGCACCAGCCATTTTAAATGTGCCAATGTTGGGACATCAGAGGGGGCCTCGGTGGGATGGCCTGGGGCTCCCACAGCAAACAAAAACACAAGCGACCCCACAGATGCCCACCAATCTGGGCCCAGGAAACTCAGTCCCATTCTTCCTGTCCCTAGAGCTGGTGCTGGAGGAGTCACCCTGTCCACACGTGTCACCTGCTCAGACACCCCCAGAGCAGCACAACAGCGACAGGACAGGAGGCATGTAAAGTTTCAGTAACCATGTTGAAAACGTGAGGAAAACCCGCTAGGTGAAATCAATTTTAGTAATACATTTTATTGGAGCTAATTTTCCAAAATAAATTTTTAGTATGGAATTATGAAAAATACTGTGGAGATCTCTCACATCCTTTTTTGGGTAAATGACGCTCTGAGATCTGTGGCTTTACTGCTCAGGGAACAGCCACATTGGGGCCTGCCACACCCCACGTGCTCCATGCCTGGCCAGGCCGCCCTGCTTGAGGATTCCAGACTGGTGTCCAGTGAGCTTCATCCTTTCCACCTCTGTGGTGCTGCCAGGTAATCCCTGTGCCAGAAGGAACCCTGCCCACCTCCCAGCCCAGTGGTGTCCTTCGGACCCATGCCCAAGGCCAGCCTTTCCTTGGAGCCTTCCCTCAAGCCTCTGCGAGAAACAGCTGGGGCGGTATCACTGTCTTGGGCGAGGCCACCACACTGCATCACGCTCTCCTCCGCACCAGTGCTGCCCCAGGGCCGCCCCTCGGGAACCTCCTGTGCAGCCTGACTTTCCTTTCTAAAGGTCCTGGCGCCAGGCCCATGCTCCCTGGGCTGTGGAGGCAGAGCAGGTACCTGGATTGGACTGCATATTGATGTTGGTCCGAGACACGTAGTTGCCGATGGCACCCTGGCCCTGCATGGGGACACTCTGCGAGGCTGGTCCCGAGTGGCTGTAGCCAGGCGCAGTGCCGTGGCCACTACCCGACATGCTCATGGAGGTCGTAGGAAGTGTGCTTTGTGCCGTCTGCTGCATGGACACATGGTTTGGACCTGCCGGGAGTCAGGGTGGGGAGGGCATCAGGTGCTAGGTCACCACCTCTGGAGGTGAAGACGCCCCCAGCTTCCTTCCAGTCGTTTGGAGAAGGGAGGCTAACCCAAGGTCAACACACTGTGAGTGAAGTCAATGATTAGGTGATGAATGCAGAGATAAATACACACGCTAATTAAATACAGAAGAACCATAGGCCCATTGTGCCCATTGTTAAACGCTCTTAACGGTTTCCAATTGCCCAGGCATGGCCGCACACACCTGTGCTCCTAGCACTCTTGGAGGCTGAGGCAAAAGGATCACAGTTGGAGCCCGGCTTGGGCAACTCTGTGATTTGGTGAGACCCTGTCTCAAAATAGCAACAACAACAGCAACAGCAAAGTGCTAAGAATTCAGCTCGGGCCCGCAGTGGGGGATGGGGGAACCTTCCCAATCCAAAGACAGTAACAATTCTTTCTTATTAGAAATGCACACAGGGCACATTTGAAGTGGCCACCTCTGACACCAACAGTGTCCGAACAGAGTCTGACCAGAACTAGAGCTTCATTGGGTCTTCGTGCTCCTACCACCCTGCACTGTGCCCAGCCGCGGAAGCACACACATGGAAGCACCACAGCTGCCTGGTGACCTCGGTACTGGGAACGCTTCCTGCTGCAGACTCACCATTGCCAATCTGGCCTTGCATGAGGGAGGCCGGGGGCAGGCCAGTGCTGATGGCGTCGCTGAGACTGCCCTGGGGGTGCAGGCCCTGGCTGGAGCCGCTCTGACTCAGCCCTCCGGGGCCCAGGTTCATGTTCTGGGTTGGTGGCTGCAGGCAATGGGAAGGTGAGGGGAGGACAGTTAACTCAGAGAACTGCCACAAGCCACCCCAGGGATTCACGGCCCCCGAGATTTGCGCTACATCCGTAACCTCTGGCCACCATCAGTCAGCAGGATGGTCACAGTCACCAGGCCAGGACGTTTCAGGCCGTGATGGAGACTGTGATGGTCCAGAACACAAAACAAGAGCTAAGTTTCTCCACACATTTAGATGCTAAAGGCTAATGTCCTTTCTGGGGTGAAAGGGGCTCCTTCATGGCCCCATCCTGCAGCCACCCTCTCCCTCCTGAAGCAGCTGGCCAGGCACCTCAGCATCCACACCGCTCCGTGTCTCAGGGCCTTTGCATTAGCTGCTCACTGCGACTCCCTGTCCTCTCATGTCTACTTCCTCACAGCTCAGTCTCCGCTCCCCCAAGCCCACCTCCCATCACAGGACACGCAGGGAAGAGAAAGTCAAGTGACCCTCGGCCCTCATTTCTAGCTCTAGATCAAACGCTGGTTCCAAAGGTTTGTTCACAGATGCTGTCTACACGTGGCCAGAAAAAGAAAGTGTCTCGCAGGGTCTGATAGACCAGTCAAGGCTGGTTTCACTTTCTAAGCTCATAAAACGCATCCTGGCAGAAAATGTCACCATCTCCAGGGGAGCTAGGGGCACTGGAAGGTGAGCCACCCCTGGTGACACATGTGTCCTGACACCTCACTGCCCACCATGGTCAACCTGGGGCTGGTGCTTTTCTGGTCTGTGCTTTCCTTCTCAGCACAAGGAGGCCACGGCTGCAGCCGCAGGATCCTGCTTCACAGTAAAAATTTAATTCGGAGAAGACGCACTTAAAAATAAATCAAAGAGAAAATGAAATATTGATACTGACATCGGAACTGCGCTGGGGCTTCTCCCCTTCCGGACCTTTTGGTCACAGCGTGCGTGTGTGTGGGTTGTGACTGCTCACACCATGCTGAGAGCTTACAGTGTGCTGGCCCTGGGATGGATCGCCAGCACCATAAGGAAAGGGGGTTAATGACCAGCAAGAACTCCCTCCCACCCCTCGCAGTCTGCCCAGACACCCGGTGTCCACCGCTCCTAGTGGGGTCGCCTCTCTCTGCTAAGCCGCTTGAGGCCTGGGCAACTCATCCACCTCAGACTCTGACCTTCACCCCTGCGTCACGTCAAGGGAAGCATCATGTCCCCACCCCGTCCCTCAGCTGCTGATACCTCCCTGGTATTTGGTTCCCATGGGTGACTTTCCTACTGGAGATACACGCTCAGAACCTGGTCTGTGGCACAGTCTGATCCTTCCTGGGGAGCGGGGCACCCCGGTCCCCAGCAAGTGGGTACTCACGGCAGGGAGCAGGGACTGCATATTCTGGTTGGAGTCCGCTATGGTGGCCAGGTAGACCAGGTTCCGGTGCAGTATCTGCTGGTACCTGAGGTGAGGATGTGTCCATGAGGCAGGGGCCTTAGCCAACCCCACCAGGACAGTGGGCCCAGAAGACAGCCAGCCGCAAACGCACATGGCAGTGTGCGTGGGGCAGGAAGGGACAGGCGGGCAGTGGATGCAGCCAAGTCCCCAGCAGGCTCCTGTCCTGTGACAACAATTCTAGAAAGACACTGAGGTGGGGCCAGAAGGGAGGTGGCACTGGGTCTGTTCAGAGAATGGAGGTTGGGGGACAGGCCGCAAGGAGGCAGGGGCTGCATGTGACAGAGGAAGGGCCAGGGGACAGAGCCCTGCTCCAGCAGAGCCAGGCACCAGGCTAACTCCATGATGCCAGCCACCCTGAGAGGCATGGAAAGGAAGTGGGAGTGGTCTGGGGCACCCAAGGACCCTCACACGTCACACCCTGGGTCCCAGGCCACTTACACACATCAAACCTACATGGAGGGGCCAAAGCCTATGACAAAGGTCACAACTAGGGTGGGACAGCTCTGAGGTCCTCTACACCTCTTGCCTCCAGGTATACCTGATGGCCAGCATTGCCTACACTATGTCCTGTGTCAGGAGGCCCCACCTGGACATGCTGGCTGTGCACGGTGTGTCCACTACTGGTCACGGAGTTGGGGCTGTGGCCGCCTGGCCCTCCCCAGCACTCCTCCCTTCCTCCACTCCCTTCAAGCTGCTCCCATTCCTGGCTGCAATGCTTCCACCTCTCGTCCGTGGCAGGGAGGTGCTCAAGGACGCATCTGCCCTGGGCTTCTGATATGGACACATGCTGCTCCGTGTCCCCAGTGCTGGGAGAAGGTGGAGCGTGCTGCCAGGATGGGGTGCAGCTGACTCACTGTGTGCACTCGGCCGTCTTGCCCTTGCTCTGGTAGTCCAGGATGCACTGGATCAGGTGGTGGTTCTCGTCCAGCATCTGTAGGAAAGACGACAAAGACAGGGCACACGTGTGGTCACTCAGGAGCTTCCTCAACATGGCCATGGGGCATCTGGCCAGAGATTCGACCAGTTCACAGCAAGGATTTTGGGACCTGAGGGCCGTGGCTGCCTCAGTGGCTACGGTGACCGGGGGCGACTTGGGTTGGATCACCACAGACGTCTCTTTCCTGCCCAGCCTGGGCACCTCACTCTTAGAGCGGAGGCTAGCTGGACCCCTGAGCCCAAGTGGGAGCCTTCCCCACTCCCCCCAAGACCCGGCCCACGCCCACAAGCCCGGCTGTCTTGCCTTTTAAGGTCAGGTCCTGTCCCTGGTCCCGGCTGGCAGGTGTCATTTCCGAGCCTGTGGTGGGAGGCTATCCCTGACAGGGCCAGGGCGTCCCCTGGTGCTGGAGCCCCCATACCAATCCCAAGGTCCCCACTTGGAGGATATGGCAAACTCTCCAATCAGAGCTGCATGGGGGGCACTGGGGGCACAGAGGACACAGGGCACTCGTGGGACAGGGGTGTGCACCCCTGCAGAGCCCTGGAAGACTTCTCTTAAGAGGCTGCCACCAGCCTGGGCTGGCGAGGGGAGCAAAGGGGATGATGTTGCTGGTGGTAGGGGCTCCAAGTACCCAGGCTAGGGGCAGGAGGTGCAGGTGTATGACCTGGATCTGGGGCCACCAAGCTGCAGCACCCCCAGCCATGAGTTCAACACAAAGAGGGTGGAAGGAGCAGCCTGCATCCTGGGGAGGGGAGGCGGTACTGTTCTGCAAACCTCTCTTCCTAACACAGAATGCAGGTGTGAGGATATGCACTGCATCACAACCTAGGACAAGGATTTGAGACCGATCTTGTTGAGTGTCACAGGCAAACGGGCAGTCGCAAACACCTCAGAGCTGGACCAGGGCTCTCTGAGGGGGACCACAGGCTCTGTGTCCAAGACCCAGGGCACCAGGCCCCTGCTCTTCCAGGGTGCTCTGTGCTTAGAGGTGCCATCACTGCCAGGAGGTGGTCAAAACCACAGATCCTTAGGCCTGCCCCTGCCCAGCTGACTCATGGCCCGCAGTGTCTAAGAAGTGTGGGGCTGGCTCTGCAGAGCTACACAGGCTCCTTCCCAAGGTCTGCAGAATTCCAGCACGCTTCTTAAACCTAGGTGTCTGAGGACTTCATGTCCACAGATCCCTGGAGCTGGGCCACTGCACCCTTTAGCATGTGCTGGTCCAGTGGCTGGCAGAGCTGGGATGGCATGGGGAGACTGAGTGGGATGACAGACGGTGGGAGGGGACAGAGAAGGAGATGGTTGTAAGAAGTGTAGTACGACAGCCGGCAGGGTGGTCAGGCAGTGTGAGCCATTCCCTGCCTGACTGAACCACCACACCGCCACCCTTGTCCATGGAGGCCTGAGCTCGGATGCTCTCACAAAGAAGTGCTAGTGCCTGTCGCCTGCACCAAAACACCTGGTTGTTCCCATGCCAGGAAGTCTCCCCAGACAGTGACTCTGTAGCCAGGGGCGATGGGACCAGCCTACCTGACCTGGCCCCTTGGGTTGCCAGCCCTTCCCTCCACCCTGCAGCACAGGCCCCTGTCATGCCATCTACCGTTGGGGGTCCAGCTCACAGCGTGCCTTTTTAGTCTTCCGTTTCCCCCCATAATGTAACAAGATGCGGAGCACAGCTGGGCCATCCTGAAACAGGCAACCACCAGGGGGCGCTGCCAGCCAAGAGCTGACTGTGAGCCCACCTGTGCACAGGTGAGAGTGGTTCCACAGGCAGACACGCTGGGCTCCTCTAGGTTAACATCACATTTGGGCTGGGCACCAAACTGCCAGTCCATCCCAATGGGCAGCTGTGGTACAAATGGACCTAATCACTTTCATCGATCTTTTTCCTAATAAAAACGGGAGTCATACATGCACCACAGGCGGTTCAAGCCACCCAGGCAGCGAGACATTTGAATGGCGGCCCCACCATGAAAATGTTAATTGAATGGAAACAACCCCAAGAGGCTTTTTCCATTGCCTCTGATGCCACCCTAAAAGGCTTCTTGGTACCCCACTCCTGGACTCCTCACTCCTGGGAGGGATTCTCTCCAAGGGCACAAAGCAAACACCCTAAATGATCCACAAAGAGGGAACTGCAAGCTGTCAGTGACGGGATTACTAGATTAGATCATGGTGTAACTGTCGGATGGGCTTCACCTGGCCTTTCCAGTGCTTTGCAGGCTTGGTAAGAACAAGGAAATGCTGAACCCTTGCCATGTTTTGTCAAAGAAGTAGCAGAGTGCTAGCTGATTTCAGTAAAATCACCTTCATGGGAACAGGGCAGGACCCACGCTGACCTCCAAACCCCTGTGGATGACGAGGAGAACAAGGTGTGACACAGCAGCACAGGAGCTTACAATGAGGGGCACAGGATGGGAAGAACCGAATGGCCGACGCCAGGCTGCTGGATCTGAAACTGGCTGAATGCTTAGCCACTGTGGAAGGCCCAGGAGATGGGGCCAGGCCACCCCTACCCCGCTCCCGTCCCTGGGCCTTGCTGACAGGAGGTGGAGGCAGAGGGTGTGTGGGTGGCTGGAGCGGGGTCTCCAGGGAAAGTGAGCGACCTAGGGGGAGATGCTGGGATCCGGGAGGCAACAGCACCTCACAGGGAACCCCCTAGACCACAAGCCTCACGGGACACGCAGCACCCCGACCCTGGGCCCCAGCCCCAGCCCCAACGGGAGCAACTGGTGCTGAGCAGACCAGCTCAGGAGAAGCCTGTTCTGTGAGAGTCAGAAGCTAATGTCAGCCACACCTGGCAGAGCCAACATCAAGGACGAGGCAAGCAAACAAAAATAATGATTAATATACAAAACAAAAAGATACAGAAAAAACTGTATTCATGAAAAGAATGGGATGCTATTTAAAAACAACACTAGAAGCAGAAAAAGAGCTCTTGGAAATTTAAGCTACGTTGTAAAACAAAGATGCAAAATAAACTACACACGAGGTTAGAATAAGACATAACGTTGAGGGGAACCAGAAAGCAGAAAGAGTGTGACAGCTGGCTGTGTCAGCTTGAGAAGTTGGCTGGTTTGAGAAGCTGAACTCAATCGGCCCAGCAATCTCACACCCTGGGATCTGCAGGACCCACGCTCAGCGGCTGCCTGCCTGGATGGCACAAAGGGCACACGAGGAAGGCACGGCTGCTTGCTCCAGGCTCGTCGTTGCCTTGGATGTCATCTCCTAGTTCCCAGCAACAGCGTCCATCACAGACCCATCGGCCTCCTGACAGGACTTGCACGGAACCCTGCAGTGAGCTCCAGGCCTTTGACTAAATCCTTCGGTCTCCATTGTGCAGATGGACCCTCTGCTCTCTTCCTCACCTGGCTCTGGCGGGCACTGTAAGCCAATCTTCTAAATTCTTATACATTTGTACATCTTGTGTTGTATCTGTTTCTCAGCAAATACCAACGGCTACAATGAGGTAGTCAGAAAATAGAAAAGATAACAAAATCTAAAAAGTGATCCAGGTGGGACAGCATCAATTCTTCCAGCACAGCCAGAAACTGAGAAAACATTGAGAGGAAATTATCCAAAAAGCCCTTGCAGATGTTAGAGACGATGGACACATTTCCAGACTGGAAGGGCCTACCAGGAAACCAGCATGACAAAGAGTACCGGAGAAAGAAGACTCTAAAAGGGACATGAGAGAAAAGCCGGGTTTCCCATGGAAGATGGTAAGGGCCCTGTGCCTCTCCACAGGAGGCGGGACTGGCAGACAGTAAGAGAGGCAGTGACCTAGGATGGAGTGAGGCTCCCAGGAAGAGAGGACCTGGAGGACTGGTGACCTAACCTGAGGAGATTTCTGGAGAGGTGGTCTGCGGAGTCTTCTGGAGCTGGGCCAGGCCGGCCCTGAGGGAGTCCTAGATGAACAATGACCCTCCTGGGAGACTTTTAAAGAACAATGACCTAGCTGGGCAAGGTGGCGTAGGCACTTAGGAAGCTGAGGCAGGAGGATCGGCAGAATTCAAGGCCAGCCTAGGCTACATAATGAGTTCAAGGCTGGCCTGAACTAACTAAATAGTGAGACACTGTCTTAAAGAAAAAAAAAAAGAAACAATGAGGAGAGTTTCAGAGGAGCTGATCCAAGCCAGAGGGAGACTTCCATAGAGGCAATGACTTAACTGACGAGACTTCTGGAGAAGTAATAATCTGAGAAGACACCTGGGGAGATGATGACCTAACTCTGAGGAAGCTTCAAGAGAACAGATGACTTAACCCTTAGGCCTCAAACGTGCAGTGGCCCTCCCGCCACAGCTTCCCAGGTGATGGGATTACAGGCATGCAAAGCGCCCAGCTTAGGGAGTTAGGGAGCGTGCTTGCGCTCTCTCTCTCTCTCTCTCTCTCTCCCTCTCACTCTCTGTCTCTGACAAGGTCTTGCTATGCAGTTCAGGCTGACTTGAACTTACTATGTAGTCCAGGCTGGCCTCAAACTCGAAGCAATCATCCTGCCTCAGTCTCCCAGATGCTGGGATTACAAGCATGCACAACACTCAGTTTAGGGAGACTTTTGAAGGAGAAATGACCTAACCCCAAGGAAACTTCCAGGAGAGCAATAACCACACTGAGTGCAATGGATAAGCCTCACCCTGAGAAAATCACCTTCGTGATCATGGTATCTCCCCTGCCAGGTAAGTGTAATATAAGATGTGACTTCTGGAGAAGCAATGACCTCACTGAGGCGATGCCTGGAAGAGCACTGACCTAACCCCAAGGAGACTTCTAGAATACCAATGACCTAATCTTAAATAGACTTCCAGAAGATTGACGGCCTAACTGAGGAGACTTCCAGGGAAGGAATTACCTAGCCCCAAGACTTCTGGAGAAGTGGTGAACTAAATGAGAAGACATCTGATGAGACAATGACCTAATTGTGAGGAAACTTCTAGAGGTGTGACAACCTAACTTTGAGAATTTTAGAGGGGCAATGACCTAAACCTGAAGAAATTCTGGAAGAGCTATAATCTACCTATGAGGAGATTATATGAGGAGGATTTATGACTTAACCCCAAGAGAACTTCTACAGAAGTAATGACCCCATCCTGAAGAGATTTCCAGAGGAATTATGATTTACACTTGGGAGACCTCAGGAGGAGGAATGACCTCTGAGGAGACTTTGGGAGGAGGGATGGCCTAACCCTGGGGAGATGTCAGAAGAAGCAATGACCTTACCTTGAGGAGAGTGATGACCTAATTTATAAGACTTTCAATGGGATAATGACCTATCCCAGAGAAGACTTCCATAATAGCAATGATCTAACCCCAAGGAGGCCTTCGGAGGGATGAAGGCTTAACTGAGGAGACTTGAAGAGGAGTGATAACCTAATCCTAAGGAGTCTGAGGAGGAATGACCAAACTGAGGAGAATTTGAGAGAACCAATGACCTAACACTGAGACTTGCAGAGAAACAAAATCACATTCCAAAGAGACTTCTAGAAGAGTGATAACTTAACTCTGAGGGAACTTCTGAAGAATCAATAATGAAACGGAAGAGGTATCTGGAGGATCCATAAGCTAACCCTATAAAAAATGCCAGAAAAGCTATGGTTTAACTCTGTGGAGACAGAGAGAGAAACAATGACAAACAATGAGTGAGACTTTCTGGAGGAATGATGACTTAAGAAGACTTCCACAGGGCTGGGGATTTAGCTCAGTGGTTCCACTGCCTGCCTCGAAAGCGCAAGGACCTGAGTTTGATCCCGGTACCAAAAAAAAAAAAAAGAAGAAGACTTCCACAGAAGTTATGACTTAACCCTGAGGATATTTCCAGAGGAAGAATGGCCTAACCTAGGAGATATATGGAGGTACATGACTTAATTCTGAGGAGACTTCTGGAGAAGTGAAAACCTATCCCTGAGGAGAATTTCAGGAGTGAGGACCTATTGCTGAGAGTTCTGGAGGGACAATGACCTACCCCAAGGGAGACTTGTGGAGGAGTTATGATTTAACTCCAAAGAGAAGGAATGACCTAACCTAGGAGACATCTGGAGGTACAAGGACCTAATCCAAGGCTTCTAGAGTAAATTACCTCACTGAGGAGACTTCTGGAAGAGAAATGACTCCTGAAGGAGTCTTCCAGAGGCTCAATGACCTAACTGTGGAGACTTCTGGAGGACTGAGACTTCCAGAGGAGCAATGACTTAATTAAAAAAACTTCTGGAGGACAGATAAACTTTTTTTTTTTTTTTGGTACCAGGGATCGAACTCGGGTCCTTGTGCTTGCACAGCAGGCGGCAAAACCACTGAGCTAAATCCCTGCCTGAGGACAGATAAACTTACCCTGATGAGTCTTCTGGTGGGACAATGAAGAGGCTTCTGGAGGAGTCATGACCTAACCTTGAGGAAATTTCCAGATGAGTGATGAGCTATGCAGTAGGAATAAACTAATCCTGAGACTTCTGGAGAAGCAACGACAAACTTGACAAGACTTCTGGAGGAGTGATAACCTAACCTTGAGGGAGATGCTGGAGCATTCATGACCTCATTGAGATGGCTTCTAGAGCAATGATGATTTAATCCTGAAGAGACTTCTTGAAGGGAGATGACCTAATTGAGGAAACCTCCCAAAAAGCTACGTATGATCTGTCTCTGAGGAGACTTCAAGAGATACAAAGTCCTACCCTTTAGGAGACACCTCATGGAACAATGACCTAATTCCAGGAGACATCAGGAAAAGTGACGACCTAACCAAAAGGGGATTTCTGGAAGTAATAACCTAAACCCGAGTACTGTACACTGTTTTTTTTTTGGTACCAGGGATTGCACTCCGGTCCTTGTGCTTGCGCAGCAGGCGATGAAACCACTGAGCTAAATCTCTAGCCCTACACTCTTGATGGAGTGACCGCCTAACTCTGAGACTTCAGGAGGGATGACCTAACCCTGTGGAGATTTCTAGAGGAGCAATGACCTAACTTTGAGACTTCTAGGTGAGTGATAATCTAGCTGATGATACTTTTTTTCCTTTTCAATTTTTTATTAGTATACATTTGCAATTCATAATGATTACATTCCTTGTGGGCCCTTGGTACATGTACATAACATGCATCCCTTTCATCCCTCCCCCTATTTCTTGGTTGATGATACTTTTGAGGGGATGATGTCCTATCCTGAGGACACTTCCAGAGGAACAATGACCAAACCAACCCAAGGAGACTTCTGAAAACCTCTGCAGTCCTACTGATGAAGTCAATGAGACGCTTTTGGACATTTACCCAACTGCACAAGATGTGAATTAGGCGCGTGGGTTTCAAAAGGGCCCCCCAAAATTTACATATACAGTATCTTTGGAAAGCAGTGGCTCATGCTTCATGGTATATATAATATGTGTTTGATACACATGTACAATTTTCAATGACTCTAAGAATACAGCAAACTACACTAAAGGGACACAACAGCAAACATGTTTCCACCTTCCTCACACAACACAGGAGTCACTTCCTGTCTTATGTGTCCCTGGGTGTTTAAACCAGCCAACCAAGTCATCTTGCATCTGTGAGGATCTCCATGCTGGAGAAAGATGTATGTATTATATCAAAATCCTAGTGCTTGCTTCGGCAGCACATATACTAAAATTGCCCCTGCGCAAGGAAACATGCAAATTCGTGGAGTGCTCCATATTAAAAAAAAAAAAAAAAATCCTATAGGGCCGGGGATTTAGCTCAGTAGTTCTGGTGCCTGCCTTACAAGCGCAAGGTCCTGAGTTTGCTCCCCAGTACCAAAAAAAAAAAAAAAAAGAATCCTATGATGTAGCCCAGTGTGGTGGCACACACCTGTAATCCCAGTACTCGGAAGGCTGAGGCAGGAGGATCGTTGCGAGTTTGAGGCTAGCCTGGGTGACATAGTTCAGGGCTACCCTGAACTACAAAGGAAGACCCTGCCTCAAAAAACCCCCCAAAATAAATGAATAAATAAGTAAATAAATAAAATGCTATGATGTTTGGCTGTGTCCCATCCATGTGCCAGCAGCTATATCTTCTTTACAAGACCCTGGACTGGTGAAGGTCTATAGTTTGCAAGGAGTCCTTAACCTCCCCTACCAAACACCAGTTAAGTGTTCCTTACTTTGATCAAGTGCCAGATCAAAAGGGCAAAGATAATCAATTACAACACCACGCCAGGTTACCACCTTAACTACAACGACAGCTTGTAGTGAAGTCACACTATCATCTTCATTCTAAACACCAGACAGCTGAGGCCCAGAAAGCATATGCACAAATTAGTGTGAGTGAAATATGAATTTGAGCCTAGGAAGCATGCTCTGCCCTTCCCCTCTGCAGCTCCAGGGAGCCCCACCACACCCCCTTAACACTGAGAGCCGACTGCCTCCCACACCTCTCCCCAATTTGAAAAGTACACAGTCCTGTGCAGGAAGCACATTGCAGGAGCCCTCTTCCCACCCACATCAACAGCAGCTTCTTCTCAGCCCTTTCAGTTCCCTTTGGCTCACAGGGCAGGGACTAGGCACCACAGCCAGCTCTGCCTCCTCCCAGGCTCCACAGGTCTTACAGGACCTCAGTACCTGTGCCCTACCTGCTGGGCACCAGGTCCTGAGGTGGCATCCACCCTTTATCCCTGCACCTGCTGGAGGGGAGCATGGATGGCATGGACATTGCCTGCAGCCTGGAGATTCCAGGGAAGCTAACCCGTGACTCCAAGCAGAACCAGGTGCTGAGGCCTGGGAATAGGAGGCCAGAGCCATGACCCGTAGAGGGCACCGAGGAGGCTACCAGTGAGTGAGCCTCACCAATCTGAGAGCAGAAGCTCCCCTCGCCTTCTGCCCCCAAGTTCCACAAAGCTAGGAGACTCACCGGCCTAGAAGGGAAAAAAAGCACAGGAAGGTGGTGGGGCCGGTCTTCATTCAAATGCACTGTCACCCTCCCGGTTGAGGGGTTCCGGGAGGCTGGGCCGCAGGCCCAGAGGCACCTCTGGAGCATCCAGCATGATGGCTCATAGTTGGGGTTCACTGGGCACAAGGGACAAGGCTTGGTGTGACTGCTGTCTCCCAGAGAACGGACTTTCCTGCCCCTGCCGACCCCTGGGGGCTGAAGCACTTGGTCTGAGGGCCATGCAAAATGAGAGGTGGCAAAGAAACCAAAGGGTTGTTCCCCACCACAGGGTTCCCCCCCAAGATGGCCTGGGATGTGGGAACATCTCCCCTCTCCCATACCCTGTGCTCCCTTTGGGTGTGGGGAGAAAGTGCTGTCAGTAACAGCTGCCTAAGTTACTTCACCTTGGCAGGCTCCTGTCTGCAAGCCATCCACAGCTGTGGGACAGCTCTAACTTTACAATAGCCACCTTTCCCTCTGCACCGGATCTGCCAGTCCTCAGGTCTGAGGAGGGAACAGGGCCCCCACTGCCTCCGCAGCTCTCCCCAGGCACACAGCCTCTATGCAGAGTGCCATCTCTTACCCATGCCCCTCTGCCCCTGCACGGGCACAGCCACACAAGGCCAGGGCTGTGTGGCCTCGACCACTCCCTGGCTCTTGGACCCTGGGCAAGGCACCACCCTTGCTGCCCTGCCTTCCCATACTAGACCCACCCTGGCAAGTCCACCCATCAGCTCTGGCCTGCTCCCACGGATCTGTCTCCCTGACTCCCCCAGCCCCCTTCCCATTCTCCAGCCAAAGACACAAAAAAAGAAGAGAACAATTCAAACAGTAGGGGAGATAGCATTTGCATTTATTGAGCAATGACTGCAGGCCAAGCAGCAAGGGGCACCCTAGGAGGTCCCCAGAATGTGTCATCTAGCCATAAAGCTATGGTGACCACTGTACCCCAAGCTGCCAGCACTGTCAGGAGCACAGTGCTGGTCTTTCAGGACGCCATAGTCCTTGGCCATGAGAGCAGGGCTGGTCCTGGGCCATGGAGGGTGGGGACACGGCGTCCCAGGCACAGTCATGCTCCCACTGTTCTCACAAAGCACAGTTCTGCATCTTGTCCATGTGCGCTGTTCAGTCACCACAAGCTAAGCCTCCCCGAGTCAAGCCAGCTATACCAACCTTCCGCCTTGGGTCCCAGGTATCCGCTCCATGTGGGCCATGTGTGGGACCACCCATGACTCCCTAAAGCTTGCAGGTTTCCCTTCCTCTGCCTCCTGGTTGTCCTTCTCGGGAATCTCACCCCTGCCCCACCAAAATGGCCAGATTGCACTGCTGTGGGCTGAGTGGGAAACAGACCACTTCAAATGTAGTCAAGTTAAAGCAAGGTCATATGGATTAGTGTTCTCATAAGAAGAGGGAGATTTGAGCACAGAAACACACAAAGGAGACTGAAGCTGAGACTGGAGTGATTCAAGTGCAAACCAAAGAACAAAGAAGACCACTGTCTAAGAGAGAAGCATGAATCAGATTCCCCATCAATCTCTGAGGGACCCCAACACCTTGAGAACCGTAGTGAATATGGGACACTAACACATCTGCTTATTGCAAGACACAAGACGGAACTGGTGTCACAGATGCTGCAGAATGTACTGAGCACAGACTGTGTCCTGGCCCCACACCAGGCAAGGCATCAGCAAGGAGCAAGACAGCCATGTGCTAAGTCGGGAGCCCAAGCAATGGCTCAGAGTCCTACAGTGGCCATAGGACTGCCGAAGAAATAGGTGGGAAGGGACAGCTGAGTGGGAGTTGATCTGGCAGAATTCTACCTGGAAATATGCTGAATGCAAATAGATACTTCCTTTTCCTTTGGAACCGAGCAGGCTTCTAGGGAGTCCTGGGCTTTTCCCAGCACTCTCAGCACGAGCCTATTTGCACACACAGGTGTGTAGGTCACACCTCACGTACCCTTTTCAGACCTGCAGTAAAAGATCCCCGTGTACACATACACACTGCCAGATCACTGAGGCCAGTAACCAGACTGCTGGCTGTGTCAGGTCAAGTCAGCTGTCGCCCTCAGCTGAAGACCCACTCCCGACTCACCACACTTGCAAGCCTGTATTTCTGCTCTTCTCAAAGCTTCTCCTGCTCAGAGCTGGCTGAGGTTCCCCATTTGTTTAAAACTGTTACATTTCTAAGATAGCAACAGTGAGGATGGTCTCAAAATAGGTACAAGACTGAAGACAGTTCCCACGACAGACTGGCAGGTCATCCCGGTAAAGTTAAGAGTTGTGGTCATCAAAGCGATTCCCCCTGGGGACCTGCAGGCTCATGGGAACCCAGGAATATCACTCTACAGGAGCCAGAGTTGAGAAAGAAACCAACGTAGCTACAAAAGACATCAGAAATGGGCACGGCTTAACATCGATTTTCCTCTACGGTAGTCTTCTAAAGATAAATAGTAGAAACTAGAGTCTCCATGTGAAAACTTGAAGTGTTTGTTAAGGTTTCCCTAGGTCCATGTAAATGCTATCTTTAGAAAACCGTGGACAAACTAACAGAATGAGAGGAAGGCTGCAGGGCGAACGTGTGGTTTGTTTCAGTTCGGCGAGGGGGCCGGCTGGGGCGTCTCGGAGAAAGCCCAGTGACAGCGAGGGAGGGCGGGGACGCGCCGGCCGGCGGGTCCACTCCGGGGCGCGATCCGTGCAGGGCCGCGGGCCGCTGGGCCGCACTCGATTACGGACGCGTCCCTCTGAGCCCGGAGCGTCGGCGGTTTCCCAAGCAGCCGACCCGCCGCCGCACACTCCCAAGGCCCCGCGCCCCCGCACCGCTCGCCCAGCAGCGCGTAGGGACGAGCGGCCACCCGCCCCGGGGCGCTGCCGCCTTTGCCACCGCGGCTGTCAGCCAAGCGCGGCGAGCCCCCGCCCCCGGCCGGCCCCGAGGGGAGCCGGGCCCCGGGACGCCCCGCACGGCCGCGTCCCTCCAGCAGAGCGCTCTGCGCACACCGCCGGCGGCTGCCCGGCCCCGCTGCCTCGCCGAGGGCACGTGCCCCGCAACAAAGTTGGCGCAGGCTCTCCGGGGAGCGCCCGGGGCCCGGCTCGCCGGAGCAGCGGGCGGGCGGGCGGCCCAGGCGGGGGTCGTGGTGGGGGCTCGCGGCCGCCAGGCTGCGCCCCGGCTTTGTTCGCGCCGACCTCACGCCCGCCCGCAGCCCGCAGCCCCGAGCCCCGGCCCGGCCTACCTTCTGGATGGTTTGCTGCGTGACCTCCCCTTTGGCTCTCGGACGGGCGGATGCGAAGGCCACGGACATGGTGGCGGCGCGGGGCTCAGGCCTCGATCATCGGGGTTTATCCTCCGGCGGCGCCCGGCGGCCCACGGTGCCCATTCTCCGCAGCGCGGGGGCGGGGGCGGGGGGCGCCGCGCCGTGGGCTCGCCCGCCCCGCCGCCGCCGTCACGCGCCCGGGTCCCCCGCGCCGCCGTCACTCGCGCTCCCGCCGTCCCAAGCCGAGCCCACGCGGAGCCCCCGGGCGCTCGCTCCACTCCCGCGCCCGCCCGCCGCGCCGCGCCGACCCGCCCCCCCGCGCCTTCGCTGGTGGTTCCGCCCGCCCCCTCCCCCGCCCCGCCGCCCGCACGTCGTTTGACGTCAGACGCAGCGACGCCAGCAGCGTGGCCGCGAGGGCGGGGCGTCAGGTCGGGAGGCCGTGAGTGAGCGCTTTTGAGCGCAGGCGGCGAAGAGCGCTCGGAGCCCGGCCGTGCCCGCCGGCATGAGCTACGACCGCGCCATCACCGTCTTCTCGCCCGACGGCCACCTCTTCCAAGTGGAGTACGCGCAGGAGGCCGTCAAGAAGGGCTCGACCGCGGTGAGCGGGGCCGGGCCTGCGCGGTGCGGGCACTCGTCCCGGGGAGCGCGCTCCTCTGCGGTGGGGAGCGGCGCGTGGGGCGGTGGCCGCGCACATGGGGAGGGTGTTCGGGAAGGGAGCCAGGCCTCGGGCGCGTCCCGCGCCGTGGGTTGCAGGCGTCGCACGGCGGAGCTTGCTGCGTGTTCCAGCTGCCGCGCAGCCTTTGGTGGCCACTTGCGACGGGCGCCCCGGCACGGCGGCTTGGCGGGCCGGAGCCATCTTGGCCCCTTCGCGGCGCCCGAGCGGAGACTTCAGGTGCGCGCGGGCGGCTCGAGGGCTGGCTGGGCGCCTGCAGCCCGCGGGGACGCGGGACCGCCCCGGCGAGGCGCGGGTGGGCGTCGAGAACAAAGGGCGGCTCGCGGGCCCGCGCTAGTGACAAGCCGCTTCCGGCTTTGGCTGCTCCGCCCAGCTCCCGGCGACGCTGGTTCTGGTCTTAGCGAGCCTCTGGCCTGCCGGGGCTCGCGCTCCAGACCTTAGCCGAAGCTGTTACAAAGTCGTGACGTCTTCGGGACTCCTGCCGGCGTTGCTTGTCAGATCACAGGACAGCTTTTCTTTTATCACCTGGTCTTTCAAAGGTTTGAGTGGTCAGAAAAAGCCAGCACACGGGGTTCTGAAATTTGAAGTGTTTCCGTTTCCGTCATTAACCATTTTGAAGTTAATGAATGCCCCATTAACTTCATTAATACTCCATCAGATCTGTCTGATGCTCTAACTCAGCCCAAGAACTCTGGAAGAGGAGTCTCCTGATCGCGCCCCCCAATCCAGTACTTCCTAGAGGCCAGGTGCTTGCTGCATCCAGCTAGGTTCTCTGGGCCCGAGGGTCACGTGAGTCACCACAGGACAAAGCGCCTGGGAACTGAAACCCACTCTGACCTGTGGACACGTGTGCAGAGCTTTGCTGTCCTCCAGGACCTTGAGAGGTGCTCCTGGCATCTGGAGAACTGAGGTGCAGCTACCTGCTCCAGTGTCTACACCAGGCAGGCAGTCCGTCTGAATGCTTGTTGCATTTGTTTCTGCACCGCTCTTAAGGATGGTCAGTGATGTTCCATGTTTAAATAGCGGCCGGATCGTCCCCTCTACAGTGCCAGCCATCACCAGGGAGTAGTGGACCTTAAAGTAACAGTGGGTAGTTGTTCACCTGTGGCAAACCGATGAATGACACAGGGGTGCAGTGGTCTTCAGGAAGACTTCACAGCCCAGAAACACTGGTTTCACGACACCTGAGGTAAAGATTCATCTCAGGCTGCAGAGCATTTCAAGGGATTATTTGGGCTGAAGGACATGTATTTCATTGTGCTTACTACCAGCTAGCTACAGTACAACTAAACCACTTGTCAGTATTTTAAGAGCATGAGATTGGGCACTTGGGTCATGGTACCTGCACTGGCCCCATGAGGGGTAGGTTTATACCCTGGTTTGCAGGACAGTGTGGAGTGACTAGAGACAGACGCGTGGAAGGGTAAGGGGAGCACACCCTCCAGTGGGCTGCTGCCCTCGGTCTTGCCAGGATTCGAGGTAACATCTGCTCTCGCCCCTGTGCCTGCCTGGTGGTACCATGTCATTCTCACACAGCTTGTGGATTTGTGTTGAAGGTTGGTGTTCGAGGAAGGGACATTGTTGTTCTTGGTGTGGAAAAGAAATCAGTGGCTAAACTACAAGATGAAAGAACTGTGCGAAAGATCTGTGCTTTGGATGACAACGTCTGCATGGCCTTTGCAGGTACAAGTCTGTGGTCAGGGCCTTCGCCTGGGTCTTGGTGAGGAATAGAGCTTTAGAAACCAGTTGGGTGGACAAGTGACCGTGAGACCCATAAACGAATAATTAAAAAGTTAATGAAAATGACTTAGAAATGGGTTTGGACTTTAAGGAAAGGCTAGCCAGAGTTTCCTTGGGCTCTTTGCCAGTGTGGGCAAAACACAAGTGGCTAAATGAATGCAAACACTTCCAACTGGGGCTTCTGTGACCCTTCACTTCCACTGTATCCACGTGTTGGTGACTGCTCCCTTAGAGCCAGGCCTGCCACTGTGGTACAGAGAGTGGGGCAGTGCCTTATGCAGCAGCTGCAAGGACAGCAGGTGTGAAACACTACCCTTCATATCCCCCAGCCTCACCCATTGCTTCCCACAGCAGATCCAACCTAAGAGCATCTCAAATCAGGTAAATGAAATCAGGGATGGAACTCCTAGGAGCCCCCAGGAAAGCTGGGCACACAACTGTAGTCCCTGCTACTTGGGAGGCTGAGGCAGGCGGACCCCAAGTTCAAGGCTGGGCTGGAGAAGTAGCTCAGTGGTAGAGTGCTTGCCTGGGATTCATGACCCTGAGATACATCCAATACCACAAAAAAGGGTTCCCAGAAGACAGCTAGCATGTTTGAATGGGGTCTGATATGTATTTTATATGTCCACTTTTTCATACAAGTTTCCGGAGCCCACTGTCTGTCACTCAGAACCACCTCGTGCTGGTATGGCAATCTGTGGGAGGTTAAATGGTGTCCTGTGTATAAGTTCTGTTCTTAGTGGAGCTCTGAGGAATGGTTCCTCGGCAGATGCCTCTGCTGTCTTTGCAGGCCTCACTGCTGACGCAAGGATCGTCATCAATAGGGCCCGGGTGGAGTGCCAGAGCCACCGCCTGACTGTGGAGGACCCGGTCACTGTGGAGTACATCACCCGCTACATTGCCAGTCTGAAGCAGGTGGGTGTCCACCGGTTACGGGTCAGGTCCTGTTCTGTCACGGCATGTCTCACTCAGTACTTTGCACAGCTTGTGTGCACCTCATCCCAGTCTTTACTGTAAGTGGTATCTTGGTCTAGTCTAGCTTCTCCAATTCAGTGACACTGTTCTGTTGTCATTTTCTGACATGGGGCAGTCGAAGGACTCTGAATCCATGTTTCTGCGGGGAGGGGAATGAATAGTTTCATCTTGCCATTCTAAATGACTGGTTGCCAGTCAGTTTGGTGAGTGCTGAAAAGCATCTGCACTCATGGAGCCAGAAAGTATGCCTGTCAGAATAATTTCTAATAGCCTCAGTTACACTGTGCTGCAGTCCTAATCCTAACTGATTGCTAGGAATTAAAGTGCAGGAAAGAGAGAGGAGGGATGTTGAAAGGAATTAGCTAGTTTATTGTTTGAATTGCAGATAACCTAAGAGGGTCTTAAGTTGAATATTTTTATTCTTTCTAAGCACAGTTGTTTGGATGTCATGTGAATTCTTTTACGATTGTCATTGACTTCTTTTCCTACCAGCGTTATACGCAGAGCAATGGGCGCAGGCCTTTTGGCATCTCTGCCCTCATCGTGGGTTTTGACTTCGATGGCACCCCTCGACTCTATCAGACTGACCCCTCTGGCACATACCATGCCTGGAAGGTGCGTTCAAGACAGACCACGGGGAGGGGCTGAGCCTCCTGCTTCAGTGACAGTGAGTTAGCTTAGCCCTACATGTACAGCCTATTTGTTCCGTGACAGTTACTAGCTGGAGAGCACAAAATTCATTCAGCATTGCTATTTGGCATAGTATCAAAGGCATGATTTCATTCAGGGTGAGAATCACCAGGAACCCTAGCCCATTGCTCCTAAGGGGGTGGGGGACAAACAGGCTGGGGCTGTCACCTCACACACTGTGGAGAGCACACAGTGTTGGCCCTGGGAGGAGGCAGAGGCTCATGCGGGCTGGATCTGGGCTGTCACGCTGTCTGCCACATGAACACATGCTTGTTATTTTAGGCCAATGCCATAGGCAGGGGTGCCAAGTCAGTGCGTGAGTTCCTGGAGAAGAACTATACCGATGAAGCCATTGAGACAGATGATCTAACCATCAAGCTGGTGATCAAGGCACTCCTGGAAGTAAGCTTGAGAGAAGGCTGGGAAGGGTGGCAAAGATGCACTGTCGTGCTGCTGTGGCCACTGTGCTCGAAGAGCCCTGGAAGGAAATGTGCCCACTTGCTCCTTTGGATAGCCAGGGCCACAGAGCCTGAGAAGTAACTCGGCCCTCAGGCTCTGAAGTCTGTACCACTGGGATCACTCAGCCTTCCAGTGCATGCCACTTTGGGGAATTAAGAGGAAACCAGGGCTGGGGGCTGGCCGTGATGGGGTTGCAGACTCCTTTGTTAGCACCTTGAGGATGCAGGTGAGTAAAGCCAAAGTGGGTAGCTACAAGGCCGGGAGTGGGGTGTCCTAGTGGCCACTGGAGCCTGTTCAGGGCAGGCCAGCAACAGGAGCACTGTGTGTAAACAAGGAGGGAGTGCAGGCATCCCAAACAGGCCTCCACACACCAAATGGGGGGGGGGCAAAAACCTTGGTGCTGGGCCTCTTTGGCAGTGCTGTAGACGCCCTTCTTCTTCCCCTTCAAGGTGGTCCAGTCAGGTGGCAAAAACATTGAACTTGCTGTCATGAGGAGAGATCAGCCTCTCAAGGTAACCACTGCATTTGTCTTTTTCGCCTCTGCATGGGAGCCTTGGAAAAGACCCTCCCCTCCCCAGTGCTAAAACCACAGCAGCGCGATCCTGTGATACTTTCCTGAAAAGTATCGTCCTTGCGGTGCCACTGCACTGTGGCCTTAGCTCCGTGCATGTCCAGGGCTGCTTGCAGATGTCTGTAGAATTCCCACTCTCCTTCCTCCGGTTCGGGATGTTGCTTGGGTATTCTCTTGGCCCTCTGAGAGGGCTGTGAACTGCAGCTTTGCTGCTGTACCTGCTGTTAAGACCAGGCAAATGCTGCCTTGTTTTCCATAGTCTTTTTCCAAGGGAGCTCCAGGTCCCTACAAATGATGCAGGTGCTTTGCACATTGTGTACCATGGGGGTTAACTATGAACATGCTTTCTGACCCAAGTGTAGTGGCACATGCCTGTAATCCCAGCATTCGGGAGGCTGAGGCAGGAAGATTCCCATGAGTTCAAGGCCATCTGGAACTACAGAGACCCTATCTCAAAAAACTTTTTTTTTTTTTTTTTTTGTAGATTCTAAATCCTGAAGAAATTGAGAAATATGTTGCTGAAATTGAAAAAGAAAAAGAAGAAAATGAAAAGAAGAAACAAAAGAAAGCATCGTGAAGAAAACTTGCTTGAAGTGGCTTTTAAACTCAATCATGGATGAGTCTCAGTCATGTGTGGGCTTTCCCATCTGTCATGCTGAGTGCCCAGTAAACTCCCACATTTTTTAACCTTTCCTTGTGAAGAGAACATGTTATCTTTCCTTGTTCCTTTTAAATGACTGTTTGCTTTACCGTGTCCCTTGTTACCAGGCTGTTAAGATAAACCAGATACCAGGGTTGGGGTCTCGACAGCTGGCCTGCCACCCAGCAGACCCCAGGTTCTACTGGAAGGGTTCTCAACTGTGACTGTCCATTAACGGACACAGAAGGGTGAGAACAGAAGCACAGACAGCACTAAACAGCCCCCAAATTCTGTAGAGCAGCAGCTATGTTTGGTTTTATGTTTTGATAGGTCTCATGTTTTCTACTTTAGGGCCTGTGGGTCCGAGTCTTCCCTATTCTTGATCACGTTTTGGCCAAAA
Organism: Heterocephalus glaber; assembly: GCF_053883595.1. NCBI lineage: Eukaryota > Metazoa > Chordata > Mammalia > Rodentia > Bathyergidae > Heterocephalus > Heterocephalus glaber. The sequence continues at coordinate 8,825,442 of NW_028258410.1, forward strand.
AGCGACTGGGCTTTCAGTCCACAGCAGTTGTGTCATAACAGCCTTAGCCTTACACCTGCACTGCCTCTTGCCTCCATCTGCAGATCCCTATCCCCTGGTTCTTGCCTTATAGCACACAAGCACATTAAAAAATAGAGACACACATGGTTTGAGCTCAGCATAAACCAACTGTCAAAATGATTGTCAGCTTGAAATTTTAACACCAAGGCTTTTCACAGGTAGTAAACTATGGCTAAACTGTATTTGGACTCCATAGTAGAGAAATAAACATCAACTGCCGAGTCCCTCAGTTGAGCATTAAGTGCTGAGGCTACCTGCATATGGCATGCATGGTGAGGAAGGCAGGCATCATTTGCACGCCAACCCCACTCCCCCCAGTGGAAGGCTGCCGTGGTTCTTGCCATGGAGCCTGCTGAGCCACAGGCAGGTACTAAAGGAAAACCAATCCAGCTGACCGCGTGCCTCCTGGTGCTGGGGGCTGCTTTTGAAGTCCCCTGGAGACTTACAATGAAATGGGTTGCTTGTAGCCAAATTCCTGGCAGCAGAGCCACTCATGCCAAAAGATCACCCACAGTGAGAACCCAGAGCTTTCTCATGTGCTTCATCCACAGCAGCTGAGTCCCTCTTTCCCTGGACACCCATGGAACCCCATGTCTCCAATCCTAGCCATCCAAGTGTGCTCCAGGTCCTGACAGCACCTGCTTCTGACTGGTCCCTGAACATGACAGAGGCAATCTGGGCAGCAGAGACGAAAGCTGAAAGGTTTGCATGTTTATTTATAGTTACAATTTACATTTCTCCAACAGAGCAACCCCAATGCTAATGTTCTAATTCTCAGCCAAAAGGCCTACAAAAATAAACCCAAGCTTTTGCAGTAACTCAATCAGTACAGAACTGTAGCCATTTTAGCTATTAAAGGAAATTTAGTTACCAAGGTGCTTATTTTAAACAAAATGCCCTGTCAGAGGATGCATGCTTATACTCAGAGGTCTGATCCATTTATTCATGCAACAAATTTATATTCCCCACCCTCCCTCCACTCACTTTAAAACAAAAACAAGAACTATTTACAATCAAGAAATAAGGTCAAGTGACCTTGCCCCACCCCCAACCCCGAAAGCTGGCTCATTTCCAAGTGGATGAGAACACTGAAGTGTGGCAGAGTCCAACTGAGCAACATGGGTCAAAGGCTTGGCAGGGAGGGATAGGAGGACCAGCACGGCTCATCCTGGGTTCCAACCCACAGCTTCAGTAGCTACAGAACTGGGCTCTGTGTAACACTTCAGCTACTTGTTCGGTCCACCTACCCTCTGCCAGCTCCCAACCCTGTCATACAACATGATCCACGGGGCACCCCTTCCCCTGCCCTCAGCCCACCCACCCCACCACACACCCATCCCACCCTGTGCTGGCCTTGCCTGGCTCCTGAGACCCCCCCCCCCCGCTATAAGGGTGCCAGGCCAGCAGCACCAAGGACCAGATGGGTTAGAGATGCCCTTGGCTGCCACATATGCCAAATGAGATTTGGTTCCACTTTAAAAGTCAAAGCTGTCATAAAAAAGAAACAGTCACCAAGTGAGGATCAAGCCTTTGCTACAGAAACACTTTTGCAAAATACCAAAACCTTACAATAAGGCTATGCACAATTGAAAAGGAACGTAGGTCATGATACCTCAAAGAGGTTACCCATGAATACCTTCCCCAAAACAAGTGGTTCTAACTCAAACCACGTCCAAGTTCGATTAAGTCCAAACATAAGCAGCAGTATGAGAATTTGCCCAACTCAGTAAACAATGGGACCCACTTCCTCTATGTGCAGCATTTCCTGTGTCCTCACATACGCAGCACCACCTGTACCTCTAGCAGGAACCTGCAAGAGAGGACAGGAAGTGAGCAGTCCATGCTTGTTTGGTAATCAGCTGCCCAGTATCACCGGGCACTGCTGTCTGGCGAAGAGCAGGGACCCCAAATGCCCCACCCCGCACTCCAAATTAGGCTGGGCTGCCCACTTCCCTACCGTGATCCACACTGAGGACTAGGACTGCGTCTGCACAGGGCGGTTCTGCCCAGGCCCGAGGGTGCACAAGTCACCTGCCCTCACTCACGGGCTCAGTGCAGCGCCAGGCTCGGCTGTAACGCTGAGTCTGGCAAACTCACTCAGCAGCTGCCCATGAGAAAGCCACAGCCCACACCCTCCCAGACCCAGAACCTCACTCGGATGCGGCAGGGGCTGGGCCCACCCGAGAGGCCTGGGGGTAGCCAGCCCAACTCTCACCACTCCACAGAGCAACCTGGGTAGACTGAGGGTCAAGGCTTCTTCTCGGGGAGGACAAGGAAGCAGCCTGCTCCCCGGACCTGGCTCACTCTGGGTTCACCTGTCCCCGTGCCTCCCACCAAGGATCCAGAAGGGTCCGCACTCACTCAGGAGGCTGCGTCTTTACACCCTGCCAGTCCCGGCTCTGTGGGAAGTAGGGTTGCGCCGAGTGGTCCCATTGCCCCTGCCTCCTCGGAATCCTCCACGGGAAGTGCGGCCTCGAAGGAACCTCCCTGATACCCCAAAGGTCTCTGTATTCAGCTTCCTCTCTTCAGCCCATGTTGTCCGCCTAGAACTAAAACAAACATGAGGTTCTGATTGCAGTGGGCACCAACTAAAGTTTCTGAGCCAGGTCTCATCCTCAGAGGCCAGGGAATAGGAAGGATGGACTGCTTTTGCAGCCATTACCAAGGAAGGGAAACCTGTTAAGGCTTGGAGGTGGAAACTGTTAACACTGCTGACACCTTTGAGACCAGAGCTGTTTCTCCTTGTGCACTAGGCTGCTCAAGACGAACCTTTAAAGCTGAGGGTAGTGGGACACAACTGTAATCCCAGCACTCAGAAGGCTGAACAGGAAGACTGCTGTGAGTTCAAGGCCAAACTGAACTACATAAGCAATACGGGGGACACACACACACACACACACTACACAGAGAAAGAGGGAGAAACAGAAAGAGGGAGGGGAAAGAGGGAGGGGGAGGGGGGAGGGAGGGGGGGAGAGGGAGGGAGGGAGGGGGGGGAGAGGGAGAGAGGGAGGGAGAGGGAGAGAGTGCACGAGCGAGAGTGCTTGCTTGATGGCTAGGGAGGAGAAGGTATGAGAAAGTAACACCAGCAGGTGATGAAGGAAGCCCTACAGCTTGCCATGCAGACAAAGGAGTGCTGGGAAGCCCATGTAGACCTGAGACCAGAGCAGAACACAAACTCTTATGTGCCACAGGGAGCCATCCAGTTCCTGCCCTTTAGCACTGAAGCCTGGTGTACCCAGAGGTTTGTTAAAGAAAGGATGACTTTGTCCTTCAACAGCCCAAGCCATGACACCTGGGAGTCAGTTTGGAATTCCCACAACTGGTCAGTCCGTTCTGTCAATGCCAACTTCAGAATGCACTCAGAACCCAGGCTTTCCCTTGACCGTACCAATGCCTTACTCCAAAATAACCTGCACTGCTGACCAGCCTCCTGTCTTACCATTCATCCTCCACACTGGCACACCTTTGGCCCCCTCACCAAATGTGTACAGTATCACTGTATTTCTGACGGCTGTCATAGGCTCAGAATAAACCCAACATCATTACTGCACCTCCAAAACCCTACACAAACCCCTCCCATCCTAACCGTCCCTGCTCAGCCTAACTCACAGGCTTTGGTGCTGTCCGGAGTAGCCTCATCACTCAGGCACAGGGCTTGCCATCTGAGACCTGACCACTTTCCTTCCTACCCTCTACTTCTGGGCCTCCCCTATTCATCTTTTGCTCAAACTTTTGTGTATTCCTCACTGTGCACAGCCCTCCGGTAGAGTGGTGGGCATGCCCTGTGGCTGCCCGGCTTGCTTCTTGCTCCTCAGTGCCTGGGAGGATGCCTGGTACTCCACCTGCAAGATTCTCGGCCCTTGGCTTCCACTCTGCTGACTTCCATACAGTCCAGGGCACTCACCAGAGGTGCTGACCATGATATGGTCACTGGTTGCCAATACTCCAGGGGAAGAACATCTTGGTCAGAACACTCTACCAGTTGCCTCAGGTAGCAAGTCCTTAGCTTGTCCAGAATAGTAGGGCCAGCCGGCTGGTAGGCCAGGCAAAAAGAACGCTGAATGTGGGTATACAGCCTACCGGAGCCCACAGGGGCTTGACCTCAGCAAGTCTCCCTTAACCTGGGCGACTGCTAGAGATTCTGGAGCCACATTCTAGCAAACCCAGGTGAATGCAGCCAGGACTCTTGTATCTACTGTGCAAAAATGTAAGATCTGCTGGTCGTGGTGGCACACACCTGTAATCCCAGCACTTGGGCAGGCGGCTTCACAGGAGGATCACTGCAAGTTCAAGGCCAGCCTGGGCTACATAGTGTGTTCAGGCTATCCACGATTATATAGCAAAACTCCATCTCACTGAGGATTTAGCTCAGTGGTTCCACCACCTGCCCCGCAAGCGCAAGGACCCGAGTTTGATCCCTGGTACAAAAAACCTATCTCAAAAAAAAAAAAAAGAGCCAGGATGTAGCTCCGTGGTGGCACACTTGCCTGGCAAGCACAAGGTCCTGAGTTTGATTCCTGGTACTAAGGTGGGGGTGGGTAAGATCCTAAGACACATGTCTTGAACTTAAAAGCTCTAGGCTTAGTCTTCAGGTTACAGCACCTGAAGACTAAGACTCTTGAAATGATGCTTCTGAGACTCCTGAAATGACCTTTCCCACCAGTCCACTAAGACTCTCACCTGGTCTTGAGTTCAGAAGAGATATTGTCGAAGAAGGACTTGGATTTGTCATAGTAGCAGTTGGGCCCCAGAAGGTCTTCCTCAGCAGGAGTTTCATCACTCGGAGTGACCACAGCCTGGTCCTTCTCTTCCCCCTTCTCAGCCTTGTCCTCTACAAAGTAAAAGAAAGCACATCAAGGTACAAGAGAAGCAAACAAACACCACATACCTCACTCCCTCCAGGATGTCCCTCTCCAGGGGTCTGTTCAGCAGCCACAGTTAAGCCCAGACAGTGCCCAAGCGTCTCTTCCTAAGCAGAGACCTCTTCTCATTGGTGGTCATAACAAATGTTTCTGCAAATGCCTCATCTACCTCTCTAATTCCACAGTCCAGACTGGGAAGCACCCCACTGGCTTCCCACAACACCCTAGTCATCTTAGTACACGCTAGGAATACTCCTAGGGTGTAACAACTTTCACATGAAACAGACCTTTAAAATTTAGTTTCTTCTTGAATTCTTTGTCCAGTTCTTCTCGGTTGAACTGGGCATTTGCACTCTCAAAATCAAAGTCTCCCTCAAACTTGATTGTGTTTTCCTTGACATTAGTAGGACGGTTTTGCCCTCTGGAGCGATTCCTTGTTCGCCGATTCCCTGTGAGGAGAGGACAGCCAGAGCTAAAGGAAGCCACTGAGCCAATGTTTCAAAAGCAGCTTACAGGCACCCAGCAGACAACACGGGGCACAGCTCACAGATGCAGCACCCCAGGCCCAGCACCCTTGAGGGAAGCAAAGCACAGCCTGCTGCTCGCAGCTCCCAGAACTCAAGTGGCAACAGGTGTTACCTGACCGCCTCCTCTGAGGTCTTCTGTTCTCATCATTCACCTGCCCTTGAGTGTGCACAGCTGCTGGCTGGACTATATCTAAGGCGCAAAGGGAAGAGTAAGGCAAAGCTCCCACAGAAGCCAGAACCCAGCCACCAAAGCAGGCACCAGCAGTGGCAGTGGCGGTGGCGGCGGCGGCGGCGGCACCACCACCACCACCACCACCACTAGAGGCCTCGGGGAGGGAGGCTGCCACTTGGATCTGCCCTGCAAAAGCACGTGGCGGGGGGGTGATGTTTAAAAAAATAACCCAGTAAGTAGTGCGCTACTTTTAGAACACAGAGCAAACTGCAAGGGAGAAAGTGTTCAAGTACCACCAGTGGTCTTGCTGCTTGGGTGGGCCTGGCGACCGCTGAGCTGCATCCCTGAGGTGCCCTTGCCAGGTAACAGCTTTTTGGCATTCAGGTTATCAACAGAACCAGTCTGGACAGCCTGTTCCACCATGGGGCTCTTGCCAACTGGGGCAGATGGAAAACCAGCTCCTGAATTGAGGCGAGAAAGGTTTAGAAGCACAGAAAAGAAAGACTTACACCCTAGTCACTTCTCTTCTGCTAGCACATCAGGCAGGAGAGCACACAACTGCCCAGCGAGGTCTGAATCCCAGCCACGTCCCCCTGCTGGGCCACCCCTCTGATGCCAGCCCTGGGAACAGGTGAAGGCCAAGTCACAGGGCAGCACAAAGGCCAGCTCATCACTGAGTGCTCCGGGCCCTAAGCTGAGTCAGGGAATACAGAACAGTGAAAAAATTGTGCGCACAAACAGCCATCTCCTCAGAGACTCCTGACCTGCTCTACCCCAAAGGGGCTCTACAACCACAAGATGTGATGAATTCAGGATCTGATCCATGCTGAAGAAGATCTGTAATGTGCAGTGGTCAGACTTTGAAGCTAAATCCTACAACAGTCATTTTTGCTTACAGCATAGACAGGATAAAGTAGTAGGAGGTGACTATGGTAAAGGAAACAGCCCACAGCCTCTCAAGAGCAAAGCCTCTTCATAAAGCAAGGGCTCCCAGATGGCCTTGATGAGGAGGGGCTGTGCACACAGTATGAAGACACATCCCCAAACCAAGCTGTGGCAGCTCCAGCACAGGGGTGGTCCTGAGCCTTGCCTGGCAGAGCCCAGGGTCTGTGTGAGTGTGAAAGCAGGCACTTGGGAGTGGGGTGGAGGTGGATGGAGATTTGAGACAGAAAAATGGGTCCTAATCACAGGGTAGCTATTACCAAAGCAGCAGCCCGATATGGATGTAGAATGGGTGTAGTCTGCTTTTGTACCCTGGACAGAAACTAGAGAAATCACTGCAGGAAAGTGCCTTGTGACCAGACCAAGGGAAGAACTCACAGGGCAGGTATCTGAAGAGGCTTCTCTAATGGAACTAACCCAGACCAGTTTCTCTAGCCTATCATCTCACTCAGCATGACCATCCCTAAGGGATGAACAATTTCATTTGCTTCTCATTAAACCACACCAGTTCAAACAATCTTGCCCTATGGGCAGTTTTATGTAAATGGTCCTAAGAATAATGAAGGTATCTAGAGTCATTTTTAAGTAGAAAAAAAATATGACTGCTCCAAATCAGACTGAAGTTGGCACAAGACTTAGAAAGCAACACCCGGGCTGGGGACGTAGCTCAGTGGTACCTCACCTGCCTGGTGCCTGAGTTCAATCCCTGGTACCAGGGGAAAAAATAAAAAGTAACACCTGCAAACAGACTGAGATTCCCCAGGCAGCCGCCTGGACTTCGTATGGGTAATGAGGGCTCACGCTTCCAATGAGCATGGGGCCATATGCAAGATTGATGCACAGGAGAATCGGCAACATGAACTTCAGAACTTTGGGGTAAAGGGCAACATCAGGAAAATGGCAAAACCCCACAGGTGCTGCCATCTCAGCAGAAGACAGGTGACAAACACCAGCACTGACAAACTTGCCCCCAGGACAACCCAGTTCACCTGGGCAACAGCTGGGGATCATCGCCCCACCTCCCAGTTTTGAACCAGTGGCCCATGTGTTGTGTATGATTGCTCAGAAGAACTCCACTGTACCAATCCAGAACATGTGCAAGACCCAGCAAGCCAAGGAAATGGCTCTGTATCAAAAGTGAAGATTCCCATGGGTGGCGGTTGCTGACAGGTCAAAACAGACCCTGGACTCAGGCAGCATGAACAAAGCACTCTGCTGATTCTTTCCAGCCCCTTCTTTAAAACTATGATAGTTACTGTATTAGGCTATGTGCTAAGCCAAAAGAAGGACACCACTCATCCCTGGGCCTGGCGAATGGTCTGCTATGGTCCCTGTCATTCTGGCTCTTGTTTTATCCCCTTGCTCTCAGACTGGTCTGCAGGACAGCATGCAGTTAGTTCTCCAAACTGCTGTTACCCTTGGAAGTGAGCTGAGGTGGCTCTGAGGACATGTCAAGCTCTGAAACGGGCTGTGGAGATGGAGAAGAACTAGGACTGGAAGCAGCGGCTGAGGCTGGAGGGCTTACCAACTTCTCTAAAAGAAGAGAAAGGAGAAAAGAGCAAAGAGAAAGCACACAAATAAGTCAGAACATACTTGTCTTCGGTCTAGAAAGCTTGGAAAGAGCCAAGCAATAACCATATTTTAGGGACACCGAGCAACGCTAAGAAGCCACCCATCACACCAGGAACAGCAACCAAGGCAAACAAGTGACCCGCAGAACTGGTTCAGGGCCTAATTCACGTTCCATGCCTCAGCTGCATCATGCTGGAGTCCAAGCAAGGGTGGGCGGACCACTTGCCAATTCTTAAGTTCTGAAAAGAGCTGCATGGCTATGTTAAGGCCAAGGCCAAACTCACTCTCACTACGGACAGGAGACTCTTACTCTGGGACAGTCAACCTTGGTTGAAAATGTTTTTGATTAAGTTTTGCCAGTAGACTAATCAAAAAGCTAGATTATTATGTGTACAGGCTTACAGATGTGCAAACAGCTGGAACTCATCTTTAAGTACATATATTAATGTTTCTTCTTCAAGGCAAGTATACCAGGAATTCCATTCCAACCCAGGCTGACATTTCAAATGAAAATTTTTTTCCCCCAGTACCAGGGATCGAACTCAGGTCCTTGCCCTTATGAGGGAGGCAGGCATGGTGCCACTGAGCTAAAGCCCTGGCCCCTCAAATGAATTTTGATCTGGATCATCTGGTGCAAACTCAGGCTGATGCCTCTTACTCTCAGCTAACAGTTACTAAACACACTAAGCAGTGGAAGCTGTGATGGGTAATTTATCAAACATGCAGTACAGCAGAGTCCAGGAGCTCTGGCAATGAGAACATATCCCCACCCTCAGGGTCTATCCCTCCACTTCTTGAAAGCATAGTTGTGTAGATAGAAACCAGTTACTCACCTAGACCTAAGGAAGATGCATACTGCTGGCTGAGCAGGGAGCTGGCTGCCAGCTGGCCATAGGGCGGCATTCCTCTGAAGGGGCTATAAGGCACATGTGGCTGGAAGGGCGAGGCAGAGGCAGAGCCCAAGGAAGACTGAACAATGAGACACATGGGTGAGAACAGTACGAGGCCATCCTGTCACCCTCCAAGTCTGCAAATAGGGCATTTGCTCAGACAGGAAGCTGGTCCCCATTCTGTCAGCCTGTATTCTCATATACTGAGTAGTCCTGGGGAAATTTCCAGTATGGTCAAAACTGTCTTTTCCTCAACATTTTATCCCCAACTGCACCTATTCATGTAATCCTAATGTGAATTTCTCCTAATACGAAATAGCTCCCCTCTGCCATCAATAGCGTCAGCCTCAATTTGAAACACGTCCCCTCCAAAGGAATAGCCAGGGAACCACTTATGCATCCCCCATCATTCAACTTCTCTATGGTCACCAAGCCTTCAAGAGCACTGCTGTTCTTTAGGAACTGATCTTTTCCTACGCTCTTCACCTGGCTACTTCCTCTTTGCTCCTCAGCTAGTTTCTTCTTCTGAAGCCTCCTAGGGACCCTGATCCAAGTTTTCTTTAGTTTGGCCTGGACTCCTCCTGAAGCCTACCCTGTCTGCTCCTACCTTCCTTGTGTAGCCCCATCTCAGAATCTGGTGTAATCTGAACCTCAGAGGAGCTGTTAAAATTTAAATTCACAAGTGACGAACGTATAAATATGGGCCTACTGGCAATCCAGGTCTATAACCCAGCAGGCCTGCATGTGTCTTATTAAGACCTGCAAATTTTTAAAAAAATTTAAAAAAATTTAAAAAAAGACTTCCAAATTTAGTGTCCTAGCACTAGAATTTAACAAGTGGACACTGTTGGAACAGCAAATCCTTCTATCTCTGCATTTTGTACCACTCAGGGTTGGACTTCTCCAAATACTATACCCTATGTACCCTAGGTCCAGACTAGACTGGAAGTAGCACCCTTTCACACCACACTCACCCACACAATGGTTATGCCATGTTAAACACACTCTCTCCTCTATGCTGCATGAATTACCTTCCACAGAAACATCAATGGACTGGAGGAAAACTTGACCACTTTTCACTAAAGGGTTTTTCCTTAGGTGGAACACCCTAGCCAAACAGGTGACAAGTTCGACATGGAAACCAGCCTCTCTTAGAAACAAAGCCCATGTGGCCAGGAGCAGTAGTGCACGCTTGTAATCCCAGCACTAGAAGCTAAGGCAAGAGCATTGCCACAAGTTTGAGGCCAGCGTGGACTACATGGCAAGACCCTGTCTCCAAAAAAAAGAAAAACAAAAAAGAAACAATGCCCATGCAGAACGTCAATATACTTACCTGAACGATAGCAGGATCCTGAGGGAGTGTGTGCTGAGCTTTCGGAGGTTCACATACAGTAATATCTTTAATATCACTTCCCCGAAAAATGATGTACTCATAAATTTCCTCTCTTGGGGGAGCAGGCCTATCTGTGGGACGGTCTTCAGTACCAAAGGACCTCACTTAGGGGTTGGGAAAAAGAATGATTAAGTTGTTGTCCCATGCAAGGCCATGCCATCAATCCTCTGATGCTACAGTTCCTGATTCTTCCAGAAGACAGGGATTCCTGGGCACGGTCCCCAACTCAGCACCCAAGTTTAACTCAAAAGGTGCTTACTCCCCCACTTCTCAGTGGACAAAATCCCCAAGGGATCAGTTGCTGACGCTCCAGAGACTGTAGGTCACAAAAATGACAGGGAAAATTTCATGGACTGCAAAGTCTCACTAAGCTCCACAACCTCCAGGGCGAAACACCAAGGTGTAGGGCACTCAGTAAACAAGGCTTACTTCGGAAAAATCTCTGTTCACATCTGACTTTGCACATGAAACAATCAGCAGTTTAGGGCCTGAAGCCACACTGTATCCTGTGGCTAAAGAGGCAGGTTTCTTAGGGGAAAAACCAGCCAGTTTTGTGTTACCCTCACCCTTCTGCACGCAACCAGCCGTGGAAAGTTGTCACGATAAAAACAGGGGTCTCAGAACTTTGCTTCCCCAAACCAGCCTGTGGTTGATAAGGAAATCCTGTCTCAGGGACCTCCTTAGGATATGAATATCCAACCTGCAGGGCCTAGAAAGCCCTATCACACATCTCTCCTTCGTAGGGCTGCAGGGCTCTAAGTAATAGAAACACAACTCCTACGGAGAACCCAGGCCTCTGGACCTCACTTCCGTCAACGGAATCTCATGTCAAAAGTAGTATACTGCAGTAACAAGAGTTCAAAAACGCTGAACTACCTCCTGCAGCACTACAGTCTGTCCGCTCTAGTCTGCTGCTCATGAAGCTTCAAAAGGAGCTATTCCGATGGCTCGGGATGAATGAGCCGCGGAGCTAGCTAGCTCTGATCTATGGGAGTTTAAGACATGAAGAGCCTGCGAGGCCCTAGCACACACACAGGGCTGCTGCAGCGAACCGGCTGCCCTCGCGCTTTCCCCATCTTCAAGCGAAGACAAAGGGGGTCTGGGCCCTGCGCTGCCTGCACAAGCTCACTGCTTCTGGACTTCTCCAGTCGCAAACAGATCCCTTGAAATCGGTCAGTGCTCACTGGCGTCTGTCACAAAAAGGCAGGGCAGGTGGGCCGTCAAGACTAGACAGTTCGGATCAGGGCATAACCGTCTGTTTTCCAAGCCACATTCTACTTAGGCAAGAGGCTCCGCCAGACGCGGTGGGCCCCAGCTGCCTAATGGGTTCCAGGAGGACGCGCAGGATTTCCAGTTCCCTGCCCCGCCCCCACCCCGCCTTCGGGGAGGCCCGGGGGACTCCGCTCTGGCCCCAGGAGGACACCGCCCGCAGGTGGAGGAACCGCGGCTCTCCGGGCAGCCCCGCCGCCAGCACCCGCAGGGGGTGCGGGCTGCGCTGCGAAGGAAGAGGACGGCATGACGGGGACGGGACAGCCCCTCCGCGAGCCCCGGGTGGGCGGGCGCCCGCGCGCTGAGACGCCGCCTCCGCCGCCGAAGCCGGGCCGACCTTCTGCGGGCAGGGTCACAGGGCCCGGGTGGGGGGGGGATGCGCGTCGCGGAGCGGGGCGGGGGTTCCGGGCTGGGGCCGCGGCTCCGTCCGCAGTGGCACGGGTGGGAGCGGGGTCCTAGGAGCCGGGAGGGGCGTCCCGGGGTGGGGGCGGGGACGGCGCGAGACCGCCGCCGGCGGTTGGGCGCGCGGCGGCGGCAGCAGGTCGCTACCTTTGGCGAGAGCCACGGTGGAGTTGTCGGTGTCGATGGTGTAGAGAATGCCCTCGTAGCGAATCTGTGCCTTGGAAATGAGGCTGATCTTGCTGCCCAGATACGGGGTACCCGAGGAGCCGCTCATGGCGGCAGCCGGGGCGCGCCGGGCCGGGGGACGAGCGCCGGGCCCCGCCCGCTCCGCCACCGCGGCTGCCGGGCCACCCGCTCCTGCACCGCTCCGCGCCGCCGGGCGCCTCCCGACGCACCTAAGGGGCCTTCCGGTCGCGAGCGAGGGAGTGCAGCGGGGCGCGCCGCCGGGCTGAGGGAATCGGGGAGGTGCAGCGCGGCAGCCACATCCGGGGCCTAAGGCCGCCACGCGCCGCCCCCGCACGCTCGCTGCCCATTGGCTCACAGCACCCGCCGCCCTTTAAATATGGCCGCGCCGCCGGCAAGGGGCGGGGGCGGACTCGCACGCCACGCCTGCGCAGCACGGTGTCGCCGGCCGGGGGCGGGCCTGTGTCGGTCTCCTTCCGCACCGGCCTCCGGCGCACCCCGAGAGCGGCTGGGTGCGAAAGACTGAACAGATGGGCGGAGCGCGCGTGCCCAGGGAGGGGGGGCGCTGTTTGCATACTCGTGGGCCGGGGCAGGGTCTGGAGGAGCGCCAGTCCCGGCTCTCTGCGCGTGCTGGTCCTGCCCGGGCCGGGCTCGGGAAGATGCGGAGCTGTGACGCCCTCGGCTTCCCCTCATGCGGAGGCGGGGCGCGGAGGGGACCCGCAGTTCCCCGCAGCCCGGGGCTGAGGCGGAGGAGAGGACGGGCCGCTGGGTCAGCAGCGCTTCCAGGAAGTGGAAGGCTCCAGGCCCCGCAAGGGTTCGTCCCTCCTCCCGTCCGCGGGGCACGCCTGGTGCCCTTACCTAAGCTCTGGCTCGCTGTCCAGGCCCCGTGGGCCGGGCCGCCTGCCCGCCTGGGCTCTTCCCAGGCTGCAGCCTAGAGCCCTTCTGCCCCCACAGCCGTGGATAAAGAGCCCCCATCCTCCTCTGTTCCTCCCTTATGTCGCACACGGCAGGATTAGTAATTACACACGTATATGTTTTTCTCTTTACCGTGAACCTTACCAGATCGAAGTCAAATATCAGGTCCTAGGAAAAATTTAGTGATAGTTACCAGCATTTTATAAAAATGAAATGGAATGAGAAAATAACTGAGCATCCTATATAATGAAAATACGTGCAGTTTTGCAAAGCCTTTCACTTATATTAAGTGTGGACTTGGTCCTGACGTTTTTTTGTTTTGGGGTTGGTTTTTTTTTGCGTTTCTTAATGTGCTGAGAACAACTTGCCCCTATGCCAGATGGGCGCTGTGACTCTGGTTTACTAAGCAGGAAACTGCCCCAGGACACAGGTAAGTTGTAGGTGGGCTTGAGGGTCCTCTGGACCCAGACAGCACACCCTGCACTGCCTCTTGCCCTCTGTGAAATCCAGCCACTCCCACCACAGCCCAGCAACATCCAGCTCCAGAACCGTAAAAGGACCATGGAGGAAGCAGGGGGAAAGGTCAGAGTCTTCCAGTGTAATCTAATGATTGACCTCTGTGTACCAAAATTGCTTCCTGGCTTCTGGAAAATTGTGCTTAGGAGAACGGAGACAGCTAAGCACAGACCTACTCCACCCCTGGGGAAGAGAGGTCTGGGGCATCTTGGCTCTCAGCTTCTACCTTAGGGGAGCACAACCTGGATAGGCCCTCGAGTTACGGTCACACCTGGCAAGCACCTCAGCAGCCTCCTGATGACCTACAGTGGGGCTGAGCATCTTTCCTCCCACTTTCCAAATTAGGATTCTAAGGTCCTACATATACTTTCTCCCTCATTCTCCTGGTTTCTGAGGCAGGGGTCTGTGTTGAGGGTGAAGATGCTTTCTTCACTGATGAGCTGATTCTGCATTGGAGAAATGAGCTAGACCCTGAGTTCCAGGTCCTGAGGCAGGAGATGCAGCAACTAGAGACCTCCAAATAACCACCAGGCTTCTGGGTGTGCAGCTGGGCAGTTCCCTGAGGCTAATAGCCAAGCTGCAGATGCAGGCTAGGGGCTAAAAATACACACAGTGTCCAGGTCCAGGAATGCTGGCCCTGCCTTCATTCCTGGTATCCTGCCCAGCACCTGCCTGAGAAGGTGAGCAGTTGTGCTGGACAGAAACCTGACCCAGGAGTCCATGGGTGTGGTCTGCTTCCAGGCTGGGGCACTGGTCTAGTGTAGAACTTCCACAGTGTCGGCTCTTCCTGTGTGTGCAGGTCTGAAGAGCCCGCCCACTCAGTGATCATGATCAGTGAGCCAAGGGATGTAGAGAGATGATCCCAGAGTCCCTGCCTCACTTTCTCCATTTGCCAGATGGAGATTACAGCTGTCCTGCCCATCTCACTGGTGTACTCCGGGTCACCTGACCAGAAGATAGTGCCTGTGAATGGTTTCAAGGCTCACAGAGACTAAAGAGGCAGCTTCAGAGGTGTGTGGTAACCATGAGCTGATTATTAAGGCATCTAATGTGTGTATGGAGGAGAGTGAAGCAGTTCCTAACAAGGACAGGTGGAGACATGGAGATGAGCTCCCTGTCCCTTGCTCTGTCTCAGTCCAGCTGGGGTCACGCTGGCCAGTGTCCTGCAGCAGGTGAGGGTCGCTGCCATATAAAGCTATTTTGTGAGTCAAATGTACATCTGAGATTCGGCCAGCATACTACTGATCTGTGGGAGGGACACAAAGCAGGAGTAGATTCAGAGAAACATGGATAGGTTCATAGTCTACAGGTAAAGTAAAAATTAAGTTGGTAGTCTGAAGTGTAGGAACCTGCCAGGGAAAGAGAACCTAGCCTACCCCCTCTTCCCGAGCAGAATCGGGTACAGAAAAGGGGCTGAGGAAGGCCTGGAGATGATCACCCCTCTAGGAAAGAGCCCTGCCCACCGCAACCAGCCAGGAGAAAGCGAGGGAGGCACAAGTAGGCTGGTGGGGTCATCACTGGCTTTGTAGTAGGCAGAGGAAGAGGCTGGAGGCCCAAGGGCTGTACCCAGGCCACAGTGACCCATATGCAGCTGGACAGAGAGGAGAAGGGAGGACAGAGCTGGTCTTGTACAACTGAAAGTCCTCACTGAGGCCACACCTGTTCTCTGCATCCTGCTGAGATCCATTTCCTCCTGCACAAGGCTCTCCGTGGCTGTTCCCAGGTGTGAGCAGCACTGGGTTGAAGTTCAGGTGTCCTCAGACCTCCCCTTCTCTCCTTCCTCTCCCAGCTTCCTGTTCCTCCTCTGTCTCTCTGGCTCCTTTTCCCTGCCTTCTTTTCTTTCCTCATCCCCCTCCTTCCCTACCTCCTCTCTGGGTCTGCTCCCCTCTTTCCTTCTCTTCCTGTCTCTCCTGGGCCTGCTGGTCAGAGCCGATGGGAATGTGGGCAGACCCAGACCGTGGACCCTTAAATGTTAGACCTAGTGGAGACAGCCTTGGAGCTGCCACCTCAGGAATACAGAGGTTAAATGGTTGGAACATCATGGGAGCAGAAATGGGCCACAGCTAGAGCCTGGAGACCCAGCAGGGTAACACAGCCAGAGTGATGGGGTGGCTCTGATGGAAGTCTGCTGGCCGCTGATCCTTCATTCTTAGCCCCTGGTCTTCTGCATTCAGTCCTGGGGAACAGAGACCAGGTGTGATTTCTGCACTTGAGGAGCTCAGGCTCTGCAGATGCCCAAAGGGAGGTTGACCCAAGGCTGGAGCAGTGCGGAAGGAAGCAATAACCTCCAAGGGTATCTCCTTTGGCATTTCATTTTGTCTTGACTCCATGCAAGGAGGCAGGATGTGCCCTAGGGAGTGGCCGTGGCAATCAACCTACCTTAGGAGCACCCCATCCAGGTGGGACACGTCTCTGCACATGCGTGGTGGTGCATGGAGACGTGGGGCAGAGCTACTGCCCCAAAAAGGAGGTCATGTAAATGGATAGTTCAGGCCTCCCACTGCCTGACCTCACCCCTGCAGCACTCTGAGCTACTGGAGGACCCTGTGCCGGTTCTAAGGCTGGCATGCTGTGGATGGGAAACTGCCAGAGGCATGGCTATTTTTACTCTTGTGCAGGTCCAACTGGTTAGCACCATAATCCTTCTGTCTCTGAGAGCAAAGGCTGGAATAAGGCTCCAGGCGGCGAGGATGCTTCAGGAGCCAAGGACACCCACTCGGGCCCGCAGAAGCCAACACTGGCTGTGGCAATGCCCCAACAGGGCGGGGTGGGGTGCTGCAGTGGGAGGGCCAGAGTGAGGCAGGTGGACACGAAGGCTGGACCATGGGGCGGGGATTTAGCTCAGTGGTTACACTACCTACCTTGCTAGCGCAAGGACCCGAGTTCAATCCCCGGTACCAAAAAAAAAAAAAAAATGAAGGCTGGACCAGAGGAAGACAGTTTCCCATCCCAGGGCTTCTTCGTGCTGTCTCAGCAGGTACCAGACTGGGGAGGCTGGCATCTCAGACACATTCCCAGTGCCTTGTTTTGTTAGGCAGTTGCTGGCATATTTGTGATTTCCAAGCACCAACATATGAAACCCCACTTGCCTTGGGAGTTCTGCTGGCTCGGATTCCTTCCTTTCCTTCCCTTTCCTCCCTCTCTTCCCCCTTCCCCCTCCTCCTCTTCCTCTTTTGCCTTCTTCTCCTCCTGAACCTGGGCCTTTATACTGAGCTTGGCCCGGGGATGTAGTTCAGTGGTTCCGCCACCTGCCTCACAAGCACAAGGTCCCGAGTTCCATCCCCGGTACCGAAAACAAACAAACAAAAATCAGGCCATCTTTATACTGAGCTACATCCCCAGCTCTTTTTATTATAAGTTCTTACTAAATCACTAAGTTCCTCAGGCTGGGTTTGAACTTGTGACCCTCCTGCCTCAGTCTTCCAGAGTGCTGGGATCAGAGCATTCTTTCAGATGGCACTCACCAGCATCAGGGAGCCTCAGGGCCAGCAAGCTTGAGTCTGATCGCTTTGCCTGCTGGGTTGGACCAGAGCTCATTCTTTATTTCTGTGTAGCTTTATTGAGGCATTACTGTTATGCTACAGTATTCACCCATTTAAAGTTGAGTGATGTTCAGTACAATCACAGAACTGTTCAACCATCACAACTAATTCCAAAACATTTCATCACCCCCCGCCTAGAAACCCCCACACCCATTAGCAATCCCCCCCCCCCAGTACTAAGTAACCTAAAGCTTTTGGTCTTTATGTATTTGTCTTTTCTGGACATTTCATATGAATGGAATCATACAGTAGATGGCCTTTTGTGACTGGCTTCGTTCACTTAGCATATGCTTGTTTTCAAAGGTTGTCCATTTTGGAGCATATATCAGCACTTCATTCCCTTTCATAGTTGGATAATGTTCCAGCCATGATGTTGCTTACCTGCTCACCAGCTGGTGACATTTGGGTTAGTTCTACTTTTTATTATGAATTATGCTTCTATGAGTTTGGTATACAAGTTTCTGTGTGGACATGTTTTTGTCCTGTGTATTTACCCAGGAGTATAGCTCCTGGGCCTTATGGTAATTCTGGGTTGGGAGGGTACTGGGAATTGAACCTAGGATCTGTCCACTGAGCTACATTCCCCAGACTTGTTTATATGATTTTAAGACAGGGTCTCACTAAGTTGCCCCAGCTGGCCTTGAACTTATGACCTACCTCAGCCTCCTAAGTGGCTGGGATCACAGCATGTGTTATCACCTGTATGTGTAACATTAGGAGAAACTTCCAAAGTGGCTGTAGCCAGCTATGTGTGGAGTCCTTTTTTAAATTTTTTTAGCAGTTCAATTTTTCTAGAACCTATTACAAAATGAGATTTAGTCAAAAAGATCAGAGCCCATGTCATCAACAGACTCCTCAGATTCTTCTTTCTTTGGTTCCACTTTCTTCCCCTCAGCTGGGACAGTGGGGATGGAGGAGACAGGGTCCTCCTGCAAGTGCAGCACCAGCTGCTGCCGCAGGGCTACCAGCCTTGCCATTGCAGATGACATCGGCCAGGGTCTGTGCAAACAAGCCGGGACAAGAAGGGTCAGTATTGGTGCCAGCTGCTTTCATGAGGGTGCTGATCTTATCCTCTGTCAAGGTCACCTTCACGTCATTCAGGAGGAGGGGGAGTAGATGCCAGTGAGCTCGGAGGTGGAGGCCACAGTGTGGGCTGTTGGTGCAGTGCCAGTCGCCGGAGGAAGTGAGGGCCTCACCCCAGTGTGACCTTAGCTCCCTTGGAAGAACTGAGCATTTTGGGGGCAGCTGTGGGAAGACTGGAACCTTTACTCTTTACAACACCAGTTGGTGGCTGGGGAGGGCTGTTCACACTGAAGTGGGACCATTCCTCTGTGGGGGTGGAGCCTCTTCTCTACTCAGCTGAGTGCCTCCGAACCGAGTTCTTCTCTACGTGAGATGCCCAGGGATTCAGATGAGCAAGGCAGAGAGAAGCTTCCTTTGTGACAGACAGGACAGCAGCCTCCTCCTGGGATGAGCTGCACAGAGTGCTGCTGCAGACACGGGCTGAGCGCTGGCCTCTATCTCCTTGGGCTGGGGTAGCCCACTGTTCCATTGCCAGAAACAATCAGGCAAGGGGTCCCAGAGTGCCCCGCCCCCAGTCCTGCAGTGTCACTGAGGAGCCTGGCAGCCTCCCTGGAGGGACAGCCCCTTTCCTCCTTTGTCAGCCCAGCATTTTACCAGCGGGGCAAGTATGGTTACTAGGAGAGCACTGCCTCACCCACAGGGAGTGGGCCAGCCCTTATGGGGCTACTCCTGTGGCTCGGGTGGTTCAGGAGCTCCTCAGGGGTCCAATTATGGATGCATCAGGACCTCTGTCCACATGCGCCAGCCCCTTTCTCTCCCTTAGGGGCTCCTGACTTTGGCCTAACAACAAAGTCTCAGCTGCGTGCTCAGCCATCTGGCCATCAAGTCTAGGGTTGAACTTGAGCTTCTTTGCTCTTCCTGCCCAAGAGGAGGGCTTTTGGAAGCTGCCAGCATGCTTGCTGGCTCCCACACTCAGTTTTCAATTGTTTGGTAATTGCCCTCAGCTGGTCATTATCCAGCTCTAAGTCCATGCAACTTAGTTAACAACCCACTCGTGCCGTTAACCTCACTGCCTTGTGTTTCAAGCACCTGAGTCAGTTTGACGCCTGGTGTTGAGCTGGTCCCCATCTCCTCCCCTCTTCTGGTCCTCCTACAAGCTCCTTCCCCTGTGCCAGCTATTTTCCCAGGCCATCCCCAGCGAAAGCACTAACAACCTGGCCAGGGCCAGGCATCTGCTCAGAGTGGTGCTGAGTAGCTGGGTTTGCCAACCTGCTCTATTGCCCATTCTCTCCGACCATTTCATCTCCAGTCCCACCTCACTGGGCTCTGCAGGAAGCAGATGTGGACGTGGCCAAAGGTTTCTTGGGAAGGAGGAACCTTCTCACACCTTTGAGAGAAGAAAGGAAGGAAGCAGGACAGGGCAGGGCCTGTGATGTAGACCAGGCAAAGTCTGAGCCGCCCTGGGGTGAGGTGCTCTCACAGACTCCCCAAGAGAGGGGCCGTATTGGCCCCCAGATGGCTTAGTAGGGCTGGGGTCACCTGAGAGGAGCCAGGCGTGGTTTGAAGTGACTGCTGGAGGCTGCCAGCTTGCCCACCTCCTTGTAGCAGTCCTTTTTCAGAGGGGATCTGAGGGGGACCTTTCTATATCTGCCACCTTCTGGAGGGAGCCCTCAGTGACTCACCGCATGCCATTTGTGGAGCGTAATGACCCTCCTGTGGTAGGTGTGCAGAGCTCCCATCAGTGGGCCCCTTGGCCTCTGCTGATTGGACATGATGGTCACCTGACCAGCAACCACTTCCTGGGCTGGGGCAGCCAGCTCTGTCCTGGGAGTGTCACTGTGGGGCCTGGGGCTGAGGCTGATGTGGTGGGCCTCACAGGAAGAGCGCCTGGGTGGCACTGTGTCAGGACCATGTGGGTGCCCCTGTTATGGGACTGAGGAGGAGCCTTCAGTAGTGGAGAGAGGCAGGGGTAGGGCTATCCTGCAAGGTGCAGCTCCAGGAGAGATGGAGGGACATTGCAGATACCAGTTCCAGGGAGCCAGCTGGTGGACAGCAGTTGGCCTGGAGTGGCCTGCAAATGGACTTTAGGTCCTTGAGACAAATCTCCCTCGGGAGTTGGCTTTTGCTGGCTTTGCAAGGGTAAAATCTCTAGATCTAACTAAAGCACCCACACAGGAAAGGCTGTTTGTTTTCAGGTTACCATCACTCATTGTCCCAAGCCCAGCATTTGACTGTAGCCTCTGTCACTCCTGTAAAGCTGCCTGGCAATGGGGAAGGGGCAGCAGACTCCACCCACCACCCCGTCCCAGGAAGAACAAGTTCCAGCCCATGGCCTGGCCAATAGGAAGATGCCTGGGACTTTTGCTGCCCTGTTGGGATACAGCTTCTCTCCTCCCCAGGGCACGTGCAGCTAGCAGGGTGAAGCTGGAGCTACTGGTGGGAAAGAGGGCCTGCCTGGGATGTAGCCACCAAGTGGGCAGCAGCGGAGCTCCGGAACTGATTTGGGTGGCTACATCCAGCCTTACCTTTGTTACAATCTATTCGTATGAGCCAGTGGAGAGACTGAGTTGGGTTGGACTCTGTCACTTGCCATTGAAGAGGCTCAGAGGATGTTCCTGTTCCCCACAGCCCTGCCAAGTCTAAGCCAACGATTATTCCAGGGACCCTGCCCAGCCCCTAGGGCCAGCACATGGGAGCAGCCAGAGCCCCTGGCTTGGAGACACAGCCCCAAGCCCTTCGACCCTGCATCACATCCAGGTTGCCTCCAGCCTCAAACTCTGCCGAGATAGGAAATTTGCCACCTCCCAGTCATACCTATTCCATTGCACACCTCAGTGAGAATTTACCTACCTGTTTGACAGGGCTGATAGGTGATCTGCTGGTTATGGGGATGCGATGGGCAGGTTAGACATGGCCCCTGCCCTCCCGGAGCCTGAAAGACAGACCCCATTGGCCCACTTCTGGCCGCCATTGAGCAGCAGCACCCCTTCAAAGACCAAGGCTGGCACTTTGTGTTTTAAAAACAACTTTATTGGTATTTAATTCAAACAGCCTACAATTCATCTATTTAAAATATACATTCAATGGTTTTTAGTGTATTTGTAAAGTTGTGAAACCATCATACTATTAATTCTGGAACAGTTTCACCCCCTCAGAAGGAACCCAGCACTCCCTGTGTCCCTGCCAGCAACTGGAGGCAACCACTAATCTACTTTCTGTCTCTTCTGGACTTGCCTTCACTTGGTTTATTTTATACGAATAGAATCATACAGCATGTGGCCCTTCTGTCTGGGTTCTTTTATTCAGCATACTATTTTCCAGGTTATTCCATATTCTACCATAACAGAAACTCATTCCTTTTTATTGCCACATAATATGGACATGCAATCTCTTATCTATCCATTCACCAGTTAAGGGACATCTGAGTTGTTTTCATTCTTTAGCTATGAAGGCTAATGCTGTCATGAACTTGGAACATGAGTTTGTTTTGGGGGTGGTGGTACCGGGGATCGAACTCAGGACCTTGCGCTTTTCAACTCATTGTGCTTTCAGTTTGTATTTCCCTAATGACTAGTGATATTGAGCATCCTTTTACATCTTTATTGGCCATATATTTTTTTTTTGA
Source organism: Heterocephalus glaber (assembly GCF_053883595.1). Lineage (NCBI taxonomy): Eukaryota > Metazoa > Chordata > Mammalia > Rodentia > Bathyergidae > Heterocephalus > Heterocephalus glaber. The sequence goes on from NW_028258410.1 coordinate 8,847,335, forward strand.
GAAATGGCTATTCTAGATCTTTTGCTCATTTTAAAATTGTCTTATTATTTTTGAGTTGTAAGAGTTCTTCATATACTCTAAATAGAAGTTCATTATGAGATGTATGATTAATATTTTCTGGGTTGTCCTTTTACTTTCTTCATGTCTTTTTTTATGAGGTTGGTTGGTTTGTCTGTTTGAGAGAGAGGTGTCGCTTTGTAGTTCAGACTGGCCTTAAACTCACCACATAACCCAGACTGGCTTCAAACTCATGCCAATCTTCTTGTCTCAGCCTCCCAAGTGCTAAGATTATCTTGATGTCTTCCAAGCACAATGTTTTTAACCTGTTGATGTCCAATTTATCTATTTTATCTTTTATTGCTTCTGTTTTTATTGTTATATTGGAGAAAACAATTGCCTAATTGAACATCTATGCCTATTTTTCTTCTAACAGTTTTATAGTTTTCGCTTTTACATCTAGATTTTTTTGTTTGTTTGATTTTTGTTTTGGTACCGGGGATCGAACTCGGGTCCTTGGGCTTACGCAGCAGGTGGTGAAACCACTGAGCTAAATCCCCAGCCCTACATCTAGATTTTTATCAGTAAGTTTTCAGTATATAGTGTGAGGTAGGGGTCCAAATTCATTCTTTTGTACATAGATTTTTTTTCTTTTTTTTGTACTGGGGATCAAACTTGGGTCCTTGTGCTTGCGCAGCAGGCAGTGAAACCACTGAGCTAAATCCCTGGCCCTGTACATAGATATTTTAATTGTCTCAGGACCAGTTTTTGAAAAGACTGTCCTTTTCCCACTGAATATTCTTGGCACCTATGTCAAAAATCAGTTGACCAGGCAAGTGTGGTGGCGCATGCCTATGCTCCAGCACTTGGGAGGCTGAGGCAGCATGATCCCTGGGAGCTTGAGACTAGCCTGGACTACATAATGAGTTTAAGTCCAGCCTGAACTGCATAGTGAAACCCTGTCTCAAGAAGAAAAAAATCAGTTGACCATAGATGTGAAGATTACTTTCTAGGCTCTGTTCCATTCTATAAATCATTACTTTTTTTCTTTTTTTGTGGTACTAGAGATTAAACCCAAGGCCTTCCCACTAAGCTACATCCCAGTCATTTTAATTAATTAATTAATTTTTTTGAGACAGAGTCTCCCTAGGCAGTTCAGGCTGGCCTTGAACTCACTATGTAGCCCAGGCTGGTTTTAAAGTCTCAGCGATCCTCCTGCCTTAGCTTTCTGAGTGCTGGGATTATAGGTATGAGCCACCACATCCAGCCACACTGTTCTTTATTACTGTAAGTTTATAGTAAGTTTTGTAAGTATCTTATTTTTCAAGATTGCTTTGGCTATTATGAGTTCCTTGCTCTTTCATATAAATATAAGGATCAGTTTGTCAGTTCTTACAGAGAAGTCAGCTGGAAGCTTGATAGTAATTATGTTGGATCTGATACACCAGTGGCATCAGGAAAATAAATGAAAATAAATGTGCTGAGTAATGCCATCTTAACATAATCACTCTTCCAGTCCATGAACATGGGATACCTTTCCATTTATTTGGGTCTTCCTTAATTTCTTTCAACAATATATTATAGTCTGTGTATGTGTGTTTGTGTGTTTTACTGGGGATTGAACCAGAGCCTTCAGTCTGATCTATAAACCTAGCTCTTTTTTATTTTTATTTTTTAATTTTGAGACAGGGTCTTCCTAAATTCCCCAGGTTGGGCTTGAACTTACAGTTTTCCTGCCTCAGTTTCTCAGAGTGCTGGGATTATAGACATTGTTATGGCTTGTATCTAGATATCCCCCCAAAGCCTCATGAGACCTTGTCTCAAAAACAATGAAAATAAAAATTTGCCTCTAAGTATTTTATGAAATTTTCTAAATTTTATTTTTTATTTGTTCATTGTAACTGTATAGAAGCAAAATTGATTTTCATATATTGATCCTGTATCTTGCAAACTTGCTGAACTTTCTTATTCTAATAAGTTTTTAGTGACTTTCTTAGGATTTTTAATGTACAATATCAAGTCATCTTTAAATACAGTTTTACTTATCCCCCTCTACCTCGTTCTTCCTCTTTTGGTACTGGGGATTAAACCCAAGGGCTCACATAAGTTAGGCAAGTGATCTACTACTGAAGTACATCCCCAGCCCTTCTTAAATTTTATTTTGAGACAAGGTCTTGCTAAGTTGCTCAGGCTGGCCTAAAACTTGCAATCCTTCTGCCTCAGCCTCCTGAATACCTGGGACTACAGGCATCTACCACTGCAACTAACAGCTCCCTCTCTTTTTGTAGATGGGACTCAGAGAAGAAAAGTGACTTGCCAGGTTGCACAGTTGAAGACTAGCAGTTGGACTGAAGCCCTCCTGTGTGCAGCCAACTGCTCCCTCCCTTGCCATTCCTTTCCTATCAGGGACTATCGGCTCTCACTCCTGAGCCTCTCTCTGGCATCTTGGGGCTCAGCATGCCAGCAAGTCCATAGGAATGGGAAGACCCAGCATGCTCTAGCATTTCCTGGAAATCCTGTAAGTGTTCCCTAGCTTCCTCTAGCAGGACTCTTGGGAGACTTCAGTGGCCTCCCAGTTGAGGAGGCTTGCTCCCGTTTGCCTGCACATAGCAAGGTAGGTCCTCAACAACTGACAACACAACTAGAGGCCCCTTGGATGCTGCTCTGCAAGACAGAACTCTCTGGAGTACTGGTCAGTTCCATGCCTGAGCCTGTGCACTGTCTCCTTGAGAGCCAAATAAGGGTCAGAAGCTCAACTGACCCTGACTCCAGGCAGCCAGTCAGACAGCAGCAGAGTCCAGTCCTTCACATTCCTGCTGTCTCAAGAGTCCTTTATCTGGGCCCATGCAGACCCATCATCCCTGGGAAGTACATGATGAGGGAAACCATGGAGCTGCCCTCCTGGAACGTCCAATCCATCCAGAGAGGGAAGGAGAGGTGAGCCAGATGATCAGTCAAGAGGGTTAGGCAAGAAAACACAAGGCAGTGAGCAAGTACCTGGGCCCTGCCCCTGACTGGGAATGACCCTGAGCCTTGAGCTGGTGGATATGTGGAGATTAACCAGGCAATTTCATGGAACTGCATGTGCAAAGGCCCTGTGGAAGGACTAAAAAGGGGCCAGAATGGCTATAATGGCAAGAGGGAAGTGAGAGCAGTGTGAAGTGAGCCTGGAGCAGCTTAGGTGGAGGAATGAACCACAAGGCAGCTAAAGAAAATCTGGCCAAGGGGTGTTGGGGAGTGTCAAAGGATTTTAAGTTAGGATGCTTAGATCCAAAGACTGGAGGTAGGGGGAGTTCACACGGATGTGTGCCAGTCCAGACCCAATAGTCTAGCAAGCCAGACAACACCGCATCCCCTTATGATGCAGTGTGAGGTCCACAGAGGCCCTAGTGCAGCAGTCTCACTGTGCTGACAGCCTGCGGTACTTGCAAGCTAACTGCTTGGACATGAGGAATTTAAAGAACAATATAATATTATCTGTAAATATAACCTAAAATAAAGATTAAAGTCAAGAATTCCTTGAGAACAAAGAGAAAGAAGAAAATAACATGAGAGGAGAGATAGACAATTTTTGGAATGTGGGAGACGGTCTGGTCCTAGGAAAGTAAGGTTGAGCTGATGTCCATCCACCTGCCACCCATCTGCCCGCCTGTCCGGTTGTCTACCCACCCGTCTGTCCATCTGTCTACAGCCATCCATCCACCACCCAGTCATTCATTCAGTCATCCATTCTGTCCCTTTGCCCATTCATTCATCCATCCATTCACCCACACAGCCATTCCCTCGCGTTATGCATTTATGCACCTATTTGTTCAGATATTCACTGCGCACCAGGCACTGTGTGGGGTGCTGGGTTACAGTAGTGAACAAGACACGGTGGAAGCCCGCACAGCTGGTGGCAGAGATGAATACCACACAGTTGAGGACATACCAGCATCTGCAGGAAGGAGCATGGTTTCTTTCAGGGTTGATGGTGGGAGGGTTAGGGCACAGCACCATCTGGGAAGGTGAGCAGCAGGGCTTCCTGAGGAGAGAGCAGGGGTGACAGGGCCTCTTTCTGGGGACATTCGCCCTCGGAAGCCCACCCTGGTGGGCACAGAGGGGATTCTTTGCTGACACCCAACACCACCCAGCAGATAAGAGCGTGGGAGGCCTGCAGAAGCTTCCAGATGCAGGCCTGCTTCCAGTCCAGCTGAGGTCTGGACAGGGTGGAGCAGAGACAGGTGAGTTCCTGACCCACAGGACCCGAGAATCTAATGAATGGATCCTAAGCACCTTCATGTGAACTGGGCCCTGCACTCACCTATGGGTACAGATGACTGTGGGGGACCCTCCAGAGGCAGCAAGCAGCAGATCTTCTTTGGGGTTCTCTTTGTCCTCCTTGCTCAGCCTGTGGGGGCGTGGCCAATGTCCCCCTTTTCTCCTGAGTGTGCGGTGACTTTGCTCCTGGGCCTGGTGAGAACCGCCAGGTGCCTCTTAGCTCAGCTCCCACAGGCCACCTGCAAACCCAGGCCCTCCTCAAGCTGGCCTGTCCACTCCTCCCCTCCTCAGCCCAGGTCCTGTGCTCCTCTCTCCCTGCTGCTGACACCTCCTCACTTCTAGGAAGCCCTCTCTGACTGGCATCCACAGTGATGTTTCCTGGAAGCTCTGAAAGGATTCACCGTTTGGCTGAGGAAAGCAGTATCCTCCCCCTCACGTGAGTGGGTGACTTCACTGTGTTTCATGCCTTTGTTTTTGTTCCAAGGGGGTTTGGATCCAGTCAGGATGTAAAAAGCTGAGCCTGAATATGTGAACACGTCATTCCTTGTACTATCTGAGGTCGAGCTTTGCCTTCCCCGTCAGCCTCTGTCTCCTCCCTCTCTCCTCCTCTCCCCTTCCTCTCTGCTGATTCCTCCTCTCTTCCAAATTCTAAGCCATCACCCCTCCACCTGCTCCGCTTGCCCCACTTCTCTGCTCTTCTCTGGAGCTCTGTTCCTTGAGCTCACAACTGTGAGCTAAATAAACCTTTCCTGGGCTGGGGATTTAGCTCAGTGGTTCCAGTGCCTGCCTCGCAAGCTCAAGGTCCCAAGTTCGATCCCTGGTACCAAAAACCCCCCAAACAAATAAACAAAAATAAACCTTTCCTCCTTTAACTTTGGGTGTTGGGGGTTTTGTCTCAGCGATGAGAAAACTAAGTGAGACAGAACCGACACTTAACTGGCTTTGTCAAGAAGACTTGGCCCCAAGTGCCTGGGCAGCGCTGGCCAGCAAGGACCTGAGTGAGAAGCCAGCCCCTTCTTTGGGTTGTGGCAGGAGTGCTTCAAGAGGGAAATCTTAACATCACTCCCGCCGCTGTGCTGCTGGAACCACACTGATGGCCACTGTGCGGTGCAGTAGCTGCTAAGGGTGAGAAGCCGCTGGCAACGTTGAAACATGCCATCTGCATGTCACCTGCAAAAACAAAAAGAAAACCCAGGCACATGTGGCTCACATGCAGAAACTTGGGGGTAGGGAGGTGTCTGTTCCCACCCCTACCTTAGGGAAAATCCCAAGAACAGTGTTGAAGAACAATTGCATGAGTTGCCAACAAAAAAACAAAACCAGGGGATTTTTTTGGGTTTTGTTTTGAGACCGGATCTCCCTAGGCAGTTCAGGCCGGCCTTGAATTTACTACGTAGCTCAGGTTGGCCTCAAATTTGAAGTGATCTTCCTGCCTCAGCCTCCTGAGTGCTGTGATTTCAGGAATGCACCATCAAACCCAGCCCAGGAGATTTTTTATAAAATTCTGACTTCCAGCTCCTTTTAAAAAACCAACTCTGAAAGCTAAGGTATAACTCAGTGGCAGAGTGTTTGCCTAACATGTTTGAGCACCTCTCCCCAAAAACGAAAACGAAAACGAAAACGAAAACCAAACCAAACAAAAAGATTAGACCATCAATCCGGGAGATCTAAGTTGTAATTAATGTGAGTTACAGAAAGCACAGAGGACATCATCAAGCTAATAATCTACCAGAAAGTGTCTTTAAACAGGACGCTGGCTCCAGGCTGAAGGAACGACAGACCCAACTCAGGTGTGGCCCTGTGAAATTTCCAAAACAGAAGACACAGAGCCAACTCTGAAAGCTTTCAGAGACTGGGGCAGTGATCTGAGGGGGTGGGCACAGATGCAGGCTCCAGTGGACACCCCTCCAAGTTCCCAGATAGGCTGCTGTTCACAGTAGCGTCCCGGAGAGCTGCTGAGGCAGGCAGGTGTCCCAGCACCTTTCCCTGGAAGAGGATGCGCAATTGGTGAGCAGATGGAAATTGGGATGAGGCGTGGAAGCCTGGGAGATTAGAGGCCACCTTCAGGAGTCTGGCTTAACTGGCCTGGGTGTGGTTTGGTAGGGGTTTCAAGGCTTGGTAGGTTTTAATGAGTGGTCAGAGATATGTGCTGCTGGCCTAGGGTGAGCTGGGATGGCCTCAGAACCCAGGGAGTGTGCAGGAGGAAGTGGCAGCTGGGGGAACATGAGCCAAGGCCAGTCCCATGCAGCCAGTGAGGAGCTTGGAGACTCTGAAGGCAGGTGAGGAGGGCCGGGCAAAGGGGAGAGCCTGGAGGAGACCCCCAGGGAAGGGACTGGGCTGAGGGAGGGACTGTGAGGAGAAGGACCCCGGAGGATGATGAAGGGAATGGACAGAGTGAACAGCACCATGTGGACAGCTGGCAGAGAGGCCCTCGGTGGGCTGTGCACAGGCCCGAGGGTCTGGAAGGAAGGACATGTGTAAGGATGTCCTGTGACCTCTCAGCCTCCTCCCTATCAGGACACTGGCTCCCGGGAGGTGGACATGACCTGGGGAAGGAAGGTCATCACCATCCTCACAGGCCAGCTGGTGGGGTTGGAGTTCAGCCTGGGAGTGTCACCTCCACTGGGACACTGCTCTGTCAGTTCCAGAGAAAGTGGGTTGGTTCTGCATAGAGCCAGTCTGCCACAGAATGAGCCTGCCCCTAACCTGGTTCTGTCCTATTTCTAAACTCTCCGTGGAGAAATCTCTCACCATCACCTTGCCAGCTCCTCGGAAGACATAACTGTGTAGAAGGAAACCAAAGCTTTGTCTTGTTCCATGTTTCCAGTCCCACAATAATCACCAGGGAGAGGTGGAGGCCAGGTATTCACATGCATCTCTTCTGCCCCTTTCACTCCCTGGTGGGAAAGACCAACAGCCCAAGACTGAGCAAACAGCTGACCTTCAGGCAGGCCTGTCCCCAGGGCCATCCTGATGCTTCAGGTGCAGGCTCACCCTCACGTAGTGCCTCACACTCCTCTGGCCAGAGGACACATCCTGGGTGGCCCACCGTGTGATGTGCTGCTGCCGGGCTGCCATCTCAATGTCTCCTGGACAGCTGTCCTTAGCAGCCCGCCCAAAGCCTGTGTCCCCATCCCAGGGTCCCACAAGGAGAGCTCTGAAACATGAAGCCTGGACTCAGGATGACAATGTCCACTTTGTGTTTCAAAAATCCTTGACACTAGGAACCCGCAGGCTGCACCCCAGCACGACCAGCCCCTACTGGGGGCGTCAACACCTCCCACCTCATCTGCTATCTCCTCGCAAAGAGGGGGTCCCCATGGGCCCCTCCACACTTGGGCATCTCTGCACTCAGGACCCCAAATGGAACACACAGCTCCAAGGCTGGGTCCTGTGGAGCCCTCACCTCCCAGGCCCGGGTGGCCACCTGCCTCCACTGCCTGGCTTGCCCCAGTGTGCTCTTCCGAAAGAAGTCCTCCAGCAGACTGCATCACTGCACCTCAAGGGGCCAAACGTGGGCCAGCCTTCCAGGCGGCAGGAGGAGGAGCCTCCAGCACAGGGACAGGAGGACCCACATGGTGCTACCAGCTGTGGTCAGGCATGTGCCTTCTCCTCCCACAGGAGGACCCAAGGGACCAGGCCTTGCCAGGTACAATAGGTCCTCACAGATCCTGCAGGATACAGAGTAGGGGTGTTTCCCCACTTCACAGATGAGAAGCCATGGCCCCAGCGCCAGCCTCAGGCCTCACAGCAGGAGGGGACAGAGGAGGGGCCTGGAGCTGTTCTGGGTGGTGGGCAACCTCAGGGCTTAGCCTGTCCTGGGGTCACGGTGCCTGCATACGAACAGTGGGGAGATCAGGGGACCAGCCTAGCACAGGAACACCCAGTACCTGCTGTCCTCACAGCTGTGTCCCTCGCCAGGCCCGATGGCCCCTCTGAGAAGCTCCCTCCTCCCCACGCAGCAGGCCTCGTGCACGTGCGTGTTTCCTGCCTGACCACGGAGGGATGTATCCCTGCACCTAGAGCAGGCCTGGCCATAATGGCACCTGGAGGCCTCTGCTGCCAGGGTCAAGGGATGCCCTCCCTGTTCCCAGAGGTGGAGGGCCTGCCTCAGGAGCCCTTCCAGTGGCCTGGCCTGGGCTCCATCTCTGTCCCTCCCCATGTCTGCCACCACATCTGGGATGACCTTGAATGGGGAAGAAGGAGGAGGCCTTGGGAAATTCCTGATGGAGGGTCTGGTGGGGAGGCGGAGTTGAGTGGAGGAGGCAGGATGGGCCTCCCAGGGAGAGGTGAAGGCAGAGGTGAGAGGCGTGTGTGCCATTGAGTGTGAGCATGTGAGTGCGTGTACAAAGGGAGGGATGTGCATTGTGAGCCTGAGTCCTAACAGGAAGGTGTATGTTCACGTCACCAGAAGTCAGATGTGGAGTGGCCAGCACTACGTTCTTTATAGTGGCCCCATACTGAAGCCCCCATACCATCCACCCGAGAATGGATGCCCAAGTTGTGCACATTCCAGCCATTAAATGGAATGTTGCTACAGTGAGTGAGAATCATCTGCTTGCATGCAGTGATGCTGAGGGGCCTCACGGGCCCCAAGGGAAGGGTCCTCACACCACAGATGCCCCATGCCTGAAAAGCCTGGGCAGACAGAGCAGCAACCTCTCTAAACTTGTCCACTCAAAAGAGTGTACAGATGTTCATGACTGCACTGTTCCAAAATGGAAACCACCCAAGTATCAGTGGATGAATGGGTCAGCAAAGTGTGGTCATCTAGACCAGCTGTGGCGGACCCATGGCACACGTGCCACAGTGGGTACCCAGAGCCCTCTCTGTTGGCCAAGTTGCCCCAGTAGTTGAGCACTGGATAACAGTTGTTTTTTTCTAAACAAAACCTCAGTATTCAGGTTTAATTGCGGTGTTGGCACTTGGCAACAAATAAGTGGCTTTGGGTTGCACTTTGGGCACTCAGTCTCTAAAAAGTTTGCCATCACTAACTGGACAATAGAGTATTACTTGGCCATAAAAAGGAATGGGGCACTGAGACATGCTACAACATGTAAACCTGGAAAACATGGCAGCAGATGAAAGAAGCCAGACACAGAAGCCTCATTCTGTAAGATTACACTCATGCAACATGTCCAGAATTGCAAATGTATAGGTGCAGAAAGTGGCTTAGTGTTTGATGGGGCTGGAGAAGCAGAATGGGGAGTGATTACTAATGGATAGGAGGCAGCAGAGGGCCTGACACTCCCCAAGAGGTACCTTGTGGGAGACCAGAGGAGAACTGAGGCCTAATTGGCCTCCTCTGTGAGCACGAAGGAGAAAGACTGCACTCAGGGTGATGATGGCACATTGTGGGGTCTGGGGAAAACTCAAGACACCTGAAGCTAAATTGTGTACCCGAGTGTGTACGAATTGGAAAGCAGATGAATCTTGTGTTACTTTGATGGCTTGTGCCTGTGTTTGGGTGAATAAGGGGAAGATGAACCAGACCCTGGAGGCTCCTCTGCCCACTAAGAAGCGAGAGCCCCCTGGCTGCCCACCTGTTAAGCTGACTCCGGGTCTCTTTGCAATTCATCCCCATTTGCCCCTGTGTCAGGGAGAACAAAATAGTGGGTATAGTGGCTGCTCTAAATGCCTTGCAGTCAGCCATAGCTATAATAAGTACTCCCATGGGTGCTGTAGGAGACGTTTCCTTTGGTTGCACCAACCTCTGGTCTACCAGGAATCCTTCCTCTCCCCATGACTAAACAGATAGTCTGACACTACACATGTGCAAGCCCAGGCTTTTCTTCTATATAAACAACTTTCTTCATATCCCTAGTGGGCTAGTCTGTACTATTCCCCTATAGCAGTGATGGCGAACCTTTTAGAACTATCATGATACAAATAGCCTGCTGTGGCACCCATGCCATAGGTTCGCCACTACTGCCCTATATGCTACAGCAGAAATTCTAATAAAGCCTCTTTTCTTTGTTGTTGGTACCGGGGATCAAACTCGGGTCCCTGCGCTGTCAAGGCAAGCAGCGGAACCACTGAGCTAAATCCCAGGCCCCTAATAAAGCCTCTTTTGGATGGCATGTTTTTACCTACTTATGATTTTTATCTTGAGTAGCACATGCTGAGCTGGTACACTAAGAACCAGTAATACCAAAGGCTGCTGGCACCGAAAGCAGACAGCAGCCGAAGTTGGTAACATTGAAGGTGGCTGGCAGCCAGAGAATGATGGAGGTCAACAGAGAATTGCCAGGAGCCACTATTTCCAGTGGCCAGGAGAGTTTCTGAGACCTGCTGGGAGCTAAGAGTTCCAAGCAACTAGGAGAACTGCCAGCACTAAAAGCTGATGGCTGCTGGCATTCAAAGCTCTGGGTTCTTAATACTAGAAAGGCTACAATTTGCCTATTCATGATTTCTATACAAAGTAACTAAAAGAATCCTCAGAAGATTTATAGCCTAAATGGGGACACTCCTCTCTAGAGGACTCTGAAGAAGAGAATGACAATGGTGACATTGCCTCATGAGTAACAAGTAGCCATCTAAACCTTTGCTTCAGTGTTAGCCACACAGAACCAATCCATGTCTGATTTCTATCTTATATGTGGATAAGGACCCACACTAGCTAATGGGATATGGTTTCTCTTTTGGGGGGATTAAAATGTTCTGGAATTAGACAAGAGGCAATGGTTGCACAACTAGTGACTGTACTAAATGCTACTAAATTGTACACATTAAAATAGTTACAATGGGGAATTCTTGTTATATGAATTTTACCACAATTAAAAAAATGAATCTTATGTGAAAAATGAACATTGGAAAAGGAAAGACAGAGAGAAAGAGAAGAGAGAGAGAGAGAGAGAGAGAGAGAGAGAGAGAGAGAGAGAGAGAGAGAGAGGAACAGAGACAGACAGAGACAGAGAGACAGAGAGACAGAGATTTGAATCATTCCACTTAAATAATGCCTGGCAACAGGACCCCTGGCATGAGAAGTCAGGACAGTGATTACTCTCAGGGCAGCACCATGGAGGGAACCAAGGTTTCGGGGGGCCAGGCACATTCTGTTTGTTCATTTGGTCTGGTCATGCAACTATGCTTAGCTGGTGGAAATTCACAGAGCTCTATAATTAATTGACACGCTTTTCAGCACATGACTTGATGAATAACTTAGATGATAAAAAGCAAGCAATATTTCTCTTTTAACTTTTTTTTTGAGACAGGGTCTCATTATGTAGTGCAGGCTGGCCTTAAACTCACAGTGGAGCACAGGCTGGCCTCAAACTCATGGCAATCCTCCTGCCTCAGCCTCCTGAGTGCTGGGATTACAGGTGTGCACCACCATGCCCAGCATCTTTCTTTAATTGTAAAGAAATAATACATTCAGTGAAGGTAATTTAGAAACTGCAATAAAGGAAAAAGGAAAGCCCAGCCCCATGCTGAGCTGAGGTCCGCTATCACCATCCCTGGCCTGTGTCCAGAGTCTTCCTGGAGAAGCCAGGGGCACGGCTAGCACTGAGGAGTCCAGGGAAGAACCCTAAGAACTTGTGAAAGAAGAAGGCTAGACTATCTCTGATGGGTGAAGCCCACTTCATCTTGGTGGTCTGTGTGTTCAGAGCCTGAGGCAACAGCCTTTGAGTCTTGTCGTTGCCTTTTTGTTTCCACTATGCACACCAGTTCTTTCCAATGGTATTATGTCCAGGACAGAAGTCAGCAGAATGTTGGCTCCTGTCCAGGAGACTTGGACTTTGGAGCGAAGCTATCCTGCTGTTTTATAACCTTAAAAACGACACACGGGTTCTTCAAGCAGAATGTTCATTTTGAAAACTTTTTGATGCACATAGAACATTTCGATAAGGTGCGCACATCAAAGTGACATTGGCCTGGATCTGAGGAAGGTTCAAACCCACGCAAGAACAAGGCTTCCTCCCCCAGTGGTGAGATTCACTGCTTGTTCATGACCTTTACCTCCTACAGCCTGTGTTTCTCACTTTGGCTTCCCAAGAAAAGTGTAAAGGATTCATTCTGATTTTTCCCCTACTTTTGGAAGGCAGCTATCCTCACCACTATATCATTACCACATCTTCCCCTATTTTTGGAAACCTGAGTGAAAAGACTTAGAACATAGGCACCTTGTGGGTTGTAACCTCAGTGGGAATGAGAAGCACTTGAATGATCTTTTCAGGAAGCAGGAGGCTGGGTCCCAGCCGCATATGCTGGCGGAATTCCCAAAGCAAGGCCAAGCACGCCTGGGTGCAGATCTGTGCAGATGTATGCACACATGTGAGTCTGCATGTGACTGTTTTTGCTTTACTTTCTAAAATTGAATTTGTCATTCATGTCACACATGCATCTTTTAAATATATAAGAAAGTGAGCACTCATGTTCTCAATTTCCAACCTAAGAAGTAGAATATGACTAATACCTCTGAACCTTGGAAACCTTCAGTGGCTTCCCCTTGATGGAGAGACCTTCACCTAGTTCATTCTTGTCTTGGCACACTTGGGCTTCTATGACACAGTACCATATATCAAGTGTCTTAAAAACAATAGAAATTTATTTCTCTCAGTTCTGGAGGGTGGAACTTGGAGGTCAAGGTGCTAGTGTGGTTAGGTTCTGGTGAGGGCTCTCCTCCAGTCACACACTCCTGTTTTTCCTGTGTGATGCAAAGCAAACTGTGGCCTTTCTGAGCTCTTATCAGGGTACCAATCCAATTCATGATCACTCCACCCTCATAGTCTAGTCACTTCCCAAAGGTTTTGGTTTATTTTATATCTAAAATATCTCCCAAAAGTCTCATGTGTTCAGAGGTGGGCCTTTTGGAAGCTGATTTGATCACGGGGCACTGTACTCATCAGTGGATTAATTTCATGATGAGTTCACAGCTAAATGTGCTGTTAGGAGGTGGAGCTTGGTTGGGTGAGGTGAGCTACTGGGGGTGGGACCTGGAAAGGTGTCTTCTTGTCCCCTGAGGGTATATTCTCATCTCCCTCCCTGGTTCTCCCTTCCATCACTGCTCCTGACTGCCATGGGCAAGCAGCTTTCCTCTACCATCCCTTTCCACCATGCTATTTCTGCCTTGGAGTCAGCCCACTGTGCACTGAACCTTCTGAAACTGTGGGGCAAAATAAAACTGTCCTTTCAGTTGTGGATGCTGGGCACTGTGTTCACTTGGACAGAATACTCATTATTCACAGTTTAAAGGAGATTTATTTGGGTCACAGTTTTCAGTGGGTCCAGTCTATGACTAGCTGGCTCAAAGGAAGAATTGGCATAGTGGAAGGGTGTGGCTGGGGAAAGCTGTTCCACCAATGGCAGCCAAGAAACAGAGAGAGAGAAGAGACAGGGACAAAAATACAACCTTCCAGGCAAGGTTCCAGTTATCTATCTCTTCTGGTCAGGGCTTACCTCCAAACACATGAGACTTTTGGGGGACATTTAGATCTAAACCATAACAGTGACCAATACAGACAATTGGTATCAAGAGGGCTTATCAGCTGCTTGATGATGCAAAGAAGAATAACATAAAATTGATTGGAGTCAATGGAAAAGCAGGAGATAGTGCAAACAGCATAAAAAACCTGTTTGCAGAAGTAATAGAAGAAAACTTGCCAAGAAGGGAAAAAGAATTTGACATACAGACAAGCAAGGCATATGGAACTCCAATTAGCCATGATTTAAAAAAATCTACCCCAAGGCATATAATAGTCAAGATTCCAGAAATTCAGCACAAGAACAGAATATTAAAAGCTGTTAGAGAAAAGAAACAAATCAACTCAGGAGGCTGAGGCAGGAGGATCATTGTGAGTTTGAGGCCAACCTGGGCTACATATGGAGTTCAAGGCCAGCCTGAACTACATAGTGACACCCTGTCTGAACAAAACAAGACAAAAAACCAAAAAGAAAGAAAGAAAGAAAGAAAAATAAACAAATCACCTATAAAGGAAAGCCTATCAGAATCACAGCAGAATTCTCAACACAAACCATCAAGAAGTCAAGGAAAGCTTAGAGTGAAGTATATCCAGCTCTAAAAGAAACAACCTCCAACTCAGACCGATGTACCCTGCAAAACTACCTTTCAAAATTGGAGAAAAAAGATACTTCCATGACAAAGAACACCTGAAGAAATTCATGACTACCAAACCAGCACTCCAAAATGTTCTGAGAGACATTCTAGGAAGAGATAACAAGGACTACGACTCCATGAACCCCAAAAGAATGAATCTCCTGGGGCTGAGGATTTAGCTCAGTGACGCTGCACCTGCCTCGTAAGCACAAGGTCATCAGTTCCATTCCCAGCATAAAAAAAAAATGAATCTATCAGGCAAAACAAGCAATTAAACAGAGGGAAAAATAGGAAATTAATATGACAAGGATAAGTCAATATGTATCAGTTATAATGATCAATGTAAATGATCTCAATTCACCAATCAAAAGAAGCAAACTGGGGCTGGAGATTTAGCTCAGTGGTTTCACTGCCTGCTGTGCAAGCGCAAGGACCCAAATTCAATCCCCGTACCAAAAACAAAACAAAACAAAACAAAACAACCCCAAAAACAAAATGAAGCAAACTGGAAGAATGAATCAAGAAGCAAGATCCAGGTACCAGGGATCCCTGATACCAAAAAAAAAGGGCAAGATCCAACAATATGCTGCCTACAAGAAACACATTTGATTCAAAAAGAAATTCATAGACTGAAAGTCAAAGGATGAAAAACAATACCCCATGTGACAGGAATCTGGAGAAAAGCAGGAGTAGCTATTCTTTTTTGGGGGGGGGTACCAGAAATCGAACTCAGGACCTTGCACTTGTGAGGCAGGAGGCAGAACCACTGAGCTAAATTTCTGGCCCAGGAGTAGCTATTCTATTTGAAGACAAAGTGAATTTCAAGCTAAGACTGATTAAGACAGATAAAGAAAGTCACTGCATCCTTGTAAAAGGGACAATCCAAGAGGAGGCAATAACAACCATAAATATATATGCACCAAATACCAGCACACACAACTATATAAAAAATTAAGACATGAAAAATCAAGTAGGCACTAACACAATTATAATGGGAGGCCTCAATACCCCACTGTCACAAACAGACAGATCAACTAGACAAAAAAATCAACAAGAAATATCAGAACTGCTCCAAACTTCTGAACAAATGGACTTAGTAGATGTCTATGGAGTGTCCACACCACAATAGCAGAATACACATTCTTCTCAGCTGCGCATGGGTCTATAATATGCACATGTATCTGTAATATGAATCTATTTCTCCAAAATAGACCACATATTAGCTCACAGAACATGCTTAAGTAAATGCAAAGGAATTGAAATTATCCCATGCATATTATCAGACCATAGTACAATGAAATTGGAAATCAATAGCAAAAGAAACCACAAAAATGTCATAAATACATGAAAATTAAATAACATCCCCTTGAACAACCATTGGGTCACAGATGGAATTAAAGAAGAAATTATACAGTTTCTACAATTAAATGATAAGGCTAATCCAACATACTGGAATTTATGGGATGGAATGAAAGCAGTTCTATGAGGGAAATTTATAGCAGTGAATTCCCATATCAGAAAAACAGAGTGAGCTCAAATAAACAACTGTTAGACAGATTTAATGCAATCTTAATCAAAATACCAGTAGCATACCTCACAGAATTAAAGAAAACAATCCTAAAATTCATTTGGAACTAGAAGAGACTTAGAATAGCAAAAGCAATTCTGGGCAACAAAGACATGGCAGGCACATCACAATCCTTGACTTGAAATCATACCACAAAGCTACTGTGATAAAAACAGCATGGTACTGGCAAACAAAACAGACTTGAAGATCAATGGAACCAATTAGAAGATGCAGAAACAACTACAAACACATGCAGCCACCTTATTGTTGACAAAGGAGCCAAACACCTTCACTGGAAGATATAGCCTCTTTAATACCCTTGTCTTTTTTTTTTTTTTTTTGGTACAGGGGATCGAACTCAGGTCCTTGTGCTTTCGAGACAGGCAGGGTAACCACTGAGCTAAATCTCTGGCCCCAATAGCCTCTTTAATAAATGGTGCTGGAAAAACTGGCTTTGCACATGCTGAAGATTAAAACTAGACCCATATCTTTCACCATGCGCTAAGCTAAAATCAAAATGGATCAAAGATCTAAATACTAAGACAGAAACACTAAATCTGGAAGATAGAATAGGTAGAACTCTTAAAGACATTGGTGTGGCAAAGACTTTATGAACAAAAAACTCTGATTGCACAGGAAATATCACAAAGAATCAACAACTGGGATCTCATCTTATTTAAAAGCTTTTGTGGGGGCCAGGGATTTAGCTCAGGGGTTCTGATGCCTGCCTTGAAAGCGCAAAGTCTCAAGTTCAATCCCCGGTACCAAAAAAAAAAAAGCTTTTGCACAGCAAAAGAAATCACCAACAGAGTGAAGAGATAACCCACAGTGTGGGAAAAAATTTTTGCCAGCTAGTTCTCAGACAAAGGACTAATATCTAGAATATATAAAAAACTAAAAAAAAAATCAGACTTATCAAATTTAAAGACTCAATCCAAAACTGGGCAATGAAATGAATAGTCACTTCTCAGATGAAGAAGTAGAAATGGCAAATAAATATATGAAAAAATGATCAACATCACTGACCGTTCAAAAGATGCAAATTAAAACAATGTTGAGATTCCACCTCAGTCCAAAAAGAATGGCTGTTATCAAGAAATCAAACAGGGGCAGGGATTTAGCTCAGTGGTGCTACAGCCTGCCTCAAAAGCCCAAGGTTCTGAGTTTGATCCCTGGTACAAAAAAAAAAAAAAATCAACCAATAGCAAATACTGGCAGGGCTGTGGGGAAAAGGAACTCTCCACTTTTGGTGTGAGTGTAGACTTGGGCAACTACTGTGGAAATCAGTGTGGAGAGTCCTCAAAAAACTAAAACTGGAGGTTCCATTTGACCCAGCTATTCCTCGTCTTGGTATCTTCCCAAAAGAATTAAAAGCATCATACCACAGCGACATATGCACACCCATATTTATAGCGGCATAGTTTGTAATAGCTAAATCTTGAAAACAGCCCAAATGCCCATCAACTGATGAATGGGTAAAGAAGATGTGGGGATTTAAAAAAATATAGAATGGAGTATTACCCTGGCATAAAGAAGAAACTTGAGACATTTCTGGGTAAATGGATGCACCCTGAGACCATACTCTTAAGTGAGATAAATCGGACACACATGTTTAAATAGTTCATTGTTTCTCTGGTATGAGAAACCAAAAGTGTAAATAAGGACCAAAATGTATAATAGATATTGAGAAATGGGAAGAAAATGTTCAAATGAGAAGGGGAACAAGAAAAGGGGAAGGGGGAAAGGAAAGAAGGTACAAGGAATAAAAGGGAGAATAGAAGGAAAAAAACGGAATCAAAGCTTTTGTAAATAAGGGGGATAGAAGCATGGGAGGGGAATGGGAAAGAAAGGAGAAGCAAGATATATCATGTACAGGTACAAATTCCCTATGATGAATGTTATCATTATGTATATCTAATATATACCAATAAATGTTTTTGCTTCAAAAAAAAAAAAAAGAATGGTGTAATTAGCCAGGTGTAGTGACACATGCCTGTAATCCTAGCTCTTAGGAGGCTGAGGCAGAAGGATTGCTGAGAGTGTCAGGCCAGCCTGGGCTACTTGTTAAGTTCAAAGCCTCTAAAATTGTGACCTTCTCAAAAAAGAAAAAAGTTATTGTAGTGACTGTACCTAACAACATGGTTCAGAGGCCTCTGGAACTAACTGGTTTATGGGAGGAGTTTGCAAAGGTTTGAAAATGTGGGCCAGAGAAGCCCTAGAATTCTGTGAGCAGAACTTGGTTGGGAATTCCAGTGAGAGCTTAGAAAACCAAAATGGTGATAGAAATGTGGACAGTAATGGCCAAGCTCAGGAGGTTTCTGATTGGAATACAGACTCTATTGGAAGTTGGACTAGAGGACATTTGTGTTACATTATGACAAAGAATTTGGGTATATTTTGTCCATGTCCTAAGACTTTGTGTGATATTGAATTTAAAGGTGGGAAACTAATTGATTTGGCAGAGGAAATCTCAAGGCAGCTCAACATTCAGGTTGTGGAATGAGTACTCCCTCCTAGCTGCTTTTAGCCAGGTCTATAGTGAAAATCAGGCACAGAGATTTGAAAATTTTATAGTTTTGCCCGAAAAGAAAGATATGTAAAGTTGGGGCCAAAGAGAATGTAGTTTCTAAAAAGATTGGCAACATTGAAAAGAAACCAAGTACTTTACACTGAGACAGTAAAAAGGACACCTCAAGGACACCTTTGGAACTGGCCAGATCCAAACTATCATAGCCTCAAGGACATAAAAGGATACATTTTGTTAAAGGATTCTGCTTTGAGAAGGAGCCCCAGGGCACCCTGCTCACTAAGGGCCAACTAGAGAAGTATTTCTCTCTCTTCAGCCATCAAGGTGCTCAGGGGCTGCTGCAGCCACGGTCCAAAGGAGCATCCAGCTTGATGGAGCTGATGTTCAGGCTGATGGAGCTGCTTAGGCTGATCCACATTCCGATTTTTCAGGCATGCAGAATGTAAGAGTTGAGGGGTCACAGAGGATTCCACCCAAATTTTGAAGGGAAGCCTGGGAGGCCAGACAGTGTGCCCCTCAGAGGGCAATATGTGAAACTATGAGGATGAAGCAAAAGGCTGACATGAAAACCCCAGAAAGTTAGAGATGCCAGGAACACGAACTGTCTGGTAAGGAAATCCATAGGTACCGAGGAGATCCAGCATAAGAGAGAGGTCAAATGTGCAACCAGCAAAGCCACAGGGGTTGGGCTTTCCACCCTTTAGTGTGCACGTTGCACCACAACCTGGATAAGGAGCTGGATTGCTGGATAAGGACCTACAGGATTCAATGTTTGCTATGCTAGGTTTTGGTCTTGCTCTGGTCCAATTCCTTTCTGTCTTCCTAGTCTTCCCTTTGGGAATGGAAATGTTTATTCTGTGACAGTTTATGCTGGATGTATTTAACTTTCTTTTAGATTTCACAACTAAGAGTTTGCCTTGAGTCTCAGAGAAAACTTTGGACTTGTACTTTTGAGTAATGCTGGAACTGTTAAGTCATTGGCAATGCTTAGAGTTGGACTAAATGCTTTTTGCCTGATGAGATGGACATGAGCCTTTTGGGGCCTGGGGTAGAATTTTATGGTTTAGACCTAAAATGTCCCCCCAAAGTCTCATGTGTTCAGAGGTTGGGCTTTTACAAGGTTATTGGATCACGGGGCACTGTACTCACCAGTGGGTTAATTCATTGATGACTTAGTGGCTGAATGTGCTAATTGGAGGTGGAAGAGGTGGGTCACTGTGGGCTTGACCCGGACGGCTATATCTCATCCCTTTTCTCTTCCCTTTTCTCTTTGATTCCTGGCTGCCATAGGTTGAACAGTTTTCCTCTGCCATGCCCCTTCCTAGGAGCCAACCTACCATGAATTAAATCCTTTAAAACTGTGAGCCAAAATGAATCTATCCTTTTCATTTGTAGATTGTGGGCATTTTGCCCAGAGACAGTTAAGTGGATAATACAGGCCCCACCTTCATCTACCATCACATTGAGGATTCGGAGAGACACAAACATCTACTCTGTAACATTCTACCTCTGATTCTCCTCCTGAATTCATGTCCACACTTGCAGAATACAGTCATTTCATCCCAATACCTCCCAATGTCTTATCTTGGTCCAGCATCAATACTAACATCTAAAATCCAGAGTTTCATCTAAATATTACCTAAGTCTGACATGGATGAGTCTTGATATACAATTCAACCTGCAGCAAATTCCTTTCCAGTTGTGAAGCTGTGAAATAGAACAAGTTACACGCTTGTAAAATGCAATGGTGAAGCAGATATGGAAGAGACATTTCCATTCTGAAAGGGAGAGACTGGAAAGAAGGCAGGGATGATGGGCCCCTAACAAGTCCAAAACCTAGCAAGGAAAATTCCATGAGACCCTAAAGCTTAAAGAATCATTCTCCTTGGCTCACACTGTTTCCGGTACACCCTTCCCACCCTTGCAGTTTTGCTAGGCAGGGGTTCTGCCTCACATCTCTGCCGGCCAGGTGTCAGGTTCCCACATCCGGCCTTTCAAAACTGAGGGGGCCCTGACGCACTCTGAGCCAACTTCAGTCATTCTTGTCTTGAAGAACAGAGCTTGTTCCCAGGCGAACAACTGCATCCCAACATGTCTGTTACCCCAAGGTGTCTGACAGCCTTCTTTCATTCCTTCCTATCTCCCTCCCCTTCCGTTCCCCGGCACTCTTCCCATGTGGGCAGCTTGTGAGAAACTATGGCTTGTCTTTTCTTTCAGAGGATATAAACTAGAGCGCCTCCGTCTTAGACGCTAGTCCATCCTAGGCTGCCCTTCCCCCACCCCTTACACCAGTATTACAAGAAATGTCTGCTCAGTTTAACTTCTGGAAACATAGCTGCAGACAGAGCTTATCAGTAGCCAAGGACTTTCTGTTCTGTCCACTGTCTCCCCTCCCGCTCTTCCTTCCCTGAGCAATCCTTTGGATCCCCTCTTCTTGCACCACTTAAACTAGCCAACTGCAAAAGAGTGTCAGCCTTTGAATTCAGCCAATGAATTTAAAGGATGGCTGCTTCCCGTGCATGAGGGGTTAAAAAACGCAGTTTTCCTGCTGCTCCGTGCCTGCTGCCTTCTGTCTAAGTGCACTTGTGCCCTTCTGCAGAAGCAAACTTTAGACTTTGCCTCTTGCTTGCTGTCTGAGTTCATTCTTCCCTGCACCAACAATTTGAGTCTGGGGGCTTGTTTCTAACGAGCTGATGCATTGGCTGGCTCGCAGCCCACACTTTCTTGTTCTCTTCCAAATATGCATTCTTTTTTTTTTCCCAAATGGATAATCTGAGAATTTTCCAAATCTTTAAGTTCTCATTCCATTTTGCTTAATACAGTAATTTTATTGTAATCTGTCAGGAAGAAGCAAGCTGCTTCTTTAACACTGCTTAGAATTCTCATCTAAGTATCCAACCTTGGCCTCTATAAGCTCTACCTCCTGCAAAATTCTAGAACATAAACACAGTTCTGCCACCTTATAATGAAGATCATTTTTTCTCCATTGTCAAATAAATGTTCCTCATCTCTGTCTCAGACCCCATCAGAATGGCCTTCACTGTCCATATTTCTACCAAAATTCTGTACACAATTATTTACGTGCCCTCTAAGACAGAAGCTATCTCTGCAGCTCTTCTTTCTTTCTGAGATCCCACTGGGGTGATCTTTAAAATCTTCACGACAATCATGGCTTCCTGTATCGTATGCTTCAAAACTCTGCCATCCTCTACCTATTCCCGGGTTTCCAAGCTGCGTCCACAGCTTTAGGGACATGTTACAGTAGCACCCCTCTTCTTGGTGCCAAGTTCTCTAGTAGCTGGGGTTTTGCAGAGAAGCAGGAGCAGAAGGAGATACATACCTATCATTTACCTGCTAACAGACGAGTATTTACATGAGATAGCGGCTTGTGTGCTTACAGAGGCTGCAGAGTCACAGTCTGGGCTCTGAAGTCTGGAGACAAAGACAGCTGCTGATGTAGTTTAAAGGCCAAGGGCCACAGAGTTGGGCAGAAGAACAGGGCCTCAGCTCCAGCTTTCTCCTGCCTTCTGTCGGAGGCAGTCTCCTTTAAGGTCTACCATTCACATGCAGATCCCTGTGTTTGCTGTGACAGGCGCCTCCTTGGTCTGTCCTGTCCCCAAGTTCTTGGTTCCTCTGCGCCCCCCATGGGCACTCAGGTCCCGCTCCTCCCATCCCACTCACCGCTGGCCTCGGCCTAGCTGCTCCCTCTCTGTCCGCTGCGCCTCCTCTCATTCTGTCTTCAGTGGATTGGATGGGACTTGGGAATTGAGCAGAGATCACTCCACAGCCAAAAGTAAGTCAGAGTTTGAGCCAAGTTTTTAGTAAAATCTTTTCAATTACAAACTATTTTAACCAAAGAGAATGAGGACATCTTTCAAAGTGCTTCACAGGGCAGGAGCCTGGGCAGACGGGAGGCAGTGCAGAGATGGGCAGTGGAGTGAGGCTGCCCTCCCACAGCCCAAGAACAGCTCCTGCATCTGTGTGAGCATGTGAGTGTGCAAGAGCGTGTGAAAGGGAGTGTGTCCCGGGGACTGTGCCTCTCATTTCCTCCTCCATCCAGAGACTTGGCCACTGTGTCTGTGCAGGCTTTAGTGCCTTGGGGAGCTCGGCCTCAGGCCCAAGGGGTGCACTGGGTAGTCCCTGAGATCCCTCAAGACTTGTAAGCCCGGAACCTGAGGGGCTTCTTATGCCTGGTGGATGGAGTTCAATACTGAGCTTCCCAGATTTGCCCCAAAGACTGCAAATGGGGCCTGGAGCGTGCGAGGTGCACCAGTGAGCTGCCTGTTGTTGACCATCATATAACCTCCCAGCACTGGGCACGGTGGTGCATGCTTATAATCACACCACTTATGAGGCTGAGGTGGGAGGATTGTCGCAAGTTCGAGGCCAGCCTGGGCTACATAGTGAGTTCAAGGCCAGCCTGAACTGCATAGCAGACTGTGTCTCAAAGCAAAGCAAAGCAAAGCAAACCTCCCCACCCAAATGGGGAAGCAGCCATTGTTTTCTACTCTCTATTAATGTGGATCGAGGATGAGGACAGAGGGTACAGTGGGGTCATGATTTCTGCTCCCCAGAAGCCTGTCCAGCCTCCATGAGATTCCAGGCTCTGCGTGGCCCCTCACCCCCGAAACCCCTCCCTCTGTAACCTCAGGCTTCATGTGACTAACCTCATGTGACCCCAGCCCTGTGTGACCCCTCCTCTGGGCTTAACATTGGGTGGACAGAAGGGCAGCTCCTCCAACCTGACAGGCAGAGAGGAGACGGGGACAAAGTAGACGTGGACTCTCGTCAGGTGGGAGGTACCGTCCAAGGGCCTCTCCTGTCTCAGACAAGTGAGGTCAAGGTCAAGGGTCCAGAGAGAGGGTCTGGTGCAGGATGCGGGAGGGGCATGGACAATTTGAAGCTGCAGTTGCTTGATCTTAAACTACAGAGTCTTTCTGCTGTCCATGCTCACACAGCAAAACGGCACACAAAAGGCAACCTTCCCCCGCCTGCCCTCCTCATCTGAGCACTCTGAGGAGGGAGTACAGCTAGTTAGACTCAGTTTAAAAATCATTTAGCAAAAGCAGCACAGGGACAGCAGCAGTGTCCTCCTCCTCTCCAGCCAAGGGCCCTGATCTGGCCAGTCTGTCCTGTGGTGGTTCCTCGTGTCGCCTGGTACTCTGAACCTGCACTCACCCCGAGGTCCTAGCATTTTAGAGGCCAACTTGGCAAGACCAGCCTATCTGCAGCCTCATAGGCTGAGCTCTGCACCCACCAGAACCCATGCTCCTCAGGGCCATGCTGGGCTCAGTATCTGCTGTGGCCACCTTGAAATCCTTCAGCGCCTCACTGAGGAGGCTGTGGCACTGTCCCAGGGCTGCAGCAACAAAGCACCACAAACTGGGGGCCCGAAGATACGTCTTCTTCCCCCCTTTCCTGCACCTCAGCACTTGAACCAGTTCATCTCATCTGTTTCTCCTGCTCTGGAACAGTGAATGAGAGCTTTGGGGGTTCTTGCCCTCTGGCCTCAGCCCCTGGATTCAGACTGAACCCCAGGTCCTCTCCTGAGTTTCTGGCTTGCAGATGGCTCATGGGACTCTGCCCTGGTCGCCAGCCAGCTCTTCACCAGTGAGTGGCCATGGGTCACAGGAGGATGTTTGGGACCCGGTGGGCCCATGTATGACTGTAATGGAGCTGAAATCCCTATCACCTAGTGACGTCTCACCACTGTGATGTCAGTGTGAGGCATTCCTCTCGTGTGTGGGGATGCTCGCTGCTCTACCAGTTGTGCAGACATTTAGTTCATACAACCGTGTGCAGTACAGAAAGCTCGATAATGACCACAAACACTATTACAGGTTTATGTGTTGACTGTGTATACACTTTCATTTTAGGCTGCACTCATTTGACTCATAGAAAGTTTACTGTAAATAGTGCGCTGTGTCGTGCCAGCAGCTGCTCCACACTTCTCCGTTTATCATGTCTCTTGACTGCATCGGTTCCTCTTGTCCTTGATTTAATCTCATGTTGTTTTGTTCATTATTGCCTTGGGAGCAACATGCTATGTGGTACGTATATATGTATGCATGTATTTTTGTAATACTAAGGATTGAAACCAGGATCTTTGCCTGGAGCTACACCCCCAGCCCTTTTAAAATTTTAAATTTTGAGACAGGTTCTCACTAAGTCTCTAAGTTGTACAGTTGAGCTCAGCCCTGTGATCCTCCTGCCTCAGCCTCCCAGATGGCTAGGATCACAGATGTGTGCCACCAGGCCCTGCTTTTATCATTATCATCATTACAGCTTAGGCATGTATTCAGATAGATCATCTAGGTTTGTGTGTGAAAGGGAGTGTGTCCCGGGGACTGTGCCTCTCATTTCCTCCTCCATCCAGAGACTTGGCCACTGTGTCTGTGCAGGCTTTATTGCCTTGGGGAGCTTGGCCTCAGGCCCAAGGGGGGCACTGGGTGGTCCCTGAGATACCTCAAGACTTGTTAGCCCGGAACCTGACTCTGCGAGGTCATACATGACAGAACTGCCAAAAGATACATTTCTCAGAACACATGCTGTTGTTGAGTGGCTTGTGACTCCTATCTGTTCTGTTTCTCTTGTCCTTGATTTACTCTTGTGCTGCTTTGTCCACCACTGCCCTAGGAGCAACATGCTGTATTCTGTTTATTTAGTTATGTTTGTAGTAGCAGGGATGGAAGCCAGGGTCAAATACACCAACTTCGTGCTTCTAGTTTGAAATATTTTAGATCTAGCTTATTCCTTGATGCCCTCACCTTCAGCAGCTTAGTCATTAACATTGTTTTCTGTAGTACTGTATTGGCCTGGGCACCTCAGCAAGCACACCCTGGGACAAGGGTGTACAAGCAGGGGGTTTCCCTGGGACTTTATTAGTGATGAATGGTGAGCGAACCAGGGAAGGAGGGAGAGCTGATAAAGGAGGGGTTGCAGAGTTGCCCACTAGGAGAGAGGACTGTGTGCGGAATGCGTAGGGCTGTGAAATAACCCTTACCAAGTGAGTCAGACTGAAGCATCACCCTTTCCCTCCCAGTTCCCACTGTCAAAAATTCTGGTTATCCTCCCGGGGCACTGAACTGCCCTCTCATTTCGGGTTGGGCAGGTGTGAGAGTCCCAGGGCAGAGTGCAGGGTGCAGCGGGCCAAGGCTGCAGCATTGCAGGGCTGATGTGCAGCTGGCTACCGCAGCTGTCACTGGAACTAAAAGTGTGGCCTAGATCTGAAGAGGCCCACGAGAAATATGCAGCCAACAGACAACACTGACTTACACGTTTATACCTTTATAGTACTTATGTATCCACTAATAAAAATTTCAACATTAATGAAAAAGAGATGTAGCCAGGCATGGTGGCACACATCTGTCATCCCAGCATCTGGGAGGCTGAGGCAGGAGGATGGCAAGTTTGAGCCCAGCCTGGGCAATTTAAGGACTTAGCAAGACCCCGTCTCAACATAAAAATAAAAATAGTCGAAGGATGTAGCTCAATGTGATGGTCCTGCGGTCCTGGGTTCGGTCCCCAGTACAAAAAAGAAAATCTTATGGTTGTGGTGATCAGAAGCCCAAAATCAAGGTGTTGATTCTTCCTGGAGGCTCTCAGAGAGAATCTGTTCTGAGCATCGGTCCAGCTTCCGGCAGCCACTGGAGGGGTGGTCCGTCCCTGTCTTCACGTAGGCTCCTCTTGCCCTCGGTGCCAAGTGTCTTCTCCTTTCACCATAAGGACAGCCCCCGCCTCGATTCAAGGCCCACTCTATGTTCAGGAAGACCTCATTTTTTTTTTTTTTTTTTGGTACTGGGGATCGGTCCTTGCGCTTGCACGGCAGGTGGCGAAACCACTGAGCTAAATCCCCAGCCCCAGGAAGACCTCATTTTAATGTTCTCAGCCTAAACACTTTCACAAAGACCTATTTCCAAATAAGGTCATATTCACAAGTAGGACTTGATGATATATAAATAATAGATTATTATGTATATAATCTTGCAAACCTGAAATTATACACCCATTAAAAATAACTTATTTCTCCTTCCCCCAGTTCCTGGTAACTGCCATTTCACCTTCTGTAAATTTAACTACTTCAGATATCTCATTCACATGGAATCATAGAGTATTTGTCTTTTTATGACTTGAAGTTAGCAAGACAGACTCCATATGCTGCTTGACCCACCTGCCTGTCCTTTAGATGAACTCAGAAGGAGGAAGCTTAGAAACCTCCTCCCCTTAAAAGGTCCCTTTAGAAATAACAATCAACTATTGTTTTACAAATGTTCCAACAGTAGGATGTTTCCCTTCTGTACCTTTTCCCTTGCTTTGCTAGTTCTATCCCATAGCGGGGGCCTAGAAACTGTTGGCTTCAAAGGCGTATAAAACATGTTTGTCTCCCCCAAGTTGGGGCTTGAGTCCGATGCTCAGCTCGGGTCCTGGCCGGTAATAAACTCCTGTGTGGATTTAATATCGGTCTCTGGTTGGTTCTCTCTAGCTGGGTCTAACAGTCTGACTTATTTTGCTTCAGCACTCAGTATTTATTTATTTTCTAAATTTTTGGGGGGGGGAGGGGATACCAGGGATCAAACTCAGGCACCACTGAGCTACATCCCCGGCCCTTTTATTTTCTAATTTTAATAACTGTGCCCAAATAAACTTACCATACAATTTACCACCTCAGGGATGGAGTGTAACTCAGTGGTAGAGTGCTCACCAGGCATGAGCCAGGCCTTGGGTTGAATCCCCAGCACACACACACAAAATCGTCATCTGAACATTTTAAATTATGCTTATACTTTTAACTGACAAATAATAACTGCACATATGGATGAGGCACGTGTGATGTTTTGATTCATGTCTCCAGCGTGGAATGATTAAAGCGGGCAAATTGACATATCCATCTCCTCACCTGGTTATCATCTCTGTGGTGAGCACATTTAAAATCCACTCTTTGGCAATCTGGAAACGGTAGTCGTGGTGCTGTGCAGTAGACTACCAGAATTATTCCTCCTGTCCAAAAGAGTGTTTGGATCCTTTGACTAACACCTCCCTCCTCATCCACCCCTTCCAACCCTGACCTCTGGCAGCTACCATTCTACCACCTACTTCTAGATTCTGTTTTGTCAGATTGTACACCGACCTGAGGTCACGCAGTGGCTGTCTTTCTGTGCCTGGCTTATGTTTGCCTAGCATCACATCCCCCAGCTCCATCATTTGTCACCAATGACAGAATTTTTCTCTTAGGCTGACAGTGTTCCATGTGCACATGCTCCGCATCTTTAACATCCAACATCCACGATGGATGCTCAGTTGCTTTCCTATCTTGGCTTTTGTGAATAGTGTTGCAATGATCATGGCATTGCAGAGTTCTCTTCCAGTTACAGCTCGTGTCTACGTGTTCTCCTAAAGCCTCGTGTGGTCATAGGTGGGGCTTTTTGGAGGTGGCTGGATCTAGGGAGTCGGATACTGGAATCAAGTGTGATGCTAGGATTAAGGGTGTGAGTGCTACCTGCCCTAAGGGTGAGTAACCTGGATAAAATGTAAGAGATAGAAAGAGGGCTGTTACAGCTTTCTGCCTTGCTGCCCTCTGCCTGCTGTGAAGTTTCCCCTCTGCCCTGCCACCCTGCCATGGAGCTAGCCATCTATGAATTGAAACCTCTATGAACTGTGATGTACAATAAACCTTTCCCCCTTTAACTTTGGGCATCGAGTATTTTGTCTGAGCAATGAGAAAAGCAGCTAAGACACTTCCACATATTAATTTCAATCTTTTCGGATATACAGTACGCCCAGAAGTGGGCTTGCTGGATCATATGAAAGTTCTATGTGTAGTTTTCTCTACACTATTTTTCAAATGGCTGTACTAATTTACATCTTTGGGGGGGGTGGTACCAGGGATCAAACTCGGGACCTTGTGCTTGCAAGGCAGGCACCAGAACCACTGAGCTAAATTCTTGGCCCAATTTACATCTCACCAATAGTGTGCAAAGGTTTGATTTCTTCCCCCTCCCCTCCCCCTTCTTTCTCTCTCTCAGTAGTGTTTTTTTTTGTTTTTTTGTTTTTTTGTGGGTTTTTTTGGTACCAGGAATCAAACTTGGGACCTTGCATTTGCAAGGCAGGAGACGGAACCACTGAGCTAAATCCCCGGCCCTTGGTCTCTCTCTCTCTCTTTTTTTTTATTGAGATAGAGTTTCACTGTATAGTTCAGGTTGGCCTTGAACTTACTACGTGGCACGGGCTGGCCTCAGACTTGCAGCGATCTTCCTGCCTCAGCCTCCTGAGTGTTGGGATTACAGGAGTGTGCCACCACACTTGACACTTACGGTACCGTTGGTTCACTCTAGGGACTTTATGCTGACCTACGTCCATAGTCCTTTTTATTTTGAGACAGAGTCTCACTAATTTGCTCAGGGGGGGGCTCAACTTTA
Organism: Heterocephalus glaber; assembly: GCF_053883595.1. Classification (NCBI taxonomy): domain Eukaryota; kingdom Metazoa; phylum Chordata; class Mammalia; order Rodentia; family Bathyergidae; genus Heterocephalus; species Heterocephalus glaber. The sequence continues at coordinate 8,876,158 of NW_028258410.1, forward strand.
CAACCCTCCTGCCTCAGCCCCTGGAGGAGCTGGAATTACGTTGTCACTGTGCCCAGACTATGTTCATTTTCTTGATAATAGCCATTCTAAGCATTTTTAAAGCATAATAGTTTAGTGACATTAAGTACATTCATAATGCTGTTCAACTATCACCACCATGCACCTCCAGAACTCTGAAACTTTGTGTTTATTACACACTAACTTCCTACTCTGTCTCTCTTTTTTGGGGGGCGGGTAGTGGGGAATCGAACCCGGGCCCCCAGGGCCTTCTCCCTAAGCTGCATTCTCTGAAATTTTATTTATTTTTTTGGTACCAGGGGTCAAACTCGGGACCTTGAGCTTGCGAGGCAGGCGCCAGAACCACTGAGCTAAATCCCCGGCCCCGAAATTTTTAATTTTTATTTACTTTTATTTTGAAACAGTCTTGTTAAGTCTGTAAGTTGCCCAGGCTGGGCTTGAACTTGGAGTCCCCTGCCTCAGTCTCCCAGAGTGCTGGGATTCTGGACACGAGCCCACCAAGCCTGGCTCTCCCCCTCCTTGAACACATCATTCTATGGACACGATTTGACTATCCCAGAGCCCTGCATTAGCATTCTGCAGTCTAGAGCTGATGCTGGCTACCACCCCAGCACAGCCCCACGTCTGTGGGAGGAAGGTGTCTCCATCCAGACTTCGTGTGCTTCCTCCTGGGACAAGCTCTGAAACACAGAGAGCTCAGTTCAGTGGACACACACTGGACCAAGCCCCAAGAGTCAGTGGTGTCCATCACTTCCCAACGCCCTGCTCAGTGGCCTTGCACAGTTGGCTTGAGATCAGCCACGTTGGTCACACTCACACCAGGGCAACTGGCACGTGCAATGAATCACAGCTTTTTTTTTCTTTTTAGGATGATGGTTATTAAACCTCAGCAACACTCAGCTAAACTTCACAATCTACTTGTGTAAAGATGCAGAGCCCACAAGTACAGAGTAACTTAAGAACACAGATGAGGTCACTTTGGCTATCTGTCCAGGTGAGCTGACAGGGAAGTGTGAAGAAATACTTGCACACCCGTGTTGGCCACAGAATCGCTGGCGACAGACGGGAGGTTGGAGCGACCCAAGTCCATATGGTCTGTGTGCTGAGCACACATGGTGGAGACAGCCTGGACCCAGAAGAAACGTGGGCCGGGCTCCCAGAGTGGATGAGCTCCGGGCACGCTGTGCTGAGTGAAATAAACCGGGCATAGGAGATGGACACTGCAGGACCCCACTAAAGGACCACAGGATGCAGTTGACTCTGGGTAACAGGAAGGAGAACGGTGGGTGCCAGCGCCAGGGAGGTCAGGAGGAGCTGTTCTAGTGGGCACCGCACTTCTTTTGCAAGGGAAGAAGTTCTGGATATCTCCTGCCCAACGTGAACACAACACTACCGAACTGTACACTCACAGGCAATTTCTTTCCAAACCACAATAAAAAAATAACATCCAGGAGAGGGGATTGCTGGCTGGGAATTCAGAAACTTGGATTTTGGCCCACAGCGTACCAGCTTTTGGAGGACCGAGGCAAGGCATTTGCCATGTGGGGCTCTGGTTTCCTCCTCGTACAAAGTGAGGGATTATTGTAGGCCTTCTCGCTCGGCAAGCTGAGTACACACAGCAGAGCTCGGTCTCCTCTCACTCAAGCAGAACATACACCATGAGTAGCATGAGCTGGCGATCCTCTCCCAACAAACACTCGCTGAACGTCACCTACCCACCTGGCTGGGGTGGAAACTTGGGTTGTTCCCGTTGTGTAGCTATTAACAAGAGTGCTGCTGGTGAGGTGGCACACGCCTGTCATCCTAGCTCTCAAGAGGCTGAGGCAGGAGGATTGCAGTGAGTTTGAGGCCAGCCTGGGCTACATAGCAAGACCTTGTCTCAGAAAAACCAAAAAACAAAACAGAGGAAGAAGAAGGGAAAAAAGAGGAAGAGGAGGAGGAGAAGGAGGAGTGTGAAGAAGGGAAGAAAAGTGCTGTCACACTCTGATGTTTCTCCGAGGGCATGCAGGATCTGCTTCTGATGGCTATGCATAGAGAACAATTTCATTGAATTGCCCAGGCTGGGCTCAATCTTGTGACCCTGCCTCAGCCACCTGAGTGCTGGGAGCACAGGCATGCACCAGCACACCTGGCTCGCCAGGCCTTTCAATTTTAGTCTCTCGTGGGGCTGTGCTGGTTTTAATTTTGCATTTCCCTGATGACTAAGGTGGCCGAGCGCGTCTCACTCCTCTGGTACACATCTGGGCACCCTCCTCCAGCAGTGGGTGCTCTAGTCCTTGCCCACTCCCTTATAGCATGTGCATCTTCTCCCAGTCTGTGGGCCGCCTTTCCAGTGTCTTAATGGTGTCTTCTGATGAGAAGTTCCAGTCATGCAATTTATTCATTTTTTTCTCTTTATAGGACTTAACAGTTTTTGTGCTTATGTTAAAAATCTCCACTTCCTCCAAGATTATTTCCAAGTTTTCCTCTAAGCTTTCATTATTTCACTTCTCATAGTTAGATCATTCAATTCAGCTGGAACTGATGTTTCCATATTTTTCAAGGTTTACTCAAGATTTAATTTTCCCCCTATGGGTATGCATTTGACTCAGCACCAACTATTGAAAAGGCCATTCTTTCCTCACTAGGAGGGATGAGTGACTCGGCACAGAAAGGCTGAGCGTGTCTGTGTGTCTCTTCCTGGCCTCTATTCCACCAGCCCATTACCTGCTCATGCACTGGATCACTACCCTGGCCGCGGTATCTGGTGTTGTCAGGGTTTGGCTTTGTTCACTGTGCTTCACCACATGAATTTGACAATTAGCAAATCAATTTCTAATTATAAGCTTCCTTTCTCTCTCTCTCTCCTCTCTCTCTCTCTCTCTCTTTCTGATGGGGTTTTGGTATGTAACCTAGGCTGGCCTCAAACTCAGGGGAATCCTCCTGCCTCAGCCTCCTGAGTGCTGAGATTATTGGTGTGTGCCATCACATCTGGCAAGCATTTTAAATTAAATTTTCCCGCTGCCTGCTGCGCAAGTGCAAGGACCCGAGTTCGAGCCCCAGTACCAAAAAAACCACAAAATAAATTAAAATTTCCCTATGTGCATGCTTTCATTGTGTTCCCCAGATTTTCATATGCCCTTTTTGTAAGTTCAATTTTTTTCTATTTCTCGTCACCTCTTTGACCCATGAATTATTAGTTATTTCCAAATACTTGCAGTGTTCCTAGTTATCTTATTATCAGTTTTAATTCCAATGTGATTAGAGAACATATTCTGTATGATTTCAGTTCTTTCAAACTTACTGACACTTGTTTAAGGTTCTGGCATTTGGATTATTTCATTAACCACACAACAGAAAACAATGAGATGAGGAGTGTTTGGTAAACATTAGGTCCATCCGGTTCACGGTGGTGTTCAGATCATTTATGGCCTCACTGGGGGTCTGGCCCAGTTCTACCATTCATTGCTGAGAGATGCATGTCAAAACTCTCCAACCGTGGTCAAATTTTCTATTTCTCTTTTTAATTGTTACTTTTTGTTTGACGTGTTTGAATTGTTTTGAGGCACATACCAATTTGATTTCTGTTGTCTTAGGTGTTAACTATTTTATCATTAGTCAGTGATTCTTTGTATCTCTGACTACAATCTTTGTGTTGAAATCTATTTCATTTTATGTTAATCTAGCCACTCCAGCCTGTTTAGGCCTACTGCTTGTACAGCATCATTTTATTTAGTTTTGCCACTGAAAACAGTAGAATCTTGCCAGTCTGTATATTTATTTGATATATTTAATGTATTAATATTTAATATAATGACTAATTGGTGGGATTTAGGTCTACTATTTTTCCATTTTCTATTTGTTCCTTCTAAAATTTAATTTTCCTGCTTTCTTTGGGTTTTTTGAAATCTTTTAGCATTCTATTATAGTTTATCTGTTGGATTTTTAGATGAACTTCTTTGCATTATTTTTCTAGTGCTTTCTTTAGGGATTTCACGTAAGTCCTTGACTTTTAAGTCTTTGAAATTGTACCACTTTACCTAAAATGAGCCATCTCATGGGTCCACTTTTTATTACATTGTGTATATATTGCACTGACATATAATAAACCCACAATGTGATCTTATAACTTTTACTAAATTTCTTTGAGAGACAGTCTTGCTACATTGGACAGGCTGGCCTCCAACTCACCATTCTCCTGCTGCAGCCTCCCAAATGGGATTACAGGCATGTCTCTGTAATTTTTGCTTTATAAAAAAAGCACATGTATCTTAAAGAGATTAAGAGGAATATGGTCTTTTATATTTATTCTATTATTTACCATTTCCGATGCTCTTTATTCTTCCTTGGTGATCAAATTTCTATTTAGTATCATTTTCCTTCAGCTTGAACAACTTCCTTTAGTATTTAGGATACAATCTGCTCGTGATGAATTGTTTTCTTTTATACGAAAATATCTTTACCCTCATTCTTGAATGACAGTTTGATATTCTACAAATTGGCTGACAGGCTTTCAAAGGGAGGGAAGGGGAATGGAAAAAAAAGAAGCAGCAAGGTATATCATGTGTAGGTACAAATTCCTTGATGAATGTCATCATTATACATATCTAAAATGTACCAATAAATGTTTTGCATCAAAAAAAAAAGGCTGTTCCACTATCTTCTGGTTTCCATTGTGTCTGATGAGAAGTCAGCAGTTTTAAGTCATTGTCTATTATATGCAATGTGCTCCGCCCACCCCCATGGCTATTTTTAAAATTTTCCTTTTAGTACTTGCTTTTCAGCAATTTGACTACAACGCACCTATACATGGTTTTGAGTTTATCCTAGCACAGGATCATGGAACTTCTTAAATATGTATGTTTATGTCTTTCATCAAATATAGAAAGCTCCAGCCATTATTCCCTCAAACACTTTTTCTTACCTCATTCTTTCAGTCCCCCTCTTCCTCACTCTCTTTTTTATGGTACTGGGCATGGAACCCAAACCCTTTACATTGAGCAATATCCCCAGGCCTTTTTAAAAAATTGAGATGGGGGGCTGGGGATTTAGCTCAGTGGTTCCACCATCTGGCTCGAAAGCACAAGATCCTGAGTTCGATCCCCAGTACCAAAAAAACAAAGAAAAAAACCAAACAAACTTGAGACAGAGTCTAAGTTGCCCAAGCTTGGCGTGAATTTGAACCCTGTCTCAGCCTTCTGAATAGCTGGGCTTACGGGCATTCGCCATCACACCTGGCCTCTCCTCTCTGCTCATGATTTCTGTTTGCACATGGAGACATCATGACATTGTCCTGCAGGTCCCTGAGCCTTGATTTTTCTTTTCGGCTGGCTCAGATCTGTTGGTTCCTGGCCACTCTCACTGAGCTCTCCTTCTGTCACCTGGACTCCTGGTATGTACAGTTGACTCTGTTTAAAGTATTTCAGCTTTTGGTTCCAAAGTTCCTATTTAAAAATACAATTTATTTTTAAATCTTTTCACTTGTTAAAGGCATGTTTTTCCTGTATATCAGTGATTATAGTTGGAATATTTGCTTTAAAATTTTTGTTTAATTCCACACCTGGGTCCTACCAGGGTTGATTTCCATGCCTTTTTTTTAGGCATGGATGATATTCTTTTTAGATCAATTAACTTTGGATTGTGTCCTGGACCTTGACAGTTTGTAGTACATTTGGATTAAGAGTATTCATTGTGATAGCCGTTCACCTGGAGGGCCTCAGACTACAAATTCCACAGGCAGCAGCTCCGATTCCATTTCAGCTGTTTTATTCTTACGCTGCTTGGAGTCTGCCTCACACATGTGCTTGGCAGTCAACTAGATTTAGGCAGTTTATCAATGCTGCTTGGATCTGTCCCTCTCCTGCTCTCTCTTTTCTGGGATAACATCCTGCTTTCCAGAACTGTCACTGTCTTCCAGCTCCTCCGGCCCAAGAGGCTGCAGGCTGTTGTTAGTCTGATCAGCCCTGTATGGGCTGGGCCCTGCCCTGGCCTTGGGCTCGCAGCTGTGAACACGGGGACACTCAGGGCCTTTCTGTTCTCCAGGTGTTGCCTCCTCTCCACATCTGCCTGTTCACCCTCTGGTGACTACAGGTAGGTGCTGGTTTGTATTGTCTCGAGTTGGGGGGGGGGGAGGTATAGTAGTTCAATTGTTTACTGTTCCAGAATTAGAAGCCTAGCTTCTATGAATGACAATAACAAGACAAGCTGGGATTTAAAAATTCATTTTGCAGCCAGGTGTGGTGGTGCATGCCTATAATCCCATTACTTAGGAGGCTGAGGCAGGATTGCCAAGAGCTCAAGGCCGGCTTGGGTTACATAGTGAGTTCAAGGCCAACCTGATCTGCATGGCTAGACCCTGGCCCACCCCCCCCTTCCCAGCTTCCAAAAAATCATTTTGCACTGAATGTATAGATTCTATTTGGGAGAAATATTATTATTCTTTACAATATCAAATCTTGTTCACCTTGGTGTATCTATTTTTCTAAATCATGTTTTACAGTTTTTCTGATTTTGCATTTTTTAGTTTTTATATTGACCCTGTCTCAAAATTTAAAAATAAATAAGTAAATAGACAGGGCTAGGGGAGCAATTCAGTGTGGAGGCCATGGATTCAATCCCTAGCACTGGGGGGAAAAGAGGTTTTATTTAAAAAAGTTTCCTTTTTCATATTGTTGTTGACATTTGGTGGTCTGCATATAACAGCTTTATATATCTCATCCTAACAGCTAACACTAAACTAACTTTACCAATGACAAGACCTGTGTGGGTTGGTGCACCTTCCAAAGCACCTGCAGTGAAAACGTTTTCAGGAGGGTGGGAGTGCTGGTCAGTTTTCTGTTACTATAACAAAATGCCAGTTGATTGTCTCCCAGTTTTGGAGGGTCTAGTCCATGGCCGGTTGGCCCTATGGTGAGGCAGCACACCATGTGAGGAGTGCATGGCAAAGCAAAACTATCTCCTTCATGGCTGGGAAGCAAGCAAGGAGGGGCCTGGGGTCCCACATTCCCCTTCGAGAGCCCTCTCACTAACCTCCTGCTCCTAAAGTTTCTTCCACCTCCCAAGAGCAACACTCTCTGACTGAGCTTTTGACACAGGGTCCTTTGGGAGACATTCAAGATCCAAATGACAGCCCTGGGTTTTCAGGGATTGGAGTTTGAGTTTATAAAGTGAGCATGTGACCTGCCTGGGGGGTAAGATATTTTAGGAATTACAAAGAAATTCTAAAGAACCACCTGATGGACACTGGGTCTTGAGAAAGTAAAGCCCAGCAGCCTTGCACCTTACAGTTGGGGAGGAGGTGAAGGCCCCTCGGCTTGTCATTTGGAAGTAAGGCAGTGCTTCTGGGATGGTGGAGATATCCAGGAAGGCTGACTCCGAGTTCTGTCAGGAGAGGGCTGCTCCCTCAGCTGCCAAAACACTCCTCTGAGCTGAGCTATGAAGCTCCCTCATGACTGCTACAGCTGGCCCTCCGACGGGAGTAGGTCGAGAGACTGCGGTCTGTCAGTCACTCTAGAGCTTACGGACAGCCCACTCAAGAGGTCCAGGTCAAGCTCAGGAGGGAGGCTTGCTTCTGCCTATCTCAGTGAGAGGACATCTGTGCTCAGCATGTGGACAGAGGTCAGTCCTGGTGCCTGGACAGTGCAGATCAGATGTGCCGCAGCCTCAGGGTTTGAGTGTGGCTTTCTACCGTGATTGAGAATACAACTTTGGCGTAATGCTGCCGAGGTGAGCACAAGGATACAACTTTGGACCATAGACTCATACTTCTCAAGCTTTAGTTCCCTTCCCTGCTGACGGGCTCAGCCTGGCACACATGGAGCGCTCAGTACATTACTCCTGATTGTTACTGGTGTCTGCCTGAATCTGTCCCTGGTGTCTTGCTTGAGTGAGCAGATTTGAGCTGTATTTTCTTGAGAAAGTAGGGCAGGGAGGGGCTGTCTTGACTGGTGGCCTGTGTCCCGGACTCCCCCAGTTGCAGGCTGCTGCGTCCTGCACTAGCTTCCCCAGGATGTGTTCCAGGGTGAGGGGTTGGTCAGGCCAAGCGCCTTCCGACCTTTCCAAGGTCTTCTCTTCATAAGTAGATAAACTCATCACCTGGTATACATAGTGGAACAGTGACCCTTTCCCCCTCTAATGTAAGGAATGACCTTATTTGGTGGTCATCTCTGCAGATATAATGAGTTAAAGATCTCTTGATGAAATCACTCTGTATTTAGGTGGATCTAGAATCCAAGAACTAGTGCCGTTGTTGCTTTTGAGACAGGGTTTCGCTATGTAGTTTACGCTGGCCTTGAACTCTTGGCAATTCTCTTGGCTCAGTTTTTCAAATGCTGGAATTACAGGTGTGTGCCATCATGCCCAGTCTGGACTGGTATCTTTATAAGAAGAGAAGTGACAGCTACTCAGGAGGTAGAGGCAGTAAGTTCATGCAAGCCTAAGATTTCCAGGTAATCCCGGGCCACGCAGAGACTTTATCTCAGGGGGTGACAATAAGACAGAAGCCACAGACAGGCAGGAAGCAGCGAGGTGGACAGTGGAGTGATGCTACCACAGCCAAAGACCACCCAGAGCCGAATGCAGCTAGAGGTGAGGAAGGGCCTGCCCCCACAGCATCTATGCTGCCCACACCTCGGTTCCAGACTTCTAGAACTGGAAGAGTGAATTTCTGTAGTGTTAAGAGCACATGTTTATGTTAACGTTTGGGCAGCCCTGCCCATCTCTAGCCACACAGCATTCTGCACTCAGGAGCTAGGTGTCTGTGGATCCTTCTGACCACAGACATGTCCCTTCATCTGCACAGGCCGAGGAGGGCTGCCAGCTGGGCTGGCAAAGTCACCTAGGAAATGAGGCTCTGGGAACAAGCCCTGGGCTCCCAGCTGCCATGCAGCTGTCTTTTAAAAAAATTTTTCCTATGGTGAAGGATTTCATGCAAACAAGAGCACAGACAACAAAGCCCGCAATACATACAGTTCACAGCTGGAGTAAGATGGAAATCACTGATTTTCAGTTATGTTTGTTCTTTTTAAATTTTTATTTTTTTGTGCGTTTTGAGACAAGGTCTTGCTACGTAGTTCAGACTGCCTTGAACCCACTGTATAGCACAGGCTGGCCTTGAAATCACAGCGATCTTCCTGCCTCAGCCTCTCGAGTATTGGGATTACAGGTGTGTGCCACCATGCCTGGCTCACTTAATCTTATATTTAAGCGAGTGTGTCTCATGCTCTACTTGTACTGGAAAAAAATAATATACTGCTCAATACATTTAAAAGGCCCACAAAACGGCTGGCTTCATAGAAACACTTTTCTGCCCACTGCCCAGCTCATCTGCAGCGTGGTTGGCAAGGATGTACTGTTTTGTGTTTGCTGTTGCTAATCACAAACTCTTTTAATGTTCAAACATGGTGCATATAAATTAATTTAATTCCCCTTTTTCTCTCTTTATTTATTTGGTACCGGAGACCTAAAGGACCTTGAGGTCGAACTCAGGACCTCAAGCTTGCCAGGCAGGTGCTGTGCTGCTGGGCTACATCCTGACCCCTCTTTCTCTTTTTATGCTAGATATAATTTTTTATTTCAAACCACAAGTCATAACTGCTTGGGGCAACATGTAAAACCATGAGATATTTATTATTTTATTTTACTTTATTGCTTTGAAGTGCTAAATCTGAGCTATACAGTGCTCCCCAGCCCATAGAGCTATCTAAGGAAAACTGGCCCTGAGTCACTGGACAACAAGGTGAATGTTCCCACTCCCTCTAGCACATGCAAGACGAGGGGAAGAACACACTCACTAACCCTCTGCATCCTCTTGCAAAAACCAGTTGTAACTGAGCTGCCTCTACTGTGGCTCTCACACTTCCCATGTCCTTTGCTGCAGAAAACTGCCCTTAAGGGACGTTGGGATGCATTGGTGCTGATCCTTAACCCTGCTCCGTCCTTCGATGGCTGGGATGTGGGGAGCGCCACAGGTTGCTGGGGTGATGTCAGCAGACTCGTGGGTGCAGGAGGCACAGCCCACCCTTCAGAGGCCTGGCACCACACTGGTGTGGAAGCCTCACTGTGCCTCAGCAGTGTGGTAGCAGTGGGTGTGCAGGGTGGGGTGTGAGCCAAATTGCATGGGCCTTTGGGGTGGAGGCCTCGGGATCTGGGTCTCCTCACTCGGCCTCCAGCTTTCTGTCCCGCTTCCCACCTGAGGTTCTGAGGTACACACTGTGCTATACACCAGTTGTTTCTCACTGCACATGTTGCACAGGGGACTGATGGTGGCCTGCTGATGGACCCACCTATGAAAACTTTTCTAATTAAGTAGCTGTCAACATGTAAACATTCTGAAACTTGGGACTGGAAGTACAGCTCAGCAACAAAGTGCTTGCCTAATGTTCGTCAGGCCCTGGGTCCAATCCCCAGAAATGAACCAAAATACCTCTAGCTCTACATTTCTGCTCTTGTTGGAGCCGCAACTCGAGCTGCGCCCACACCGAGTATAAGGTGACCCCGGGAATCAGCCGTCGTCCCCTCCTGGCAAGGTTCAATTCATTTACTGTCCTGCCCTGCAGGGCAAGGGTGGAGCTAAAGCTCAAGTGCGAACAAATTTCCTGTCCTCTGGTACAGAGTTGCCTCCAAACATTTCTCCCTTAAGATAAGCACCTTTCTCAGGCTCCAACTGTGCTGCTCATGAGGGGGATGTCCTTCAGTTACCAGTAAGTCAGTTCGGAGGGCTGGGGAATCACCCACGCGGGGCCAGGCACACACTGCTTTTGCGACCGGGCGATCCCTGTCAAGAGGGTGAAATAAAAATCAGTCAGCAGCGCACTCACTGCGCAGGGGCTGTGCTCACGGCGGTGTCTCTCTCCTAGCAGCCAGGTCTCCGGCCAGGAGAATCGCTCTTTGGAAACCGTTTCTGGGCTTTTCCAAATACAAAAAGGGGGTGGGAGAGAAAACTGCCAGTGTCCAGTAACACCAGCTTTCTGCTAAGGCACCAACCACTTGGAGAGGAATGGAGTGTTACTCGAATTATTTCTGAGAAGGTCCTTGGAAACCTGAGGTAACTGACGACCTCCTCCTCCCACAGACAGAGCGGAAACTGCTTCCGGGTGTGGCGGCCTCGTTCCTGGGCACGAAAGCGCGCCCGGTGAGCACTGCCCTTACCCACGGTGGTAATCGAGGAGCTGACGGTCGTCCAGGCGGCGTCCGCGGCGGGAGGCCGGCGCCGAGGTGACCGCTCGCGGAGGCCGCGTCTGCCTGGCGCCCCTCCCCGCGCCCAGTCCGGGTCCTGCTCGCGGCCCCGCCGGGACCCAGGGCGCGCTGTCTCCGCCGAAGGACCGACCCCCGCCCGCGCTCCGGGCGCGCCCCCCCACCCCCCCTCCCCGTCGCCGCGCACCGCCACCCACTGCCGGGCCGCGCCGCCCGACCTGGCCGCAGCCATTTTGGACCGACCGAGACAAAGGAGGCCGCCGCCGCTGGTTTCCCCAGCGCGGGGCGCTCCCGCCGCCGCCGCCGCCGCCATCCCCAGCGCTGTCCCCACCCGCACCTACCACCCCTCTACCCGTACCCCTAGCTCGCCCACCCGCGCCCCAGTCTCTGGCGCTCGCAGCCATTGGCCGCACCTTTTAAGAGCGCGCCGCAGCCAATCAGAAGCAGTCCGGGCGCGGGCGGGGGCGGCTCGCACCGCTGCGCCTGCGCAGAGGGCCGCCCCTCCCCCGCCCCGCTCGCCGCGCCCCCGCCCGCCCCGCGCACCGCCCCCCGCCCACCCCGCGCCCCGCTGGAACCTCCTCCTGCCCAGGCGCGCTCGGCCGAGCGGCGGCGGCGGCGGCGGCGAGGAGGAAAGATGGCGGCGGGCTCGGATCTGCTGGACGAGGTCTTCTTCAACAGCGAGGTGGACGAGAAAGTGGTGAGCGACCTGGTGGGCTCGCTCGAGTCGCAGCTGGCGGCCAGCGCGGCCCACCACCACCACCTCGCGCCGCGCGCGCCCGAGCTGCGGGCCGCGGCCGCCGGCGCGCTCGGGAACCATGTTGTGAGCGGCAGCCCGGCCGGAGCCGCGGGCGCAGGGCCGGCCGCCCCCGCCGAGGGCGCGCCCGCAGCGGCGCCGGAGCCGCCCCCCGCAGGTAGAGCGCGGCCGGCGGGCGGGGGGCCGCGGCGCACGGGCCCCGGCTCACCGCGCCGCCCGCTTGTCCCCGCAGGGCCCGCGCCGGCGCCCGCCAAGCTGAGGCCGCCGCCCGAGGCCAGCGCTGGGCCCTGCCCGGCCGCCGCCGCCGCCGTCGCCGTCGTCGTCGCTGCGGGGCCAGAGCCCGCCGCCGCCCCGCCCGCCGGCCCCGGCCCCGGCGCCGCCAAGCCCGGCCCGCCCGGCCCCGGCGCCGCGCAAACTTTGAATGGGAGCGCCGCGCCGCCCACCGCGCCGCACGCCGCACCTGCTGTCAGCCCGGTCAACAACGGGCCCGCGCCGCCGCCCGCCGCCGGCTCCGTCATCCAGGCGGCCCCCGCGCCCGCCGCGCCTTCGCCGCCCACCGCGCCCGCGCCCGCCGCGCCCCCGCCGCCCGCGCCCCCCGCGCCCTCCCGGCCGCCCGGCCTCCCCGCCGCGCCCGCGCCCCCCGCGCCCTCCGCCACCGCCACCGCCGCTCAGAACGGGGCCGGGGCCGCCCCCGTCCCCGTCTCCGCCCCGGCCGCCGGAGGCGCCGCGGGGCTCAGCGGCCAGCCGGGGCCGGGCGCGCCGGCTCAGGGGGCCAAGGCCGAGCCGCCCAAGACGGCAGGCGCGGCGGCCGGTGTGCTGCTCGGGCCCGCGATGCCAGGGGCGCTGCCGGGCCCCGCCGGCGTCCCTCCGCCCGCCCCCGGGACCCCCGCCGGGCTGCCCAAAGGCGCGGCGGGCGCTGCGACTCCGAGCCTGCCCAGGACGCCCACGGCCACCAGCGGCGGAATCCGGGCCACCCTGACGCCCACTGTGCTAGCCCCCCGCCTGCCACAGCCGCCGCAGAACCCGACCAACATCCAGAACTTCCAGCTGCCCCCAGGTGAGTGGACGCGCCGGGCGGGAAGGGAGGGCGGGCCCGAACGGCCGCCACCGTTCCAGGAAGTTCTGTGCTGCGCTCTGGGGCTTGGCCTGGGCCGCCTGCCTCGCAGGGCCCGCAGCTGCGGCAGCAGGCCGAGGGGCAGCCTCTGCCGGGTGCTGGGTGTTTTGTGAGCCAGCGGGCGGCGGGCTGCCTCGCCGCTCTCGGTACCGGCCGGCTGCTCGAGCCTTCTTCTTCAGTGTTGCTCTTGCGGGGGTCCTTGGAAGGGTCCCCGGTCCTGCCCCGCACTACTCCAGAGGAGGGCCCTGCCGCACCTAGCGCGGCCCGGTGCCTGTTCGCAGTTTATGCAGGGCTTTCCCCTCTGTGCGGCTGATGTCCTTCTTGGACGCCGGGGTGCTGTGATGGGTCAGAGACACCCTCCTCCTTCTGCAGGTTGAGGGCCAGGAAGGGCGACCCCACACAGGCCGAGAAAGTCTGGGCGGAAGGCTGGGGCATCCTTGCTGTCACCAGAAAGGCAGAGGAGGCCCGTGCTCTGGAGCAATCTCAGCTCCTGTTGGTGCCGCTGCCATCCCCAGAGGTCAGTGGGGTGGTTCTGAGACACAGGTCTTGAAGTGATGTGGAACCCACACACGTGCGCAGATGTTTGGGCAGGGAAGCTGATTCAGCCTTTGCTATATCCACACCCTTCTCTCAGAAGCTGTGATCCCTTAGGGCTCCTTGTTGACCAGCGATTCCATGCCCAGCAGTGCACGCCAGGCTGCTTTGTTTGGGAGCCGTCAGACAGGAGTGTTCCCGCCCGCTGCACCCTGGGCTGGAGTGCTGAGCTTATCCGAGTGCTCTTCCCGTGGTATGGAGTGACGTGCAGCGGTTGTAGCAGTGCCGCGGCACCGCTGTGGTGGCAGCAGTAGTAAAGTGTGGAAAACATTGCTGCTGTCACTGTGCTCCTGCTTGCTGTGAAGAACCTGGGTCATTTTGAAAGAGCTGAAGCATCTTAGTGAAAGGATTTCCTGTTGAAGCTAATGAGATTCAGGGCTTCTGGTCAGATATCCAGTGGGGTCTGCTTCATGAGGCGAGTGGGGAGACTTGGGAGCCAGGCTGAGTGACTAGGGCGGCAGCAAGGGCTGCCGTGCTCCGAGGAGAGGGTATTGGAAAGAAGCACCCCAAGAGCTGCTGTGGTGCCCTTCTGCACATCTGGGGAGCATGAAGAAATTGCAGGTATTTGATTGAAGGTTGTGTTTTGCTCATTATGTGTATTTTGACCTTTTGGTGGAAATTATGACTGATGTTTAGTTATGTTTAAAAAGGCAACTGTAGCCTGCTCGGTAGAATGCCAGGTACTTTGTATCTACTTGTAAAACACCCTTCCAGAGGTCTTGCTTGTGTCAGCAGGGCCTCCCCAAGCTGCCCTTTCATCACAGAAGCTGGTGTGGCGGGCACTGTGGATCCTTTCAGTAGTGATCTGACAGACTGTAGTGGTCTGGAGTTGGCCCGGTTCCCTTGCTCTAAGCGTCTTATAGGTAAAGCTCATCTCTTTCTCCCTGAGAGAGGGAAGATGTGATTTGAAAAGGGCATCTGTGCTGTCTGTCTTGAGCTGTCCTGAGACTCACTTCTGCAGTCTGCTTTAAGGTCAGGTTTGGGTTTGGGTGTTTGGCCAAGAGTCAGCTCCTTGAGAAAAGTTGTTTCAGTAGACCTGCATCTCTGCAGTCCCCAGGCGTGTGAGGCAGAGATCGCCTTCTCTTCACGTTTGGGTGGCAAATGCTGAGGGCAGTGCTTTAAAGTGGCCACATGATTTCCAGAAAATAAAAGGTTTATATCCATCTCTTTATGCTCCTCTCAGATGATCTTTTGATTAAGTATGCTGATTAAGTATTTTATTTTAATAGCCAGTGCTAAATAAGAATAGATAAAATCACCAATGCTCTGAGCCAAAGTGTTCTGTTTTTAAACAGGACAGTCTATATCTTGTGTATCACAGTGGTGGGTTATCAATGTTCTAGCTCTATTCTATGATTGATCAGAGAATGTTAAATTCTTCTAGTTATTTCTGGTTCATTGACACCTTTCATGATAAGAGATGTAGGGAATAAAGGTGGAAGTAACTTTTACCAAAACTCTTGCTTGGCCAATAGCTCCAATTGAGGCTGCTGGAGGAAGCTGGGGAGGGCAGGTTTCAAAGCTGTAAGTAGGTGTCAAGTGCAATAACAGATTGTTGGCAGTTGGGTGTGAAGGGTGCTGTGCCCTCCCAGGCCCTCCTCCAGTGGAGGTCACGGTGGGAGAGGGGTGGTGCCTACTGGTTTCATCCTGAGATCCTTGAGGTCAAATCGCAGGCCTTGCTGAATGTCCACCCCCTTCCGACACACTGGAGTTTGAACCCAGGGCCTTTTTTGTTCTGTTTTTGGGTCTGGCTATGTTACTCAGGCTGGTCTCACTCAGACTTGTGATCCTTCTGCCTCAGTCTCCCAGAGTGCTGGTACTGCAGGCCTGATGTACCACTGTGCCTGACTCACAGTGAGCTTTTATTAAGTGTGTTGGATTTGCTTTTAGTAAACTCGGTCTTGATATTTGTTGGAACAGTTTTGCAAAGAGACATTTACATTATTGCAGTTGTAATTTGCTTGTTTGAAGGTGCCAGAGTCTAAATTTTATCCCCTGTGAGGATAATAATGAGAAAAGAAGATACAAGACATCTTTAGAGACACTGTCACAACCACTGCGGTTGTCTGAAGAACCCTGAAGAGCAGGAGTAGGCTGCATATACCTCGGGGTGGTCATAATGGCAGAGCCGTTGGACGATTATCTTTGAAAAAAGGAGAAAGTGATATGACACTCACATTAGCATGTGTATAAATGGTTCTGAAAGATCTTTTTGAATAGGTGCTGTGTTGAAGAGCCTCATTTCTAAAAGGCTATTTTTTGGTGTGCAAATGAGCATTTTCTTTAGTGTGGCTCTGTTTATCCTGCCGTCATTCAGAATTTACTCTCTTGTTGCTCTAGGACTTGGCCAAAGCATAGGTTCTTGTTCCAGGACAGAAAGCCATGCCCGCACCATCACTCTAGATGCCTTGGCCCTGGAAATATCCATATGCTGTTTCTTTTAAGATGGTGCTCACAAGGTTGGGCTGCGCGTAAGGATAGGGCCCAGGTGTTCGTTGTTCGTGTGGAGAGGGAAGGTACACCACTAGTGGCTGAAGTACTTCTTTGGCCAGGTTGAGTTTGTGAGGCTTAGTTGCCAAGGTGGGCCACCTCTGAAGTGATGGGAACTGGGATTCTTGGGGCCAGCTTTGGCAGCACATTCTTTGGCACAAGGGATATTCTTAGAAGTTTATATATTGTTACTTGAGGACACAGTTGCTGTTTGATTGGGGACTGGGCACGTTGTTCCTGGAGCCTCAGTTTCCCTGGCTGTAACCTTGGGGAATGTGGAGTCCCATCAGGATGAAGCATGTGCACAGCTGCCAAGTAGCATTTCTTATCCTTCATATGTCAGGTTGCTTGCATTCTCACTGTTGAAGCATGATGGTGCTGTAGAAGTGGATAAAGCCCTGCCCAAGTCCTCTCTGTCTCACAGTGGGTGAGGAGTTTGGTGCAGGGGTCAGAATGTTGCTGAGGGTGTCTGTCCCAGATGGGCTGACTGCCTGTGTTTGTGATGCAGCTGCCTGACAGAGTAGCCCAGGTGGGGGCTTGCTATAGGCCAGAGGCCTGAACCCATTTTTCATCTTAATGCACTTGGTTGGCAGTGGCATTTGAAAAGAACCAAGAAAAATAACTTGGGGAGGTGTAAAGGCGGCATCAGGCCACTCTGCTTGGTGCAGAACAGAGGTGGCTGCTCTGAACCTTTCTCGGCTGCACCTCTGGCACTGGAGGGAGCACTGGAGGGCGAGTGGGCTACTCAGTGCCTCCTTGGTGATGAGGTTGGATGGACATCTCACCCACCGTCGCGGTCCCTGGAGCCAGTGCGCCTCATGTTTCAGGTGCAGCAGGAGAAGAGGGGTGTGTGGACACTCGAAGGCCCGTGTCCTGCTGCTTACTGTGTTCCTGCTCAACCTTGGTGGAGCGGATCTGAGCTTGAGAAGTCGATGGCATTCCAAGTCCATGTGCTGGTTGAGCCCAGGGTACTGGGTATTGGGTACTGGGTGCTCCAGCGGAAGCCACTTAGGAAAGTGGGCTCCTGGGTCATGCGGCGGATGATGAACCCGAGGGAGGCTGGGGTGCTGGGTGCAGGCCCTCTCCTCTGAGGGCTCTCAGGGGCCTGTAAATCTACGCAGGCCTCTTGGAGGCGCTTTTGGGTCAGAGCGGTGCCACCCTCATTTTGCCACTGCCCTGAAAGTGGAGCGGACAATGGGGCCTGCAGCTGTTCTTTGAAGTCAAAGTCGAAGTGGTTAGTCCCTGTGCACTTATAAGGCCCATTTCAGTGTGTGAACGTAAGCTTTCCTCCCGCTCAGTGGAATTTTGAAGAAATTCTGTCTTAAATAGTTGGTTATATGTGAGTTGGTGGAAACATGATGGTAATTTCATTGTCTTCAGAACACTTTCACTTGTCCTTGTGTGGATGATAAGCCGGAGCCTCTGTTTTCCTGGCCTGGGAAACAGTTGTCAGTTGTCGTTTAGGGCTCTTGTTTTAGGGTGTGGTCAGCAGCCTTTCACTCAAGCTTTTGATAGTAAGAAGACAGTTACGTTTAAAGAGTAGAAGGCCTTGGGCCAGGGATTTAGCTCAGTGGTTTCAGCTGCCTGCTGCACAAGTGCAAGGACCTGAGTTCGATCCCTGGTATAAAAAAAAAAAAAAAAAGAGTAGAAGGCCTTCTGCTGCCCCACTGTATGGTGCTATGCGTCTGGTGGCCTCGTGGACTCTTCTGACCACAGCTGGGGGATGTGGTCGCCATGGGTGTTGGCACTGTGACTGCAGTCCCTTCTGGGACTGCTCCTTCAAAACTTCTTGCTCTTTCACACTCCCTTGAAGTATATGAGCTACTGTAAAGTTATATTTGAGACTTGGGAACTTTATATTTCCATGGTAGGGCCATGAAAGGTTTGAATTAACTTTTTAAATTTTTACATATTTTTTGGATATTTGTAGGAAAAAGAGAGATAAAACTGTCTACAATTGGGCTCCCTACTGCACTTCGAAAAAGTGCATTGCATAGTTTGTCCCCAAACTGGTCTTGGCTTTTCTGGCTCTAGCACCCCAGGCCTGGCTGCTGTGCTTGAGTGGATGGTGGAGTGAAAGGCTCCCTGCTGCTGGGGCTGTGGTGTCATCTGGTGGGAAGTGCCCTTGAGGACCAGAGAAGCTGGTCTTGAGTTCAGGCTCCCTGCAGGCCTGTGACTCTACATCTGATTTTCGCCAATCCTTCTCAAGAGTTTGACAGGACATTTCTGTCTCTCGTGTGGGTGTGATAGGAGATGTGCCACGAGGAAGTTATGCTCTTGTTCCTCTGGCCCCCAAACTTGAGAGAAGGATGCGACCTGGTGGGGTGTGTCCTGTGGATGGTGCAGGGAAACTTGGATTTTGGGGCGGCTCCTTCTGGATGCCTCTGCTCTAGAGGTTAGGGAACTTGTGGGGTGCTTTGTGACTGTCAGACTGGACATGGGGTTTTAGGAGGAGGAGGAGAGGGAGGGCTCAGTTGTAAGAAGGTTCTGTAGCAACGGATGGACTTGTTTTGGGGCCCTGAGGTCTGAGTGGACAGTACAGGGCACGAGGGTCCAGGAGGCTGAGTCTCCCACCGGGGCTGGTGTGACCTGGAGCACCCTGCAGAGGCTTTGGGGCTGTTGGTCTGATGTAGATGGCTGGGAAGAAGGGCTGGAGGGTGGTGTGGTGGCTGTGTCCCAGAGCGGGTACAAGGGGAAAGGAGAGATGACCTTTTCATTTTCTGACTTTGTGCTAAAATCTACGGATATTGGCCCAGGAATAGTTTTTTACTTATTTATTTTTACTTTATCGGTACATTTTACATATACATCATCCTAGGGAATTTGTACCTGTACATGATGTGTCTTGCTTCTTTTTTTCCATTCCCCTCCCCCCTTCAACCCCTCTTCCCCTCCTTATCTACAAAGCCTTGTTTCCATTTTTTCCTTTTATTCTGTTTTCTTGTCCGTTCCTTCCTTTTCTCCTCCCCCTCCTTGTTCCCCTTCTCATTTGCACATTTTCTTCCCATTTCCCAGTGTCTGTTACACATTCTGGTCCTTACTTACCCTTTTGGTTTCTTACACCAGAGAAACAATGTGATATTTGCATGTGTGTCCGATTTATCTCACTTAAGAGTGTGGTCTCAAGGTGCATCCATTTAGCTAGAAATGTCTCAAGCTGATCCTTCTTTATGGTGCAGTAGTGCTCCACTGTATGAAAAAAGTCACATCTTTATCCATTCAGCAGTTGATGGGCATTTGGGCTGTTTCCAAGCTTTAGCTGTTACAAACTGTGCCACTGTAAACATGGTTGTGCGTATATATGTCCCTGTGGTGTGATGCTTTTAATTCTTTGGTTAAGATACCAAGAAGGGGAATAGCTGGGTCAAACCGAACTTCTAGTTTTAGATTTTTGAGGACTCTCTACACTGATTTCCACAGTGGTTGCACCAGTCTGCACTCCCACCAGCAGTGGAGAGGGCCAGGAACAGTTTTTAGGAGACTTTATGTCTTTTGAGTTTTCCCCAGGGAGCTCTGTCTTCGTAGTGGTTCCTGTCATTCACACACAGGTCACGTGGACAGGCAGTGCTGCAGGCAGATGCGAAGGAGCCTGATTTGAGGCGAGGTTGAGCTCTGAAAATGCTACAAAATACTAGCATCTTAGGTGTTAGGACAGTTCATTTGAAGGGCGAGGAAAGAAAGCATTCCTGGCTGACATTTTTCTATAATTTGTTATAAAATTATTAGTTGGAAATTATTTCTTTTCCATCCTGTTCCTTCTTATTATAAATTTAGTTGGTATTTATTATAGGAAGTTTAGAAAGTGAAGAAAATCAGAAGAAGAAAATGAAGTGACTTGTAATCTCACCTTGCCCAGGCTGTTTGCCTCTGAGGGCTTATTGTGTCAGCCCGTTTCTGATGCTGATGTATTTCTGAATTTTATGAAGTTAGAATTACCTCAAGAATCGCGAGTCTGTGACTTGCCTTTTCCTGCCTGTGTTTGTGTGCTTGCTATACGGCCCCCCCCCCCCCCCCCCGCCCCGCCCCGCCCCGCCCCGCCCTGTGGTCCTTCAGGCTGTTTTGCTGCCCGGGACCCAGACCTGCCTGGTGCTGTGCTGAGGTCCCCCAGTGGTCACGTTTGACCCACCCTGAGGTGACAGCTCTGTGACCCTCAAGGGCTGAGCATTCTCAAGGCTTTGATAGAAATTGCCTTCTAGGGGCCTGGGCCAGTTTAAAGTTTTAAAACCATTGCCAAAATATGACCTTTTAGAAATTGATATTATTCTATAAGAAGAAAGTTGTGTCTCATTTGAAGTTACTTTGCTTTGACTACGCAGGCTCAGAGCCTCGGGTGTTGGTCATTTAGTCTTGGCCGACTGCGTCTGGCCCATCTGAATTAGAGTTTATGCGGATGTGCATTGGCCAGTGAGCATGGCTGAATGGCTGCCCGGGGTCCAGCCTTGAGGGAGGGTCTTGGGGTTGCAGAACCCCTGCTTTTCTGTTGAGTGCCCATGGCCAAGGGGGGACTTGCTGGGTGGGGCAGTCAGGTAGGACTATTTTTTGTTTGTTTGTTTGTTTGTTTTGAGGCAGGGTCTCACTCTGTAGTTCAGATTGGCCTTGAGCTCACAATGATCCTCCTGCCTCAGGCCCCCAAGTGCTGGAATTACAGGAGTGTGCCACCATGCCTGGCTGGCGGGGCCTTTTTGAGGGGGCCTGAGTGAAGAGAAGTAAGATATCCATGGGTAGCTTGGAACCTGTGCGCAGGCTGAGGACAGGGCAGATGTGAGGGTTCCAGGGTGAGACTGTGAGGAGGGTTTTGGCTGGCTGGGGGTGAGAGGCTTGTGGCAGGAGTGGTGTAGAACCCAGGGCAGGAGGGAGGTGTGATGTGGACACACAGGACTTGCTGATGTGCTTGAGGCTGGGCCGAGGCGGGGCTTGTCTGGTGCAGGCTGGGTGGAGTGAGCTGGAATGCTGGGTAGTTTAATAAGGGCAGGGCTTGGGAGAGGTCAGTATTTGGGAGTTAGGGCATTTGGTGGCCTTAGTGTCATGGCTAGGAGAGCCTGGGAAGCCACATCCTGGGTGTGCTCTGTTGATGGAGGCTGCCCTGGTGCTGGGTGGGAAACAGGATGGGCAAGGCTGGGAGTGGCTCTGCGTAAAGGAGCTTGGGAGCTTCGAGGAGCACACAGGGTCAGCAGGAGTGAAGAGCCCCTGGGGCTTAGGGGAAGGAAGACCTGGCACCGGTGTTGCCTCAGAACCTGGTGTGGGGTGGTGACATTTGCTACCACGGTGCAGTCTGTCCTGGTCTCTTTGCCCTTTTACTCATGAAGTTAGCATGAATACTGCTACCTTCAGTATGATGCTTTAGCTGGTGGTCTAAGGCCGAGTTGCTGGTGGGCCTCTGACGCCAGCCTTCCTGCTGCGTGGGGATGTGTACAGGCTCACAAATCTGTGGGCTCTGGGGCTAGAAGGTCCAGTGATGGGAGTCTCTGTCTGTGTGGGTGCTGAGTGCGCAGGTGAATGGGTTTTCAGGGACCCCCAGGACACTATATGGAGGCCTGGAGCTTCCGGGGATTGTGCACTCCTGTGCACAGGCCTCGCATCCTAGGCGTGGCTCCCTGAGTGCACTGCGGACTTCACACATCTGCTGTGCAGGGAGGAGGCTGGGCAGGAGCAGGCCACAGAGTGGGTGCCTTTCGTCTGGTGGGGAGGGCCCACTGTCCGTAGAGGTGGCACAGCCTAGCCCGTTTGTCCCAGAGATGCAGGCAGGCATGTGTGCCCATTTCCAGCTGGCCGCTGGCCATGCTGGGACCAGCAGAGGTGTGTGCTCTGTGGTCTCACCCTTTGACGTCACCTGACTGCTCCTGGTGCTTGGGTTCTTCCTCCCCACCCATCTCTTGGGGCTGCCCCGTTGGGCTGACTGAGGCCTGCTGCTATGAGCTCTCGTTCCTGCTAGCTGGAAAGGGAGTCTCCTCCTGTGTACATGTGTAATCCCAGCTGCTTGGAGGCTGAGGCAGGAGGATTGCAAGTTTGAGATCTGCCCGGGTAACCTACTGAGACTCCACGTCAGAATTTTAAAAAAGAGCTGGAGGGCCGGGGATTTAGCTCAGTGGTTTTGCTGCCTGCTGCGCAAGCACAAGGACCTGAGTTTGATCCCCGGTACCAAAAAAAAAAATAAAAAAAATAAAAAAGAGCTGGAGATGTAGTTCAGGGGTAGAGTGTCCCTGGGTTTGGTGCCTCCCCAAAAAGAAGCTCCTCTTGGTCTAAAGGACTCCACCGAGAAGGGATGCAGGTTCAGTTTTCTAGTTCCAGCCAAGATGTAGCTGAGAAAACTTGGTCAGTGACCGCATCCAACTGCAAAGAGCCC
Source organism: Heterocephalus glaber (assembly GCF_053883595.1). Taxonomy (NCBI): domain Eukaryota; kingdom Metazoa; phylum Chordata; class Mammalia; order Rodentia; family Bathyergidae; genus Heterocephalus; species Heterocephalus glaber. The sequence goes on from NW_028258410.1 coordinate 8,898,643, forward strand.
TGGGCAGTTCAGCTTGTGCTGAGGAGGGAATTTGGGGGCACTACACCACCTGGCATGTGGCTGGCAGGGCTGGCCTTTATTCAGCACCATCTTAAGGTCCACCTTGCGCTAGGGCTCTCGAGAGAGTGGGTGGCTGCCGGCAGGGTCCCGTGTTCGGGGACCCCCAGCTGTGTGAGGAGTGGGGCTGCAGTTCATATGTAATGTCTTCCTTTTTTTCCTGGTCAGTACAGTTTTATTTCAATGTAAAGTTTTTTTGTTTTTTTTTTTGGTACCAGGGATTGAACTCGGGTCCTTGTGCTTGCGAAGCAGGTGGGTCAACATAAAGTTTTAATATAATCATGTAAAAAAATTTCAGAAATGCAAAATAATTAGAAAGCTAATCAGTGCTGTTACTCTTGCTATGCTGTCTAGCTGCTTCCTTCTCTAGTGAAATTTCCCAAAATAGACATTTTATCTGTTGTACTGTTTGGGACACCCCAGTATTTCTGTGTGGCTTCTAATTGGAGAGTTATTTTATGCCACTTTTGATGTATGTAGCAGTGAAGGAACTTGAAGCTCGGGCAGTGGTGGGGAACCTATGGCATGCAGTTGCTCAGGGTCCTTGAGATTCCCCTGGACCCCCACTGTTGAGCCAGACTGTAGCTGCTTTTCCTGCCTTCAGGTGTTCCTCGCTTACTTTTTCCTGTGCACCACATCTACCCCACTGGATGACCCCTGTAGGTGTTTTGCTGTTTCTGGAATAAATTCCTGAGCAGCCTCACACCAAAGAGTTCCAGTCTGGCCCTCCCCTGGCTCCTTCTGCCCTGCCTTCTGGGTCAGCCACGCTATCCTCTGGATTCATACTCCTCACTCATGGTCTGTTCAGCTCTGCAGAGCTCAGTGCTTCCTGCTTGCTGCCTCTGGATCTGTGAAAGGGAGACCCAGCTCCGCTGAGTCTGGGGGGACACTGGTTCTGAAGTGTGGGGCCCCCATCTGGGGCCCTCACCACTGGGGTTTCCTTTTGGCTCACTGCCACCTCTGCTGCAGGCTTCTGGGCTGAGCAGGAGCACCCACTCACTGTCGTACCCTCAGCATCTGTCGTGGGGCCTGGCGTGGCTGGGATGTCCAGGATGTGAGTCAGGCAGTCTCCTGGAGGCAGTGTGGCCTGTCAGTGGGCAGATGGGCTGGTGTTCTGGAGGCTGCTAATTGGGATGGGAGGCGGTGGTTGGGACAGAGGCTGTGCTTTTGGATCTCGCATGCCTGGACCTGAGTCGTAGTCCCCGGTCCCCGTGTGGCCTGCTTTCATTTATGTGGCAGTCTCCACACTTCAGTAGGCACCTGCACAGCACCCCTGCAGGAGAGCTAGGACTGTGCTGGGGGGCTGACCATGCAGTGCAGTCCCTGCCCAGCCTGTGCAGCCACCCCCTGCCCCGGCCCTTACGTGTGCGCATGCTGCCACTTCCTGTCCACTGCTAGGTGTGCACACTTCATGTTAGCTTGAAGTTAGTGACAAGTACCATCCTGTGGGTGAATTTAGTGACAGGTGCCTTGCTGTAGGTGTCCTCTTGGACTTTTGGCGCGGATCCATTGCCAGGGTTCTTCTGTGCCGTTGCTGCTTGCTGGCCTTCATCTGCATGGGCGTGTGGTCCCTCAAATGAAGACTGCAGTTCCTTCCCTTTCGGCATCTGGGTTGTCTGCTGTTTGAGAAGCGCCTTAGCCACCTTGTGGGGCTTCCTGCTCTTTGTCAGCAGGAGGGTGGTGGGCATGGTGTGGAGTAGAGGCCTTGCATATCTCGAAGTGTGCCCCTTGGACACCCGATTGTTGCTGTCCAGCAGTACAGGAGACTTTCTGAGAACAGGCCATTTATTTACTTGTCTGTGAAACTCAAGACTTTAATTGTAGATGTGCAGCTTTGGGCTGTCTACCAGATATCCAGGGAGGTCAATGCTGGGGGTGGACGTCCTTTAAAGACTGGTGATGTCTGAAGGCTCAGGGAAAGATGCTCATTGGGTGTTGGGGAGAGGACAGCAGAGGTGCCCAGAGTCCGTCTTTGGGACATTCTGTTCCTAGAGGTGGGGCAGAGGGCATATGAGCAGGGGTGCCCTGGCACCTGGAAATGTGTGGAGCTGGTGGGCACCCTCCTAGCAGGGCTGCCCCTCGCCTCAGGTGGAGGTGGACAGAACAGGCCAGATCTCAGTGGGACATGAGGGTGTGCCTGGTGTGTTTGGGAAGTAGAGGAAGTGGGCCACTGAAGCTGGGGATGGGGTTGAAGGATAGTTTCTTGTAGTTTGTTTTTTAAGGAGAGGAGATTTCCTAGCAGTATTCTCCAGTTGAAATAGAATGTGAGCCACAGGCACAAAGTGTTTAGTAGCATGTGAAAAGCACACAAAGAAATGGGTAAAACTAATTTTATTGACATATTTCATGGAATCTGCCATGTCTGAGTTGGCATTTTTGGGTATGGAAAGAGAACACTTATTAACTAAGCCAACAGGATGCTAGTGGGGACTATTCTGGGCAAGGTGGACGTCCCCTGTCGTCCTTGCCGTGGAGCTGGGCTGTCTTCTGTCCACTCTGCATCCCCTCTGCCTAGAGAGGCCTCCCGAGGGCTCCAGCTGCGGTGTGGCAGGGGGGTGGATTCCTCCCAAACCCTGTCCTCTGGCGGTCACTTGGTGGGGTGTGAGGCGGGGTCTGTCTCTTCCTGAGTACCCAAGGGACTTCTTTCATGTGCTGGGGACCTATGTTTCTTTTCCTGCTTGAACTCAGGTCACCCAGGCTTAGTCCATTTTTGGTGGTGTTTCTGTGGTGTTTTTCTTCTTTTTGAAGTGCCTTCAACATCTTGATAGCAATTTCTTGTGTTTTTTTTTTTGGTACGAGGGATCGAACTCAGAACCTTGCTCTTGTGAGGCAGGCAGCAGCACCACTAAGCTACATCACTGGCCCGTGGGTTTTTTGGTTTGTTTGTTTTGGACAGCCGTTTGTACACTTCGTTTTGGGTGCTTCTCAGCCTTCTCAGTTACACAGGCGGGAACCTCATCTGGGTCCTCCTGGACTGGGTTCTCTGGCCTCGGGGCTCCCCTTTGGGCCCTCACTGTTGGGTTTCCTTCCCTAGGCCCTGCCTCCTGGCTGCCCCCCTTCTCCCTGCCCTCGTCCTCTCGCTGGGTCCTTCTCCTCAGTCTTCTCTCTGGGTTTTCAGCCCCCAGCTTCCCCTGTTGGACCCTCTTTGGTCCTGCCCCATTGAATCCTGCCCCTGAGTCTGCTCCCTGGGTCCTCCCCTTGATGCTCTCCCTTGGGTCCTCCTCACTAGGTCCTCTCCCCTGTCCCTCTCGGGTTCTTCCCACTGGGTCCTCCCCCTGGATTGTTCTTAATCCTCTCCCACTGTGTCCTCACCCCACGTCCCCTCCCCCAGGAGTCCTTCCCCCAAACCCAGCTTCCCTGCCTGGGTCCTTCCCTGGTCTTTCCTTCCTGGGCCTTCCTGGCCTGAGCCCCCTCCCCCACCCGTTCTCAGGGGCTTAAAGGCTGCCTCTGCAGAGCTAGCACAGGCAGATGCAGATACGGTGTTTTGGGAAGAGTCACCAGAGGGCTGCCTCCCATGTAGGTAGGGGAGTCTGCAGTGCTCCGACAGGCGGAGGGGAGAGTGGGAGACACAGGTCTGTGATCTGGGCCCAGTGCAGTGGGCAGGGGAGGGAGACTGGGGAGGACTAGGAAGAGGAAGAAGACCAGGGACAGGTCCTGGGAGGGGGAGGGCCAGCCCTCCCTCTGCAGGTTTGCCCTGATTGCTGCTCCTCGCTGCCTCCCAAATGAACCGTGTGACTTCCTTTCAAGGCTGCCTGCTCTGCCTCACACGGGCAGCCTGGTCCTCAGGTGAGGTAAGGGAAGCACACGTTGGATCTGTTCAGTGGTGAGTGTCACTGAAGCAAATGGACAGCCTGCAGTGGAGAATGAGCCAGATCTATGTCCTATCTTAGGTGATGCAGAGGTTGCAGGCACCACTGGTGTGGCCCTGACGTGATTGTGAGCTGTGTTGCAGCTGATGCGCTGGGATGTTGAGGTGCTCGACTAGTGGCTGAACTCTGGGTCAGATTTGGGCAGGCGCAGAAGTGAGGGACTGGGGAAGGGCGCTGTCAAGGGCACTGAGGGAGCAGGTGAGCATGGGATGCGTTCAGGGCCTTAGACTTGTGGCCAGTGCCAGGTGCAGACCTAAAGGCTGTGCTGTGGTTTCTGGGCTGGAGGCAGCTGGGAGTCATGAAGAACTGGACAGCATGGCTGGGATTCTGGACGTTGGTCCTGATGCCACAGGGTGGGAAATAAATAAGGGTGGGAAACTGCAGGGTCACGGGCGAGGGCAAAGGAGGTGCTGGGTGTCCATGCCCGTCAGTGCTGGCACCTGCTGGTGCCCACTGCTGCCTGGAGGGCAGATATTCTGGAAGCATCTCTCATGCAGGGCAACAGCAGCCCTGAGCTCCACTCTGGACCCGGAAGGCGGATGTGAGCATTGCCGGGTCTGGAGCAGTGGGATGTGCAGGCGGGGTGGATTGGCGGGGGGGCGGCTGGGGGTGGCTGGGAGCGGAGCCCCAGCAGCTGAGACAGAGCTGTGGGAGGGGCCAGGGAAGAAGATCACCTCGGCTCACTCCGCTCCACTCGGTGTGGGATCCCCAAATGGGGATCCTGGAAATGAGGCAGACCAGCAGGTTTAATGAGGGCGTGAGGCGGGGGAGTCCAGCCAGAACCAGAGGGAGGCAAAGCCACTTCCAGTGCTGTAGGCTTCTGCCTGTCGTCCACACTGAGCTGTGCTCTTGGGGGACTGGGATTCAGGCCAGTTCGGTAAGGTCCATGTGCCAGCTCTCTGGGCCACGCAAGGGTGGATCCTAGCGCCATTGCAGTGAGTCCAGGGCCAGGTGATCCCCTGTGGCTCTTGTGTAACTAAGCACAAGCCCAGGGTTTTCAGGGAAGTGTTTGTGGCACACAGGACCCCTCTTGCTTGGGCTCAGGAGAGCGAGTGCCAGTGTGCTGCAGTACCGTGGGCGGATGTGTGGCTGAGGCAGCTGGCTTGGCTCTGAGCCCCTCTCAGAAGCGGTTTTGATCCCTGGTTTATACCACTTAGGGCTTGCACTGGAGAGTTGCCCTCCCACGTTCAGGTCCTGGTAGGGTACGTACACTTCGGATGTGTGGAAAGAGAAGAGGAGGCCCAGTGATGGTGCGGGGAGCCCAGGAGGGTGCTGTGACTTCCCAGAGGAAGAAGGGGCCTGTGGCTCCAGGGCCAAGGTTGCCTGCCAAGCAGCACCTCTGACTGGGTGTCCCAGGGGGAATTCCAGGTGCTTATAGGGCCGGGGATTTAGCTCAGTGGTTCCGGCGCCTGCCTTGCAAGTGCAAAGTCCTGAGTTCGATCCCCCGTACCAAAAAAACTCCACAAACCCACAAATCTCCAGGTGCTTATAAAATAGGTCTCTTCAACACTCAAAAAACAATAGCCTTCTTATACGCAAATAGCCGACCCATTGAGAGAGAAATTCAGGAAATAATTCCTTTTACAGTAGCATCTAAAAAAATGAAATATCTAGGAATCTAACAAAGGAAGCAAGAGACCTCTACACTGAAAACTACAGCATCTGACCGAGATAGAAGAGGATATAAGAAAGTGGAAAGATAGCCCTTGTTCCTGGGTAGGAAGAACCAATGTAGTGAAAATGGCCATACTTCCAAAACTACTATATAGATTCAATGCAATGCCAATTGAAATTCCAACAATATACTTCACAGAACTAGAGAAAACAATCCAAAAATTCATTTGGAAACAGAAGAAACCTAGAATAGCAAAAGCAATTCTAGGCAACAGAGACATGGCTGGGGGCATCACAATCCCCAACTTGAAACTATACTACAAAGGGACTGTGATAAAAACAGCATGGTATGGGCAAAGAAACAGACCCAAAGATCAGTGGAATAGATTAGAAGATGCAGAAACAACTCCAGACATACTCAGTCACCTCATCTTTGACAAAGGAGCCAGCCACCCTCATTGGAGGAAAGATAGCCTATTTAATAAATGGTATTGGAAAAACTGGATTTCAACCTACCAGAGATTAAAACTAGACTCATACCTATCACCATGCACTAAACTAAGATCAAAGTGCATTAAAGATTGAAATATTAAAACAGAAACACGAAACTTGCTGGAAGATAAGTTAGGTAGAACTCTTGATGACATTGACATGGGAAAAGACTTTATGAACAAATCTTCAGTAGCACGGGAGCTAGCACAAAGAATCAACAGCTGGGATCTCATCTTATTAAAAAGCTTCTGCACTGCAAGAGAAACTACCAACAGAGCTAAGAGACAACCTACAATGTGGGAAGAAATATTTAGCAGCTGTAGCTCAGACAAAGGTCTACTATCAAGAATATATAAAGAACTGAAAAAATCAGACCTCCCAAATTCAAAGAGCCAATTCAAAAATGGGCATCCGAAATCAACAGACATTTTTCAGACAAAGAAGTAAAAACAAATAAATATGTGATAAAATGTTCAACATCACTGATCATTCGAGAGATGTAGATGAAAACAACACTGAGATTCCGCCTCACCCCACAAAGAATGGCTGCTATGAAGAAATCAACCAATAACAAATGCTGATGGGGTTGTGGGGAGAAAGGAACCCTTCTCCATTGCTGATGGGAGTGCAGACTGGTGCAACCACTGTGGAAATCAGTATGGTGATACCTCAAAGAACTAGGACTACAGGTCCCATTTGACCCAGCTGGGAATCTTCCCCAAAGAATTAAAAGAATCATACCACAGCGATATATGTGCACCTGTGTTTATAGCAGCACAGTTTGTAATAGCTAAAGCTTGGAAACAGCCCAAGTGTCCATCGACTGGAAACTGGATAAAGAAGATGTGTTTTTTTAATAAAATGGAGTACTACTCAGCCATAACGAATGAGAAACTAGAGTCATTTATAGCTAAATGGATGCATATTGAGGCCATCCTCTTAAGTGAAATAAATAGGACACGCATGTGTAAATACCAAATAGTTTCTCTAGTGTGAGAAATTGAAAGTGTAAATAAGGATGAAAATGATTAACATGAATAATTGATAATTTGAAATAAAAGGTCCAAGGGTTTGGGGATGGTGGAAGAGAAAGGGGAAAGGGAAGAAGGGAAAGAAAGAATTATGAGAAAAATAAAAATGGAATCAAACTCTGTGTAAATGGGGAAGGGTGGAGGGGGTGAAGGGTGCACAGGTAATGGGAGAAAAAATAAAAACTAAGATACATCATGTTCTGGTACAAACACCCAATGATAAATGTAAATGTATTTTATATCTAAAATGTACCAATAAATATATATATATTAAAAAAATAAAAATAAAATAGGTCTCTGCTTTCTGTGATTTGCCTTTGTTGGTGTGATTGGATCTACGTTTATATTTTGTGATGCTCTAACTGTGGAAGCTGGAGTGACTTCTTATGGCAGAGTCTGGTTTGTAACAAAGTGGACTGAGGCGCCTTGGAGTTTGTGGCATAAGTGCTGTGTTTGCAGAGGAGGGAGGCTGCCTATCGTGGTGTCTGTACAGATGTCCCTTCTGTCGCAGTCACTTGCTACTGTGTTGGCTCCTTGAGCGTGGCCTTCAGGCCGCGAGTGCTCAGAGACCGTCCTGCTTGGCCTGTGGTTACTCTGTCCGCATGCACACATGCACCTGGTCACTGCAGTGTCCTTCTGTGTGCTGCTCCTATTTCAGAGGGAGGGAGGTGAAGCAGATGCAGTAGGGCTCTGGTGAGGGCAGTGTGCATACTTTCTCCGGGGCCTGCCAGCAGACCTGGCATGATGCTCCCTGTGGAGCAGGACCTTTCTGGAAGGGTACGCACAGGCTGCGGCAGGCTCCGGGGGACCCGCTGGGGCCCAGGTGCCATTAACACATGCATGCTCCACCTGTAGCAACACCAGGCTCCCCACTAATGAGAAAGAGCTTTAGTGGAGAGTCAGACTGGTGAGAACCTTGGTATCTTCATGACCGAGGGATAGGGACAGGTCTGCTAGGGCATGAAATGCATGAGCCGTAAGGAACAAATCGCTAAATTGGACTTCAAAATTAAAAGAAAATTTTTGAGAGTTGACAGACATTTTTAAGAAAATGAAGAGGCAGAATGGGCACTGGAAAATAATATTTGTTTCTAACAAAGAACTTGTATCCAGATAAAGAATTCTTATAGCTTTATAAGACAGTGATGAGCAGCTCTGTTAAATTTGGCCAAAGGTTTAGATAGACAAGAAAGAAGGTACAGAAGTGGCCATAAGCTATGAAGAGACATGCAGATCCCCAGCCTTCAGAGCAGTGCAGTTAGAGCCTGGGGCACTGCGCCCATGCTGAATGGTGGAGTTAAACTGTCATCTTGCGTGCCGGAGGGTGTGGGGGTCCTGGACCCTTCATATTGCTGCAGAGGTCAGCCAGTGTGGAGAATAAACACAAAGAGTTACATGTTTATTAACTGTGCCCAGCATTCCGACTCCCAACAGAATTGAAGACTCATGTCCTGGGAGACTTGTCTGGCAGTGTTCATGGCACCTTTACTTACAATTGCCCCAAGTTGGAAGTCAACTAGAGGTCCTGCGTGTGGCGAGAGGTTAAGCGGAACAGGAGATGCCCACCTAGTGGAATACGGCTCAGTACAAAAGAAGGATTCTGACATATGCAAGACAACGATCTAAACGATAACCTGTCCAGTGAGAGAAGCGGGCACACCAGTGAGTGTGTTTGTGTGAGATTCTAGAGAAAGCTGCGCTCTCTCAGTAGTTTGCCTAGAGCAGCGTGGTTGCATTGTGGCTTCCGGGGACTTGTTAAGTGGATGGAAGTGTTTCCATCTCAATGGTGGTAGTGGTCACACAGCTGTGTGCATTTGCCTAAGTCTTCAGAGTGTGTGCTAAGATGGGAGACTTACCTTCTGTAAGCTACGTTTCAGTAAAGTTGCATGAAAGATCCTTGGTACCCTTCTCTTCTTGTCTTGGTACTGCACGATGTTTCTGGAGGAGGAAGGCTGGTCGTCGTGTCATATTTTGTGTTGTCGTGTGGACTCTCAGGGGCCTGCCATCTTTGAAACCCCGGTGCAGCTGGGCCGAGGCTGGGCTGGCTTGCCGACTGGTTTGCACAGTTCATTCATTGCCTGTTAGGCTGGTCCTGGCTGTGTAAGTCACTCTGTTATGTTTAAGTGAGAGTTTGCTGGGAAGGAAGTCTTTACATCAGGTGAAGGAGGACTTACTGGCTGTGCCTGAAAGAGGAGTTCCTGCTGCTCCCGCGGGGATGCAGGTGAGCACTAGGCAGGAGGGGCCTGATTGCTACCTGGGAGCCAGTTCCGTCTTTGCTGTGTTCACATGGAAGTGACCATCAGGTACCCTTCAGGCTCCCTGTTCAGGGGATGCTGCAGGTCTGAGTTCTCTGTGCTCCCCACCTCTTCCAGAAGTGGCCATTATTATAAATGTGATTACTTACAAAGCCCATTCTTACAGTCAGTGCAGATAATGCCTACTTTTGTTGTTGTTTGAGACAGGGTCTTGCTGTGTAGTTCAGGCTAGCCTCAAACTCATGGCTATCCTTCTACCTCAGCCTCCCAGGTGCTGGGATTACAGGTGTGCCCCACCACACCGGCTCAGTGATGCCTGCTTTTTAAATAGTTACTTTCTTTTGAAGTATCTAATACATGCTCATTCTAGATAAAGACAAAAACATGTGGAAAAGAAGTGCAAATCTCCTTTCCTGTCGCTGGGAGGCTACAGACCCAGGGCATCTGATGTGCTCCTCGTGGTGTTTGGACCACCCAGTCTTCGGAATTCTGTGCTGGGCTCCACGTGGATGTGGGGGTGGCCCAGTGTGTGTTTGTTTGTGTGTGTGTGTGCACAAGGCATCATGCCTTAGCAGCAGGGCTGTGGTCAGGGAAGGTGCTGGAGAGCAGGCACAGCGGCGTGGCTCTGGCTGTCCTTTGCGAGACACGTCAAGGCCAAGAGGTGTGTTCTGGACAGCAGGTCGCTGGGGCTGTGTCCCCACAGTGTGGCCTGGAGGGTCAGATGGTCTGTCCTGACCTTGCAGACCCTCTTCTGCTCAGGCTTGCGATTTCATGTCACCCTTAACGTGGCCTCTTCTCGCCCACCTGGGGACTGGTTTCCGTGGGGTCTCCATGCCTGGGGGCTAGTGAGGGGCCAGGGGACATGCTGACAGCATGAGTGCTGGCCAGCACTTCCTGTTCAGGTTTCTAACGTGGCAGGCTCCCCTCATGGGATTTTTGGAATTATATTGAGATCTCTTTCGCAGAAAGCCATGGATTCTAATAACACCACTGTATTTACTTGTTTAGCTTATCATACCATATACTTAAAAGTAAGTTCATAATTCTAGCAGTAAAAAGAGAGTAAAGTTTAAGTTTCTTTGCATTTGTCTCTAGAACTTATCCTGTGAGGATGTTAAAAACTCCACAGTGAAATGACCTGTCTGTGGTTATGTTACTAATTTGATACACGATTTAGCTTTGTTGGTTTTAGTTTCTCTTTTTTGTGTTTTAATTTATATTTTGAATGTGTAAAGCACATGGTTCAGGAGTTTCTGAGAAACACTTTCATCTCCATTCCCTTTTTCTTTCCTGCTTTCCTAGAGAAAATTTTTCATTTTTATTTTTGTTACTTTTTAGGCCATCTTTCTAGTGTGTCTTTTTGTAGAAATAAGGAAATGCACATGTTCTTTTTTTTCTTTTTTTCTTACATCAGACATACCGTTACTGACTTGTACATTTCCCATTTAGGGTCTTATTATTTATTTTTAGATGAAAAGAAAATTTGCAAGACACAAAGGTCTCACATGACACATTATCCTTTTTTTTCTCAATTTTTTGAGACAGGGTCTCACTGTGTAGCCCAGGTGCCCTTGAACTCTCGGCAGTCCTCCTTCCTCAGCCTTGCTGAGTGCTGGAGAGTGCTGGGATTGCAGGCGTATGCCACCACACCCAGCTCACATTATTATTGTTTATTGTTCCCCTTCTTTGCCCAGGCAGGGGTCACACTAACTCAGCTCCAGTTTTGGTATGTTTGCTGCCGATGTGAGCAACATGACATTTTTTTTTTTTAAACAATATAACCTGGGGATCGTTGTTGATGGCACTGTTATTTTAATTGAGAAACTCCATCTTATACCTAGTGCACTCAGAGAAGAAATTACTTTGAGTAGCAGTGGCATCTTTCTGCATAATTGAAGCACTAAAACTTAAGATATAATTTTGAGTGGAAGTAGTTTAAAAAATATACTTTTGTCTGTCAAGGTAGAAAGCATATAAGAAACTACCTTAGCTTAGCTAGGAATATTGGGTTGGAAATGGAGTGTCTGGTGGTTGGTGGAGGCTCTTAAGCCCAGGTGGTGGTGGCCCTCCTTTATGGCTTCCTGTCCAGCTGGCTGTGAACTTGGCAGCAGATGACACCACTCTTGGAGTCATGTGTGAGCCCACACATGGAGAACTTTCATTTAAATGAAGATTTGCATGTGTAAATTTGGGGATGTGATTTGCATATACCAGCATGTCTCCATTTGGAGTGTACAGTTGATTTGAGGAACATGTACCTCTCTGTGACCACCGGCACAGTCAAGAAAGAAAATTTTGTTCAGTTGGAGCCACATGGCTGTGTTGAGTACACACCCAGATGTCAATTTCCACTGTTAGTGTGCCCTTTGCCTTTCTGAAGTTTTGTGTAAATGGAATCTTGTACTGTGTGCTCTATTTTGCCTGGATTTCTACACTCAGGGTGTTGTTTTGAGAGTCAACCGTGTTGTCATGTGTCATGTGTCGTGTGTCAGTGGTTTGGGGTTGCTCATGCTGCACTGCTGCCTATGCTTGGACCAGCATTGTCCATTCTGCAGTTTAGTAGGCATTGGTTTGTTTCCAGCTTTGGGCCATTGCAAACAAAGCTTCTGTGAGTGTTTGTGTTGTGGCTCTTGTGTGGACATATGTGGGCATTCTTCCTCCTGGGTAAACATCGGGAGTGGAATGAGCCACATGGGAAGCATCAGACCCCTATCATCAGTTACTAGATTGCCTTCCTAAATGGCTGTGCAAATTCACTCCTGTTTCGGTGGTGTATGATTGTCCATTGCACTGTGTCCTTTCCAGCACTTGGTTTGGTTGGTCTTTCTAACTTCAACAGTTGTCCTGGGTGACCAGTTTTTAAAGGTTCTGTTTATTGAGGCATAATTTACATTCAGCAAAGTTAGCATTTTTAACATACGGCTTGGTGCCGTGTCACAACCACCACATTGTTATGTGGCCTCAAAACTTTTCCTCAGACTAGACTTGGTGGCACATGTCTGTACTCTTAGTACTCTGGGAGGCTGAAGCAGGAGGATTGAAAGTTCAAGTTCAGCTTGTGCAGCTTAGTGACTTTGATATCCTGTCTCAAAAAAAAAAAAAAGTGAAAAAAAAGAAAAAGGGAGTGGGGGCCAGGGATTTAGCTCAGTGGTGCCAACACCTGCCTTGAAAGTCCAAGGTCCCGAGTTTGATCCCTGGTACCAATCCCCCCCCCCCCAACCCCAGAAGGGACTGGGTACACAGTTCAGTGCAAAAGCCCTGGGTTCAGTGTTGAGAGAGACAGCGGGGGGGGGGGGAGGAAGAGAGAGAGGGAGAGAGAGAGGAAGAGAGGAAGAGAGAACCCTCCACAAGCCCTGGTTGGCAGTCCGGCACCCTCTCCTGGAGCATGGAGCCCTCCACCATGGTGTGGCCCCTCCTAGGACTATTTGTGATGGGGCTGCTGACCTCTTTCCCTGGGCAGAATACTTGAGTTTTTCCTAGTTGCTGGAGTGCCAGTTCATTCACTCCTTTTTGTTGCTGAGTGGTGTTGAAGTTGTGGCTGACCCCACAGTTCCTATCTGTCTGTCAGTTGATGGATATTTGGGTTGAAATAGCCTTTTGCTATTATGAATGTTCCTGCAATCTTTGGGTGTGCATACATTTCCATTTCTCTCGGACAGCTACCTGGGAAAAGGATTGCTGGATGTCCTAAGTGAGTAAGTAGTTAACCTCTTAAGAAACTGCCAGGCTACAGCATTTCCAAGGGGGCTATACTATTTTGCATTCCCATCAGCATATTATAATGGTTTTTTGCACCTCTTTGCCAGTTGGTACTGTATAATCTTTTTAATTTTAGCCATTAATGAGTGTATAATGCTTTCACATTGTAGCTTTAATATGTTTTCCCTAATGACTAATAATGTCCTGCATCTTTTCATGCCCTTATTTGTTGTTTGCATATCCTTTGTGAAGTGTCTTTTCAAACCTTTGGCCTCTGTTTTTAGAACTGGGGAGTTATTTTTGTTATTGATTTAGAGTTTTTAGGATATATTTTTAGATACAGTCGTTTACCAGATAGAATTTATTTTGTTTTGCTTTATTTTTGAGACAGGGTCTCACTGTGTAGTTCAGGCTGGCCTTGAACTCACTGTAGCACAGGCTGGCCTCAAACTCACAACAGTCTTCCTGTCTCAGCTTCTTGACTGTTGGATTCATAGGTGTGCATGGCTATGCCCGGCACAAGTTTTCGATTTTAATGAAGCCCAGTTTATGAATTTCCTTCAGGGTCCATACTGTGTCTTGTTTATGGAGTTTATGGTTTTAGTTCTTAGTGGCTCTGTTTGCAGTACTCTTGGGAGAGTTGTAAGTAGGGGTTGGGATCCTTTTTGTTTGGTAGGATATGCAGTTGTCTCAGCCCTATGTGCTGAGAGGTTTTTCTTTTTTTTTTTGGTATGGGGAATTGAATTCAGGACCTTGCACTTGGGAGGTAGGTGGAGGCACCACTGAGCTAAATCCCCGGCCCAGAGGTTTTTCTCTTTGATTGGAAGTTGACTGATCTGCTGGAAAGGACCTTATTTCTGGATCGAATCCTGTCCTGTCTGTGCGCCTTGCTGTACCTCAGCACTCTTAGGTTCGTCACTGTAACCTCAGAGTAAGTCTTGAACTCCGTAGCACAAGTCCTAGCTGCTTTTCTTTTTCAAGAGTATATAAGGCTGTTTGGTCCTTTGCTTTCTTATAAGCCCTAGAATCAGCCTGTCAATTTTTGCAGTAATGTGTTCTGATTATCTCGTGTGGGATTGTATCAAATCTATAGGTTGGTTTTATGATCATTGGTATCTTAATACTGAACCTTCTGATCCACAAACATGGTGTCTTTTTCTTTAGGTCTTTTAAACTTGCACATTGTCTTAGAGTTTTCAGTATTTATGTTAAATTTATCCTTAGTCTATTCCTATTTGTGCTTTATACAAAACACTATTGAAAATTCCAGTTTCCAATAATTTTTTTCTGGTATTTAGAAATTCAGTTGCATTTAAAAATATTGAACTTATATCCTCTAACCTTGCTTATTAATTCATTTCTTAGTTCTTATAGCTTTCACTTGTAGATTTCTTAGGATTTTCTTCAAAGGTGGTCATATTGTCTGCAGGAACAGAGGCTAAGCTCTTTTTTCCTTTTTTTGGACAGGGTCTTGCTATGCAGTTCAGGCTGGCCTTGAACTCACTGTAGCACAGGCTAGCCTGGAACTCTTGGTCTTCCCGGCTCAGCCTCCCAAGTGCTGGGATTACAGGCATGCACCAACTTGCCCTGACGAAAGCTTACTTCATTTCCGTCCCATCCGTACACCTTTTATTGCTTGTTTGTGCCTTATTGCACTAGCTAGATCCTCACATTGAATAGCTATGGGAAGGGACACTTTTGCTCTCCCTTCAAGGGAAGCATTCAGTCTTTTCCTGTTAAATGTGTGATACTAGCTCTAGGGTTTTTCATAGATGCCCTTTATTAGATTGAGGAATTCCCTTCTGTCATATCCATTTGGTCTGCTATGATAAAATACCAGAAATAAGAGAAATTTACTTCTCACTGTCCTAGATGCTAGTAATCCAAGATGAACGTTCGGGCAGAGTTAGTGTCTACTGAGGGCTGGCTTTGTATCCTCATGCTGTAGATGGGAGGAGGCAGGGCAGCTCTGAAGGGTCCCTTGTATAAGGGCACAAATCTCTTTTAGAAGGGCTCCACCCTCAAGACCCAGTCACCTCTCAGAGGGCCCCCCCTCCTAACACCATCACCTGGGAATTAAACTTTAACATGGATTTTATGAGGATACCTATGGTCAGATTCTGGCACCTTTGTTCCTGGTTTGGTGAGAATTCTTGTGACTAGTTGCTTGGTTTTGTGAGATTTTAATTTTTAGTCCATTATATGGTGAATTACATTGATTTAAATTTTTTTTTTTTGGTATTGGGGATCGAACTCAGGACCTTGTGCTTGTGAGGCAGGTGGTGGCACCACTGAGCTACATCCCTGACCTACACTGATTTAATTTTGAGTGTTAAACCATAGTGTGCTCCTAGGATGAATCCCACATAGTCACAATGTATTACCTTTTCTTTGTACCAGTGGTGGCAAACCTATAGCACACATGCCACAGCGGGCTGCTTGTTGTCATTGAAAGTTCCAAAGGTTTGCTGTCACTAATGTAGTGTCTCCCTATCCATGGATATGGTTTATCACTTGTTAGATCTTCCACAATATCTTTTAAGGAAGTTTTATATAGTTTTTCCAATTAAGTCTTTCTTATATGTTTTGTTAGATTCATCCTGGGGCTAAGTTTATTGCTGCTATTATAAATAGTATTTCTTTTAATTGCCTTTTAAAATTCTTTATTGATGGTGAGTTGAATTGTGTTGTTGGTATCATGTCTCACACTCTTACCAATTTCTTTAAGCATGTTTATGTGGAGGGTCTTTTTTTTTTGTACTGGGGATTGAACTCGGGTCCAGCAGGCGGCGAAACCACTGAGCTAAATCCCCGGCCCTGTGGAGGGTCTTCTTATGTGCATTTGATGACAGTCACACTTCGCGCGAGTCCTGTTCTCCCACTGCTCCAACCTATGGCTTATTGAGCTTGCTGATCCCCGTGTGGTACTGGGAGAAGTGGTGGAGACCAGTGGCCTTTCTCATTTCGAAGGAAATGCTTTAATGGTTCACCATTGGAGATTAGAGTTGCCACAGGTGTTTTCTTCAAAGTAAGGACATTCCGGGCCGGGGATTTAGCTCAGTGGTTCCGCCACTTGCCTCCCAAGCACAAAGTCCTGAGTTCGATCCCTGGTACCAAAAAAAGAAAAAGAAGAAAAAAAAAAAAGTAAGGACATTCCTTCCTATTCCTAATATTCTAAGGTTTTTTGTTTGTAGGGGATTTTTTTTTGTTCATGAGTGGCTGTTGGGTTTTATCAAGTGCCTTCGTGTTACTTAAAACCAACCCACAGGCATGCCTTGTGAGCACCGCATCCTCCCACCTCCCTCTTCTCTGCTGTTCTCTCGCCTCATCTAGTGCACACTCATCTTGATGGCCAGATCCCCAGTTTGCTTCATATAGTCCACTGAAGCCATCCCCAAACTAAGGCAGCAGCCTCACTTGGCGGAGGGAGCCTGTGCCTCCTTGGTCCCCTTACCTGCCCCACACTGCTGTCTCAGTGTTTCCTTGGCTTCGTCCTTGGCTTCTCACCAAGTCCCAGCCTTCTTGTTTGTGTGGCTCCTCAGATGAGGTTGGGAAGGTGCCGTGGCGGAGTGCCCTTACAGCGCAGAGGGGTTGTGTGAGTAATTGCATCAGTGGTGGCCAGTGGCACACTGTTGGGTACAATGGGCACTCCAGGAGTTCGGGGATGGAGTCCAGCCAGTGGTGCAGTATTTGGAAATCTGACGTAGAGCTGAGCACAGGGCACCATGAGTGGGCACATGAGGAGCATGCAGCAGGTGCTCTGTACATGATCTCTGCAGAGCAGGTGCACGGGAGTGTGTAGGATAGCACACGGCAGGTGCTCAGTGTGTGTGTGGCCGTGCACACAGCAGGCGCTCGGGGAGTGTACTGATGCTGGAACCCATTGGTCTGTTCCTTCCTGGGCCTGTTATGAGAAGTGGGATTACCCAGTAGTTGGATTCAGAGAACTTGCCAGCCCACTTTGTTCCCTTGAAGTTGTGTGTGGGGGTAGCGCTGTCTAACACACTTTCACAGCTAACAGAGTGCTTTGAGTTCAGCCCCTAGTGGGTCTCTTGTCTGGCCTCTGGGAGCTCCATCCTGCTGTGGGGATGGCTTTGTCTCTGGCTTCACAAGTGACTTGTCTCACCGCTGACGCTTCAGGCCCCTTCTCCGTCCTCTGTGGATAAAGGCCGGTGTGAAAATTGAACATGTGGAAGGGGAGAGAGGTGCTTCTCCATCTTGACCCATCAGAGGCCACACAGTCCTGCGCTGGAATGGTAGAGGCTCAGAGGATGGTGGTTTGAGCTGTGGAAAATTAGAGCCTGATGTTTGCCCTCTCGGAGAGGCAGAGCTGATGGCTTGCAGAAAGCTGGCCAGCCTTGCCACGGGCATGTATGTACTGTCCAGACTGACGTACCCATAGCTTTTCTGTGTACCCACAGAGTTGCAAATAAAACAAATCAAGGGACGTTATGTCTTTAGTGACATGAGAGCAGTTTCCAGAAAGACCCAACAGAGAGCTGCAGCTTACAGAAAGGAATGCTGGCAGGGGTGGAGAACTGACAAAGGCCTTCAAGAAGAGCTGGGCGCTGTCCCGAAGCAGCCCCTGTGCTCCACCCCTTGTGCTCCAAGAGCCATTCAGGGCACCCTTGCCGTGAGGCCACAGCATAAGGGGCTCTTGAGGCACCAGTGGCCATGCAGTGCACCTCTGTCCTAGCTGTGTTCTTGGGGCTTTTATTCCCATTTGTATTCACACACACTCTAGTAAGAATGTAAGATGAATAATACACATATTCACAACACTAGAAGATAAAGTGAATGAGAAAATCAGACCTAAGGAAAAAACAGTGGAGTAAAAAATGCCTTCCTCGTTGGGCATGGTGCTGTGTTCCTGAAATCCTAGTGCCTGGAAGGTTAAGGCAGGGGATTGAAAATTCAAGACCCTGTCTCAAATAGGCTTCCTCATGGCATGGCAGGCAGGAAGCAGAGAGGTCAGGGGAGAAGGGACCTATTCCTTTCTAGGCCGAACCCCCAGTGGCTCAACGCCTGCCAATATCACATTTAGCTGTAAGCTCATCAGTAGACGAATCTGCTGGTGAGTATCACATTCCCACCGTCCAGGCACTTCCCACAAGCCCCACCTATGAGCGCATGAGGCTTGCGGGGGCATCTAGGTGTGAACCCTAACACAGGGAGATGCCTAAAGCCTTAGAGCCAGTGAGCTCTGGTCATGCGGAGCAAGGCCACGAGGGTGGGCTGTCCTTCAGGTGTTTATTAAGGTGTCTGTACCTGCAGGTCCCAGCAGCCACCCAGGACACTCGAGGCACGTAGACTCCCAGTGTTCTGTAGGACACCTGGGGGCAGGTGGTCACTCATGGGAGGGAGAGAAGCTGTGGCAGCAGTGTGGAGGGGCGCGAGTATCCACTGATGGATCAGTGTTCGAGCCACGGGATGACCAGTGCCAGCTCTGTGGGAGCAGCTGCGTGCCCAACAACCCTAGCCCCGATGACATTGTTTTCCTTCTCTTGTTCCCTTGAAATCACAAAGTGTTGCTAGTGCTGACTCAGATGTAAACAGTACGCAGATATGATCTCTGTTCAGTGTCAGACCCTTCGTGGCTCCTGTCTGAAGTGAAGTTTGGTGGTCACACATGGCGCTTTCCCATCAGTTGGTCACAGGTGGGGACGGCCAGGTGTCCCACTACGGATGTTGTGCATGGGGCAGGTGTTTCTGTTGGCAAGAGAACTGAACCACAGTCACCGGGCCAAGGCAACGTGGCGACTAGGACAGACTGCTGGGGTTCGCTTCTCTCTGTGCCCCACACTCAACTTTACTGCCGTGGATGAATCTAGAGATTAGGTTTCTGGTAGCCTGTTAGGTAAAAACTGTCATCTCATTTTAGTTTTTTCTTTTCTTTGCTTATTATTTGTTGTTTGACCCTTTGTATTGCCTTTATGAATCACTTGGTATAGTTTTGTCCAATTTTTAAAGTAGGCAGTTGGGATCATTGGCCACTTAATGAAGTTTTGGGACAAAATTTTTGTTTGAAAAACTGTTAGTCTACCTGTTCACTGGAAGTTTTGGCCCTGGATGGAAAAAGTGTGTGATATAAGGAAGAGAAAAAGCTCCCCACCCCCACGTGCATGTGCACATTTGCTGGAGGTGAGATTATTAAATGCAGTGTCTGAAGTGTTTTTTTTTTTTTTCTCTTTGGTACCAGGGATCGAACTCAGGACCTTGTGTCTGCAAGGCAGGCGCCAGAACCACTGAGCTAAATCCCTGGCCCCTGTCTGAAGTGTTTTTAAGGACAGACCACTCCTTTTTTTTCTTTTTTCCCAGTACTGGGGCTCGAACTCAGGACTTCGCAC
Organism: Heterocephalus glaber; assembly: GCF_053883595.1. Taxonomy (NCBI): domain Eukaryota; kingdom Metazoa; phylum Chordata; class Mammalia; order Rodentia; family Bathyergidae; genus Heterocephalus; species Heterocephalus glaber. Next base: position 8,918,007 of record NW_028258410.1, read on the forward strand.
TTGTGAAGCAGACTCCTTACCACTGAGCTACATCCCTGGCAAGGAACAGACAACTTTTAACCCTTGCTGTGCCAGGTTTTCGTGATACTTTGAAAATTGCTGTATGAAATGAAGAGGTTTTTTTTCCAGTGTGGGGCCTGATTGGTTTGAGGCTGTGGACCCTGAGCTGGTATTTGCCTGTGGTGGCTCAGCAGGTGTGGATAAGAGGACTTGCCTCGTCCTAGACTTGGTTTGGTTTTGGTCTTTTTTTGCAGTACTGGGGATTAAATCCAGGGCCTTTACACTGAGGTACACCCAGCACCGTTCTCCTTTTATTTTAAAATATGAGACAGGATCTAGTAAATCTTATAGATGCTTTTTTTTGGGCACTGGGGATCGAACTCGGGACCTTGCACTTGTGAGGCAGGCGGTGGCACCACTGAGCTACATCCCCGGCCCTGGTAAATCTTGATGAGTTGTCCCAGCGGGGGCTGAACTTGCCATCCTCCTGACTCAGTCTCCCAGAGTGTTGGGATAACAGTTGTGTGCCCCTGTGCCCTGCTTGGACTTTGTTTTGAGTGACACCTTGGCTATCTTTATTTTTTTTATTTTTTTATTTTTTGCTACTGGGGATCGAACTCAGGTCCTTATGCTTGCCAGACAAGCGGCGGAATCACTGAGCTAAATCCCCGGCCCCTTGGCTATCTTTTAAAATCATTGGGGTCTGACACATCAGTAGTGCAGAGTATTGCTGTATTTGCATCACCCGGTGTGGCTCCAACCTCTCTTCCTCTGGGTGCTTTGCCCTCAGCTGGCCGGCTTTTTTGTTTGCAGGGTATTGGGCTGGGACGGGAGCTCACACACCTTTCTCTTCTCTGAATAGAAAGACAGTTCTGCCGATTATTAATTGCAGTACTTTCCTGTGATGAGGGCTGTGCCTTGTCTCAGAGGGGATGGAGGATGTTAGTCAGCTTCAGGTGGGTGAAGGAAAAGCTAGAATGGACAGTGCTGAGCCAGGTAGGTCCTTGGGGGACTGGAGGACCACTGTAATACTGCAGGGCTTCAACAGTGTGTCTGCACATGAGAGCGGGTACTTTCACGCGTCACACGAGTGCTGTGGTGTGCACCTCCAGTGGCACAGTCCCTTGGCATTCCATTGAGCAGACGTGCCAGGGTGCCCGTGCTGACCCCACACACTCCAGTGCCCAGTTTCCCAGTGAGAGGAAGTTGGTCTCCCCTCACGTGTGGCTAGAGGCCTCCATTGGCTCCTCTGTGCCCTTTCTTAGGGCCCCTGCTCATTGTGTTGTCCACTGTCCACCCAGTGCCAGCTGTGTGACTTTCCTTTACCTGACCAGCTGCTGGCGCCTATGGATGGGTGGCTGTACCTCTGCTCTTCTGTCTTGTCCCGCCCCTAGGCTGGCACTGCAAGCCATCTGTCGATGAGATTGTCAGTTAGGAGCTGAAACTGACAGGTCCCAGTGGCAGTGGGGTATGTGGGGGCTGGAGGTGCCAGGGGAACGTCTTGGGGTTCTGGCATGTGCAGCTCAGTAGATGGGAAGCCAGAGAGTGAGTCCTAAAGTGGCCGTGAGCAGCCAGCAGGTGAGGCGTCCAGAAGTGAGGCCCAGGGTCCAGGATGAGTGGTCAGAAAAGCAGCCTGCAGAGTGGCAGAAGGGAAGGGCGAGAGAAGAGGCTGGGATGGTGTGTTCCCTCAGGCATGGAGAGGGGCCTGACGACCTCTTTGCAGGCTGGGTTTGCTGTGTGAGGCAGCAGCTCACAGGCTGGCTCTGAAGGCCACATGGAGATTGTCTAGCCAGGGCTCACCTAGCTGCAGCATCCTGTGGCTTCCGCCTCGGGTTTCTGCGGTGCCGCTCAGCTCCTGCGGCACAAGGCTGGGTCCTTTCTGAACTTTACTTGGCCCCAGATTCGTACCTGAGGTGCTCAAGTCCACATTTGCTCTTGCAAATTTGAAATTTGTGGTGAATTTTTCAAATTTACCCATATTCCACACAGTTTCAACACTTTGCCGCCTTGTGTTGGTTTGTACATTGTCTCTTGCCCACAGACTACAAGGGTAGGCCTTCCTGTTGAGTCAGAGGAATAAGAAGCATTAATGAATTTAAAAAAAGGCATTAGTGAAAAATAATATTAGTGAAATTCTCCATGGGCTGGTGTTTAGCTTTGCTCCGGAGTGAGCAGATTTGTTCTTGGTGAAATCCAGCTGAGTGGTGGGGGCACCGAGTTGGGTAGATCACCCACCAGCATGCAGGTAAGCCCAGAACCGCGGCCGGTGAGAGCAGGGGCCTGGGAAGGTGTGGGGCGCCAGGCCCGACTCCCCCGTGTCAGAGGGTGGCAGTCAAGATGGGTAGGTTAGCGGAGGATGCAGGCCTTTGGCCCCCGTATCACGGCTGTCCTCTCTAATCTGCTAGAGGTGATGAATGCACTCTTTTGGGCCCGTTTTTCTGCCACGGCCAGCTCTGGAGGGAGAGAAGAGCTGCACACGGGACGTCCCTCCCCCAGCAGCTCTGTGCACGCTGGGAGCAGAGTGGGACTCTTCCAGGGCGGCTCCCGCGTGGCTTCCTCCTAGGTCCATACTTCCTGCCAGGGCATTTCGGGGACTGGGAGGTCCCTTTCCCATCAGAAGAACTGGTTGGTGCCATTTTGCGTGTCCAGGTTCTGAGACGTGGAGGCCCTCCCTGAGCTGCCTGCCCCCTGAGCTGCGTGAGAGGGTGCTCTGTTGTAAGGAGCCGAGGGTGTGGCCCTGCTACTGCCTTCGGCGCACTCAGCCTCCTGCGTTATTTGCGAGATATGACTCAAGGACCACGGCTTTCTTTTTGCATGCTGTGGGGACTGGAGTTGTTAATGTTAGCTGATCAGAACTATGCTGCCCATGACTCTCGGAGCAGTGGCTTTTTCTTGCTTTGTAAGGGATGCGTGCTGTGTGTTAAAAGCTGTGTGGAGACATAATTGATGTGACTCATGTACACATCCACGAACCCGTCACCAAGTCAGGATGGCGAATCTCTCATCACCCCGGTGCTCCCCCGTTACTGCATGCCCTGTGTCCACCCAGTCGCTCTGTCATATTTGCATGCTGGAATTTTACATAAATGGAATCACACAGTGTGTACTCATCCCCCCAGCTCCTGGCTGCTTTCATTCATTGTAATTACTTGAGATTCATCCTTGTTGTGTGTATCAACAGGGCATCCCTTTTATATGTGGGTAATTTCCTCAGAAGTTGTTTGCCCTTTCATCTCTTTGGGATTTTTTCCCCCAGATTTTGACAAAACTCTTGCATAACAGGTACCAGCCTTTGTGAAGCTGTGAAATTGCTTTTTCCTGGGTGAGACCTAGGAATGGAAACTGTGGGATGGTGGTCAGAGAGTCCCCACAGCAGGCTATGGTGCCTCTTCACGATAGCCCACCCTGCGCTGTAGGGTGTACTTTTACTTTTTTCCTCCCTTTTTACTTAGCCCAAACTCACTCTGCTGGACCTGTTTTCCCCCTACCTTTCAGTTTTTTTAACCTACCTTTAATAAATGTGAAACCTGGCCACCGTTAAAAATAAAAGAGTCCCCACAGTGGGGCACGGGAGCTTTGGTCTTCCTACTGTGGGTCACGCAGTCTCTCACTGTCAGGTGTTGTACTGGGTGTGTGCTCTTGCATCGTGGATTTAATTTGTGTTTCCCTGGTAACTAGCGATGCTGGGCATCTTTTTTTGTGCTTTTGGTCATCTGTCTTCTTTGGGGAAATATTCAAATCTGTCACTCACTGTTTTTTGTTCAGTTTTTCGCTATATTCTGGACACACATCTCTACTAGGCATGTGTACTGAGTCATGTTTTCTCTTGGTGTCTTTGGAAAACCAGCAGATTGAGCCTAAAGCAGTCTGATTTGTTCATTTGGTTCTTCATGGACCATGCTTCTGGTGTCACATCTAGAGTTCGGTCTAACCTGAGGTCCTCCTGTGTTCGCTCTGGAAGTTAGGTTTTGTCTGTAAGTCTTGGTCCATCCTGAGTTGATTTTGGCCTACAGTTCAAGGTGTGGATTCAGCTTTTTTGTTTATACATATCCACTTGTTCCTCATTTGCTGCGAAGACTTCCACTCCATTTGCTGCCTGTCTGTCTGCACTCTGACACTGTGCTGCCCAATTACTGTGCCTTTCCGACGTGTTTCGAAAGCAGGTAGTGCCAGCCCTCAGGACTCTGTCCTTTTTCACAGTTGTTTTAGTTACTGTAAGAACAGAAAGATTTGAGAGTAAAGCAAATAAAAGTTCTAGGAATGAGAAATGTGGCAGTTAAAATGAAGTAGAAGGGAGAAAATGGAGCAAAGCTCTTGTAAATAAGGCGGGGGAGAAGAAGGGTTGAGGAAGAGGAGAGGATGAGGCAAAGAAGAACCAAGCAGTCTTGCCCCGGCAGCTCCCTGAGAGGAGTGTGATCATTGTGCAGCAACAGTGCACCAATAAAGTTAATTTAAAGAAAGAACAGTGAAACTTGGGTGGCAGGTGCCAGTGCCAGCGTACATTACAGCTGAGGAGGAGTAAGGGGCTGCAAGCCAGAGCTGAGCGGGGCTGGAGGGACAGTGTGACATGCGGGGCAGCGAGAGTGGGCAGAAGGCACCGGAGTGTGCCAGGGCCGTGCTGCCCAGCCGCGCTGCCCGAGGCCACAGCCACACTCCTGCTGCCCCTGCACCCTGTGCCCCGTGCCTAGGTGCTTAGATCTACCAGTGAGAAAGGAGCCCTGTCCACTTGTATGTCCATCTCCTTCAGCTCTTTGCTTCAGCCAGCTCTTCCAGGTTAGGTGTTTTCTTTTTCATAACTTAAAAGGGAAAAGCTTGTGAGTAAAAGAGCGCGTAGGCCATGACCGAGTCAGCCCTGACAGTGTCCCGAGCCAGCCGTGCTGGGGCCTACGTGGCTCTGCTGCCCGTGCGGCCTGGGTTACAGTCTGGCTGGAGTGGCACGGAGGGCTTTTGTTTCTAGGAGCAAGGTGGCCTGGGTCAGCAGTCCCTGTCTGTGTCCACTGTAGCTTCTGGCAGTGTTCTGAACATGTGCTCCGTGGCTTGCTGCCACTTAGCATCTGACACAGGGCTTTGGGGAAGGTGGCCAGTAGCACAGACTTAATTGTAAAGGGTTTGTTTCTGTGCCCTGTCTCTACAGGCTGGTAGTGCAGTTTGAGTGACCTTTGTTGATGGGGACAGCATCCCTACAGAGGTGAGGACAGAGCAGAGTCTGCTCCTTCTTATCCGGACTGTCTTCCTGCTGGGCACTGTCCTTCTCCCCGGGCTGGGTGCCCTCCCAGGCTGGGCTAGGGGTGTCCGTTTCTGAAGTGCTGCAGATGGTCAGCTGGCATGAATGTCTTCACGGAGGAGCCCTCCTGTGCCCGGGCTTGTGCTCCAGAGCACGTAGGTAATATATTGATGCTCAGTGAGTGCCTCTTCCCCAAGCGGAGGTTCTGAGACTGGAAATGCTGTGTGGTACAGCTTTGGATGGTCTACATTTTGGTTTAAAATGCAGTAAAAAGTGTAAGTGAAACTGTAAGTTTGGGTAAGAACCAAGAGTTTTTCTTGAGCTCTGGTACTTCAGGGAGGTTGGTTTTATTTCAGCTCTTTTAAGGATTGGTGGTTGTGCTCAGCCCTGAGTTGGGGGCATCGATTCCTGGGAAGAGCTTCTGGCCTGGGAGACCCCTGGGAGGGACACTGGAGGGCCTGGGGACAAGAGAGATCCAGATATATAGTGGGTTGTCCTGGGAAGGCTGCTGCCTGCCTGCTGCTGTCTCCAAACTCCCAGTTTCCAGTGTGGCCTTTAAAAGCTGGTGACGGAGGGCTTCATACTGTTCAGGTTCAGAGTGACCTCAGATTTCCTTATTGCACGTGCACAGTATGGACACGGGAGAGTGTCCAGTCATAGTGACCAAAGTCCAGGAGGTTTCTTTTTCCTTGTACTTCTCTGCATTTCACAAATTTTCTATAAAGAACAATTAATCCTATACCAAGAAAAATACTAAACTTATTGAAAAGGACACCTCAGTCTGTTCTCTTGATTCTTAGATGCATCATGAGTCTTGTGCGTATGGGGCGAGTATGGCGGGGTGTGGAGTGCAGTGGTAGAACCGTCAGCTGCCTGTGGGCCCAGGTCCCACTCCTTCCCAGTGTGTCCTGGAATCGGCCCTCTGGAGGTTCTTCTAACGGGCGTGAGTGTACTGTTAGCCCTGACCGCTCCTGCCTGGCGTGAGCCCGCAGTGTGCTCCTCCCCGCGGCTACGGGTCCTGCTTGTACTTGTGAGGGAGGGGCCCTCGGGGTCTGCTGCCTTGCCAGGCCGCTCTCTCCAGGGTCTCCAGATGAACCTCTCCACCTAAGCCTTGGGTCCATGGTGAGATGCGGACCACCCCCAGCTGTAGGTGCCCAGTGCGGGTCCTTTCTGAGGTGCTCATAAGTCCGCTGTGCAGATGCAGATCAGTGGTGTGCTGCAGCCGGGAAGAAGGAACAGATGCGCTTGGTCGGCCGCATGCTGCCCTTTACGGTGCCAGGTTACTTTTTCCTGATCTTTTATCTTAAACCAGTCTGTTACATTTTGAAAAGTGCATGGTGTTTCTTTGCCTTTGCACAACTGCTATCTGTTTGAAGCAAGTGATTAGAACCAGAGTCCACAGATCCAGGACTGATCTTATTCTGGGGTCTGCTCTTGATGTGGCGTTGATGCTCACTCACACGCTCAGCGTCACAGGTGTGTCTGCCTTCTGCCCCGTCAGAGCCGGGTGGTGGGGCTCCGCAGACAGGGAGAGCAGACGGCACCTCTCTTGGACTGACCCGGGCCATGTGGTGCTTAAGGTGTCCTCTGTGGCCCTTTGGCCTGTGGATTCTTTTTCAGTGCACGTTGCACTTCCATCTGCTTTTCTTCACTTAACTGTTTCATATCCAAGTGAAGATCTTTTTAACGCCTGAGAGTTGAAGGTACTTGGCAAAGTCACATGGTCATTTCTTGGCAGGACTTTCGATTCCTTCTCCAACTTGAACCCTAACTATAGCCTTGCTGGCCCCAGCCATAGGGCACTGGCCCTGTCCAGAGGTGTGCTGGCCCCATGCCCTGAGCATTCAGCATGCTGGCCCCTGCCGGCATGTCTGGCCCGACCGTAGGCGTGCTGGCCTCCCCGCAGAGGCACTTGTCCCACCATGGATGCTGGCCCCATCCGTCAGTGCTCTGGTCCCACCTGTGGTGCTGACCCCGTTCACAGGAGCTCTGCTTCCACCATAGGAGTGTTGGCCCATCCCTAGATGTGCCTAGATGTGCCCATCTTTAGGCCCATTTCACAGCTAACCATCTGCTTTCTCCTGCTCTTATCATGTCCAAAATTCTACTTTTTTTTTTTCCTTTTGAGTCCAGGTCTTGCTATGTTGTTTGGGTTGGCCTTGAACTCACTGTGTAGCCCAGGCTGGCCTCCAGCTCAAGGTGATCCTCCTGCCTGACCTTCCTGAGTGCTGAGATTGCAGGCCTGTCCATCACTCCTAGCTCAAGAATGCCACTTTTACCATGACTTTTACACGTGTTGTCAAGTTCAGAAATGTTTTAAACCATTCTTTAAAATTTCTGTGGAGGTTAAAAAAAAAAAAAGCCAGGGATGTAGCTCAGTGGTTCCTGCTTCGAAAGCGCAAGGTCCTGAGTTTAGTCCCTGGTACGGGGAAAAAAGTTTCTGTGGAGGTAATTTTTTTTTTTTTTTTTTTTTTTTTTTAAGGAAAAGCTTCTGATGTCACTGACTGCTTGATTAATGAATTCCAAGCTAGGGTTTCGGCCGTGGGACCGTGGCAGCCCTCTGTCTTCCGGCCTTGCCCACCGTGAGTTCCCCATGTAAGCGAGTGGCCGCAGCGGGAGACGGGGCGTGGAACACGACGCCAGGGAGCATTCGCCGGGGCCCCATCTCTGGGGCCCAGCCCGTGCTGTGGGGAGCAGTTTGTTCTCCCAGCTGGCCCCGCCTGGTCTGGCACTGCCTGAGCCGGGCAGGGGGTCCTGCACACGGCCTCAGATGTAGCGGGGATCTCACTGACCGCGCCATCCGCCAGGCCTTTTCTTTGCACCTCCTTCTGAAGTCTTAGGTTTTGGTGGCTTCGTTAAGCAAGTTGTCTCAGCAGTGGGTTTCCAGTTTTGGTGGTTTGATCTCAGCATGGCTTTCTTTGAAAGGGACATGTGGGAGGTTATTCCTGGGCCTGAATTGGCTTTTACGTCAAGAGTTAGAGGTGAGCTCAGGGAGAGGCCTCACAGTGCCTTCCTAGTGTGGTGGGTTCTGAGAGAGCCAGGCAGCATCACAGACTCTTCTAGAGTTCCTAGAGCTGCCCCAGCTCTCCTTCCCCTTGAGGGAAAGCCCAGGGTTTGCGTGGCGTGCAGACCTGCAGGCAGTTCTGGCCGTGCCTCTCCGGTAGGATGCTCACTGGCTGCGTCTCTCCTTCAGGAGAGAGATGAGGCCGCCACGGCCCCTGGCAGCTCTGAGGCGTGGCCAGTGCAAGGCCAGTGAGCCTCCTTTTGTGTCTGTTTTATTTTTCAGCTGGGCTGTGTCATGGGGCCAGGCCATCCACTGGAGATGTCTGAAGTCCGTGTGCATCTTCAGCACTGACGTGTTGTGTGAAATTGAGTTTGAGAGTCAGATAATTGTGTTTGTGGTGGAATTCTGAGGGACCATGCTGTTTGTCGGTGAGGCGCCGGGGGGCGAGTGTGCAGGCTGTAGAGGGAGGCTGTGTCCTGTGTGCACAGCCAGCCGGTGACAGTCCCTGTGTGCACACTTCAGTGCTTCCGAGATGGCTGTAGCAGCAGAGGGCCGAGTGCCTACATGAAGCACCAACAGGTGTCCTCCTCTGAGGCGCAGGCCGGCCCCAGAGACCCATACCTGAATCGCTCTGAACTTGGCTGGCTCCAAACAGCAGTGGAGCAGCAGCCCTGGTGGCTGCGGGCTGTGCGCTTGTGTGTTTTGGCCCATCCTGCATCTGTCAGGTGGGTGGCCCTCAAGGCAGACAGTGGCAGGTAGACGCAGTCATTACACTGCTTTCCTTTGCTGCCTGGTTTATTTATAAAAGGAAGGCTCTGCTGCTGTTTGAATTCCAGGCTCTGTTAACAGCCTCTTAAGTGTTTTCCTCCTATAGTCCCTCTTCACTGGAGAGCTCTCATGTGTTCCTCACATGGCTTAGTCCTCTGGGTAGGGGCCTGCATCACGCTGTGGGAGCATTTCCTGATCTTAGGTTCCCTTTGTCCCCCAGGGATGGTCCTCGTGAGGAGCGAGAATGGGCAATTGCTAATGATCCCTCAGCAGGCCCTGGCCCAGATGCAGGCTCAGGCTCATGCCCAGGCCCAGCCTCAGAGCACCATGGCACCCCGCCCGGCGACCCCCACAAGTGCCCCTCCTGTCCAGATCTCCACCGTCCAGGTGAGTGCACGTACGTGTGGTGTGTGGTGCGTGCCTGGCCTGGCCTGCCCCTGCCCACTCCCTAACACCTAGCACACTGGAGAGGCGCCAAGGCCAGGGTGCATCCTGTGTGAGTGGATCCCACCATCACACAGGGCCTGGGATGGTGCTGGTCTCCTGTCTTCCTCCTGGCACAGCACTGTGCCATTTGAGGAGCCAGATTTTGCAACCAGTGCTCAGCACGACGGGGTGAGTGGAGTTCCAGGGGACACTTGGACTCAGCTTCCCTGGCTGAACCTTGATCCTTGCCCTGGCTTCTCATGACTGTATCTTCTGTGTCTTAGTTTTCTCCTCTGCAAAGTGGAGATGACACTAGTAAGTAGCTCTTGGGACTGTCACAAAGACTGAGCCACATTTAAAGAATGAAGAGTGGAAGAGTAGAGTGAAGTCACAGGCAGCACGAGAATGTCGCAGGTGGCACTGCTCCCCAGTACTTTAAACTGGGGCTACAGCTCCCAACTCCAGGCTGGTGGGGGAAAACATACTCTGATCTTGGAAGCCAAGACTGAGTTCTCCTGTTGTAGCGTGTGTCCAGCACCATGATTTCCGTGGGGCACATGTCGACATACTACCTGCTCCACTGTGTACAGACATGTTTTGCCCGTGCTGTGACCCACTGGTTCAAGCTGGTTGGCAGGCTGGCACCTAGAATGAGGCAGGGATGATCCTGACAGCTTCTGTCTCCTGACTTAGCCCATGCTGTCTTGGGAGTTTGTGCTTCTGTCCTGTAGACAGGTGTTTACATGCTCGAGACAGATGAGATGCACACACACACACACACCCATATATGAAACAGCACAGATGGCACCTTCTGGGTCTGAAGTGTTGTGTCCCCCGAGTAAGAAGCACGTGGGCAGCATTTGTGGTTTCACTTTAGCCGTGGACCGTGTGTCGCCATCAGACTGTAGCATCTTTGCTGTCTGTCTTCTCACAACCTCACTTCAGCTGGTCCAGGATTTGCGATGTCTCTGCATCCTCGTCAGCCTCTGACTTCCTTCAAGAGCTCACAGCCAGGATCCAAGGGGATCTCGACCCCCTTTTAGTGTGGGTTCACAGCTCCCCAAGACAGCAGTACAGTAGTGGGCTTTTCAGATGTCAACTTTCTTTAAAGATTCTATTTCGTAGACTTTGTTAAAGAAGTCTGATGATATTTTTAGGGTAGTCTATGAAACAATTTTGATTATATACTTGGCCTTGGAGAGAAAACTCTAGCCCTGTGGTGGCTCCCTTGAAAGCTGTGACCAAGCTGTGGCCCTGCTTGAGTGTACTAGTTATGTACTTAGGGGTTGCTTTTTGTGTGCAGTGGGTGGGAATTACTTTTACTTATAGCTTATTTCAGATCAATCTGAACTTACTTTTCAGGCTCCTGGGACACCTATTATTGCACGGCAGGTGACCCCAACCACCATAATTAAGCAAGTGTCTCAGGCCCAGACGACGGTACAACCCACTACCACCCTACAGCGCTCCCCTGGGGTGCAGGTAAGAGGCAAAGGGCTGAGTGTCCGTGGGGGCTGGCGAGGTGCTCTTTGATGTGGAGACCAGGCTTCCTGAGCTGTTATGTTGGATACCACATTGAACTGAGGAGGAAGGCTCTCCATAAAGAAAGTTTTTCTCTTACTGTTGAGACACAGGATGGTTCAGCATTCCTTTTTCTTTAAAGTTGTTTATAGAGTTGAATGTCATCACCATTTTAAAAGCATTCTCTGATGCCCGAAGTATAATTGAAAATCTGCCGTATTTAATTTGATACATGGCAAAAAAGCGAGAAAGACTGGTGGGAATGGCTTGTGTTGTGCGCTTGTGGTGAGCACTTGGACAGCATTCCTGCTGTTCTATGCATAGCTTGTTCGATTCTGTTGACGCCTTTGTGAAGGAGACACCAGTGGTCCTCTCATCTTCTGCTGCACTGAGGGGGATCATGCAGTGTGCTCCTGGTCTCCCAGCCTCACACTGACTGTCAGCCTGCTGTCTACCCACAGCCTGTGTCCTTCACCAGTGATGATAGCATGGTTCAAAAAATGTTCAGCACAGCGCTGGGTAGGGAAAGACATACCCTGCTGGGGAAATAGACCTGGCTGGGCCAGTCATGTGGGACTAGCTGGGAGCAAAGTGGTTCCAAGCTTTTCCTGGTCTTACAGTCTGAGTGTCCACACAGCTGTGGGTCTCTGCAGTGTTGATCTGTGTAGATGAGGCCCACGCTGGCCATGCCTGGTGTGGTGCCCGTGTCCCTGTGATTGTGCTGCAGTGCTGCTGCTGGTGCTGCGCCCCTTTCTGAGTGGGGTCTGGAGGCTGGATGGTGGGGGGAGCTCCAGGTCAGTGCCGCACCTGGGCTCTTGTCTCTCTCTTGGAGCTGGGCTTTGTTTCCCTTTGGTAGCTGCAGGGGTGGAGTCAGGTAGAAGAGAGTTCTGTCTCAGGAGGCCATGAGCCACTGAAAAGGCCTGTGCACATCGGGAGCAAGAGGCTGAGGGACTGGGGGTTTCTGAGAGGAGCTCTCAGCCCAGAGTCCCTCTGGTGTGACTGCTCTTCAGATACAGCGATTTTGTGAGAAGGTAGCGGAGCTCCTAGTTGAGTTCTTGGATCAAATTTAGTGAAGATGAATTTATCAGAGTAGGTAGACATGACATTTATGCCATTTAGGTAAATGTGCATTCCTAGGGGCCCCACCCCACCCCCAGGTCGATTCTTGGTTTTTCTTTCATGTTTTCTTCATTTGAAGTGTTTTCTTGGCTTGGCAGTTTTCGGTTACAAAGAATATCTGCTTATTGTAGCAAATGAAAGATTGCGCAGCCTTACAGAGACAAGCTCGTCACCTCCTTGCTTTGGGAGGCCGGGGGACCCTGGAAGTGGGTCAGTTCACAAGCAGCTTCCAGGCTTGGTCGCAGTGATCTGACCCACAGGAGCTGAGGATTTGGCTTCGAGCTGCTCAGGAGTTGTACTCCAGGGTCACACTGCCCCCTACCTTCAGAAGTCAGAAAAAGGCAGTGTTTAAAAAAATTGGAGCAAGAAAATGTTGACAGCTAGATTTATGAATTGAAAAAGCACTGCTTAAAAATATTAGCAGATATTTACATCATGATTATTTATGTAAAATGGCAGTGTTAAGAATTGACTGAGGGGGCTGGGGATTTAGCTCAGTGGTTCCAGCGCCTGCCTCACAAGCGCAAGGTCCCAAGTTCGATCTCCAGTACCAAAAAAAAAAAAAAAAAAAAGAACTGACTGAGGGCCAGTGGTTAGAATTGCTGGAGTTGTGTGAAGTCTGGGTGCCACTTTGCTGGGTGTCTCTATATTGACCAAGCAGCACCACTTCCCCACTTAGGCTGAGCAGCCCTGATGGCCCAGCAGTGATTTCCTTTGTGCCCTCTTTCTGAGGCTTTTTTTTGGGGGGGGGGAGTACCAGGGATCGAACTCGGGACCTTGCGCTTGGGAGGCAGGCGCCGGAACCACTGAGCTAAATCCCTGGCCCGTTTCTGAGGCTTTTTGCTGTGACTCGCTTCTGGAGAGCAAAGGAAGTTGGCGTGGGTAGTTTGTGGCACTAGGGGCTCCCCTTCCCCGTGCCTTAGTCTTGTGTGACCCCTGCAGGAAGGACTGTGCACCCAAAGTCAAAGTGGCAGGGTTTTCGGGAGCGGCCCTCCCTTGTGTTCTGAGTTCCTGAGGGGTGGCAGCTGGTTGGCTGTTAAAATAATTCATGCCTGTCACCATCCGCCTTGCACCATTGGCTTCTGAAGCCCAGGTTCTTTCCAGTGATTGGCTTCATTCCCATCAGGTTTTAATAAAGGGAACAAAACGCAGCTCTCCAGGCACTCAGGCCATGTCCTTAAAGGTGTGGCTCTGTCGAGAGCACCCTAGGCCACCCTGAGTGGCTCTGAGGTGCGGTCCCACTCATCCCTGCCCGCAGAAGTGGAGACGCTGGGGCCTGTGGCTGTTTGGATGCCCTTCCTCTGCAGGAGGCTTTCACAGGCCTTGAGGCCAGGGTCCACGTTGGCGGTGTGAGATGCATTCAACTGTGTTTTGCACTGTTGCAGCCTCAGCTTGTCCTGGGCGGCTCTGCCCAGACAGCCTCACTCGGGACGGCCACAGCTGTTCAGACCGGGACGCCTCAGCGGACAGTCCCAGGGGCAGCCACCACCACCGCAGCTACCGCGGTAAGAGCCACTTCACCTCACAGGCCCTCCAAGGACAGCGGGGCCGTCACTCGCTGTGCGGCGGGCCCAGTCAGCTGTGCCAGGCGGCATGTGGTGTGCACAGGGGCCTGTGAAGAGTCTGGTGCCTGTGTGCCCTGTCCCTTCCTAGAGTGCTGCCTGGTGCAGAGGAGACCTGCAGCCCAAGGTGTGGAGAACTCGGGGCGTGGCCACCCCTCCCCAGCACCTCCCGAGGTGGGGTTGAGGGCAAGGGCTCCAGAGGTGGCAGGAAAGGCCAGGTCTTTCTGCTGGGGCTTCAGACCACAGAGATGCCCACAAGTGGCTGGAGCCCAGCGACCATGTGTGCAGAGGTCACCTTAGGCTGTATGGTGTCTGTAGCTGGTAGAGCAGCAGTGCCCTCCATTTGGAGCTGTGCTTCTGGGGGCTTCCCTGTGGGTGTACACATGTTCAGGCAAACTAGGGTCATACTTTGTAACTCTTTCTTCTTTGCTAAGTATTTTCTATTTGTTTATTTTTAGCTGTGGATCATAATTTAGTTTCTTTTATGTGGGCTTAGATTGGCATCCATCTGTCTTCATGGCAAGCCACATTAAGATAAATATGTTTATGGGCCAGGGCGTTAGCTCAGTGGCACCACACCTGCCTCGCAAGCACAAGGTACTGAGTTCGCTCCCAGGTACTGCCAAAAAAAAAAAACAGTTTATAGGTTCATCTTTACACACTTGTAGTCACTTACTTGGTTGCCCTCCTAGGAGTGGTGTTGCTGGGCCAAGTGACTTGTACACCTGGTGTTGGAGGTGGCTGGGCTGCACGGTAGAGAAGGCCTGCTGCTCGCTTCGGCAGCACATGTTCTAAAGTTAGAGCAAGGCCTGGTTTGCATCCTTCAGTAAAAAGTGTTTTTTTGAAAGAAGTTTAGAGGCAAAATTTATGTGTCACTTTTCTTGTGGTAGTAGGGATTGAACCCAGGACCTTTGCATGGAGCTGCACCCCTTTTTATTTATGAGACAGAGTCTTACAAATTGTCCAGACTGGTCTCAGGCTTGGAACTCTTCTGCCCTAGCTCCCAGACTGCTTGGATTGCAGGCACGCACCACTGTGCCTATCTTTTGCCTGTCTTACCCGCAAACATTTTAGTTTAACCAGAGGCTATGATGAAAATCTTTATGACTTCTTTTTAACTATTTCTTTTAATCCAGGAAACTATGGAAAACGTGAAGAAATGTAAAAATTTTTTGTCTACATTAATAAAACTGGCTTCATCTGGTAAACAGTCTACAGAGACAGCAGCTAATGTGAAAGAACTAGTACAGAATTTATTGGTAAGAGTTTGCATGAAATCTCCTTTGCCTCTGAGGACTCTGTCTGGTACGAGCTGCTGTAGCTGTGTGGCCTGTGTCAGCGGCAGGAAGGTCAGAGGAGGCAGTAGGGAGAGGGAGAGGTGTGCACACCTGCCAGCCTGCCCTGCCCATGGAGGCCACCCTCTCTCCTGAGTGTGGGTGTGCTGGGGGCTCGGCCTGGCTGCTGTGTGCAGGGTCAGCACCCTGACAGCTTCCCTGCTCCTTTACGCTGCAAGCCCTTCCCGATATAAACTGCTCCTTGTCTGGCTCATTTCCTCTCCACCTGCTGCAGCTCACCGCTCTTCAGCTGAGTCCGGCAGCCACCCCCAGAGTGCTATGCTCTTAAGGCCCTGGCAGACCCCAGACCTTCCTTATGTGACTCATTTGCTGTCCTGGATGCTGCCAGCTGCATCTTCTGACCTCAGCATCACTTAGCAGTGGGTAACCCTAAGTAAAAGTGGTCACATCAGGAGAGGCTTGTCTGCCTCTCGTGACGTTCCCAGGGCTAAGCAGTCTGACTGGACCTGCGTGGCTGGGTCCCGTGAGGGTGGCCCCTCCTCACGGTGCAGCAGGCTGCTTCTGTGCTCCGGTGGTAGAGCCAGCACCCTCCTCCTCCTCCAGGAGCCTTCTCAGTTACCCCTCTGTGCCTCTGGCCTGGAGGACTCCTGGTGGCTTCCTCCTCTCCTTACCCCACAGGTCCCAGGCCCCAGGTTTCTGCTCACATACGTGCTCTTGGCTGCCTACTTTTGCTTTTTCCTCTGTCACCTTATGCTCTGGCTCTGCTGCATGATCTTTCCTGGCCGAGCTCTGAGGTGCCTTGTACTCACAGCCCTGACTTTGATCATGAAGTTACTCTTAGATTGATGTGCCTGCCATTGAGTAGGTACCTGGAAAGCAGCGAGTGGTAACTGGCATTGAATAAGAAGCTGTGACAGAACCTAGATGTAGATGAGTCACGGCCCCCAGCTGCTGCACAGCAGTGTCCAGGTGAATGCCTGGCATGTGTGCACCTGGGAATCTGCATCTGTTACAGTGTGCAACATGCTGACTTTCCCATCTACCCTGTCAGAACTGCTAGACCAGAGTGATGCTCTGATGATAAGACTGTGTGCATGAAATTGTATTCATTGCAGAATGTCAATGTGGATTTTATTTTTAAGGATGGAAAAATTGAAGCAGAAGATTTCACTAGCAGGTTATACCGAGAACTTAATTCTTCACCTCAACCTTACCTTGTGCCTTTCCTGAAGGTAATTTAAAGCTCGTGGCACCTGTGACAGCAGTGGTGAGGCCCAGTCTAGGGGCCACAGGTGCCCCCAGTGTGTGTCCATGGCACCTGGCTGGGCAGGAAGCCTGTGGTGCCCTGGAACAGATTGCTCTTTCAAAGCAGCTTTTTTAATTAAGTTGAGCCCCGGTCTGGCCTCATGGTCCTGCCACAGAGGAGGGGTTGAGAGGGGCCTGTGCTCCGGGGTGGTCCACTCCCTAGTTGGGCTGGGGATTCTGAGTGTCCCATCATCTTTCTCATATGATCGTTGCTATCATCGTCACATCTTTAAGACTTTAGAAAATACTTTGTTTTCTTTTTTCTTAAAGCAAATTTTTGCCAGTTCTTACTAATGATCCAGTTTGGTGAGAATTGGGAAAGCTCAGGGATGGGTGGGTGGGTGTTGGGACCGACATCGAAGATGCTCCATGAGGATCTCGAGTCTGTTTCAGTGAGCTGGAGGACGGTCTGGAGTTTGAGAGAGGAAAGCCAATGAGCGCGCTGCCTTGATGTGTGTGTCTGTCTTCCCGCAGAGGAGCCTACCTGCCTTGAGACAGCTGACCCCCGACTCCGCAGCCTTCATCCAGCAGAGCCAGCAGCAGCAGCCGCCCGCCTCGCAGGCCACCACCACACTCACCGCCGTGGTGCTCAGCGGCTCGGTGCAGCGCACGGCCGGGAAGACGGCTGCCTCCGTGACCAGCGCCCTCCAGCCCCCCGTCATCAGCCTCACGCAGCCCACTCAGGTTGGCCCTGGCAAGCAGGTGCAGCCCCCGCTGCTGGTACGAAGGCGTGAGCCTCTGGTACGAAGGCGTGAGCCTCGCTGGTCTTCCACAGCCCGCCTGCTGTGTGGCGCTCCCGCCAGCCTCTGTGAATAACCAGCCAGGGCTCAGTGAGGCCTTTGCACCAGCCAGCAGGGGGGCTAGGAAGAAGCTCCCGTGTTCTCTTAAATAGTTAGAATACGTATGTGTGGCTGAGACCCTGCAGTTTTGTGTTTCACTGCTCAGTAAAACAAAGGCACCTTATGGGGCATTGACGTGTGTTTTGGCGAGTCTCTGAAGTGCGTGTTCTCTGAGTAGGCAGGTGACTCAGCCTGTGTTTGTGGCAGGAGATCGGGTAGAGTAGCTGATGGCAGCAGTGTGGTCTGGGAGGCGGTGGGGTGGGGCTGTAGGGGGTGACAGACAGTGCCCGTGTTGATGGTGACTTTCTGTTCTGCAGTCTCGATCGAGTTTGTGTTCTTCCACTGGAGGAAAGATGCCTTTGCTGTCCACCTTGTGCTCTGTGTACACTCCTGTGGCAGGCAGAGCAGGCCCACCAAGCGCAGGAAGGCAGCTGTTACAAATGCCAGCGGGGTTTTGGTCCCCAAAAAGTAGCTTTAAAAAGTGGAACAGTGCCGGCCGCTCATTTCTCACAGGCCATGCAGTGTGTCTGCCGATCGTGCTCTGGGAGTGAAGAGGCGGTCAGGGTGCACTAGGCTGCTTGCTCATCTGCTCGGTGAAAGTTTGACTTTGCATTGCCTTAATTGGTAGCGAGCAGAGCCACTTAAGGGGACGGCGAGAGGGCGGTATGTGTGGGGCGGGGCTGCAGGTCCGTGTGTGAAGTTAGGGTTTCCACTGTCCCTTTTGACACCGCAAGGGCAGGGTCACTGTGGCTGTGCTTTAACATGGTGTACGGACAGAGTGTCCTGTTCGGTACTCAGTGGGGCTCGTTTAACCCAGAAGGCAAGTTCTGCTGAAAGACCTTGCTCTTTGTTGGGAGGCTCTGGCTTCGGTGCTTGATTATATCAGCAACATTGGGAGCTTTCTTTCTGCAAACATGCTGTATTCAGCCCCTTCCTGGACTCTGTATGCCTGTGTGCCGCTGACAGACCTGTGGTGGGATCCGTCCCTGCCTCTGAGGGCTACATGGAAGCTGTCTGGGCTCACCCTGTCTAGCCTAACCGTTCGTCTGTGTTGTGCTGAGGAAATGGTTCGAGTGCTGGCCCCATCCCAGCCCTCTTGAGTGTCTTGTGATGTAGGGTGCACGCACCCACCTGGCACCTTTAAAGCTAGAAAGCGAGCTCCAGAAGACCCAGCCCCAAAGGCCTGTGGCAGGGCCACGCAGATCAGAGCTGTGTGGCTTTTGGCAAGGGCCACTTTGTTTTGGCCCCTGGGGGCAGGGTCTAGAGCACAGGCAGTGCTGCCTGCCTGCTCGTGGGCTCTGCTTTGTGCCCTGAGAAGGCAGGCTGGGTTCAGGGTCTCAGCTGTATGAGTGCTTGGCCCAGGCAGGGGTTATAGTATGTACTGGGGGAGTCATTTGGTTCTTATAAAAACTTAGAGGAAAGAGGAAAAAAAACCCTCTGACCTTTGGTCACCAGGGCACAGTGTCACTCTGCTGGCGGGTGGGGTGAGGTCTGGGCCCTGTTCACGGCCTGCTCCGGGACTGGCCTGGACCCCACCGCAGTCCAGGCAGTGGACATGCCTGGGGCTTCCTGTGCTGTGGCTTGGCGCGTCACCACCCTGCCTCATCCTTTCCAGGTTCTCTTGAGCCCTCATGTGGGGCAGCAGCCTATGGGCCAGGCTTCTTTGTGGCCCTAGGTCTTGTTGGACCTTCTTGCAGGGGTAGGGAACACGATGGGACAGAGAAAGGGAAGAGCCTGAGGTGCGGAATGGGCGTGGTGGCCTTTGGAAGGTGTGCTCACTTGCTTTGCTGCTCTGTCCCAGGTGATCCAGCAGCCCCCGAAGCCAGGAGCCCTGATCCGGCCCCCGCAGGTGACCTTGACGCAGACACCCATGGTCGCACTGCGGCAACCTCACAACCGGATCATGCTCACCACGTCTCAGCAGATCCAGCTGAACCAGCTGCAGCCCGGTGAGGGCCCAGGGCCACTGCCTGACTCCCCGGATATAGTCAGGGGATTGTGTTTCGTTTCATTGTGGCAAAATATCCATAACATAAAAGTCCCCACATTAACCATTTTAAGTAGATAGGTCAGTGACAACATTTCTAATGTGCAGCTGTCAGTACCAGTTTAAGGTTTCTGGAAACATTATTGTAGCTGCTTAGAAGGTGACCATTTTTCCTTTGGGCCTATAAAGCACTGAAGCAAGTTGTGCCTGTGGTACCAGCCTCAGTGGTCTCCACTGTCTTTTGCTTGGCAGTCCCTGTTGTGAAGCCCACCGCGTTACCTGGAACCAAAGCCCTTTCTACTGTTTCTGCACAAGCGGCTGCTGCACAGAAAAACAAGCTCAAGGAGCCTGGGGGAGGTTCGTTTCGGTAAGGACTGAGGCTGCGGTGCCCGGCAGCGGCAGCCGCACAGCCGTTCCCCTGCTTGGCTCTGACCGCACATCTGCACCAGTGTCAGCTGGGGAGGCTTCAGCCCTCAGCAGGAAGGAAAGAGGCTCAGCTGACTCCGTGTAAACTGAAGGGCGCAGCATAGCACTGCAGGCTCATTGCTGTTCATAACAGAATGCCTCGTGTGCTGTTGGCTCACCCTCAGCTCCAGAAGGGCCGGACACCGTCTTGAGTAGCCAGTCTGTGTGTCATCAGCAGGCCCAGACTTCTCATGCGACGTGCACTGGAGAGGCTGTGGCATTACCTTCATCACAACTGAGCAGTGGGCAGTGTGCACATTTCAGAAAATTTGGCGTGGCCTTTCCCTTCCAGACACTCACTCTTAAAGCTACCAGGCAAGGCAGGGCCATGTTGGGGAGCCACAGTGGCCAGAGTGGAATCGGGGCCCAGCAGGATGAGGAGCAGTCCAGCAAGAGCTTTGTCACTGAGTTGTGTGGGGAGGCAGTTAGGGCCCATGTACAAATTAGAAGTCGGTATGCCCAAGCTCCCGGGTACTGTAGCCCCTTCTTTCAAGGAGGGAGCAGAGGGGATAACCTAGAGCGAGGCGGTGGCCTTGGGTTAGGATTGGGCCCCTGGAGGCAAGCTTGGTAGCCGCAGGCAGAGTGTGAGCCCTTGCTTTGTCCGCCGGAAGAGCCTGGACATACACTCTCAAACCACAGAGAGAACAGATGTTCCTCAGAAAAGAAGCTGACGCTAGGGCTGGGATAAAGAAAGGGCAGGACAAGCCGAGGCTGCTTTGTTACATCAGAGCAGTGCTCAGGTTGAGGCCTGAGGGCCAGCTGGCCCCTCCTGTGTCCAGGCCGGGGTGCCAACGGGGCAGAGTGGCGCCATTGTGCTGTGCAAGGCGGAGCCACAAGCCTCTGTAAAGCCCGCCACTGGGTGACGCGGAGCTGCAGGAGGCCTGGGGCCTGTGCAGTGGCAGCATCTCCCCAAGACTCTGATTCCCTGCAGAGTCACCACACCACCCAGGGAGTGCTCAGTGACAAGCCCAGCTGCTGGAGGTGGCGGGGAGGCAGAGCCATGTATCTGGAGCCCCTCAGGCCAGGGTCAGGCCAGCAGGAGGGCATTCTGTGGACAGCTGCCTGTAACCTTCCAGGGCCAAGGGCACAGGGATCGCGTGGCTGAGGGTTGCTCCAGCACGGGAGACAGGAGATCGGGGTGTGCACCTCCTATGGAGGACATGCTGGGACAGTAGCTACCCAAGGCCGCTCTGAGGAAAGGCTGGTGGCGCGGGCTGCTGTGCAGGGCCTTTCTGTAGGCGCCCTTGTCCTGGGAGACAGGAAGTGTCCCGGTGGCAAGGCATTAGGTGTGCTCTTCTCCCCTGCTTCTGAAACCCCGGTGCCTCATGCAGAGAGCAGGACTGCTGGCTGCTCCTCTGGGATGATAGTTGCACAAGGGCTGGTCTGAGGAAGGAGGAAGGGCTGCGGGTTGCTGTGCAGGGCCTTTTCTGTAGGTGCCCTTGCGGAGGAAGACAGGTGATTGGTTATCAGGAGAAAAGCTCACTTTTCTGAAATGACCAGAGAAAGATTCTCTCTGCTGTCCTTCTACCTCATCTGAGTTTGTGATTAGTTTTGAAATAAGTTATGTGATTTTTCTTTTTTTTTTGAGATGCTTTCCCGTGGCTCAAGGCCCTCAAAACAATATGCACAGTGCTCTTGGCTTACATGGCAAGGCCTGGTCAGGTGTCCTGGTCTCCTGCAGGTGCAGGTGCACTGAGACACCACGCAAGGCTGCTGCTCAGACGGCTGTGCAGGGGCCTGAGCATGGGTGCCTGTTTCTGCAGGGGGCTCTGCTGTTCTTGTCACCACTGAGTCATACCCTTGGTGCTGTCCTGTCTGTGAATTCCTGCACGGCTCTGATGATCTTTTCCTCTTCTCTCCAGGGATGATGATGACATCAATGATGTCGCATCAATGGCTGGAGTGAACCTTTCAGAAGAAAGTGCAAGAATACTGGCCACAAACTCTGAACTGGTGGGCACCCTGACGCGGTCCTGTAAAGATGACACCTTCCTCCTCCCTGCACCTTTACAAAGAAGGATATTGGAGATAGGTCAGTCCGCACCTAGCAGCCACCACAAGGCCCTGTCCATTCCCCATTGCAGGGCCCTGACAGAGACGCAGCTCCACTGTGGGTGGATGGGCCGCCTTGTGCAGAGCAGCCCCTGGCGGATGGAAGGGAAGGCAGTGAAGTGGGGAGGAAGGAGATGCGAATGGCTCTGACGTACTCTGTTTGCCTAACCTCTAGGTAAAAAGCACGGCATAACGGAATTACATCCAGATGTAGTAAGTTATGTGTCCCATGCCACACAGCAAAGGCTACAGAATCTTGTAGAAAAAATATCTGAAACAGCTCAGCAAAAAAACTTCTCTTATAAGGTAATGGGGCCATTTTCCTGAGGAGAATGCGTTTCTGTTGTCAGTTCCTGATGTGAGGCTGTCTGGAAGCTGCCTGCCCTCCCCTGAGAGAGGGCGGAGGAGTCCCAGATGCCTTTCCTCTGTGCTTTTGAACTAGTTCTGTTCTGCCACGTGGGGTTCAGGGGCTGTGCAGAGCTGAACTAGGAGAGGAGGGCGGGGCCTGTGGGAGTGTACTTGGAAGAGCTTTTCAGCTGGAGGGTAAACCTGCCATCATTCATTCATTTGTTTTCAGTGTGGAGCTTGAACCCAGGCCCTTCACACTGAGCTACATCCTGGGCCCCTTTTATTCTTTGAGACAGGGTCTCGCTAAGTGGCCCAGGCTGGACTTAAACTTGTGATCTTCCTGCCTCAGCCTCCCAGAGTGCTGGGGTTATAGGTGTGCGAAACCCCCCCCCCCACTGGCCACTTACTGCCTGCCTTTTAGGTATAGTGGGTTTTTATTTTGGTTTTTTTGAAACAAAGTCTCTACATAGTTCAGGCTGGCCTTGCGCTCACTACTGTAGCCCAGGTGAGCCTTGAACTTGGGACCCTTCTGGCCTGGCCTCCTAAGTTTAGGGATTACAGGTGTGCAGCACCATGGGTGCCCGCCTTTAGAATTGTGGTGTCTTCTGCGCTTATTCAGCCCTAGGGTGTCCAGCTGGTGCTGGGCCCTGCTACTGGCTCAGCTGTGCCTGCTGTTCTGGGGGCTCCCAAGCCGGCGGGGGCTGCGCCAGGCGGGGCCTGCACCAGGCGGGGCCTGCTTGGGCTCTTGCCTTCAGAGCAGTGTTTGGAGAACTGTGCTCAGCCACTGTGCATTAGAAGTGCTTCTGCGTTACCACAGAGAAGTGCAAATGCTGCTTAAAAATACCACAGCACATCAGTGTGCGGAGTGGACCCTGGCTGGGGGCACTGTGCAGTGAGATGGGAGGAGGCCGGGTCTGCTCGCCGGTGGGGAGCTGGGCCGGGGCGCGGGAGGGGTCTGGCACAGGTTGTCCTGCTGTGGGAAGCAGGCCTGTCCTTCCCGGGTTCCTGAGTTTGTGACAGATAGCATTTTCACCTTTTTTATAGGATGACGACAGATACGAGCAGGCAAGTGATGTTCGGGCTCAGCTGAAATTTTTTGAACAACTCGATCAGATTGAAAAGCAGAGGAAAGATGAACAAGAGAGGGAAATCTTGATGCGGGCAGCAAAGGCAAGTGCCCACACTGCTCTTTGGGCCTCTTGCCCCTCCCAACACACTCACGCAGACAGTGGCCAAGCGCTGTTGTGGGCTGGAAGGGGACGCAGTTGTCAGTGAGCTGCAGAGAGAAGCCTGGATCACGCAGCATACTCTGAGTGCATGAGAGTGCGCGCTTGAACCGTGGTGCTTCAGATTCCTGACCCTCGCCCACCCCGGGTCCTGCCCACCTCAGTGCAGAGTGCATGTGGAATGAGTCCCTTTCTTCGTGCCAGGTTCCGTTGCCCTTTGATCTGGAACAGCTGGGCCAAGTTTGTCCCGTGTCACTGTCAGCTATCAGAGGAAAGTGTCATCCTGTGGGGAAGCTGGCCAGGACACAGTCACATGCTTCAGTGACGGCCAAGTGCAGGTCCCTCCCCCCTGCCCGAGGTGGCCCAGCCTCTGAGCCTGGAGCCCTGTGCCGCTCTGTCCCAGTTCACGCTTGTCATGTCATATCGCACCCGAGGCCTGTACTTGGTAGCCTTATGTCGAGGATTGTGTCTTAATTTCTTGTCATATCTGAATGATTCTCATTTTCTCAGTGCTCCCCCATGATGCCCAATCTAAGTATTCACCTTTTGGCTATAAGCATTAAAAAAAGTTAACGTGACCTAGATGGGAGAGATGAGTAAGATGTAAAGTGAGTAAGGGAACGTTTGTCAGGTGAAATACAGTGGGTCATTTATTTTCTTTTTCTACTTCTTTTTGAAATAGTCGCGATCCAGACAGGAAGATCCAGAACAATTACGGTTGAAGCAGAAGGCAAAAGAGGTAAGCTAAAAGTTTTAGTCCCAGGCTCTTCGCTGCCCACTTGCAGCTCATCGTCCCAGATGCCTGGCAGAAAAGAGCATGGCTGAGCACACCGTGGAGTTTCTGAACATGGGCGTTGATGTAGCTGTTTGAAATTTGCAAGGTTCAAATCATGCCAAGTCAAAGGTATTCTGTGCAGATAGTTTGTATTCTGTTTTTATATTTAGCAGTGACTTCTGTGGGGTTGGGATTTAGTCTTTATGTTTAAACTGGTTTTTATTTCCTGAGTGTTTTAAAGTGAACATTAATTGCTTTTAAAAATTCTTATTTTTCTGGTTACAGAATGTGCTCAATGTTAAAAAAGCCAAAACAGTAAAGAAGTTACAATTTAGAAAATTTCAGAAAGCCCCTTGATAGCTGCATATTACTTTTACCGTAAGTAACAACGTGCGAGAAACGATAGTCCTTGTTTCCTTTCTAACACAAAGATGCAGCAGCAGGAACTGGCACAGATGCGACAGCGGGATGCCAACCTCACGGCACTGGCGGCGATCGGGCCCAGGAAAAAGAGGAAAGTGGACTATGCAGGGCCGGGATCGGGAGCAGAGGTACAGCAGCAGCGCGGGGGTGAGGTCTGGAAGGGACCCGGGAGAGCATCCTAAGCTGCTTCCTCAGGTAGACGGACACACGTGAGAGTGTGCTCTACCCCTCCACACATTGTCTTGCCTTCTGTGGGGCATCTGTCTTGCATTTGAAAGTTGGCATTCGCATCAAGTTATTTGTGGGCTTCACAGGTTCTTTGGCTAAGGTTGTGTGACCTCCATAGTTTGCTGTGATGAGGTTCGGACTGACTTTGAACAGAATATGGGGTCACTGTCTCACTACTCTCACAAGTAACAGTGGGAGGGTCGCTTCCGGAGAACAGGTGGGAGGGAAAGGAGCTGTTCCCTGCATCCAGAGCTTTTTAGTTGCTTGTCTTGTTTGTTGTCATATTTCTTAAAACATCAACAGTTCTAAACCCAATCTTAATGTATTACCATTATTGTTATTATTATTATTGGTTTTTTGAGACAGTCTTACTGTGTAGCTCAGGCTGGCCTCAAACTCAGCAATCCTCCTGCTTCAGCCTCCTGAGTGCTGGAATGATGGATGTGCACCACCAGGCCTGGCTGCATTATTTTTGCTTTAAACTGTTAATTACTTATTGAAAAGTAACATTTAGGAAGAAGGAAAACAGTTTTCCATATTTACATACTTACATGGCATCTCTGGGGTCCTGTACCTTTCTGCAAACCCCCATTCCTGTCCACCATCACTTCCCTTTGACTTGAAAGATGCCTGTTGCATTTCCTGTCACACGAGTCTGCTTTTTTCTTGCAGAATTTTCAGGGTGTTGTCCCTCATCCTCTGGGGTCCCTCTAATTTTCATCCTTGTTTCCTGTCCACACACTCTCCCTTCTCCAGCTGTTGAGACTTTGAACCTCTACTCTGTGGAATTTGTTCTGTGTTTGAGTGTGCGTCTCTGAGTATTTGGCCTTTTCAGGTTTCTGAGCTTCTCAGACCTGGATGTCAGTGATTTGTGTCACATTTGGACATTCTGGTCATTATCTCTTCAAATTCTGTACTTTTTCTTCTCCAGTCTTTCTTCTGCTAGGCCTCCAATCACACATATCCTTAGCCCTGTTGATATTGCTGTTGCGGTCTTTGAACTTGTACTCACTCACTTCAGTATTGTTTCTCTCTGCTCTCAAAACTGGATGGTTTCTCCTGTTCTGTCTTCAGGTTCCTGACCAGATGGAGTTCTGCCCTTCCCTGTTGGCTGCTAAATTCTACTAAAGTTTACATTTGTTAATGTGTTTTTCAATTCTAAGGTTTCTGTTCTATTCTTTTTTAGTTTCTAAATCAGTAGCTGAGGTTCCTTGCCTGCCCATTTATTGAGACCATATTTTCCCATACTTTGTTTGGTACTGGGGAATCGAACTCAGGACCTTGGGCTTGTGAGTCAGGAGACAGAACCACTGACCTAAATCCCCGGCCCTCCCCATACTTTTTTGAGCATATTTATTAAAGCTGCTAAAGTTTTTTCAAGTCCAGAACCTGTGCCATCTCAGATCAGTTTCTGTTTCTGGCAGACTGTGTGAGGCATGCTGCCCCACATTGGGCACCAGTTACAGGGAATGGGAGAGGGAGGTCACCAAAAACCCCTGAAAACCCCCGCAGTGGGTCTCAGTCTCCTGTGTAACAAGCAAGAAGAGTAAGACAGAAACAAGACTTAGAACTGGGTCTTGGGCTGATCTGTGCTGCTCTGGGCAACAAAGACCAGGGCACCAAGGGCACCCAGTATTTATTGATTACAAGCATGGGGAGCACAGGATTTTTTGAAGACATCTAGCGGCACAGTGAAGCTTCTGGCAATAGCTGATGAGCAAGGGCCGGGGATGTAGCTCAGTGGTTCTGGTGCCTGCCTTGCAAGCGCAATGTCCTGAGTTCAATCCCTGGTACCAAAAAAAAAAAAAAAAAAGAAATAGCTGGTAAGTGAACAGGGCTATAGAGGAGGACGGCACTGCTTATCATGGAAAGAGCAAAGGGTGCTGGGTCTGGGTTGCAATTAATGAGCAACCTATCAGGTCAGTGAGAAGCCATAATTCAGGGGAAGAGATTTGATTGGAACCAAGTTGACCTCGGCTGGAAGTGAACTCAGCAGAGCCCTGCTACTTCATGGACTAGGACTTAAGTCTTGGTAGCAGCCATTAGCAAAGGAGCAATACTAGCCCAGCTCTGCTATCTGACATGCCCATTTGAGCCACGTTAAAGCTTCGGTCAGACTCCTAAGATAAAACAATATAGCCGAATTATGGAAAAGGAAGAAGCATGTAGCACTCTGTACAGCCTGCTAGTACTGGGCAGGGATGTCCACTGTATCTGTTGGCTGTTTCTTCCCCCTTGACTGTGGATCACATTTGATTCTGGTTACAGCGGGCAGTTCACTTAGTGCTGCTCACCCTGGGTTTGTGTGGGCTCCCTTCACTTGGTTAGGAAGGATCATGGAAAGGTCAGGGTATTTCTCAAGCCACCCTATCCTACCTGGACTTAATCTGCAAGCTCGTCTTCCTGTCTGATCTTGCTTAGGCTTTGCTGTATAGGGTCTTACTGTGGGGTGTGACCCGTTACTCCTAGGAGAGGCCTGATATGGACTTCACAACACATTCGTGATGGGGCTGTCGTCTGTGTCTCACTGCCAGGCAGCTCTTGGATTCAGTTGTTCTGCCAGCTTAAACCACCAGTGGTACGTGTGTGACTGTCACATCGAGTGGCTTATGCCGCTTCTCAGGGGTCTTTGATTACAGTAATGCAAAGAGGACCATTGGTTTAGCAGACCAGCTGTCATCATGTTACAGTTCCTTAGAACATTAAAATGGTGTAAAGAATTGTGATGTAGTTAACTTAGGGGACAGCAGTTGTAAATGCACATCATATACACCAGCGATGGGGTGCTTGTAAGATTTCCATGTTAAATTTAGAGAACTAGTTATTGATAAACTATTCACAAATATAAGTGAATTTCTTTTAATGAAATAAATTTGTTGTTCATTATAATAATTATTTTAATTGGTATGAATAGTATTTATATTTGGACAGTAATTATTGAGACTCTAGCAACTAACTTGATGTGGTCATTTATAGGCTTTTTATTAATTTTGTTAGTGGAAAGACTGATAAAGGTGATTAGATCTGTTTGTCCCCCATGGTACCAGCCGCCCAGTGGCATGGCCATGCCCGTACCATCATGGTTCAGCCCAGCGGGAGCGCCTTAAATGTAATTGATGGGTTCTGATCTATTGTTGCTTTTTTTTTTGGTACTGGGGATCGAACTCAGGTCCTTGCGCTTGTGCAGCAGGCGGCGAGACCACTGAGCTAAATCCCCGGCCCAGGTTTTGATCTATTGCAGTTGTCATTTTCATTGCAGTTCACAGTGTGCTGTCATTGGCCAGGGCAGCATCTTCAGGTTGGCTCCTGGGTCATGTCAGGACAGGATCCCAGGTCCTCACATCTGGGATGGTTCAGTGTTCATCATACACCTGTCCTGCTCCAGACCTCAAACCAGCCATTCCTTCAGAAAGAACTGGTTTCTTCTAGTGGGAAATGGCATTGGCAGACCATGGACTGGGCCTGGGGAGACTGGTTGTCACCAAAGGTTAGGCCTTTCCAGTGGACAGAGTTGGGAAATGTGTAAACATAAGACTTTGAGAGTTTCTGTGGATGTTTCCAGTTCAGGCAATTGTTCAGGGACACAGGGTTCCTTTGGGTCTTTGCTTCTCATGTGGAGTTCTCTGATTTCACCTCATTTCTAAGTTCTGCCAATTCTGGTTTATGTTGTTCTTTAGTGTCCTTTAGCCACGGGATATTGCCGTTTTGATCTGTTTCTGCCAGGAGCTTCCATACGCCCTCCACAGCCCTGACCTCAGGATTGTTTGTGTGGACGCTGGAGTGTGTCCCATGTGGCCCTTTCCCCTATCAGATAGGGTCCCGTGAGCTCCTGGGCTAGGGCCTAGTCCAGCCCCTCTGGCTTCTGTCTGGCTGACCCCTTTCTTTGCTTGTAAGTCTGCTCAGGCAGTGGTAAATCTAGCTGCCATCCTTTCCAATAATTGTTTTTTGTAGTGCTTGGGATGGAACCCAGGGCCTCATGCATGCTAGGCAGCCTCTCTACCATTGAACTAGCCCCTTCCTTGTATGCTGTACCCTAGCTGCCTTTCATATATTTGTTGTTTTGCTCAGTGTAACCAATTTCCCAGCCACTTTGGCTTTTGGGGTCCCTCTGTCAGCAGGAGAGAGTTATTGGAAAGGCCAACTTTTGAGGCAGGCATTGGAACCACTGAGCTACATCCCTGGCCCCCCTGTTGATTAACTTTTGACCTGAGTGTTAAAATACTCAGAATCAGGCCAGGGATGTAGCTCAGTGGGGCCACGCTTGCCTGGCAAGTGCAAAGCCCTGAATTTGATCCCCGGTACTGGGAAAAAAAATTCAGAGTCACTCCAAAGAATAGGAAAAAGTATGCATACTTCCAGCTAACAGGACTGACAGTGGAGTGAGGCTGGGAAGGGTGTAGGACAAATGGAGGACGCAGATGAGCAGGAAGATGTAGGTTGTTGAAGGAAGCTACCAAATGAAGAAGTCATGTCATTAAAGACTTCGGGTGAAGTTTTCTCATGGTCCTTGGACTTCTAGGAGTACCCAGAGTTTAAAAGAGTTTCTCTGCTAGGATATTTCTGTGGGATAGAAAGTTTTCTTGTCTGCTTTTAATCTGTATTTTGAACTTACAGAAAAGTTAAAATAGTACAGAGTTTCCAAATACCCCTCACTCTGTTCATGTAATGTTAAACATTGATGTGATGCTGTTCACTGAGGACCTTATTAGATTTTTTTGGATTTAATTTTTAAAAAATTGATAAGCTTTGTTCTTTAGAGCAGTTTTAGGTTCACATACAAATGAAGAGAGGGCACAGAGTTCCTGTGTGAGCCCCTGCACCCCGCCAAGGGTGCATCTGTGTTGCCCTGGATGGCGCTGGCTTCTTGGTGCCCTGGTGCGGATTCTGTGGGCTTAGATGTGCAACAGCTGGCAGCCACTGGCACCGTCATACAGAGCAGTCTCTCTGGCCCAGAGCTTCTCTGTGCTCCCTTCCCCTAGCACTTGGCGACCTCTCACGTTTTACTGCCGCCATAGTTGTGCACTTTTCCAGCGTGTCACTCAGCTGAGGGTCACAACACAGGTGGCCTCTTTCATTCAGCAGTGTGCACATAAGTTTCCTAATTTCCTTTCCATGGACTCCTGGCTTGTGCGTTCATTTTATTTTAGCATGGACTAATACTCCACTGTCTAGATGTACAGGTTCATCCATTCACCTACTGCAGGGTGTCTTGCTTGCTTCTACGGTTTGATAATTATGAATGAGGCTACTGTAGACACTGTGTGCTCACGGCTTTTCAGGGGCCTTGGTAATACCCAGGGGTCAGTACTGAGTCTTATGGCGGAGGATGTTCAGTTTGGTAAGACATGGTCCAGCCATCTTCCAAAACGCTGTGCGGAGGGAGGCAGGAGGATTGCTGTGAGTTCAGGGTCAGCCTGGGCTCCATAGCGAGACCCTGTCTCAAAAAACAAACAAAAAAGCCAAATGTCTGTGCCATTTTGCCTTCCTGCAGGGCGTGATGAGGATTCTTTGCGGTGGGTACTCATAGGTGTGCAGTGGTGTCTCTCTCACTGGTGCTTTGCATTTCCCTGATGACTGATGTGGAGCATCTTTTCACACGCGCATCCCCCTCTGTCGCCCAGGCCTTTTGGCTGCTTTTAAGATTGAGTTGTTTTCTTTTTTTTGGTACCAGGGATTGAACTCGGGTCCTTGTACTTGCTGGGCAGGCAGTGGAACCACTGAGCTAAATCCCCGGCCCTGGGCTGTTTTCTTATTGTTGAATTTCAAGAGTTCTTTGTGTACAGTCTTTTGGATGAGAGCCCTTTATCAGATAAGTCTTTTGCAAGTATTTTCATTGATGTCTTACCACCTAGGATCCCTCACGGGTTTGGTTGTCACATCTTTGTCCCTTCCACTCTTAATGGCTTCTAAGTCTTCCCTTGTTTTTCTTTAAATAGGTAAATTAGCTCATTTGTCTTTATTAATATTTGTGACACTGGGGATTGAACCCAAGGGCTCGTGTGTGCTAGACAAGTGCGCTCCCACTGAGCTACATTCCCAGTCTCACCAAGGTGGGCAGGCTGGCCTTGAACTCACAGGCCTCAGCCTCCTGAGTAGCTGGGATTCTGGCATGCAGAGCACCATGCTGGCTCTGAAACCTCCTTAACCTCCTGGCCATGGTCCCCTCTGTTCCCCCTAACTGGAGGCTGACGCAGGCTGCCTTTCCTGCTGCCCCCACAGTCCCGGTGTCCCAGGCTTCCTCTAGTCTCCTGGAGCCCCTGTCGGTAGCCTTGGTGTGGGGACAGCAGGGTGACTGGCTGTCACGCTGTGTCCGCGCTTCCTTCACTATGCTTGTTTTCGATGCTATTGCGTGCTGCCCTGCCTCATGTCCTGGTTTAAGGCTGGGCACCAGATTATTCCTTTGCCTTCCTGAGTTACTCTCTCCTTTCCCCTGTGGCGGAGCCGTCCAGACCGCCCTGCACCTGGGGCTCTTGCAGTGGGCAGGGCTTCCTCAGCCCAGTGTCACTGCTGTGCCTTCCGTGTGTGTAGGCTCAGGCCTCCTTCCCTTGCTTCTCTGCCTTCTATCCCTGTCAGCTTTTCCTGGTCTCATTTTCTTTCTAGGGTTTCCTGTCTTGTTTACTTTGTCTCTTTTTCCTGGGGCCTAGTAATTTACTCATCTAGAGGATAATTTTGTCTCTTTCTCCACATCTATCGAGTTCATTCAACTCTCATCTCAAGTCTTCCTGGGGTTTTTGTTTTCTAAATGTTTCCTAGGCTTGGGGCTTTTGATTCAAGATGATTTTTTGTCCTTCAGTGGGAAGTTAAGTATGTCTTCATGCAGAGTGTCGCCTCAGGGTTGTCCTCTGTTCTGTCAAAGTGGAACTTGCTCTCAGACTTTCTGCAGTGAGTGGCTCTCCTGGATTTGCTGGTCCGTCCAGTGTCTCTCTCTCTCATTCTCTCTCTCTCTCTCTCTCTCTCTCTGTGTGTGTGTGCGCGCGCGCGCCTGCACCCCGCTTGGGCATTTGGGTGCCTGTGATGTCGTGGCGCCCTCTCCTGGCAGCATTGTGAAGTCCAGGCTGCCAAGTTTGCTCGCAGCACTGGACTTGCAGAACCCTAACTTCTTTTGCTTCTCCCTCCCTCCTTCACCACACAGCCGTCAAGGGCTCTCCTAGGGACATTTCAGTTTCCCTCTGCACACTCCTCAGGTCTGGCGCCGGGACCCTTTCCTGCAGCCTGTGCTGGTGCCCTGTGTGTGCCCCAGCTTCCCAGGGTGCCTCTGCACCTCACTGCCTGCTGCCTCACTTGAATTCAGCAGTGTCTGGCGGTACCCTGCTGGGGAGAGTGGTGGCTCTTCCTCCCTTCGTGAGGTCATTTTGGACGTGGGCATCCCCGAGGCCTGTGTGATGGCCAGGCCCCTGTGCACGTCTTCCCCTCATTGCTCTCGGTTGTGAGAGGATAGTAGGCAGCCGGTGCCATCGTCAGCCTCTTGAGGTGATGCCGTTTCTTTAGCTGAGTTTTGAGTGCTTTCGTAGCTCTTGAAAGGTCACACAGATGCTCTGAGGGTGTGGAGCTCTCGCAGAGGTGGGGGGCAGCTCCAGGCAGGCTGCTCCGGCACCCCTGTCCTGGGTGCCACTGACCTGAACTGCTCCTCAGGCAGGGGCAGTCCATGCAGGCGAGGACTCTTGACACCCTGGAGAGCTCCCATCACTGCTTGTGGGTATGGGTTCCAGCGTGGTGCTCCCCAGGGCTGTGGCAGGGTGGCGGGATGCCCGTGGAAGGAGATTCTTTTGGTCTGGTTTTCGCTCCGGTCTGTGGCAGGTCAGACTTACTGGGTCAAGTTAGATGCCTTTTGCTTAACCCTTCCAGGGCGAGTGGTCACGGCAGCCCTGCACAGAGTGGCACAGGCTCAGGGTGTGTTCCATCCTGTGTCCCCAGTCACTTTCCCAGAGAGAACTGCCTGTCCTTCAGCCCTGAAGACCGTGGGCCCTGAGCTGCACTTGCTGGCATCTGGGTTGCAGCTGGTGGTGGTGTTTGTGCCGGGGCCTCTCTCATCTCAGGTTTGTTTTGGGCTGTTGCTACATAGCAGGCCACGTGCAGAGGCAGCAGAGGCAGGGCAGCATCGCTCACCCTCAACCCTCAGCCTTTCTGCTGGGCCCCCATGGCCACGAGGGCTTTGGGTGAGCGGGAGTGTGTGTGTGTGTGTGTGTGTGTGTGTATGTGTGTGCGTGCCCTGCCACACTCCTCCAGCAGTCTGTGGGCGACTGTTCCCACCTCGGCAGGTCCTGGGCTGTGTGTTAGGTTTGCTCACCGTGACCAGGACACCCACAAGCTCTGTGGTCGGATTTGGGGACAGTGACTGCCAGCCCCTTCTTGGGGCAGAGTACAGCCATGTGGTCAGAGTGATTGCAGTACCAAGTAGGACACTGTGAGCATGCACCTATGTTTTTTGTAACTTGAGAGAAATTTATTTGTGTTTGTGAAAACCCACAGAGCCATGGGGATCTGTGGCTTATAAACATGCAGTGGCCATCTCCATCCACCCCCCCCCTTCCCCCCACCCGAGCCTGACACAGAAAGGGCAAGCACCAGGCTGCACATGGCTGGGCAGAGCTTGCTGTACCCTGGGCTGGTGCTGACACTGGCTCTTCAGCGAGTTTTGGGCACCAATTTTGATATTATTTATCTTGATTCTGACTTTTAGCATCCCTTAAATTTTGAGCCTGAGGCGAACACCCTGCCCTCATGTCAACTTTGGTTTCGGCCACTGATCCTGAAAGTAGAGACATGAAATACAGCCCATTCTGCTGGCAGCTCATGGATGCCCGCCTGCTGCCCGGGTGGAGTCTCCTGGGGCCTGCCCACGTGCCCCGCTGCAACTGCCTGAGCTTCCTTTCACCACCTCCTGGTTGAGCAGATGGGTTTGTAACTGGCAGCAAGAGTGGAAGCCACATCTGTAAACGGAGGCCGGGGTAGAGCCTAGCCCGGTCAGCATGCTGAGGAGGCCCTGCCGCTCCGGTGCCTGTGCAGTCTGACGTCCTCCGGACCCCGGGGAAAAGAGGCCGCCTTCCTCCCACTGCGCTGTCGCCGGCCCCCTTCCCTCCTGGCTTTTTTTCTTCCAGAAACTGGCTTATAGCTGTGTCCAGAGCATCAGGTGCCCCTCGGGAGAAGCCCACACTTCTGCCGGCTGGGCTGTGGCCCCGGGTGGCTTCGTGGAGATGAACTGTTTCCTTCGTCCCTTCTGACTGCTTATTCTCACCCCAGCCTTCCAAGGGGCTCAGCCTGTCTCTGCGCAAAATGTGCTCTGCAGAGGCTGTCCGGGAGTCTGAAGGACGCTGCCGAGAAAGCCCTAGGAGCTCGCTCACACAAGAGGAAGTGGCCATGAAGGTGGTGTGGCGGGAGACCACTGACGACTGACTGCCCAGGCTGGCCGCTCAGAGTGAGCGCACCTCTGCTCCGCCTGTCAGGCGCATAAGGAAGCGGCCCCAGTCCGCACCTTCCCCGCTCCGCACCGGCGCCCGCCGTGTGCCCACAGGGTGGATGCAGCGGGACAGACCTCCGTCCGGCCTCATCTGTCTGTCGCTGGCGGCCGTGGGCTCCTGCAGCGAGCGCTCGCTCCTCACTTCCTCAAGGGTGGTTGTTACGTCAGCTCCTTAAGCCCTGACAGAGAACGCACAGGAAAAGTGTCGCTGCCATGTGTGCTCCTGGACAGCCAGCCGCAGGCCCTATCGCCACCGGGACACAGGCACTAGTTCCCTCTGCCACATGGAAGCGTGAGCCGCCGTTGGGACTCCGGGACGGACGTGGTGATGTGATAGAGCCACAGACCCTGCTGCCTAGCCATGACCCTGCATTCCGCACGTCCGGCCCCAGCAGCTCCGCCCTCAGTGGCAGGAAGGCATCCAGCTGGCTTGCGGGATGGCCGCCTGCCTCGGGGCTGGGTATCTGTGCAGTGGGGTCACTGTTGTAACCGCCGAGCAGTGGGCCTCCACAGCTGGCCGCCAGTCCGCCCAGCCCAGGAGTTGAGACCTAGTGTCCTTACTGGCCACGCAGGGATGACACAGCCAGGTGTGGATCGGGCATGGGCCTCGGTCTCCTCACCTGAGCCCTCGGGCAGCCTTGCTGGTCACACAGAGGTCGGCCGGCTGCACACCCCGGAGTTGTCCAGCTGCTTACCTGGGGCGTGAGCCCCCGCTTTGTCTGCCCGCGTGTCCAGGCCAGAGTGTGAGCTGTGTGGGGCCTCGAAGGGTGGTGGTCTGAGTGTGCCCTAGAGTGGGGGCCTGCTGCCCTCGCCCCGCTAGGGACTCGGACCACACACCAGCCCAAGCCGTAGCCTGTTGGAAGGAGCCTGTGCCATGCCAGCTTCCTCCAGAATCGGGGTCCTTGGGACACATTTGGGGGACACTTGAGTTGCCCCTTCCTTCCCTACTTTCTGCAGCCCACCTCTGAGCGCCACTAATGCAACTGTCTTCTCCTTTCTCGTCACCAGGGCTCGGGCCCAGGCGCGGCAGTCCCAGGCAGCTCCGGCGTGGCAACCCCCAGACAGTTCACGCGGCAAAGAATCACGCGGGTCAACCTCAGGGACCTCATATTTTGTTTAGAAAATGAGCGCGAGACAAGCCATTCACTGTTGCTCTACAAAGCATTCCTTAAGTGACACAGGAGGAGCACGGTGTTTTTGACGAGACGCCTGGGGACATTTTTATATATTTGCAGATTACGCCTTTTTGTAAGAAGCAAATGGGATATTGTTTAAAAACAGCCACTTCTTTACAATGGAACAGTTTTATATTCCCGTTTCTAAATCAGCTCAGTGTGGAAGAAAACCTGTTTCTGCAGCAGAGAGAATACAGAGGCCTGTGGATACTCCTAAAGGACAACTAAACCCGAGCTCATCCTTGATTGAGTGGCCTTCTTGCCAAACAAGCCATATATAAAGACTGATGGAATCGCTTAGCAAATAACTCGCTGCGCTCTGTCACCGTGTAGCAGTTTCTACCTTATTTGTGCGTTTTGGTTTAGTTGAGCCTAACTTACTGCGTAGGTGTGTGTCTGCAGCCGATGACCTCCTTTCACTTATTTTATTTTTGTAATAGTCAGTTGGCAAAGCAAACTGATTTTTAGACTATTTATCTCCCTTCCTTCCCCTCCCCTCCCCTCAAAACTCTCCAGGAACACACAGTTCATTGCAGCTCCGTCACCTTGGAGGGTGACCGCATTTCTGCTCGGTGGAGGCTGGGAGTCCAGCCGGGGCGGGCTCCTCTGAATGTGCTCAGCATCTGTACAAATGCATTTTGTTTGCTACAGTTTGTGAAGCTGTAAAGTTAAGAGAAATGAGAACCTTTTCAGCATAAATATATTTTACTTGCACTGTGTTTTTTAGCTACAAGTGAAAACTTAGATTAAATAAAATCAGAGTTGAGAAGAATCATCAAGAGACTGTTTCTCAGTGTGAATCAAGTGTTGAAAAATGGTTGGTGTATTTTGTCAGTAATTGTACATAACTTTTGGCACATAACATAAAATGGCTATGTAAACTATAATTATTTTGCTAAGAGACTGTATGCAAGCTGTGGGCCAACTTTACAGACGCCCAGAGCAAAGCCCCTTCTTTGTACCTATTTTTTTATTACAAATATACTAATTGGTTCTTTATATTTTCAGAGGTTATTGTATTAAATTGTCTATTGATAGTACTTTTATGATTGTAAATACTTCGGCTTTCTCCGTGTGAATTCTCACATTAGACTTTAATTCGCGCGTGTGAACTGAACACTGATCAGTATTTTTTATCAACACCTGAGAACTGTTACACCTTTTATTTTATCTTTTAGAAAATCCCTGTCTTTCCATTTTTTCATGTAAATTTTGCACAGTTACTTGTTCATATGTAAATATTTTACTTTCAAAAAATGAAGTTTTTAATTGCTATTGTTTTATAGAGGATTGAAAGAAAATTAACTCCTTTATTAAAAGCAAATTTATCTGTATATGTTTTGCCGGTTTTCCGTTTCCTCCTCAGTGATTCTGTCAGAGACTAGCGGTGGGCCTGCCAGTGTCTGTGCCTGAAGCCCGTGGATCTGGTGGAAGTGACTTTTGGGGCGGCGGGGGGGGGGGGGCTTGTTCTTAGTCCTGGGGGCCCAGTGCCTCCCTTCTGCCTGGGGCAGTGGTGGGGTTCTGCTGTGTGTGCAACCCCCTGGCTATAGCTGAGCTGGGGGCAGGGGAAGGAGAGGGAGGAGGCAGGGGAAGGCCCTGGGGCACGCGTGCCATGCGTGCAAACACGCGTACACGTGCCCTGGGTGGGTGAAGAGGCAGCCCCACCCTAGCATGGACCCGAGGTGGATGGAGGTGGGGTCTCCGTCAGTGTTACAGGTCGGCCTTGGTGCGTTGCAGTCCTGACAGGATGCACGTCGAGGCCAGGCCAACACCTAGTCTGTGGGGCGCAGTGCCTGTCTAGCACTCTAGTCACCCGGCATTATGTGGCATTATTCGAGCTGGTTGCAGCTCCCACCCTCCCTGGGCTCAATGCCCTGCATTGTAGGCTGCCTCACTTCTGCATCACACCGCAAAGCACTGCTCCCACTTGCGTTCCCGTTGTCCTGGTCTGGGGCTGCTACCAGGAAGAGCCACAGACTAGGGGCCTTGGACAGTGGAATCCTTGTCGCACAGTCCTGGGGCTGAGATCCAGGTGTGGGGAGGGTGGGCTTCTGAGCCTGTGAGGGAGGCTGCTGCTTCTGGGCGCTGGCTGGCTCTCATGGTGTTCCCAGAAAAGCAGAAGCAGCACCTGTGTGTGCCCTCCCTCCAGCCAGCAGTCCTTGTGTCAGATTTCCCCTTCCTGTCAGGACGCGCTGTACTGTCGGGGCCTGCAGCAGTGACCTGAAAGGTCAGTTTGGTCATCTCTGTAGAAGCAGCCCCCACCATAGCTTTTGGGAGGAAGCGTGGTTCAACCTGTAGCACCTGTGATGTTGAATGATGGATGAGTAGACCCTGATTTTGAGGTCTGGGGCAGGAAGTTGTAGAGGATGCGCTTTCCCGTGTTCCGCTCCTGAATGTGCCCAAGAGACTGACTCTAAGCCGTGCTCATCTGTTCCAGCTGCAACCGACACTTGGCTTTCTCTACCTACTTGGTCTGAAGTAAACTAGTCCTCTCAGTAAAGCTTTGCAAGTGTGGTTGATTTTATTTCGGCCTCCCTCACAGGGACACAGTGCCAGGGCCAGGCCCCATGCCCACTGGGGCTCCCATGGCAGTGGTGTCGCCATGGAGCACCACTGCAGGGTTGTTCATGGCGGTTTGTTCTTGGCACCACCGATGGCATTGCATGTCCACCACTGCACAGCAGGTATTGTCCTTAGTTTGCTGTTCGTGTGGCTCAGGGCAGAGCCACTGTAGTGCTCCCCTGGGGGCAGGTCAGGGGTGTGACATGGACATCTGCTCTCACCACATCACCCCCAAGTGCCTGATGAGGCCAAAGCGTGAGTGAGGAAACGGGAGGAGTTCGGAGAGGAAGAAGCCGGAGCAAGAGTTCATAGTGAATGGCTGATGCAGGGAAACCCGGTGAATCTAGGAGCACCGTCCTGGAAGTGCTGGTGAGCTCAGTAAGACCACAGGATGCAAGGCCAGGAGCCAAATTACTTGAAAATTCTGCATCCTTGCAACAATTAGAACAGTAAAAAAAGGTACCATTTACAGTAGCAACAAAACAACAAATACCTGGAATACATTTAATGAAAGATGTGTAAGATCCTCACCTGGGAATTGGAGAAACCGAAGAAGACCTGGACAGAGAAACACACTGTGCTCACAGTGTGCTCACAGGAAGGCTCGAGACAGGAGCGAAGTTCCATCCTGTTTAGAGACTTGGCACAATGTTCGTGGGAACCAACAGTCTTTGGGGAAAGTGGGCGCCCGGCTTCCTGCTGACAGCCCCCAGGACAGGACTTCGGGGTGTGGGTGGGTGGGTGGGTCCATCAGTGGTGAGGGATGGAGCAGAGGTCAGCCGCTGACCGAGATGTCACTGTTATGGGACAGAGGAAGGTGGCCACCTGCCGTGGGCCTTGGGGAAGCACAAGCCTTGAGTTTGTCCTCATGAGTCTGGTGGGTGTTATGGACTTGGATGTGCAAAGTGAATGGTACAGCTGTAGAGGGAAAGGTGGGGCTAGAGCACCCAGAGCCCGGGAGCCTCCTGGCAGGCAGAAGAGGTCAGCTGGGGACTTGGGCTGCAGTGCCCAGTCGCTGGAGGTAGGAGCAGAGGTGGGAGGACCGGGTGTGTCCTGGCAGTGAGGCCCAGAGCAGTTGGTCCGGGTGGCACAGGTGGAGGGGTGACCATCAGACCTGGCGGGGGAGCGCTTGGAGCGGTGCTGGGCTGTGAAATGTGGGGCCCCGTGGCGGTCCTTAGCCTCAGGGAGCCTGGTGCAGTGAGGCACAGCTGTGGAGTCAGTTACCTGGAGGCTGAGGCAGGAAGATTGTAAGTTTGTTCAGCCCTGGGCAGCTTGGGGAGACTGTCTCAAAAGCCACCCCCGGACTGAACTGCTGTGCTCGACCAGGCAGGGGCCCGGACGCGGACCTTCCCAGCTGCTTCACTCGCAGCGACTGCAGCAGCCATAGCCGCAGGCCAGGACCACAGCAAGAGTTCACCTTCGGGGAGACAGAAGACCCCGCCTCCCTCCAGAAGTGAGTTCCCTAGGGCTTTGGGTGCTCTGTGCACCGAGGGCGCCACAGAGCAGTGATGCGGAGGAAAGGGAACTGCCAGTCAGGGTCACGGTCACGGCCGGCGTGTGCCTGGGGACGGAGGAAACGTGGAGCGATGACGTTCACGCCTAGGAGCGGTGCAGGTCTCACAGTGTGCGGGGTGCCACGGCAGCCGGTTTACACTACAGCTCCGCGCAGTTCGCATCCGCTGTGCCTCACAGCTGCAGAAGGCCAGGCCCAGGGGAAGAGTCGGGGCAGTGGCTGGGGCCAGAGCCCAGTTTGGCAGCCCTGGGGTTGGGTGGGATGTGGGGTGTGGGCCCCCAGGTCTGACTTCAGTGTGGGGGAGCAGAGTGGAGCTGGTGTCAGTGAGAGACTGCAGGGAGGGCGGGCGGGCACCGTCGAAAGGGTTTGGTCCTAGGGTGCTGGGGACAGCGAGGTGGTAGGGAGAGGGAGGAGAGGGCCAGGGGGAGGCAGTCTGAACGGCTGGCAGAGGGTGCAGGCCTGCTCTTCCCAGCAAGGCTTTGCTGGGCCTGGGTCCTCACTGGGAGCTGGAGGAACAAGAAGCCACAGAGGTGCCGTGTCCTCCCCAGGTGTGACCCAACGCCTCCGGGCAGCCTCTGACCCTGCCCGAATCTTCCCCTGGGGCTCCTGATGGCACCAGCTCCAGGGAGCCCTTCTTCCCTCTGCACCAGGCCACCCACCTCCCGATCAGCCCTAGTGCTCAGAGCTTCTCCCAGCCTGGCGCTGGGGGTCCCTGGGCTGCCTCAGGAGCTCGAGGGAGGGACCCAGTGATGGGTACGGGGTGCTGCACTTCCCTGCCTGGGCGTGCAGTACCACGGGGCACACTGGGCAGCTGCTGCCCAGCCAGCTGGCTTATACCACCTCTGGTGTGGATGGTTGATCACCGGCACAGGCTGCGGGTGGTGCAGTCCCAGCTGGCCAGTGTCGTCTGCCTGGAGGTTTCAGAGGAGAGAGCTGCACACACTTGGAGCCTGGTGGTTTTGTCTCAGTCACCCATGGCCACTGTGGCCACTGTGCAGGGAGAGTGAGGCTGTACAGAAGCAGAGAGCTGCCAACAGTCTTGATGGCATTTGTGGGGCGCCTGGCCCAGCAGTACCTGAAGGCTCAGCCCCGGTGCGGTGCTGGGGCCAGGGGGCCAAGGAAGTTCACTCATCCACTCAGCTCTGCCTGAGAACTGGCTCCCAGGACTTGGGCGATGAAGGGAAGCTCCCAACACTGCAGCCTTCCTGGAAAGAGAACCTCACCAAGCCCTCACTGCCCTCCTGCCTCCCCCTCCTCCTCCTCCTCCTCCTCCCCTCCCCTCCCCTCCCCCCCCTCCTCCTCAGAGGAACTGCGATCCCTGGGGAGGAGCTGGCCCTGGAGGGCGTCAGACCTGGGGCAGCGAGTGCCGCTCTCTCCTGCTGCCTGGGGGTCATAGCAGGAGGAAGTCCCCATGTCTCTGCTCAGACTTCCTCTTGCTAGGTTCCAGGTGGCTTCTGGCCCTGGCCCCTGGTTCCCGGGTGAGGCAGGGCTCAGGCCCTCCTCCGAGCCTCAGTTTCCAGTCTCCGAAGTGGTGGTGGCAGTGCTGTCCAGCTCAGGATGGCTGATGGTGGACATAGAGCACCGGCACCCCACCTGGGGCCTAAGGAGCAGCAGGTGGAGGCTGTGGGACTGGACCTGGCCCACACACACAGAGAAGGCAAGGGGGCCTGGGCGCCTAGTGTGGGCGTCATGGCTGCCCTGAGCTCTCAGTACCCAGGGCAGCTGCACGTGGGCCAGGAAAGGCCCAGAGGTCTGTGGAGGTGGCTGGATAGGGATGGTGTGTGCAGATGGGACCCCACCTACCTCCCTGGCCACCTGTCAGACCCTCAGTGACACCACTGCAGAGTGAGGGAATCCACCGGACACCCAGAGGAGCCCCAGCCCCAGCCCAGAGCCCCAAGCAGTGGCAGTAACCTGTGCTGATCCACGGGGGCTGCCATGTGCCCAGCCCGCGGGGTGAGAGTGGAGGACATAAATTCGCACACAGTGCACTGGACAGCATGGCTGTGCACCTGAGCCCCTGGACGCAATAGGAGAATCTGGGGGAGGGAGGGAAGCAGCCTGGCCTCAGGGACCGGACCTCTTTCCTTCACTGCCATGGACTAGAGGTTGACAACCCGAGGACCTGTGTGGATGCAGCAGGCAGGGCCACCACCCCAGCCTGGACCCGTGGTGCCCAAGGGATCTGACTTCCCAGAGAGCAGACTCTGCCAAGGACACAAAGAACCACAAGAGCAGAGCAGGTAATGAACTGCCAGGAGGCCCCACAGGAAGGAGCCCGAGTCTCTCTCATGCTGGGTCCGTGGACAGCTGGCCGCAGTGTCTGCGAGAGGCATGGGGCAAGTACAGGAGGCCAGTTCTCGGGAGGAGCCGCAAAGCCAGACCGGGTCGCCCCAGCGTGCGGCAGGTCTGCAGGCCCCTCCTCACCTGCCTCAAGGGGAACATGAATGTTCTCAGTGCCCTGGAATCTTTTAGGATCTTTCAGTTTCATTTAGGAATTTGATTTTGATGGCATTGGATCTTCAGATGGTTTTAAGGAGGGCTGACATTTTATAATACCTAGTTTTCCACACCCAGAACATGGTATAATTTTCATTTATTTAGATCTTTTAAAAATTTTACCCAATAATTTCCTGGGACTTGGCAGGTGTAGGGCTGGCATGGCTTTACTTAACTGTTTCTGAATATTGGGATGCCGTTGTAGGTGGTGTCGTCTTGGTCCATTTTCTGTTGCTGTAATGCAGTACCCTGACCGAGTAACTTAGAAAGCAGAGTTTAGCTCAAGTGCACTAGCAGGGCTTGGGTATGTGCTCGGTGCCTGGTGAAGGCCTCCTGTGGCATCATAGCAGGGTAAGGGCAGCACAGGGGAGGCAGAGGCCTTAGCAGACAGCTCACTTTTACAGCAAAGGCACTTCCTGACCCATGGATTCGCACGTGCATCTGTCCATCATGGGGGTCACCCTCACGGCCCAGTCACCTCCCAAATGTCACACTTCCACATACCATTAACATATGGCTTTGGGGACAATGTTTCCAACACATGAAGTTGGGGGGACACATTCAGCCCATAGCAGGTGTGTCTGTAAAATTCCGTATTTGTGCTGGTACACACAGAGGCTCCGTTGGTTTGTGAGTATGTTGGCTTTGTGCCTGTGACCTTGTGAATGCTTCTGACTAATAGACTATCAGTTCTTGAGAACTTCCTGTGCACATGGCCGTGCCATCTGTGGGAGCTGCAGTGTTACTCCTCTCTTCCAGCTGTATGTCTCTTACCTCTTTGTCTTGCTGCCCTGCACTGGCTAGGACTCTAGCCACGATGCCGAGGAGCATGACAGCAGCTGCTTCCTTCCCGTCTGCAGGGAGTCACTCAGTGCCTCCCCACTCCGACCCCCTGCTTCAGTGGACGGCTGTGGTCCTCTCCGTGGACTCCAGAGCCTGCTGAGCTTTCCCGAGCATGGCATGTTTGTCCAGACACTTGTGCTACCCTGGGGCAGACAGTCTGGCAGAGGCTACCTTGGCCCCACCCCTCTCTGAGGGTGTCTTGCCTGGAGGTGCAACCCCTTGGCTCCTCATGAGTTGGAGCAGCATCGAGTCTCTCTCTGAGTGGGAGCAGGAACCAGATCCATTTGTCAGTAGCCTGAGCCGTGGACTGTGGTGTTTCTGCTCCCAAAGTGGCACCTTTCCCAGGACTGTCCTCTTTGGTCATTTTGGGGGCCTGGTGTATTTGAATCTCTGTTGCCTGGAGTCAGCCTCCTGTCCCTTTGGACACTGTTCTTTGCTACCTGATGTTCAATGTGTCAAAAACTGGCTTCGTTTTGTTAGCCAATCTTTTGGTGTCTGAAGCAGGAGAATAAACCCCGTTCCTGTCACCACATCTGGGCCAGGACCACAAGTCTGAGCACCTTGCATTCACAGGCTTGGCATCGTGTCAGCAGCGTCAGGTCTTCCCTGGAAGGCTTCGGGAGCGCCGTGCTAGGTCAAGTCTTCTAGAGTCCACATGGAGGTCCCTCTACTTTTTTCCAAGGTTTGGATTTTTCCCCCACTTTTATGAATTCACTAGGAATTTGCTTCTGTGTATGGGGTGAGCACTGGTCCAGCTTCGCTGTCTTGCACAGGATAGATGTTTCAGCAGTGACTCGAGTATGTCCCCAGTGGCTCATGTGCTGGAAACGTGATCCTTTGTGTGGCAGTGTTGGGACGGGATGGGGCTTACAGAGGTGGGGCCACAGGGAGGCGGAGGGCGGCCTGGCTGCTTCTGAGAGGGGGTTGCTGGGAAGGCCCCTCCCCGCTCCCCAGCGCCCAGCTTGCCATGGGATCTCTGCCACTGCACACACTCCTGCCGAGACACCCACCGGAAAGCCTTCGCCAGAGGCCAAACCACAGGCCTGTCCAACCTTGGACTTTTTCATCCTCTAAAACTGTGAGCTAAGTAAGTCCCCCACCCGGCTCTAGCACTGGGGATTGAACCCAGGGCTTTCACACTGAGTTACATCCTCAGTGCTTTCTAAACTTTTTTTTTTTTTGTACCGGGCATCAAACTTGGGACCTTGCACTTGTGAGGCAGGCACTGGAATCACTGAGTTAAATCCCCGGCCCACTTTTAAAATTTTTTTTTTTTGCACTTTATTAAATTCTTTTATTGGTACATTGTAGGTATACAACACAATTACATTTCTCATTGAGAATTGTACCTTTATGTAATGCATCTTGGTTCTTAACTTTTTAAATTTTTTGACACAGGATCTCACTAAGTCACCCAGGTTGGGCTTAATCGTTGGATCCTGCTCCTTCACTCAGTCTTACAGTGCTGGGACTGTAGGTATATGCCACCACACCAAGCTCTACACCTCTTCTCTTAAAAACAGGCTAGTACAACCAGTGCCCTTCATTAAATCACCCTTCTAAACTGAAATGTTACCTTGGTTATGTGTAAACTTCTCAGACACACTGGGATCTGCCCGGGTATGCGACTGACAGGCTAGTCTCCTAGGTCGAACTGTGCTACC
The DNA here is from genome assembly GCF_053883595.1 of Heterocephalus glaber. Taxonomy (NCBI): domain Eukaryota; kingdom Metazoa; phylum Chordata; class Mammalia; order Rodentia; family Bathyergidae; genus Heterocephalus; species Heterocephalus glaber. The sequence goes on from NW_028258410.1 coordinate 8,962,287, forward strand.
CAAAAACATGGGTTCAGTTCTTGCTTCCAGTATGTCTGAATGTGACTTTATTTGGAAATAGGGTCTGCATAGATGGGATGGAGTGAAGATGAAGTCATAGTGGATTACGTATGGTGTACCCTAAATCCAATGGCCAGTGCCTTTTTTTTTTGGTACCAGGGATCGAACTCGGGTCCTTGCGCGTGCGCAGCAGGCAGTGAAACCACTGAGCTAAATCCCTGGCCCGCCAGTGCCTTTATAAGAAGAGGAGAGGAGGCAGAGAGGCACAGGGGAGGAGGAGGAATGAGGTTGGGTCTATAAGCTAAGGGGAGCCAAAGTCTGCCAGCATCTGTCCAAAGCCGAGAGAAAAACACGGACAGCCTTCCCCACAGCCTCCAGAGGGAGCCCAGCCCTTCCTGTGCCTGGATTTTGACTTCTGGCCTCCAGAACTCTGAGACAAGGAAGGCCTGTGGTTTTAAACCACCAACTTGTGACACACTAAGACATCTGGAGAGAAAGCTGCTCAAGAGGAGTAGCGGAACAGCCCTGAGAGCTCACCCAAGCCGCCAGAAGTCAAGAGTGTCCTAATTCATGGGGCGCTGGATGTAGTGTCCCGAAGGGTTTTCCGCAGAATGAGGAACTGATGATCTCTAGAATAAACACCTGATAAAGCTTAGAAGCAAGATCCCAAAAGATCAGACTGTTTAAGTAACTTAATTGTATCCTACAGCAAAACTCAAGAATAGTTATAGGAATACAAAAATATCCAGCACCCCAAGTGGGTAAAAGTCACAGTGTCTGGCATCCAGTCAAAGATTCCTAGGAATGTAAAGAAGCCCACAAAGAAGAGGAAAGCCAGTCAGTTGGAAGTGACCTAGAAATGTGATAGATAATGGAAGTGGTAACTGAACAAGTCAACACAGCTAGTATGTGTATTTCATGTTGGAGAAGGTGGAGAAAGGACTGAATGAGCAGAGACAAATAATATATAAATGAGTCCAGACAAGCCTGCTCAAGATGAGAACTGTAGTCTTTTTTTTTTGAGGTTGGGAAATTTTAATTGAAAATTTAATTGGAACTGCCCACTTCAACAACACACTCGGTTAAATACAAAGGTGACATCCATCAGCAAGAAAAGACATTGAGCCCAAATTTTCTCAAATTATAAATTTTCCTCCAAAAGAACAATCAGTATTAGTATAATCCCTATTATCCCATCTCAGTCTTAGAATATGCCTGAATGACCTGCAGTTCTTACATTTCCATCCTGGCTATAAGCAAGATGTTTACTCTGTTTTGTGTTCCAAAGGAAGAAATTATGTAGAACAATCTCTTGTAGATATATTTGTGTGTTTACATATGTGTGTGTCCTCCTCTATGTGAAATTGGTTACACTGTAGTCAACATACTGAATACTATAAGTACATCTTACTACTTTCAAATCCAACTTTAAATTTTTAAAAATAACATCAATATATTATTATCATCATAATGTATGTTGCCACAGGTATGTATATTTAATAAAGTATCATTTAGCAAAAGGTCATTTTATTTTTTATTTTTATTTTTTGTATATCCTTTTATTGGTACGTTTGAATGAATGAATGTCATTATATTGTAGATATGCACCTTTACATACTCTCTTGGTTCTTATTTTTTCTCCCTTCCCCTGCCTTCCTTTCAACCCTTCCATCCCTCCCTATTTACAAAGACTTTGTTTCCATTTTTTCCTTTTCTCATATTAATCCCATTCCCTTCTTTCCTTTCCCCTACCCCTCCCACTTCCCCTTCCCCTTTGCCCCTTTTCTTCCTATTTCACGTTATCTATTATACCTTTTAGTCCTTATTTACACTTTCAGTTTCTCACACTAGAGAAACTATTAGGTATTTTACACGTGTGTCCTATTTATTTCACATAAGAGTATTGCCTCAATGTGCATCCATTTAGCTCTAAATGTCTGTAATTTCTTATTTTTGATGGCTGAGTACTCCATTTTATTAAAAATCCCACATTTTCTTGATCGAGTCTCCAGTTGATGGGCACTTGGGCTGTTTCCAAGTTTTAGCTATTACAAACTGTGCTGCTATGAACATGGGTGCACATAAGAGAACTATGGTCTTTAATATGGTGAGATGGATGGTTAGAGACTGCAGAAAGAAAGGGTAGAGGATTTACCAATACAGCATGGGAATCATCTTGAGATACCACACACAGGGTGTGACAATTAACTCTTGATTAGTCAATTTTATTGGATTAAGAAAGGCCCAGTAGGTTAGTAAAGCACATTCCTGGGTAGGTCATGGAGGTTTACCTTGAGTACTACAGTGGACTCTGGAGTTAGAACAGACCTGACATACAAATAACTTGGGTTATGACTGGAATTTTAGTTTTAACTTAGAAACAAAGTCTTGAGTTACGACCTAAGTGCTGGCCACTTGTGCTTCCAGGTGGTCTCAGCTACAGATTTAACCCTTAAAGAGTTCTGGAAGGAACATCCTTTGCCGTGTGGGGTTAATTGAGAAATCCAGGGTCAGTGTCTCTCTAAGCACCCTGAAGATCTGCCTGGAAGAAAGTGTGGCCTAAAATCACACAGGAGAGAGACTTTGGAGGCAATTGACCAACTTGAGTTACAATCAGCTCTCAGGAATACATTGAATTTGTAAGTCAAGGGTCCACCGTATACAGGATCGCTTGTCAGTTTCTCTCTGGCATTACTGCCCTGCTTCTGTTTAGCCTATTTTGCCCTGCTCCTATTTTGCCTTATTTTACCTTAGTTCATAAGCAGACTTGCCCTGTTATGCACTTCTGTCATGATATTTCTGCCTTGAAGCCAGCCAGCCAGCCATGGCTTGAATCCCCTGAACCATGAGCTGAGTTAAACCTCTCCTCCTTTAAGTTGTGGGTGTCAAATATCATACACCAGGAATGGAAAAGCAGTTATGTAAAACTGGTACAAAGAGTGTTATGACTACCTGACCTTGTAGTTTAGAAGCTTTTGGAAGTGGCTTGCAGGAAGTGTTTGGAAAGATTTAGAGAAGCAGTCCAGAGAAGCCCTAGAGTGCTGTAAGCAGAACCTTATAAGCAATTCTGGTCAAAGCTCAGAAGAGCAGAATGCTGATAAGAATGTAGACAGTAAAGGCCAGGCTCAAGATAGTCAATTTAGCAAAAGGACTCCATTGGAAATTGGACTAGAGGTCATGAGTGTTACTCTCTGACAGCAGATTTATTTTCTGCCCATGTCCCGACACTCTGCAGGAGACTGACATTAAGGGCAGTGAACTAATTGATCTGGCAGATGAAATTTCAAAGCAGCTCAACATTCAGGCTGTGGCACGTGTACTGCTGGCTACTTTAACCAGATTTGTAGTAAGAATGGGTAGCAAAAGGCAGAGCAGAAAAATTTTAAGAATGTAAATTTTAGCCGGGAGGAAGCCATCTATAAGGTTGAGTCAAAGAAGGTGGCTGCTAAAGGGATTAACATAATTAAAAGGAAACTAAATACTCATCTCAGGAATTAGCAAAGTCTTACTTGTCACAGGCTTAAAGGTGTAAAAGTGTCAACTTTTCACTTGAGAAGAGAGTCCAGTATGATGCCTGAGGGCCTTCTCGAAATTGTTCCCTAGGATTTATTTCACTGTGCTCATCCATTCAGGCACTCAGAGGCCATTACAGCCATGGCCCAAGTGGGCCTAATTACTGCTTCTGCTGACAGAGAAGCTTAGCATCATCCAAGTGATGCTGGTTTTACTGGCATGTAGAATGCAAGAGTTGTGGAGCCTCATCCAGATTCCAAAGGAAGGCCTGGCAGGCCAGGCAACAAGCCCCTGAAAGGGGAGTCCATGAAACTGTGGAAGTGAAGTCAATGACGTTGTGGAAACCCCACGAATTTGGAGATGCAGGAATGTGAAATATCTGCCAAGGAAAGCTGAAAGCAGTGAGTGGAGCCAGCCTGAGAGAGATAGGCCATGTGGGCTGCTACTGGCATGGCCATAAGGCTGGGCCACCCAAGCCCTTTGGAATGCACATTTTACCACCATGTATTCCAGATGCTAGATATGGACTTACAGGATTTAATGTTTGCCCTGCTAGGTTTCATTCTTGTGTTGGTCCAATTCTTGTCGATCCTCCTTTTCCTTTTAGAAAGGAAATGTTTACCCTATACTGTTGTACCTTGAGATTATGTAACTTGTTTTTTATTTTTACAGAGGTTCACAGCTAAGAGTTTGCCTTGAGTCTTTAAAGAAACTTGGACTTTTGAAAAGTGCTTGGACTGTTGAGGCTTTGAGGAAGGGGTTATTGTGTTTCTAGTTACATGCTGGTTGTTTCATGTTAGGTGGAATTATGAACTTGGTATTTTCTTTATTTGGAGATTAAGTATGGTTAAAGGAGATGTGTTTGGGTGTAAAGTTGCCAAGGGGTAGATTATGTTGTTAAACCTGATTTGTGAACTTCTTTGGATTAAGAAAGGCCTAGTAGATTAGCAAATCATACTCCAGGGTGTGTCTGGGTGGGTCCTGGAGGCATGACTTTGGGTACTGTTTATGGTCCCTAGCCAGTTTTTCTCCTGTACTGTGTCTCTACTCTGCTTCCCAGCTACCACGAACTGCTTAGACTTGCTGCACCATGCCCTTCCATCATGATGTTCCTGCCTTGGAGCAAAGTGACCATCGACTGAATCCTCTGAACTGTGACTCAAATTACTACATCCCAGTAATGGGAAAGCTGACTACTAGACAAGGAAAAAGGAGAACCCCTGAGTATGGACAGGCTGTGTGGGGATAACTCCAAGTGAGCTAATATGTATATAGTGGAAGTTCTCAGGAGAGGAAGAGCAGAAAAACATTTGAATAGTGGCTGAAATTTTTCCAAGTTTGATGAAATGTAACAAGCTCAGTGAAACTCAAACACAAGACTCATGAAATACACATCAAAGTACATAAAAATCCAATAGCTTAAAAAAATCTTTTTTTTTTTTTTTTGGTAATGGGGATCGAACTTAGGACCTTGTGCTTTTGAGGTAGGCTTGGTGCCACTGAGCTAAATGCCTGGCCCAAAAAAGAAAATCTTGCTGGGCATGATGGTACACACTTGTAATCCTAGGTACTTGGGAGGCTGAGGTAGGAAGATCTCAAGTGTAAGGCCAGTTTGAGCAATTTGGTAAGTCCCTGTTTCAAAAAAAAAAAAAAATATATATATATATATATTTAGTTGGTTGGTTGGTTGTTTGAGACAAGGTCTTGTTTAGATTGGCCTCAAATCATGACAATCCTCCTGCCTCAGCCTCCTAAGATTCTAAGTGAGCACCACCATACTCAGCTTTTTAAAAAATTTTAAAAATGGATCAGGCTGTAGTGCTTCCTTGCACAAGGCTCTGTTTTCAGTCCTTGTACTGATAAAAAAAAAAAAAAAGAAGGGAAGAAAGAAAAAAGAAATCTTTAAGGAACAAACATAAGGATAATGGAAGATTTTTGTTGGAAACTATACTAGAAAATAGTGGTGGAACATCTTTGAAGTACCTACAAAAACTACTCAGCCTAAATTATTTATCTAAATTTTTTACCTTTAAAAAAGTGACAAGACTTCCAGGAAGATGGTGGAGTGGTGAGCAGCAGAGAAAGAACCTCTCCAGGATTTGGTGTCCTGACATTGGAATACAATGTCGTGAGGAGAAGGAGGGAAGTGGGCCCCTGGAACCCCAGAAGGATCTGAGTTGAGAATTGAAGTCCATGGGGAGAACCGAAAGAGAGACTTCGATGAGAAAGAGAGAGGTGGCAAATGGCACTGTGTCCTAGAGTCCGGACTCACAGTGTAGGAGGGTAGGTCACATCTGCAGACACAGTGATTACTGGTGACCCCACGGGCCTCCATGGAGAAAGGCACCAGTGGAATGGAGCAGTGGACACAGCAGACTGCAGTGGCTGGTGAGTTATTCAGGTTCAGATGTCCCCCAGGAGAGGGTGATGGGCTGGTAGCCATCTTGGAGAGGGGTCAGCCAAGCTCGGAAGGCAGAACAGCTGCGGGCTGGCTCCCTCTAGTGGCTCCTGGTGTCTCGGTGAGGGTGCCAAGTTCAAACTGGCAGGAGGTCAGGGGGCAGAGTTCAAGCTGCAGGAGGCACACAGACCATGGCAGGCTCAACAGGTCCTGTCCCAGCCTCATAGCCAGAAACCAACCCAAGCTTTGGTGGAACGAAGGGTCCAGGCTTGCTGGGATTGCTGGGATTATCATCTACAGGCTTGTTGGGATTAAACAACTTGGACCTGGACTCTGTCTGCCTGTGTTGTCTACCAGTGGCAGCAGAGACATGCCTTGAATTGAACTTTCTATTCCTTTTTTTCCTTCTTTTCTGGTTTTCATTCTTGTTCTTTTATTTTTTCTTGATTCTTTGTTCTTGTTTTCACATGAGTATGAACATGGTTTCTAGTTTTTTTTGCTGTGGTTGTTCGGTTCTGTTCTCGTTTTTATTTCTTCCTTTTCTCTTTCACGCCTGTCTTCTTCACCAGTTTCCCAAAGTTTGTGTGATCTTCCATTGTCCTCCAGCCTTGCTTCTAAACTGTCTTCTTCTATTTGTCTATTTTCCCCTGAACCCCTTAAATCTCCCCTTAGGGTAAAATCACCATATTGAGGGCTTATTTATTGCATACAATTTTCTAGTTTGTTTTAGATTGTGTTACATAACCACAAATCTAGTTCAGATGGTTAAATGTGGCAAATTAATAGTTACCACAGTTTGTCATTTTCTAGGCTGTGTTTGATGCTATTGTTATTGCTGATTGTACTACTTTAGCCAAGGTGACGTAATTGTGCTAATCAGTTGTTCTTCCTGGTATACCAAGACTGAGATTGCCTTAAGGTCTTAAAAAATACTATCGGCCAGGACCGGGGATTTAGCTCAATGGCACCGTGCCTCCCTCAAAAGCACAAGGTCCTGGGTTCAATCCCCAGTATTAAAAAAAACAAAAAAAAAACAACTATAGGCCACTGCCAAAGAACCATGTGTTGGGCCAAGTAAGCAGAAGCTTCTCATCCCCAATAAATTGAAGAGGTAGGACTTTGCTACAGACTCAAAACCCAAAAACCAGCTATACTTGGAAGACACCTCTGAGCAGTAGTTGTTTCCTAAGGGTTCTGAACACTGGCAATAAAGCTACTCGCCATGAGCATTCTACAAGCATCAACCCAGGAGTTAAACTAAAAAAGGTGACAGACTTTCAGAAATGCAAAATTTGAAAGAATTCATCAGACCTCCACCGCAACAAATGTTAAAATTATCTTAAGTATTAAGTAGTTTTAAAGCAAACCCTTCAGGCTAAAGGAGAATTAACCAAATAGATACAAAGAAATGAAGAACTGACCACAGAAAGGGCAACTGTTAGCTGAATGTAAAGATGAACATTTATGTGAGACAGTGGATTTCAAAAGGGAAGTTACTAAAAAACATGTACAGATGGTAGTGAGCACATGAACAGTTGCTCAGTATCATTGGTCAGTAATGAAATACAAGTTAAAGCCACCGAATTGAACAGACCAAGTATTGGGAAAGACGTGTGTGATTATTAATCCTGACGGACAACTGGTGAATGAGAAACACTTCTGGTGTGTCTGTGGGTGTTTGCAGAGACCATTGACATGTGGAACACAAACTGGGGAGGGAGACCTGCTTTGAATGTGGATGAGACCATCCAATAGGCTGGGGGACTGGGTGGAACAAAAACGGAAGGAGGAGAAAACCTGCCAGCACATTCCCATATTTTCTCCACCCCTCCAACCTGGTTGTCAAGGACGTGAGCAATTTCCCTTCATCACACCCCTCCACCATGATGTTTCCGCCTCACCCCTGGACTCACCTCAAGACCACCATGGAACCAGTTGGCCATGGACTGAAACCTCTGAAACCGTGAGCCCAGGTGAACCTTTCCTCCTGTAAGTTGAACATTCGTAGCAGCTTTATTTCTAAGATCCCCAATCTGGGAACGACCACATCCCATCAGTGTGTGAGTAGATGAAACAGAGTTCAGTGCATATACACAGTTGAAAGTTATTTGGTAGTAAGAGATGGAATGAACTGCTGTGCGCACCAACAGGCAGATCGGAGTCGTGTTGAGAGAGGCCAGGCTCCAAGGGCTCTGCCTGTGTGGTTCTGTCCACATGGAAGTCTGGGAATGTGGAGCTAGGGCAACTGTGAACACAGCATTGGTCCCAGGGGTAGGTGGAATGACTGGAGAAGGCACAGGGAGGCTGGTGTGGGATGACAGAAATGTGCTCATGTGTTGTACACAGCTGTCAGAACTCATCCGATTATATTTACAGCTAGTAAATTTTGTAGATAAGAAAATATCTCAAGTACAGCTGATTTGAAACAAGCACAGCAAAGAGGGGCCCAGAAAAAAGCGTGTGAATGGAGCTGTCCTGCTAGGCTCTGGCTCTGTGCAGGGCAGCTGGGTGACTGCTGGGGACATCACGGAAAGGCGTCCTGTCTGTTGGATCTGGACAGAGCCCTCGAGCATCCTGGGTCCGCTGGCTCAGGAGTGCCCCAGCCCGGACTCGGCCTGGCTGTCACACTCGCAGCCGCATGGGGCACGAAGGCCAGTGCCCCAGCCAGGCAGGGCCCCCTGTGGCCTCCATGGCCGGGAAGGGCTGAACCAGTGAATGCAGTCAGGGCTGACACAAGGTCTCAGCAGCTGCGTGGAACAAGCTTCGTTGGCTGATGGTTTTCCTGAGCGGTCACCTGGCCAGGCGTCAGTTTCCATCGCAGCGTATTGACAGCAGGATTATGCCCATGCTCTCCCGTGTGCCCGTGCCCCTGCAGGCTGGTGCTGGCTCAGCAGGGAATGGTTCTGGGCTGATGGCAGCTGGGGAGCCGGGAGTGGGCCTCTGGTTCCTGTGGCGTGGCCTGGAGGCCCCTGCCACTGCTGCCCCTGCCCCCTTCCCTCATGACTCAGAGATGCCCTACAAAGGGGTAGGGTCTCGTTCCTGCCCTGGGACTTGGCTTTGGCCTGTGGGTGTTTGTGGGTGGGAGGGCCCTGAACGGGGAGGGCCCTGGGACAGGGCTGCTGGCTCTTGTCTCTGCCATCGGGTGAGGTGCTGGGGCCTGGGCTGCCTGGCACGGACAGGTTGAGGGAACGGGCGGCGCGGGTCAGCTCCCCGATGCATGGCTGCATGGCTGGGGCCTGCCCACCCCAGACGCATAAGCCGAATAGATGCTGACTGCTTGTCATCATGCTTCCTGCTTGTTTCATAATAACTTAGATAAAATGTATTGATGTCAAATGAAAACAAAACAGAGCCCCAAATGGACTCTTCTGAAACAGGAGACAGTGGGCAGAGGGCAACGTGCCTTCCCTTCCCATGGAGTTCGCCTGTGAGCGGGAGCTGGGTGCTGTTGGCTTGTGACACTTGTCTCCGTATGGCGGCTCCGAGGCAGGAGCTGACGTCCGACTGCTGGAGAGGCATAATGAGCGTGTCCTGCTGGGCAGCAGCCTGCAGAGGTGGGTGCTGCCCAGTGCCGGCCTGGACGGGGGAGGGGCCTGCCCCCGGATGCCCTGAGCCCTGCCCCGAGCTGACGTGTGGCACACGGTGGGTGTTTTTAAATTTAATTTTGAGGGGTGGTGTTTGCGTCTGCATACAGTAAATGGGACAGTTGCCAAAGTGTTTCCTGGGAGAGCCCCCTGGCGGAGAGAGCCGAGGCCCCTGGGGGCTGGAGACCAGGGCAGGGGTGGCAGGGAGGGGAGAGTTTGGCCACAGCCTCTCCCACCCACGTGCCCAAGGCCTCCACTTTCCTTGGAGAATCTGGCCATGGAGGGGGGGATGTGTGTGGATTTGTGTGGCTTTAACATATCTTGACTTAAAAACATTGACAGGGTCTCATTATGTAATTTAGGCTAGATTGGAACTCACGTGTAGCCCAGGCTGGCCTTGAATTCACGGTGATCCTCCTGCCTCAGCCTCCTGAGAGCTGGGATTATGGGGATGTGCCACTGTGCCCGCCCAACTTTTTTAATGTTGGAAGTTGTGGTTGGCTGAAAAATGATCCCTGAAGCACATCAGGTCCTAACCCCTAGAACTGTGAATGTGGTCTCATTTAGAGGTAGGGTCATCAGATGGAATCAAGTCAAAGGTCTCAGAGTGAGGTAGGTCATCCCGGAGGAGGAGCCATGGGGCCCAGCACCCCTCGAGAAGCGCTCTTGCGCAGGAGGTAAGGGAGGGAGGGAGACGGTGAGGCGAAAGTGGAGGCAGACGCTGGGTGGAGCTGCAGGAGGGCGCGGGGTGCGCCCTGGACTCCCCAAATTCCCCATTGCGGTCTCTAGTCTTAAGCCACCCCACTGGGCACTTGTTCCAACAGCCCAGGACACTGCAGCAGGTCATCTGGCGCTGTGTCCGAGGCTGGACCGGTCTTTGGCTTCAACCCTCCTGGACAGCCTCTTGAGCCCCGCTGCCCTGGCCATCATTCCTACATCCGGCTCAGTCTTGGGAGGCTGCCGCTCCTTCCTCTTGAGCCGTGGTGACACATGAAACAGAGCTGGCCTTGTCCTCAGGCTGCCCAGGAGGCCTTTGGGGCCGGTTCCTGTCCCAGGCTGGGGAGGGAGGATTTCTACTCACTGATGCTACCCTGCCCCTGCCTCCTTGCTGACCCAGGCTGACCAGGGCCTGACCCCACCTCCTCCTCAGCTGCTCCACCCGTCTGGCCATCTTATTTCCATGGTGACCATTCCAGAAATTTAAAATGAAGGAAAAGGACAAACAGGTGGAGGCACCGCACAAGTGTGCTTCCCGGCCTGCGGGCCCCCTTTCCTGGCTGGTTGCTTAGTCCAGGAGCCACCCGTGCAAGAGACCTACCTGTGGGAGTTTTTCTACCCCTGCCCTTGTTACCCAGCATCCTTCCTAGTGTCTTTGATGGCTTCCTGAGGGGACTGAGTACAAGATTGTACAAGCACCCTCCTCCATGGGGCGCCTGCCCCTGCCCCTGCCTTCCAGGTGGGCACATGTCCCAGCAGCCATGTCGCAGCCTGAGGCGGGCGTGTAACCAGCAGGGCCAGCCAGAGCGGTATGCGGTGCCTTTCTGTAACAGTGTGCAGCTTGGGAACCAGGCTGGGGTCCCGGGGGCTCCCTGGTGGTGTGTGAGGACAGAGTGACAGGGCGGGTGTGGAGAGGAGCCAACTGGCCTGAGCCTGGTCCGAGGTCCACACCACCCTGGCCTCTACCCAGCCATCAAGCACTGTTTCCAATCAAGCCAGGCAGTGTTGCTTCTCCGAAAGTAGTGGGTGCGAAGCCCCTCCTGAGCCAGTTTCTACATCTGTGTAGTGAGCCTGCTACCCTCCTGGCAGAGCTGGAAGGCCCAGGTCCAGCCCAGCAGTTGCCCTGCAGAAGGCACTCAGCCAGGGGGGCTCTCGAGGACCCCCAAGACCACACACACACACACACACACGCGTGCGCGTGTGTGTGCGCGCGGCAAGCTCTGTGCATCGCACACAGGGCACTCTATGTACCATGCACACCACACATGCACTGCACCGTGTGCACTGCTTTCCCTGCACTGTGCCCCACAGGTACTGTCCAGTTGGTACACATGGTACGCTGTGCACACCACCCAGGCTGTGTGCTCAGTGATGGGAGTATGCCCTAGGGGGCTAGGCATGGAACTCGGAGACCTCTGGGTCCCTGCCTGCTCCCTGCAAACCCTTGAAGTGCTCACCTGCCTTCACCCAGTTTCTCTTCATCCTCCCAGCTTGGCCCTGCACAGGTGTTGGCCTGCAGAGTGAGGGGACTTGGCCCAGGTCTCAAGCCCAGAGGGGCAGAGGAGGAACAGGATGGCCAGGCTCTGGCCAGGAACTCACTGCAACCTGGACTGTACCACCCACACAGGGATGGGGCCTCACCTGGGATGTGGGTCCCTGCCCGCCGCCCTCCCCAGAACAGTGACATCCACTGCTTCAGCTGCCAAGTTTAGAGCACCTTTCCCCCCCTTGTACTGAGCCCAGGACCTTCACCCTCAGCTATGTCCCAGCCCTTTTAAAATATTTTGAGACAAGATCTTGCTTAGGCTGGGCTTGAACTTGCCATCCTCCTGTCTCATCCCAGAGTGTGGGGATCATAGGCTTGCAGCACCATTCCTGGCTTTGGGACACATTCTTTATGCACCAATGGAGAATTCATATAACTCTTCACTTGGGCTTTTTAAAAAAGCGTATTATGAAGAAAAAAAGAGGAAGGTTGTTTTCAATGAAAGGAGAAGGAAAAGGCGCTGCTGTAAAACCCCTGAGGTCTGCGATAGGATCCTGGGTTAGGAAGCTGGGGAGACGTGGGGCAGCCGGGCAGTGGGCGGGTGAGCGTGAGCGGATCCTGAGGCCCAGTCATTGGCTGGTGCGTTGTGTCTTGTGGTGATGCTGGGAGAGGACGCTTGAGGTGTTAGCCTGCAAGATTCAGATTCTCCGGTGCTCACATGGCTTCACAGAAGCACACGCAGAACTGAGGGAGTGACTGTAAGAGAGTCAGCCCTGGGCTAATCTGAGCCACAGGAGCAGCCGGGGTATGGTCCATCAGACTGACCTGCTGCTTTTTGGCTTGGCATGTTTCAGTTACAGAGCAGAGGTTTTGCTCACGTGGGCTCTCTGCAGCTTCCCCTCAAAGTTGCTGTGCACTCTGGGCCCTGCAGCAGGGGCTCCCCGCACACCTGCCCTGGACTCCCTCTGCTGGGCTCCTCAGCCAGAGGCCCGGCAGCCCAAGGGTCAGCACCTTGGACAGCGCCAAGCCCAGGGTGCGCGCCTCTGCGCGTGCTTGCCTGGGTGTGTGAGTCAGTGAGGATGCAGGGTCCCAGAAGCTGGCCGAACCAGGTCTCCCTCGCCTGCCTGCAGGTGAATCTGCTGACACCTGGCTGAGCAGCTACTACTGGGGGTGGGGGCTCTTCCCAGCACATGACTGAGCGATGGCTCTGAACCCCCGGGCAGAGCACAGCAACCTCCAGCAGGGTGCCCCAAGAGACCTGTGGGCCTCCAGGCAAGGGGCTTAAGCCAGACTTTTCAGGTCATTTCTGCCCAGCCCTCCCTCTAGGCCTGGAGGTGGGAGGGAGTCTTTATCTGACCGCCTCTCCCAGGACCTCACCCCAGGAGGCTGATTAGGGGAGCACCCCCCCGCCACAGCAGGCCATGGCAGTTGTCTAATTGTGAATGCAGGTAGCTGCTCAGTACCCTCAGAATTAGCAAGTGCCTAATTGTGCCTGCGATTATCAGCTGCACCCATAATTAACTGTGTGAGTGACTTTGTTACACATGTCATTGTGTATGCAAATCTGTGCCCGGGAAAAGGCTGGGGGAGGCAGCAAGGAGAACCAGCTCTGCCTGGGAGGGTCCTGGACTGGCCCATTTTCCAAGCAAGGGCACACAGCCTGCAGGGTGTGGTTCCCACTTAGGGTTCAGGTCACAGTGTCACTAAGCAGCAGCATAGCTTCCAGCCAGTGCCTGGCTGCTTCGTCCCTCAGAGCAGCCAAACTGTCCTCTCCTGGCGGCAGGAGGAAGGGCACCGAGGGTGACACTGGAAGAAGCTTATTAATGAAGGCCTTGTCAGTTCACAAGGGTGGAGCCCAGGCCTTGCTCAGTCTGAGGCCTGAGCTCTGTGGGTGTCACCTGTCTGCCCAGGCTCTAGGTCCTCCTGCTGATTGTGCCCCTGGGAGGCCCTCCCTGCTCCTGCAGAGAGTTCTGCTGCCTGGTCTTCAGGGGCCCCTCCAGGGCTGACTCCTTGGGACCCAGCGGAGGAGCCTGGGGCAGGCTGGGCTTGGTGTGCCCTTCCTCTTCCTGGCAGGGGGCTTCCTGGGGCCCCTGCACGGGCTGAAGTGGCCATGGGCCTCTGCATGTGGAAGCCCTGGCCATGGGCATCGTTCTGGGGAAGGCTCTGGAGCTTTCATCTCCTCCCCTAGAGAGGACAAGGTCTGGACCTCCGACCCCTGGGGTCCATGGTGACAGCTCAGCCGGGCAGGAGGCCCAGGGGAGGCCGGACCACATGCCAGCGAGGGCCAGGACACGCCAGGCATGTGAACCCCAGTAAGAGGACAGTGGCACTACTCAGGCCTGCGCTGGCACGGGGTTCACTGAGATGTGTTGTGACCAGATGTCATACCCAGGCCCCCAGCAAAAAGGGCCTCAAGCTCAGTGATAGCAGAGTCCTGCCACTGTCCCAGGAGGCCCATCCTGGGGATGCAGGCCCTGCCATGTGCTTTCCCTGGGGCAAGGCAGTGACAGGAAGGAGGAGGGCAAGGAAAGTGGGAAGAGGGAAGGTGCCGAGGACAGGAGGTGAGGGGGAGAAGCAGTGAAGTGAGCTGACTGGGAAGAGCCCCAAGGATGCACAGTGCGGGTGCAGGGCCAGCCCTGGGGGCAGGGCTGGGGAGCCAGAGGTGAGGAGATGCCAGGGCTCTGGGCCTCCATGGGGCCGGGCTCTGAGCTTGGTGGTTTTACCTGCTGCTGTCAGCTGTGGTGAGAGAGGGTTTACATCAGAGAATGTCCGTGGCCAGAGACCCATTGTGTGCATGTGCCTGTGTGGGAGCATGAATCGTGTGTGTCTGTGTGTGTGTGTGTGCGCGTGCGTGTGCGTGTACACCTATGCCTGTCCTTGAGCTCTGGGTGGCTGTGGTCCTAGGGGTGGAGGAGCCCACAGTGCCCAGGGGCTGGGTTCCCCTTCAGACTGCTGTTGGGCACCAGACCCTGCTGCTCTTCCTGGGCCTGCCTGGACCTTTCCTGCTGTTGGTTTCTGTGAGGCCCCAAGGGATGATATTTGGGGGAGGTGTAGGTGACTCTGGGACCTGTGGGCTGGGACTTTTGTCCCAAGCAAAGTTGGACAGAGATGGGGTGGGCTGTGGGTCCAGGCCTGACTCATTCTTTGCTGCCACATACGGCTCCCAGGAGTCTGGGAATGAATTTGAACCAGGTTTTCCATGGTGTTAATAAAGGTATGTGTGCTGAGGTACGAGGGAGAAGAAATTTTATTTAACTGTTTGTTAGCTGGACTTAGAGCTTCTAAAAACTTTGCAATATTTACACATAGGGCATGGGGGCCCCAAAAATATGAGAAGTGGGCTTGGTTTTGTTCATGTCTGTTTTCTCAGGGCCCAGGACAGTTCTGGGACATAGCATATCAGGGGCCTAAGAAGTGTTTGCTAGCTGGGTGTGGTGATGCACACTTATGATCCCAGCTACTCAGGAGGCTGAAGCAGGAGAATCACCAGCCTGAGCAACCTGGTGAGACTCTGTCTCAAAAAGTAAGAAAATGGCGGGATGTTGTGATGAGAGTACTCGCCGAGCATGAGGGAGACCCTGGGTTAATCTCCCCAACACAAATAAAATCCAATGCAGATCCCTTGGCCAGAACACCCTTTAGTGGGTGGTAGAGAATCTAAGGTGGGGCTCAGGAAGTCTGTTTGTTTAAGCATTTGCCGCATGAATGGGCCCTGAAGTGACACAATGTCCCTGACCGTTAAGCGGCTGGCTCTGGACACCACTGGCTCCTGGGATGCATGGAAGAAACAAGGCACACCGAGGCCAGCTACTTCAAAGGGGACTTTATTCACTCCTTTGGAGCAGTGTGCGAATGCCTGACTCCGCTCCAGTACACGACAATTCTGCAAAGCTGCTATTCCGTTTGGAACCAAGACCGCCTGACACTAAAAACACATCGAAAACATCGACTCTCTTCCCTTTTTTTTCCTTTTTTTTTTTTTTTCGGTACAAAATGATACAAACAACAATACAAAATAGTTGTGCTGTTGACGATTACAAAAGAAGTCGGAACGTTTGTCTAAGCGCGCAATGCTCAGGGTTTCGGTGTGCACACATCATTCTCCGGGTCTTTCCCAGGACAACCACAGTCATGCGGGCTGCTACACATTTGTCCATTTCCAAAAAGAAACATGCAAAAAAAATCAGAATGAAGTGAAGAGAAGGGAAAAGTAAAATGCGTTCCAGGCGCACACAGAGGTGCCCCCGCCAGGCCACTGCTGGGAGCAGGGCTGTGCTCTGCACAGGAGTCATTTTGATCTTTTGGTGGGATTTCTTTTCGTTTTGGTGGAAATCGAGACTCCCCTCCTCTGACTTTTTACCTCGGAGAAAACAGAGTTGTCATCTCAATGGACCATGGACTCACACTAGGGAAACTGAGGCACCTCTGAGGGCCTGACAATTGGCCTTCACCTGACACTGTGGTGGCGGGAGGCCTCGAATTTTGGATGTGCTGAAAGACACAAGAAAGAGAAAGCCCACTGGCCAGTCATGGGCGCACCAGGCTGACCACAGCCAGCGTGTTCTGGACACGTCGCCCTGCCGGGCAGGTTTCTCGGGCTCCCAGAAGGAAAATCCTCCAGAGGAACCGAGTCCTGCCCTTGCACTCTGCCAGCCCGACGGGGCCCCGACCACAGACATGTCGTATCTACAAACTACAGAAGAGACATTTGACACTGATTGTACGCTTGGCTAATGCTAAGTCATTGGCCTTGGAGTGGAGTTCCTAGATGGATCTAGGAGGGCCTGGGAACCCTACCTTTCTCTGGGGGGGCTGACCGGAGTGTGGGGTGAATAGGTGAAGCCATCCAGCTGTCAGGGGAGGGCCCCATGGGTGTCCGTACCGCTAGTGCTGCAGCCTTGGCCTGCCTTGGAGATTTAGGGGAAATGGGGAGGGGTCTGGCAGTGAGGAGCCAGAGGCCAGAGCATGTGGCCTCAGTCTCTCCTGTGGCTAAGTCCCGAGAGCCCAAGGAGGCCTTGGCATTTCAGAGAAAGCAGTTCATGGCTGCCTCAGCTCCGGATCATACACACACTTCAAACAGTTCACTCACACTCCTCAGGCTCAGAACTTCCGGAAGGATGAACTGTCCAAAACACAAAACAAAATCCCAGCTCCCATCCCCCAGCCCTGGCCCAGCAGCCCTACGGTGACCACACCCCCAGACACTCAGGACCATCTCATTGGCTGCCAGGCTCAAGCGATTTGCATAGCACAGCTGAGGACTGGGGACCCTCCCGGCCTCCTGGGAGCCATCTCCAGGCCTGGCTGGCTTCGGGGAGCGGTGCCCAAGCCCTCCCCAGGCGGCCAGAGCCCAGCTTGTACCCCACCTCAGCCCTGGGAAGGATGGAAGCAGGATGAGTTTGGTTAGGGGAACCCTGATGTCCAGCGGGACACCCACGAGTCCACTCTGGGGTGCCTTTAGGCCAAAGCTGTGTGGAGAAGGGGACAAGCTTAGCAACAGGGTAGGAACAGTCCAAGACCCTGATGGGGAGCATGCTGCCCCTGGCACCCCAGAAGCAGTGTGGGCTGGGGCTTGGGGAGGAGCCCCAAGAGGTCCCCAGGGCGCACGACCTCCCTGCCTGGGTGAGACAGAAAGTTGTCCAAGCACAGGACGCCTCGCTGGACACACGCCCCAGGCCCATTTTTCGCCTAGGGTCTGTGTCCTGCAGAACCAATCGCTCCACCCAGTCAGGCCTGAGCTGAGCGGTCCACGGCTCTACAGGCGTGGGTCCAAAGGAAAGCAGGTTCACAGTTCGTGGCCTGTGCAGGCCAGAGGCCTCCATGACCAGGTGGCTACTCGAGCAGGTCCTCGAGGTGCACAGCAGTTCACAAGTGTCCGAGCTCAGGGCAGATGGGCTGGGAGACAGAAGAGGGCTGCCCGAGTCCGCTGAGGGCGATGCTGCTACCGAGGCTGCTGCGTCCCTGGGAGGGCCGTGTCCAGCCATGGCGGGCTCTGCTGTCTGCTGCCCGCACGGCCCTGGGAGTGTGGGGTTGTGAGCAGTCAGGGCTGCGTGTGCTCACTGCCTTCCATGGCGTCCCCTCCGGTCCCATCCCTGGGGGTGGAGGCCTTGTGCCAGGGCTTTGCATGACACTGGCTTCTGAACAACACTCTCCTGGACCAAAGGTCGGGGGAAGCTCTGTGGCACTGGAATGACGGCTGGTCTGGCGGACTGGGGACACTGGCGTGGCCAAGGGCAGAGGGGACCCTGGGCCCGAGCAAACTATTTACAGCATCTGGGAGTGGGGGACAGCCACAAATTCAGGTGGAGTCAGATCCACACAGCCTCGGCTTTGGTCAAAGGCTTGGCTGGTCCTGGCCTGCCGGCCTTGGGGAGCCCCAAAGGGGCCCAGGACACTGCAAAGGCTGTTGGCATTTGAACCTCAAACTCTCACTTCATTTTGCTCTCAGTACAAAACAAAAACCCGGAAGGACTCCTCCCCCACTCAACCCTTGCTCCATGCTGTTTGAATGGCCCGGCCCGAGGTCTGGGGCAGAGGGGCTTGGGCTGTCTGCTGCTTCAGTCACTCCTGAGTTTGGGGATCTGACACGTGTACCAAAAGGCACTTTTGCTTTTTAACAGTGTGTTTGTCCTAGGAAATTCAAGTTGGGACAGTGCCTCTGGCTCTCCCTTCATGGTACGCAGCTGCTGCGGTGGCAGCAGGCAAGTGTCTGTGCTAGACAGCTCCTCGGGGGAGGGCGGGAGGGGCCTCCTGACACGGGAATGGCGCCGTCCGTCCGGTCCGTGTGTCCGTCTGCGGGTCCGCAGAGAGGCTCCGGAAGGCCGGCTGTCCCTGCAGTCCTGCTCCTGCTGTCCGAGCGCTGTTCTCATTCGGGTCCAAGGACAGAGGCTGGCTAGTCCTCCTCGCTGCCCCCGTACATGTCTGCCAGCTTCTTGAACCGGGGCCCCCAGTCGTTGAGGTAATCGTAGTCTTGGTCCCCGGAGCTGGACGAGTTCAGGGAGCTCACCGAGCCCGCAGTGGAGCCACTCCCTTCGTAGTCAAAGACCAGCAAGGAGTCATAGGGGGGCGCCGTGGGATCGTTGTCAGCAGCTCGCAG
This sequence comes from Heterocephalus glaber, assembly GCF_053883595.1. NCBI lineage: Eukaryota > Metazoa > Chordata > Mammalia > Rodentia > Bathyergidae > Heterocephalus > Heterocephalus glaber. The sequence continues at coordinate 8,981,081 of NW_028258410.1, forward strand.
CCCCTGGGGGTCACAAAGACAGGGCTCAGGGCGGATGCTCCCTATCCCACCCAGGGCAGGACGAGGAGGGGCCTGGGACCTTCGCCCACAGGGGCCCTGCATTGCCAGCAGGGCTTTCCCGGCTGAGCAGGGCCTGGGTCTGACAGTGGGATGGATGTGGACGGGTTGGATCGCGTCCAAAAGCTGTGGGGCACGGACACTCTCCTGGTGACAGAGCGGTGTGACCGTCATGTGCTGTGACTAGAACTCAGGCCTGCCTCTCCCAGTGCCCCACGCCAGGGCCCGGGCTGCCTTAAGCACTGAAGGCAGGGCAGGATGCACACCCAGCTCCCTTGCACCCACAGGACTACTCTGTTCAGGAGCAGCAGGGGAAAGAGTCCCTGGTGCCCACAGTGGGCTCTGGCTGGCTCCTTCCCCAGCCTGCCTGTGCTCCTGGATCAGCCGAGTGAACAGTTTGCCCTCAAACTGTGCCCCTGAGTTGGCTTTCAGGGAAATCCAAATAAAGACCAGAAATTGATTTAAGCTAGCTGGGCGTGGTAGTGCACCTTTGTAAATCCACCACTCTGGGAGGCTGAGGCAGGAGGACTGCAAATTCAAGCCCAACCTGGCCAATTTAGTAACTTAGTGAGATCTTGTCTCCAAAAAAGGTCTGGGGATGGAGCTCAGAGCAAAGGCCCTGGGTTCGGTCAACTCCAGTGGGCTGATGACAACGGCTCCCTGCTGCCAGTTTAGCAAGTGACTGGATGTGTAAGTCACTGTGGGAGGTAGGGAGTCGTCCCCAGGCACCAAGAGCTGTGCACCAAGCCGAGCAAATGGACCTGGGGGTCTGCCTTCTTCCCACGCTGTTGGTGCTGCTTGAAGGAACCCTGGTGGAGTGTGGCCAGGCCTGGCCAGGCTTCGGGACACTTCCCACATCCTGCAGCACAATGGGAGCTGCCTCACACCTGCAAGGAGCCTGCAGAGGGCTGGGGCTTTTCTACACCCTGGGAGGAAGGGAAGGGTGTAGCTAATAGGAAAAGACTTCTCTCAGATTCTGGGGCCAAGAGGGGACAAGATGGTCACATATTAGGACTCAAGATCCATCATCTTAGAGACAGAGGAGGCTCGGAGCTTTGCTTGCCCTGACAGCTTGGGCACAGGGACTAGGGCTGAGCTGCACACACCTGCCTACCTCTGGGGCACCTACAGGGCTGGCCTCAAGGCCTCCACCTCTCCCTCACTGCAGTAATTGCTGCCTTTCTGTCTCCAGGAGACATTTTTCTTTTTCTTTTTTTTTTTGGTACTAGGGCTCCAACTTGGGACCTTGTGCTTTCGAGGCAGACTGTGCTGGAGACATTTTTCTTCGGGTTGATTTTGCTGTCTTTTGCCTAGCTTCTCAAATCATGGGTTTTGTTCCTTTATGTCCGCTCTTTCCAATCCCTACAGATTTAAGGCTCTTTCCTAAAGTGTATTCTCTGAGTACCCCATCCTGCCCTGGGAAGGGTGCTCTTCTCATCTTTCAGGGTTGAATGGTTTGTAGTTTGCATCTTTAAATTCTTCTAAGAGTTATTTCAAAGGGGGGGTTCCTCTAATCCCAGGACGCTGGGAGGCCGAGGCAGGAGGATCACCAAGTTCAAGCCCAGCCTGGGCAATGTAGACTTAGTGAGACCCTGTCTCAAAAATTTTTTTTAAAAAGGGCTAGCGATGGAGTTCAATGTGAAGACCCTGGGCTTAATCCACAGTTCGCAAAAACCCAAACAAACTGGGGGGCTTTTAATTGTAGGTGGTGGGGGTGGACTTCCTGAGGTTTCAAACACTTCGCTGGGTCACACAGTCGGAGCAGTGTGGGCCCTGCAGCACTTCTGCCTTTGGCTGCAACACATCTCCTTTCTGGAGTGTTCTCAGCCCAATCGCCCGTGGGTTACAATGTTTATTTTATTTTACTTTTGGTACTGAGTTTACTAGGCAGGCGCGGGGGTTACAGTGTTTAAACAAAATCTTATAAAGTTACAGCCTGGCATAGGCTGAAGTTCAGGTACCACTGACCCCTAAATAGGGAGGGGAAACACAGCACCTCTCCCTGCCCTCCAGGTGGGCTGGGCGGGGACACGAAGGGAAGCACTGCTGGACAGAGCGTCCCTCTGCTGCACCCTAGGAAGACGGCGCGCGCAGGCGCGGTGGGGCGAGCACTTGAAGTGCAGACTGAGCGTCCCTGCCGTTATGAGTGTGTGCAGCTGGGAGCCGTGGGACATCTTTGGCCCTGGTGTCCGCGTTCTTGGTTCTCGGTGCCTTCTCTGCTGCTGCAGTGGCCCTGGTGGCCCTGGTGGCCCTGGTGGCCTGGAATTCCTCTTAAGCCCTGAGTGCCCAGAGACGAGAGTCTGTCCTTCTGGGCAGGGCCTAAGGGGTCTGTCCGCTCCTCGCCCTGCCCGGCTGTCGGGTGTGCTGGTAGGATTTATTTCTACAGGAGACCCCAGGCCTGGGTCCTCCCGCTGCTGGGAACCCACCTCATTGATAAAGTCGCCGATGTCACCTGGGTGGGGCACCACGGGCCTCACGGGGTACTGGGGCTCCGCGCCCACCGGCCGCTCATCCACCCGCCGCACCCCGGGGGCCTTGCTCAGCACGTGCTCCATGGCTTCCGGCTGCTGCAGCTGGCTGAGGTCATAGTCCTGGGGCAGAGGCGGTCGTGTGTCAGAGAGGGCAGAGTCCGATGCCCAGCTCGCCCTGTTCTGATCCCGCACTGAGGTCCTGAGCCATGACCTGGTCTCCGAGGGTATCTGCCGTCCCATCTGGTCTTGTCCCTGTGCCGGACTGCCCTCCCGCGGTCCCTGTCTTTCCGTTCGCCCACTGTCTGCCGGTGCTCTGGGCACGCGTGGGGTCTGTGTGCCCGCTGCCCTGCCGCTGCACTGCACGGACGGCTTCAGGCCTGGGCGCCCTCTGCCGGGCAGCTCCGGGAGCCCTGCCCTCAGGAGTGTTGGGCAGCACCGACCGGGGCCTCTCCTTCAGGGCCGGGGCAGCGCTGGGCTGGGGTTGGCGCCCGAGGCGGGAGGACACAGCCTCCGCCTGGCTCTGCACGTTCCGCGAGGGGCCCACAACGCCCCACGCCGGGAGAGGCACAGAAAGGCTCGCGGAGACCCCGGAGCCCAGGAGACCCCGTGCGGAGCCCCCGTGCGGCCCACCTGGTCCTCCTCGCCGCCGCCTTCCTCGTCGTAGGTGAGGATGTTGTCCCGCACGTCGTCCTCGGGGTCGATGAGCAGCTGCTTGGTGAGCCGCTCCTTCCCCCGCCGCCTCATCCACATGACGAACAGCAGGACCATGGCTGTGGGGGGCCGCACAGTGAGCGCTGTGTGCACGTCCGGGGGCGGGGGTGCACACAGCTGTGCGCACGCATAGCCCAGCACGTACACAGCTGGGTGCACGGCTGCCATGCGTGCATGTGCAATCAGGTGTGTGCCTGTGTGTGCGTCATGTGTGTGCGTGTACACCTGTGGAGACCGGAACGGTGTGCACACACGTGCGTGTCTTCAGTGATTTGTGTGCCTGAGTATGTTTCATGTGTGTCCGCATACATGCTCGTGTGTGCATGAGGAAACGCATCATCTGTACCTGTGCACAGTGTGTGAGCTCACATGTTGCAGTGTGTGTGAGGCACACGTGTGTGCATGCCTGTGTGCCTGTGTGAGTGTATGTTCAGCTTCCAGGGCAGGCTGGACTGGCTCCCGCCCCCTGGCCCACTCCCTGCTCAGCACCAGAACCGGGTGCTAGCCCTTTACCTGCCACTGTGTCCTAGGGGACTGGGTCTCCCTGCCCTTGGGGATACCAGGATCTGTGCGTGTGCCAGTGCCTTGTGTCATATTTGTATACAACCTATGTGCATAGTCCCCTCCCTGTGTATTTTTTTTTTGGTACTGGGGATCCAACTTGGGTCCTTTCGCTTGCAGGGCAGGCGGCGGAACCACTGAGCTAAATTGCCTGCCCCTCCCTGTGTATTTTAAGTCGCTTCTAAATGACTTCCATAACTGATACAATGTACACATTATGTAAATAGTTGTTACACCATGTTGTTCAGGGAATAATGATAAGAAAAAGTGTACATGTTCAGCACAGACACCCGTATTTTTCTGAATATTTTCGACTTCAGTTAAGTGAATCCACAGACATGCCTCCTCTCCCTCTTCCCACGCCCCCCACTTGTGGGGTTTTGGGAGATACAAGAAGCCACAGGAACATGTGCCTTGGATGTGGCCAATGGGCACAGTCCATTCCGTGGCTGGTGATTGGCTTCCAGGAGAGCATGTGACCCGAGCCAACCCAATAGGAGAGAGCCCTGGAACTTCAGAGATGTTGACAGGGGGTGTCCTTCCCCCAGCACCCACTTGAGAGCCTCCTGCAGGCATTTAGGGCCCCAGGGAAACCAGGTTTGGGTTACAGGGGCTCTTGGGAGGCAGAGTGGGGAGAGGGGAAGGGGCCAGGCCCGCAGCCCTTGTGGGCTTGGCAGGAAAGAGCAGCCCCTGAGGGCTGGTTTGTGGGGCTTCTGAGATTTCTGGCAGAGAGGATGAGGCTGAGCCACACGCTGAGGTGGGACCCGGGCCCTTGCCTGGCCATGGCGCTGGGTGCGCTCGCACCCCGAGGCCCCATGCTGTGCTGCCACACTCACTCAGCAGGATGACGATGCAGATGAGGATGGCCACTATGGCGCCTGTGCCCAGGCCGGCCGCGGCCACCGCGCCGATGGTGGTGCAGTCACCGTTTTCATCGCACGGGCACACCTTGACCTTGATGACGGATGTGTTGGACAGGGGAGGGTTCCCAGAGTCTGTGACGGTGATGGGGACCTCGTACACCCCGGCCTCCAGGTACAGGATGCGCAAGCTCAGCTGGGCATAGTCACCTGGAGCAGAGCAACAGCAAACCTTCGCCAGGTGGGCAACAGACGGGCAGCCCTCCTTCCAGGCAGGACTGGTCCGATGCATGAAAACAGACCCCCTGGTTTCACACACACACACACACACACACACGCACACGCACACATGCACTACACCATTAAGTTAAAGACAACGGCAGTGCAAGTAAAAGGCAAATTGCAACATGAAGGGTAAAGAAATAATTTCCTGACTATATAGAGTTTTATCAAATCAATTAGGGAAAAACCACTCCAAAGAAAAACAGGCAAAACCACCAGTGTTCACAAAAGAAACTAAAACAGGAATACATATATGAAAAATTTATGGTAGTCAAGAGATGTAAGTGGAAGCCATAGTTTTGGCTATGAAGTCGGCAGTGCTTTGGAAGCGATAATATTCGGCGCTGGAGAAAGCTGGTGGAAACAGGTGCTCTGCTGGCGGAAGCAGAGACTGGCACAGCACTGCTAGGGTTCATGCTCACAGCGCTGTCCACACGGAAGAATCTGGATGCCTTTTAGGCCCTAGATCATGTCCAGGGCAGCGTCTAAGGGGACACCAGGGCAGGAAGTGAGCAGGGGCGGTGTCACAGCCCGTGGTGTGCACACTGGTGAACAAGAGCAGCCAGGGAATTAACAGCTGAGGCACAGCAGCAGTGTCCCCGCTGTGTTCGGGAGCTGCCCGGAAGGGGGAGGGCTGGACAGCCCCCTTCTAGCACCCTCTCCTGTCTGCTGTGTCCTGTCCGGGGGCAGGTGGGGCCCTGGGGGCTGCACTCCAGGACCTGGGTGCCCCCCACCCCGTGGCTGTGCTCACCATTCAGGCGGGTAATGGTCCAGTTTTTTCGCACAGTGGCTGGGATGAAGGGCAGCTCGAAGACGTAGGGGCCGATGTTGGGGTCGATGTCGGCGTCGGCCGCAGTGATGTTGATGGCGTTCAGGCCTGGCTTCTCGCAGACCTGCGCCTCCTTGGGCAGCAGCTCCGGGGCATTGTCGTTGATGTCGATAAGATAGATCTGCAGAGTACCGGTGCCACTGGCCGGGGGGATCCCTGCGGGACAGACACAGGGTGACCATACAGGGCCACACCTGGAGCTCCATATCCCTGGCCAGACCACAGCCCCGGCAGAGCAGAGGCACAGGGGCCACACACAGACACACCAGGGCCCCGGGACAACCCTGAACCTGCCCGACAGCCGAGCACAGCCACACCGACATCCACGATCGCACATAGCACAACACATCCCTCCTGACCCAGCCTGGCCGACCCAGCCCTCAGGAAGCCCAGAGGTGTCCCCTGTGCCAGCCCAGCCCAGGGAGGGCTCTGAAAGGCCCTGTGGCCTGCGCCCTGCCCCCAGGTATCTCTCCCCAGCCTTTCCTTGCCTCCCTGCCTTTCCTGAGTTTCCTGCCCAGCTAGGCTCAGAGAGGCCGAGTGTCCTGAGCCCAGACACACAATCAAAATGAACGACTGAACCAGGTGTGGTGGCAAATCCCAACACTCGGAAGGCTGAGGCAGGAGGATCACACTTGGGCAGCTTAGTGAGATCCTGTCTCAAAATAAACTTTAAGAAGGGCTGGGGATGTAGCTTAGTGCTCCCTGGGTTCAATCCCCAGTACTGCAAACTGCTCTGGGCACAAACTGTCCCAGGAACTCCAGAGATGGGCTTTGGGTAGAAGTGGTCTCCACAGATGCCCTGTTTGCCTCTGGCCACAGTGTGAGCAAGGGGGCTCTGCTGGGGGGTGTCCTTGTCCCCTGAGCTCCCATGTGCCCAGCCCCACCGTCCCTGGCCAGTGGTGCTGGTGGACACGTGTGTGGGCAGGACATGGGCGAGACCTGGCCCCAGGCTTGGAGGTGGCAGCAGTAAGCGCAGTGTTCAGACTGTGGCAGGGTCCCTCCTGCCCCTACGTGACAGCAAGTGTCTGCTGAGGCTGGCAGAGTGCGTGGAGACTTTTGCTGCAGTGTGGCTGTCCCATCTGCCCGGAATGCAGCCCGATGCATTCAAGGTCTGCACACCACATAGTGCTCGCCTTTGAAGCGGCTTTCGTAACTGGCTGGGAGAGCCAGGCTGTGTTTGCTAACGGGGCTCCCCCTTCACCTGCTCCGCCCAGCCCCCAGGAGCCCCCAGGCCAGGCACTCGTCCCAGGCTGGCGACCAGGGCGGCTTCCTGTGGGGCTGGGGAAGCCTGGCAGGGTGGGTGCCACGCCAGGCTTTCCGTTGCTATGGGACCAGCTTCGGGGCCACAGCTCCTCTTGCTGATGTGTCTCAGCTGCTCAGCAGCTCCCAGCACGCTTGGCGTGGTCCTAACTCTGGCTCACCCTCCCACCCCACTGCCCCTGGCCTCTCCTGGCCACGCGGGTTGTGGTTCAATGGCAGGCAGCTCCTCTCAGTCCAGGGGAGCACTGCCTGGTTACTTGGTCCCATCTTCCTCTTTCCTCCCGTCTCCATCCTGAAGTTACCTGATGCCCAGTCCATCTACAAGACTACATTTCCCAGCACTCCCTTCAGCTAGATCTGGCTGTGTGGCTCCTCCGTGGTGCTTTCTAGAAGTGCGCAGGAGGGCAGCGGGGTGCATTCGTCCTCCCTGCGCCGCTTTCTGTTTGGCAGAATGCAGTTGTGACGAGTGGAGCACTAGCAGTTTTCTGGACCGTGCTGTGGCACAGCGGAGACTGAGGCTGCTGAGCAAGGCTGCATCCTCAGACCTGACCCTGGGCTGTCCACTTCCAGCTTGTAATGTGAGAGAAATCAGCCCTCGGCTCTGCTCACATTAATGCCATTCTAACAAAGCTGAACTCCGCCTTGCAGACACACCTGGGTGTTGGCCCTGAGAGGCAGGAACTGAGCTCGGCTGATAAACAGCTCTGAGGCTACCGTGCAGGAACCTTAGTGATGGCGGTGAGCGTTGGCTCAGTGCTCATTATGCCAGCAGCCTGTCCTCTGGTCCGTGCCACAGCTCATTTGCGGCTCAGGGAGAAGAAACAGCTACCAAGGGGCCTGGCTTCTTCCCATCGGGGAGCAGTGGTGCTGGGCTGATGTGTGGCCCCAGGGTCTGCTGCTGTCTATCCCTAGCCCCATGCCTAACCCTAACCCTAGCCTCAGGAGTGCTCAGCTGGCCTTGGGCTGCAGGGCCCGTGGAGGGGCCTCCAGGCCTGGCCCAGGGCTCTTGATGCAGCCCACCATCCCTCACTCACAGGCTCTGGGGTCCTCCCCTGTGCCACCTGGCCGGCCTTCCCTCACTTTTTGGTCTGCTCAGCCAGGGCCGCAGCTACAGATGTTAGAAAACTGTGGATCTGGTTCTAAGGCCTCCACGTATGGGTGGGGAAACTGAGGCACTAGCTGTTCATGTTGCAGGATTAAGCAAGGGCAGGCTGGGATGGCCTCTGAGTCCCCAGAGCCACGAGTGCGTGAGGGACTGGCACACGCCGCCTGAGTGGGGGCTGATGGACCCAGGAGAAGCGGGGCACAGGTGGGGTAAGTCAGGGTGAATGAAGGGGGCCTGGCTGGGGGACAGGGGGGCCAACTGGGCCCTTGCTCATGGCGTCTGCACAGACCCAGCTGGCCCTCTGCAGCTCTGACGCCTCTTGCCATGCCTCCCTCCCAGGCAGCCGCCCTTATCCACAACACCGGACCCGGACGGCCGCCTCCCGGGAGCAGGGCGCACCGTTGTCAGCTGCCAGGAAGGTTGCCTCGTAGACGTTGTTTCTGATGTAGAGGGACTCTCGGTCCAGGACAGCCGCCGTGGTGATCTGACCGTTGGAGGCATTGATGTGCAGCCAGTTGGCTGGGTCGGACAGCTTTGAGTACCTGCGGGGTGGGAAGGGGAGGCCAGGGCTGGGGCACCCGGTGCTCTTCACCCTGGGGGCCCAGCCACGCTTCCCAGGTGCAGCCCAGCCTTGCAGACCTATCCGAGGTTGGGGCCCTCCTCCCCTTGCTGCCTGGACTGCCTGGGTCTTGCGGCTCCCTGGGCACTGCAGGGCTCCTCTCCTTGGATAACAGGGCTGGGGTGGGGAGCCCCCTGCTGGACAGGCTGGGCTGCGCACCCACCTCACAGCCTGCTGCATGAAGCGGTCAGGGTCCACGGCAGAGAAGGTGGTGAGCGCGGTGCCAGCTGGCACACCCTCCTCCAGGCGGATCAGCTTGCGGTTGGACGGAAAGTAGGGTGCCTCGTTGATGTCCGTGACAGAGATGGTCACACCCGCCGTGGACTGGAAGGACATCTGGATCCCGCTGGCCAGGGGTGCCTGGTTGGACACCATCACGGTCAACATGAAGGCCCTGTTCAGCTCATAGTCCACCGCCTGCAAGGGAGAAGGGGCCGGTCAGTCTGCATAGCCAGCCCTGCCCTGCCCTGCCCTTCCTGCCTGCTCTGTCCCCCGGTCAGGGCCTGGTTTCTGGTACCCAGTGTCCTGTCTCTGGCTTCCTGTGGGTTTGGCCAACGGCAGGAGATGGAGGTTGGTAAAGGGCCCCAGGGACTGACGAGGTAGGAACAGGGCTCCTAGGGGCCCCTGCCCTTCAAGGCGGCCTCTTCTCTGCTGGGAGCACTGCGCTGTAGATCACTATGGCCAGGCCTAACTGGCCTCCTCCCGAGGACGAGGCAGGGCCCTGTGTGGAAAGAGGAACCCACAACCTTGTTCACTTTCTTGGATGGACGAGGCAGGGGCCGGAGGGAGGAGAACAGGTGACAAGAGGGTGTGGTGCAGCAAGGCCTGGCTGAGCAGAGGGCCGTCTTCCTCCCCGCCCATTGGCCATGAAACCATCAAGCGCGATGTCCTGAGACCCTAGCCACTCTCCCTGTCCCTGTCCCGGGCACCCCCTTACCTCCCCCTGTGCTTCCCTTATCGCTACTCTATAAGTAAAGGCTGCTGTTGCCGGTCCTTCCCTCCCATCAGGAGGAAGGCTCCGCCTGGCCCCAGCTTTTGTGTCTCTTTGTCTGTCTTTGCTTCATCCCTCACCGTTCTCCCTCTGGCACAGGGCACTCCTGGGAGGAATGGGCTGGGGGGTCCTCCAGGAGGCACAGCCACTGGTGTCTGAGCGGGCTTGGAGACAGGGTCTCTGTAGACGCAGCTATACTGATGGGGAAGTCAAATGTCTCAAGATGGGATGGAGAAGGTGGGGGGGTTGGGGCACAGACACAGGCAGAGGCTGTGTGCAGACAGAGAGGCCTGGAATGATGGGGCTCCGAGCTGGGGAGCCGCAGAAACTGAGGGGGGACAGATGCTCCACAGGGGCTCCTGAGGGAGCACAGCCCTGTGGCACCTTGACCTCAGAGCCCTGGTATCCAGAGCTGCAGGGAATGCAGTTCTGCTCTTTGTTTCTTTTCCTTTTGTTGTTGTTGCTGTTTTAGTACTGGAGGTTGAACCCAGGGCCTTGGCACCGAGCTACACCAATGCATTTTTTACTTTGAGACAGGGTTGCACAGAGCTGCCTGGCTGGGTTTGAACTCATGACCCCCCTGTCTCAGCCTCCCAGAGTGCTGGGATGACAGGCGAGCACCATGCCTGGCTGATTCTGCTGTTTTAACCCCACCAGTGTGTGTGGTCTGTTACTGCGATCCCGGGACCCCAGCACACCAGTCTGTCCTCTTGGTGGGCCAGGCCCTGAATGACTGCTGGAAGCTTCTACAGCCTGTGGTCAGAGGTGCGCTGTCAGAGAAGCTCTGCTCAAGTCTGCGGTGCGCATCTGGGCTGAGGGGAGTTGCACAGAGGTTTTGTGGGGTCTGAGACTCAGAGCTGGCCAGCAGCGAAGCCCACAGCAGTCTCCAGCGGGGGGCTGGGGGCACCATATGACAGGATGCGTTTCAATCACATTCAAAAATTCCCCCTGGGCACACACCAGGTAGCATGTACAGATCACAAGGTTATGGGGAGAGGCCACATCTGGGACCCCAAACCCCATGTCTACTGTCAGCTGTGGCCAGCTCGACAGTAGGGCTGCCTGCAGCTGTGTGGAGTGAGCACCATGCACGCCAGACCCCAGGCTCCCTGGGAGGAACCCAGAGGCTGAATGCTCTGCCCCATGGCGGCGTTAGGAGGCGGAGACCTTGGCCTGGTGCATTGGTGCCCTTGTAACCCCAGCTCAGCCTGGGCAATATAGTGAGATTCTATCCCCAAATAAGAAATCAGAGCTGGGGGTGTGGTGCAGTGCTAGAGCGCTTACCTAGCACGCGTGAGACCCAGGCCCAGTCCTCGTACAGACACTCCTCGTTTAACCACCTAACCTGCTAACCTGCTTGACAACTGTTCGTTTTTTTTGGTACCAGGGATCGAACTCAGGACCTTGTGCTTGTGAAGCTGGCAGCGGCGGCACCAGTGAGCTAAATCCCCGGCCCTTTTGTGACTGCTTGTACTTTCCACCTGCTGCTCCCCCTGTGACTGTCCTTTTTTGTACAGTTCTGTGCATCTTGCTTATAGAGCCCCAATGTCTTTTCTGTACAGTGCACCTTGTTTACAGTACTGTAATTTTGTGGATTGTACTGTACAGTGCTGTAGTTTTCTGTTCTGTCATACATTACAGTCCTGCATGTAGGAGTTATGCAGATAAAAGCAAAGTCATCAGTTTGGAGTTTCCTTTGACTGTTTCTTTGTTCTGAGTGTTGTAATGCACACACTTCACAGCTCCTCCTTTACCGCCTGGTGAAAGGAAAGGCACATGGTTGTTACTCAAGGAAGAGCGGTCCCGTGGAGATGGCAAGGACTTGATGCCGTCCTGAGGCACAGCTGGTGTGGCTGGGTCCCGCTGGCTTTATGAGGGAGGAGAGACCAGGACACAGGTGCAGGGCCTGTCCCTGGGGCGCCAAGGATTCTGCCAGCAGCAAGACTGTCACCAGATGAGGTCCCTCGACTCGACCTCCGGAACCACAGACAAAAATGAACCTCTCTTCTTGATAACTGACCCAGCCTGTGGGACTGGGCTGGAGGAAGACAGTCTGAGCCCCGAGGGGAGAGGTCTGCAGCCCCTCTCTGAGCAACAACCACACCCAGAGTGGAACAGGGTGCTGTGCAGCAGTCACAGTTCCTCACTGTTCCTCCTCTAGGGCCAAGGAAAACAACTCAGAGGAGGAAAACCTTACTCTGGCCTGTGTCTCAGCGGGTTCAGTCCGTGGCCTGCTGGTTCCTTTGCGTGGGCCTGAGCTGAGGCAGAAGCATCTGGGCTGCAGGGGGTGGGAGAAAAGCTGCTCACCTAGAGGCAGCCAGGAAGCAGAGAGCAGAGGGCCAGAGAGGGAGAGGGGATAGGCCCGGGACTCCGTCCATCCCCAAGGCTGTGCCAGAAAAGGCCATGACCCTCTGCCTTGTAGGCTCCACCCTGCTTCCCCCACCTCCCCAAACAGCATCTCGTCAGATGCCATGGGGTTAATCCAGCTGGGCAAGTTCCAGGCCTCGGGTCCAGTGGCTCCCAGCAGTCTATCAGCCGGCAACCAAGCCCATGAGTTTGGGGACATTTCAGATCGAGACCATAGCACTGCATTGTATTTGTTCACAGTTTCAGAAAGAAACTCAGAAAGCATAAGGCAACACTGGAAGAAACGGTCACTGTGGACAGGGGAAGGAAAGCAAGACGCCTCTGCGGGTGACTGCCACACGCTCCTCACCGGAAAGCCTGGGCTTGGAGACCTGCTGGCCTACCTTCTCACCGCACAGGTATGACAGTGGGATTGCACAGAAAGCAACCTCCAAAGTATGCAAAATCAAGCATCCCTCAACTGGAAGCATAACCCCAAGGAAATCCCACCCCAGTGACAGGACCCCTGAGGCAGCAGTGGTTAGAAAGTAATCACAAACTCATTCTGCCTTCTCGCTGTTGGTAGTGATTCTGGATTTGGTATTTTTAACATTTTATGTATATCGTAGGGTAAAGTAAATAAACAATTATGCTAATGATGTTAAGAACCAAGATTTCCAATGCATGAAAAGTGAGAAACAAAGATAAAATTTACACAGTTAAGTAGAAACACTCTGAAGTTAAATTTGAATCAAATACCCTTTCAGTCAGGGGAATATGCCGCCATGCCCCGGCCGGGCACACGCACTGCGGCGACCCTGGCCTGAGGTGGGAAAGCAAGCTGAACTCAGGGCTGCACATGGGCCTGGGGACAGGGCTGGAGGGAGGACAAAGGGAACCCACAGGGAACCCACGCATTCTTAGCAACAGAAACGAGAAAATGCAGATGCAGCAACAACAGCACCTCCTGTGGCAAAGGATGAGATGAGCAGGCTGAGGGTCTTGAGGCTGCAGCAGCTGCAGGAAACCTGGCCTCACCTTAGGCCAAGTCAGCAGCACAGAGGGGCTCTGCTGTCCCTCTGTCTCTCTGGCCTCTACCTTCCTCCTCACGGCTTCTCTCGCTCTGACCCTCCCATCTCTTTAAAATTCTGTTTTCTTTTTGAAACAGGATTCACTATGTAGCCCAGACTGGCCTCAAACTCATGGCTATCCTCCTGCCTCAGCCTCCTGAATGCTGGGACCACAGGCGTGGCCACCATGCCCAGCTCTGCCTCCTTATAAAAAGCCCTGGAGTGTAGTGGGCCTGCCTGGATAATCTGGATCGTCTCCCGTCTCCCACCTCAAGACCCCAGCTTCGGCTCCCCTTCAGTCTCTCATGCTGTCTACCATGGTACAGCTTCCTGGAGCATGGGCACCCTTGGGGGGCTACTATTGAGACCCCACAGACCTGTGTCTCAGAGCACCCACAGGCCTCATGCATGAGGGAAGCTCCTCTGCACAGGAAGCTTCCAGCTAAGGGATGACAAGTTTAAAAGCACCCCTTGTATCCTAATTCTCTTGGACCGTGATTTATCACCAACACGATACAAGCAGCGGGTGCACTGGTAGACGCTGGGCATCTGCAGGGACGGGGCATCAAGTTGGCAGAGGGGATCAGGCTGCTCAGGCTGCACTGTGGCCACCGGCCCCTCCTCAGGGACTGACTTTCAGGTCCACATCCTCCCTTGGGTGTGGGGCAGTGGGGACCAGACTCATGGCACAGGGGCCGGGAGACAGCCTGAGTGTGGGGGCCTCCACAGGCCGGGGTGGCATGTTTGAGATGTTACAACCAAATGCCATGCAGGGAAGCTGTCTGGCTCAGATCTGAATAACTGGATTGCAAAAACCATCTTAAGGGAAACCATATAAACTTAGACAATAAGGAGATATAGTGACTTGGTTAGGTGTGACAGTGGTATGTGGCCATGTAAGCAAATGTAGTTTTGAGAGTGATGCATCCTGACATGTTTAGAAGTGAAGGAACATGAGGTCTGGGAAAGAAAAAAATACACTTCAGCAGGCTGGGAATTTAGCTTAGTGGCACCATGCCTGCCTCGAAAGTGTAAAGTCCTGAGTTCAATCCCCGGTACCAAAAACCCCCCCAAAACAAAAAAACAATTCAGCAAAATATGCAGGTGAAGTATTCCAGATAGCTAAATTAGAAATTATTATAAGGCAGTTAGATAAAGCTGGGCTCTCAGCATAGAAAAACAATTGAGGCACATTCACTGGTTAGCATTATAAAAGGAAAAGAGGTACCACTTCCCCTAGCGATGAATAGCAGTGATTGATAGTCTAAAAAGACAGCAATCTCCCAAGCCCATTTCCTCTCTGGAAATTCCTTGTATGTGACACTTGTTTTCCCATCTGATCCCCGTTTAATCAATATTACCTGGGTGACTGGTAATATCCTCCACCTCATGCCCACCTTGTGATTTCCTACTGAGTCTTTCACTTTTGTCTCACGTTGAACCCGCCTCCCCTCATGGTTTTGCTCAATAAAATGCCTTTGAAAAGGGGGGGAGGCTGGCAGCCCACTTTCCAGTTCCCCTTCTGTCTCTCCTAGACAGGAGCTTTCTTTCTCTCAATAATTTTTCCTACTCTTAACCTCTGTTGTTCCTAGAATTCATCCTTCAGTTTCAGAGAGCAGGATCTGGCGTTTAGGGTACCGGGCAAGTTTGGGTGGTCAAACTTCCCTCTCTCCCCTGCTGTCAGAAGCACGTGGCAGTTGGTTTCACATGGTTGCTGGGGTCCTTGCTTCTGGGCCTGCCTGGAAACCTTGTGGTGAAACTTAGAGTGGCGAACGTAGAGCAGCTTTGGTCTGGAGCCCATCTTCCGCCCCCGAGTTGCTGTGGGCGGAGGCCCCTGGCTCTGGGCCTGGCCCCACCTGGGCAGCTGTGGCAGGCCTGTGGCTGGGCACACACGAGCCCAGGGGTGCCACAGCCGCCATGTGTTTGAATTTGGTGAGCTCTATGATCACACACTGGCACATCAGACTGGGGCGTCTCAGCTACTGCTACTGAAGACAGTATCTGAGTGCGAAAAGAAGGAATTTAGAGATTAGGTAGCAACTGCGCCTGAGCAGGGGCTGTGCTTGGTGCCTCTGCCTCCTCAGCACTGAGCCATGGAGCGTGGGACAGGCTGCTGCCTCTCTGCTGCCTGTTCTCCCGCAGAGGGGCCTGGTACCCACAAGCACCACCCGGGGGACCTTCGATGGCCCAAGCTGACCTCAGCAGAACGACTGGACGCTGCTCCCCTGCGGGCCTGAGGCTGCCGGGCCGCGGAGCCTATTGTGGCTGCAGCCCTCCCCAGGACCTGACGGCCGGGCGGCTGGTGGGCTGTTCAAACACTGCTCCCCGGAGTCACTGTTTAGGAAGAGCCAAGGCAAGGGCTCTCTCTGGCTTTATGGGCTTCTGTCCAGGGATGTGGAAACATGCTGCGTGTCTCCATTAAAAATGGTGTTGGTCTGAGCAAGGAGGTCTTCCGGAAGGACCACAGAGCCAATAGAAGTCCCAGGCAGGTAAAATAAAGAACGTGTGTAATGGAGAAATCAATAGGTAATCTGCTCCAGCAGTTTCCGTTAGGGCAGCTGGGCACACTAGAGCCCTGGTGGGAGGGAGGCTGTGGGCGCCCGGGTGAGCAGCTCCACTCCTGGGGGGGGGGCGGGGAGCAGCCCCCTGGGTTTGGGACCTGGGAGCAGACAGGCCGGTGCCCCAACCCGGGTACACGGGGTGGGGGGCTTCTGGCGGCACGGGGTGGTCCTGGGACGACAGACACTTGTGCCCTGTGCACGAAGTCCGTCCCGCCCCGCTGCACCCTGGGCCCCTCCCCGGCGGTCAGGTCAGACCCTGTCCCGCCCTCCTCAGGACCTGCGTGTCACGTGACAAATGGCCTCCTCCCAGAAGGGCGCTCTTGTTGCAGAAAAACACCAGCTAATGAAGGAAGAAAGGACAGAATGGGGAGGTCCCCAGGAAAGTGGCGCAGCCACCAAGAGTGACACAGGCCGAGGGAACAGGCGCCGAGGGAACAGGCGCCGTGGGGACAGGACACCAGCCCCGCCAGGCTTTCTGCCCGGGCTGTGTGACGTCCACGAGGGCACAGGGCCCGGCGCGGCCTCAGCCCAGCAGGGCCTCGCTGCGAACGCTCAGCCTCCGGCTCATCCAGGCTTCAGGGTGAGCGTCTAGTTGCGGAAATGCGGGGTGCGGTGTGACTCACTTCTTCACGCAGTGGCACAAACAGGCGGGTGTGTGTCAGGGGCGGAGGGCCGCGCGCAGGTCTGGGTCTGGGCCGCCTGGACCAAGCCGGCCTGGTCGCAGCGCCACCGACGCCACCTGGTGGTGGGAGGGAGCGGCTCCCGGCGGGCTCCCCATGGCGGTGCCTCTTTCGCAGGCTTGCGCAGGCCGAAGGTCGGGACGGGAAGGGACGGGACGCATCAGTTCGCTCTCCACACCTCAGGGCAAAGGACTTGTCAGATGGAGCGGGTGTTAGATGTGAACGGGTGTTTAATCTCGGGTGCGTGGACGGGGACGCATTTTGCTATTCCCTCTGCCTTTCCGTATGTATGCTGGAAAGCTTTCATGAAGGAATTAAAGATAGGAATTCACGATGAGCCTGCAGTAGGACTGGCCTTTGGCAGCTTAGAACGCTGGGTTATCCATAACAAGGAAGACGTTTGGGCTGCTGAGGCCGGAGGACGAGTCCGAGTCCCGGAGAAAACCCATTTCGTCTCGCGAGGCAGCTGCTGGGTGGCCTACAGCTCCCCGTTCTTCCTTGTGAGCAGTGGCTTGGAAAACGTGTCAGCTGACAGACTATGGCACCCAGTATCCCCTCTAGCTAAGAATGACCACTGACTAAATCCTACCTGAGAAGATGTAAACAGGTGTTCTGGGACGGCTGGAATAAAGGAGGGTTCTTGAATAAAGATCCTTTATTAAGGGTCCAGACAGTTTCTTAATTTAGAAGAGGCAGGGCATCTTTTTCTTCTTTTTGCTGTCCTGCTGCTTGTAAAGTTCTTGTAATGGCTGGGGCTCTTGGAGCTGCTTTGCACCACGAGGTGCTCTGGAGGATGAAAGCATCCCAACACAGAATAGAAAGACGGAAGGACCTGGGTCTTTGTTGACCATGAAGTTGTCTTTTTTGGCCCCAACTCCTGGCCTTGGGATTCTTTTTGAGAGAATCAAACCCTCAAGCATTAAGTTTCTATGGTAAACTCTGTGTGACTGGCAATTTAATACAGTTTCTAAGCAATACAGGCCCAAATTAAACTAGCTTTTCCTTACACCTCCTGGACAGATCCAGTGTAGCTGTGAGCTCACCTTCCTGTTACCCTTCTCTCTCGTTTTCTTCTTGCTCCTATTAATAATCACTCTGAAACGATAGCCACTAGCATGCTTCATGTTAAACTGTCCAACATGGATGGGTTTTACTGTATCATTCCATCTGCTCCTCCAGGGCCAGAGGAGGTGAGTACAGACAACAGCTGGGATTAGAGGCTGGATCTCCACCGCTGCGTTGACATGCTTATGCAAGTCTCTTTGAAAACTGAGATTAGGTGGAGAGTTTTCTAGAAAAGGAGACATGACCAAAACCATCGCAGAAAGTGGGCCCACTCCAAAATAAGAGCACCAGACCCACAGCCACCCAGCGGCGTAACAAATGTTACAGGCACGGAGGATGGCCTCATGCCACCGGCCCCGGAGCAGTGTGCACATCAAGGGGCCAAAATCCAGAGTGGGATTCCCGGCAGAGGGGAACAGTAGGCCTGGAGCATGCAGAAAAACACGAGGAAACCTCAGACGTCAGCAGAAGACCCTACTTCTTATTCACAGCCCAGTGTGGACACACACCTGTAATCCCAGCTACTTCAAAGGCTGAGGCAGGAGAATCACAAGTTTGAATCTCAAAATAAAAATAAAAGGGGCTGGGGATATAGCTCAGTGTGAAGTGCTGCCTTCAATTCCTAGCATATGCATATGTCATAAAACCCCACTGCTTCACGACTGGAGGCATCTCTGGGACAGAAGGTCCACCATGACACTCACCTAGCAGGAGATGAAGGAGGGAAGGACAGACGTTGGACGGCAGGGAGGGAGGGTGGTGTTTTGGGGCCTGCGGGGTCCTGTGAGGCTGCCTCTGTCTCCAGAAGGTGGGGTACAGCGCTCGCCCTGGGAGACTGGGGCGCCGCACATGGCACCACCCACCTTCGCCATGGTGACCATGCCCTCGTTGGTGATGGGGTCGGTGCGGACGCTGAAGTGGCCCGAGGGGTCTCCGCTGATGATGCGGTAGACGGCGTTCCAGTTGGGCGAGTGGGGCTGGTCGCGGTCCATCACCGTCAGGTTTGCGACCACCGTCTCCACGCGGTTCTCGGGGACCTCTCCTGCAAACTGCAAAACGCAGGAAGGGTGGTGTTACAGCCTGGTGGATGCAGCCAGGACTCCCCCGCCTGCCCCGGTGCCGGTCCTGCTGGGTCCAGGTCCCCGGCCTGGCTCCGAGCCATGTGATGATGCAGCTGCTCCACCAACCCGCACTGGGCCTGGGCAGGCTGACCCCAGGCTGTGGGCAGTGGTGTCCGGCCGGACGAAGCACAGGTGGCCATCATGGCTGCAGATGCCCTGTCTGTTCAGGAATGAAGGAACCAGGGAAAGCCTCGGTGAAGTGCACAGACGGGAGTGGGCTGGCCCCATGTCCCACACAGGAGCCACATGGCTCCCACAATAAGGCGGAAAGCCAGTGGTGGAGGGAGGCCCTGGCTGGCCCTGTGCAGCACCAGGACCTGGAGCTGGCACCTCAACTGGAGGAGGGACTGGGAGAGGACAGGAAGTGGGAGCCACCAGCATGATGGAGCAGCCTGCTCGCAGGCAAGGTCCCCAGGGCTCCCCTCACTGTGCACCTCCTGACCCAGGTGCTGGTGCTGGGACCTGTCAGCCCTGCGCCAGGCTTCTGAGGGGTCTGGGAGGCTGACGTGGCCCTGAGAGGGGGGCTGCTTGGCTCACCCTCCTGTCACCAGCTTCCCCAGGGCAGCTGCAGGAACTGACGTCCAGGGACAGACTAGGGGGAGGACCCGGCACAGCATGCCAGGGGGATGGACTCGCTGGAGGGGGGTGCATGCTGCCCAACTGGGATCCTGCTGCCCTTGGGGGCCCTGGGCAGACAGAAGGGGACGCTGTGGAGAAAGTGGGAGGATGGAAGGAGCTGGTCACCCTGGCGGCGGGCCGAGTCCGGGGCCTGGTGTGGCGGCTGAGGTGACAGCCCCCAGGGTCCCACACCTGGGAGCAGAAGGGGCTCCTACCAGTGGGCTGGCTGCAGTCCCCCAGCCCCGGGAGCGGCGACTCCCACATTCCAGTGTGTCAGGAATTCCAATGTGGCCGGGCCCCTCAGCTCCCAGAGCAGCACGCAGCGAGGCACGGGGTCACCGTGCATCTGGCCCGGTCCTGTTTGCCACCCGGCAGCCATGTGCCCGCGAGCTGAACCTGGCTCGGATTTGTCCCCTAGGAAGTGGGCACTGTCTCCCCTGGTCACAGCTGAAGCCAGGCAGGCTGAGCAGGGGCTGTCATCAGGGCCCGGGGTGCAGGAGGGCAGGAGTGGGCACAAGCCCTGGGGGAGCTGAGCTGCCCAGCCCCGCTGTGGTCTAGGGAGGCCGGGCCGTCTGCTATAGGAGAGAGCGGGGGATGTGCCTCAGTTTCCCAAATGGAAAACCAGAGCAAGGCACGAGTCTGCTGACCTTGAATGTTGGGGGATCCTCAGATGCGGGAGGAATTCCTGCAGGACACTTTAGAAATTCTGTGGGAAGGACAGCCAGTGTGTTCACATCCATGGCTTCCAAGCAGGACAGAAGAAAGAGGGGAGGGGGGAACAGCTGCTCACTGTGTGTGATGGGGAAGCTGAGACAGGAAGGGAGATAAACCCAGGCCACGCGCCCACCACTGCCTCTTCCAGCCAGACCTGCCTCCTAACACCAAGTGCTGTGGCTGGATCTAGAGTGTGTGGCTGGTTCATGGTGCAGGGTTAGGATGGAGGGTGGGTGAGTAATAAATCAGTCCACTGATCAGCCCACTGCCCCAATCCCGGTAGCCTGGATGGAGTATAAAAGGGGCAGAAGAAAGTTGCTAAGGCCCCTTGGTTGGTTATTTTGCTGTCTTCTGCCTGCCACAGACTGTTTCTCCTCCGCGGTGCCCTCTGCCCTGCCACCCTGCCTTGGAGCCAGCTGACTATGGACTGAAACCTATATAGACTGTGAACCAAATATACCTTTCCTCCTTTAACTCTGGGTGTTCGGTATTTTGTCTCAGCAGCAAGAAGAGTAACTAAGACACCAAGTCAGTGACAAGACTCCCACAGTCCATAGCCCTTCCAAAAGCCCTCTCTGAGCACAGGAGGCTTGGGGGATATCAGCCAGGGTCACTGAGCCCTGCCGCTGTCCCAGGGCCACGTCATCCCCAGCTTCCTTAGGGACTGGGGTTGGCTCGGTCTAGTCCAGGGGCTGGGAAACCCCAGGGCCAAATCCAGCCCTCATGCTACTTTTGCAAATAAAGTTTTATTGGCACATGGCCCTCCCAATCACGTACACATCCTCTACATCTGCTCTGCTGCTTTTGACACGGAGCTGAGTAGTGGTGACAGATGGTGTGGTCTTCATCTGTCTCTTCACAGGAAATGGTTGCAGATCTCTGCTCTTGACCTCTGTACCCCTCCTTAGTAACTGGGTGTGGGCACATGATCCATGTCACAAGACCTATGTCAGCCAATCAGGACTCAGCTCTGGTATCCCTACTTCTGGGCTCCACATTGTAACCACGAAGGTCTAAACCTGGGGAAGGGTGGGGGCTGACATACACACCCAAGAACAAAACCAGCCTAGAGGAAGTATGGTTGAGAGGAGGGTCCTAGTGATGCTGTTGGAGCCTGGATCCAGCCACGCCTGAAGTTGTCTCTCCTGGGGCTTTTCAACTTCTGTAAGATGAGGTGTTCTCTTTTTGTTCAAATTGCTAAGATCAGCGTGGTGACACTGGTTGGGTTCCTGGCTCTCCAGCACCCTCCGAATGCCCTTCCTTGTTTTTCAGACACACACTTTCTGCTCCCTCTATGGTCATGATGACTGAGATTCAGGAGCGCAGCAGGGTGGGGCTGCGGCTCTGTGGTTGATGGTGGGGACAGCAAGGACCCTGTGTGGAGCAGCTCCTCGCCTGGCATGCCTGGCCCCTTGCATGCTGCAGTGGCTTCTCTGCAGCTCAGCTGCAGGCCCTTGCGGCTCTGTCTGTCCCCTGGCTGAGGGTCCGTTTTAACTGAGGCGAGTCACTGCCGGCTCACAGAGAAGGGCTCCGCAGACAGAGCGGTGAGGGTTTTCTCAGTTACCTTCCTAGGCATGCGGGCTTTCATTTTCGACTTCTCAGACTTCGGCACAGGGAGAGCCTCTCATGCCGGGGACGCAGAGGTGGGCATCCAGGAGGAAGAACCGACCCTAATGCAGGACTCAGCCTCCAGACTGTCCTGGACTTCAGACCGGGTCTCCCTGCGCGTTCCCCGCTCAGCTCCCTGAGGGAGGTCCTCGGGGCCAGGGGGGTTGGCCGTGGCCGGGCCCTGTGAGGATGGGGCGCCCGGCCCGGAGAGCGCAGGCTGTCCAGGGCCACAAGAGTGGGTCCATCGGGATGGGCCTGGACCCTCACAGCCCGCCTGGGCTGCACGGCTGCCCCAGGCCAGGCCGCACCGTGGTAGCACAGGGCACGCAGGTCCAGGCCCCCTGCCCTAGGCTGTGCAGGCAGGGCTGAGCTCACCTTCTCCCATCTGGCTAGTGACCAGGGGCCACTCGGTGGCCCAGATTCACCTCCCTCTGAATCCCAGGCTCTGACTATTCCTCAGTCTCAGCCTCCCTTTCGGCAGTGCTGGGTGCAAGTGCTTCCCCAGCCCATTCCTCATCCCGCAGAAGCAGAGAGGTCAGGCAGGCACTCAAGGTCACAGAGCCTCAGGCGGCACAGCCGGGCTGGGACCAAGGCTGGTCTGCTCCTCATACCTCCTTCCCTGTGCGCCGCCGGGCAGCTGGGTCCTTTGTGGGACTGGCCTAGGTCTGCCCTGGCTGAAGTGGGGACCTCCTGAGCCTCCCTGTCCTTCACCACGGCCTGCGGGGCCTGGCTGGGTGACGGTGTCTCCTGAGGCAGCGCTACCCCCGGGCAGCGTCCAAGGTGGCAGAAGCCCAGGCCGCAGGCCTCACCGTGGAGACCTCCGTGGGGTGCCGGGGCCCCACGTCCTCAGACGGGCGCCTGTCCGGGGAGCTGTGGAGTCAGTCATGCCTGTCCTCCCCATCCCTCTCTGGAGCAGGGCTCCTTCTGGGCTCCATCCCTCGCCAGCGGTGTGCGCCCCAGGGGTGCCCGTGTGTCCAGAAGGAGGCTCATGCCCTTGCTCCGGAGCAGGGCTGAAGGGCAGAGGCATGGCTCTGCCCGCTGCCCTCCACCCGTGCTGCCAGGCACCAGGACTTGTAACTGCCCAGTCCCCTGGAGCCGTCCAGCTGCCCGCAGAGGCCTCGCCTTGCTCCCCCCCAGCGTGTATGGCCTGTAGGCCCTCAGGTGCTGGGCTCCAGCCTGCAGTGCGGGCGGCTGGCGGGGGAAGCCCTCCCCAGCCGGCCCTGCCAGGGAGCAGACTGGCGTTGTCGTCTTTCTCCATTATTAATAACGTAACAGTGACCGCGCTGCTGTTACTGGGCTTCACGGAGTGTCTCTGTGAGCCAGGCAGCTGCCCCGGGACTGGTGTCTAGGAGCATATGCAGTCCTGACGCACTCAGTCAGGTAGGAACAGATGAGGAATCACAGGCACAAAAGGCCCTGGACCTTGCTCAGGTCAGTAGCCTGTCAGTGGGGACCCAGCTTTGGGGCTCAAGAGTCTGCCTCCAGTGCCCTCCTTGACCTCTGTCCCCTGTCTCCCCAGTGTGGCTCAACCATGAGGGCAGCCAGGGGGTCCAAGGAGCGTGGACAGAGCACCATCAGCTGGGGACACTGAATTCCTGAGTTACGGCCAAGGGACGCACGTTTCTTTGGGTCCTTGCCTGGGCAAGCTGCTCTCGGAATTGGTTCCCTGAGCTCCTCCCTTTCTGCCAGCTCTGCTCCCTGGTAGGGCCTGGGTCTCAGGGCCCCTGAAGTGGGGCTTTCCTGGGCTCTGGAGGCCGCAGCTGTCCCCTGGGCGTGGACACTGGCCTGGTGGGAGGGGCGGGAGGCGATGTCAGGTGGGGACAGGATCGCAGGCCCCAGCTTGGGGCCCGCACCTTAGTGTTCTGAACAGGTAGCTCCAGTTAATTACTTATGGCTGAGGTTGGCAGCGTGTGCCCAGCATAATTAAGGGCACTGAGTCCACTCCAATTTTTTTGTACCGGTAATCGAACTTGGGTCCTTGCCCTTGCAGTGCAGGCAGCGTCCACTCCAATTTTAAGATGCCAAGTTCTTATTCTCAGGAACTCATGCTGAACCAATTCTCTTCTCCCAGGTTTGTGCACTTGATTGAAAAGCTGGGAGTCAGGGTTGGCCTGAGGGCGTTCATCTTCAGGGAGAGTGGTCAGGGCAGCCACTGGCCAACACTGCCTGGCCAGCACAGCCGGGCCCAGGGTAGCGGCCAAAGCGTGGACTGTGTGACCCCAGACAGTCTGGTCGCTCTGGAGGACTGCCCTGTACCTGTGCTCTCTCAGGTCCTCAGGGTGGACATTTTCAGAAGAACCTCAACTCTTGGAAGCCACAGAAACACAGCTCCCAGGCTCCTGAATTCACTGGACCCCTGCCTGTGGCAGAACCATTTTTACTCCCAACAAATGAGCTCTGTGTGTAAGCACTAACTGAGCTGTGGGGTGGGTAAGTGTCCCCAACCCCGCATGGGTCGAAAGCTTGGCCCCCAGCCCAGGTGCTACTGGGAGGTGGGGCCTAGGGAGGAAGAGAGGTCGCTGGGGGCATGGCCTTAGAGGTCTGTGGGCCACCAGAGGGTGAGCAGTGCCCTCTGTCACACGCTGCCCCCATGATGGTCTGCCTGGCCACAGTACAGTACAGGGCCAGCCTGCTGTGCACTCGAGCCACAATAAGCCTTTCCTCCCTGTGGCTGGATTCTCTGAGCATTTTGTCACAGTGACGGAAGAGACCCCCTGATGGCTGGAAATCCGGGGGCCGGGCATCGTCCTCATGCCTGCTGGCCTCTTGTCCCATTGGGAGGTGACTTGTGGGGACCAAGATGGTCTTACCACCTCCTTTTAAGCATTTATCCCAGTTGTGTCCATGCCTTGGAAGGGGAAAAAGATCATTGAGCACAAACAGCAAGAATGAAATGCCTCATCGTGCGCAAGTTTAAATTGCAGCAGTGCACACCCGCCTATGCCCTCACCCCTTTCTTGTCTGAGCACTCAGGCCCGGAAGGCTTTGCTGGCTGCTCACGCCCCTCCCCTGGTAAAGGCTAAGCTGGGAAGGGCGCCGGGCCAGTGATGCCCAGGATGAGGGCTGGTGCTTCCGGGACAGTTTTGGAACGGAGCCTGTGGTGTGGGGTGTCCCTTCAAATAGACCAGGGGACTCGCCCTTATGGAGACAAGTGTAAGACAAATTAGAGACAAGTGTACAGTGGGACAAATGTGCTGAGCTCGGGGTGGAATGGCCATCAGCCCAAGGCCACACAACTAGGAGGGACCAAGAGGGGCCAGACTTCATGGGTCCAGGAGCGCACTGGAGTGAAGGATGGGGCTGGCCAGGCCAGATCGGGTGACATTTCCAGGGCTGCTCCATGCTGGGTGGGACATGTCCCCCAGGGCTTTGAGCGGGAGACCCCTGGCAAGGGGTCTGAAGGTTGTGTCCCACCCCCAGAAGGGAATGCTGGTGTCAGGGCCGACACTGGAACAACCAGGGTTGCCCCTCAGTGGGCAGTGCAGCTGAGACCCGAGCAGGAGGGAAAATCACTTTTAATTAACTGCTAAGAGCAGGACCTGGTCATACAGTCTCCTGCATCTCTTTAGTTTCTGCTGATTGGTCTTGACTCAGCCCGATAAAAATAGCCCCACTGTGTCTGTGCCTGTGGCAGTATGGCCCGTCTGCCCCGCCCACCCCTGCTTTGAGGAGGACCTGCCAAGGGCCTCCTGGAGCCACGTGTTAAAGATGGCTCCCTGACGGCTATGCAGGTCTTGTCACAGAAGGCAAGGACTCTCCATTTGTGGGCATCAGGACTGCAGTTCCCTTGTTTTGCCCCTGCCCTAGTGTCCCAGGGAACCAGGTGTCTCCACTCCTTGCTCTGGGCTGCAGGAAGGTAGGAATTCTCCTTCGGTGGTGCCCCATGCCACAGTCTTGGGTCAAATGCAGAACTCTGTCTCAGTGTCAGTGTGATTCTCGGCTCTCATGTCTCAGAGGTGAATGCAGACTCGGGACATCCTGTAGGTCACTTCGATGTCCCAGCACGAGGAGAGGCGACCCTTGTCCCACAGTTTCCTTCCTCTAACCCTCCTTGACCCACGGGCTGTTCCCGGACATGCACGGGGCCTAGTGGGACGTTTTCAGTGTGGATGACCTGCCTGAGGGAAGACAAGCTCTGCCCGGGGCCCGTGAGGAGGTGTAGGGAGCCATGCTGGACCCTGCTCAGGACCTGCAGGCAGAGCCGGTGCAGCAGCAGAGCTGCCCTTCCACTGAGCTCAGGACAGGGAGGCCTGGATGCTGAGGACTGCTTGTGCTTTTCTGCTCTGCACCTCGATGTGGGTGATGGTCCAGGTGCAGACGAGGGTAGAGCCCAGGGAGCACCTCAGCCCCGCACAGTGCATTTCCAGAGCAGGCAGGCCAGCAGCTGGTGGGGCCACACGGGGATAAGAGGAGGGCTTACTGTGGGTCCGGGCAAGTCAGACTTCAGGCAGCCTTCTTGGACCTAAATGTTGGGATTTACCCAGGAACCCCTGGCGGCCTGTGATCCCCTGCAGGCCAGGTCTTTGGGGTCTCCTGCCAGCGCCCCTTGCCTGTGATGCTTCTGTCCCATGGGCCTGCTTCTCCAACACTGGCTGCTGTGGTGCATCCTCCCTGATATTGGGGATGAGACCAAAGCTGGATCGGCCTAGGCTTCCTTCTGCCTCACTTTCCGGGGTGATCACAGGGCCTGAGGCTGTTTCCTGGGGCGGTGGGGGTCCCTGCCGCACCCACCCGAGCAGCCAGCTTCCAGCAAGCAGGCTGGTGCTGGGCTGGGGGTGTCCCGGAGGCGCAGTCAGAGCACCCAGGGTGCCCTGGGGCTGGGGAGCCAGTTGTGCCCGGTTTGGGACTGAGGTCAGCGTGGGCAAGCTCCCAGCCCTGAGTGCCCAGCCCAGGCCAGAGCTCCCCAATTGTCACAGAAGGCGGCAGCAGCCCCGGGAGCAGAGGGAGGAAGGACAGCGGTCTGCCAGCCAAAGCTTGGGGCCTGGCGCCTCTGTCTCGCCGCTCCACTCCCCAGGACCCTGGCCCTGGCCCTTCCTGTCTTTGGCCACTGCAGGAGAGCAGACTGTGGTTCGGGGTGGGGTTCCAGTGTCCCGATGGCTCCCTGGCAACAGTGCAGTACACACTGCCGGCTGCCTTTGCTGCCAGGGTCTGTGGGGAGCACCTGGGGCTCCTGTTCCCTCCCAGTCGCCCAGGCTGCAGGGTCTGGCCGGTCCCCCCACCCCGCAGCCATCTGCCGTCCGCCCACTGGATGGCACTGTGTGTGCGTGTCCCGCCGCCCTGCCTGTGACTTGGGGACGCTGGAGGGTGGGCTCATGTCCAGGTGCTGTGGTCTTCCAGACACCTTCACAAGCCCCCTGGGAAGGCACAGCCTCTTCCTTCTGTCCCCTCTGGTGGCACGGCCGCTGGGCTCCAGTCCCCCAGCTCCTGATGGGTTGCATGGCTCAGTGGCTTAAGCACTCCCAGTCCCTGTGTCCCGGCCACCACCGGTTCTGACCTTTGTAGGCTTGATGGGAGGCCCAGGCTGGCGCAGGGGAGCTGGGAGGGGAGTCACAGATGCGGCTTTTGCTGGGTCGCTGTTACTGTCACGGACACATGACCCCTCCACTAGGCCCTGGCGGGAGAGGTCACCACAGGGAGGCCGGGGCTGTGTGGCTGTGGAGCCGGGGCCCTGGGGGTCCTGGGGGTCCTCACTGGCCCTGGCCTCGGCACGCTCTGGCCTGGCACCTGCGGCCACCTAGCTGGAGGGCACCCTGGCTGGGCCATGGCCCGCCGCGTAGGCACAGTTCCCAGAGAGACAGCCTGGGGCACACAGCACTGCTTGCTCAGGCATGGCCTTGGAGTCCTGTGGGGGTGCTGGCGAGCAGGGACATGGCGGAGGCTGGCGCCCCCTGCAGCCCCTAGAAGGCACAGAGTGGGCTCTGAGTGACCCCTGATCTCACAGGGAGGGACCCTGCCTGTGGGATGCCTACTTCCTGGGGCTCCAGAGGAAATGAGAGCTGCATGACTGGCAGAGCCATCTTCAGGGGGCCAGGTGTACCCCCTGAGAACTGGGGGAGTGGACGCACGCATGTCCTCTAAGGCTGACCCTGGCCACAGGCCCTTGGGGACCAAGGCAGAAAGAGGCCCCCGAAGGCAGGGAGGCACCTGGCCCTGCCCAAGGCCCCAGCAGGGCATCCCGTGGATGCCCGTGTGGGACCACCCCTGCCCAGCCGCCTGTGCCCAGGGCTTTGTTAACCACGGGCTGCCCGGCCCCTCCCATCAGACACAGCAGCAGCGAGAGGAGCAGACGGCAGCGATGCCAGGGGCTCACTGCCTCCCTCCATGTCGGATTCGCGTACTCACTGTGCTCGAGGTGAACTCTGGCGGGTTGTCGTTCACGTCTGTCACCGAGATGATCGCTGTGGCTGTGTTCGAGAGGCCATAGTTGAGATTCCCCTCCATGTCGGTGGCCTGGACGATGACTGTGTACTGCTGGACTTTCTGGAGAGGACAGATGCGGAGGACAGCAGGTCAGCGGGTGTGCCCCCATTGGGGTTCCCAGCACGGAGCCTCCCCTTCCCTGCCGAGGTGATGGGCGGCGGGAGAGGCCGTTGTGTCTCCACCTCAGGGGCCCTTGATAGGAAGGGTCATCTTCGGTGTCGAGGTGGGAAGAGCCAGGTGCAGACAGCACCAGCTCTGCCCTGGGTTTGGAGGGGCAGAGAGGGCAGTTGGCAAAGTGAGACACAGGCTGCAGCCAGTGCTGGGTTGGGATGCTGCCGCCTGCGTGTACACCGTGTCCAGCTGCACTGCAAGTCAGAATTCACGAGGAGGAAGGACGGCCCTCTCCCTGTGCTGCACAGCCCTGAAGGCATAGTTAGCATGCAGTGCAGGTGCAGGCTCCAAAGGCAAATGCAGAGCCATGGGGTGAGGGCATTGTACCAGGCACGGAAGGAGCCATCACAGCACGTCCCTGCCCACTGGTCCTCAGGAATCCAGCCAGCAACCCAAGTCCCCAGGCCCCTTTCTGATCAGACGTCCCATGCTTCCAGCAGGACAGCCGAGGACAAGCCTGGCAGCAGCTCTCTACTGGGACCCACACCTGCTCCTCGTGGTACCATGGGGTGGGGAGGATCTCAGAGACCAAGGTAGAAAGGGACCCTCTGATTGCCCTCCACGGGCCCTGCAATCCCGACTCTTGCTCCTCTCAGAGGTTAAGGGAAAAGACCAGTTCCTGGCCCTGTGACTTAGTGAAATGTCCTCAGTTCCATATATTGGCTCCATAAAAAATTGTAGAGCAGATGGGCCGCAGATTCTGTCTTTCCGTGCATCCATCTAACCATCTACTTCCTGCCCGCCACGTTCCACTTCCTGATGGAGTCAGGGCTTCTAAGGAAGCAGCAGGGCCCTCACCTTGGAAACTTTCTTCATTTCTACCCAAGTTTCTCTTGCTCTTTACAAATCCAATTTTCTTCTCCTTCCCAGACCAATTTGGAAGTTTACACTTCAGGGATTCTGTGCATCATTCCAAAATTGGGCAGGGCAGGGGACTGGCCAGACTCCGGCTGCCCTTTTCGGGGGCCACTCCGAGGCTCTCCCTGCGTAGCAGGCGTGGGCTCAAAGACCACTCTGTATTTACTGTCTACATGGCTGCCAGCCTTCTCTCCACTGCCGTGTGGCCTTACAACAGGGGGCCAGTCTCACAGACTCAAGGATGACACAGGCTGAGGTCAAAGGGGTGACCAGAGAGGAGGAGAGGCCCCTGGAGAGAGGCTCTTGGGCTCGGCAAGTAGCCACCGCTGTCCATGGGAGCTGCCCCGGCAGCTGTGCTCAGAAGGTGCTGGAAGAGGACACTTTAGAAACACAGGGACATGGGCCAGGGATTTAGCTCAGTGGTTCTGCCACCTGCCCTGCAAGCGCAAGGACCCGAGTTCGATTCCCTGTACAAAAAACAAACAAACAGGGACACAACTGTGCTTATGCGCACGGGCACGCATATGTGTGCAAACACACATAGGTGTGACACACGAGTATGTCCCTGTGTACACGTGGGTGCACTTCCGTATGGCTGTGGCGTGTGTGTGTGCGCACGCGCGGGTCTCTTCGGGTTTGTGTGCATGTCCATCCGTGCATCCAGTGGCCACTAGAGGGCGAGCGGAGCCTGCTTTTGGGAGGCAGGACAGGGTGTTTCCCGGCCAGGATGGGGAGGGAAGCAGTCCAGTAGGGAGGAAGAAATGCGGGTGGGGATCCCACAGGACCCCAGTGCTCCCACGCTGGGGCTCCGACCATCGGGCAGGGGCAGGCTAGGCCCAGGCCCGGCGGTGTTTTCAGGAGCACGGGGCAGGCACGCTTCCCTGTTGCTTGCCTCTGAGCTGGAGGGCTTGTCAGACCTGGTCACTGGCGCCCTTCCCTGGGGTGTGGGCGGGGTTGGGGGTGGTGGGCAGGGCCCAGCAGTGCCCACACGCTCTCCCGAGGTGTGCGATCTGCATGCATGGGCTGGCTGGCTCTTTTGGAGGGTTCGATTCAGCTAAGGGCTGCTGCAGGACTCTGCTTCCGGGTCCTAATGTTTGTTTGCTCCTTAGTGAAGGGGGTGGGGTGAATCTGGTGCGCACAGGGTAGGACCCGGTGCTCTGGGGCCCTCTGCTCCCCAAGAGACAAGATGGCCATGTGTGCACCTGCAGCCGGGGCCTGGCCCTGGGCCACCTCTCACAGAGTCCAGCACCTTGTCCTGGGCCTCGTGGGGCTGCCCGTGGTCAGCCTCTGCAGTGGGGCAGGGCTGTGGGGCAGGTCTACGGGGCAGGGTCACCCCGCTGGACACCTGTGGAAGCGGGTGGGCTCCCTGCAGCCTGCCTTGCCTGCTTCCCAGTGGTGCCTCTTGGCTCCATTGGGTACAGAGAACGGGGCAGAGGCCACAGGGTCAGCAGCAGAGCAGCAGTGAATTCATTAAAATCAGGTTTGACCACGTTCACGTCTGAGAGCAGGGAAGAAAGCCACAAGCAGTTGTCCCCCACAGCTCAGCATGCAAATTCCACAAATATCCATCAGTAATGCAGTGCTGGTGCCCAGAAAGGATCAAAGCCCCGGAGCGAGCATGCGCAGCCTCACGTGACATCTTCCCACACCCAGCCTGTGGCCACCTCACTCTGGGACAGCAGGTCTGAGGAGTCGGCCTGTGGCCTGTCACCCTCTGGGCTGTGCTTGGAGGGTCTTGTGAGCCTGGCCTGGAGCCCAGCTCGAAGACCCTCTCATCCCTTCCCCCGATGGCCAGGGCCTCTGCTCGTGAGTGAGCAGCCCTCTCCGGTGGGGCTTCCGGGCCTCTTCTGAGCGAGGCAGTCACTGCTGGAGCGCCCAGCCCCTGTGACCCTGAGGGATGGGGCAGGTCCAGGCAGCCCTGCCCTGCCTTGCCTCTCAGCTGGTGTGTGCCAGGGGCTGGAGGACTCACGGGGTGGGGCTGCAGAGTGGGGCATGCAGGGGCCTTGGAAACAGAAAAGCTGAGCCTTGGGTTGCAAGGAGACCTGGCCACTCCGCTCCTGGTGTCTGTGCAAAAGAGCCGGCAGCGGGCATCTGGAAAATGCTGTCACCAGGCTCACTGCAGCCAGACAGACATACAGCAGGGCCGGGGCACCCGGGCCACACTTGGGGCACTGCACTGTGGACGGCACTCGGGAGCCTGTGCCCATGACAGCTGCGACCACAGAGTCCACGCGGAGTGCAGGCATCGACTGGTGGCGCCCAGGGTGGGCTGGGAATCTGGGCTGGCCGCTAGGGAATGGGGCCCTTTCTGGGTGACGAGGACTCCAGGACCCAAGGGCGGTGACGGGTGCCCAGGTGGGCATGCACCGAGCAGCTGCCATGTCAGATGGGGCATGGTGGCCACGACTTCCGGCCCAGTGGTGCACCGCCTGTGTCCCCAGGGGTTCTGCACCCTCCGCCCGCTGACCTGGCTCTCTGAGCTGGGGTCGTGTGATGCTGGCAGCAAGGCTCCCTGTGGGGCCTGCAGGACGCCCAGGGACCCCCTGCCTCCACTGCAGGCTGAGCCCCTCCCTGGAAGCTGAGCCCCCAGCCCAGCCCCCCAGTGCCCCTGTTTCCTGCCTGGGTGCAAACCCACGTGGTCCAGGGGTTCAGCAGAGCACATGGGGGACCCCTCTCTCTGACTGATTTCTGGGCTCCCTGTCTGGGGCCTTGGTGGGGCCTGAATCTCCCCATGGGGCGCCCTGGCCGTCTGTGGATGAGAACCTTGGTGCTGAGAGGCCATCTGAACTCAGGGCCTTGGCCACGGCAGAGCCCAGGGAGGGCGACCCCTGCCTGGGACATGCTTCGGCCCTCTGTGGACTGCTGCCCTCTGGCCCTGCCCCCAGGACCAAGCTGGAAGCCCAGTCCCACCTGCAGTGTCAGAGAAGCACATCTCCGAGCCTTCCACCTGCCCTGGGGACACCAGGATGTGACCTTTGAGTTGGCCCCAGGGTCTTGCAGACCCCTCAGAGCTCCCACTGCTCTCAGCTCCCTCTTGTATGACCAGGTGGGCTGCAGGCAGGTTTCTTGCCTCGGCCTTGGCTGCAGGAGGGCAGAGCAGCAAGGTCTCCACACCCCACAAATCTGCCCCAGCACAGATGCGATGGCCACTCCCCCACCCCGCCTCTCCCTTTCTGCCCCTGTCTCCCACTTTCCCTGCTGGGCACCAAAGGAAGATGGGCTGCCAGGAATGCCTTCCGCGTAGACGCCTCAGAGGAGCGGGGCCTAGGAGATGGCTGAGGCCTCCAGGTCGGGCCCACCCTGCTGAGGACCCCTGGGGCCCCAGAGGGACACTCCTGTGCCTGGGCCCACAGCCGATGCCTCGAACCTCTGCCTGGGCAACGTGCCCTCGTTCTCCAGGGGCTTGGAGCTCCTGGCCTCCTGCGGCTGACACTCTAGGTTGGGTTTTCCCAAACCTGGGGCTGGGTCTTTCTCTGTGGTGAGTATTGATGGCATCCCTGGCCTCTGCCCACGAAGTGCCAGGAACACCAGCCCACAGCCCAGTGGGACATCAGCCCTGGCTGAGAAGCAGGGTTTTAAGGGAGGAGGCAGACAGTAAGTAAGAAAACAGCAGGTCAGGTGGTGACAAAGGCTGCCAAAATATTCAGCAGGAGAGTGGGACAGAGTGGTTGGAGTGGAGCTGTTAGTAGGTGTGGGACAGGGCCTCTGCCAAGTGGGTCTCTGATCAGCAAGCTCGAGTGAGTGAACAGCCAGTGCAAAGGCCCGGGGGCAGCATTGGGTGAGCTCGAGAAGGCATGCGGTGACGGGGGAGTTGGGCTGGAGGGTACAGAAGGAAGGTAGCTGGGTCTGAATTGGACTCTGGGTGACACAGGGACACATGGGAGAGTTTGTGGGGTGCACAGGGATTGTACCAGCTGCTGAGGGAGGGCAGACGCAGGGACAGGGAGGGACACCAGCAGGCCTCGATGCAGTGTGCTGGTGGGGTAGCAAGCATGAAGGATGGGCGGGGGTGCGGGAGGTTGGCTGGGGTGGGTGGCGGGACCGGGTTTGAGGGAGCAGTTGGTCTGGGGCCCATGTGGTGGCTGCACCCGGGCCTGGGGCCCTCCCTTCTGCAAGGATGCACAGGCTTTCCCTTTCCCCACTTCCGATGCGACTCAGAAGTTCTGCATTTCTCTCCCCCAGGAGCACAACACGATGTGAACCGGTGACATGTGGCCTGCGGCTGGTGTCGGGGCTAGAGGGGGCTGCAGGCCCTGCCCACCAGGCAGCTCTGGGCCTTCCCGTGCCCGAGGGACGCAATGGGCCCAGCACCCTGCTGTCCGTGACTCCAGAGACCTGGCTGGGTATGCGAGGGTCTCCTGTGTGTGCTGGCCGGATTCAAAGATGACAAACAAAACACGATGCCTGTGGTGAGCCTGTGCTGGCTCCGCCCGGCAGAGACGCCAAGGGCATGGCCAGAAGCCCTGCTCCTCCACAGCAGCCCAGCCAGCCTGGCACTGTGTGGCAGCTTTGCCCTCTGGTCCCGCGACGCCCAGGTGGTGCCTACTTCCGGCTGTGCGGCACACGCAGTCTACTGCAGCTACCCAGCTCTGCCGCTGTCCAGAGTGGATGGTATAAATAAAACTTCAGTTACAGGGATAGACACGGGCTTCCTTCACTGGGGCCGTAGCTGGCCGTTCCCCAGACTAAGTACTTTCGTCCTTCTGGCCCTGCCCAGGGGCCCCAGGAGAGACCCTGGGCCTGGCACCTACTTCTCCAGATGCCCAGTGCCTCCCTGGCGGAGGGCGTCAGCAGTCCCACACTCAAAGCCTGACCTCCACCTGTGCCCTCACTTGGCGCTCCTGTCTGCTTCCTCACGCTTATCCAAGCCCTGAGCCCCTCACCCTGACAGGAAGCCATAACTGAAAATAAAGGGTGGCAGGGGATCCCCGTCACTGCTCGCCCAGTGGGCCTCCCAGGCAGAGGCCAGAGGAAGGCAATGGGAAGAGGGTGGGGCAGCACCGAGGACTCTGAGTGGCCGGCAGGTTTGGGTGCAGCAGGCAGGGAGCACCAGCACAGGGAGGGGAGTGGACCCCGTCCCCATGTCCCAGTGGCCACCCCGGTGCTCCCCAGGGCTCCTCTGCAGCCCGGCCTGGGAGGCACCACCCTGGCGAGCAGACCAGTGCCAGCTTGCTGGGTGCCTGGGCCCTGCCTCCCCCTCTGCAGGGCACAGGACAGCCTGGGCTGATGTCCTGGGCAGATGCAGGGGCCGGGCTGGCAGGAAGGACAGGGTGTGAGGGGATCACTGCCCCATGACAATGCCCCAACAGGCGGTGGGTTTGGGGGAGGGTGCAGTGCCTGTGTTTGCTGGGTGGTGCTGGGAATGGCTTTGGTGGTTCCGCCCGGAGTGGAGCAGGGCAGAACTGAGGAAGACCTGGTGTGGCCAGCGCCTCAGTCTGCGCTTTCTTTGTCTTTGCAGAGAGCAGTTCAGAGCCCTGCTTTCTTTTGGGCCTCCCTTCTCTGGTGCTGTGCCACTGCAGGCAAGAGGAGACAGCACCGGGAAGCCAGGAAATGCTAAGAAGCAGGGCGTCCAAAGACTCTCAGAGCAGACGTCCCATGTGCTAGGGCCAAGGGTGTGTCACGCATTTCTGGACACCTTGGGCCATTTCTGGACATGTCTGGCGGTGTCTGCATATTTTCTTCTGGATGTATGGGTATTTTTGAACGTTTCTGGAGGTGTTGGAATATGTCCGTATGCTCCCGGGCATGTCTAAACTTTCTCCCATGGTTTTGGGAGTGCCTGACATTTCGGGGTGCACCTGGATGTCCCCTGCCCAGGGGTGCTTCGATCCCGCGGGGCACTTCTCTGCTCCCACCTGAGAGGTTTCCCCGCGGAACCTCAGTGACTAACACACACTCTCCTGAAAGGTGGCCAGAGAGTAGCGCAGCTGCTTTTTTCTACAAACCTCTGCACCTTTTCCAGAAGGGCAGGACTTCAGCATCTGAGGCTCCAACAGCAGCCACCAACACCACCCACTGTGGGGCAGCATGCCCTGCATCCCCGGTGGGGGCACTGCACACCCCAGAGTCTCGCTGAGACCGGGGTCCTCCCTTGGGGGCATCCTCAGGGCACCCCAGCCTCAGGGCATGAATCCTGGCCCAGCCAGTGTCCTGTCTGCACGTCCCTGGAAAAGGAGGTGCGTGCACACATGTGCAACACCCAGGCACATGCACGCACATGTTGCGCACACGCACGCACACACACGGGCATGCGTGTACCATGTGCCTTTGCTCCTGGAGGGAGCTGGTCACAGGTCGCTCACTTGGAGGTGGGATGGTGGGAGGAGGCCAGGAAGGAGCAGCTGGAGTCCTTCGCACTCTGGGGCACTTGGGGCTCACGTTTACCAGCCAGAAATCAGGTGCATCTTATGACTGCTGCCCTCCTGCGCTGGCCACATAGAGCTTGGTTAGGATGTAGCCACTACGTGTGCACAGGGCTGTGGTGGGCGTGGGACTCTCCAGCTGTGGCCCCCTGATGGTCCCTGGTTGGCAAGGGCCAGGGCTGGACCCCAGGTTTGGACTTCCAGAAAGATCCTACTCAAATCCACTTTGCTAAGATGCCAGCACCTGACTGAGTCAGCCAGAGCTCTTTCAGCAAGAGTGAAAGGGAAGCCAGGTGTGGTGGCATGCGTCTGCTGTCGTGGCGATTCAGGAGGATTTCGAGTTTGAGCCCAGCCTGGGCAACTGAGCAAGACTGTCTCAAAATAAAAAAGAAATCGGGCTGGGGATGCAGCTCAGTGAGAAGGCACTGGGTATAACCCCCAGTGCTGAAAAAATAGAGAGAGAGAGAGAGAGAGAGAGAGAGAGAGAGAGAGAGAGAGAGAGAGAGAGAGAAAGAGAAAGAGTGGGAAACACAAAGTACCTTGGCATTACCTTGTGGGTTGGGTTGGGTGGCGACTTTCTTAGCCTCACACGAGCTGGGGTTTCTCACCGTGCCCTGGTGGTGGTGCAGCGAGGTCCACGCTGACCTTGTGACCAGCCCCTCTGCCCTCACTGCTGCCTCCTCTTCCTCCCGGGCCTCGGACCCCTCCTGCCCTTCTTACCCCTGCCCCATGGCTGTCCCCGGCTATCTCCATGTCCCTCTGCCTGCTCTTGCCAGGACTTGGACTGTGGACCGGAGCTCCCTGAACCCAGACCTCTTCACACTGAACTCCTCACTTCTGCAAAGCCAGGAGATGGTCCCGGGCTCCCAGGTGGCAGCTGTGGCCCAGGACAGGAGCCAGCCTGCCGTGACCCTCGCCGTGACTGTGCACGAGACAGCTGGCGGGTAGGTCTGGTCTTACTGCTTCCCGGGTCCTTCCTGGTCTGCAGCACCTCCCGGGCCCCGCTGGGCACTTCCTCGGATGGGTCCGGGCTGGGGCAGGTGGCTCCTGAGCTCCGCCTCCTGTCCTCCCCTCTGCAGCCGGTGTCTCCATCCGCAGGTGCCACGTGTGAGCGCAGGTGGCGGAGGTCCAAAGCTACGGCCGGAGGCTTGGCGGTGCAAGCGAGCTGCAGTTCTGAGGGGACCCTGTCTCGGCCTCTTCCTCACCGTCCAGGCTCTGGACAGGAGCCGTGGTGCCTGTGGCCTCGCCTGCCCATTCCCCTCCGTCTGACTCTTCTCCCCACGGGGGGGGCAGTGGCTGGGTGTGCGTGAGAAAGAAGCAGCAGACACACCTGGCTCAGCCCCTCTAGTGGGACTGCTGGCCTCGCCTTCGCATCGTCACCCCTACCGAAGGCGGGGCTGCCCGGGTGCCCTCGTGGGTCTGGCCAGTCCTGCCCCCTCACGGCACGACACCCTCAGCAGCTGCCTGG
Organism: Heterocephalus glaber; assembly: GCF_053883595.1. Lineage (NCBI taxonomy): Eukaryota > Metazoa > Chordata > Mammalia > Rodentia > Bathyergidae > Heterocephalus > Heterocephalus glaber. The sequence continues at coordinate 9,017,889 of NW_028258410.1, forward strand.
GCCAGGAGGTGACACATCTCTGATCAGACGGTGCCCTCGTGGTCTCCCTAGGTGTCCCCAAGAGGCCTCATGGACGGACAGCCATGCCCCGGGTGCTGCTGACCTGTGCGTGACTCCAGGGTACACATCCCATGGGAGGGCAGAGGCCACAAGCAGTGACCCAGGTCCTGAGGGGTGACTCCAGGGCTCCTGCCCATGAACCCACACATCCTCTGCCCTGTTTGACCTTGACCCTTGGAGTGTCCGTGGCGTGGGCTGAAGGCACTTGTTATTTATTGGCTGCAACCGAGGCAGAGACAACAGCAGAGCCCCAGGAGGGTCTGTAAAGTAGGCAGGACAACCCCCGGCGCAGCCAGGAGACCTGCACAGGGTCCTTCCGGCTCGGTGCTAGCGCTGCTCTCCATGGCCAGGGTGCCCCCAGAAGCTGTGTGTGGAGGAGCAGATGCTGGGACACAGAGGGGGTGCCGTGGCACTGGCCTTTGCCTTCAGATATGTGACGGGGCCTGGTGCTGTCATCACCTGTGTTCTCTGTCGTAAGCGCACAGCTTTTGTGATAAGAAAAAATCAACAGGTGTTATTGCAGAAAAAAGCACGCTCCCACTCGGGTCTGCAAGCCTGGAGCGGCTGCTACACGGGCACTGGCCCTGGAGCAGCTGGAGACACGGCCCTGAGGGCCCCCAGAGGACCCGGGCACGAGCGGGCGGATGCCACACGCTGCCCCCTCGACTCGGGTGCCAGTGGACAGTAAAGCCATGGGCACTGGCCGAGTGTCCGAGTGTCAGCACCTTTGCTTAGCCATTTTCCTCCCTCTGCCTCTCTGTGTCTCTTCTCTCTCTGCAGAAGAGATCAGCAAGTCTTCAGGGTGAAAACCCAGCCCGAGGTGGGCCAGGGGTAAGTTTGTCTCAGTTGCTATTTTTCTGCCCTCTGAGACCACAAAGCCACAGTTAGTGTTTCCTGACAGTGACTCAGTCATCACCAGGAGGCGCGGAGCCTCCCCAGGCTCTGCCTTTCCTAGGACCGGAGGAGATGCATTTCTGGCCCCGCCCAGTGCAGCTCACACTGCTTCTCACACCCTTGAAGGCAGAGTGGCCGCCTTTTGTGTCCTGTGGGTGTGTTAATTAAAGTCGGCAGTGGTGGTAATGGCCTCCATCTGCCAGCCACTGAGTGGAGCTGAATTATCCCTCCCAGAAGGCGCTCAGCCCCTGGTGAGCGAGGAGGAAAAGGGAAAGTGCAGGAAGAGCACAGGGTAGAGGTGTGGCCCCTCAGGGCTGGGGGTGCGGGGGAGGCAGCAGGAGCAGCAGGTGAGTTCCCAGGTGAGACAGGAGCAGGAGGCAGGGGGAACCAGCTGTCACCTTCCCATGGGCCTGGGGTGTCCCGCTCCCTCCCATTAGGCCATAAATATTCTAATTAGGAAACAAGGAAAGATGAATAGGATTAGCAAGTGGGGCAGCCTTTGCTGTACACCAGAGGCTCTTGAACCACTGGCGTCTTATCAAAGTCCCTCCTGACATTTAATCATGTAGAAACGCTCGATTTACATAGCTCTCCTAATTAGAGGCGGTGGAATCGGTGGCAATTGTGTCTGTGGGTTTCCTTCCCTGACGACGAGAACGCTTGCTCCTCCAGCGGGAAGCAGTGCCGGGGCTCTGTCTGCCACAGGGTCCTGAACTCTGCCTGTTGCACTGGGGCTGGGGCATAAATGTCTTTGAGAGGGAAAAAGAAACCTGTGCCCTTTCCAAATGGTGGTCAGTGTCCAGCCAAAGAGGCCCTGCTTGGGGACCTCACCTGGCAGGACAGAGCCCTGGCTGAGACAGAAATTGGCTTCTGGGTTCAGTGACCCGAGCCCCCCAACCCCTCAGGCCAGGCTCTGCCGCCAGTGCCCAAGTGCCAGAGGGCGCATCTGGACCCCTCTATGGGATAATTGTTTGTCGCTGAATAGCCCAAGCCTGGGTGCTCATCTGGGCTGTGCTGCTCTGGCGCTGGCTGCACGCGTTACTCAGATTTCCTGGAGCCAGTGGAGAAGAGCAGGCCTGAGGCCCAACCTCACCGCCCGGCGCCCTCTCCCTTCCGGCAACTCCTCCCGTCACCCCTACCCTGCAGCCCCATCGCCACCAGGGCCAGGGCCTGGAACATCCTCAGCCAAGGCTCACAAAGTGACCTGCCCCTCCCACCACCCAGCCCCACTCTGGCAACTGCTAGAATGTCCGGTCTCACTGAGGCTGGGTGAGAACAGGGTACGCCCTCCAGCACTGGCTCCCGCAGAAGGGAACAGAAGGGAAGGTCAGCCTGGAGATGACAGCAGAGGCTTGAGGTGGCTCTCGGGGGGGCCCCGGGGCACCCACGTGGCCTTGGTCCCCAAGCCAGCCAGGCTCCAGCCCCCGAGGAGGGAGCAGCTCGGACATCGGCAGCCAGGGCCAGGGTCCAGGCTGGCCAGTACCTATGGCTGGGGAAGCTCTTGCGTTCCCCCTCAGCCGGGTCTTCACTGTGCTTGGGACCCGGGGACCGCGCTGGAGGAGGGTGACACAGAAGTCATCTGTCTCTAGTGCCTGTCCCAACCCGGCCCTCTCTCCTGGTGCCCCGTCCCCAGGTTCACAAGGTTTGGTTTCCTTGCTCTTCCTGCCCACCCAGGAGGATGCCCCCTTGGCGGCTTGGATCTACCTGTTCAGGATGAGCAGTGCACACAGTAGGTGCTCAATAAACATTCACTTTGTCACTTCTCTCCCCTCCACTGAGCTGAGCCCCTCTCTGCACCCCACCCTGGGCCCAACCATTGCAGGGGAGGGGCATCCTGCAAGGTCAGCTGTGGGGATACTTGGCTTTCTCAGTCTCTTCTTGGGGTTAGCTCCTGCTGCTCATGGGGGTCAGAGCCAATGTCCCCTTGGGTGTGGTCTCTCTATGTGTCCACATGAGCCTCTCTTCAGCCCCACCCTGTGACGACCCGGGAGCACCCCACTGTGTCACAGCCTGGTTAGGGTTTCTACGGCCCCCCTGCCTTCTGGGAGTCTGAAGAAGGCTGGCTGGGTCCTCCCAGCCCAAGGCACATGGTTGTGCACCCCAGGAATCAGCAGGGCCCCTCTCTGAAGCCCAACGCTGTGCTGGGGTCCTGGGCTTCATGTCCATGCCCCTCACTGTGACTCATGGGCCGGGGACAGAAACAGGGAGAGAAAGTCTCCCTGGACTGGACATTAGGAACACTCACCAACAATGACAGGAAGAAGCAAGCCTGAGCCCCTGGAGGAAAGCAGAGGTGTGGCTCTGGTTCCTCAGAGATGCCCTGGCCAGCGGCCCGTGTCCACTCCCACCAGGCCACCTAGCCCCTGGAGAAGCACAGGTGAGGGTGCCCCCTCAAATGGCTTTTCAATGGGCATTGTGTGGGGAACATTTCACAGGCCACGCCCAAGCCCTGAGACAGACGGCAGGGAAGGACTCATTGGGCAGGAGGTGTGGGGAGGTCCCAGCAGGGAGCAGGGCTGGCCCAGCCTCCCCTCTGCCCCAGGCCAGGCCACCTCACTGGGCCTGGTCAGCGAGTGTGGGGTCACAGTGTGGCGGGAGCCACATCTGCAGGGGCCTGGTCACAGGCCCTGACTGCCCACGGTGGCACCTGACACATGGTCGTACGCAGGTCCGAGGGGTTTCCCTCTGTGTGGGCAGGCGCAGAGGACACCCAAGGCCCGTGGGCTCTGTGGATCTCTTGCTCCCTGCTAGCGTCCGATGCCTGGACCCTGCACCCCCTCTCCCTTTTTTGGGGGGACTTTCAATAGTTGCAGCTCTGAAGAGGAATCTACACTTACATCGTATGTATTTTTTTGGCTGGAAAATATCTGATACTCTTCTGTAAAATATAAACTAGAACACACCCCAACCCACCCAGCAATCTGCCTCATGCTCAGCGGCTCCTGGACCCAAGATGCAGAGTTACTTCCGGCCGGGGCCACGCCCCGCAGTACTCTGCCAGAGCAGTGGGGCCCAGGTCAGGGGCTTGCATGGGCCGGGGGCATCTGGACGCTCGACCTGGATCCCGGGGACCCCTGGTGGGTTAGTCTGCTTGTTTGTCCAATGAGAAGGCCAGCTTGGGTCTCTGTGAACCCCAAGAATGTGATGGACATCCTGTAATTGAGACAGGAGCCCCCAAATCCTTCCTGAGAGCACGTGACTCACGGCCAGCCCTGCGGTGTCCCTGCTTTGGCTTAGCTTCTGCTCTGACCGTGCAAATGTGCCTCTGGCCCCTGGGCACAGGCATCTGTGCTGCTCCCCGCTGTGCACCTCACCCCTGCCACAGAGCGAGGGCAGACCCCATCTGTCCAGGGGCCCCTCCCCTGGGCCTGGCCTGGCCTCGGTCCACCCTGCTGCTGAACAAGGGGAGCAGCAGACAGGTCTCAGGCCAGACTTGTGACTCCACCTGCACATCTGGAGGACTCCCTGGAGCACGGTTCCCAGCTGCCTGCGGAGAGGGACGGGACAGGGCTTCTCTCCTCCTGACCAGGGTCCTGATAGCTCAGGTTGCACGCCCCCGACCCATGGCCCCCAGTGGGCGCGAGCTGGGATGAGGCCCTGTCCCCTCTCTCCCATCCCTTCTCTCCTCAGACCCCGAGCTCTCAGGCAGACCAGGCCGGGGACTCCACAGACCTCCTTCCTGCAGGGCAATCCCAAGGCCGATGTCCCGGGCCTGATGCTCACTCTGCTCCCGCCTCTTCCCCAAGACAGAGCGAGGGCTGCAGCTGTGGCACTGGGAGCTGCAGGTTGTGTTTGTGTGTACATGTGTGCATACGGCCCGGTCCTGCCACGCCTGGAGAACACCTGTTGCTCATGGCTGCTTGGGTGGCCAAGGGGGGCTGGGGCGGGCCTGGGGAGTGTGTCTGGTTGCTGCCTCTCTGCAGCTCGCTGATGACCCTCCTGCACAGGGTCGCCGTCATGGGTCTATGCCGGGTCCTCAACAGACCCACAGCCACGCAGCCAAGGGCTGGGCCAGCCTCAGCACACTGCATTTGGGTCACGCTCCTACCATACAGCTCCACCCACACCGCTCCAGGAAAACGATAGATCGGATCCGCAGCAAGCGTCCCACGTGCTCCACCCACGCCAGCCCTTGCTCCTCCTGCCACAGGATGCCGCTGACCCTCAGAGCCCAAGGCCACTTGCTGCTCCCTGCCCCCGCATCTGCGCCCCCCCCCTCCCCCGGTGCTGACCCTGGGGCTGCCTTATCTTCCCGCTCAGCCACCTGCTCTGCGGTTACCTTCCACGCCACACCCTGGTGCACCGCCCTTTAAGTTCCCCATCTTCAGAAGTGCTTCATGCCTCCCCAGGCGGAGGCCGGCCGCCTGGCAGTTTGGCCTTGGTTTGAAAGGCAGAGGTGCTGGCAGGGTGGCCAGGCATGTGGTGGGTTTCAGTGGCGAGGAGGAGACTCAGACACCTGGGGCCCACGACTCTCATATCCGCCAGGACCCTGGCTGTGGGCTGCTCCTGGGGGACCTCCCCTCCTCCCAGGCTCAGGCCCCTCAGTGACATCACAGCCCACAGTGGGAGTCCCCACAGACTTGTACAATCAGGCAGAGAGGGGACAGCTGGGTCCGCAAGTCAGCCTGCTGCTAGCACAGGAAGCAGCTGCAGCTTCTGCCGTCCCAGAGGGGCGGCTCCCTGCTTGCTCTGAGCTCCTGTAGGAGGCACAAGGGCCCGGAGCCAAACTCGTCAGTGAGGCCATCACATGTGGGCACAGGGCAGATGGAGGCCAGTGAGGCCTGGGATGGGAGCAGGCAGGTGACACTCTCTCCGGCCACTGGCTGGGTGCCCTGAGCCAGGGTGGGGTGAGTCTCCCGGTCCCCTGGGGGCGTGCAGACGGGGACGGCAGTCAGCTGCCGGGAGAGGCTCCTGCTTGTGGTGGGCTCCTCTCCCCTCCCCAGGGTGGCAGTGGGGTTCACAGGCCAGTGGAGGGGCCTTGGGAGTGCAGGGAGGTGGAGGTCATGGAACCAGCTGGGGTAAGTGACCCCTGGGCTGGCTCGGGATGGCACAGAAGGGCGTGCAGCCCCTGGGCAGGGTGGCCTGCCTCGTGCAGCTGGCTCTGGCCCCCGGGTGCTTGGCTGGGCCCGAGGACCACAGGAGGGAGGCTCCTTCCTGCTTTCCCAAGCCCTGGCCCTCTCTGCCGCACACAGCGGCGGGGCCTGCACCAGGGAACTCGCATGGCGCACTTGGTGTCTCCCGAGCAGCAGCTGCTGTGAACGCTGTGCCCTGTGGTCTCCCTCGGGCCAGGAGGGAGACGTCCAGGGTGGCTTCCCTGCAGGTACTGCCTGTGGATCCCGCCCGGGTCCTCACCTCACGGTCCAGGCCAGCTGCCACTGTCACCAGGTCCCCTGTTTCGCTGTTGATGGTGAACATGTTCTGAGACGGACTCTGTGGTGTCTGGGTCACAATCCGGTACCGCACCATTCCGTTGGCTGTGGTGCTGTCATCGGCGTCGTTGGCTGTGACTGTCATCACGTAGGTTCCTGGAATGGAGAGAGCTGCAGCTGGAGTCACTGACACAGGGGCTCTGGGACCACCATGAGCCTGGAGCAGCTCCTGCCCCTCCCCACGGCCTTGCCTTCCTTCATGGGGCTCCAGCTTGAAGGCTCAGGGTTCCTTGGTGGTCACTGCTTTGACCTTTCCCTGTTCCGCTGGGGAGACATGGGGGCTGCAGGAGGATGTGCCTCTCCAGTGCTCCACCGCACGCGGGCAGCAGACAAAGCCCGGAGCCAGGGCCTCCCACCGCCAAGCCCTTTCCGCCCGAGCCACATGGCCCAGCACTGGCAGAGAGTTCTTGCCATGCACACTCAGCTCCCGTGGGCCTGAGGCTCATTCCCCAAACACTTACAGAGCACCTACCATGAGCCAGTGCTGGGCCCTGGCGGGAGGCCCCACCTGGTGGGGCTCCTGGCTGCTCCCTGCCCTGATGCCTCTCCTCTCCCTCTCCCACCTGGGTCCTGGGCCAGCCTCTTACCATCTGGGGATCCCGCCTGGGTGTGGCACATGCCTGATGGACACACACTGGGGACCCCAGAGGCTCGAATGGCCCAAGGCCACCGCTTTTGTTCCCTGAGGGGTTTGCTCTGTGCTGGGCTGAGTCCCACCCTAGGCAGGGAACAGAACAGGACAGGCAGTCTCCTCGTGTGCAGAACTCCCCCTGCCTGATGGGCTTCTGTTCACGTGGGCCCAGATGGCCCCACGGGGCACCCATTCCTGATTGCACGAGTTGAGGGATTCTTGGCACACCAGGACGTAGCCCTTCCCACTCATTTGTTTACTCCACAGACATCTATATCATCTAATACATCTATGTGTGTATACATAGTACATTTGAGATATAATTCATATACCATAAAGTTTGCCCTTTCAAAGTACAACTCCACAGTTTTTAGTATTCCGCAGAGTTGTGCAGCTATCACCACTCTAATCCAGAACATTTTCTCATCCCAAAGAGAACTCTGTACCCATGTGCACTTGCTCCCCACTCCTCTCTCCCCCACTCCTTGGCGACCACCCATCTACTTTCTGTCGCTACGGATCTGCCTATTCTAGACACTGAAGTGTTCATCAAATTATATAATATGGAGCCTTTTGTGTCTGGTTTCTATGAGGCCAATGTTTTCAAGGTTCATTCTTCTTTATGGCTGAATACTATTCCATTGTATCAGGCTATTCACCCCACACGTACACATTTGAGCATTTGGTACATATCATGCATCATGATCTGTGCTTAGATACAGCAATAGGTACAGCCAGAAAAACATTGTCCTTATTCCCTTCTTGGTAGGGAAAGGGAGACAAAAGAGGTAAAGAAATAGATGCTTGCAAACTATGACATGCGCTTTGCAGAGAGTAAAGAATGCATGCATGAATAAAGTCATATGCAGAATAGCTGGGTGAGAAGGTAGGCTACAGAGGAAACAGAGAAGGCTTCTCTGAAAGACAGAGGGAGCAGGGTAGGGAGGAGAGGAGAAGGATGCTGAGCAGAGGGACAAAGGCCCTGGGGCAGAGAAGAGTTGTGCGTGGGTGAGGAACAAAGAAGGGCAGAGGCATGAGGTAGGGTTGGGAATGGACTGTACTCATCAGCGGTTATGTGATCACGTTGATATCTTTAAGACATGCACAGAAAATAGACTAGGCATTCGGGGGATGGGGATGGGGTAGGTAGCAAAAAGACTCATTCATTCAGTGGGTTCCATAGAAAACTGGCTGTAATCAGAACAAGATGTTGCAGTGTGGATCATTCACTAGAACATCTATTTGCTCATCCAACACATCTCTATTAAGTATCTTCCAGGGAAGACAACTGAGAACTTGTGTGTTTTGAAGCCCTATGAAAAAACATTTTCATACAGATCTACCCTAATTCATGCAGAGTTGTTTGTAAATACACATTTTATGAATTTAATTATCAATAGACTTTTCCCAGAGGCAGTGGGGATTTAAAAGAAATCCAGAAAGTTCTGTCTTTAGCGAAGGTGGACTATATGGCTATAAATCAACCTTTCTCTGGAGGCAAATGAGAAATGCTGAACCAAAACAAAACAAAAACAGTAGAAGTAAAACACCTGTTTAGGGCTCTAGAGAACTGCCATGTGCAAAGATTTGTGGGAGCAGTAGGAAGGGGAGTCCAACACTGGAGCTCTCTCTTCTCTAAAGGAATTTGTTGATTCCAAAGTTGGCTTAGGACAGGCTGAAGTGCTGCCCAGTGCCTTCAGCAGACTCCCAGGAGTGGGAGTCAAACACTGAAAGTCAGGCTTCTGAAAGGAGGGGCCCTGATAATCCCTCTACTCTCTGGGCTGCACTTTGAAGTGTAGCACCCTAGGAGAGTAAGTGATCTGGAAATAAATAGTCCTAACAGAGAGAAGTACAGCTCTACTTAAAGGAGCTTAGGTTAAAGAGATCAAGATTACTAGCATCTGCTGTGGTTTGGATTTACAGTCTCACCTAAAAGTCTCATATTTGGAAGTGGTGCCTGAGGGGGCAGATCACTGGAAGGTTATATTCATTTTTTTTTTTTTTTAAGTTTTTTGAGACAAGTTCTCCCTATTAGTTCAGGCTGGGTTTGAACTCACTATGTAGCCCAGGCTGCCCTCGAACTCACAGCAATCCTCTTGCCTCAGCCTCCTGAGTGCTGGGATTATAGGTGTGCACCACCACACCCGGCTGGAAGTTTATATTCTTACCCTGGCTCCTTCCTCCTCTCTCTGCTTCCTGGCTGCCATGAGGTGAGCAGCTTTTCTCTTCAATGCCTTTCCCCATGGCAATTGTACACAGAAGCCAGCTTACCATACACTGAATCCCCCAAAACTGTGAACCAAATGAAGCCTCTCTTCCTTTAAGTTGTGGGTATCAAGTATTTTGTCCCAGCAATGGGAAAGGTGATTAATATAGAAAGTGTGTACTAGAGAAGTGGTGTTGTAACTGTAACTGTATTTGACCATGTGGTTTAGAAGCCTTTGTAACTGGTTTGCAGGTGGAGTTTGGAAAGGTTTGGAGATGTGAGATAAGAAGCCTTGCAACACTGTAAGCAGAACCTCATGGGTGATTCTGATTAGAACTCAGAAGACAAGAATGCTGAAAGGAATGTGGACAGTAAAGGCCAGGCTCAGGAGGTTCTAGTTGGGAACAAGGACTCTATTGGCCATTGAACTAGAGGCCATGTGTGCTGTTGTTTTGAGACTTTTCAAGAGATTGAGATTAAGGACACTGTACTAATTAACCCAGTGGAAGAAATTTCAAGACAGCCCAACATTCAAGGTGTGGCATGGGTACTGCTAGCTGATTTTAGTCAGTTTTATGGTGATGACTGGGGGCAAAAGGGAGAGGAGAAAAATTTAACTTAAATTTTGGCCCAGAATGAACCATGTATAAAATTGGGGCCAAAAGAAGTGTGGCTGCTGAAGAGTTTAGTGCTATTAAAAAGGAACCAATTAGTTTGAAAAGGGGCAAGAAGAAAAATGCCTTGGAGGCATCTCAGGAATTTCAACAAGACCCCACCAATTTCAGGCTCAATGGTGCAAAAGTATAAACCTTTCATTTGAGAAGAGAACTCCTTGGGCCCTTGCTTGAGATGGGCTGCCTAGTGAATTGGCTCTTCAGGATTCATTTTATCATGCTCAACTATCCAGGCACTTAGATACCTCTGCAGTCATGGTCAAAGGGGTCCTAGATACTGCCCATTCTGGTGGCAGACTTAGGCAGCTTCCATGTGATGCTTTTTCTTTTTTTTCAGGCAGAATGTAAGAGTTGTGAGTCATGGAGGCTACCACCCAGATTTCAAGGAAGAGCTGGGACACCAGACAATATGCTCCTCAGAGAGTGATGCATGAAGCTATGAGAATAAAGATGAAGGTACAGTGGAGACCCCAGGAAGTTAGAGATGCCGGCAACATGGAACATCTGCTGAGGAAAGCTGCTGGCAGTATGTACAGTCAGCCCAAGAGAGAGGCTGCGTGGGCTGCAACCAGAAAGGCCATAGGGGTGGGACTGCCCCAGTCCTGTGGAGTTCACATCTCACAACTTGCCCTGGGTACTGGACACGGAGCTACAAGATTGAATGTTTAGGGGCCGGGATTTAGCTCAGTGGTTCCGCCACCTGCCTCGAAAGTGCAAGATCCCAAGTTTGATCCCCAGTATCCTCCCCTGCAAGAAAAAGATTGAATGTATACCTTGCAAGATTCTGGTCTTGCTTTGGTCCCATTCCTTTCTATTCCCCTATTTATCCCTTTTGGAATGGGAATATTCACCCTGTGCCATTGTATGTTGGAAGTATTTAACTTTGTTTTTGATTTTTACAGAGTTCATAACTAAGAGTTTGCCTTGAGTCTTAGAGGAGACTTTGGACTTAAATTTTTCAGCAAAGCTTGAACTGTTAATTTTGGCAACTCTTAGAGATGGAGTAAATGCATTTTGCATAATGAGATGGACATGAGCCTTTGGGGGCCATGGGAAGAATGTTGTGGTTTGGATCTTTAAAAAGTTCCCCCCAAATCCCATGTTTGGAGGTAGGACCTGGTCAGAAGAGGTGGGTTCCTGGAAGCCTGTCTTGGAAGAGTGTATTCTTATCCTCAGCTCCTCCCTTCTCTCTCTGCTTCCTGGCTGCCACGAGGTAAGCAGCTGTCCTCTGCCATACCCTTCCACCATGCTGCTTCTGCCTTGGAGCCAACTGACCATGGATTGAATCCTCCAAAGCCATGAACCAAATTAAACCACTCCCTCTTTAAGTCGTGGGTGTCAGGTATTTTGTTCAAGTGACAGGAAAGCTGATTAATATAGCATCCCTTACCGGGATCAAAGATAAATCCTCCATGCCATGGCATGCCTCACAAGCTCAAGGACCCAAGTTCAATCCCTGGTATCAAAAAAAAAAAAACTTCCATGGAAAAGCAACAGCACACATAACCACAAATTATGTCAAAAAAATTTTCATATACAATATAAAAGCATTTAATAATAACTAAGTATACACAAAATCTGGTCACAAACAAAAATGAAAAAGAGACATTAAACAGCTTCAGAAGATATAGATAATAAAAAATTCAGATGCAAACTCAAGAAACAAAAACAGTTTACTATGTTTAAGGAATTAATAGGATAAGATAGATAAATTTGTCAAGAATTAGAAATCATTTAAAAAATAAAGTGGGAAACCTGTATTTGAAAAATAACTGACATAAAATACTTGAATGGCTTTAACAGTAGATTAAATACAACTGATGAGAAATTTAATAGATTGGAAGATTTATTAAAAGAAAATACCCAGATAGGGCCAGGAATTTAGCTCAGTGGTTTTGCCACTTGCTGCACAAGCACAAGGACACAAGTTCGATCCCCAGTACAAAATACAAAAAACAACAAAAAAGAAAATCAGACCAAAGCAAAGTTTATCAGATGTGTAACTGGAATCCAGAAGGACCAAAGAAGAAGACAGAGGCAGGAACAGTGTTGGAAGAGATAATGGCTGAAATTTTTCTAAAACCAATAAAAGAATCAAGCTTCAGATTTAAGAACCCTAAGCAGGATAAATCAAAGACAATCACAGTTAACCACATCATAGTAAATGCCTAAAAGCCAAAGATAAAGATAAAAATTTTAAAAGAAGCTAGAGATTTTTAAAAAGGCACAAAGTCTTTATTGGAATAATAAAGCTTAATGTTGATTTCTCAATAGAAATAACAGAAGCCAGAAAACAATAGTGTGAAAGAAAGCGATGAAAGAAATTAATGGACAACCTGGAATTCTTTATACAGTTAAAATACTTTCTACATTGAAAGCAAAATAAAGACATTTAGACATTAAAAATGGAGATAATTTACCACCCGGAGACCCTCACTAAAGGAGACAGTAAGGGTTCCAGATAGAAGGAAAATGACTCCAGAGGACCACTCAGAAATGCAGAAAGGTATGAGGTCTCCCCCCCACACATGTGCACACGCTTGTGCACACGCACGCACAAATGTTTATACAAAGGATAGGTATAAGAGTGCATCTAAATAATATGAATTGTGTAAGATAAAAATCATTTCATCTTGTGGGGTTTCACCAAAACAAACAAACAAGTGAACAAACACACAAACATGCACACAAAACCCCTGAAGGATTTATTTACAAAGTGAACTCCAGGCCTGACAGCAGCTGTGTGACTGCTCCTCCGTCTTGTCACAGCACAGCGCCACAGCTGGTGGGAGGCCACTGTGGGCTCGTCAGGCGCTATGTGAAACTCTCCTGCTGCAGAAGGGCAGGCCTGGGAGAGTCGCTGAGGAGTGAGTGACAGATTTCATGGTCTGGTCAGAAGGCCACGGAGAGAAGGCGCTGCATCTTCCTGAACCCTGGGAATCTAACGCTCCCTGCGAGCATGCTCCTTGGACAGCCCTGCAAGACCCGAGAGCAAGGCAGAGGGATGCTCTGCAACTGATGGAGGGGACGTGGGGGAGGTGGAGAAACGAACAAAGAAACAACTGATGGAGGAAGAGAGGACTGAGCACATTAACTGGAATTTACTGGAATTACTCAAAGTGACATGGGGCCAGGTGGCTTTTGTAAGAACCCCCAGGACTTAGATGGGAACAGAATCTCTAAATGCCTTGGCCTGCTCCCCTCCCTGGCCTATCACTGGCCTCTCCACTTGCTGAGCCTCGCCAGTGCCTTTCGAGCCTTGACTCACCACGTCTCAGAGCAACCCCACAGTGGCCCAGTACACGTGGCAGGACTTGAATAGTCATCCAGTGGACAGGTGGAGAGTGACGCTAGGCCAGGCTCTGAGCTCGGAGATCACTGCTCAGCCCTCCTGGCCTGGGGGGCAGTGGAGGGATGGCCAGTCCATCCGGGGCCCCTGGTGCACGGGATTAATCTGCTCTAACACGGAGATCTGCCTGCCCCATTCTAGCACCTGTCCCAGTCCATCAAGCCAACAAAAGACCAAATTAGCAGCAGGCAAGGCACCCCACAAGCAGAAGGCTTGGTCATGGGGCCTGGAGACCTGACTGTATCATGTAAGCTTCCTGCCTACTGCGGCTTGAGCCACTCAGGTCAGAGAAGAAAGGGATCATGCTGAAACCCAACCAGGCAAACAGGACGCCCACGCATGCCAAGGCCACACGTGAAGGCTTCTCCACCAACCCCGGCTGCACCCTCCAGCGGGGGTCGGTGGGACCTGCTGCTGGGTGGCCACTTCCTGCCGCAGATGAGGGCAAAGGAAGCAAGGCTGAGCATGGGGGCGGGAAGGGCCCCCTGAACAGGGCACCAGAGGCTGGGGGTCAGCTGGCTGGGGCTCTGGACTCCTCTTGCTGCCCACCCTACTCCTTGACAGATGGGGAAACTGAGGCCCACAGAGGTGGTGCTCTGTCAGACTGAAGACTGAAAGCAGCTGTCCTAAATTCTCAGTTCAAGGCCACGCTCTTAGGCCAGCAGCAAGGGCCAGAGAGCAGATATTTTAGGCTTGGGGACACTGCCTCTGTCACACCTACTCTCCACTGTGGTGGGAACAGCACAGACCGGCCAGAGACAGCATCAGCAAAGGGGTCTGCTGTGTTCTATAAAACTTTATTTATAAATCCCAGTGGTGGGCTGGGTGTAGCCCTTGCTGTAGGCGGGTGCTTTGGGCTTCAGGGACCAGGTTCACTTGACAAACAGAAGGCACAGGCAGAGTCAATACAGAGATGCCAACTGCTTATTCTCCTAAGGAACGACATTAAAGTCTATGTCCAGCTCAACTGTTTTATGAAATAAACATACGTTTTCACGTGAAAATAATAGGGAAGGCACAAACTCTGAGTAAAAGTCAGTCCTTGTTGTTGAAGGAAATCAGCTTTGTAAGAACACTCGGGACCAAGAGGTTTAGGGTTTCTTCCCTGAAGCCATGGGCTGAGGGCAGCTGTGGCCTGTGGCTGGTGCGGCAGAGGGCGGGGCGTGCCGGTGGGATGAGGCAGTGTGTCTGCCATCCCTGCTGAGACACAGAAGGGTAAAACCACACTGGAGCCAGGTGTGCATGCCCAGGGGTTGCCCGTAGGTGGGGACGCCAGCACTTCATGGTCACTTTGGGTTTGGGAGCCCGAGGGTTTCCAGTCCCCCATCTATGTCCCAGCTTATAGAGCTCCTGTCCGAGCTGACCTGCACCCCAGGGCCGTCTGTGGGGATGAGGGACGCCGAGTCCTCACCTGCCCCAGCCTCATCAGGGGCCTCAGCAGGGCCATCTTCCTCGGACTCCTCAGAGGTCCTGCTCATCCCAGTGGCTATAAAATGTCCTGTTAGACCCAATCTGTCCCAATGACAGCATCCTCGTGCCCCTGTTCTGTGAACGAAGATGGCCCTGAGATGGATGGCTGCTCTGGGAGGGGCTTGAAGTGGAGGACCCCCCGGGGATGAGCTGGTGGCCCAGGCTGGGACCCCACTTTTCCATCGTGAGTCACAAGTCTGACTCAGGGAGCTGGTCCTCCACTCCAGGGTTCATCCTTATTAACCAAGTGCTAATCACATATCGATCAGGGATCCAAAGTCTGCTGCATTTTTGGGTAAACCAATTGTGTGGCTCAGATTGGATGCAAGTGACCTGTCCTACTCTCATGGGATGCTTCCTGCAGTTTGGACACTGTCATTCTCCCTGAGAAGTGCCAGCGTGTCCCGGGGGCCCAGCCAGAGCTCAGCCAACCTCAGCAGGTGGATTCTGACCCACAGCTGTGTCAGCTTGACCTCCTGTCCCGCCCAGAAGAGGGGGGCACCTTAGGAGCCCAGGTGGGGCAGGGTCTTCTCATGCCAGCTTTTCATCAGCCCAGGGCAGTAATGGCTTAGAACCAACACCACAGGAACCCTCTGGTACTTTGTCTCCGGCTGACAATTGTGCACTTAGTGCTTTCTGTCTCCCCAAGGTGCAGCAGCAGCAGGGAAGGGGACAGAGGGGGACTGGGGTTGCAGGGGAGAAAGAGTTAATGAGCTCCCTGGAGGCTCCGGCCTTCACTACGCTAAATTTTATCCTAGCTCCTTGACAAGAGACCCCTGCTTCCAGCATAGCCCCTGCCTGGCAAAAAAAGCAGATGAATGCTTAAGGTCAAGAGCCAGCGCCTTAAAATTCACAGACTATAATCAAACTCATGTGCTGTGAGGGATATTCTAGAAACAGCAGGGTGTGGAGCTACCAGAGGTGTGGCCTCCATCAATCTCTCTCCTGCTGGCTCTTCTCACGCTGCTCTCCCAGAATGAGCAGAATCCACCCCAGGAGGCTGTGCCAGCCCGGAGGGGAGCGGTACAGTCGGGGTGGCTTGGGGTAGCTCAAGGTCCCATTTACTGGCAATGAAAACTGCTCACAAGCCCCTGGCTAATTATAAAAACATAATCTATGCCGCCTGCCTTGCAAGCGCATGGTCCTGAGTTCAATCCCTGGTATCAAACCAAACCAAACAAAAACATAATCTGAACATCTCCTTTTTTCCTTTTCTTTTTTTTCATTAACCCCAGGAATCTGCTTTTTTTTCTTCTTTGGTACCAGGGATCGAACCCAGGTCCTTGGACTTGTGAGGCAGGCGAGGAAACACTGAGCTAAATCCCCAGCACAGGCATCTGCTTTTTAAAACCAAATGATACACTTTTCATCATTCTCTCCCGGTTGCCGAAGCCAAGCATGCATACAGTAACTGGCAATGCTCACTGGAAAATGCCACAGGGGGAAGTAGAGGTGTGTGAACATGCCCCGCCCCATGCACCTGCCTGGACAGGTGGGGCTGCAGCCTTTGGGCCAAAAGGCTCAAATTTTCTCTTTCCTGTAGATCAGATCTTTGCTCCTTCTCCTCCTTTTTATCAACTTTATCACCAATGAGATAAATAAAATGAAGACACTTGTACATGCCAAAAGAACAGAGACCATTTTAGAACAGCAACTCATAGCCCAGGATAGCAGAGGGTCTGCAACTCAGGAGGCAGTTTCACTGGACACCCAAGTTCCTTTAATTTCTGTTCATTCCCCAAATCCAGCTCTAGGAATTTATCCTAGGGAAGAATCACAGACATGCAAGCTGCAGGCTGTCTGAGCTGCTTAGTTCTTTGACAAAGAGGGGTCTCAACGAATGCTGTGGACATCTGCTGTGGCCAAGCTTGTTTCAGGGACTTGGACTATTGAGGAGCAGAAGGGTGGACAAATCTCCGGGGGTGGGCAGCACAGCCACTGAGAGTGATCACAAGGACGAGTGAGGACAGAAGTGCTCTGTCCTTAGCGAATTGGGGTCAGCATCCTGACTGTCCCAAGATTTGCCACATGATATGAAGAGACTGAGTATGAGCTCGGGCAAAGATGAGACCCTACAGAGAGGGAAAACTAAAACCTACAACCGGGACCAAGGAGCCCAGGAAACAGCCTACTGCCTATAGTAACCAGCCCAGAAAACCAACTCCTGACCTATACTAACCCACCCAGGACACAGCCTACTAGGGACCCTAACCAGCCTGGGGGCCAGTCAGTCCTCTTCTAGAGCCAGACGTGTCCAACCTGCCCCCGCAGGCTGCATGCAGCACTCAGCAGCTAGTAATGTGGTCCCATGAGATCATTAGCTTACTTTTACAATGTGATTTTTGGTGACAGTTTTCATGGCTGCACAGTGCTGGAGCACAGACCATGCAGGTGGCGGTGGGATGGGGAGGACACAGTGCTGACACAGTTCCCTCTCCTGGGCCACCACACAGAAAGCCTCTTCACTCAGTGCAGGCCCGCGAGCCAGAAGGTTGCACGTCCAGGAACCAAGCCCCAGAAAATGACCCGCTACCCACACAAACCAGCCTAAGAAACCAACCCATTATCTATGCTACCCGCCCGATTATCAACTTAGCAACCAGTAGCCCCTTATCTACACCAACCAGCCTGGGAAATCAGGCTGGGAACCTGCTGGGAAATCAGCTTGCTGTCTCTGAGTCACACTAGGAAGTGAGGCCATGTGTCCAGGAATAGTCCGGGAAGCAAAGCAGTAGCTGCTGTGACAACCGGCTAAGAAGGCCAGGACCCAGGTGCCAGCAGACTGCTCCCTACTCCCTGTCTCTTCCTTCTCAGGACCAGCCTCAGCAGGTTCTCCTCCACACCCTGGCGTGCCCCTCCTCTGCCCGCAGAGCTGGGGGCTGACTCTTGCCCTGGGAGGTGCCTGGTAAGCTGCCATGGCCTGCTGTCACGCTGGTCTGTGCGTGTTTCCACGGTGCTGCTGGAGGAAGCTGGGTAGAGGGACGTGCACTTCGTCTTCTGTTCTGTGTGTGAATCTACAGTTATCTTAAAATAGAAAGCTGAACTGAAAAAAAAATCCCCGAGCTGTGATGCTCATGTCTAGTGGGGCAGATAAAGAATCAGGATAGTCAATAAGTAAATTCTTTTAGATGTCAAATACCAGGGTGCTGATTAAATCAACTTGGGTATTCCTATGATGGAATACTTTAGAGCATTAAGTTGTTGTGGAAAAAGATCTACGACACTTGAGCTTTTCAGGGTATACAGTGAAATGGAAAGTAATCAGGTTTCTGAACTGTATTCAGTATGAATCCAATCTTTAAAATAAAAATGCATTTATGCAAAGAATAAAGGCCAGAAAGATAAATGACAATGAAATCAACAACCTCAGAGGGCTGTGATGTGACATGAAAGTTTGATTTTCTTTGTGAATTTCTGTTTCTCCTAAATTTTCTTCCAAAGGTCACATGGGCATCAGAAAATAAAATGTGGCAGAGAGAGAGACATAGAGACATACACAGAGAGACAGAGACAGAGAGACAGAGAGAGACAGAGAGAGAGGTAGAGACAGAGACAGAGAGAGGTATTATAGTAAGGTTACTGATGAAAAACAGAAGTGTTGTTTTTTTTTTCTAAATCACAATTTGGTTTCCCCAAAGAAACAAAACAAAACAAAGCAAGACAAACCAAAAACTGGAAACCTGGCGCTGTCTGCTCAGGGCCAGCTTTCAGTCAGGTGACCCTGCCCAGGGCTGAGTGCTCCCAGCCAACAGGAGGAGCCAGCCTAGGATGGGTTGCCATGGAAATGACCTGCCAGGGAATGGGAGTCTTCCCAGGCCTGGAACAGAGCAAGGGCTCCGAAATTTCAGTTTCCTTCCTAAAAGAGGCAAGGGGAGGAAGTGAGCAAGGGGGAGCTGGGATGCTGCCTTGAGGGATGGGGTGGGCATAGTCCAGACCCCACTGGTCCTTGTGCCATCTGCCCAGTTGGCACTGGGGACATCTGCCGGCCTGAGGACAGGCTCTGCCCATTAAGAAGTGTACCCTGAGCCTCAGTTTACTTTCTGCACTTGAGAGGCAGCTTGGACCCTCCTCTCCCGCCCTTGGCTCTGTCTCTCTCCAGCTCCTTGTGTGCCAGTGCTGTACTAGGGTGATAATTAACTGATTGCCTCAACTTGAGTGAGACACGCCCGACTCTGTTGGATCAGCATGGTTCTGGGTGTGGCTGAGGGAACTCACTGAAGACAGAAGCCCCACGCTAGGGCGGCTTATTTCCTCCAATGGTGTAGAAGGGAAACCAAGAAGGAAGGCTGATTCCGCTCCTTCGGAGGCGCTGCGGTCTTCGCCTTCGCCTTGGATGCGTCTCCTGGTGCCCACTGCAGCCCCTTCAGCCTCCTGTAACGGGCTTGGTGGGACACTGCAGTGAGCTCCAGGCCTTCGGCCCGACCCTCTGCTCTCTTCCTCACCTGACTCTGCAGGAGCCACTGTAAGCCAATTTTGTAAATTCTTTGTCAGTTTAATTTTATCCCATTCCCCCTGTAAATTCTCATATATTTGTATATTTTTGCATTACATCTGTTTCTCTAGTGAGCACGGACAGATACAACTGGGGATTGAATCCAGGGCCTCCACGGTGATCTGCATGTCCAGCCCATTTTTATTTTTTAAATTTGAGTAGGGTCTCCCTAAGTCACTAAGCTGCCCAGGCTGGGCTCAAACTTGTGACCCTCCTGCCCCTGCCTCCCAGAGCGCTGGGTGGGCCCTTCCCTGTGCCCGGCTGTGCACATGCCAAACTGGACTCTCCCACCTCCTCTGCATCTGTGGCCCAGGGGGCGGTGGACGACTTCCTCGCCATGGGGTGGCCGTGGCCAGGCACCCTGGCTCTGCCGGCTCCGTGCTGGCCAGGTGGCAGCCTCCCCACACTTGCTGAGCCAGCCCGTGGCCTTCCCCTGGGCACAGCGAGGGGGCAGGGCTTGCTGGGGGCACCAGGCAAGGCTGTGGAGGCAGAGGTGGGGAGAGGGTGCAGGGGAGGGCTGGCCAGGGCAGGGCCATGAGGTCACCTGCTCAAGGCGGGGGGTCGGGGAGCCTGGGTGAAGCTGGGGCCCTGTGTGCTGGCGAGGCTGGGAGGCTGACTGGCACTGGGCTCTGAGCTTCCACTGGGCAGAGGATCCAACAGCACAGCAAGGGGTCCTGGCAGGCAAGAGGGGTGGACAGCAGCCTCCTTGAAACCCCAGAGGAGATGGAGGGGTCAAGGGTCAAAGGTCAGGGGTTGGTTAAGAGCACTCGTCAGGGCTGTTCTGGCAGTGGGTTCAAGGAGAACAGGGCAGTTCCAGGGGACATGGCAAGCCTAGATGCTACTCTACCGGAACCTTGCCACCCAGGGGACAGGACAGAGGCTGGAGGGGTGTGGGCCTCGGAGTTTTCCATCTTTGCTGAGGGACGGAGGGAGAGAAGGGCTGACCCTGCTTTGGGGAAGGAGGGCCCTGGGTTGGGTGGTTGTGGCTTACGGGCTGGACGCCCAAGGTGGGTGTGGATCTGAAGTGAGCTGGGCCTGACTCGGCTGCAGCCACTGCCCCGCTGTCTCCCGATCTCCAGTGCTTTCCCCAAGGAGGGATGCAGGCTGAGCTCTCCCTCGAGTGACACTGCTGGCCTGCCCTGGTCCTGCCCGCCCCGGCCAGCTCTGAGAACGCTCAGCCTGTCAGCCCCCCTGGGGCTGGGGGCTGTGAGGAAGGGTGATGGGGCAGTCAGTCGTGGGGACCAGAGAGGCCAAGCGGGCAATGTGCTCGCCTCGAGGACACAGAAGTGCCCAGGGCCATTCAGATCAGGAGGTCTCCATCTGCCAGCCTATGAGTGGCCGGCAGAGACTGACAGAGACTTGGCAGCCGAACACAGCTGCACAGGCGGTAGGAACAAGGGACAGAGAGGTCCTCCTCCTGGACAGGGGCTGGACATGTGCCACCTTAAACCCAGGACCATGAGTTATCAGCGTGTCTCACGATCCAAAATTCAGATCTGTCCCTAGTGTTAGGGAAGGAGTCCACTTCATAAATAGGGAAAGTGGGTTCAGATAGCACCTTCCACAGGGCTTTGGAAACAGGGCTGGCCTGCACCATACCGCCCTAGTCAGGTGGAAGTACCCTAGAAGCGCACGTGGAGGCCCAGAAGCAATGGCTCTGTGGTCGAGATCCAGGGTCCCAGGGTTGCTGGAGTGACGGCCCACAGCCAGACCCCAGGATGGTGGTGATGCAGCATGCCTGCCCGGGCAGCCTGTTCACCACGACTGTCCTCTTGCCCTCCTGGCAGAGCATGCTGAGTTCTGAACGACCTCCAGGTTGCAGAGCGTGGGACAGGCTGGATGGATTGCTCCCAGCAGGGAAGTGAAAGGATTTACTGCTGCGCAGGACCCGGGCCCCCGACAGACAGATGTGCAGTCTTGGCATGTACTCTGAGGCTGCTTCCTGAATTACAGCCATCACCAGTGACCCGAGGACGCTCAGGAGCGAGACACATTTCCTCCAGACACCTGGTCCCTCTCGGGACCCAGGCTGCCATCACAGTTGTTTACCTTCACTGGCGACCCAGTGCTGAGAAGGACACATGGAGCCCGTGAAGCAGGCAGGCTGTACAGATCAGGCTCCCTGGCATGCCAAGGGGCTAGGGCAGGGGGAGGTGGGGGCGCAAGAGGTCTCCATTCCCAGCCAGAGCCGTGCCAATCCCCAGGGAGAGGCAGTGGTCCGCCAGTGTCACTCAGACATCTCTGGATGCTGGCACCGCCCTGCATCGCGTGCCCTCTTCTCTTGATGTGTGGTTTCTTCATGGAGCCCAGCATGTCCTGGTAAAAGCCACAAGGCAGGGATGGGGAAGCCCAGTGCTGCTGCTCCTGGACTCCAGCTCTTGGGTTGTGGCCACAGCGGCTCCACCTGGTCCCCTCCCCATCCTCCAGGGTTGGCAGGTGGCCTGGGTGGCCTGGCTGGGCTGGGAAGCAGCACTTGGGGACTCTGGAGCCTGTCACCCGTGCCTTGGGGAGAGGCACAAAGCGCATCTGGGAATGCTCGGATGGATGTCTGGCAGACTTGGGCTCGGCTGTTGTTTGGGAGGTTCCAGGGGACAAGGAACTGTGGGAAGCCCAGAGTTTTCCCAAAACAGGGCTCTACTTGTCTCTGGAGCTGGGGCAGCCAAGTGCCACAAACAACAGTGTTTATTCTCTCAGCCTGGGTACCACCGGCCCACATCGGAGCACCGGTGGGTGGGCGGGCAGCGCTCCCTGTAGAGGCTCTGGCTCCTTCAGCTGCTGGGAGTGGCCCTGGCCCCAAGCCGTCCTTGGCCTCTACCTTTGTTCTTGCCTGGCATCTCTGTGTGTCCTTTCCTCTTCTTGTGAGGACGTCGGGCTTACCCTGCTGGTTTCATCTTGATTAATTCTGTCTGCAGAGACCTCATTTTAAAGTAAGGTCACATTCTGAGGTTCCCGATGGCCATGAGCTTTGGGGGGACATGGCTGCACCAACTGCGCAGATTAGGCTGGGGCTGAGGTGGGCGGTGCCTGGGGCGCCCCCACTGTCGAAGCACAGGAGGATGTTGAGCTTCCCGATCACAGTCTCCAAGGCCTTGGGTGACTTCAGAGGCTGGGCTGGGCTTGGGGTGCGAGTGGGAGCCTGTGGTCCTGGCCCGAATCCTGGCTGCACCCTTGGGCACTCTGGTCTTCACCTTTACTTTGCCCCTTGGAGCCCCGTTAGTTTTCTGGGAGCTGGGCCTGAAGGTGCTGTGTCCTTTGGGGTCTGCAAGGAATGGGTGGGGCTCTGGGCCCGGTGGTCAGTGCTGCAGGGCCGCATGCCTGGCCCTGTCTTCCTGGTCCCGAGTGTTAGACAGGGTGGTCCCTGGTGTCCAGTGTCCCCTGCTGGTCCCCTCGACTATCACAGGCCGGATCCGAGACCACACCCACTGTCAACTCCCAGGCTCCACATTCCTCAGTGTTTGAAAACTGCAGTAGAGGGGCCATGGGCACGAACATGTGGCCAGTGGCCCTTGCTGAGCCCCACTTCGGAGTGTCCACATGCAGCATCCGTGCTGACCTGGGGCTCTGAGTGGAGAACTAGCAGAAGTCATCTTTCCAGGGTTTCTCTGGAGGCCTCCTCAGTGCCCTCCCCTCCGGTAAGACCTGGATTTCTCCTAACAAACGGAGCAGTGAATGGGGACGATCTTTCCTTCCTGGTCCCGGGGGAGGCTTGGCCCGCCTCTCACCTGGAGATGCAGGACATCTCTTTATTAATTGTGCGGTCAGGTAGGGGGGAAACAGAACTCCCAGCTCGGCTCTTCCTTGGAATTCATGTACAATGCTGCCACACGCCTTAAAGGATTAATTTCACAAGCCTTAAATTGCAGTTTAATTTGAAAACTAATTCAGCCTCATAATTGGCTTTCTGCTCAAATCACTGAGGCTAAAGATTTAAATTCTTAATATTCAGATGACTTTCAAGTATCTGGTGCCATCTGTGTGTTAGTCCGTGGCATTAATCTCAGGGGGACTTCCACCGTCACAGAAATAAAATAAATAAATACACGGGGCCCACTAATAGAATAATCTATTTAAGCAAAAACTCTGCCTTGTATAGATGAAGTTTCTTTGACTTCATTTGCAGCATGCAGATTTCTCTGCTATTTAATATTTTAAAATGACATTAATTTCAAAATGTATAACGTGGGTCTCTGCCACTACAAGGGTTAGGAGCTCAGTCAATTGCAATCAGAACCTCGCTAAAAAAGTCAATTTGGAGGCATCTTTTCTTGGTATTAGAGAAACACAGAGTCCGCCCTGGACTGCCTGGGCCAGGGTATAAGGGGCAGGAGGGAGACGTAGGGCACAGCTGGGGCCAGGGAAGGGGTGTCTGCTTACCCAAGACTCTGGCTGCGGCCCTGACCTCTGAGGCCTGGAGGGACAGAAATGAAAAGGTAGTGTGCTGGGTCTTCCCCGAAGCCCACCTCTTCTCAGGAACTCGGGAGTGAAAGGAAACCGGCAGGGAGGGTCTGCCCTGCAGTGGCAGAGGTGAAGACCACAGCAAACTGGCTAAATGAGTCACTGAGGGTCAGCCAAGAATGCCAGGGATGTGGAGAGGCTGGCTTGGCCACAAGGCAGGAAGATGTCTTTGCAGGAGTGAACGTGGCCCCAGGGAAGACAAGGACACAGCCTCATGAGGATGGGGAGGACACCCAGGCTTCGGGCACAGCATATGCAAAGGCCCAGGGGCACGGGAGGCTTCTCATTCCTGATGGCCTGGGTTGCTGGTTCTCTGCTTTGCCCGGGGTGTGTGCTCTGTTCCATTTCCTAGCACAGCCTGTGGGTTCCTCCTTCCTCACCTGCAAGGTGAGCTCCTTGGATTTCTCCTCCCGGTACCCTCTGAAGGGAGAAGTCAAGTAGGCTGTGCAGCACTCGGGGTGCATCCTATGGAGGCCTGGGAACAGCGCCTGCAGAGCGGTGGCTGTGAACCCTAGAGGCTGCATTTCTTTTTTTTTTGGTACTGGGGATTGAACTTGGGTCCTTGGACTTTCAAGGCAGGCGGCGGAACCAATGAGCTAAATCCTCAGCCCCTAGAGAGGCTGCATTTCTGAGGACTGCCATGGTCTCAGGGTCAGCCAGTCCTCATCCCCGAGGAGTCTCCTGCTGGATCCATCCTCAGGTGTAGTCCCTCTCGGTGGCTGAGCCCCCATTCCGCCAAGTTCTGGTGCTCAGGAGGCCCAGGCTGGGCTGCGGCAGGGACCTGAGCTGCAGGCTGGGGTGCAGCAGCAGCCATTTTCACTCTGTCCTTTGCTGTTCTCAAAGCAGCTTTGGTAAGACATGGCCCGGGTTTGTGTGTGCTGAGCTGCAGGCAGACCAGCCTGCGGAGAGAGGGCGTCCGCTCTGGTCAGCACCGCTCCCCTCCCCTCCAAGCTAAGTCTCCTCGGGCCTCACTGAGACCAACTCAGGGTCCAGCAGGAGGCGCTGCTCTGGAGGAGCAGCTCGGGGATTGGCACTCTGGGGAGAGCAGGGCAGCGGCCCAGGGTGGGGTGGGGGCGGCTTTGACTATGGCTGGCACCACAGGCTTCCACCAGGCCCTCTGGGTCAGACGCCTGTGGCCGTGGTCTATTGTTCCCTCCAGCCTCCTGCTGTCCTGCAGGCAACTGCCCTCGGCATGCTGGGCACAGGGTACCCAGGGCCATGCCAGGACCAGCTGGTGCCCGAGCGCAGCCTCGGAACCCAGAACTGTTGTGGTGGGCATGCTGTGCAGTGTTCCGAAGGCTGGGCAGGCCAGCTGGGCCCCCATGAGGCCTACTAGCCCCGTCCCAGACACTCCCAGCAGCCAGCAGGTCCTTAATAAAAGACCTGGCCCACCGGCCTCTCAGGGTAGGTCTGGGAACGGGTCTGCTGGCCCACCCCAGCCTGGAATACCGCCTGTACACGGGCTTGGCCGATTGGGAATCTGTAGGAATCCAGAAAAACCCACACCAGAGGTGCAGCTCCAGTGTCCTCAGGGAGGCAGAGCCTGCCCGGCAGACCAGCAGGTGACACAGGGCAAGTGCGCACCTGCGCTGGCTTCTGAGGCCTCTGGGGCACAACAGAAAGAGGATGGCTGACTTTTAACCAAGTCTTCGTTTGTGTGTGTGTGTGTGTAGACAATGCCTCCCTATGTAGCCCAGGATGGGCTGGAACTCATGGTCCTCCTGCCTCAGCCTCCTGGGTACCAGTATTACAGGCCTGTACCACCACACCTGGCCTGGATCTTACGTTTATTAAAAGAAGTTCAGTTTTGCAAAAGTAACCAGCAGAGTCAGGGAAATGAGCTCATGTTCTGAGTATGAATTTATAGCAATTCTAGTAAGTTACTACCGGTTAATAGTAATTAGCACCAAGTGTTGGGGGCCCCAGGCAGATGGCCCCACCTAAGCCTTGGTTCCATCGGGTGAGCTTATGATTATTCCCGTTTTGCTGAGGTTTAACAGGCAGAGGAGAGTAGGTTGTCTGGCCACGCCACCATTGTGCAGTGCCGTATAGTGCAGACCTGGGCGCGGTGAGGCTCCAGCACCTTCCACCCCGGGAGGCCCACGCAGATGTGACCCTGCCCGACCACCCCTCCGACAGTCACTGAGACAGCGTGGTGGCGTGGCGTTGGCAGGAGGACAGATACAGAGACCACGGAGCGCGCAGAGACCTGGGGACAGATGCAAATCAGCCCACGTGGTTTTTGACAAAGGTCTGAAAACAGTTGGAGGAGGAAGGACAGCTCCACACAATGGAGGATGGAGCAACAGGCAAAAATGTGAAAACAAACAAAAAACTGGACGTAAACTAGACGTTTACACAGAATCAGCTCAGAATGAACCATGGACAGAGTATAAAGTGCAAAATCACCAAACTAGAGAAAGGCCTGGGAGAGCGTCTCCAGGACCCAGGGCCTGATGAGGAACTGACCCAAAGCTCCACCCACAGGAGGAGACCCTGCCAGGTCGGGGTTCAGCTTGTAGAAGGCCTGGGAGGAGGGGCGGAGAGAAGCTCCGGGAAGGGAGAAACATCGGCACTCACACCCGAGAAAGACTGATCACGATCATCTAGCATGTGTGCAGAACTCTCCAACTATGTCCAAAACAATCTTGTTAGGAAGAGGACTACAGACACGAGCAGGTCCGCGGGAGAGGACACAGGCAGCAGGAGACCCGGCAGAGACGTCTGGCCCCGTCATTCGCCCTTAGGGAAACGTACTTTCGAACCGCAGTAAGAGGGCGCCACCTGCCTCTGAGCGGCTGACGCAGGACAGGACAGGGACAGCTCAGATGCAGAGGCACGGGCTCACTCCCCGCCGGGGGCGGGGGGGGGAGCTGCGGCACGGAAGTTCCTTACAATGCTGCACTCTGGCTCGCCATATGCCAGGGTTGGGTCTGGATGCCCCCCAAAGGCCTGTACGCCAAGGCTTGGCTCCCAACAGGTGGGGCACCTAGGGGGTAGTTGGGGGCATGTCCCGGAGGGAGGGTGGGACCCTGGCCACTTCCCCTCTCCACTTCTTGGTGCTTCCTCACCAACTGCTCTTGCTGCCTTACCACGCCTCCAAGCAAATTGACCATGAGCTCAGAGCAGGAGTCAAACCAAACCTTTCCTCCTTAAAAGTTGACAAGCTCAGGTATTTTGTCACAGCTATGAAAAGCTGACTAACACACTGGATGGGCAGGACCTGCATTCATGGGCCTTTATGCCTGAGAAATGAAGCCACATGTTCACACAAAACCCTCTACATAAGTGAATGTCCTTAGCAGTTTTATTCATAATATCCCCACACTGGAAACGACATCTGTATTACAGATCAATTGCCGAGCAAGACTGAGGGCTGGGCCCTGTCCTGCAGGGCTCAGGAGGCTGAGGTTCAGTTTTGGGGCCAGGGGAGGAAGGCCTAGGTAGGCACATTTTGCTAGGCAGTGACTGTATCTCAGTGGCCCTCTGGCTGGGGCAGCAGGGAATGCCCAGGGATGGAGGACGTCCCCAGCGTGCGCATGCATGTGTGTGTATGTGTGTGTGTGTGTGTGTGCAGAGTGCCGGGTGTGTGGGAGCAAGGGAGGGCTGGGGCAGCACAGGGCCAAGAGTGACCCAAGGAACCTGCCTGGGACTGGGGTAAGAGAGTGCCCTCCTGGGCTCTGTCCCACTGCTCAGGAATGTGACTGCCGATGCCACGGCCAGTGTGGCCGAAGGAGCACTTTCCTGAGAACGACTGTCACCAAGGGGCTCGGGGTCGGGAAAGCAGCAAGCAACAGCTGGGAAATTCCAGACCCAGGAACTCCCTAGCCTGCACGCGAGAGGAAGCGAGGCCTTTTCCTACGGGCCCGGGAGCAGGCGAGGAAGGGGTCTGAGGTTAGACCCCGAGCCACCAAGAGCCCTGCTCTGCTCTGCCAGAGGCGTGGGGTGCCTGAGGGGCTGAGCAGTCAGTGGTGCCCCAGAGGGCGTCACCACACTGAGGGGAGCCTGAGGCCGGGGGCGGAAGTGGGGACTCCAGGCCCCAGCTGCTCACTGGTGTCCCCACATGAACCCCAACCTCGAAAGTTCCCTGGCTTAGTCAATATTTAATGTTCCGCATTTGTTTCCCATTAGAGCGAACATCTGAAACCTTTCATTAGCCCATCATTCCAGAGAATAATGACTAATTTCTGGCGGTAGTGTTTCCTTATCCCACAAAGGCCTGGGTAAAACCCTGCCATTACTGTAATTTCCTGATGGGAGAGCGGAGACTGCACAGAGGAATTCCAGGTCCTGGGGACGGTGCTGCTGGGCACACACGTCGCACTTCGGCAGACGCTGCCCCTCACCTGGCCGAAGGAGAGGAGGAGCTGGTTTCCAGGTGCCTCCTCCAGCTCCTTCCTGGACTGTGCACAGAGATCTGGCTCCCAGACCAGGGGCAGCCTTGGGGTTCCCAGGGTTCTGGAAGTCCACATGGAACGAACACCTGGTCCCAGTCCCCGAAAAGCTTGGGAGGGAGGGGGAGGGAAGCAGGGCTAGAACAGGGTTTGGGATTCACCGTGGCTCCCACCCGCGCAGGCTGGGCCAGAGAGCAAACACGCGCCCACCACCCGCCCGGACCTCAGGCTTAAAGGCTTATGGGGATTTCTGAGCAGAGACTCGGCAATTTGCGGCTCTTGTTACCCTAATGAGCAAAGCCAGCTACACATTTGGAAAGACTTTCATTATTGATTTGTTTTAAAATAAGATGTGGGAAATCTGATTTGGGATGGAAAGGCCAGAAGAATCCCAGTGCCTTTAAATAGGTCCCTGGTCTGGGAGAGGCTTGCCTGCCTCTGCTCGCAGGAATGCACCCCAGCTGGGCCCACACCCGCTCCCAGCCCCTCCACCAGGGCAGCTTGTAGCTAATTTGCCCACCCACGGCCTGCCCTGCCCTCTAGGGATGGCCGGACAGCTGCCCGAGTTTCTGCAAAGCAGTGTCACATCCCTTTCCCTGGGCGACACAGGGCTGGCCCAGGCCTCACCATTGTGAAAGACAGTCAATGGAAAACACAATTCGCCTCCTTGAAGCAGCAGCCCCCTGAGAAGGAGCCATGACAGCCTCAGCCAGGATGATAAATGTTTGCAGGTCTGCCGAGCTGGATGGGCCGACCCTCCCGGGCCCTGACGAGAGTGGCTCCCCATGCAGGATGGCCTGCCCTCGGCTCTGAGTGAGGGCCAGGGTGGGGCTGCCCACTGAAATATAGGACCTAGCCATGTGTGGTGGTGCACCCCTGTAATTCCAGCACTCTGGGAGGCTGAAAGGAGGATCAAAAGTTTCAGCCCAGCATGGGCAATAGTGACTTAGTGAGACCTTGTCTCAAAGCTTAAAAAAATAAAAAGGCTGGGCATGCAGCTCCAGTGTGAAGGCCCTTGATCAAATTCCCAGTACCACAAAACGAAAGAAAACACACACACACACACACACACACACACACACACACACACACACACACACACAGTCAATCAAACAAACAAAAAAACCCAAAACCAAACAGGACCTGCAGTTACACTTGAAGTTCAGACCAACAAAGAATACCTTTCAGGCCGGGATTTAGCTCAGTGGTTCCAGCGCCTGCCTTGAAAGCACAAGGTCCTGAGCTCCATCCCCAGTACCAAAAAGAACACCTTTCAAACATAAGTGTCTCCAGAGTTTCCTGGCACTTACGTAGGTGTGAGCATGTTTCACTGAATGGCTGAGCTTCATATTTACTGCTATCTGGTGCTCTTGGGCAGCTGCAGCGGGGGGCCTCACCTGCTCCCAACCTCAAGGGGGACCCCTTCTGGGACGCAGGAGGCTGCACAGTGGGGAGCTCTTACAAAGACTCACTTGGGGTCTCCGGGTTCACTGCAGGGTGAACCAGCAGGTCTGGGGTTGGCAGAGACTGCACCTCCAAGTTCCAGGTGCTGCTGCGGGGCCACAGGCCACAAGCACAGGGTTCTGACCCTGCTCACAGCTGGCCATGCCCTTGGCCTTGAGTCCGAACTGCTAAGGGGGACGAGGGACGCCTGCTTCCTGGCGGTTACAGGATGCAGAGACACAAGACACAATATGCTTAGGAAGGGCCCCAGCACACAATGAAGCGGTTGTCACAATTTGTGCCACACAGAAGTCTGTGTTGGGGGAGCGGGTTCTTGGGTCATCTTCGAGGAGCACAGAGGCCTTTGTGCACGGCTCAGCTCTTGGGCCTAGGGGATTCTGGCCTCATTTCCTATTGTGCTTGGGACCAGATCCAAAGTGTAGCCCATGAAACCCAAATGGCAGTGCTTTGTCTCTGTCTGGCCTCCTGCCCCAGGTCTTCTGTATGTGCTCCTTCATCTCCCAGGCTCACTTGCAGCAACCCCAGGACCCAGCCCCTCTCTGTGCTGCTCCTCCTCACATACCAGTGCCCAGACTACACGTCACCTCCCCCAGGGGCCTTCCTTGGCCAACCATGTCCCCACAACTCTCAGGGCTCAGGTCACTGCAATTCACTGGGGCTACCGCACCTCTTGTCTGCACTGGGATCCTGAGGTCCATGAGAGCAGGCGTGTGGATGACTGGCCCCTGCCTGCCCTCGCCCGGCAGCACCTGTGTGGTCCCGGCATGCCCACACCCATGCCCATGAGTCTTGAGCACTGTGCTCACCTGGCTTGGAGCCCTCGTCCACAGAGCCATTGTAGACCTGGTTGATGAACTCAGGGCGGTTGTCGTTCATGTCGATGACGTAGATGTACAGGTCAATGGGGTTCTCCACCTTGTTGCCGTTCATGTCCACAGCGTGGGCTCGAAGCTAGGGGGCAACAGAACACGTCAGCCCTGGAAGCTGCCCTCGGGGAGCCTTGCCCTGCTGAGGGCAGTTGCCTGGGGACCCGCAGTACTGGGCACAGATAGCAGCCGCTGGGCCCTGGGGACTGCAGAGGCAGTCTGGTCAGCGGGGCTCTGGCCACATCTGGGAACTGCTCTTAGCTTCAGTTCTCTGTTCTCTGAGTGCCCACTGGCCGAGGCTGCTCAGGACCTCCTGGGTCTGCTCAGACGTTCTCAAGTGCCTGGGCAGGGGAGGTGCCACCTTTAGATGAGTCACCCCACTCTCAGGGGCTTCAGAGAGGCCATCTGTGCCCAGCGGCACCAAGGCCTTAATGGCTGCTCCTGAGACACTGACCCTGGGATGGCAGGGGACCCGGAGAGGAGACACTTGGGGGGTGCAGAGGCCTGAGCTTGCACTGGGAGCCGGGCTCATCTGAGCATCCACTGTGAGCGATGCTGCGGGTTCAGGCCTCTCTGCTGTCCTGGTACAGTGGGGCAGTGGATGGTCAGAGGGCTGGGAAGGCCTGCCTGCCCCTGCCAGGAGTGGGGGCTCCGAGAACTTTGGAGTAGAAAGGGAAGACCCCTGAACACGGGCTGGAAGGTTCCAGAGAGGCTGGTGAGACTTAATTTTTGAATTAATTAAATTCAATAAATGCCTATCAAAGACCTAAACTGCCAGGTGCTAGACCACATCTTAGATCATTGTGTAATAAAGAGGTGACTGCCCCTGGCACTTCTCACCAGCAGGGAGATGGACTCTGAGACAGGAAGGAACTGATCTCCGTGGGTGTGATGACAGCAGCCCCAGGTGGGGAGGGCTCGGGGGCGGGGGGGAGGCCTGTTGGAGGAGGGACATTGGGTTGAGACCTCGAGGGCAGGACAGGGATAAGGACACAAGTGGCTCAGCTCCACAGGCAGGAGAGGGGAGGGGGTGTGGTCCTCGAGGACCTGGGCTTTTAGGGAGAAACCAAAACTGGGGGCCCCAGCTCCCTGCACCAAAGCCACGATGGTGACACCATGGTGTCCTTAGTTCACACTTCTCTGCTGGAAGCACATCACTTTTTTAATTTTGCACGCCCCTCTTAAATGTGGCACTGTGAGCCTGCAAGGCAGTACCAGCAATGGTGCCCAGGAAGAGCGGGGCCCTGGAGGCTCCGCGGACCTGGGATGAGGGGGAAGTGATTCCACGACTGCCAACGGGGCACGCGAGCCAGCCGTGTCTACACAGGCACCTGTGTTGGGTGCGTTTTCTGACAGTGCTGAAGGGAATTTCGCCCTTGAACTGTGTGTTTAAGGGGAATCTGGAGCCTGGCTTCACCGACAAGATGAGCGCACTGTTGTCTGGACAAATCAGGACTGGTTCCTGGGGACACCGGTGTGCATGCGCCCCACCAGCTTTAAGGATTGTGTTTAAAATCTCGAGACACTGCGTGGCTGTTCTCAGCCACCCACCCGTGTCACCCACAGGTTCCCGTCCTAGACGGTCAGAGCCTTGGCCAGCTGGAGAGGGCTTCCTGTGCAGCCTGGAAATCCTTCATCTTGCCTGTGCAGCCTGGAAATCCTTCATCTTGCCGGGTGCAGCCACACAGTAATGTGCGGAGCCAAAGGTCGGGAGCCTTTGAGACAGTAATTCTGAGCGAGGATGAAAGTCATTATCTCCTAACTCCAGCTGCACCCTAGTTTGGGCACTGTCTTTAGCCACGGGAGCGCCCGGGCAGATAACGAGTACGCACAGCTGCAGCCGCAGCCCCGCCCCTTGGCTCCCTGGCTCCCTGGCTCCCTGGCTGGTTGGCCAGCTCCCTTCCCTCCTGTCCCTAGAATTTTCATTACATTTGACGGCGTCTGTTGGAGATCTCCAAGCAGACCCTTCTCCTCCATTGTCTAGCAGGCTGGGCTCACCCACTGGGGCTTACACTAGCCTGGCGTTGCCTTGGCGGACGGGGATACGAATGTTAACAGAAGAATCATCCAGCTGTCTACAGCTTGCATATTTGAGTATCAGTGGAGAGGTGGATTTCCTTCGATTCTATGAATAGGCCTTTTTTTCTATCCTTATCCTGGGAGATGCTGGTAGTAAACGTGAGCTCGGCCTTGCATGGGGGTGGGAGTAAGCATGGGAGGAATGTGAGTGCCTGCTGACTGCTGCCCTCGCTTCATGTGTGGAATCCAATTCTCTCACCTTGGGTTGCCCAGTCTTCTTCATTTCTTACTTGGGCGTGAGCGTTTCCCCCGGGGCCACAGTGCCCCCCAGTAGTCCACATGGGCCTTGCCAGTTGTCCTGTGGGGACATCCTGAGAGATGTTCCTCACCAGGGAGGCCAGCAGCCAGGACCCGCCGTGCAAGGGTTCAGGGCTGGGCATGCCCTGACACAGCCACGGGCCTTAACCCGACTCTGTTCCCACAGGACTCAGAGACTGGCACTGCCTTGATTCCCGCTTTGCAGACGGGGAAACCAAGGCCTTCCTAGATTAGGGAACTTGCCCAAGTGTGGAGGGGTTCATTCTGTGTGTCTTCCTTACTGTATCCTTGAAAGAATCTTTCAGAGTGTCGTCTTGCAAAACAATCGGTTGATTGTCTACTTACGGATTTCCCAAGGTGACATGTCCACAGACCCTCAGGAGACCTCAGGCTGGGCTCTGGTCTTGCTCCCACACCAGCCAAAGCAGCTGGGCAGAAAATGGGATGGGGTCCCAAGGCTCTGGGAAGGTAGAGACTTCCAGGTGGCCCCAGAGGGGCCCGCAGCCAGAGCCCCCACCTGGGACGAGGTCGTACTGCTTGGGACAGTTGGCCCTAACGCGGAGTGCCCACCTGGGCAGGCCTGGTCTGCCCCACATGGACTGAGAAGGCAGACGCTTCTCGTGCTGGCAGCCACACCCCACAGCAGGGGCAAGTGTGGGTGGATGTGCCAAGGAGGGCAGGTGCCCTTTGGAGGCAGGAGCAGTGCTGGCTGAATGCCAACAAAGAAATGGGGCCCTCAGCTCTGACCCCCAAGAACCAGAGTCTCCACAGCCTGAAGGAGCCTGGAAGCTGATTTTCCTTGAGACGAGTGCCCAGGCTGCCAGGACTTGACTTTGGCCTAAGTACAGACACTAGCCAAGTCCACCTGGCTTCTGACCCACACACAGCCAGCTAATGGGGGCCGGTGTCTGAGGCCCCTGAGTGTTTCGCGCGTAGAGGACGAACACACCCCTCCTTCCTGCTCCCAAAGACCCCATGGGGGTCCTCTAAGGTGGAAATCCTGAGAAGGATCACTGGAGTCCAGCAGGAGCACTGTGACCGCCGGAGTTCCCATCTTGGGGGAAGCACAGCTGGGTTTGGGGATGAAGGGAACACAAGGCCTCATCCTCTCCCCAGCTCTCTGCTTCCTCCAGGGCGGGTGGGGATTTCAGAGTCTGCAGGCAGCTAGAGTGAGGGCCAGAGCCTGGGGGAACCTCAGCCTCCTCTCTGGGCCAGGGCAGGTCCCAAATCCCCAGGAATGCTGGCAGCCTGTGGCCACAGTTTTCCCAGATGCTTGTCTCAGGACCATCTGGCTTCAGAGACAGTGAGCGGCTTTCCTGGGCAGCATCTGGTGCTGAGGGGGCTTTGGAGATCAATCAGCCACATCAACAGAAAAATGGAGGCAAGCTTGCAAAGCGAACTGGGGCAGAGGAGGTGGGTCCCTCTGCCTGGCGCCATCTTGGCACTGAGTGCGTTGTAGATTTTGCCTGAGAGTGAGAGGAGGGTTTGGGGTAGGTGACATTTGCCCCTCTAGGGCCATCCTGGCCTCTGCCTTGCACGGTCTGGACCACCAGCTGCAGGTGGATCTGCATGGTCTGCTCCAGACTGTTCCTCAGGCTTCCCAGGGGAGCCCTGAGGTCCCTGTCCCAGCCATGCCGCCAGCGCCACCTGAGTAACTGTCTGCAGGTAGCTGAGGCAGGGACTGCTCCAGAGATGAGGGTGAAGCAGCCGGGCTGGCTCTGTGCTCAAGGTTTCTACAAGGAATTAGAATCAAACACATGGAGAGGAGGAGGTTTCACCAGGTGCAGGTCCTCAGGGACGACTGTGATTCAGGAGGCAGCAGAACTCCGACGGTGCTGCTTATCCAGGTTGCAGCGCCTGCACAGAGCCGCCCGTGAGAAGCATCTGCTCCCCACACGCAGACACTGCTTCTCTGACCGGAAGGTGCCTGGGCCCTGACTCTGCTAAAAAAAGATGACAGAAGCACATGGAGGCTTTCACGAATGAGCAGAACTCCCCGCTCTGTCTTCATCCCTCCTTACCTCCACGCGTCTTTCTCAGCCACAGGGTGCTGGGTTGGGATAACTGCTCCCCTTGTAGATGGGGTGCTGAATGCAGCTTGCAGCCACGTCAAGAAGACATCTGGTGCAGCACGGCAGTGGAGCACCGTGCCCTGCTACTGCCGCCCCGGTTCTGTGGACAGGCCATGGCAGCTGGTGCGGGCTGAGACCTCAGGAATGATCGTGGGCCCCAGCCAGGGTGGTCAGATCTCTCCAGCTGACCTGGAAGCCCCTCCCAGGCCTGAGGGAAGCGGGGTGGGGCACAGAGGGCTCTTGGAGGAGACAGAGGCTGGCGGTGATTCAGGGTGGCCAAGGCCTGGAGCAGAGCAGCTGAGGAGCACAGGGCGGGGTGGGCAGCAAGGACCTGGGGCCAGGGGAGACTTGCGACTCATCCCCCTCCGCCGCGGCCAGCCACACATACTTCTCTGGGAGGACAGTGGGGTCTTTTGTGTCAGGAGTTCATGCTTGGTGGAGGATGAGGGGGCATAGGAGGGGCCCCAGGCGGCTCCAGAGCACCCTGGCCTGAGGCTGGCAAGTTCCCCGGGCTCTGCTCAGAAGGGCCCAGCGTGGGACTTCATTTGAAGGTCTGGATTGCATTCTTTGGAAGCTCTTGTATGTTTTGCACCAGGACCTGGAGTTCTGTATGTTCCGGGGATATATGGAGCGAGGCCGGGGCTTGGCCAGAGCAGGTCCCACTACGCTTGAGGTTCTGAGCCCAGCCTCATGTTTATTTTTTTATTTTTGGTACCGGGATGGAACTCGGGACCTTGCACTTTCAAGGTAGGCATCGGAACCACTGAGCTAAATCCCCTGAGCTAAATCACTGAGCTAAGTTCCCGGCCCCCAGCCTTATGTCCATGAAGCCAGCATTCTTTCAGTCAGGTTCTTGAAGATGTAGAAGAAACAGAGAGAAGATCCAGGCTGTAGCCAGTCACCTGCTTGCTGGAGGCCCTGCCAAGAGCTGCGCCCTCCCAGAAGAGAGAGAAGTCATTCTGAAGCCGCCCAGAGGCAGCTGGCTGAGTGGAGCAACCCCCTCCAGCGGGCAGTCAGAGCACTGAGATCTTGGGCCCCAAGCCAAGGCCTTTGGGAGCAGAGGAGCCGAAAGCGAGGACCCCACAGCTGAGGAGCTTCCTTCCAGAGACCACAATAATAAAAACGAATCTGTCTGATCTTGGAGAGGTGAATTTAATCAGCAAGTGGCCTCCTCATGTGGCCGGGTAGAGGCAAAGTGCTGGGATGAAGGACCAGGCTCCGGAGCTGACCTCAACCAGGGAGGGAGTCGGCAGGAGAGGAGAGGCCCAAGTGGGGCCAGCAGGGGCCGGGGGTGCTGGCGCAGGGGCTTGTCTGTTTCGCCCCTCACTTCCTTCTCTCACCCCTTCCGTCAGCAGTTAACACGTCTGGGTGACAGGTGAGCACTGCGGGGCCCAGGCCCCGAGCCCCCCAGGAATACTTTCTGGAGGAGACGGTGCATGCGGGAGGGAGGAGGAGGAGAGGAAGGGTCAGCGTGGCCCAGAGTCGGGCAGGTCCGTATGAGCGTGGGGCAAGAGCGGGACAAGGGGAAGTGCACCCCTGTGTTGCCAGGGTGACCCGGACTTCACAGAGCCAAGCCTGTCGGGCGGGTCTTCATGCCTCTGCTTTGACCTAAAACAACTTGACAATCCTGACAAGGAGGCCTGAGGACTTTGCTTAGGCTCCTGAGGGAAACCTCTCTCTCCACCCAGCTAACAAGACAATCTGCTCCTCCACCTCCTCTCCCTGCCCCTGGCCTCCACTGTGGGAGACACAGAGTCGAGGAGATGCTCCATCGTGCCCCTGGGGGCAGGCTGAGGCATCCTGTCACTGCTGCTGGAGAAGTGGGAACCAGTCTTGCCCGGAGGGGTTTGAGGCCTTCTTAACCCAGTGCTGGGACCACATGGACTCCACCCATCTCTACCTGCTGAGCACCTAATGCAGGGCCTGGTGCATTGTAAGTGCTCAAAATGTGAACCCTGAATGGAAGGAGGCGAGGGAGGGTGGGTGGGTAAATATGCGGACAGGCAGATGGGTATGTGAACAGATGGTGGGTGAATGGAGAGGCGAAGATGGATGCACAGGTGGGTAGGTGGATGGTGGGTGGGCAGATGTGTACATATGTATATATAAATGGATAAGTGATGTAAGGAGGAGGAATCTAGAAGTTTGGGCAAGGTCTCCTCGGAAGTTGCCATGAAGGAGGATGTCTAAGCCCAGTGAACAGGAGAGCAGATGCCAGGTGCCATGAGCCTGACTCATGTCAGACCTGCATCTTTGCCCACTGGCAGATGCCACAGGGTACGCACCAGCTCCTAGTCTGTGTGAACTAGAAACTGCAGCCGCTTGGGGCTTGGGCAGCTAGTCTGCGGGAGGAAATCTTTGTGGCTCTGAAGGCACTAACTAGCCTGAGGTGGGCTCCCCAGGGTCTGTTTAGTCAAGCATCCTGCTTCTGATGGTGCAGAGGTCAGCTGGGGTGGCCACGAAGCTGTGACAACATCAACTTCCTCCCATCAGCTCCTTGCCTTCTGCAAACAGTGAGCAACTCCAGGCCCAGGCTCTGTCTTTGGGGGCACAGTGTGGGCCACCCTGACGATGGCCTGTGAACACAGAGCCTCCTTCTGGTGAGCGATGGACAGGAAATTCCAAACGAATGACAAGTAGACATGAGAGGCAGCAGGTCAGGCTACAGGCAGTGCCATGGGCTGAAGCAAGTGAAGTCAGAGCAATTACTGTGGCAGCACTGCGCAGAAGCTGCGAATTCCATCTTTGTTCCCAAAGTAGGAGGAGCTAGAGGTCAACATCATAACTTTAACCACAGACAGACATGGCGCCCTCACCGTTGCATCAGCCCAACCCATCCTCAGAGCACCCCGGGGTGGGGGTGGGGCAGCTACTGCCCTTGCATCTTGCATCTCACATGGCAGGAGAGACCTGGGGTGGGAGAGGCTGAGAGCCTTGCCCAGGGCTCACACCCGAGAGGGTCAGGCTGGGCAGGACCAATGCACGTCAGGGCTGGGTGGGAATGACCTCGGGGCTGAGCAGGAGAGAAGGGTGTGAAAGCGAACAGGATCCCTGCTGCCCGGCTAAGACTGAAGAAGCAGGAGACCTCATGGGTGGAGGCCTGACAGACCATTGCCTCTCCTGGGCAGGAGCTGGAAGTACAGTGGGGGCCAGCCATGGCACTTTAACCAGCCAGATGGGCAGTTCTGAGCGAGGCTGGGCCTGGGTCATCTCCTGAGGCTCAGGGCCTGTGCCAACCAGGAGTGTGCCTCGCCTCGGTCCACATCGCCCATTCCCGCTCCCACTGCCCTCCAGCGAGATACTCACATGGTAAGAGGCTCGCTCTTCCCGGTCCATGGGCCGTGTGACGTACATGCGCCCAGACATGGAGTCGATGCTGAAGACCTCCATGGGCGGCTGGTCCGCGCCCACGCCTGTGATGCTGTACCGGATGGGGATGTCATTGTCTTTGTCGGAACGGATCTGAGAGGAAGGGAGGAGAGAAGTGAGAAGTCAGCCTGCTGCAGGGTGAGGCCAACATGCCCAGCCCTCCCCCTGAGTGTCTCGATAGTGTCTATTTTTGAGGTGCACTGGGGACCACGGCTAATCCATCCACCCTGGGAACCAGAAGGGCAATCAATGGTCAGGGGTTTGCCAAGTGCCACCAGAGACAGGTCCAGTTGCCCACCGGGTCACCAAAAGGTGCAAGGTACTACATTTCAAGTTTAGTGTCTATGTAGGGAGCATGGGACGCCCGGTGGAGATCCGAGACACAGCTGAACAGGATGGAGTGGTGCTTCAGAGTGGCCAAGGCAGTGCAAATACTCCTAATGCTCTGCTGTCAAAGTGAGGCAGAACAGAAGGCAAGAGAACAATGACCCCCACGAATTCTGGGGGTCCAAGTCATCAGCCAGGTGCTCACCCCAGTATGAAGGCACAGAGGTCTGTGCATGCACAAAGAGGGTGAACCCAGCCCACCGCCTTCCCTCCTTGACAGAGGCCCTGGGGGGTGAGATGAGACACAGGCTGATGGAGACACTGGGGCTTGACACAGGCTGACAGAGACCAGTACTTAGACACAGGAATTCAACACTGAAAGTCAGGGTCAACATGATTATGGAGCTACATGCAAACATCACAATATTTCTCCGAGAGAGGCTGTGTAGTGTTGAGAAACACTTTAAAGATGGGTATCTGGCTTCAAATCCAAAGTAAGTTAGCTCAGACCCAGAACTGGGGAAGCAACGGACAGAGTACAGACAGGCAGAGTCTGCATTTTATCTGGGGTGGGGCCATTTTATTTATTTATTTATTTGAACACAGCTTTTTATGTTTTATGGCTCTTTTCAATCTTAATCATATCAGAAAATACCTTGAAGAGCCTAATCATTTTGCAATTTTTGATCCTGGTAATGTTTCATCAAGGTTTAAGCTTATGCCCAGGGCTCTGATCAGACCCATCAGAAATTTTATACAAAGAGGGAGACATATTAAATACAAAGGTCTGTGTAAACTGAATTCTTTAACTACTATTTTACAACAAAAAGGAATTTTACCACATGATCTTTACATCATTTAAACTGGATATTCCTATTCAATGAGGGTCATTTTATTTTTGACCAGGTCATTAGCTAAACAGAAGTCTTTGGGAAACCAAAGGATAATAGTAGAATTAAAAATATAATGCATGTCTTTCACTAGTTGCAGCAAAATGTCTCGTGACAAGAAAGGGACATTGATGGAAACACAGTCACCAGCCCTTGGAGGGACAGCATGCTCTTCTCAGGGTGTGGGCTCCCTCAGGAAAGTGGAGGGAGGCCACAGAGAACAGAAGGAAACAAATGGTAAGGTGGATTCTACAGATTTGCATTCAATTTTGATAACATCTTTAGAAAATCTGACTTAAAAAAAATATCTAGGCTCATAGGACCATGACAGCATTTTACAATAAAGTGGATGTGATGGTTAATCTTGATTGTCAATTTGACTGCCTAGAGAGACACCTAGGAGATTAGTAACATACTTCTGGGTGTGTCTGGGTCCTTTCCTCACTGCTTCCTGATGGCCGTAAGCTGAGCAGCTTTCTTCAGCTGTGTCTTCTACTGTGATGTTCTTTCTGCCTTTAAGCCAGTGGACCATGGACTGGATCTTCTGAAACCATGAGCCAAAATAAGCCCTGTCCTCCTTTAAGTTGGGTACGTCAGGGTTCTTTTTTCCCCAGCAATGGAAAGCTGACTAATACAGTGGGCCACAGTGAAAATCTCTAAAGTATTCCACAAAGCAAAACTGACCAAGACCTTTTATGGAACATTAAAATTAAAATCTAATGATAAAACATTTTTAAAGGATCTTTAGAAATTAAAAAAATGTTCTGAAGTAATCACTGGGTCAAATAGGAATCAAAACTGATTTTAGAGGCTATTTAAAAATACTTATTATGCTCAGTGACATAACAATGAGACTATTATATACCAATGCCCGAGATTGCTCCACAGCAAACGCATGAGCTCAAATCTGTTCATCTTTCAAACAGAATTACAGCAGGAGGGGGAAGGAAGTGCTCAACATCAGGGGGAGGTGATCAGTAAGATGGACACAGCTATGATGACTCTGAGAACAGGACAACAGGTACCTGAAAGATTGAAGAACTACATGGGGGAGGGGCCAGGGATTTAGCTCAGTGGTTTTGTTGCCTGCTATGCAAGTGCAAGGACCCGAGTTCGATCCCTGGTACCCCCCCCTGCCCAAAGAACTACACAGGGGTGGGGATCCTCAAGAAAATACCTTCAGGTGAAAAGGCATTTGACAAAATCCAACACCCATTCATGATAAAAACGCTACAGAAAATTGGAATAGAAGGTCTTTATCTCAACCTGATTAAGGCTATTTATGAAAAACCAACAGCCAACATCATGCTAAATGGTCAAAAACTGAAAACTTTCACGCTAAAATCAGGAAGAAGACAAGGATGCCCACTATCACCACTTCTGTTCAATATAGTTCTGGAA
This sequence comes from Heterocephalus glaber, assembly GCF_053883595.1. Classification (NCBI taxonomy): domain Eukaryota; kingdom Metazoa; phylum Chordata; class Mammalia; order Rodentia; family Bathyergidae; genus Heterocephalus; species Heterocephalus glaber. Next base: position 9,058,669 of record NW_028258410.1, read on the forward strand.
ACATTAGCCACAGCAATTAGAAAAGAGAAAGAAATAAAAGGAATAAAGATAGGAAAGGAAGAAGTTAAACTGTCATTATTTGCTGACGATATGGTACTTTACATAGAAGATCCAAAAAACTGGGCCAAAAGATTTCTAGACCTAATTGACAGATTCAGTAGAGTAGCTGGATATAAGGTCAACACTTAAAAAGCAATAGCCTTCTTATACACAAATAGCAGACTCACTGAGAGAGAAATTAGGGAAACAATTCCTTTTACAATAGCATCCCCAAAAATGAAATATCTAGGAATCAATCTAACAAAGGAAGCAAAAGACCTCTACACTGAAAACTACAGCACCCTGAAAAAGGAGATCGAGGAGGATATAAGAAAATGGAAAGACATCCCTTGTTCCTGGGTAGGAAGAACCAATGTAGTGAAAACGGCCATACTTCCAAAACTACTATATAGATTTAATGCAATGCCCACTGAAATTCCAACAATATACTTCACAGAACTGGAGAAAACAATCCAAAAATTCATTTGGAACCAGAAGAGACCTAGCATAGCAAAAACAATTCTAGGCAACAGAGACATGGCTGGGGGTATCACAACCCCCAACTTGAAACTATACTACAAAGCTACTGTGATAAAAACAGCATGGTACTGGCAAAGAAACAAACCCGAGGATCAGTGGAACAGATTAGAAGATGCAGAAACAACTCCAGACACACTCAGCCACCTCATCTTTGACAAAGGAGCCAACCACCCTCATTAGAGGAAAGATAGCCTCTTTAATAAATGGTGCTAGAAAAACTGGATTTCAACCTGCCAAAAATTAAAACTAGACCCATACCTATCACCATGCACTAAACTAAGATCAAAGTGCATTAAAGATTGAAATATTAAAACAGAAACACTAAACTTGCTGGAAGATAAGTTAGGTAGAACTCTCAATGACATTGGCATAGGAAAAGACTTTATGAACCAAACCTCAGTGGCACGGGAACTTGCACAAAGAATCAACAACTGGGATCTCATCTTATTAAAAAGCATCTGCACTGCAAGAGAAACCACCAACAGAGCTAAGAGACAACCTACAATGTGGGAAAAAATTTTTAGCAGGTGTATCTCAGACAAAGGTCTACTATCTAGAATATATAAAGAATTGAAAAAAATCAGACCCCCCCAATTCAAAGACCCAATTCAAAAATGGGCACCTGAAATGAACAGACATTTCTCAGACAAAGAAGTAAAAGCAGCAAATAAACATATGAAAAAATGTTCAGCATCACTGGTCATTTGAGAGATGCAGATGAAAACAACACTGAGATTCCACCTCACCCCAGAAAGAATGGCTGCTATCAAGAAATCAACTGATAACAAATGCTGGCGGGGGTGTGGGGAGAAAGGAACCCTTCTCCATTGTTGGTGGGAGTGTAGACCGGTGCAACCACTGTGGAAATCAGTATGGAGATACCTCAAAGAACTAGGACTAGAGGTCCCATTTGACCCAGCTATTCCCCTGCTGGGAATCTTCCCCAGAGAATTAAAAGAATCATACCACAGTGATATATGTGCACCCATGTTCATAGCTGCACAGTTTGTCATAGCTAAAGCTTGGAAACAGCCCAAGTGCCCATTGAATGGAAACTGGATAAAGAAGATGTGGTTTTTTAATAAAATGGAGTACTACTCAGCCATAAAGAACGAGAAACTAGAGACATTTATAGCTAAATGGATGCAATTGAGGCCATACTCTTAAGTGAAATAAACAGGGCACACACATGTAAATACCGAACAGTTTCTCTAGTGTGAGAAACTGAAAGTGTAAATAAGGATTAAAATGAATAAATCACAATTTGAAATAGGAAAAGGTCCAAAGGTATAGGGGTGGTGGGAGAGGAAGGGGAAAGGGAAGAAGGGAAAGGAAAAATTATGAGAAAAGGAAAAAAACGGAAATGAAATCTATGTAAATAGGGAAGGGTGGAGGGGGTGAAGGGTGCACAGGAAATGGAGAAAAATAAGAACCAAGATACATCATGTTCAGGCACAAACATTGATAAATGTAAATGTATCATGTACCTAAAATGTACCAATAAAAGAAAGAAAATACCTGCAGGTTCAGTAAACTTGAGATATCCCATTTTTTATGTTAGGCTGTTTCAACTGTGTTGAAAAATCTCAGTTAAACTGATCATGTTTTGAGAAAATATAAAATGTCAAACTTCAGCAGAGGAAGGGGTGATGCTGAGGGGCAGGAAGTCCCCTTGAAGGGTGCGCTGGGGCTGCAGCTCACCTAGGAGTGATCGGAAACTTTCCTAGAGCAGAGGACAGAGACTAAGCGGCCTGTTTGGTCTTACAAGCTTGAGCACCTAGGACGTACAGTCCCAGGGGCGACACGAGGCACCAGTGGGAGGTGCAGGGGTGCGCGGAAGCCCCCCATCACACCTGCACAGGGTTTACATCAGAGTCTGAGGGCTTCTCACGGGGTGACTTATTTCTGTAGCACAGTAATGGGTATGAGAGCCTCAATGGAGTCTGGAAAGAAGTTTGATGATGAGCATCCTTTCCAGCTTAATTTATACCCCAAACCACAAGCCATGCCCCAGAAAACCCCCAATGCTTAGAAGATTTGGCCTGACAGGGAACATCTATAAACCAGCATTTGCCGAGGCTGCACCAGAGCTGTTCCTACTGAGGTCCTGAGCAAGGTGGTCAGCACCTGGTCACTCCGGACTCGGAAGCCACGTCCTGTCACTGTTACAGGAAACGGAAGTCCTTTACCCTCCAGTGAGGAGGACGTGAGGTTTTTGCATTACATGGGTATTGCATAGGTCAGCAGCGACCTGGGGCTGCTCGTGTGGCCTGGGGCTCTGGAAGAGGAAGCAGGCAGGACTGGGGGTGCATCCACACATGTGGTGCATCCACTCACACTCATGGTACATACTTGTGCACACACAGACTGGGAGGACTGTCTTGCTCCTGGGCCCTCTAACACACCTCCTGACTCTGCAAGACCGGGCGGGCTCTTCTCAGCTCGCCCTGAGCAGCACACGGCAGAGAAGCCTTCAGAACCACGACCAGAGAAGGGCCGGCGCCTGGGCCCTCGGGAGCTAGGAACATTCGTGCTTCGCTGTGCCCATCTCCATGGCCACTCTTTCTGGGGTGCTGGGGACCATCTGGGCTGGGTGAGTGGCTATCCTGGGCACTGCAGGGAAGGCTCCAGTTGGGTCCGAATTGCCCCCTCCACCATGGGAGGCCATAGCTCAGTGCCACCCTGGCTGAGGCAGGGCGTTCTCTCTGGTGCCCCCTTGTGGGCGAGACCCTTCTCTTCTCCATCCGGGGAGTTTGATGAAGAGGTACGTGGGGAGAAGTCTAGATCAGAGGACACCAGCCGTCCTCCCTGTCACCTGTGCCCGGACGGTTCCCTGGTGCCCGTGGGGAAGGGCCAGAGACCACACCAAAGAGGGGACGGGAGTCAGTGTTGGGCTGACAGCCAGGCGTCTGTGAGGGCCGCTGTGCTGGAAACTTGCTGTGACCGTGCAGTAGGACAGGGCACTTGGAGCACACAGTAGGGCTTCAGTGATGCTTGCCAAGTGGCACTGGATCTCAGGACCCGCAGGGCAGTGTTGCTGGCTGTTTTGGTGTTGCTACAGACTTCTGGCCACGCTGCCCCTATTCCACAGGGAGATTTAATCACAGAGCTGCTGAAAAGAACCCACCACATATTGAAAGATAACTTTTTTTTTGCAAAGAAATCTCATTACATTTTGACCATTGGGCCGCATTTGCTTAATTCTTTGAGGCCATTCAATGGCGCCTGCTGAAATATGGCAGGCAGTGGGCTGCTGTGTCTGGGGGCTCTTTGCAGGGCTCTCAAAATGCCCTGAGTTCTCCCACAGTTTACCATGTTAAGAAGAAATACTGAGCGAATGAATTCATCAGATCAGGGGAGAGCAGTTTCCCCCTTGATTTGTGCCTGGAAAATGAGAAAAACATCACAGAAGCATATGATAGGGCCATGAATAAAGAACACAGACAGTCATTTCCATCACACTTCTCGCTTTATGATGCCATGGAGAATTATGCTCTTTTGCATTTGTTATTAAAGGACAGAACAGATGGTAAAAGGTTAGTTTAAAGTGATGTCTACATTAAAATAACTTATGGTGGCTGCGATTGTGTTCGCCCGGGGACTCCTGCTTGCAAGGCCAGCTCTGTCCGAGGAAGGAAGGGCTGCAGGAAAGGAGGATCCTGGCAGAACCTCCCAAAGGAGGAGCACTTGCCCAATTTCGAATGAACTTGAAGCTGGAGCAAAGTCATCATGTGTGGTTTCAGGCCATAAACACCTGGGTCTGTTATTTCCAAAGCATCCAAGGCAGGAGGCTGCAGGGTGGGAATCATGGCTGGGCTCCAGAAGAGAAGCCCGACTTTAGGAGAGGTAGAAGCCTCCACTCATAGAGGACCCGCAGCCCCAGTGTCCCTGGGTCCTCCGGATACACAAATGCCTCCCTCCGTCCATGCACTGTGTACCATGCCTGGCCCAGGGCTCGGAGGGGGCAGCAGGAGGACTCAGTCCAGCCTCAGCCAACCCCATGTGAACCTCATAATTCTACATCGGGGTGGGGACTGTAGGGATGGAGCAGGGTCTGTGAGGGTCCCAGAGGGTGGGTGGGGCCAGGATGATCTTCCAACTGTCAGGTTCACAATGGGCCTGTTTGCACTTGTCCACTGCTTTGCACGGTTCCTGTGCACACACTACCACACTACACACACACCAAATACAACACACAAGCGCTCACAGATTTGCACACACATACACAAACACAATACAGAGACACACACTACACACATACACACAAAGACCCCCCCCCCCCCCAGGCATACACCACCAGTCTCTCTTCTTCTGCACCAGCCTCCTGAAGGAGCCGGCTGTTTTACAGTTAACGGCTTTGCCATTTATAAGCCTCCCTTGTTTCCTGTCCTGGCATTTAAAAAGATGCCTTTAAAATCCTCAGGATCAAGTTCTTTCACCAGGATGTAATTCTTTTTTTTGTAACCAGGACGTAATTCTTGAGTGAAGTCTTTCAGCACTTTCTCCTTGTACCATATTAAACCCAGGATTTTCACAGAAAAACATATTGCACACTCTCATTTTCTTCACCTGTTGGGAGTTTTGTGTTGCCCGTAGCAGCTCCCTTTTCTCCATCCACTGAAAAGCTTGGAGTCGTGATGCCTTGTGTGTCCCACCCGGCCCCACGTGCCAGGCTGCAGGCAGCAGATTTACCTTTGGTCCTGACTACAGCCACTTTGAGAGAAGATTTTCTTTTAAAACTTGATGGTCACTGGAGCCCTGAGGTAAGGGTGGGATTTCACCTAAATGCATTGGCAGCTTCCAGTGGCTTCTGCAGCTCTGATGATGGATGGCTCGCTTGAACTTCTTTTTTCTCAGGCTGACAGGAAACCAGGGTTCACTCAGGTTTGTGTGTCTCCTCTCCTGGCCCGTACAGATGGCTCCCTCCTGCTCTTCCTCCCTCTCTCCTGCCTTCCCACCATTTCTGAGCATTGGCAATTTCCACATAGCTCTCTGGGCCTGGGGTCACAATGGCACTGTGTGTCTCCACGAGTGGGGTGTCCAGGGCTGGCACTGTGCATTCAGCAGGTGCTCAGTAACAGCTGGACGAGCATGTGGCCCAGGTCACCACCATTGCTGTGGGGAAGCCACGGCTCTGTGGGCCCCGAGGAGAGCTTTCTGGAGGAGCATTAGCCACTCTGAGGCCGGGAGGATGAGGAAAAGGACAGATGGGATAGGGAAGGTGGAAGGAGAAGGGTCCACCGCACCTGAGACTTGGTGTGCTGAGGTAGAGAGGGGACAACAGGAGACTGGCAGGTCAGCCCACGGAGGATGACAGAAATGGACTGAGGGTATGGGAAGGGAGAAGAGAGATGAGAGAGGACAGGGGGCAGGCACACTTGGCCCCAGCAGACAGCCAGAGCCCAGGGTGCGGGAGGAGGAGGGCCGCAGCAGGAGTGCCTGCCACTGCCCATAGCAGGGCCCATGCTCACCCTGCTTTTCTGTATCCGTCTTGGGCCCTCTTTTGGGATCCCAGCTTCCTGGCTTACTGTGTCCTCACCAGGCCTCAGGAGCCCGGGCATGCACTGCTACACTGTGGCAATGGACACAGAGGTCCACTGTGAAGGGGAGAGAGTCAAGGGCTCCGCCTCCCCCGGGGCATTCCTTAGGGACCACTAAAGAAGGGATCCCCGAGTGCCAGCCCTGCTGACTATCTGTGTGGAAGGAGACACCGAGGCAAGAGTCTGAGGTCAAAGGTGTCATCAGGATCAAGGACAGCACTGTCCCCTGGCTCTGGTTCAGGAGCCACCTGCAACCTCACACTGCCTCCCTGGCGAGCCTGGCAGGTAGAGAGGAGGCAGAGACTGAATCTACTGCGAAGACAGGTAGATCGCCTCAGGTTCAGGTCTCCCTGGGGCCACTCAGCTGTCTCCAGAGACCCCAACCCTGGCTGTCCCACTCCAGCCAGCTCTGGGGGTGTGCAGCCGACTGCTGAGCCCCATATTTTAGTTACTATGACCGGACCTCCGTTTCTTGGTAGAGCTTCACTTCCATTGCTTTGGGAAGTGATTATGAAATTGTCACCCTGTCCTGTGTGAGACACTGGGAGCTTGCTGTGTAGCTTAATTTAAGAGCCCTTTGCCATGCATGGTGCTGGATAAGCAGCAAGATTCAGCGATGTCAAAACCATTCTCATAAAATTAATGGGACAAACTTGGGGCCGCGTAAGTATTCTTACTCCTTTTTCCCAACTCTTCCTTGATTCTCAAACATTATTTGAAGAGGCTTGAAGATGTTTGTATTTCTTGCATTTTATGAAATATTTTCCACCCATGATGAAATTTAGCCTCCAATTATTTTCAATTAGGATCTTGTAATGAACAGAAAAACCCAGAATGTGATCTGAAAAGGCATTTGTTGTGTAACATTGACACTATCATACATTATGGTTCACAATTACTTTGAGTTTTATAAATCATGAAAAAACCCCCTCAAAGTCATATGAATACTAATGAAAGCCATGAATATGTTCTCACAAAATTTGCCTGGTGGGGAATAGTGAATTAGCTCCTTCTCAAAAATGCCCTTCAGCTTGTACCAAATTAACAGATCGAGGCTGTGCTTAATTTTTGGTGTGGGATTACTGCAGACTTTATTGCTGGCAGTGGGGCAGTGTGGGCAGCTGCATCTATGCTTGGCCTCACTGGTAGCAGTGGATTAATTTCCTCTGGTGGGGGTCATCATTTCCCCACTGGGAGTGGCTTTGGGGATACAGTCAAGGTGCCCCACCCTCCCCTAGCCAATGGGCAGGCCTGTGAGCCCAGCCAGGCCAATCAGCTCCTCTTTCTCAAACAGGGCTCTTGAGTCAAGACTGAGTCAGGGGAGAGTGTGTCTGGGCCCCTGCAGGCAGGTGCTCTGTGTTGTGCCAAGCGAGGCGGTAGATCACCAAACACTGGGACAAATGACAAAGTTAAAACTGAAAGGAGTTTATTCAGGTGCGTGGACTCCACCCTCTAATAGGAGTGAAGCCCTGAGTCCAGGAACAGCACAGCTTTTATAGGTTGTTATTTAAAGAAGTTCAAGGGGGTGGGGGTCAACATGTTTTTTTAACCAGTTGCAAAATATTTTTTACAACTCAGCTATCTTGCTATCTTGTCAGGTTAGGACATTTTGTGGTTAGAGGGAGGCACCAGGCACCAACCTTTTCTGAGAAGTGATGAAGCAAGTTTATAGAAGCAGAGTGAGTGGTTGCAAAAATGAGGGGAATTTCAGCACTCTGTAAGAGGAGGGGTACGAGGGGAGTTCATCTACAGGCCAAGATGGCACGTTTTAGGTTCATCTTGATCTCATACTCTGTTTCTGTTAGGACCCACAGCCCCAGGGTTACCTAATGGCCAGATTTCCCCCGAGTCTGTGAGCAGCATCCTTCTGGCCTGTTCCTTTTCACATGGGCTAGCTGGAGGTTTTTTGCTGCAGCAAGTCTAAGCTCTCCCTGGCTTGGTCCTGTCTCAGGAGCTCTCAGTGCAGGCCACTTTGCTGTGGTGCCACCCCAGGAAGGTCCACCCTCACTCTGCATCCCTGTGTCGTGGGATGGAATCACTACAAGCAGAGCTGGTGATGGGGATTCTTACAGGAGTGACGGGTTGGGAAGAGCCCAGGTTAAGGGACAGGAGGAGGAAAGGTATGGCCTCACCCAGGGTCCGGCCTCAGCACTATCCCAAGGGGAGTCTGCACCCCAAGGTATGAGCTGAGCCTCGAGGCCAGGAGGCTGTACTGGTGGGCCAACAATGGGCTGGGGCTCCGAGCAGGGCAGCCGCTGCCCTCAGCCACCCCAGTCCCCGGTGGAGGTGGCTAGCAGTGAGTCGTCAGCACAGCAGGAAAGCCTTTGGGGGGGTAGGGGTGGTTCATGGGCTCCTGCGGATCTGGCTGCCCATGCCCCACGCCCCACGCCCCACATGATTTGTTTGTCTCCCAGCCTTGTCCTTCCGACTGTTTTCCTGTTCATTACTTTGTTGGCTGCCTTCTCTCTCCCTTATCCTCAGGGAAGAGGATCTGTGACCCACACAGCTCTGGCCCTGGGTGGTGTTCATCGTGTGGCTGTGCCTGGAAGAGCCAGCCACCCTCTGGGTGCAGGGGATCTCGGCTTCCAGGACTGCTAGCTCCACGCTAGTGGGCTGTGGCAGCCTAAATACCACATGGCAGCAGCTTTCCCTTGAAGCAGGCTGGGCTGTCCCTGCCAGTCAGGGAGCCCAGGGGCCAAGGGTAAGCCAGGCTCTTCTGGACTTGTGCTCTCTACTTGCTGGGAGCCAGGACTATGGTAGGTGGGGATGGCTCATGTGGCACTTGTGGGGCTGAGAGCTTGCCTGCTCTCAGCTTTGCCACCATGCCCTGCCTGGTATCATTTATGGCCCCTAGAAGGAAAGGGCCTCATTGGAAGTGCTGCTTGATTAGTATTTAAGGTGCATGCTCCCTACCTAACCTGCAAAGGCTAGGCCTTCCCCGTGTCTGTTCCTCTGAACACGATGCGTCTGCTGCTGCCCACAAAGCAGGACCCTGGCTGGGTGTCAGGGGTGGCTTCAGGCATGATGCTGTCCTCAGGAAAAGGAAAGGGCAAGGATGTAGGAGGCCTCAGCAGCACAGACTGAAGCTAGGGCTCATGCAGGCAATCTAATTTCCAGTAATAAAGATGGTGGCCAGTCGCAGACCCGGACCTAGGCCTTAAGGGAGGGAGAACCGTGAATGGCACATGCCAGCAGGTGATGGGGGAGTCAAGGGCAGGGAGGAAGTAGGAGGCTGGAGACAGGCCAAGGTGGGGACAGAAAGGTGATGATCAGCTTTTGCTTTGTTGTCGAGATCCACTGTGCTGCTATTGGATTCACCGCTCCCCACCCTTGGGCCCTTCCACAGGCTCTGGGAGCAGCCATGTGACCCCAGATGGATAGGGGAGGGTGCGGCTTCCCCCACATGTGGTGATTGGCTTGAGAAAGGACATGTGACCACAAACTGGGCCAATGAGTGCATGGCTTAGCCTGCTGTGACTGGCCAATGGGAGGGAATCCTGTCAGAATGAGCCTCCCTTCTCCCTCTCTGATCATCTTGTGCTTCCTGAGAGGGGCACAGGAAGAGACGGGGGCTCACTCCTCAGTAGCTCGTCACCTTGAGCAACTCAGTTTATTGTCCTGACCTGAAGTGGGATTCTGACAGCCATCTTGCTGGGTGACTGTCAAAGAGCATGAGAGATGATAACGGAGGCTGTACATCATGTCCAGTTCAGTCAGGAGTCCAGGCTTGGTCAGTACCGAGGCCAAGGACCATAAAGCTTCAAGTACTAACTATGCTTTCTACTAGTGGTGCAGAGTACTGAGCTCTGTCAGCAAGGAGGGCCAGTACCGAGACTTGCCAGTACATGAGGGTTTGGTTAAAGCACTGCAAGGCTGAGCAGTAGGCGGTATCACTAAAGTGGGCCGAGGGTGGTCTCGTCAATGTCCATGCCAGGCGCTGTGTTTGATCTCCCCAAGAGCCCAGCACATGGGAAGACACTCGGAGAGCGTTCTGTGAACCAGAGGGGGGTGACAGGGACACGGGGATCCTGAAACATCAGATGTGGCTGAGGCTCCAGGCCATGGAAAGGGGCTTCATTCATCTGACTCCGCAGTGCACTTGGACTCTGCCCATCGGAAGTGTCGGGAATCCTATTCGAACTGGCTCAGGCATGAAGGCAACATATGGGCTCCTGTCCAGGAAGGGTGTGGGTTTCAACTCACCTCTCCCACCCACCGCTACTTTCCCTTCTCTTCCCTCTCACTTCCATGGCTACACCTGAACAGCCAAGCAAACCCAACAGTAGAATGAGGTCTAATGGCGACACTAATAGAGACAGCACAGTGTCAGTGGCATAGCAGCAGATGTAGGGACAGTGGAGACTTTCATAACTAGTACTCAGTACCTAGCATTGTCCTAGGCACCTTGCATACATAAACCCATTTACTCACTACTGCAACCCCACAAGGCAGTGGCATTAACATATGGCTTTTCCAGTACTACAGATGGGAAATTGAGTCACTTGCCTAAGATCACAGCACACAAGCACTTGAGCTGGATCCCAACCCAGGGGTGCTGCCCCAGCGTCCCTGCTCTGACCCCCATGTTCCCTGCCTCAGTGGGAAGTGACCTCTCTGGGTGGAGCTGGCCAGGTCCCTCCTGTCCCTGCACCAGTGGCCATGGCTGGAGCCTGCAACAGACGGCATGGGGTATGGCAGAAACCCCTCTCTGGATCCACCCGCAAGACTGTGTGGCCCGGGATCCCCGTGCGGGGGGTTGGGGAGGAAGGGTGCAGGTGCGTTGTGCGGCTCCTGCCCAGGCCGGAGGCTCCCGCCTGCCTGTTGTGGCACCTGAGCCCACTCCATGCCGTCCGGAAACCACCAGCATTGCAGTCTCCCTAGGGCTGGTGGCGAAGGCCAGTGGGCTAGAAGACCGGGAACGGGCATGAGGGTGAGCAGCACTTGCTTCCGTTACAGGGGGTCTGAGCCCCGGAGGAGCCACGCTCTGCACGACTCCGGCCCAAGGTGGCTGGGTCCCGAGAAGGGGCCTGAACTGTGCCCTGCCTGGATGCCACTTGCCAGTGCGTGCCAGTGCGTCAGGGTTTAATGAGAAAAGCGACACTCATCTCTGGTAAAGGATGACAAGAAAGGGGGCAATAAATAGAAAGCTGATTTCAATAAAAGACCTGGGAGTTGAGCCCCACCATCCTGCTGGAGGCCTCTGGATGTTCCGCTTGTGGCCCCTGGGGGCAGAGGCTGCACTGGAGGTTCCTGGGGGGGGAAACTTCAAGGAAAGGAGGTGCAGCCTGGTCCTCTATGCAGAGGCAGGAGGCCCGAGGTCTGGGTGTCTCCCCCAAATTTTACTGTCTTCTGGGCGGGAACAGCCACCATTTTAAAAGACATGGCTGCTTCTTAAGTGCAGTTCAGCTGGAGCCCCCGGCCAGGTCTCCACAGGCCCCATGGATGGGACCGTCACCAGGATTTATCCTGTTAACTGAAGTTTCCCTCACTGTCTGTCCACAGCTGCAGGGGCCTCATCTGGGTGCTGGGGCCACTGCAGGCTGCTCAGGGAGGCTTTGGGCAGAGCAGCAGGCAGCAGGATGGACAAGAGCGATGTATGCAGAGAACACCCCGAAGAGCTGAGAGCTGCTTGGGCTTCTGGGCCTTGTGAGACGCCTGCCTCTCCCAAGGGCTGTTCCTGCTCCGACCCTCAGCCTCCTCCTCCAGGCGCCTCGGACAGCTGGCCTCCAGGTTGCTCCAGGAAGCTAGCTCCCTGACACCTTTTGGGTGTGCGTGGCCCATGTGGCATCTGTCCTGCCCCTGCCTGAGGAAGACCCTGGCACCTGGCACGGCTGCCTCTTTTAGAGCCAAGACTCAGTCATTCAGCCAACACGAGGCCTGCACTGAGTACGATCCCCTCGGCCTCCTCCAGACCTAACATTGCAGCTTTGCTGGTGCCTGGCCCGGGCACCTTCGCCTCCATCAGGCTTGCCTCCGCTGTCCTCCCGTCCACCTGCCACTTCACAGCCCAGCCCCAAGTGGCTCAGTGCTCCTCTCCCAGCTCCCACGGCCACTGCAGAGGGGAACACAGGGTCCAGTGAGGCCAGGAGGGGACTGAGCTCCCACGGGGCAGGACAAGGGTCCAAATCCAGAACTACTTGCTCTGCACGGCCTCCTGTACCACAGAGCTACCCGAGCCCCTCGTTAGGTCATTCAAGCAACTCAGTCTTGAAATCCACCCCTGTACCACCAGTTCTGCCAGCAAGTCTCTGTTTGAGCTTTCTCCCTGACCCGCAGCCCTGCAGGCCCTGGAGCTGGTGGGCTTGGGTTTCATCTGCACAGAAGCTGAGGCCTGAGTTGTGCTGTGAGTGAGAGGGATCGCGCCCGCCTGCCCTGGGAGCTGCTGTCCAGGGACGGAGACAGGGAGGAGCAGGAGAGGCGCTTGGTGTCACCTGGAGAGGAGGAGATGCGTCATGGTCCTGTGATGGGGCGCGGGGCTGGGTCGGGCTGCGGGGTGGGGCAGAGAGGACGTCTCTGACGCCTGGGACCTAAGAGGATTCCACAGCACCTCAAGGGGCGTCGGCATGTGTGCCTCATGCCATGCTGTCTGGCTGTCTCGGCACAGTGCCCACCTGGGCCAGGGTAGAGGGGTGGGAAGGGCCCGGGGATTAGCGCCGTCCCCTAGCCCAGAGGACAGGGTGTGGGGCAGGGCTGCTGTGAGCCCCCAGGGGCAGAGCCTCGACCCCCAGCCTTCCCAGTGTGGTGGCTGTCAGGGCAGAGGCCCCTGTGACCACCACCTGGGTTCCTAGCCGATGGCCCAGCATCCAGGGAGCTGCCCCAGGCTCCCGCTGGCTCAGGCATTCTTAAGTGCTTCACAGGGCGCCTGCCTGGAGTTTCTGCTGTGAAAATGCGGCCACTGTGTGCTTGGCAATTCCACCCCTAGCACACGCTCCAAAGAACAGCCAACATCTATCCCCACACTTGTGCACAGATGTGCACAGCAGTACCGCGCATTAGCCTAAAAGCAGGAGTAGCTCAGGTGTTCACTAGCGAAATGTGGTTCACCCACCATGGAATATTACTTGGCCATGAAGAGGAATGAAGCACTGGCATAACCACACAGATGAACCTCGCAAACAACTAAGTGGAAGAAGATGGACACAGAAGCCCACATAGCCTATGCCTGCATTTTCACGAAACACCCACAACAGGCAAATCCACAGAGACAGAAAGCTCATTAATGGCTTCCGGGGGCTTGGGGGAGATGGAAAGGGGTCTGATTGTGTAAAGGTCCAGGGTTTCCTTTGGGGGCTGTGAAAATGCTCTGCACGAGACAGAGGCCACGGTTGCAGCACAGTGAATCAAATATCCCTAGGGATGAATTTTAAGTGCTGTGCACTTTATCACAGTAATAAGCAAAGGAGAGGGTGGCCCTCAGAGACCATTATCCAGAAGCCTCCTGGTCCGCGGGGACACAGCAGGGAGGCGGCCTGGGTCCCTCCTACTCCAACCACAGGTGCAGAGCATCAGGTGCAGCCAGGCCGCTCCTGCCACTGCCCCTGCTGGGACTGGAGTGGCCCAGATCTCTCCTCTGTGTGCAGCCCAGCCCCTGCCTGCTAGGCTGCAACTGCCTGCAACCCAGCCCAGCATGTAGTAGGTGCTCAGGGAACATCTACCACAAGTCGAGAAGCTCCAGGATCCTCCACCGAACTCCTGCACATCAGCCCCCACCTCTGGAGCTCCCAACCTCTCCTTCCCAGCTCCGAGACACGGGACTCCGGCTCCAGACTCAAGGCAAGGAGAAATCGCTGGGCCTTTGCCCCTGGAGGAGTCCCGAGCATCCTGGAAACCTTTCCCACGTGAGATGCCCTCAGCCTCAGCGCTATGATGGTCTGCACTGGGTCATTCTCTGCATGATCTCCTGAGCACTGTGGAGGGTCCAGTGGCCTCTCTGGACTCTGTCCACCGATGCAAGTGGCACCTCATTGCCAGCAGAGAAGCCCTGGCTCGGCATGTTTGCACTGCACCCCATCTTTCCCAGGCCCCCAGCCCTGTGCTCTCTCGGTTCAGTCTGCAGGGGAGGATGGGCCCAGCCCCAGCCCTTTCCAGCCCGGGTCACAGTGGGCAGGTAAGGCTCACTCCCCAGGCTGGGGCAGTGCAGCAGGTGCGGGCGGGAGCTTCTGAAGCCCCAGCATCTCCACAACGAGGACTTGCTGAATTGTCTCTCTTGACCCCATCTAGAATGACGACGCAAACATAGACCTCAGCCATGTGTGCCGCCAGACCTCTGCTCTCAGGAAACCTGGGGCTGAGAGGGAGCCCGCACCTGGCCGTGTGTGGCCTTCCCTGCCCAAGCTGGATACACGGTGTGGGCTCCAGCAATGCATCTCCTGGCAGTCACTTGTTCGACTGAACTTCTCCCCTATATTTTTTTCTGCTTCTTTGTCTATGCTCACTGTTTCAGGGCAGGCTTTCTGCAGTGCAGGGAGGCTTCAGGCCGTTGCCAGGCTCTGGGCTCCTGGGGGCAGTTGGTTGGCTATGGCAGGGGGAGCCCAGCTCTTGCGGGAGCTGGCAGTGCTCTGCCTGGGGAGGGCTTCTCTCCACAGATGCTGCTATGGCTCTTTTCCTGGGGTGCTGAAGCCTCTGAGAGCGAAGGCACTGGTGCTTCCTTCATGCTCTGGCCAAGCCTATTGGAGGACTTGTAGTGACGGCACCGTGGCCACCTGGTATCATGTGCCAGGCTTCGGGAACAGCTTCCCTGGCTGCAGGGCCAGGGGCCGCCCACCATGCTGCAGAGAGCTGTACATCCACAGATGAGCATGAAACACATCTTCATTCTAGAGCCCGCATGGATCCCGATGAGGAGCCCACCTGCCCAGGCCTGCTGGTGGCCGACTGGCGAGTGACTCAGCCTCTTTCTGAGAGTGGAGAACACAGGCAAGGGCCTGGGAGCATCGCACTGCACCAAGGCTCAGATTGCACCTGCCAGTGGAAGGGCGAACTGGACAGATGGGCAGGACCCAGACACTCCACACACTCTTCATTCCCACCGCTACTCCCATCCCCAGGCAGTTTGAAGAGGATCCACCTTCGTGAGCCAGCACATCTCTTCCTAAGCTGCTCAGTTCCACTCTCTCCTGAAGGGGTGCTGGTGCTGGGGTGGGACTGGAGACAGCGTCACGGCGGTGCTGGGACAGAGGTGCTGGCGGTGGGAGGACGGCCGGGGTGGTGACAGCTGTACTGTCGACGGTGGCAATAGACAACACTGAACACCTCGCTGCTCACCAGGGACTCACTGCTCACTTTGCTCTTCTGGTCTCCAGTGTCCTCACAGCAGGTAGAACCACCCTCCCCAGCCTATGACAAGGAAACGGGGCCAGAGAGAGAGGCCACGCCGGCGGGAAGTGCAGGAGTTAGGATCGGCCTGGCCCACGGGAGAAAACACCAGGCCATCAGCAAAGGGAACCTGCTGAGCGGGAGCGGCCACCTCTCCTCGCTCCAGTAACTCTGAGTGAGAAGCTGGCTCATTCTCACTCCTCCTGCTTTTGCTACTTGATCACAAGGGATTTGCTGAAGACACTGGGTCCTTGTTCCTATGGCGTCTCCCCAGGCTGGGGTCCTGCGGGCTCTTCCCTGTGGTGCATCCGACCTGTCTCCCTCTCCTCCTCATCCCCGAAGTGGTGGTGAGATTTCAGGGTCAGGTTGGGCTCTGGTGTGTTGAGGGAGGCAAACGCTTCACGAACGGCGGGTGGAGGATGCTGCTAGTGGGAAGCAGGTGTGGTCTGGCTTCTCTTGTCTCCTTTTATTCACTGACTTTGGGGGATTGGCAGCCACTGAGAGTCATGGTCTGGGTCCATTATCATCAAGGACTACAAAAGAGGGGCATTCCATTGCTACTTCCTCATGTGTTAGCTGGATATTACACCTCTGTAAAGCACAACCTCTCCTCATGTTACCCGAGATACAGCCATAGGAGGGTCAGAGCCAAGAAAATGCTTGGTTGTTTTATTTTTCAGTTATCAAAATAATTATTTTTTTCATAGACACCTCAAGGGTGACCCGAGATTAATTCACATTTTGAGGGTCATCATGAGATAACAGGTCTAACTGACTAGGTATACTTCAGTCTGTTGCAATTGCGACACTGAAACAGCCACATTTGGCCCACGGGCACTTTCAGGGGGCTGCCACATCCCCTCGGTGTGACCTATGGTCTCCAAGTGCTCACTCGCTTTAGTGTGATGAGTTGTTCCAGGTCACCTTGTGCAGTTCCTGCTATGGCCCTAGAAGTAGAATTTCTCCAAGAAACCCTGCCGGAAGCAGTAAATGCTCTGTAGAGACCATAGTCTGGGGCCTGAGGTGTTCAGCATTGCTGGACTGGTCTGTTAATTCTCCTATTATAGTGGATAGAGCTAGAAAATGTATTTAAAAAAAAAGACGTGCTGTCTTAGGAGTTCATACTGACACACTGAGCCAAAGCAAGGGCTGCAGAGTTGTTACTTAGCATCACTGATTTTACATTTGTGCCTCTTCTCTCCCAAACCAATAACCCCAGCCCTCAATATCTGCTTATTTGATTTATTTTATACCGTAAGATGTACACATGAAAAACAGCCTCAAAATACAATGTCAATATTATCATGAACAATGTGATTACTGAAAGCAGATCACATTTTTTCCCTTTGGTCTTAGAGCATGCTCCACAAGGGATAGACACTAAAATTATCAAGTCTTCAGGTTTTTAAGCCACCTAAATTAATTCCCACCTGTGTAGTAACATCACCAACTCGATGGATTTATTGATTCTATTTTGCTTTTGCTTTTCAGGGCTTGCTTTTGTAAAGGTAATTTTGAAAATAACTTTGTAAAATCCTTTCAAAGTCTAGTAAGGGATGTTCAGCAAAGCTGGGCTTCTTTACCTGCCCCCCCCCCCCCCCCCCCCCCCGTCTGGGGTGCTTCCTTCCCCACAGGTAGCATTTGTTTGTTTGAGGAAACACAGGGCGAGACCACCCCATCCTTCTTGGGTAAATGGTCAGAGCTATGCACATTTTTCTCCACTTTGCTTTTTTAACTTCAAGTCTCAGATTCAGACTCGTCCTCTGTGAACTACGAGACCTCTGGGCCAAGAGCAGCGGGGAGGAGGTGTGCGTCTGTGTCACTCAGGTGTGCAAGAGTGGTGGCCGGGTCGGAGAGGACACCTGCTCAGCTCACCAACACGGGCTTCCCGAGGCACCAACACCTGTGGGCTTTGGACACATCGAAGGATACAGTGTAGCCTTATGTGCGCAGTTGCATGGAGGAATGGATTATGTAACGATTCACCCAAGAACAGTATCTGAGGAAGTCAGCTAAAATGTTGGAACACTGGCGCGTGTATATAAAATTTCCACTTGTGGACACCTTCTCTAGACCGCCCTGCTTCAGTTCTGTCTTGTATATATTCCCCTTGGCATGCAGGGGCAGGTGGTGCTGACCTCATAGACCAGAAGTTAGAGAAGGGCATCGTCTAATAGGATGACAAGGGAGCTGAGAGCCAGACAGAGCAAGGGCACAGCAAGAAGTCTCCAAGAAAATCTGGGGGCAGGGCAGAGGTGCAGAGCCAGGATTTAGCTGTCATCATCAAGAGTCAGCAAGGTGGGCAGTGTGGCAGGTGTGGAGAGAGGAAGGAAAGCATCGAAGGAGAGGGGTGTAGGGTACTCTGGAGGCCACGGTCCTGCAGTGCCAGGGAGGACATTCCAAGGACGACACCACTGCGGAGGCCCGAGCAGGGCAGACTCTGCCCACATGTGTTCTAGAAGGGCCGCTCCAGTCTGGCCACTGAGCACTGGCTGCAGCGGATGTCAGGGCAGGAGCAGGCAGAGCAGCACAGAGGCTGTGGTGGTGACGGGGTGAGGAGTGATGGGCCTGGGAGCAAGTGCAGAGGTGGGCTACTCTAGATCTGTTTGGAAGCCATAGTTACAAGAACCAGAGATGGATGGGCTGCAGGATTTGGACAGAGAGAGAGTGTACAAGGGCCTCAGGCCGTGGGGAGCAGAGAGCTGCTGCTAACTTTGGGAAACACGTGGTCAGTGTGGGTTCAAGTTTGAGCGGGTTTGGGAGTTCAGGGGACAATCGGAATCAAGCAGGCTCAGCACATGGTGGGTAGCACTTGGTTCAGGGCTCAGAGTTCAAATCCTGATTCTACTGTTTTCTTACTTGTGATCGTGGGGGAGTTACTAATCCTCTTTGCCCCAGTTTGTCCACTGGGTGAGTGTGAAATGGGACACGGCGCCTGTGGAGCTCGAGGAAGCCCACGCTTATGGTTAGGGCTGAGCACAGTGCCTGTGTGTGGGCCTACAGAGCTGGAGACTCCGACTGGCATTCTGGGTTTCATTATCATCATATATTTCGGTATCATTCTACATATTTATATATTATATATTATTACATATAATCATTATACACCTTTCAGTATATTTCAGCATCAGTATAAAGATGGGTTTTAATGTTATGGGGTAAAGGAATGATGAAGAGAAGAAAAGATGAAAAATACCAACTGTAATCTGTAGTTCAAGTGACAGGAGTCAATTCCTTGCCACAAATTGGAGCATCACAGCTGAGGCCAGGGGACAAAGGAAGTGGCCATGGGTTATGAGACGGGTGGGGTCTGGGGAGACCCAACCCTAAATGCTGCCCCTCAAGCATCCTCCAGTGTCACACGCCAACATGCGGAGAATTCAGCTTCGTCTTGTGCTCATAGGAGGGCTGAGACTGAACTTAGGGTGGCCCATGTTACCGCACAAGTCAATGGCTCCTTTGTGGACTATGCAGGAAGAAGGCTACAGATGGAAAAGGCCTTCAGATTGAAGGACCCCTATTCTACATGTCACTACAATTGGATCAGAGGTGACCTGGATCTCTTGTTTGTTACCTGCTTATGATTTTTTATCAAGACCTCTTTTCTCCCAAGTTGTCCTGCTGGTTAATTCCAAATAAATTAATGAGGCCAGTATTAGAAGCAGGAGCTTGTGCACACCCAGACTCTCCTACCAGGCAGGCAGCTCAGCACAGTAATGAAAATGATGCAAACTTTGGTCCTCAGGTGAGAGCTGCGGCTCTGACGACATTCCAGGGGCCGGTGTGTATAATTCGTACGTGGCTCTCTACCATCACTGATGTGCGGGGGGAGGGAGAGCCTCCTTCTGTGTTCTTATCCATCCTCTTCAGATTTAAAAGCCTGTGCTCATCTTGAGACATACTGTCAGTCATCCATGAATCCAGCCACCCTCCAGCCGTCTGCATGGGCCAAGCTAGCCCTCGATGCCTCTGGAGGACAACACAGGATGGTGTAATACTGCACCCCAGAGGAAAGCTGGCACAATCCGGACCCACCCTCCTAAAGCTGTGGGGGACAATGAGATGTTCTCCCAGGGGACCTGCTGCTCCCAACATCTGGTGGAAAATTACAGTACAAAAAGAAAACAAGCTGACAGGTTTAATGGTGGCAAGCAAAATACTGGTCCTTAGTGACTCTGTTCCTTCTGTAATTCCTTACCTACCCTAAAGACTTCATCTCTTCCAGCTTTCTCAATAAAACATACCTTTTACACTCAGAGAAGGCCATCCTCCAACCACACGGTTTTACAGCCTAGTATTTATGGATAAGGCATTCCTTGGCATAAAATTTACTTAGCAGAGAATAGCACATCTTATTTTCTAAAGAATGCACATGAATTGGCAGCATATATGCTCTGCACACATGAAATCTTATGCTGCCAAGTATTTCAGCGGACATCAAAGGATTTAGCAGTTCGACTGTGCCCAACATACACAAATTCATGGTGAAGACATACTGTTTATCACCTCAAGCATGAGTTTGACATGCAAATAATTCTGGATTCAAATCTTCATTATTAGTGCTCCTGTAGACAAGTTTTAGCCTCCTCATTTTTAGTCTCTTCATGTATAAACTGGAGGTAATGACACCTACTTCATAAAAATCGTCAAGGGTTGAAACAAAGACATTTAGAACTTAGATGACTCAGTGACAGTGCTCAAGAGATGTTGGTTGTGGCTTCCTTCTCTTCAACTGCTATCATTATCACCTTCATCACCATCATTTATTATCCACCTTCATGTCACCCCCCCCCATCAATCACTGCACCATCATGGGCACCATTATAACCACCGGCCATTACTGTCATCTCCATCCATGTCACCACTAGCAGCAGTGCCCGTGCCCTCCTCATCACTAGCTTACCAGCATCATCTTCTCCATCGTCTCCTTCATCACCAGCACCACCACCACCATCATTGTGTGAGGGGGGCTCATTTGCCCAGAAGAAGGGAGAACAAGAGATACAATAAACGTGCTTCCTAATCCTGGTGCAAAGTGAATGAACCCTAAAGATGGGCATATCCAAAAGTACTTATGGGGCCAAGCCATTGAGTAGCTGAGTATTTTTTACAGCATGGGACTTGGCACTTGCTAAGGGTACAGACGTGTCTGATGTCATACATGTTAATGTCTAACACGCCCGTCATTCATGAACATTTCCTTTATTTGGTAGCACCTCATCACCAGTGTTTGGGCAGCGATCCACAGCAGGTATTGCCAAGGTGCATGTGTGGCAGATTTGGCCAGCAGGACATGAGCCTGGTATCTCTTGATGATGTCATGAGGGCCTCCTACCAAACAAAGAGCCTGGAGCAAGAGTCCCAAAGGCCAGTAGGAGACCCTGCAGGTGGGGTAGAAAGCCAGGATGCCCTTCTACCGTCCCCCTGCGGTGACCCTGGCAAATCCCTTCATCTTGCTGCCCTTAATGTTCCTGTTTGTTGATGAGGGTCTGGACTGAACAATCTCTAACATGGCCCGCTGCTTCCAAATCCCTGGGGTTAGGATGACTCGAACTGCAAACCCAGGGAACAGAGTGGGAAGCGTCATGATGGCTGGTGTGCATTCCTGAAGCAGGAAGAGGTTCAGATTGGCTTTCTTTTCCGAGGTGCCCAAGTGCCACGGTGAGCAGGACTTGAAGGTGACCAGTTCTGCTGTGACTCTGCCCACGTGCGAGCACAGAGAGGAGCGGGCACCGCCTCACAGGGAGGGCGATGCCCCATCGGCCTGTGCCAGGCAGGACAGCGGTGCCTGTGAGCAGCCGGGCCTGACCTGCTTTCTCTGCATCGCTCCTCACTCGTCATGGTGGTGTTGAACCTGGTCATCAGCACTCGCAGACTGGAGCTCACATAAGCATCTGGATTTCTGGCTCCTCTTGAAAAATCTGGGCACCTGGTCACACTGGGACCATGACAGTAACCTTGGGAGCGAAGGTGGCTGCTCCCACGAATGAGGCTCCTGCTCCCCAGTGTGCCCCAGTCCTGGCTGTGGCACTTGAATCTGCAGTATGAAGCCCTGGCCTTCTCAGTCCCATGGTGGCTTCACACCAGGGAAGTGGGTCTTGCAGGACCGCATTCGACCTGTTGGCACCGACGCAGCTCCCATTGGTCCCCATGCCGCCCCATCGTGTCTCGGCTCTCGAGGCCCTGACCTGAACTCCAAGCCAAGTCCAGAGGAGCTGATCGGGCAGTTCCCCCTTGAGAGTTCCCAGCCCAGGATGGATCCAAGCCTCTGATGGGGAGGCAAGAATCTGCTCAGAGCTCAGAGAAGCAAGCGCCAGGCACTGCCTGACCTCCCACCCGGCACGGACACTGCTGGACACTGCCCTGTCATGGTGGCCTGTCTGCCTGGCTCGCTCTGGGTGGCACGGACAGGCCACCCTGGGGACAGCCCTTGTCTCCTGAAGACAGGCTCTGGCCTTCACACCCCTTGTCCACTCCCTCTTCCTCCTGACAGCCTGTCAGATGGTGCAGTGGCTGCCGGTGACCCCGGGTGTCCCTTCTGCAGCCACAAATGTCCTCAGCTGTGCCTGGATTCTGTTTCCCTCATCACCCTGTCCTAGCCCTCCCAGCACCCTCAGCCTTTCGGGAATTCTTGCACTTATACTGAACTCATGCAGAATGGAGCATAAGCTACAGCCGTCAGCCCCACATGGGGTGGGGTGTGGCTCTCACCCCTGTGCTGCACTCCATACCCTCATCAGCCAGTCCCGGGGACATTCTGTTTTCACAGTTACAAGAGTCCAGGATTAACCACAATCTTGTGTGTATTAACTGGTGGGGCAACAGCCTTCCAGAAGAATGTGGGGATGACGACTTGCGAAAGACACGGGGCCGTCTCCAGGGCTCTGAGACTGATCCCTGCCCACGTGGCTGGGTTTTATGTGGCCGCTTCCTGGGCTCGGGTGCCCAGGCCCCTGGTCAAACATCCTTCCCAGCATTTCTGCGAGGCTGCTTTTGGAGGATACTAGCATTTAAGTCGGCGAACTGCGATTGGAACAGACTGCCCTTCACAACACAGTGCCTCATCCAATCAGCTGATGCTGCTCGAGATGATGAGCCTTCCCCAAGCCAGAGGGGCTCTCCAGTGTGGGCCCGGGTACTGGGTCTCCAGCCTGCTCTCTGTAGCTGCTGGACCCCCACGAGCCCTCCCTTGCCGTGAACCTGCTCTTCTCTGAGCACATGTCCTCCTGACCAGCTCCTGGGGTCCCTGGCCCTGTGCTCCCCTCTCCACTGCACTGGAGATGGTGGTGAGGACCACAGGGCAGATTGTGCGTGACCTTCAACTTGCTCTGGCAGTTTTACCTTCAAAGACATCAGAAGGGGCCTCATTCTGTGAGTCCGGAGTGTGACCCCGGCCAGGTAGCCCTTGTCAGCCTGGGATAAGACTGGGCAGCTGGCCACTCTGAGAAACCTGGGGCCTGCGCAGGTTATGCTTGGTGGGAGGTGACCTCCTTCACAAATTCAGTGAGCCCAGGGCCCGGCCACCGGCCTCGGGACAGGCAGGGGTCTCGGGGGACACAGCCTCTGGGCCTCCCACTGCCCAGCTCCACCCTCCGCGCAGCAGGGTTGGTGTTGAGCATGGAATACCTCGGCGACTGATGGGCCTGGTGGCTGTCACACTTGGGCCTCAGCAACCCTGGGAACTATGGGTGTATCTGCTGCTTCTCCTCGGATCAGTTTTCATTTTAGCACCATAATAAAAATTCTGATAATCTAAACATGGCTACAACTCTGCCCTGTGAAAACAATCATCTCTCGCATCATTGCTGCTGCCCTCAGAGGTACGACGCTCAGGCTGGACACAGGCAGGATGGGCGTCGTATTATAGCGAGGGAATGACAAAGCGTTCTATGAGATGCGTGTCTTCTGTGTGCTGTGTTCAGGGATGCGCACTTCGGCCAAGGGTCCAAAGCAAAGTTACTACAAAGCCGGCAATCATTAACGAGGCGGCGTTTAAGAATAAAGTGCGAGCCCACCTTCCTCCCCGACAGGGAAAGCAGACATCTAGTGGCCATCAAAGCCAAAATAATATTCAAGTCCATCCTCAGAGTCAGGGACTTTCTCCTGACTCTGCGCAGACCTGGGGATTCTGTGCATGCTTGGCCTCGAGGAAGCCGGAAAGGATCGGCCCAGGGCGGCCTTCAAGACAGTGCAAGTGCGCATGGGCGTGGCTGACTGCACTGCTTGTGCGGGCGCCTTTGCTCCCTGCCTCCCCCTGCAGAGGCTGCGGTGACATCAACTTTTCGCCGTCACTGCCTTCCTAGCAGCTCATGGTAGTTTGTGACCAATCTCTGATGCACACAGGGAAATGCTGCAGCAGGAACCTGAGATATTTTTGCTTTACTGATGACAAGCAAGAAAAGATGATTACTACTGTTACCCCTGGAGTGGACAAGGTGTTGGGAGCATTGGCAGCCCTTTTGCAATCATGAAGACATAATGCCAACAGCTATGACAGCTGAGTCAGGAGATGAAGGACTTGTCTCTGATGGCATCACTGAGGTAATGAGACATCACCAGCACCACCATTTCTATGTCTTACAGCATGAAACAAAGGCAGTGTCAGGGCCCTAAGGCAAGGCTATCTCTGTGGTCCCAGGGGCCAGAGGAGCAGACGGTTCTTTCCCAGGGCTGGGGCCTCACAGGCTGAGTGGGCTGGCAGCCAGCCACAGGGACTGCTCCTGAGACAGTGGAAGGCCCATGGGTCTCCTCCAGGGAAGAGGCTCGCAGGAGCAGGAGGGGCGGGGCTGCAATTTATCTTGGGTGCAGGACTCAGGGAATGGGGTGCTCAGACTTGGGGTGCTGCCAGGGAGTCTTTGGGGTCTCCCACTAACAGCTCAGGGTCTCTCCCTGGTGCCAACCCCTCCATCCGCACAGGCCACTCCCTGGAACGTCTCCTGAGGTCCTACTGCTCCTCATCCCTCCTCACGGGGGCGCTGCTGAGCAGGGCCCACACACCTGATTATATCTCCCACTTGATCTGCAGGGCGCTGTGTGTAGATTCGCATCAGGTACTCTTTTGGGAGGTGGGTGTGTAGGGCAGCCCTGAGGATCGAGCCCAGGGCCTTTTGCCTGAGCTACATCGCCAGCATCTTTACTACTTCTTATTTTGAGACAGAGTCTCTCTAAGTTGCCCAGGCTGGGCTCAAACTTATGGTCTTCCCGCTTCAGCCTCCCAGAGTGCTGGGATTACAGCTAACGGTTTTTTGTGAAAGAAATCAGACAAGATTACAAGCGAGTGTGATTGTGCGCTCATGGGGTGGGCTTTACCCTCACACTCTGTTACTGAATGGGTCTTCTGCGTTTCCTAACCATGCTCATGTGCATAAAATAAAAAGATCAGCAGCAGTCATCTGAAAGGAGGTAGAAATAATTTTCTTTTTCTTACTTTATTTCTGTGGATAAAACCCGAGAAATATTATATATATATATATGAAAAACCTCTGGCCAGCAGGTCACCTCCCGACAGAAGGGTGTCAGGTGACACCCAGTGCTTCTGTCTCCCCTTCCTCCTCCTGCCCACGTGGGCTGGGGGCTGCCAGCACCCCTCGGCCTGGCTCAGGTCCAGTTCTGTCCAGAGCCCTCTCAGGCAAAGCACACAGGCAGGGTGGGGATTTCCAGACTGGTTATCAAGTTCGGCAATCATTCTGGGGGGGACGGTGGCGTCTGCTCCCCATGCTGAGGCTTGGAGACCCTGAGCCCAGCCCAGCTCAGCCCCAGTGCCACCCCACAGTGTGTGCTTACTGTCCCAGAACTTTTCCACCAGGATCTCCCCTGCCCTTTCAGCCTTCCCTCGAGGCAAGGGTTCCTGCTGTCCTGACCTGAGCATCCTCGGTCACACTGAGTGGAACAGCAGAGGGACACATGCTCCGCGGGGGGAGGCTGTGCATCTCCTTGTGAGCATGGCAAGTGGCAGGGCTTGGCTGTCACCGAGACCTTGGTCTCATATTCTCTTCCCCAGTCCATCAAAGCCCTTTGCAGGGGCCCTGAGCTTTCCAATGTGGCAACCACAAGTCATGTGGCCACTGAGCACTTTCAGTGGCACGAGCTGCATGAAGTGGGCATGATGTCAGTGGCCATATGCACGGTGGTCAGGAGGTGGGCCAAGTCTGTCGGTGGACACATGATAAGCAAACTGGCCCTTCCTCAGCAGACTATGAGCCAGCATTAAAAGGAGGGAAATTCGACACGGGCCACAACACGGACGAGCCTGGGAAGGGATAGTCCTGTGGGCTCTGGCACGCGGCTGGGGGATGGCTTCAGCGTGGCGAGACGGAGAGTTTTGGAGAATGGTGACAGCTGCTCAAAAGTGGAAACATGCTTCACGCCGCACAAACATGCTTACGATGGGAGATTCAAAGTTGCGGGTATTCTAGTCTATAAGTAATTAATTTTACTTCTGGTCTTTGCGTTGGAAGCTCACATGTCTTTCTGCTGGGCACTGTGCCGGCGCAACATCCCTGAGGGTGGGCACGTGGTCGCAGGCGCCGGTGCACACACGTGGGGGTCCATATTTGAGTCATGTTTATGCCCCTACCTCCCTGGGGTACTCTGGGCCCCTCATACAGGTGGAACTGCATTGCCATGGTGAGGTCTTTGCTTTCCTTGGCTTCTCGCCATCCTGGAACTCAAACACACACCCAAAGGGTCATGCAGGCAGCATGGGTGTGGGCCAAGCCACAGGTCACAGAGGTGAAGAGGCGAGGTGACACCCTCAACCCGTGTGGCAGGGCCTGGGGCTCAGCCCTTCCACACATAGCACTGCTCCCCTGGGTGCCCCGGGGGCAGGGAGGAGGGATGAGGAGAAGTCTGCATCTTGTCTTCTCTTTGCCTATTTCTGCCACTGCCCTACACGCCCTTGAATTAAAGGGCATGGTCAGGGGCAGCTCTGAGCCCACAGCCCAAGGAAAAAAACCTGTTTTTAAGGATCCTTGGTATGATGGTCCTGTTTCTCACCTGGGTCATCTTGCTTCTTCAAATAGAGGAAGATCCTGGGCATGTGCCCTCCCTGTCCTGGCCAACACATGCTGGTCGGGGACAGTTCTGATGGTTACCGGCAGAGGCAGGGACCTGACCAAGGCCTTTTGAAGGCAGGTCTGCATACAGCTGCAGGCCATAGTCAAATCAGTGGCCTATTCCCCATCCTCCTGTCCCCCCTTGGCTGCTCCTTGAGTACCAGACCTGCTGTGCAATAGAAGCTACCTAGCCGAGCACCTCACATGAATATGCATCTCATCAGTACAACTAAAATACCTCCTTTAAAAATGTCTTTTCTCCATGTAGCACACAAAGCTGGAAGAAGGGACTGTAATTATGTGTATCACAAGCTATCTCAGCCTGGTGGGGGTTTGGAGCCTTCATATAAATTACACCAATCAGCAGCAGAGGGCGAAAACCCCACACAGATATCAAAAGGGACACTTTCTCCTAATAGATGTACACAAGCCCTAAATCATGGCCAAAGCCTGCTGTGGGGGCCAGGGGGGCATCATGAAGTGAGTGTCAGGCTCCAGCCTAGCCGCCTTCATAAATGCATATGATCATCTTAATGATGTATTTGGGGGAGACATGATAAATCATGGAGTTAAGGGAGGCTGCAGCATACAAATGCATTGCAAATGTTCCTTGGAGAAGTGAGCAATGGGCCATAAACCTCTGAAAACTGGGTGGTGATGTAAATTTGCTGTGCTCTCGTTCTCTGGTCCGTCTCTCCCTTTCCGAAGCGGGTGGTTTCTGGGCCTCTGATTCTCCTCCTTCCTGTCCACTCATCTGGCTCCCTACTGGGCCTGGCTCAGACCCTGTCCAAGGGATCTGGCTGGGACACAGAAATGAGCCCTTGCAGCACAAGACCCCAGGCCTCGGGGTCGGGCCAGGACAGCACGACAGGGTCTTCCGTCTGCTGAGGGAGTCTGGGGACACCTGGGTGCAGCCACAAGGCCCCTGCCTTCACGCCAGCCTCCCAAAGCCTAGCAGCCCCCAAGGGCTCTGACCCGCTCATCCTGAGCTGGAAAGAATGGTGAAGAAAGAACCCACTGCTAATTCATGCCGTTAATTAGGATGATGCACGGCAGCTTCTGCCTGGCTTGCTGGGGCATGGCGGTGAATAGAGATGCAACTGGTTTGCACCTTCTCCTCCACTGTCCTGTGCTCCAGGGGTCTGAACCCCTCCCAGGCCTATGAAGGATGAGAAGCAACTGTCAGATTTTGGGAATTTGGACTGGGAAAGTGGGGGAGGGGGAAGGTGGTGGAGGGCCGGGGGCCACTCTCAGGTGAGGGCAGGCGACTCGAAGGCTGTGGCCCGGCCTGGTGTTGGCTAGCCATCCTCATCACAGGCTGACCAGGCTCACATCCCTGGGTAACTGGTGGTGAAGGAGCCCAGCTGAGAGCTCAGTGTGTCCTGCTGCTCCAGAGCCCTCACTGGCTCCCTGTAGTCTGCTGGGAGAGTGGGGCACTGTCACCCACCAGCGTCCACTCTGATCCGGGTCCTGATCAAGCCCAGCTGTCTGAGAAAGGGCCGTGCTGGGCACTGTCCAGGCAGGGCACGGGGCTGAGGGCTGGGGTGCGAGGGTGAGAATCTCCACGGTTCAGAGGTGCACAGCAGAGGCCAGCTCGGGAGGGGCAGGCCCGGAGTAGCCAGAGGCTCCAGCTGAGAGTCAGGGCTGAGGAAGGCGTTCTGGACACCCGAGACAGTAAGGGGGGCCTGGGACCTGGGTGAGCCGTGCCTGGAAGGCTTGTGCACATGGGTGGTGAGGTCGGGGCCGGAAGGGCAGAGCCTACAGAAGTGCTGGGCGCACACTGCTGGGCGCTACTCTGGGGTCTCGATCTTGCTCCCCCTCGAACGCACAGGAATGCGTGATTTGGTCTTTGCACACAGGAGTCGGGCTCCCGTCCTCTGCCATCTGCCGTGTGACCTGCACAACATGCTTAGCCTTTCTGAGCTAGCCTCCTGCATGTAAAAGCTGTGGAACAGAAGCACCAGCACAGAGGTTGTGGCGGGGCTAAGGGCAGAGTTTATGAAATATGCTCAACACAGCGGCTGCCCCAAAGAACCAGGCAATGGCCATGCGGCCTCTCTGCTACTGCTTCTGTATTTGTGGTTCCGCTCTTCCTCAACCCAAAGCTTGACCCTTCTGGAGCCCTCCTCCTCCAGGAAGCCTGCCCAGTTTGTCCTGCCCACAGAGCTCTCCCTTTCTTGCCAACTCTGCTCCTGCTTAACCCTCTGTCCCACCGTCCCAAGAAATCCCTGGCTTCCAGGGTGCAGAAAAGCTCCCAGTTCTAAGGTTCTTCCAGGGCCTCTCCAGGGCATCAGGGCATGGCATGGAGCCCAGAGGCTGGCTGGCAAGGTGGAAGCCACACAGAATGAGGAAGCCCACTGTGTCCAATAGAGTGGGAGCACTGTGTTCTAACCCAAGAGAGGGGGCCTGGCCTCTTTGCTGAGTCTAGCTGCCATCTGGTCTCTCTGGCACCTTTCCTGCCCATGCCACTGCTGCGACATGATGCTAACGTGTGGGAGCGAATGACAGAAATGGCAGGGAACAAACATGAAGATCTGAACATCCCTGCTGGCCCCTACCTGGATGTGTCTTGTGGGGCATGGGCACTGGTGATTGGCAGGGGACAGCCATCTGCCAGGACTTCCGCCCTGGGCATAGTGAGACCCCCTCTGTCAGCGTGTGACTCCCCCAGACCTTCTCGGACTCCTTCCCGATTTCCGTCTGCCTCAGGTGGGTTTCCCCCGCCTTCCCCCCGAAGCCCCCACGTTCCAGCTCTAGCAGTCTCAGGGACACAATGGAGGAGCTGAATGTCTCTGCCCTCTAACAGGGAG
Source organism: Heterocephalus glaber (assembly GCF_053883595.1). Lineage (NCBI taxonomy): Eukaryota > Metazoa > Chordata > Mammalia > Rodentia > Bathyergidae > Heterocephalus > Heterocephalus glaber. The sequence goes on from NW_028258410.1 coordinate 9,087,967, forward strand.
CTCCTGTCGATAGCGTCAGTTGGGAGACATACGGTTTCTGTTATCACAAACGAAAAGAAGGTTGGTGTCTAAGGAAGTGAAACAAAGAATATTCCATCACGTTTTCCCTAACAATCCAGGCTGAACTCTACCCCTGGGCTTGGTGCTCTTTTTTTTTTAGAAAATCAGGGAGCAATTTAGAGAGCCCTTTGGTCTTGCTGTATACTTTGTCCCTTGTGAATGTGAGGTAAAATATTATTAGGCAGATGATGAAGAAAACAACTGAGAATGCTAGGTGGAGTTCTCACTGCTCCTCCAGGAAGTGTCCGCCCTTCTCCCTTTACTCTGACTCTTTCTTCCCAAGGCTTCTGGGGACAAACTTCCAGGCCGCAGCCTCAGAGCCTCTCTCCACTGCCCCTTCCATGGACGCTCCTGGCAGCGCCTGAGGTGCCCTGTTGGGAGCCACCTGCAATCACTGCTTCAGCTTCACTCCAGAAGCACAGGCTCTTGAGCTTCTCCAGGTTGTAAGTGACTTTAAACAGTGCCACAGCCAAGGGAAATTGCTTCCTTAAACCTTTTGTAAATGAAAGAAGTGGAAGGCTTAATAAATAAGTGCAAGTATTGCTGATAGCAGGCAGCCAGGACAGCTAAGGACAGTTAGCCCAGTCCTAGCTCCAAACTTCAGCTATTGTGAGCTTTTCATTTCCAGCTGGGGCATATTTTGATTTGATAATCTAGGATTAACAGTTTTAAGATTTAAAATCATCAAACCAGTACTCCCCCGGCTTGGTTTAACTCTAGCTTGGAATTCCCACTGCTGTGGCCTTGGGCTAGGGGAACATAATCTCCTCTGCTGAAGATGGGAGTCCAGGGAAACAGGCTGCTGCTTGGGAGCATTTCCTTGGGCAACCTCCGGCACACGGTTTACCCTCCACAGGTCCACAAAGGAGGCTGCATTTCACTGTCATCTTTCGGAGCCTTCCAGGGATAAATGTGGTCAAGGGCCAAGTCCAGGTCAGGAGCTGATATTGGTTCAGGAAATGGCAATGGGCTGCTCTCGAAGCTCCCTGGGGCAGGTGCTGGTGGAATTGCCAAGGGAGCTGTTACTGAGCCTAGACAAACACTGCATGGCCACACTACTTGGAGGGAGCAGCCCTGTGACCTCCCAGACAGTGATCCCCCGGGGGCTGTACTGCTTTTCTGTCTGGAATCATGTGCTTGGGCTGGGAGGGACTTCAGGGGTCAGCCCACCCTTCCCTCTGCCCCTGCCCCTTCCTGCACATAAACCATATGCGCGCAACACATTACAGCAACCCAAGTCCATGTGGGGTTCAGAATTTTCCCACATCCAATTCAGAATTTTCAGAGGTCCCAGCTGCAGGAAAACCAGGCAGGGATCCTGGGTGTGGGGACCAGAAGAATCCATTTGAGGAGCTACCACTCCCCAGTGCCTACGCCGGTTCCCATGTAGCCTGGTGCTTCTCAGAGCCACGCAGCAGGGGGCAGGCATAGTGGAGGGATTCAGCTCCATAAAGGGCTCTGGAGAAGGAAGGGTTCTTTCACAGGCATGGTGGAGCTCATTGGGTCCCAGGCGGGCCTGAGAAAATGCCTCCTAAAACTGCCTGGCTAGCGTGGTCCTGTAGGGAGGCCACCGAGCTCCTCGCTTTATTAGACGCTTGGTACCCCAGTGCAGGATCCGAAATCGACGAAGGCGGCAGTTACAGACACGCCAACGTCTTCAATGTGTCTTTGGTGGATATATCCTTTTAATGGCTCATGTTCACATCCCTGCAAAGCAGGGATTAATTGTGAGCTGCAGAAGTTCTCTCGCACGTGAGCCCTATCATCCTCTCTCCACAAGCGAGTTCTCTGCAGGGTATTTTGAGAGCTTCCTCCCGTGCGGTGGGCGGGTGGTGTGCATGTGCCCATTGGCCCAGGCAGCAGAATGAGGGAGGCAGGGAGTGGTCAGGTTGGGCGGCAGGCCTCCACCCCGGAGGCTCCTAGACTGCCTGGGCCATCCGGGCCCCGTCCTTCCTCTGCATTCCTGCTGTGTGACATTGGCCAAGGGATTTGTCTGTGCATCAGTTTGCCCATCTACGGAGTGGGGTGGCAGTGTGAGGCATGGAGGTAATTCTTGGAACGGGTGTCAGTGCTCTCGCTGTCTACAAAGTGACCATTGCTATGCCTGTGTCACACACGTGTGGAGATTGCCAGTCATGCAGCTGTGAGCTGGGGCCCAGACTCAAAGCTGAGGCCTTTTCCGCCCTCGGGTGGGTTCTTCTGGGCTGCGGTAGGGGCCCAGTGTGGGATGGGGATCTGCAGCCTTGCAAGGTACAGCTGCCTCTTGACCTGGGCCTTCCTGCCTTGATTTGCATGCAGGGCCCTGGTGGAGCCTGGAGTTCTGGTCTACACCCTGAGGATGGGACAGCCTGGAGCCAGCCTTGTGCTCTGCCCTCACCAGAACCTAACTTCAGGCCAGACTGGGAGACCTCGGGAGCCTCACAGGGCCCACCCACGGCCACACCTCTGTGCAGGGTCTCAGGGGGTGGCGGTGCCAGCCTACTGACCATCTGTCGGATGGGGAGGGGAGGCAGGGGAGGCCACGGGGTCCTGGCAGCCAGGTGCAAGCGCTATCAGGAAGAGTCACAGCAAAGGACTTGGGAACAAGAGGAAACAGGGCAAAACCCAAAAGAAAAATCTGAACCCCACCTGAGTGCTCAGAGCATGAAGCCTGCCAGCAACACTGTGCTGCTCCCTGGTCCGGCTGCTGGAGAGCCAAGTCTCTCTCACGCAGGGCTGGTCTCCAGCCGTGGGACCATGGGCAGATGGCTGTGTCTCTGAGGCCAGTCCCCTCACCCGTGGATGCTCAGGGGGATGCTCGCCTTATGCCTGCTTTCCTACCATCAGCATGTGCCAGGTGTGGGGGGGTTAGAGCACTTGGCATCTTTGCACCCAGCCAAGAGGCCTGGTCATTACCAATGAACTCCTGCAAGGCATAAGAAATGTGGTTCCTGCAGGCGCCAGCCAGCTGGGAGGAAGGATGAGCATCGTGGCTCATTAAGGGCTCGGAAACGAAGCTGGGGGCTCTGCAGAGCTGGAGGGAGCTCGCAGGACACTGTAAACACCCCTGCAATCTTGTTTACACTGCTAATTCTCAGAACTAAAGGGGTTTGCCAAGGGTGTTAGGAATTCTGTTTGAAATCGGTGGCAGTAATAATTTAAGACCTTGCTCTCTTTACAGAGGAAGCAGCAGGATGTGTATCTTACTTGGTTTCCACCCAGTGCATTGATGTCCAGTCCTCCGGTGGCCTCTGGCCTCTTGACTTGCTATTTCCCTTCCAGGTGTTTTTGGGTCATAATGTTTGGTCCTGGGTGTCACCAGGCATCTGTGACTCTTCCTGCCACATTTCTGAAAGTGCAGCTGACCTGCTCAATTAAATCCCTCTTGCTTATCCCAGTGTGGGGAGCAGAGCAGCTATGCAGAGAACAGTCACTCCTCCGCACATTTGCAGAGGTACAGTGGGGGTAGAGTGGGTGAGGGGCATCGAGGAAGTTGCAAGCATGTTGCACAAATTCAAGTTACAGAAGATGCACACATCCAAGCCCTAGTACCCCAGCCTCTGTGTAAAGGGGCCTGGCTGGCAATGAGCCATCTCCTGCAACACAACTACTGCAGAAAATAGCTGTTGGTCGGTGGCTGAGCTGTGCATCAAGGTAAGCCCCTCTCCCGGCTCCCAAGAGCCCCATAGCTCAGGCTGAGGCTGGGCTCCCACTGTTTCTGCCCTGTCCTATGTTCCTCCCTAGCAGCATGCACTTACTTCCAGTCTCAGCTCAATAGCAGAACATCTACATGAAGCCTAGGCAGCCCCCATTGGGGGGCAGGTGAGCCAGGGCACAACACGGGGTTCCCCAGGAGGAAAAAGGGAACATGCTAAGGTGAGGTGTATGGGCCCTCTGCACAGGCTCCAGATGGAGCCCAGGTTGGAAGTCCTAAGGACAGGTGACCTCAGACCAGCCGCTCGGGGCCTGACCCCAAGCGGCGGTGGCTGGCATAGTCACAGGGTGGGTTTACTGCTTTCATGCAGCAGTGCTGGTGAGTCAGGGTTCCAGAGCCTCTGGAACCTGGTGGACTACAGAACAACTGTTTCCCATTTGTTTTTCCATCTCCAACTGGCTGAGTTTGTCAGCTCTGTGCACTGCTTTACAGCCATTATAAAGGCACAATAGCTAAATATTTATTGGTCTTTCCTTGCTGCCGATGGCCAAAGTTTGCTCTTTACTGCAAGCCAGTAGTGGTCACTGTACTCACTCCCTTCTGGGCTGCCTGCACGAGCCGAGGATGAGCACTTCATTCACAGCCTCAGTGATGGCGGATTGGAGATGCCTTGTTGCAGGGAAAGCTCGTGTCTTAAACCCGAGTCATTTCATCTTTCCTCCAGCAATTTTTCACTTCCACCTGGATCATATCCTCACTAGAGATTGCATTTTGTTTTCTCCCTGAGTTTGGGGATGTTTGTGTTTCTGAAAATATGATTTCTGTCGTGTGCTGCCAGAGCAGCTTGCCTGGCAGGCAGAGTGGGGGCCGAGGGTTAGGCAGCTGTCGGTGTGGCTCCATTAGTCTTGCAGGGCATGAAGACCCTGAGTTCATGTGATTGGTCCCTTTCTAGAACATGCTGCAAGGGCAGCATTCTGTGCCAGGCAGCGTAACGCCAGGACCTGTCAGCACCCACACACCGCACTGCCACATCCTAGAGAGGCCTGGGGGCTGCGCCCCTCTGAGAAACTGAGACTTGAGAAGTGATGTCTGAGGTGTCTGGGGTCCTGGGAGTTCTTGGGGAGCAGGAGCCCCACTCAGTTCTGTACTGGCAGGCAGATCCCGCAGAACCTGGGATGCAGCATACCTCCCCCGCTGCAGAGAATTATTCCCCAAATTACATGCATTTTCTAGCCCCTGGAGTCACTGCTCGCTCATTAGAGGGTGGAGGAGTGCCGGGGATGGAGAACCAGAGCAGTGGGGAGGAAGAATGGGACACAGAGACCCTGCCTGTGCTCCCTTGGGGTCTCCTGTGGGGGTGTTGTTTGCTGTGATTTCTGACAAACACCTTGCTCTTTGCCATAAGGGTGGAGTCAAAATTTGGGTATGGGCCTGAGAAAGCTGTCCAGGACTGTGCCCAGGACAGTTCTGCTGAAGAGTTGCCATAACCTGCAGGAGGAAACTGTCAAGAGGGCATTGGGCAATAGCCACAAGCATGCCCATTTCCTGGTCCCCACGGCACACTGGGCCTCAGCAAAGCCTGATTCCTGTCCTCATGCACAAGCCCCCACCAACAGAGGGTCCTTCTCTGGGGCTGGCGGGGGGACTTCAGCGTGGCTGGCCTTGAGTGCAGGGCATCTTTGCCTTCGCTGGGAAAGAATTCAGGGCTCAAGCCTGCCCAGCCAAGGGCAGCCAGATCCCTCTGCCAGCCGCATCCTGGATGTGGCCGTGATGAGTGCTTGCTGCTGGATGCCATCGAGGTCCTGTCTGCAGCCATACATAACCGACCCAATACTCTCATAAAGCACTTCCCAGGACATCTCCCTCTCCTGTTCAAATCCTCTACCAGCCCCCTTCCCAGCCAAAAGAGGTTCACACTCCTGCTCAGTCTCCAGGTTCTGCCATGATCCTACACTGGCTGTGCCCCAGCTTCCTCCCACCTCACCTGCCCTGCCCTAGGTACTGGTGGGCTGTAACATTTGCAAGCATGGAAGGTTCTGCTCTCCTCTAATGGAAACCACCACCCTGGGTAGAACATGCCTTTTTATCAAACCTCCTCATGGTGCTGGAACCCCCATTCCCAGCTTTGGTCTCCTTGGCCCCTATACCCTGTTGTCCCAGGAACAGACAGATTTTGAGCTGGATCCCAGCTACAGCCCTGCAGGCTGGTGTTCTCCTTCCTCCTTCCAAGTGCAGACACTAATGAGTCCTGGTGCCGCATACACACAACTATAATTACACTTAATCACCTGGCATCCTGGGACTTTGATCTTTAACAAAGTATCATTCACTTGCAAGTTCTCCTGAATGGGGAATTGGTTTAGTTATGTAAGCCATGCAGATAACAGGTAAGCTTGTCTTCCTCATGTGATCTGCAATTTGCCACAGCATTTCATACCACAGATTAATTTGATTCCTGAGCTCACGAATGCACCCTACCCATCCTAGACCAACCAGGGTTAGTTGACAGACTATGACTTCTAGAAACATGTCTGCAGAGTCACAGAAGGAAGAAATGCTACCCCATTAGCATCCTCATCACTGGGACAAAATACCTAACACCTACAATTTAAAAGAAGAGAGGTTTATTTTGGCTCACATTTTTTAGTCCATAGTTGGCTGGCTCCACATCAAGAAAGCATGGTGGAAGGGTCTGGACAGAGAAGCTGCTCACCTCGTGAAGAACAGGAAGCAGAGAGTGCGGGGAGGAGGCAGGAAGGGAGATATACCCTTCCAGGTCATGTCCTCTGTAACCCGTTTCCTCTAACCAGACCCTACCTACTAATAGCCAGTCAACCATAATGCTGCCATAATCCAATCACCTTCCAAAAGCCCCACCTAAGAACATATGAGCCCTTGGGGGACATCTACATAGACACCTTTACATTCTTCCCTTGGCCCCCCGAAAGACTCATGTGCAAGATGCAAATGCATCTGTCTCTAAGAGTTGCCAGAATTTTAATAGTTTCAGCATTACTGAAAAGTTCAAGTCCAAAGTCCAAGTCCAAAGGCAAGGTGTTAGCTGCGAGCCACTATAATATCAAAAAGAAGTTAAACACTGCTGACATACAATGGCACAGGACAAATATTCCCATTCCAAATGGGAGGACAGGGGATAGAAATCAATGGGACTAAAGCCAGACCAAAAGCCATCAGAGAAAACATTAAATCATGCAGCTCCATTTTCCAGCACCCAGGACAAGTTGTGGTGAGATATAAACTGCAAAAGGTGTGAGTGACCCTGGATGCTGGGGCCTCATAGGCTGTAGGGACCCCAGGCCCCAGCATGGATAGCCAGAGTGCTGGTCAGTTGAGACAAAAAGACGGGAAAGGGTGGCTGAGCAACTTCCTGCCTCCCTCACTGGGGCAGGCAAGGAGATGGAAGAACAGATCGATAAAGTGGAGTGATGATTTAACTCTGCCACATAGACAATGGCCTGGCCCCTCAGTCCTTCTTCTGATATCTGGGTGGGAGCCTCCTTGGACCCACAACTCTTGCATTCTGCATGCCTGTAAAACCAGCACCACATGACAGTGGCAAGGTCTCGCACCAGCTTGAGCAGTGGCTGGGCTCCCTTGCATCATGGCTGCAGAGGTCTCAAAGTGCCTTGATGGCTGAGCAGTATAAATTGAATCCAGAGAACAAATTCCCTTGGCAGCTTTTCTGGAGCATGGTAGGTTGAGGCTCTCTTTTCAAAGCAAAGTCTTTCACTTTTGCATTTTTGAGCCTTTGAAGGATGTGTCTTGCTGGTTCCTAGGATGCCATTATGTCATCCTTCCTATTGCCCTGATGCAAAAACAGATGTTGGTTGGAACCAGAGAAGTGGGGTCACTGTTGTGACACCACCTGACCTTGTGGTTCAGAAGTCTTTGTGTGAGGCATTTGGAAAGGTTTGGAGATGCCAGCTGGAGAAGCAGCCCTAGAATGCTATAAGCCAAGCTCAATGAGAGATTCTAGTCAGAGCTCTGAAGATCAGAATGCCGATAAAATGACAGATGGTAAAGACCAGCCTCAGGAGGTTTCAACTGGGAACAAGGATTTCACTGCCACTTGGACTCCAGGCTGTATGTGTTATGCTCTGGCAGAAAATCTGTCTACATTTTATTCATGTCCTGAGACTTTGTGGAAGCTGAGACTAAGAGCAGAAACTAATTAATTTGGCAGAGGAAGTTTCAAGGCAGTCCAACATTAAAGCTGTGGCATGGTTACTCCTGGGGGGCTTTTAGCCAGTTCTACATTGAGAATCAAGAGCAAATGTCACAGTGGAGTGATTTAAATTTTTTTGAGTGTCACCAGAAAGGAAGTTCCTATGAAGATGGGCCTTGTAAAGCTGAATCAGAGGAGAGTTTGGATGCTGGAAAGATTAGGATTAAAAAGAAGTCAAGTATTTTACAATAGGGCATTTTGAAGGATGTCTTGAGGGCATCGTGGGAACCAGCAAAACCCTACTCCTGGTACTCAAATCTGATTTAGTCACTGGGACAAAATACCTGAAATCTGCAACTTAAAGGAGGAGAGATTTTTTTTTTGGAGGGGCTCATGTTTTTAGTTCATAGTTGCCTAGCTTCAAAGCAGGAAGGGCATGGTGGAAGGTCCTGGGCAGAGGAAAGCTGCTCACCTCATGGAGTACAGGAAGCAGAGAGTAAATGGTGGAGCTAAGGAAGGAGACTTACCCTTCCAAGTCTCAGGCCTGGTAACCTACCTCTTCTAACCAAACTCTAACTTCTAATTGCAAGTCAGCTATCATGGCTCCATAATCCAATCACTTCCCTAAAGCCTCACCTAAAAGCACATGAGGCTCTTGGGAAAATCTAGGTATAAACCATAACAAACCAGATCATACTTAAGTTAATTCCAAATTCAGGGTCTCAAGTCCATGGGACCCCTGACTATCACTATGCCTATTAACAATGGCATTTCCTTGGTTGGGGATTTAGCTCAGTGATTTTGCTGCCTGCTGTGCAAGCCCAAGGACCCGAGTTAGATCCCCAGTACCAAAAACAAACAAACAAACAAACAAAAAAAACAATGGCATTTCCTGCATGTGACAGGTGTCTCTCTAATAGGACCTGCAGTAATATTCTGTAGTGAATGCATATGTACTTATTTTAAATAATAACATCATTTTGCTGCCCACTGTGTTTATACTGAGGAGTTCTCTTCATACCTAATAATGGGATGTTCTGTTAAGCAATGGTTGCATAGAATGTCCTTTGATACTCAGTTAGTTAAAAACTGAGTTGATTTAAGCAGCAACCACTATTAGGGCATCAACAGTATGCATGGTACCCAACCTGAGGTGAAAGGCTTGCAGGTGGTTGTGGAGGAATGCACCCTTTTCCAGCTTGACCCTCACAATGAGCTGATGCCAGAAAAGGATGTGGATAAGGCATCACAAATCACACATCTGAAAGGCAAACAGCAGTCATAAAATATGAGGAGGGAGAGGTGATAATGGAGAAGCTGCTCCAAGGTGAAGTGCAGGATTGTGCTTCTGTTGTAAATCACATTAGGAATGAACTTTGCATATATTCCCCTTAATGTTCCAAATCATAGCAAGATTGAAGAGGGGCCACGCTGGGACTGGGAAAAAACCCTACACATCATTAAGATCAACAGTTTATTCCTAATGTGCCCAGAGACTCAAAATGAGGTCTAAATGGAGTTGCTTCCCCCTCTCCTGACAATAGGGCTGGTGAATATATTGTGTCTTTGCAGGGAGACCCAGCTATATTTTCTACTGCTGCTATTGCTACATCAGAAACAACTCTGAAAGAACAGACTTCTCCAAAAGAGTTGAAATCAAAGGCGGATTCTGAATGTGAGGGTTCCTTGGTGGTGCACTGAGACATAGCCTTCTTGGATCCAGGGCTGGGGTGAGAGCCGTCAGAATCCTGACCTTGTCCTGACACCTGTCCCCTTGGCAGGGCATGGTTCCTACACACTGCAGCTCACAGCCAAAGCATAGACCCTATGCCAGCTAAAGGCAATGCTCATGCTTGGTAAACATGGTAGAATATATCAACCTGCACACGATGGCCTCAGCTCTCTCCTGTCTGGATGGTGCTGTGCTGGATTACCAGCATTTTCATGGCTGGATGTGTGTCCAGGCCAGGCTCAGTGCTTCCTTGGCAGCCCTGGTAGATTCTGGTGGCAGTGCCCAGCCCAACCGGCCCTGCTCTGGTCGCACCGTGCCTGCATCCCCCTGGCTGTGCCCACAGCCTACCACTGAGTGGATGTTATCTAACACAAGGACAGATGACATCACCGGTCATCCTGTGGTCGATGTGTCCTCACGTAGAGCAGGGCTCATTGCCTTCCCCTCCTGTGTTTCAGGATCCCCAGTTAGCCAGGAGTCCCACTGACATGACATCTTCCAAGTTGGCATGCTCCATCACACTGCTGGAATCTGAAGAGCTGCCTGGTGGCTTCACACAAATCATTGCAGCATGGAAAGCCTGCCTATAGCCACCCTTCCCTCCCACATGGAAGGACCTGCCATACCTTGACAGGGACTAGGGCTGCGATTCCCCAGACAGGAGATATATTAGGTGGAGATGGAGATTTCTGAGTTCGATGAATTTGATTCCAGTAGCTTCAGATTTAGACACCTAGGTGTCCAGTGGCCTTGTTACTATAGATGCTGAGAGCAAAGTCCTTGGCTTCGATGTCCTCTCCAACACCTACCATTGTCAGACTAGACCCCCACAGATGCCAGCTGGCCAGGTCTAGGGGCCCGCCCTGGGGCTGTAGCGTTCCGTGCCTGGGAGACACCCACTCTCTCCAACATCATGCCTTGCTCCTCAGATTACTATTCCCCCGGCAAGCTGCTCCCCTAACAGAGCTGCCCAGGCTTCCCAGCCCCTCCCAGGTCCCCTACCAGCACTGCCTGCAAATGGGGTGGGTGTGGGCTCTGGGCCTGCAAACTCGAAGATCAGGGAATGAGCGAGACGTTTTCAGAATCATCGACTGCAGCAGTTTCTTAGCAACCCATTATTAGAGGGCTTCTTGCTAGTTAAAAAAAGATCTACTCTCTTGAAAATGGAATTGTGGTTTTGAGAAGGCGGCGCTGCTCTGTTTCATGCATCAGTGCATCAGGGAAGCACCTGGAGGCGAACAGTGCTCAACCCCATCCTCAGCAACCATGCAGCCACTGTGCTCTGCTTGGGGACAGCGGGTTTGACGAGGCTACTGCCTCCCTCCTCAGAGATGTGGTGCCGCGGCACTCAGGCAGGTTGGCCTGTATGTCGCTGCTGCTGGGCACCAGGCACGGGAGTTGGGGTTGGGACCAAGATTTTCTCCTTTCCCCCGGCTCTCCCCTGACTCCACCTCCAAGGCCCAGGTGGGGCAGCTTCTGCAGCAGTCCTAGGCCTGTAGGTCGAGGCTGCCCCAGTGTTGACTCCTTCACATACCCATCCCTCGGCGCCAATGGGGTGTGGGCTTGCATGCATCTCTGTGTGTGTGTGTGCACATATATTTCTCTGGGGAGGTCTAGAACAAACCTCAGTTTCTCTAATGCCCATGAAACCACTTCCTCCCCCCTCACTGTTACTCGTAGCAACTTGCTTCCTCCCCTGGGGTGCATAGGGCCATACTGTGGGGCCCCAGTGTCCTCCTCCTGCATGGCAGGGTCCTCCCCATGCCTGGTAAGCTCCACAGGAGGCAGGGCTACCTCTGTCCTGGCCTGAGGCCTTGGGAAGACAGCTTGGCTCTCTGAAAGGGTCCCAGTCTCTCCACTGGGGATTCTGACATCCCTCTCTCCAAGGCTCTGAAGACTCTAGGCCGCCGGGATGAGGGCCCAGCACGCCGCTGGTGCCCTTCTCCTACCTGTCTCTTCACTGGAACACGTCACCATGAGGCAGTGGTAGACATAGGCCTGTGGTCGGTGGCCCACAAAGGCTTTCCTCTTACTATTGAGGCTGGAAGCTGCTTCCTAGGAAAATAATGTCCAGGGTTTTGAGACTTTGTTTTCTCAAATGAGTAACAACATGGAATGGAGTTTGGTGGCTCCTTTGGGCCCTGCTTGGTTTCCTGCAGGAAAGTCCTTTCATGACCTTTCATGAGCTGGGCCTGGTGCTTGCTAGGGCGGCCCCAGCCATGGTCTGTAGCCACTGCACCCTGCTCGCTGAACCCTGGTGGTCCCAACCTTGAGCCCTCAGTGCCTGCAGAAGGCCCGGCATGCAGGGAGCCAGTCCGGGGGTCTGCATCTTGCAGTGAAGGTCATGTTGCAGCTGGCAGCATTTGGGGACTCTGCTTTCTGGGCCATTGGCTTCCTACTTTGCTGCACACCTGAGCCCCTGGGGCCTCCCCAAACTCCCCCGTGCTCAGATGTAAGAGAGAGTAAGGAGGCCTGCGTGCATGGGGTGGGGACCTGGGGTCTCCAGAGAAGTTCAATGTGGCCGAGCTAGTCCTGGGTGTGGAGGCCACGTGCTCCCAGGGGCCTCCCATCTACCCTCCACCTCTAGCCTCGTGTCTTTCCCCTGGGTCCGCACATGACAGTGTCCCCTTCCACCTGCACACATCCCTATGGTGGGTTTGCTTTTCGAACTGCTGTTCTCTCCGCTCAGGGGATGCTGTCCCACCCGCCTGTCCCCTCCACCTGGGAGACAATGCCCCTCCTTCAATCTCCTGGCAGTGCCACATCTTCCAACAAGGCTCTCCTGCTCTCGCCTCTCAGCTCACTTTCTTGTACATTTCTCTTTGGGGGAGACACATGCACCAGCACCAGCAATAGTGTGACAAACACTCAAATCTGTCCGGGGAAGCAGGAATCTTCTATGTTTTGCCAAGTCCCCTGTGAAGAAAGGGTTCCACCCTTGGTAGTGAAGCCCCATGAAAGAGCTGCAGAGGAGTGTTCTGCGGCCTGTCCATCCCACCCCTGCGTAGCATGGCCAGTCTTGGGGTTGAGCCGCGTGATGCCCTCACCATCAGGTAGGATGCAGCGATCAGCTCAAGGTCACTGTGGCTCCTCCTAGGAGACCCCGACCCCTTGATCCTAGAGTGGTTTGTTGCACAGATACAGTCTCGGGTGTGGGATTCTTTCACAAAACCATGACCTTTCTCACCAAGCAACTCAGTTCGCATGCTGCCTATGAACAGCCAGTGTGAAGGCCCTGAGCGCAAGTTCCTCCTTCCCCTTTCCCTGAGCCCCATCGCCTGACGGACACTCCTCCTGTGCAGGACTCCGGCCCCTAAGGTACCGCTGAGAATGTCCTGGTGCGCGTGGTGGCTGAGCTTCTCTTGGGCATTTGCCTACATAACCAGAGATTTCTGGGCAGGGAAATTATGCTTTTTAGTTTTTCATATTTACCACTGAGTTGCTCTCCAGATGTCTGTGCCAACTCCTGTACCACTGAGGGCTGCTGACCTCCATCCTTGCTGATTGGGTGGTGGCAAGTAAGACAGTACCTCCTCGAGTCTGCTTTCCACGGGTGACTAGTACGCACTGCCCACACTTGCTCACACTCACTGCTCCGGCCAGGAAGGCTGTAAACACATGCCTGTGGTCTAGAAGCAGGGGGCTCCGCTGGTGGTTCTGGGATACTCTGGGCCGGCTGCCCTCTCCTTATTGTGCCTGGGGATGGTGTCTCTTTGCTGGACGGGAGTGTCTGGGTCAGGCACGGTGCTCCTCTGCGCCCTGGAAATACTGTGCCTGCTTCAACAGTGTTGTCACCCTCAACAGCTTGCCCACTGGCACCAAGCCCAGGCTTGGCTCTGCATGGCTGCCGAGGGTGCTGGCCACCCCAGCCACCCCGATCCCAGACTGGCATGGTGGCCTCCTCTAGTGGACATCTGTTTGATTTGCTTGGTTCTGGCCCAATTCTCCTTCATGTGGAAAAACATTACAGTATTCCTTGGGAAACTAGCTGCTCCTCTCTAGTCTGGTTAAGGGGCTTGGTAGGGATGGTGCCCATGGTGGGTCACATGACCTGGGACTGGCCAATCAGAGCCAACTATGGTCACTCCCAGAAGTTGGTATGAACTCCTGGGAGGAAAGAACTTGGAGTTGGGCATGTAATCTTGGTGATGGTCAAGGCCTGGGTTGGGGAGTTCTGTCCAGACTGGAGCCAATGTGAAGAACAGCAGGTCCACTTGATGAGGAAAAAGCCATCTGACAACACTGACACCATCTAAGCTCCCAGATCCTGCAGTGATTGAAGCTGAACAGCTCCACAAGCTTCATTGAGAAGCACCATAAATCACACCCACATTTTGGCTCTGCCGTTGAGAGTTGGCTCCTGCAGTGGAGGAATCTCAGTTGTTCTACCGTAGACCACTGGGCCCCATGTCTGTGCTGGTCTCCCGCTTTGAGGGCCACAGCTTCTGTACTGACACTCCTGCTCAGGACCCTCCCCAGCTTCTGAGCTGCAGCCACTTCCTCCTCTGCAGATCTCCACCTGGGGTCCTGCAGCTGGAACCTGGCACAGCCGAAGCTGAATGCACCTTGGAGGACAGGTGGGTCTGCAGAGGGGCAGGGAGGGTAGCTGGAATGGGACACGTGGGGAGAGGACAGGTCTAGGGCTTCGGGAAGGAGGGGTGCTGGTTGGAGAGAGCTGCTCGCTGAGTGGGACTGAGCTCTAGGTGAGCTGGGCTCTGCTGGAGTCCGGCCAGCAGCCCCAGAAGGTGAAGGGAGGGCAGAGAGCATGTGCAGGGACCTGGAGGGACAGTTCTTCACCTCTCATTGCATAGCCCCACCCCGTCTCTGTTTCTCCTCCTGCTCTCCAGTTGCCTGCCTAATGTCTCAGGGCAGGATGGAGCTGTCCCAGGAAGTGTCTCTGTAGGGCGTGGTGCACAGGCACTCAGTCTGCAGCTGGACACTGTGCAGGCTGTCATTTCCTCCACCTGCACGAGGTCCCCAGCCTGACGTTGTCTGCCATGCCTATCTGTTGGAAGCACACCCGCCTCTTTGGGCAAGGTAAGTCGCCCAGTGGGCACTCTCTGGGAAGAGACGTGTGCTGAAAGCTGCCCAGAGGGTCCACCCCTTCCAGCCCAGCGTCCAGCGTGTCCACGGCCCCTCCAGGACACAGACAGGCAGAGCAGTGTCGCACTGGACAGCTCATGGTGCTGTGCTTGTTTACAAACCTGTCTTCTCTGGGTGGTGTGTGTTTGTTCAGCTTTGAGTATTCTAAACTGCAGATCCTGGGGCAGTGGAAGCTCTTCTTATACTAAACTTTCAGTTTTTGACAGTGTAATGATTTAAGGATTTGACAGGAGGCTGAGCAGTACACGTGTGAAAGTTTCATTCAGAAGGAACTTTCTGAGTGGGGAGGCAGAGAGTTGTGTGTGTCCTTGGCCACAGACACGATGAATAACTAGGATCACTGGGCCTCAGGCCGCCCCACCTGGGATCAGGGGTGCCACCCCACCTGGCCCACTCCCTACTCACGGCCCCAGAACCGGGTTCCTAGTTTGGATGGATTCCATCCATCCACAGGTGGATAAACGCGGGGGGTAGAGATTTCGGCTATAATCCTTCTGCCAACGCTACCTTAACGTGTAATCAAGTTACCGTTTCATATTTCCAAACAAAGTCGAACAGTTGAACTAAAAGATCTCATTTGGGAACTGAACTTAAATTTAAATACTGCCTGCCTCACGGTATTAGGGATTTTCAGACTTTCAAATAACCAAGCCTGGGGAAATTGGTTTGGACAGGCTCTCTGGCAGCATCTCTCTGTGGCACCATTAACTGCCAGCGTGGATTGATTGTGCCGAGCATGCCAAGTACTAGCCAGGGCCTCGTGAAAGCAATGGGAAGGAGGCTGGAGCTGTCCAGGCCGCCCAGAGGGGGCACACGGCTCATCACAGACACAGGGCGACAACAGCGCTCTTGTGCACCTCACTGGAGCCAGGGCAGCTGGCACGCTGGGCATGTGGGGCGCACAAGCAGGAGGGTGGGAAATGGAGAGGACAAGGTTCCTCGCTCAAGCAGATCGGCCAGGTAGGTCAGATGGCAGCATCGACAGCGCAAACACGGCCACCTCTCCTCTCCAGCTGCCCAGGCACGACAGAGCCAGGCCTGCAACAAACGGCCCTGGGTGAGAACAGCCCGTGAATGTCAATGAAAGGGTGGGGAAGTATGCCCCCCCCACGAAGGCCTGCGGTGGGCACGGTGGTGGTGGAGACCCCCCCAGAACATTGAGGCTGGGCTCCTCGGGCACCTCCTCTGGGTCTCTGCTCCTCCGAGCTGCCGTCTGAGGCATTTCCACGAATACCCTCTGTCTCTGCTCAGGCACCGTGTCCTTTTCAGGTTGTCTTGTAACCGGTAAGGCTGATTAGCTAGAAGTGGCTGGTGACAAACACAAGTATAGATTCCATTTGTATTCTGTTCCCACAGAGAAGGTTGGGTTATTTTGTTTTTTTAATCCATCAGTAAGATTTCCTTCACAGCAAAAATCCGCAGGAAAAAGTCATTTCTTGATAGATAACTCAGAGATGGGGAAGACAAAGGTACTGGGATTGCCCTATGAATTGGGGGCACTCTGGGCTCCCCGCTTCTTTCTTAGGGTGTTGCGGGGTGGCTCTCTGGTCTGAGCCGTCACTTGGAGTTCGAAGCCACTTTCTGTCCATGGAGCTGAGAGGCCTTTGAGCCTCTGAGTCTGATGTGCTTCTGGGGCAGTGCTGTCAGAGTTTGCCTTGCCTCCCCAGGCAAATCTGGGGGCTGAAGCAGGCAGGGAGGCTCCCGGCTCCCAGTGGGCACCCTGTGTCACCTGTTGTTGACCTCCTTGTTTAGGACAGAGAAGGGAGGTTAAGCACACCCGTAAAAGCGAAGGCCAGACTGACCCCCGTGGGTGATCACAGGATGATGAGCCCCACAGCTTGGGTGTCGTGACCAGCAGGTGTCCCAGGTGTCCAGGTGCTGATCTGGGGACCTGTGATTGTCATCGTCCTTGGCAAAACAGAGTTTGTACGTGTGATTTAGTTAGGAACCTTGGGGTGGGGAGATCATCTCAGGTTCTCAGGGTCCTAGAAGCCATCACAACTGTCCTGGGAGGGAGGAAGAGGAGATTCGACCTCCCAGGAGAAGGCCCCGAGAGGATGGAGCAGGAAGTCAGGGAATGCTGTGTGGCAGTCTTGAAGGCCAGGAAGGGGCGGAGAGCCAAGGGCACGGGCACCCCCGGAGGCTGGCAAAGGCAGGAGATGCCAACACCCGAAACTTTGGACTTCGGACCTCCACAGCCACCAGGTGGGTAAGCGGGGGTTGCGTCAAGTCTCCCGTTCGTGATAATGTTACAGCACCCCGGGGAACCCACACAGACAAGGAAATAGCCAAGGACGGGGACCCTTTCTGCATTTCAGAGACATGGAGGAGGGGCCAGGCTGGGGTGGGCAACACGGCCTATGTCAGGATGGAGGAGGAGCCCGGTCAAGCCTACCCTCACGTGCACAGAGACCTCACTGCCCCTACCCCATGTCCAGGCTGAGAGGCCCTGTCCTCAGGGAGGAGAGCTGTGTGCGGCCTCCACCTCCCAACCACGGAGGGCCACGCAGCCAGTGTAAATGCTGACTGGTGGCTGGGCACCGACGCCAGTGGTCACAGTTAGCAGCCACACAGGGGCCCTGAGCTGCAACCCCTGCCAGCCTTGAGGAGCTTTACAGCTTGCTCATATTCTCAGCTATTCAGGGGGTATTTAAAATAGTCCTCTATAGCAGGAAACATACTTAACCACCTTTGCCTTTCTTCTGCAGTATAATAGCTGGTGTCAACTGCCTCGACATGTACATCAGCTGGATGTGGGCACCTACTTCTTTACAACTCCCAATTTATAGCTATTTAAATGTGATTTCCTGATAGTTATTTAGTGTATTTAAGCTATTCAAATATTATCTGATTATTTAGAAACATTTATAGGGGCTAATTATAAGTAACTGTTGATCAGGAATGTAGCAGCTATAAAATTAATCCTCAGTAACCACAGCTCTGACAAGTGGCTGGTATTTATTTAACATACATTAAAAGCCTTTTAAATTTGCATTAGGAGAGCCTTGAGCTTAGCGAAGTCTCAGGGGACACTGATTGTGATAAAGTAGCTATCGGCCCAGGTCCTCTGGTATGGAACCGAGACTGGGTCACCAGAGGCTAATTCTCTTTTGTTTGGTTTTTTTTTTGGTACCGGGGAATCGAACTTAGGACCTTCCGCTTTTGAGGCAGGCAGCAGAACCCTGAGCTAAAGCCCCGGCCTTCAGAGGCTAATTCTCAATGCCTGCCACTTCGGAAGCAAGACTCGGGCACGTTCACAAGAACAGGGCCAGTGCTGTGCAGCAGGGCTGGAGGCACCAGCACCACCAGCACCTGGGCCACAGGGGACCCCTGGCCCACAGGCCTTCTCCTCTGTGAGCCAGGTGTCCAGGCCCCGGGAATCTGCTCAGGGGCCCTGACAGCATGTCTCTGTCCATGAGTGCTGATCCTCCCAGGGAGGGACCTGGGCTGGTGACACCTGTCTGTCCACTGCTGAGTCTGGGAGCTCCGGGCAGCATCATTGGTTGAGAATCAGAGGTGGTGGTGGGCTGGGGGCCAGGTGCCGGGAGGAACATGATCCATGCCAGCTGTGCAGGGTGAGGTGAGCAGCCCCACAGCCCACCTCCTGAGCCTGCTTCTGCTTCTCCCGTGGTTGGGATGGGATCCTACCTGCACCTGAGCTGGAGGTGCCAGGGCAGAGAGCTATGCATGGCCCTGCCAGGTTCTGGTGCCTCACCCTGGCAGGCCCGAGGCCCAGCTGCTGCCTCAAGGCAGGGCTGTGTGAGCTCAGATCCATCAGGCTGGGACACTTACTAACCTGCACTCAAGGCCAGGGAGGGACTACGGAGCCTGACCTCCAGGGTGCCTTGGCCTGAGGCTTGCAGCATCTGCCTAAGGGACCTGAAAGTGTGGGAGGAGCCTGAGGCCCTCAGCTTGCCCCGTCGAGAGAACTGTGTTCTGTGCCTAGTGTCCAGGGCCCTCACCAAGCCAAGACTGGATCCTCTCCACCAGAACTTCAGGGAGGGGGGATGGCTTTACATCTTGTCAGCCCCCAGGTGGTTTTATTTTGCTGTGACACAATCCCAGCTCTGCCTAGGCAAGGAGGATGAATTCTAAAGGCTGGGATGGTGAGGAACACCACTTATGCCAGATCCGGCATTCCCTCCTGCCAAATACAGCTGCAGTCCTGGGCGTCTCCGCCCTGGCCTCAGCACATCCACCAAGGAGGTGACCCCTTGGCTCCAGTTCACAGCAGCCTGGACTCATGTCCCTGCAGGCCGCCTGCTCTGCAGCTGGCCAGTGGCCGGGCCTCCCCCACCATTGGCTGCAGAAAGCAGTGGCACCCCTGCAGGCCTGGCTGGGGCCCCTTCTTCCTCCTGCTGCCCAGCAGAGGGTGGCTGGCACCTGCTGCGGCCCGCTGGGTGTAGTCGAGTGCCATATGGTGCTCCACAGCCAGCCAGCACAGGCACTCAGCTTGTCACCGTTGGGAAAGCAGCGTGAAACTTAAATAATTTCTCGATGAAGTGGAAGATTTTCCACTTTAGCAGACGCTTCTGAAAACAGTCTCTGCTCAGTGGCTGCTGCTTCTCCTTCCCTGTGTTCTCCACACTGCAGTTCTCAGTTTTTTCCAGCAGGTGAGAGTCCACACTGTGCCTCGGCCTTTGGTGCCACAGAGTGCCAATCCCAGCCCATGCTGTGAGCCCCTCTCCCCAGGGAGCAGCCCACAGTCAGTCAGTCAGTCAGTCTGTCTGTCTGTCTGTCAGGTAATCTCAGATCTCTCTGGCGGCCACCCTGCCATAGGGGCTGCCCCATTTTCACAGTGGTTTGGAGCTGATCTGTAAATCCGAGCTCCCAGGAACTCCAGGTGGCCCCCAGGTGGTCTGCTGTTAAGGCTGGCCATGTGGGCCCCACAGGAGAGGGCTGCGGTGGAATTCCAGGCTTCCGTGGGAGGCCTCCTGCAGGGGGCACTCTCATCCCAGCAGCTCTCCCAGGCCACCAGCGTCGCACACACACACCAGGCAACACACACAAGCTTTGCGGTGTTCTGCTTTGGTGGTTAGTGAGTGAGGAATGTGACCACGGGAAGTCACCGGGGAGCAGAGACTCGGTCCCCAAGCATCCTGCATCAGGCAATCCCACCCATGTTTGCTGAGTTGGTCCAAGGCCCGTGTCCTGGTGTGGTGGGTGTGAGGCCTCCATCCATCTGTCCTTCCAGCAGAGGGTCAGGATGAGCAGTGCAGGACCTGCTTGGGGAGACCCAGCCCATGTGAGCTGAGACGCTCAGGTCAGCGGCCTCCTGGTCTGTCCCGGCCTGGCTTCTTCCCTTGCTGTGGACCAAACCCAGCAGCCTGTGTAGCCTGTGCACTGTGCCCAGCCTCCTCTGTACTCTGAGCTCTGCAGGGTGTGCAGGGTGGAAGCTGAAGCTGTCAGTGATCTGGGACCTCTGTTAGGGCCCTGATCCCAGGGGCTGGAGGCTTTGGGCTGTGGGTCTAGGGCTGCGCCTGTGGGTCCCTGCCGTCTCGTGAGATGGCAGCAGACATCTGGGTGTCCCTTGTCACTGCTGGCTTCGTTCCTCTGTATCCCTCATTGTCCCCAGTCAGCGGTCTGTGGTGAGTGACACCTGTCCTGGTGTCTGCAGCTCTGCAGCGTGGGCTTTGGGTCCCTGCTTGAGAATCTGTCCTGGAGGGTGGAGGGGTCTGCAGGGAGGCAGCCTTGCTCCCAAGGAGGCAGGCGCTCTGCTGCTTATCCACAAGGGCCCCTGGACGTCACCGCAGCCATTGCGTGACAGAGGCGGCTTGCTTCTCAGCCCAGGGTATCTCTGCTCTCAGCTATCCCTGACCAGTGTCGCGGGGTGTGTGCGAGACATTTGTGAGCGTGTGCAACATGGGCTGTAAGCAGGAAACCCAGAGGTGTGGAGGGGCCCTGCTGGGAACAGCCTGCCACTGGTAAGGGCCTGCCCCTTGGGAGGTGGTGCCCACAGGGACAGGGCCCCAGGTGTGCAGGTCCTTCCCTGGCTGGCGGGGAGGACACAGCCCCAGCCCTGCCTTGCGCTGCCATCAGTCAGCCGCTCGGGACAGGGAGGCGCCAGAGCGGGTGTCTGAGAGAGGAGCAGCCGGGTAAACAAGAGTCTACTCACCAACTGCTGTCGGGAGGAAGCGCACTCCTCCGAGCACCGCTGTCTCTGTACCTCACAGCGGGCGTTGGAGAAGCATTTTTGCAGCCAGGTGGGCACAGCTCCTGGGTTGCTTTCTGCCCCCAGACCCCGCCCCCCACCTGGCATATGAAGAGAGCCACTGCCGCCCGGGCATCAGGCTGAGGCCGGGAGCCCGCCAAGTGCTGTCCTGCCCCTCACCCCTGCCCCGCAGCATGAATCTCCTGCCCTCGGTCCAGCCCACTCCACACCTCTGCAGCCCTAGCTGGGCCTCGACACTGCTCCCAGCAGTGCTCTGGGGAGCTCTTGCCCTCTCTTTCCACGCCCTAGTGTTCCAGGCTCCAGGCGTCAAAAGGCATCTGGAGGCCAGACCCCCACGGAGCAGCTCCAAACCTCTTCCCTGGTTGTGGGCCGGGGCCTGGCTCCTGTTCTCTTTCTCCGTCCGTCCTCTCCCACCTCCTTCCCCTCACTCATGACATTCTCAACACACAAACCTTCCCACTCATTGGGCGCACCCAGCTCACTTTGGCCCCAGGGCTTTTGCCCTTGCTAATCTTGTGCACAGCTGGCGTCTTGTCTTGCAGGCTCAGCTCAGCAGCTAGCTTCTGGGTGGGGCCTTCTCTGACACATCCCACCCAGAGAATCTGCTTCCGGCCCACTCCTTCTGACAGCTATCTCTCCTCTTGTCAATTTCTATGTGCATCAACCTGTAAACTCCTCAGGGCAGGGACGGTGGTGACATGACCCACCCTGCAGTGCCAATCAGAATCACGCTCAGTATGGGTCTCCACAGTGACCCGAGGGTGCAGTACTTTGTCTGCCAGAAGGTGAACTTTCCTACAATAACTCAAGATGCCCTCTGAGGAGAAATGCAGGTGAACAAACACACTCCTGTGTTGTCAGCTCACATTTCTGTGGATAATTTAGCAAAAGATTTAGAGGTCTGCTCTGGTCCTAAAATATTCTTGGGGACAGACTTCCTCATTCAAACCACGGCTTTCCCAGGTGAGCTAGCTGGGATGGATTTTCCCCAAGCCTTTGGGAGAATGGTCTGCCCTGCCCAAGGCTGATAACATTTATCCTTGATTGGAAGTTTTCAGAAGTTGAGATGACTTCAAACTGGTAACTAGTCATGCAAGTTTTTGGCCTGTTTAATTTGTCCTTTATTCTGAAAGCCTTAAATGTTTTCTGCAACAGTAGCTGGAGCTGTGTTGCTGTGTTTGTGCCACTGTTCGAGCAGGGCCACTGCTGCCAAAGCATGAGGTGGTCTGAGGGCGACAGTACTGGAGTGGTCAGGGGGTGAATGAGCCTCATGTGGGCAGATGGGCAGATGGGTGGAGGGGGGAGGGAGGGAGGGAGGGAGGACTGAAGGAGGTTTCATAGATGGGTGGGTGAGTGGCCGGCTGTCTGAGTGGATGGATGGGTGGATAGATAGATGGAGGATGGATAGGTGGATGGATGGAAGATGGATGTGTGGATGGTTGAATGGATGGATGGTTGGATGGTTGGAAGTTGGATAGGAGGGGGTGGGGCGGGACAGTGGATGGATAGATGGAGGTTGGATAGGCGGGTAGCTGAAGGATGGCTGTGTGAATGGATGCACAGATAGATGGATGAAGACAGAATAGGTGGATGGGTAGGAGGACAAATGGATGAGTGGATGGGTGGGTGGATGGATGGATACTGACCCAGTAGATTACAGATGTACTATTTACCTCCTACCATCCTTTATCCATTAATTTCAGAATAAACACTATAAATTTGTATGAACCCTGTTCAAATCTACATGTTAAATTTGCGACTTGGATTATTCTATTATTTTTCATAGAAAACCTAAATCCCAAACTGGCCACCCATTTATAGGACAAAGTGCTAAGCTTGGCTGCCTGAAGTTGCCCACATGTGCAGCGCTTTCTGCCCTGGTCCCGGTGGCCTGGTCTCTTTGCAAGGTTCCTTAGTTGTCTGCTTACTTTTGCTTTTAACAAGCAGATGCGGAGGCTCCATGGCCTCTTTGTTTTTAATCACCCCACATCTTGGGAAAATGAGAACAGCTTCTCCACTTAAGTAGGCTGTGCAGCCCTGAAGCCCCAAACCCCAAGTCAAACACACAATTTAATCAAAGGTGACTGCACAGGGCCTGAAACTGAGGGCCGATGCACTTGCATCTTGGGTCCATCTCAGGACTGACAAGAGCCAGGAAGACCTTGGGCCTTTTCCCAACAGTCGGTACCAGGAGGTCCCTGGGCCTGGAAGACCCACGTTCCTGCAGCCGACACTTTACAAAGCCTCTGTCTCAGTATCATCTAGCAGAGCAACTCTGACAACAAGGTCTGATTGTCAAAGGCCAAAACCAAACCTAAGAACCATTTTCTGTTGTCTTCCTTAGCTCGGGAAATTTCGGAAAGGCCACACCCTCCCTCCCCCTGCTGGGTTTTGATTGGCTTTGCATTCGAACCTCATCTCATCATACAGCCACAGTGTCTGGAAGGCCACTGGCAGCCCAGATCCCAGGTCTGCACTGTCGCTTACTTATCCCTCTGCTCCAAGACTCGGACTCTGCCACATCCTCTCCCCGCAGAGAGCACCTGCGGCCCAGCACGGAAAGATTCAGAGAGTGAATGCAGAATGAATGCATGAACAGTCACCACTGCATAGCCTACTGGATCATGGTGTCACAGGGTGTCATGTTCGCCACCTCCGCTAAGAAGGCCACACAGAAGAACGGAGGACACCCCCGTCCATGCAAGTGCTGTTGGCCACCTTGGCCCAGCACCCCAGAAGGCTTCATTGTGCTTCCACTGTCCTCAGTGCAGCCCGCCTGGAGCAGCCTGGACCCTATTGCCCAGCATGTTGGCTATGGCTGGCAATGCAGGGCCTGTGGCCATGCCGGACACAGAGTCCGGTAAGGCAGGTGTGTGAGCCCACACCCTACACACCCACCCCACTGCTGCAGCAGCTCAGTGACTGCATTAAACCCTCAAATATTAAATTGATGATGGAAATCTAAAATATTAATGTATTCTAATTGAATATTCTCTGATAAATTATCTGAGCATTTGCAGCAATTTGATTTTACTTTCATTTCTTAAGGAACTTTCAGCTGCATAAATATAGCCATTAAAGCAATTCAAGAACGGGAACATTTTCTGCTCAGATGAGGGGATGGTAAACACAAAGGGCTTGCGAGTTCCTTTCACACGATTGATTAAATCACAGAACCCAAGGCAGCTGAGTCGTTAAACGACAGCTTTCTTTGTGTCCCTCTGGCTTCAGCAAGGACAATGTGAGCTCCCCATGGGTCTCAGAATGTTGTAATTACAGTGGTGCTGTGGTGGCTGTAGGACCATCCCACTTGTACTGGGGGTGCACCTTCTGGCCCCTCCGGAGGAGCATGGTGGTGGGGGATTGTGCATGTGTGTACCTGCCCCTGGGCACCACGGGGCCAGGAGGGGGTGGGCGCCCGCCTATGGGTGATGGGTGTGTCCATGTGCCACGTTTATTGTGAAAGAGGATGTTTTGTTTCTGAGAGAATGCTGGAGGGGAGCTGATGGTCCCAGGGGTCACTCCTACAACCATTTTTAGAGTGGGTCCCTGTATTCCAGTGATGGTCACTGTGTCTGCATGGAAGGCAGGGTGACATTGCTACCACTGGTTTCTGGGGAGAAAATCCAAACACAAGCAGACTTGTGGAACACCTCCTGCTATTGGTTCCTCCCCAGAGGCTCTTGACTGAAAGGGAAGAAATCCACTCATCCATCTCCAGCCCTCTACTGGCCCCCAAGCTTCTCTGGCTGCAGAACTAGGTTACCAGGGAAGCCAGGGAGGGACTGTTGTAGTCTCTGCCTTTCTGAGGACGCAGTTAACAGCTCCAATTCACATGTTCTCAAGGAAATTCTCTCTCAGTAATTCTAGGGGTGACCATCGGCATCCTAATGACGTAAGTGTCACAGTTTACCTAGAATTGATATTAACCATGTATCCAAAAATGCCAGAACCTGGAAACCGTGGGTTCTGTGAACTCTGTTCTGTTCTCTGTCCAGTGTTTTTACTTCTCTTTTTTGTCCTATTGTTGTCACCTGTATTAAATCTACATAAATTGCTAACCCCACAATACAAATGTTATACCTTTACTTTAAATACTGAGTTATTGTTTTAAAAGAAATTTAAGATCATAGTCCTGCACATATTAGCCTATACCATCTTTTCCTTTGCTCTCTGTCCCCTCCTGTATGTCTGAATTTCCAACTGGCATCCTCGGTTTTCAGCTGAAGAAGAATACCCTTACCATTTCTTGTGAGGCTGCTGGTGTGTGGTCTCTCAGTTTGCGCATCAGGAATGTCTTTACTTTATCTTTTTTACAGGATTTTGTCTGGATAGAGAATTCTCGGTTGATAGTTTGCTATTATGTCATTCCTTTGGCCTGTGACCTCCACAGTCTCCAAAGAGAAGCTGGACTTCGTTCCTATTGTTGCCACCTCTATACCCTGCAGCTTTCCCTCTACTTTATAGGCTTTTCTTTTCATTTTTTAATCTCAGCAGTTTGACAGAGATCAAGTGTGGGTTTCTTTGTGTTTATCCTGTCTGGGTTCATTAGGATTTTTGGATTGTAAGCTTGTTTTTCTACCAACTTTGGGAAAATTTTAGCCATTATTTCTTCAAGGATGTTTTCCTGACCTCTCGCACACCTCTCCTTACTCCCATTACACAATTGTCCTTGTCTCACTGAGATTCTGTGTTTCACTTTTTCCCACCACCCACTCTTCAGATGGAAGAATTTTATGGATCTATCTTTAAATGCACTGATCCCTTCTTTTGTCTTCTACTATCTACTTCTAAACTCATCTAATGAGTTTTTTATTAGAGATATTGGAATATTTGTTTTTTCTATTTCCATTTGGTTATATTTAAAAAATGTCATTTTCTGTTATTATTCTCCGTCTGTTCATTCATTCTGACTATATTTTTCTTTAACTCTTTGAACATATTTATAAGATATTTTAAAGGCCTTGTTGCTAATTCTAATATCCATGTAATCTCAGGGTCCTTTTCTTTGGACAGTTTTTTCTTCTTTTTTTTTTTTTGTGGTACTGGAGATCAAACTTGGGTCCCTGCCCTTACAAGGCAGGTGGTGGAACCACTGAACTAAATCCTCAGCCCAGTTTTTATCTTCTGAATATGGATTACATCCTCCTCACCCCCCAATACCCTAGTAAGTTTTGTTTGTATACTAATCATTGTGGAGAAAACACTGTAGAGACATGATTCTGTTACCTTTCTCCAAAATACATTTATTTTTGCTATAGCAGGGAGTTAACTTGGCTGAACTCCAATCTCAATCTGTTTCTCTCACAGAAGGCAACACTTGAAATCTCTGTCCAGTTCTTCCTCCTTCTAGCTGTTTGTTTCCTTGGGGTCTCTGGGGTGACCTTTGTGTGTGCACAGGTCAAGGGGCAGCTGAGAATCTGAGCAAGTTTAGGAGCCATTGGGGAGTCCCCATCTGTGGCTACATATTTTCTACGATTTCTCTCTTCACATTCCAGCTGCTTTTTCAGCTCTAAACGCCTTCCTCTGGCTCCTGTGGCTGGTAGGACTGTGGTTTTCTGTAAGAGATGCACCCACCCTGTCCAAGGACTGGGAGGGGCCCTTGAGGGAGGTCACACAAGCGCAGATCTCACCCAGTTCTGCCTGATTCCAAGGGTGGGGTTCCCGACAGTTTTCTGCTTATTATCGATCACTCTCAAGTAATTTCAAGTCGCTAAATTTTCCCACAGCTTATTACCTGTAGGAGTTGCAGTATGATACAGATCACTCCTCTATTACCAGAACTCCCAATTTAATTATCATCAAGTACTGTGTGCCTGACCTACCACTCTCCAGAAAGACCATGAGGAGCTGAGCAGCAGGGTCCTTCTGAGGCTGCCATCCGCTTACAAGTCCTTAGCTGTGTCTGTCCTGCCCTACTTGTGTCTGAGGGGTGGCCCGCCCTCAAGGAGCTTTACACCCAGTGGGGGCACAAACCAGTGATTACCGATGAAACCCTGCCACTGTGGCCAGCACTGGGCATGCCGTGGCACCTCACGAGGAGGCCAGGCCCTCCGAGAGATGGAGGGCAGCATGGCTGGGGTTTGGCACGTGAAGGGGCAGGGTTAGGGCATGGGGACCTCGGAGGTGGCAAGGCTGAGGAATAAGACCTTCTCCCAAGGACAATGGCAATCACGGAGGATGAGGGCACACACATACCCAGGTCACTTCGCTTCCCCTGGATAATGACTAAGGACCCTGTCAGTCAGTCATTGGCACCTGACTAGAAGCCACTGGAGCACCAGGGACAGGGTCAGAGGTGGGCTCAGTGAGTCACACACGTGATCCAGCCAGCATTCCGCAGGGGCAACGGGAGTTAACGAGTAACTAAGCCAGCTCCATCACACGCTTTTACACATCCGGAAACACTTCCGGGGAGTCTGCGGGCTCATCCACCTCCGTTCCACATCTCCTAAGACAGACCCCACTCCCAAGCCGTGCAGGGCGGGGCATGTGTCTTTCACCTCCACATTCCTGGAGAGCCACCCCTGCCACACAGCAGGCCCCCAAGAATTTCTGGCTGGGTATGAAGCAGTGGGGCCCATGAGCACTGAGTGGGAACTGCGTCAATCAAGGACGCGTGCAGAAAAGGGTCCAGCTTTGTCCACGGCAGTGGCTGGAGCCGTCTGGTGTCAGAAGCAGATTCTAACAGCCCTCTGCGAGCTGCCTGTCACTCCCCACTTGCGACTGCCCTGCTGCAGAAATGCCCTTTCTTATGTCCCCATGTGGCTGCCTTTGTGCTGAGCCGCTGCAGCAACTTCCTTTGGAGTCTTTATCCCAAGCTGGTCTCTGGCAGGGCCCCCAGGACTGGTTTACAAGACTTTCCGTGTTCTTAAATATCATTTCCAAAATTAAAGGTTTTGTTTCCCAAGAGCACCACCCTCCTGTTCTCTGTCTTCGGTCAATTCTTGCAGTTGCCGTGGACAACCTCTCAAGTTAACAAATTCTGAATTTTTATTAGATCAGCCATGAAACAGATCCACCTTTTACAAGTTTGCTTTCATCCTCACTCTGAATCTTGCCGGAAGTCAAACCTAATGTGCATATGAGAGAAGTAGGCAGCTTTCCTAATCTTGAGCTGAGGCCCTGTGTAGGACCTGCCACCACCTCTATAGTTACAGGACCCAGTTCTGGGTGAGCAGCAGAAAGCTGATGGCTTGGTGGTTCTGGAAGGCCACAAGAAATTTCTGTGCTTCCCTTTTGGATTTCAAGGCCTGCATGGTGTGTGGTACCTGCAGATGCCCCAGCTGTCTCGGCCAGAGCTGGCATTCCGGCCAGGGAAGGTGTCCTGCCATTTCTCATTGCCCTTTGGGAATGTAAAGGCGAGCCCTGTCTACCTTCCATTGGGTCAGCTGCGCAACTGTCCCCTGCTTCTTCCCCCATATGAGCCAGCTTCCTGCTTCTGTAGCAAACACTCGACATAATCACCTTAGAAAGAGAAAATTTCACGTTGGTACAGAGTTTTGGAGGTTTCAGTCTAGGACCAATTGGCCCTGTCGCTTTGCATCTGAGGCAACACAAGACATCAGGGCTGGAGCATGTGGCAAAGGAGGCTGCTCCTCTCCTGGTCCACTGTGAGAGAGAGAGGAGGGACAGGGCCCGCTGTCCCTGTGAGGGCACCCCCAAGTGACCAGAAGGCCTCCCAGAGGACTCTCGTGAGGCCCACCACCTCCCAAGAGCACCACGCTGGGCTGAAGCCTCCAGCACACCGGCTCTGGAGGACGTGATGGTGGACAATGCCAAGGTCCGCTTCCAGGGGGCAAAACCACCTGCCAGCAGCGCTGCCATGATTTGCTGTGGACACAGCCAGCTGCTCACCAATGACAGCCACAGTTCCCACCAGCCTCTCTCTCCACCAGGAGTTATCTGTCCTTCCTGGCACAGCCTGTGCTCATGAAGAGACGTGCAATTCCTTACAGGAAAAAGCCTGTAATTAACCGAGGCTTGGGGAAGAACATTCTGCCTCCTCTCCCACTCACTTTCTCATTTAACATATTTTATCAGAATGAAATGCCTTAATGAGCGCGGAACTGCAGCTGATCCCCGAGAACCTCCAAGTGCGCCACTCAGCCTCCTGCTCCATCAAGCGGCATTCATGCGCACTGTGATCTGGGCTTTCAGGGACGGCCTTCCCTGAAATACTGACAGGACTTCCTGTGGTGGAGAGGCGTAGCACAGCACCCAGCACCGTGCTCTGTGCTGGTTGAGAATTAGAATGTGTGTGTGCGCGTGTGTTTGCGTGTGCATATGTGTGTGTGCACCGAGATCTTACATAACAACTGGGAAGACAAGTCTCTCTCAGAAGCCATAATGGGGAGCCACTTTCCATACGCTACAGATGCATCTCCACCCCAAAGCAGCCCAGCGTGGCTGCCTTCTTGGGTAGACGTGGAGGGGAGCCAAACGCGGGCAGCCTGCCCCGTCAGTCTGAGGCATTCTGAAGGCCTGGACAGCTGCTGGGCCAGGGTCACCACTGAGGCTGCTCCCCGCCCGGATGCTCACTCATGCACCACCCCTTCAACAGAAGCTGTGCCGGCCGCATGCCACAGGCTGTCCAGGGCAGCAGGGAAACAGACACAGCTGCTGTCTTCTCAGATGACAGGCCCAGGGAATGCGTAGTGATCATGAGGTCAGAGGACACAGCTGGGTGCGGGGCAGAGAGAGGCCGGGTGTGGGCAAGGACTGGCAAGTCAGATCCAAACTGCTTGTCCAGAGCTGCTGAGGGGCTGTGGGGTCCTTGGGACAGTTTGGCCTTTGGGGAGGGAGGGTCACCAGCTGATCTCATGTCCTTGAAGACACTTGCCAGGGCAGATGCCAGCCACTCACTGGGCGAATTTCCCTGCCTATGACCATGGTCCTGGACTGCAGCTTCAGGTACCTGAAATCAGGTGCAGCCATGTGCCTTGGCTTTAGCCAATGCGACACAGGCAGAGTCTGTGTATGCCACTCCCCAGCCTGGCCACCGGGGCCCATCGTGGTGGTCTTGGTACACAGCCCTGCACAATGAGCACGAGGTGACTTCTGGGTTATGTCTGTGAAAGTTTGGGCCTGTTCCTCATAGCAGCAGAGCAAACCTCACACACCTATATCCTGTTTTGAGGTGATGCTGTCTGCCTGGAGGTGACAGTTCTGAGAGGGTGGCTGGAGAGGTCAGAGCATAAGAGGACGGGTGACACATTTGCTCTAAGCCGTGGTGATGCTTCGCTCTAGGACAGAAGAAGCAGCCATCTTGGTGAAGCTGCCAGAGATGGCTTCCAGCACTGCTGAATTTGCAGCTTTTCTCATTCTGACACCTAAAGCCAAATTCACATTTCCTGTCCACACATTTCAGGGTTGGAACCATCAGCCTCACAGAAAGTCTTAGGTGCTCTGTAGCAGGGGACCTGCCAGCCGCTGCTCTCTCTGGCCATGCGGTCCAAGGCTCGTGCCACTTGGGGAGGGGCAAATTCCCGTGCTTTGGGGGCTCAGATTGGAAAACCACATTCCTGTCAGGGCATCCAGGGAGCAGCAAGCTCAACTCTCACTGCGATGCTTTGAGAAAGAAGGTCCCCCATCAAAGACAGCCCAGGGCGGCCACCCACACCTCTGCTGCGGTGGGCGGGGCCAGTCCTCTGTTAGCCCCGCCCAGCCCTGGTTTCCACAGTCCCCGTGCTTCATGGCCAGGCAGGCAGTTGTCTCATTTGGTCTCTTCTGCATGGCCCAGCAGGAGGTGGTCAGGGCAGGCTTAGTGAGGCCACCAGATCCCACCCAGCTGGCCTCCTCTGGGGCATGGCTCTGCCCACAGGGACTGCCCTCTTTTTGGTAGATTTTCCCAGCCTGTCTACAGATGGGAGTGGAGGAAGAAAGACCCATGTGTTGGTCCTACTTCATCTGCCTGAAGAACTCTGCAAGCCAAGGCAACAGGATATCCCAGAAGTGCCAAGACACTAGCTGAACTCACAAACACAGCCAACAAATACGGATGTGCCCACTGTGTCTGGGAGGCAGACTCGGGGTAGACCTTCCTGGAGCCTGACAGGGGTTGGATTGGTGGTTGTCAAATTATGGCACGTGGGCAAATTCAGTGCCGTGCCTACTTTCATGAACGTGGCTCTATTGGCACCCAACCACGCCCGCCGGTTCAAATAGCTCCGGTACTCAGGCAACGGGGGGCCGGCAGAGCCTAAGGGCTTATGGACTGGGGAGGCTGAGTAGGACCAATGGTTTTCTCCAAGTGGAGATTCTGGGAAGCACAGGCCTGAGTAGCGCAGTGGGCCCCCCCCCCCCCAGGTTCCTCTCTCTCTTCAGGACACTCAGCAGAGCCTGAGGAGGCGTCCTAGGGCACCTGCCTCCCACACACCAGGCTGAGGGTACACAATCTCAGCTGTTTGCCCTGCCTTTGCTTGTTTTTACCACCAACTCTTTCTAACAAACAAAACCATGCAGGTCGCAGTTGGGCATGAAGCCTCCATTAGAACAAACTTAGTTATATTAAGAATGAAGCCTGGAGGCCTGGGATTTAGCTCAGTGGTTCTGCCGGCTGCCTCACAAGCGCAACGTCCCGAGTTCGATCCCAGTACCAAAAAAAAAAAAAAATGAAGTGCTTACAGAAAAGCTTAAGTAAATGACAACACAAGCATAGTCAGACTCCTCAAATACTGTGAGAGTGGTGAGGCTGTGGACACAGCGTGGGGACCACACAACTGTCATCGGTGCCCTAATTAGTGTCGGTGTGGCCTAGGGGTTGGCCAATGGGCCCAGGAGCTGTGACCCAGCAAGCTACTCTTCAGTGGGTTTCCGTCCTTGAAGGTGGCCCTCATGTCTTGGTCCCCATCTC
Organism: Heterocephalus glaber; assembly: GCF_053883595.1. NCBI lineage: Eukaryota > Metazoa > Chordata > Mammalia > Rodentia > Bathyergidae > Heterocephalus > Heterocephalus glaber. The sequence continues at coordinate 9,119,709 of NW_028258410.1, forward strand.
AATAAAATCTCCAACCCAGCCAGGCCACTACAGGGGTGTGGCCAGCTGGGAGGACACAGGCAGAGGCAGGGTGACGCCGACTCCTTGGGTGTGTGGATGCCCCTGCGGGCACTAACGCACAGTTTCTGCTCTAAATTGCCTGTCAATCCTGGCTCCTTCCTGGGGAGGGTATTGAACACCTTGTGGCTGACACTGGGGGTACGAGGACCCGGGGGCTTTGCACCATGTGGTGCTTTCCTAGGCTCCATCTCTGCCTTCTAAATATACTACCCATCTCTGCACACTGGACGGAGTGAGGAGCAAGACAGGCTACTCAGCCTGGAGCGTGGAGCTGACCCCTTCCCCACACTCAGGAGCCTCATCTCCAGAGAGGGGGATGGGAATTAATGGAACACTTGCCAGCATTTTATCAAATTATTGCTTAGATTGAGTTGCAGCTCTCTTCAGATGGAAGAAGGAAATACCAGTGGATGGCCTTGACTACAAAATGCAAATTTGTAGAAGGAATTCTTTCTGCGGGAGCAGCAGCCTGTGGTGGCTGCTGGAATCAGTGGCAGCACAGGTCGTGGATGGACCACAAGGCCCGCCTGGGCCTTGCTAGTCAGTCTCAGGACCTCAGTGTGCCCTCTCTATGACCCCATGACCGTCATCAAAGACATGCCACCATTCCACGTGGAAAGACATGGTGGCCAACAGACCACACAAGTGTGCCAGAGGCCAGAGGCCCTGTCCGCGACCCTGCACCACCAGGACACAAGTCACCCTAACTGAGAAGGCTCATTTCCCGGAGAGCATGGCCTGCCCTGCACTTTGCATAACCCTTGCTCCCTTCCAGAAAAGGCGGGACCTCAACCTTCTTGGATACCACATGAGAATCTGAAGAGCCGTGGCCTCCTGGCCATGCCTGCTGCACAGGCGGTGGCACTTACCCTCACGAGCTGCTGCGGGAAGGGGCCGCGGGAGTTCTCCGGCACGTTGATGGGGGGGATGACCCAGTCCCGTTTCTGCCGCCTCAGGCCGCTGGAGCTCTGCCGTTGGGGCCACGGTAGCAGTATGTCTTGGGGGGGCTGAGCGGGGTCCAGGTCCACGTTTTTTCCTTTCTGTGGCATCATTTGGTGGGGAGAGAAGAGGTGGAGAAGTCTGGTTAAGTTCTGCACAAAGGAAGGGTTTGTTAAGAGAATTTTTGACCCTTGCAAGAGAAACCACCAACAGAGCTAAGAGACACCCTACAATGTGGGAAGAAATATTTAGCAGCTGTAGCTCAGACAAAGGTCTACTATCTAGAATATATAAAGAACTGAAAAAAAATCAGACCTTCCAAATTCAAAGACCCAATTCAAAACTGGGCATCTGAAATGAACAGACATTTCTCAGACAAAGAAGAAAAAGCAGCGAATAAACATATGAAAAAGTGTTCAGCATCACTGGTCATTTGAGAGATGCAGATGAAAACAACACTGAAATTCCACCTCACCCCAGAAAGAATGGCAGCTATCAAGAAACCAACCAATAACAAATGCTGGCAGGGGTGTGGGGAGAAAGGAACGTTTCTCCATTGTTGATGGGAGTGCAGACTGGTGCAACCACTGTGGAAATCAGTATGGAGATACCTCAAAGAACTAGGCCTAGAGGTCCCATTTGACCCAGCTATTCCCCTGCTGGGTATCTTCCCAAAAGAATTAAAAGAATCATACCACAGTGATATATGTGCACCTATGTTTATAGTGGCACAGTTTGTAATAGCTAAAGCTTGGAAGCAGCCCAAGTGCCCATCAACTGGAAACTGGATAAAGAAAATGTGGATTTTTAAAAAATAAAATGGAGTACTACTCAGCCATAAAGAACGAGAAACTAGAGACATTTATAGCTAAATGGATGCATATTGAGGCCATATTCTTAAGTGAAATAAATAGGACACACATGTGTAAATACAAAATAGTTTCTCTAGTGTGGGAAACCGAAAGTGTAAATAAGGATTAAAATGATTAAAACAAATAATTGATAATTTGAAATAGGAAGAAAAAGTCCAAAGGGGTAGGGGAAGAGGGAGGGGAAGGGGAAAGGAAAGAAGGGAAAGGAAAAAATATGAGAAAGGGAAAAAATGGAAACAAAGTCTTTGTAAATAAGGAAGGGTGGAGGGGGTGGGGACAGGACAGGGACAGGGAATGGGGAAAAAATAAGAATCAAGATACATCATGTACAGGTACAAGCACCCAATGTATTGTATACCTAAAATGTACCAATAAAAGAATTTAAGGGAAAAAAAGAGAATTTTTGACCCTGATTAATAGAGAAAAACTGGATAATTCAGGGAAAGGGGGCCACGGGTCAGGGACCACAGTCAAGGGAGACCCTCATCCATGTACAAGGACATGGATTGCTGAATAAGGGGTGACCCGTTACAAAGGAGATGATGTAGTTATCTAAGAAATAACGTAGATCTGAGTTCTTTTATTTATTTGGTTTTTGTAGTCGTGGGACTAAATCCAGCCTGTCTCTATTGCTGAGCTATATCCCTAACCCTTTTTATTTTCTATTTTGAGACAAGGTCTCACTAATCTGTCCAGGCTGGCCTTAAAATGATGATCCTCCTGCCTCAGCCTCCCAGAATGCTGGGATTACAGGTCTGTGCCACCACATGCAGCTATACTTTTTGTTTGTTTATTTATTTCGGTCTTGGGGTTTGGCCTTGTGCATGCTTAAGAACCTGCTGTATCACTGAGTTTTACCCGGCCCCGCATGGCAGTATCGTAGTTTATCATATCTATTTCTCTGTTGTCCTCCCTGGTGGCCCCTCTTTCTTCCTGTGACCTCCTTCCTTTTCTCTAATAAGACTAAAACATTTTAGTTTAAAAGTCTTTTTATGAAAATTACCCAGAAAGCAAATGACAATTTCTTCAGAAAACATGATTTACAACCAATCTGAGAAAGGGTTAGTAGTCCACATGCAAAGAGCTCTTACCAGTCAATAAGAAAAAAAGGCATCTTTTTTTCACAACAGGAAATGCTATGAAAATAACATCAGACAATTCATAACATGATAAATACTAATAGTCACCAGACTTAGGAAGAATCCTGGGATTTCCCAGGGATCCAATTGCAAGTTAAAGTGCTATGTCCTCCTCATCTGTCAAGCCCACAGGACTAAGCCATGTTTGTCCTCAACACTGAGCAGGCTGGGAGCCCGTCAGGAGGCCAGGGGCTGAGCCTGTGGCTTCGACTGAAACAGACTGTGCACCAGTACCTGCGTGCATCCAGAGATTCAAGAGACGGAGAAAAGTCCCTAGCCTTGAGCATCCCCTTTTCCTCTTTCCTGAAACAGGCATGGTAAGGTGCACTGGACGCGAGGTTTGCCATGGACATTAACTTAGACCTCCGTGGAAACATGTCCAGCGTTGAGCTGCGGGCCTGGGGCTGGCCACGCTGCCATCCCCGGGGCTCCCGCCCGCTGGGGCTGTGGTCAGCATTGCTCCACCTGTCAGCCTGCTGCTGACCACCAAGAGCCTCAGCAGGAATCCTCCCCATTGCCCTGTGGACTCCACAGCTGGAAATCTGTCCCAGTGAATGCTGTGTGTAAAGCAAAAGTCTGTGTATAAAGATGTCATTGTGTGTGTTTCTGTAATCATAAAAATACCAGAAAAAAAATCTGGATGTTGATAGTAAATAACAGCATCCCATTCCATTCCAACCATATCTTATTTAGGATATTATCATCATTAAAAGTTACTCTTTCAGGGTGCCATTTGGGAAAAATGTCCGTGAAATATTAGTAAGTGGAGAAATGGCACCAAGGTACTGTACCTCGGGCCTGATTTGTTTTTAAAGGATCAAGAGAGAATTGGGAGGAAACACATAAAGATGTAAATGCTGGTTTTCTTGGAGAGTTTGATGTTATTCTGCTTCATTCCTTTCACCTTCAGGATCTGCTGAGCATCATGATGTGCATGGTGTCACGTGTACATTAGGGATAAGGGAGCCGACGCCTGTACACATAACGCCACGCCCGTGTCACACGCGCTGGTCCAGGGGGCACACACAGCCTTGTGCCGGGTTGATGTTCATTTGCCTCTGAGCCTCAGGAGTGGCAGAGAGAGGGCCTCCACTGGGTCTGCGTGTGACTCCTTGCCCTTAGGATGCCTTCGAGACAGGCAGGGAGAGGGTTCAGAGTTCCCAGGGTGGTCCTCGGCCAGCAGCAGAGCCCCAGGGAGCTCCTTAGAAAGGCACATTCTTAGGTCCCATGGGTACCAGCTCCAGGCAGCACCAGCAGCCCTGTCCATTGCGCCCTGGGGAGATGACCTGCTGCAGCTGGAGCACAGGACACCCCCAAATGCAAAGGAAAGCCAGGTGCCCACCGCGTCTCCACCTGCAGGTAACAAGGCTGACCTCTTTCCAGGTGCCCGCCTCTGGAGAGGGGAGGTGGCTCTGTTTCCGTCCCTGAGCATGTCTACATGAGCAGCCAGCCAGACCTGGGGAACAACAGGACCTATCATGAGATGCCAGGAGGGAGCCCTGGCCCCAGGAGCACCGCCATGGAGTGGGTCTCGGCCCTCGACTGCAGCACGTGGTGAGGCAGAGACCTGCTGGCTTCTCCCCTGGAGATGCATTTGCACCAGCAGCAGCTCACCTGGCCCTCTGAGTCTGAGACTCAGAATTTTACAGGGTTTTCACACAGCCATTTAAAAATAAAAAAAACAAAAAACCTGCTTTATCTTCATTTGCCTAGGATAAGCTTGCATGGCATTAATTTCCCTAGTGTTGTTTAAATAAATTGCACATATTTGCTACTATTTTAAAGCTGTGAGACAAATGTAATAACAAAATCTGGTGAAAATCAATGCCAGACCTGCGCAGGCTTCTGCCTGGAAGATCCACCCACTTCTCTGGGAGAAAAATGTCAATGAGAGTTAGTGGTTCCCTGGTGCAGCAAGCACGCTCTTCTGCACACATGAGAATCCAGGGGCTTTCAGAATGGGGCACACAAACTCGGAGCCATAGTTACACCAAGTACAAACACTGCTTCATGTTACTCCCAGAAATGTTTCCCACAGAGGAACCTGCTGATTCTGAGTGTTGAGGATTTGAATTTGAACTCTACAGTTTCTAAACATAACAGCACATCTGCACACACACGTGTAAATGCACTCTGCATATATGTATGCACATCTGTGCACACAGAGAAGTACATGTAGAGGTGTGCTAGATGTAGGTATGAATACATGTAGGTATGTGTGTATAGGACAATCCATGCGTGTGAATGTGTATTTTCACATCATTTGCACGTACCTGTATATATGTGTATTTGTGTGTGTTCGTAGGTCTGTGTCTCTCTCTGCATGTGAAACACACAAGTTTTCTCAAAACCAGCAGCCCAGCAGCCTAGGCCAGCCAGAGCAGCCCAGGGCAGGTGCTGTGACCAGGCTCAGGGCCCGTGGTGGAGCTGCTCTCTGAATCTGGCAGATGTGGGGGAGAAGCATGGGGAGTCACCTGCTCCAGGCTTCATCCTCTTGCTGACAGCTGAGATGTGGCTAAGAGGGCAATTTTCAGAGCTATGTAATGTGCAGGACCCCTTCCCTTCATGAGACTGCTGCATGAGCCCCCCACCTCTGCATGTCTGTCTGGGCTCTGCTTGCACACCACCCCCGATTTGTGGTTTTGGGCTAAGGGACCAGCCCGACCATCCAGCTGAGGCTGGCCACTCCTGGGCTGGGCACTGCCCCTTACCCCACACGGTGGGTTCCTGACTCTCCCTTCCTTGGCCCTTGGACTCTTGCACTGGACACCTGCTGGGCTCCCTTCAACCCTGCGTGGCAGCTGGAGCAAGGCCCCCAAAGAGCCACTTCTGACCTCAGTTTGGCAGATGCTCAGCCAGGTGCAGAGGCCTATGACATTCTGGCCCAGGCAGCTCCCTCCTCCTGTGGGACACTCACCTCCACTAGCTGAACCCTGGGGGACCATGCCCAGGGCCCATGGGTGTTCCCCTAGCACAGATCTCAGGGACGGGCCATGCCGAGGAGGGCCAGGAGGGTGTCAGGGCAGTGGAGCAAGCTCAAGGGACAGACAAGCTGTCGAGTCTGTCACACATTTATGGGGTGCCAGCCTCGGGCCAGGAGATGGCAGAACAGTGAGCCTCACGCTGAAGCCCGGGTCCTGAGTTCCAGGTGAGCTGCATCATGTGCAGGCATGCTGTCATGCAGGCCTCAGGGTGTGGGGCGTGGGCTCAAGAGGTGAGGCCGAGGCAGGGATGGCGGGGCCTGTGGCCAGTGCTATCTGACCCAGGTCCCTCATCCTGATGGGTCAGCTTGGGGCCTCTGCCACAGCACCGACAGTCTGTCCAGAGCCTGAGTCAGGTGGACAGCTCAGACTGGCATGGAGCTGCTTGTGGCTCAGTCTGCTGGAAGGGGAGACAGATGCCCATGGGCATTACACCTGGCAGGGCACTGATGGATGAAGTTTTCCATGTGGGCTGGGGTAGGGCTGAGGCAAGACAGCATGGATGCCACAAAACTCCATGGACACCATCATTTAAACTAAAGGGACACCTGGAGCCCAGACAGGAAGTGGGGTGGGGAGAGTTGTAGGCTGGGGGGAAGGAGGGCTGGGGCTCACCTATACCGTGTGCTGCTGTCTGGGAGCTCAGCACATGTGCTTTGTGAGGCCTCGCCTTTCTTCCTCCCTGCTGGACCCCGGGCTGTGCTGTGGCTATGGCCACTTAGTCCTGGAGGATGCATGAGGGATGGGAGGAGGCCAGGCTCCAGACTCCAGAAACTGAGGATGCGCTGCTCCCCCTGGATGTCTCGTGTGTCACCCCACACCTCTCTTGTGGTAAGCCTGCATGGGGCTTGCTGTCCTGGGGACCCTGTGGTGCTCCGACCAGCAGAAGCGGGTGGCACCTTTCTGGTGGGCTCACCTTCCAGTGCCCAGGTCCTGGGGCCACAGCACCTGCCTACCAGGTGCATGCCTTTCCCCGTTGCACAATGGCCCAGCATTTTCTTCACAGAGGTAGTCAGCTAGGTGTGGGACCATGGCAACAGAACACGTGTCTCACAGGCACAAACAACTGAGAGGCCGGACTCTGCGAAGGTCTGGATCTGTCTGCTTCTTAATCAGCTTTCATTTAAAAGCGGTTCCCATTTCAGATCGCCTCTCCCCATGGAGTCTTAATCAGTTGTGCTTAACCTCATATGGATTCTGTAGCTCCTGCTGCAAGATGTGGTGTAGGCAGGAGGAGGAAGAGTGAGGCCGGGGACCTAGTGCTGGTTGTGTGGCTGGTGAGAGCTTCACTTCACATCGTGGAAGGCAGGTGGTGTTGCTATTGGGTGACATGCCCACACAGACATCAGCTTATAAAGATAAAAGGACATTTTGTGTCTGAGCGGCCTGCATCACCAGGGACCCCTTCACTCAGTCACACTGCATGGGGGGCTGAGGAGGCCAGCACGGGTGACCTTATGTTCGTTCCTTTCAGATCTGCTCGTCCCTGGTCCTGGTGGATTCTTCTTGGTGAGTTTTCTGGACACATCTCATACATAAGAGCCCTCTCTCCTTCCAGGGATAAAGTGACACATTTCTCAAGCTTAAGGACATATAAATTGCTATTTCAGGGGAACAGGTATGAGATGAATGAATTTGAGGGATGAAAGGAACACATGGAAACGACAGTCTTCCTTTTACATGGGAGGTCAAGCCTCCAAATCAAGGGCCAGCTGACTGTTGGATAAAAGGAATCAGCATTATCTCCCTAAACACCCGGCACATTCACACGAAGGGTGCACTCCAGCCCCTCATTTGGCCCCCATCCGGCCCCTCATGCTGTGGCCCCTGCCCGCTCTGGCCTGCAACTCTTGTAGGGAGCACGGCACGACACTGATGAGTGTAACTGACTGCCACTTCCAGGTAAGGTCCCCAGGGGCTGCTCAACATTGGCAAGAAGCTAGGTCATTCCCTTTCATCATCATTTGAAAGTGAGATGAATTATGCAAAAATGACCCAGGGCAGGTTTTAAATTATTACTTCTTTTTTTTGAAAAAGGAAAAAAAGAGAAAGAAAATGTCAAGGGAAGAATATAATCATATGTACCCCCAATCTTCATGTAAAAAGCTATAATTTATCATCTTTATCTATTACCCAGTCCACCCATCTGCTCGCAACCCAGACGTACACAGTGGAGCAGGAGCCTGGCTTTTGAGTCCATGGGCAGCTCACAGAATGCTCAGAGGAGGCCACAGAGGAGAGTGCAAACAACCAGGCCTGCTCTGGGACAGGAGCTGGGTGAACGCTTGTCACAGGTGAGTGGGGCCCTTCCCCTGCTGTCTTGGGTGAGGTGGGCATGATTCAGTTCACAGGTGGATATTGATCAATATTTTCCTGATCTCCTTGTGACAGAAATGCAAATGACGGGCCCCACTCCAGACCGGACCTAACGCACCAGGCTCCCGTTGGGTGGGGTGGAATGGTGGACACACCCCTGGGGTGCCACAGTGCTGCAGAGAGCCATGTAAATGCCACCCACAGGCACAGGGACATTGAGAAGAACTCTCAGGTAGACAATCCAAGGTGGGAACAGCCTGCTAACCCCACGGCGACAGAGCCAGGGCAGGGGACCGGGACTGGGTTACCTGGGTGTGGGTTACAGACGTGGGCACCCTGAGGCCTTTTCAAAATTCTATGAGAGAGAGCAAGCATCTCCCTGCTCCTGGCAAAAGTCACTACCATCCCCCAGAGGCATCGTGGAATGTGGAGATTGCTCAGAATTCCTCTCTGCCAGTTCCAGTGCATTTGCAAGGGAAGCCAGGTGGCCCTGACCTCGGAGATGGGGCTACAGACGACAACTCTGATGTTGGTGACCCTGCTGGATGCTTCCTTAGCATCTTAAATTTCCTCCTGATTTTCAGAAAGGTATGGATACAAGTCCATCTGATTCAGTAAAGGCAATTTATGGAATTTTCAAGTCACTTCCCTATGGGACAGGCCAAACAGGCACTGAGGCTGGTGGCACCAGACCCTTCTTGGTCAAGGCATCCTATGTTCCCGCCCTCATCTTGTGAGAGGCCGTCATCGGCTTTCATTACCCCAGACAGCGACTCTTCGGGAAGGTCCTCGCACAGTCTCATTCCTCTGACTGGCAGTGCAGCTCTGTGAACCCACAGTGCTAAGCAGAGCCTGCAGCTCTGATTCGCATAAGTGGATAATGAGGGCTCCTGCTCAACCTGGTGCAAAGGGATAGGGCACTGGGACAAAGAGGCAATTGTGTTCTTTCCCATTCCTGGTTTTCCCCTCTCCTGTGCACTGACAGCAATTCCATTAAGGAAGAGAAGAAACAAGTAACTGTGACAGCCCCAAACTGAGGATGCAGTCTTTCCCCCAAACACACCCTCCCAAGCCCTGCACAAGACCAAGACAGGGCCTTCCTTTCCTATGAAGATGAATACAGAGGTGCTGAATGCTGCCAGAGGCTGAAACACAGTGAGCAGGGTCTTTCCCATGGCTTTCAGTGTGATGAGGGCCGCTGACTGCCATGGGAGAACCAGGATGGGAGAGACTTTCTTCAGTGCGGAGACACAGAGGATTCGGGGCCACATCAAGAGGAAGAGCTTCTGACTGCAGATTCTGTTTTCCTTCCACAGCTGCAGAGTGAAGGACCTGCCATGGCTCTGGGGATGCTGAAGGAGCTCACGAAGTCCTCATGTGATGCTGGGGGGGCTGTCATCTACACAATGGATGAGCAAGGAGGGTGGCAGAGCAGGCGGACCTCTGCCAACAGGAGGAATGCCTCTGCAGACCCGCCCAGACTTCTGGGCCATCCCCGTGGGCTGCAGCAGGAACTCGTGGCTGTGCCCATGGCCTCCGAACAGAGCCCTTCAGCGTAGGACAGTGCTGGGCCGAGTGATGGGACATCACGGGCACCTGATGTTATGCATCCGAGCTTCGTGTGGGAGGAGCACCCTCTCCATGCAGCAGAATGGCGCGCCTAGGGTGGAAGCCTCTGGGGCACTGAAGCCCCAGTAAGTCCTGCAACTCTGATGAGGCTGCAGTGTCTTCCGTTTATCCACAGGCACGACCACCCTTGTGTCTCGCTGCAGTTGCCAGCCCCACCATTACCATCTCACTCCCCCTGCCTGTGGCTCCTGGTCTGCCTGGGGACTGTCCAGAAACAGAGTGGCTGCAGAGCCACTGACACATTCTCACAGTCCTGTCCAGCTCCTGCTGGCTGGGATGGCTCTAATGTTTGGGTCCACATGTGATCAGTCCCAGCCATACAAGTACACCATGTCGTAGGCTCTAGCCTTCTAAGATTATTGACTAACAGGGATCCATAGTGGGATGAAACATTTACAAAATGACACAGTGTTTCTGCACTATGAACGAACAATACAACTTATGCTGGAACAGGGGAAGATGAGATTTATTCCCCAAGTATCAATGCTATTTACAACTCCCTTCTATTTCTCTGCCTCGCTGGCTTCCAGTTTTCCTTTCCTTTCTAGGTTATACATGCTTCAATAAAGGAAATAATGTGGGCCCTGCTCTCCCAGTGTCAAACCTAGTACTATTTTCAACTAAGAATAATTCAATTTTTTTAAAAAAGAGGGGCACTGAGATCTACATAGATAATTCATTCCTTTACATCCTACTTTTCTATATAGCTTGGAAAAAGAATACATTTTGCTTGCCTACACACATGTATATTTAAAATATTTAGCTAGGGCACTGTCTGCAGCCTTCTAGCTGGTTTCCATGGTAGCTAAGGATGGACAGAATAAAATGGCATTTAACAAACAAAATAAAACAACAGAAAGATATCTGCTTTCTTAAACAAATAGTACACAGGAGACATTTAAATAAAGGCCTGCATGAGTCTGGTTTTCAGGTGCCGGGTGGGCCTCTCCACACACCCCACGCCTCGGGGAGCTAAGTGCCTTCTCTGCCTTCCAGGCCTGGAGCTCATTTTACTTTTTTTTTGGCACCGGGGATCGAACTCGGGTCCTTGCGCTTGCGAGGCAGGCCGTGGCACCACTGAGCTAAATCCCCACCCCTCATTTTACTTTTGATCTTTTATGAGAGGGGGATTCTGAAATTCCCATCGGGACAGTACAAAGAAAGGTTTTCTGCACAACGGGGTGATTATTTCTTTCTTCATTGTGTCTGGAAGGAACAGTCCAGTGACAGCCTACTGTGCAGCGGGTGGTGGAGGAGCCATGCGCACCTCACCTGCGCTGACGGGCACGCAGCACGGTATGAGCTGGTGAGTTCTCATCCACATCCGGAAGGCCGAGGTGCCGAGATGTCTGAGGACTCTCAGTGTCAGGCGGCTGGGACTGGTGGGCGGGGCTGAGCCCCCGAGCTGGGGTTCTGGGGCCTTGTGCTCGGCCCCGTGCTCTGGTACAGTGACCACAGTCGGCACAGGTGTGGGCAGTCACTGCTCTCCAACCTCCCAGCACTTCCTTGGCGCCTGTGTGCAAGCACCAGGACTGGTGTGGAGTCCAACATTGCCGCAGTCCACGGGGCAGTCCCACGGACGGGGTTCTTCAGGCCACTTCCAGTAATCACTACCAGGTGGGGGACCCCGCCCTGTGCTCCCAGGGCCCCAGCCTGCAGGTGGGCCCACCTCTGGCTTTTCCACCTGGGACTACTGAGGCTGCTGCACTGGGCACTGTAGGGTGCTGTGCAGTAACCCTGGCTCCTCCTACTTGATGCCAGCAGTGCCGTACCAGGAACTCCCAAAATTCATTGCCAAACATCCTGCTTGAGAGCAACTTGCTGCAGAGGGTTAAGAAAATTATATGTAGACACAAATCACAAACAGTTTACAGAAAAAAAACCATATTCACTGTAAAAAAAAAAAAATCAAAGAAGCAAGTCCAGGAGAAATGTATCCCCTCTGCTGGAGTTGCTAGTGGTGGAGCTAAATGGGTGGCTCATGCTGGTGTCAATCAGTGAGCAAATGCACATCGGGTTCACACTTCTGGGCTGCAGCCAGCAGAGTGGTGCTGGCAGCCTCAGTGTGCGGACACTCAGCTGAACCTCTGCTGGGCTGTGCCGGAAGCTGGGCCTCAGAAATCCATGTTGTTGCTGTGGCATGGTCTGGCTGCTTCATACACCAATCTGCAAGTTTCAGGGTCTCAGAAGCCCTGTCCTTTTCGGGAATCCCCTTATCAGCTGAAGAGAAATGTGTCCATAACCGCTTCACCACTGTCTTCACAGAATCCTCCAGAACACGCAGGGTCTGATGTTAAACCAAATCTCAGGTGGAGCCGTGGACAGAAACATGTTGGCCTGAGAAATCCTGGCTTGATTTTTTACTCTAAACACCCACAGTGCAGCTGGGAGCCCCTCATCATTCTTCTGGGGATCTTCATGGGCCCCCCAAAGTCACACACATGTGCACACACACACACTGTCACATGCATATACTCATGCACCCTTTCTCTCTCATTTTGCAGATGACCTGAAACCTCGTCGACTGGACTTGGGGTGGGGCAGACTTAATGCAGGGCTGACGTTCAGCACCGCTGCCCCTCAGCCTTAACGCCTAATCACCTGACATGACTGATGACTGGCAGAATCCTAGGGGCCTGCAGCTGTGGTCACCCCTGCAGCACTGAGCCTGGGCAAGTTGCAGGTACCTCCACTGTCTGTCTCTCTACAAAGTAAAGAGCCAACCAGACACTGTGCAACACCATTTGCAGGTTGAACTTCTCAGCCCTGTGACCCACACCTTCCCTGGTGCATTGAACAGCCCTGCTGGAAAGACACAACAGCCCTGGGGCTGAGGGCTGTTTGCAGAAACTGTTGACTGCTGGATGCTCAAGTCCATCCCAACTGGAGCATTGCTGATGCACTTCAGTTAAAGCAGCAGTTCATTTGGGGAGCTCTGGGAATCTCAGAGATGACACTGACAGCCTGGGGCCTGGAGAGCATCATGCCTGCCACATGGGGTCTCCAGGTGCTGCTGGGGCTGTGGCTCCACCTTGGCCCTGGGTCTGGAAAAAGAAAAGCTTTTTCTCATGAGGCTGCCTGCAATGTGTGCCAATGTTTGATGTGGAGAAATATCTGTGAAAATCTGTCACCACACATGCAGCCCATTCCTGGGGCAGTCAGGCTGTGGCCTGCAGCAGCTTCCTTTCTGAGCTCACAGGAGTATGGAGTTCTTACACCCACTAAAGCAGCCACTGGTCTTCCAAAGGTGACCAAGGCAGTGGACAGGTTGCCCACAAACTCACCATGGCCATGCTGCAATTTATTTTTCTAGAATTGCCATTTCCCACCTTTTGGCGAAGGATGAAAGCAACCTCACTATTCTGAGACCCAAGCTGCATGGCATGGGCTCTCCTATCAGCCTTCTAGCTGGTCTGTGTCTGAGGCCCACTGCAGCTCAAATTCCCACACCTTAGGTGTCCAGGCTCAGGCACTGGGACGCCAGTCTGCTGGAGCTCACAGAGCGCAGAGGCTGCCTGGGACCCAGGTCCTTCTCACCCACAAAGGCCAGCTTTACCTACAAGCCCCATCCCCGTACGTGTCAGGAGCCGACCCCCCCCCCCCCGTCCTGCCCCATGGGGGATCAAACTCAAGATCTTGTGCTTTCGAAGCAGGCACGTTACCACTGAGCTAAATACCCAGCCCAGAAGCTAATTCTTGACAACACCTCTCATTTTCACTCTCTTTACTACCTGAGTGTCTCAGTGGTGGCACCAAAAATGAGCCCCCTGACTTGCAGGATGGGTCTGATGGGTCACAGAAATGGGAGGGTGAGGGGCCACAGGGATGGGGTGATGATCAATGGACCAATGGGTGTGAGGCCAATGGACCACCCTATGGAATAATGTTCTGGGCTGACCAAAAAATGATCACACAGTTGAGTATATGAGGGCTGGTTCTGGAGGCTCGAGTCCAAGATCAAGGTCCTGGCAGACCTGGCTCTTTGTGAGGCTGAGGGAGAACCTGCTCTGACCTCTCAGTTCCTGGCATCTCCGGCATGGAGAAGCATCACTTCAGTGCCTGCCTCTACTTCATGTGCACTCTCACCGGGCGTGTCTGTGTCCAGTTTCCCTTTTCTGAAGGACACTGGTCATATTGGACCCCAGTGACCTTCTTACTCACTACATCTGCATTCCAGGTCTGCTCATCTTCCAAGGTCCTACAGGGCAGGACTTTGGCATCTGTATTTTGGGGAGCACAGTTCAGCCCAGCTAACTAGGGAGATGTGAAACCTGGAGAAAGAACCTAGGCCAGGGTCCAGGTCCACCTGTCTGTGGGATATTACCAGGCTGGGTTTATTCTCCATAAATGCTGATGCACTGTAAGACCCAATATTAGTTTCATAAACAACAGTGTCTTTTTTGCAAACTACACCCACAGGTCCCATTGCCATGTTCCAGTGCTACCCCAGCCGGGTGGATGACAACTGCAAGGGAAACTTTGTCTTCGGTATTTACTGTGAGGCTGAATGTTGCTCGGATTCCTCAGGGGCGACTCAGTGCTCCGGTGGGAAATATGTGACCTCATTTGCATTTTCTAATTGAATTGCTATCAGCTTTCCTGCAAGACTGCACAAAAAAACTTCTTCCAGATTCTAGTTCTGCTTGTATCACCCAAGGAAAGTCAGCCTTTAATAGCTGCTAGGAGAGGACAGGGAAAGAGGGAGAAAAGTTGCCAAATTTTTATGGTTCACCTAACTGTAAAGCTGTCAGTTTCCCCAGCTCCACAGAGAGTCGCTTAAATAATGGATGGGGGGCTGCACGTGCAGAGCGTTGACCTCAGAGGAACAGAATGTACAGAACTGGGAAATCAGGGGGCCCTGGGCACCGGTCCTCAGGGAAATCTGCCTCAGGGCTCCTTGCGATAAGAGCTTCCCTAGGACTTTAATGGTCTGCAGGCTCCATTCTGCAGGAGGCCGTTCACTTTTCTAGAACCTTCTGTGACAGAGCTCCTGTTCCCTGTGTGCCCATCTCAACTCCCCGCCTTCTTCAAGCCTGGTCAGGAAGCCCTTGGCATGTATTTTTTAAAAAAAATTAATTGTGAACCATAAGCTATATGCATAGAAGTGCACAAAAACGTAAGTGAACAACTAAGTAAATTACTGTTGAATATAACACCTGCCCATTAGCTCCCTCAAATCCTCGCATGCCCCAGCACAGCCACCCGCTACCCCCAGACTCGGTGCTGTACTTCAGGGTTGCCCGTACATTTGGGCTTCCTGGAGATGCGACTGGTGGGGCTCCTGTTTCCGCCTCAGTGCCCTCCTGCTTCCTTTCCTCAGCCACAGGCATGTGAGAGTTCCTCATCCTCTGCCTTCTGGCTGGACCTGGCTCACTTTCACAGCTATATTCTACTCCACTTTACGGATCCACCACAATTTGCCCAACCATTCTAATGGCCATGGGTGTCCGGGGTGTGTCTAGGTGCAGACTATTATGCTTGAGGCGCATGGGACAGAGCCCTGGTGTCAGTGGGCACACTTCCACAGGGCACGTGTGAACACCAGGTGTATCCATGCTCAGCTTAAATGAGAACCCCATGCTGTCAGCCGGGCGGGTCCCACTGTGCACCCCGCAGGGCTCTGTCACGACTAATGGTGCCACAGTCTCACCAATACCCTGGTACAATGTGTTTCCAGCTTCTGCCACCCTGGTGGATTCTGACAGGGTGGCAGGTGGCCGTACGTGCCCTTCTCCCTCGAGATTCCCGCCTGTGCTCCTCTGAGTGGGAGGCTCCGTATATCCCAGACCTGAGTCCTTGGTCCTGACGCAGTGTGCCTCTGACCTCACCCCCAAGCTCTTATCTCCAAAACTTTCCTAGATCAGTGTTTGGATGAGCAGAAGTCCTTTTAAGTAAAGCCCAATTATCAATCTCCATCATCTACTTCAGGCTTCAATGTGTTGTGTACTTGACCACTTTCCTACCCCAAGGCCACAGGCACTCCCTATTTCTCTTCTCAATGTATTGTTTTGTCTTCTGCATGGAGACTTCAGTCCACTTGGAACTGGCTTTGGGCCACAGAGTGCAGCTGGGGCTCTTTTCTCTATTTTCTTAAGAGCACCCATTTGACCAGCATCACCGTGAAAACAGTCCTCCTCCACTGTCGAGTAGGGATGGTATATTTTTTCTTTAGTGCCAGATAGTAAATATTTCAGGCCGAATGGAGGCTATTGTACAGGTGCTCATATAACCATTGTAAATGTAGCCATTTAAAGACACAAAAGCCATTCTTAACTTGCAGGCAACAGGAAAGCAGCTGGCTCTGGCTGAGCCCCACCTAGAGTGCCTTTCCAGGGTCTGTACCAAGTGCGCTTGGCTGGACTTGTCTGCTCAGGTATGTGAAGTGTGGTCAAAAGCTGTGTGTCCGCAAGCTGGGCCCTAAAGCGGGGCCCTCTGTTCTGTCCCCTTTGTCGCTCTGACCATCTGTGCGTCAAAACAACACCACTTTATCGCTGGTTCTCAGAAGGGGGGTGCCCCTGAGGAGTCCTGGCTGGCCATGACCGGGGAGAGTCGGGGATGCAATTTCCACTTAGAGGAGGCCAGGGATGCTGCCTAACACCCCCATGCATGGGAAACCCCAAGGGAGGCACCGCGCCCCCAGGCTGAGAGTGCCGAGGCTGGAGCCCTGTGCAGTCACTGCTGTGTCCATCGCAGAAGAGCACAGCCTCCCATCTTTGTTGTTCTAGGCCAGTGATGGTGAACCTCTTAGAGCTTTCAATGGTAACAAACAGCCAGCTGTGGCACACGTGCCAAAGGTTCGCCACTACTGTTCTTGGCTATTCTTGGCCCTTTGAACTTCCATTTTGGATTTAAAATTCAGATCTTTACCCTTCTATAGACAAGCAAATAAAAATCTGGTGGGATTTTTATTGGGAATGTGCTTACTCAGTAGAAATCTCTGGGTAGAATTAATATCACGGCGACCTCAGGCCTTCTAAGCAGGAGACTGGCACGCCCCTCCACTTCAGTCTTTGAAGTAGTCTCTGAAAGACTTGCAAGAGTCTCGCACGTGTTTTGTTCAGTCTTCCCCAGTGACATGATCATTCCTAATGCTGCTGGAATTAGCGTAAGGGCTGGATTTCATTTTCTAATGTTCACAGCCGGTACACAGAAGTACACTTGTTTCATACCCAGCACCCTGGTAACTTCCCTCATCAATGTCAGTAAATCATCTACAAGTTCTTCAGACTTTCTGTATTCAGCCATGTTAGTTTCATTTACTCTGATGTCTTTTTCTGGCCCTGCTCCATTGGCTTAGACCTCCACAGTGTGATATAATAGCCTTCTTGTCATGTCTCTGGTCTTAAGGGAAGGTTTTGACTATTTCAACAACAAACTGCCTGCTTGAGGTGGGTCTTTTGTAGATACCAGGATGAAATAATGTAAGGTCACTTCTTGTCCTAATATGCTGAATTTTGTCTCCTGGAATGCAGGTTAAATTCTAAGAATTGATATTGATATGATCATAGAAGCTTTATACCTTGTTCTGCGTGGAATCATATTGATTAAACCATTCTTAAAGTCTTAGGACAAATCCAGTTTGGCCATGACTTATCTTATGTGAACATAACTAAATTCAAGTTTGTTGAAATTTTGCATTGGGCTTCGCATCACTGTGGGCAAGACTCTTATGGGCCCCCAGTATCCTTTCTGTTACTGTTTTTTGGATGCTTTTGGGTACAGCTTTCGTTAGTTCTGGGCATGGCCTTGGCCAGCATGGATGAGTCTGTGAATGCATTTGGACACAGCTTGTGTTGGCTTTGGACAAGGTTCTTGCTCACTTTGGGCAAACTTCTTACTGGCTTGGGACACGGTCCCTATCAAGTTTTGGACAGCAAAACTTTGGGAGAGTGATCCTTCTGGTATTGAACAAGGAAATGATTTCTGACCAGAAGAAGCCTGTGTTGCAGCTAACTGGGTAGCAAGCAAAAGGCTCCTCCTAGCTCCGACTCCTCCCGCACCTAAAACACCTTCGAGTCTCAGTCAAACTTGCCCGGACATGTTTCCTCCATTGTCCTTTGTTCTCAGTGGAGTTTCTGTGACCCCTGCTTCCTGCCATATGTAAATAAGGTGAATCCTAGTTACCTTTCTATCCAATCGTATAAGCTGACTATATCTACCTCAACCAATGAACTGATGCTGCGTGTTCAGCCACTGTAGCCTCACCCATCTTTTCCCAAATCTTTATAAACCCTGTTCACCCCCCAAGACAGGACTGATTGCTTTGTGGAGAAGTCCCGGGTGGTCTGCTAGGGAAATACATCTGCCTCCAACTTCCAGGGTGCTTGCTCCATTCTTTTCTGACTGACTCTGTTATACTACCTAGATCTGCAGCACTGTGGGTTGTATTTGCTACAATAGTGTAACTCAGCACAAGTTTGTATAGGATTAATTTAAATTTCTTCTGATAGCCTGGGTGGAACTCACCAGTGGAACCAATGAACTGTATTTCTCTGTGTTATGAATTTTAATTTGTTTATAGTAATGAAACGGTTCAGATTTTCTTCGCATGTTAGTTTTGGTAAATTGTATAGTTGTAGACTGCTATGCATTCATGTATATTTTTAAATATATTGGTATAATTAAACATTCAGTAATAACCTCAAATTATGTTTCTAATGTCTACAAAATTGGACATGATGTCCTCTTTCTATTCCTGAAATGGATTATTTGTAGTTTTTATCCTTTTTGTTACTCAGTCTGATGAGATTAGTTGTCCAAAAAGATGAACTTTTGTTGTTGATTCTATTACTTCCTATTTCCCTGCATTCTCATTTCCACTTTCCCCCCAATTTTATTTGGGCTTCATTTCCAGTTCCTTTCGTGTTTTCTTGAGATGATTGCTCAGATCTCTGCCTTTCTCCTTTCTTTATCTTATCATACATTATTTT
The DNA here is from genome assembly GCF_053883595.1 of Heterocephalus glaber. Lineage (NCBI taxonomy): Eukaryota > Metazoa > Chordata > Mammalia > Rodentia > Bathyergidae > Heterocephalus > Heterocephalus glaber. Next base: position 9,138,575 of record NW_028258410.1, read on the forward strand.
AAGGAAAATTATTTCCACCTGGGCATGGCTTTAGCTATACCCCACTAGTTTTATTATTCAGTTCAAAGTATTTTTTCCACATGATTTCTACCCAAGGATTAATGAAGGCTTTTATTTAACTTCTAAGACTACAGGTAATTTCTAGTTATCTTTTTTGTTACTTATTCTGAGCCTAATCACTCTGAGGTAAGAAAACAGATTACATTTTGATTTTAAATCTGTGAGGTATGTTGAGACTTTGCTTGGTTAATATTTGAAGACAGTGGGCCCGGAATTTAGCTCAGTGGTTCTGCCGCTTGCCCTGCAAGCACAAGGACCTGAGTTTGATCCTTGGTACCAAAAAACCCCCAAAATATTTGAAAATGGTACTTAAAAATGCTGTGTATCTGGCAGCAGTTAGCTTCTGTGTTTTATATATGTCAGATGCGCCATGGCATGGTTCTCACATTCTATTTCCTTGCGATACTTTGTCTGCTTGTTCTATTGCTTACTGACAGATGCTGGTTAAAATTCACCATTGATTACAGACTTGTTTGTGGCTTACATCATTTCTCCTTTCACTTCTATCAACTTCGGCGTGAATAATTTGAAGTCATGAATAAACTGAATATAGTTGGATTATTTATTTATTTATTTATTTTGGTAACGGGGATCGAACTCAGGTCCTTATAGTTGGATTTTTTAATGTAATGTAGTATGTTTTTTCTTAATTGCATGTTATTATTTTTTCTTTTTTATAATTACTGATATATTTGCAAATCTGTCACCCTACTCAAAGACTTAATTTGTTATGCTTTCCTTTTATCTTTTCTTGCTTTTAGATTAATAACTTTCATTGTTCTATGTTTTCCATTTATTATTTTAGAACCCATACAATCTTATGAGTCTTTTAGTGACTCTCCAAAGGACTTGTAACAAATATCTTTGTCTTTCCAATGTTTTTTCATCCAAAAATCCAAAATCTGAAACTCTAAAGTCCACCATGGTGCCACCGGCGGGAAGCACCGTGCCTGGCCTATGTGGAGGTCTCAGTGAAAACAGTGCACAATGCTACCTTCCACCAATGTGGGCAAGGTGGACACAACCATGAATGAATTGTGTGTCTGGCCTTGGGTCCCATTCTCAAGATCTCTCACTGTATATCTGCAAATCTTCCAAAATCTGAAAAATCTGCGACGGGAGGCGTGGCTGGTTCCATGCATTTTGGATTAGGGATTCTCAGCCTAGAGAATTAGGGACAGTGTGGTGTCCAATCATCTTCCTGAACTATACACCTCAGAGTTCATGCAGCTCTTGTGCACTTGAATCTTCCAGCTCACACTCCAGGAAGCACCATGCTGCTGGGATTCCTTCGTACTTTTCTGTCTCCCCGGACTTTCAGTTCTTCCTCCATTTCGGATATTTCACCTCAACTTGTCTTTTGACTAAAGAACACAACGTGTGACAGATTCTTGTAGCTTTTGTATTTTTGAAAAATTTAACTCTACTTCTTGGAGGGTTCCTAAAAAAATTGAACACTAGAATTCCATTTTCTTTTAGCACTTCATTGGCCCCAGAGGGAGGAGTCAGGCCTCAGTTGCTGCCCCTTCCTGTATCAGGATTTTCTCTCTGACTTCTGATTTTAGGTCTCTTACTGTAAAGTGCTCTAGTGCAACTTTCTTTATATTTATCCAGGTCCAAGTCTTCTTGAATCTGTGTCTGGATATCTGCTGTAACTTTTGGAAGATTTTCTGCCATTATCCTTTCAAACATTACTACCGCTGCATTTAGCCCCCTCATGTTCCAAACACACATGTTAGACCCTTTTACTTCTCTAATGACTCTTGCCCTATCTTCTGTATTTTCCTTCTGCACACCTTCGGTCCTTTTGCTTCCATAATTCCTTCTTCAATTTTTTTCTTATCTGCAGATATATTCACCCATTGAGCTCTTACTTTAGTTTGTCATGTTTTTCAGCTCCAAACTGCCCAATTCATTCTTGTACAAATTATGTCAGAAGCCTATATCTAACTCGCTTAAACATAGTAAGCATAGTGATTGCAACATCTATGTCCAAGGACTCCATTACCTGCAGCCCCCAGAGGAGGTGTTTTTTTTTTTAATCATCTGCTGCTTCTCCTGGTTTTCACTTATGTTGTCCTCTTCCACCTCCTGTGCCCAGTCATTTTCAGTTGTGTGCTAGACATTATATATGAAGGAAGATGGAAACCTGGCAAGGTGGCACACACTTATAATCCCAGCGCTCTGGGAGGCTGAGTCAGGAGGACCGAAAGTTCAAGCACTGCCTGGCAGATTTAGTGACTCAGAGAGATCCTGTCTCAAAATAGGAAATAAAAAGGGGCTGGGGAATATAGCTCAGTGTGAAGGTCTTTGGTTCAATCCCCAGTACAGAAAGAAAGAAGGAAGAAAGTCGGGGCGGGGTAACATCAACAAGAGACATGAATTCAGGGGAGGAGGCCTGAGTCTGATGGGCTGGCGGACTGCCCATCCCCAGTATGGTCATATCTCGTGCTCTGAGCCCGGGACATGAGTTCTGTCTCCTGCCCCACCGCTGGGTGCATCCCAGGCCCAACCTGGGGTTTCGGGTACTCGACCTAGAAACTGCCTAATTGCAATCAGCACCACCGTCTGCACCTTCCAGGAGGACCGGGATTAATTGCATTAGAAATTGCTTCATTAACATGCCAAACAAAAGGTGTCATTACATTTTCAATTAGTGCCTTTATCTGAGGCCTCCAGGACTGGAAGGGGCTCTGCCCTCTGCTCACAAGGCAAAGTTTCTGCATCACAATCAGGGATAAGGGGCAGCATGGCCCCAAGCACGGGGTGAGCAGCTTCACAGGGGTGCTGTGAAGCACCCTGCCACAGCACCCAGCCCAGTTGGGGGGTCTTCAGCATCCTGGGGGCCTCCGTGGCTGGAGACGTGCTGTGTCCGGCTTCACACACCCAGAAAGACACACCGGACCTCCTTTCCCGGTGGCATCCACTTGTCACTGGCGTCCTCCCGGTCCTGCTCTTCCTTCTCTCATTGAAACCATCTCTACTTGGAGTCAATAAGGAAGATGGCACAAGTCCCTGCTTTCCCAGAGTGAGTTCCACGGCACATTTGTCTTCCACACTGTACCATGAAGAAGGCTTCCTTGGTCAGATGGGTTTGGGGAAGCTGGCAGACTGTCTCCTCGTTGGCGGCTCACAAGGTGCCTTCAGCCATGGCAGGTTCTGGGCAGCTGTGCTGAGGGATCTGTCAGCTTCGTTTAACCCTCCTCTCCCACGGGCCCTTCCTGGGAGCACCCAGGCCTGCTGCTCGATGCTGCCCAGCACAGTGCTCGCGGACCTTAATCACCCCACACTGGCTGCAGAGAAGCCTCGGGAGTGGAAGGACTCAGTGTGTTCAGTGTCCCCTGCCCATGCTCAAAGCTCCGCTCCTCCCCGTCAGCCCGAAGCCCCCACGCCTCAGGCGACTCAGCTGCTGAAGCTTGAGGTCCAGCAGAGTGTGGACAGGACGGGGCCAGTTGACCGCCTATCGCACACAGAGATGGAGCAGTTAGGGTCTGGGGATGAACGGAGAAGCTGAGGCGGCTGGTCCTGGACGGAAGGAGTGTGCTGGACAGAGCTCTCAGGACCGGGGAGGCAGAGTCACCTGGGTCTCTCCAGTCCAGTCCACCTGCACAGGAGGCCATGCGGATGGCTGGAGGGAAGGGAGGTGGGGCGAGCATGTGTGACAGTGTGTGTGCGCGCGCGAACACATGCGCCTGCGAGGATCAGTAGCACCAACTGCCGACGTCGGGGTGAAGCCCTCCCCTCTCTCCTCCCCCTGCCCCTTTCCGTTTGTCTCTGTCTCTCTCTTCCTCCATTGCTCTGTGTTGCTCTCACCAGCTCCTCTAGCGACTCTGCTGCTCTTTGGTTTCCGGCTCGCCTGTCCTTTCCTCAGGACTCAGCCTGGCTGGCGAGTGAGACCCTCAGGCCGCCAGCTGCACGGCCTGTGGTGTCTGATTTGAGGAGGAAACGGGGCAGCTTTGTTAGAAAACTACACAGAGCCCCATGTGCCATCCAGGCGGCCTGCCCGAGAGGCCGCCCAGCACAGGACAGGGCAGAGGCCTCGGCAGCGTGGCCCTCGGTGCTGGCTCGGCCAGAGCCGCTGACCCTCCTCCTCAGGGAGCCTGGTGGAGTGGGGCATCTTGGTCCCGGCAGACTTCCCACCTGCACCGTCGTCACCCTTACCTTGCGTCCTGAGTTCGAGGTCCAGGTCTGGGCCACCAGCAGCCGCACCATGGCGTCCCATTGCTTGGCCGTCTGGTGGTCCCTGGCTGTCACCGTGAAGGCCACCTGCTCAGAGGGGATCTGCAGCTCCCGAGTGGCGAAGACGGTCCCGTCTGCCCCGACTTTGAAGTCCACACTGTTGGTCTCATACTGCGTCCCCTTGTTCCCCAAGCAGCTGCTGAACTTCACTGTAAGACGAGAGGAGGACACCATCAGGAGGGCAGTAACGAGACAGCATCCGGGTTTCCCTGGAGCCTGGGACCAGTAAGGATCTCACGAGTTCTCTGCCTCCTGGGAAGGTAGTGAGGATTAGCTAGAGGCGTGAAAAGTGGAAGGGAAAAAGGCAAAGAAACCTCGATTGTGTTCATTCTTTAAGCGCAGCCACTCTCTGCAGATGTATGGTTCCCTCCTGCCACCTCTCTGCACTCAGCTGGTCCATTCTCTGCCTAGAAAATGCACCCTGTCTCCTGCTGCTGCCCATGCAAACCCCCTGCCTGCCTGTGAATCCCTAATGGGTAGATTTTTCCACCCAAGAAGTCTAAGTGCAGCCAAGGAATCAAAAGAAGCTGGTATTTAAAGACTGTTCTCCTGTGGCAAGTACATTCTGGGAGTGGAACTCGGGGCAGCAGTGTCTAGTCTTTTTTTTCAGTACCAGGATCGAACCCAAGGTGTCTGCACTACGCTACATCCTCAGCTCTTTTGTATTTTTTTATTTTGAGGTTGGGTCTTGTTAAGGTGCCCAGGCTGGGCTTGGACTTGTGATCCTCCTGTCTCAGCCTCCTAGCGTGTGGGGATGACAGGCCTGCCCCACCTTGCCCAGCTGGTCCTGTTACCGAGGAAGGACCTGGCACCTGCCCCGGCCTGGGCTTTCTTGGTGAGTAGCAAACAGAGCTGGGGCAGGCAGTGTGTTGACACTGCTGGGGGTCACACACTGCTCTGCTTCCAAAACATGAATTAGGCAACCAAATTGCTGCCTCCCGCCCCACCACGGCTGCTCTTAACTCCGCTGCAGAAACAGAATCTGCGGAGCCGCGTACTCATGGGGAGCTCATTACTACACCTCTTCCACACGTGCTGTTGCAACTGTCGCCCGATGCAGTGGTAAATTATGAAGCACCAACAGCCAGCGTCACAGTCTGCTGACAGAAACGATGGATAGTTACCTAGTATTTATAAAAATGTGGGTATCTAAGCAATTATGGTGGGAGGATTGGTTTTTTAAAGCAATTCCTGTAACAGCTTACATGATTTAATTATTATTTATTCTAAAAAACTAAAAAAAGCTACTCACTATTATGTTTGATAAAGCATTTTTCCCTTGTGTTCACCTTTTATTGCTGCCTGCCTTGAAATAATAAATAACACCCATGTTTCCTTGTCTCGAATACTTAGCTTTAGATGTTTCCCCAGTTACTGGCACCTCCCACTTGTGGGCTTAGTATAAAAAGGTTTGAAATGTGACAAACCCAGGCTTTTCTCCCGTCTGGCCACCAGGGAGGTGGCTTGGGCCCAGAGCTGTCTGGATGGAGGCTTCTCTGATGGACAAGGCCAACCCCAAGGAGGGCGGCCTGCAGCCCCTGCAGCTACCCCTCCCAACGATGGGACAAATACTTTGTTTTTAAGAGAAAGGAAAATTCCAGACTGCTTTTACAGTACTGTTTGTCCCAGTGGTAAACAAATTAAAATCAGCAACAAACTGAGATGATCAATCACTTCTGACACCCAATTGTCACTGACAAAGATAAAAATGACAGTCCCATAATTGCCAAGAGATTAGCACAAAATACATACATAAGCCTCTTTGTTCTCTAACAGCAAATTTCTAATAAAACTAATGGAACTGACAGCAGCGGGAGAGTTTGTAGTGGGGCCGTTGTGTTTTGTGGAATGGGCACAGGGCTCTGGCGACGTCTTCCCAAGCTTCTCCCTGAGAAGAATTCAGTGTCTGAGCTGCTCATGGAGGAGCAGGTGCCCCTGTCCACAGGGCCCAGGCCTGGCGGGGACAAAGGTGCTCCACGGCAGGGACCTCACAGAGACTCAAGAGAAGCTGCTCTGCCATGCACGCAGCCTTGCCAGACAGTGCCTTGGGCGCGAGGAGGGCTTCTCCCAACTCTTGCGGTGGTTTGGAAGTTCACATCTGCCAGTCTGGGTCAGACACAGGCCTGTCCAGTCACGAGAACACCTGGGCTTTGCGACAAGATGCCTCCCACATCCTGGTTTTCCATGACCGAGGGCCATGCTCCCGGCCCCGGCAGCTCTGCCTGGGGACGGTGCACACTTGTGTTCAGTCTGTGCCCTCTCAGCAGCGAGAGCCTGGGAGTTGTGGGGCCTCGGGGCAGTGGGCCAGCCAGGGCCCTGCTTGCCAGAGAGCAGACCTGGAGGTGGGGCCACCTGGGGCCAGTGTCAGCGCCAGCACCAGGAGGAAGGAGGGGCGTGAGGACAGTCTTCGTTCCTGAACCCCTTCAAGTGGGGATCAATCAGGGTGCCACTCGGGGAGCGCAGGCGCGAGGAGCAGTGGTGCTGGAGATGTGAACGCACCCTGTGTAACTGCGCAAGGGGGTTTAAGCTGCGCCGCAGTTCACTAACACTTGCCTTGCTATAACAAGGGTGCAGGAGCGTGTGGAGGCCAGAGCCACAGGAGAAATGTCTGGGGTTGTAGGATGGACACCCTCTCCCCTAGAAGCCCATTTGTCTTTCTGGCTTTACGAACTGCCCGGGGGTGGTTTCCCTCTTCACTCTGGCTGCTGGGAAGCTCAGAGGCATGGTCGTGGGCAGCTTCCCTGAGCTGAGGCATTAATGCGTCTCTGTGTTCAGTTCTGTTTCCCATCTTCGCTTCCTCTTCCATCTGCTCCCTTCCTCCAGCTTCCTGTCTTATTTTTGGAGCTGCATCTTTCTGCGATGTTGAATGCACTCGATGAGGACAGGGAATGGTGTGTTAGGGCGGTCGAGGGGCCCTCCCTGCTGACTCTGGACCGTGCATGTAGGTGTAGGGCAGATGGCTCAGGATGGCCCCTCCAGGCTCACTAGCTCCCTCCTGAAGGGAAAGAGCCAAGGCTGGAGTCTTCGGGGCTTCCCAGCCCACACTAAAGCTCTTTATGTATTCACTTTTGGTCTCCTAAGTTCTCTGACAGTCTTCCAGAGAAAATTAAAAGCCTCTGGGATTCCCGAGGAAACTTCCCTCAATGCCTTAGATAAAACCAGCAAATTCCTCCTCTGTTTTAAGTGCAGACCACACACTTTATCCTGGCTCAGCCCAGACCTTCCCAGACCTGCTCCCTTGTCCTGAGCACTGTCGCTGCCCTAGGCACCCTCCAGGCCCAGGAGGGCAGCGCTACCCCCGTTTTGCAGATGAGGAAACTGAGGCTCTGAGACCGCTCGCCCTTTCTGCAAGGCGGCAAGAGGAGGAGGTGGGATTTGAGACTGGACTGCAGACCCTGACCCCATGGGGCTCCACACCCCTCTTCCCTGAGAGGCTGCACCCAGAGGTCGCCTGAGGGAACCTTCCCGGTGGACTTGTGTCTGGGTGGTATCTGCATCGAATCACCGAGGCTGAAGCCTCCCAGCCCTGAGCACACTGTGGCCTCTCCACGCTGAGCTCTGCAGGAGAGTGGGGGAGAGAGTGGCCCTGCGGAAATGCAGGCACCGGAGGTCAGAGCTCCTTTAGGGCCACTGAGTGGACTCGGCCTGGGGAGCAGGTGGCGCTTGGCCTGGGCTTAGCTCAGGGGGCCCTGCCTGGCGCTGGGATGCACAGTCTCGATCTGCCGCCTGCATCTCTGCTCTGTGCTAATCCTTCCATTAACGGACTTGATGAGAGGCAGAGGGGCCCTGAGAGAAGTGGCTCCAACCCACCACGCTCAGTGCAAGCCTCCCCGGCTGGGGTCCTTGGTGCCTGTGGCAGAACCTCAGCCCAGGCCTGGCCTCTCACGAAGCGATTACCAGCATCACTGCCAACACCGCCGGCCCTCAGCGTCCTGGGCCCTGTCGGTGTGCAATCGCGTGAGCCCTGGGCTGCAGCCTCAGCCTGTGACCTGACAAGCAGTGGCCTCACTCTGGGCATCTCCACTTCACACAGATGGGTGCACAGCAGAGGGCGCAGGGCAAGGCTGTGGAGCGGGGCACCTGGCCCAGCCCCGCAGCACCGTCCACTGCACATTGGCTGGGCGCCCTGCCTGGTAGGGACAGGCGATGGCAGAATGAATCACTGGCCTTGCGGGGCAGCCGTGGGGTATTTGGGATGGGGCGTCCGGTGGGCCCTGCGCTGGTAGCCTGTGGAGTTTGGCCTCTCGCTGTGCTGACCCAGGTGTGGCCAGCAGGGTTGGCGTTCTGGGCCTCCCTGCCTCCACCTCTGCACAGGACGGACTGACGTCAAGGCCTGCGCGCCCTTCTGAGAAGATGCCAGAGAAGGAGGCTGCTCTGTCCCTCCAGGGCCCTGGCTGAGGCCCCGACTGTGGCCAGCTGCAGAGAGAGGGCATAGCACTCACAGCCAGCCTTGGCCCAGGCTCAAGGGCCCCAGAAAGCACGGTGGACGGCGGATGCTGAGGGGAGGCGTCAGCAGGCCGAGCACCACACGCGGGAGCACCCAGGGCTTCCCCTCCGCCTCCCAGGCTCACGACAGTCTGCTCCTCTGAGAGAGCCGTCGGCCTTGCCTGTGACACACACATGTGGCTCTGGCCATGAGGGTTCAGGTGAGTGGCGCTGCTCATCTGCTGTCCAGCCACGCATTGCATGTTCATGGATCCCACAAGTCGGCAAAAGCAAACACAGTGCCAGCCCCATGAAGCCCAAGGGTGTGGGGCCATGCAGCAAGGAGCAGGCAGGCACCCGAGTGTGTGGAGGGGACAGTGTCCCTGAGTACAGAGGCCTGCTGCCCGCTGACACCTAAGGGGTGAGCGCCTGCCCTGGGGCCTGGGTGGGGCACAATTCCAAGTGGCACAGACAGCACGTGCAAGGGTCCCAGGGCACAAGAAGACAGGTTTCACGGCCTGAGGCTGATAGAGTGGAGCTGGGGAGCCAAACAGTTACACAAGTGGAGCTAGCAAGCTGGGGGGACGATCCCCCCACAAGATCCCCAACAGCAACCCCGCTCACTGGCGGGTGCTCTCCAGGATGTTCTGAGGATGCTGGAAACCCAGGAAGCCCAGAACCTACGTTTTCTATGTTCTTTTCTGCATATACACATGTGTGATAAAGTTTAATTTGTAAATTAGGCTTAGTAAGAGAAACAATAATAACTAAGGGTGGACAGGACAGTTACAACAGTGTGCTATAGTAAGTGAATTACAACATAAACTGTTTATTGCTGAGATTTTCCATGTACTAATTTGGACCTTGGTTGGGCATGGGTCATGAAAACCAAGGCACAGGTCCTGCCAGCAGCCCATGGGCATAACTCCGGCTGGGCAGGGAGGGCCGCCTGGGCTCCCTGTGGCCGGGGCCTGGAGCTGTGCTGAGACCACTTGGAGGCTCCCCCCGGGGCACTTGTGGGCTGCGTCACGCCTGCGTCACACACTCTCAGACGTGGCTGCCTGGGCAGAGACCACACCAGGAAAAGGAGAACAGGAAGGGAAAAGCAGTCCGCTCGCTCATCCAGCAGGGACCTGAGTGACCGCTGAGCACGGGGCCTGGGTGGGCATGGTCACTGAGAGAGCGGCCCAGTGGCACCCCCTGGGGACAGCTTCCTGGTCTGGGGGTCCCCAGGGAGTCCCTCTGGCCTCCCTGCACTGGACAGGCTGTGGGCCCGCGACTGAGTCCTTTGTCCCCCGCAGGCTCCACCCCTGGCCCAGTGACCAAGGGGCTTGGTCTCCTTCAGGGATGGTGAAATGCTTCAGAACTACAGAGACTCGGTGGTCATTCAACGTCGTGAATGTGCCAACTGCCTCTGAGCTGTACTTGAAAATGGTGGTTTGTGCCGTGTGAATTTTACCTCACATCTGTACAAAGGCAGGTTTCTGCGTAGGTCCTGCCTGCTGGGACAGCAGGGAGAAGGGCCGAGGACCGGTCCTCGCTCGCCCTGGGGTGCACAGGGTGGCCGCCCTCCTTCCCAGGCCAGCCCAGGGCCCAGAATCCTCAGAGCCGTTTCCTGTTCCATTCCCAGCGCAAGACCTAAGTGGGACGGAGAGCTCGATGGTCTCAGCATCCCAGCCAGCCCCAAGGGCCAGCTTGGGGGCAGAAAGTGTAAGTCCAGGGCCCAGGCGAGGCAGTGTGGGTCTGGAGTCTGGGAAGGTGGGGGTTTGGGAGGATCCGCAGAGGGGCGGGGTTCGCCCTGGGGACTCGGGAGGGAGGTCCTCAGGTACCACAGTGTCCCTCTCTGCAGACACAAGGGCCATGGCGCTCGATTGTGCATGAGACACACAGCGACCACCACTGGGTGTGTGCTGGAATTCCTGGCAGGGCGGGGTCGGCAGCTGCACGGAGACTTCTGCTGTCCTCCTCTAAGTGAGGAGGCCCTCTGCCCTCCAGGGCAGAGGGCAGGTCAGTGCACATTCAGTTATCTGAACCTTTCCACAGACTGCCCAGAATCCTCACAGCCCGGAGGCCTCCTCATTACAAATGCTCTCTCTCCCCAGGCTCGGGGCGCTTTTAATATCTATTTAATTGGTGCTGAAAATGCAAATCATACAATGAGCCAACATCGCCACATTGCTCCAAGTTCTGTAAATTCATAAACCCTCCCTGCCCAGACGCTCTGTTCTGAGCCCTGGGATGAGGAGGAGACCCAGCAAGGGTGCAGGAGGTCAGTTCTGAAGGCGGAGGATCTCTCGGTGTGGCATTCCTGTGTGACAGTCCTGAGCACAGTAGCCGCAGTCAGGCCCAGACCCGCTGCTTCTTTTGTTTTTTTTGGATGGTGCAGATAACTTTCTTTAGCAGGTTCTGCCTCCCACTCTGGCACGTGTACGGCCCTAAGGGTGCAGCGATGCTGATCGGAAACGTCCCTACCAAAGGTGTCAGGCACTGGAGAGGAGGCACAGCGCCTTCATTAGGAGGCGAGGGTTTAGCCCTTTACCCCCATCACTTTTAATTGCTGGCCACGTGGATGGAGCCAGGGACATGCACGGTGGGAGCAGGGAGTGAGGGCGTGCGGTTGGCCTGCTTCTCTGTCTACAGTGGCAGCCTGACATTTATGGGGGCAGCAGGCTATGTCTCCCCAAGACGGCTATGCTGAAGAATTGTGCTGTGGCTACGAAACACCTCTTTTTATTATTTTTCTTGTTAGGTGAGCTGAGAAAGATCAAATGAGCCAAAGGTGAGCTTGCAGCTGGAATGGTACGGAGAATGGACAAGTCCCACACCTGTCAGCTCAACCAGCAATGGCACCTGCCTTTCCCTCCCTCCCTCCTGCCTTGCTCCCCATAGCCTCTCTGGTCCAGGCTCTGCTCTAGGTGCTGGGTTGTCAGGCCTTGTCCACATGGAACTCACAGCATGGAGGAAAGACTGAGCCACAAAGCCAGCAAGTGAACAACATCACTGTGGCGAGGACAGCAAAGGTGACAAGAGGGGCGGGCCGCAGCAGGCAGCATCTGACCCGCTGTGCTAGGTGATGCTAGGTGACAGGGGCAGCCGCAGGGATCAGGGAGAGTGTCCTGACTGTGCAGCAGCAGTGCCAAGGCCAGGGTCTGCCTGCTCAGGGATCAGAGCCACAGGGCCCTGCCAAGTGTGGCTGGGCCGCACTCCCCAGGGAGCTTTCTCTGCCCCAAGACCTGCATGGGGCTTGGAGTAGATGCAAAGTTGGAGAGGAAGCCACAAGCAAGGTCGCCAAGTTGGGGGCTCCAGGGAATCCCGATCCCCTCTCTCTGCTCTGCTGGGGAAAACTGGCAGGGAGGGATGCTCATAATTCTCGCTTCCCAGCTAGGAAGTGACAGCAGCAGAGATGGGCCTCCTGGGCCAGGCCCTGAACCTGTGCCCTCACCAGCAAGCTGCCGCCCCAAGGATGATACTCCTCCCAGTCTCCCTGCCCACAATGCTGGCCCTCAGCACGTGCTGCTCCCCTCACCCACATGGCCCTCACCTGGACCCAGGCAGGTGCCTGCTGGGTGGGGATGGAGCAGAGGCCTCAGGCCAGTTACTTTTTCTCTAGCTTCATGCTGCTGAGAGCAGAGAGCCCTGAGGTGGCCATATGTTTGTAAGATTGGAAAAGGACATTTTCAGCAAAGTGCAGGGCAGCCTGCCGCCCCGACCAGCAGGATGTCTAGGACAGCGCAGGCCGTGCAGGTGAGGGAGGGGACACTGGCCCCTTCAGATGGTGGCTTCCTGAGGTTAGCATGTGGGAGAGCTGCTTAGTGGTCAGACAGCTCTTGTGTTGCTCAGACATCCAGAGCTGGGGGCCCTGTTCACCCCAGGACACTGGGAGGGCTGGTGAGCCTGCAGACCTCTCTCTTGGAGGGTATGTTGGCAGGGACTAGCGGTGTCAGAGTCCTGAGGCCCTTCGCCCTCACGAGGGTCCCTGCCTTAACTGTCACCCACCCCAGTCACAGTCTCGCCCAGCAACTCTCAGCTGGGCAGCACTTGCTTCCAAGGCTGCCGACACCCACCCTTCCCTTCCCTCCAAGCCCATCCTGCTGGACAGTGGAACAGCACCAAGCTAACGCATGCTGAACGGCTCAAGAGTGCTGTTCCTGTCCTTGCAGTGATTCCCAGGCTTCTCTCGTGTACCAGACAGGGGTGGCTGGCTTCCACAGGAGAAAGCAGTTCCCTAGAAAGCATTCACAAAGTGACGGATGCAGATTCTGAGATACTCAGTCCCCGAAGGGTGCATCAGGGAAGAAAAGGGTTTTCATGTTCAAATCCTGGCTGTTCGACCTGGGAGCCTGTGGCTTGAGGGGTGCCCTCCCTCTCTCTCGCTATCTCCTATCCTACGTATCCTTTTAACAAGTGGCTGAGGAGCACCTGCTATTTGCCTGGCACCATGATAGGCACTGGGGTAAGGACGAACACAGTGAAGTTCCCGGGCCATCTGGTAGAGGGTGGACAGAGAAGAGAGACAGATGATGCTCTGCGGGGGGGTTAGTGTCGGGGACAGAAGCTGAGCCCCAGACAAAGCCAGGTGGGAAACTGAGCTGAGACCAGGAGGACATGCACTCCCTGTGGAGGGGACACGTTGCTGCTTCCTGTTATCGGTGGGCAAGGGGCTCCAGTACCTCCCACTGGGCTGGAGGGGTGAGTGCAGGGAAGCAGATACCCAAAGGTCTATCAAGCCTACAGCACAATGCCAAGTGCAGCCAGAGAAGGCTGTGGGCTGCAGGATCCGGCTAGGTGATATTTTGGGAGCGATCTGGGATTCAAACCCAGAGTTTTTGTTTTTTATTTTTGGTACCGGGGATCGAACTCAGGTCCTTGCGCTTGCACAGCAGGCAGCAAAAACGCTGAGCTAAATCCCCGGCCTTTGGGTGACATTTTGGAAAAGGCAAAACTTGGAGACAGTGAAGAGATCAGGGGTTGTCGGGGGTTGGGAGGGACACGAGGAAGCTGAGGATGGTGACTGTACTCTGTATGTCAGGGTAGTGGGGACATGTGTCATCACACGTCTGAACATCCTCAGAAGCCCTAGCTGAGATGGGCTCTGCTTGCTAACAATGCATCAATGCTGGCTTGTTAGCTGCTCAGAATTGTAACAAATGCAGTCCTGGGAGAGGTTACTAACGGGACACTGTGCAGGGCAGTGGGTCCAGGGGACTCTACTTTCTGTTCAGTTTTTCCATAAACCTAAAACTGCTATGAAAATAAAGCATTAAAAATGGGTATTCACTACCCACTAGACATACCTTCTGCTGAAAAATAAGGGCCTCAGCAATGTGAGAAATCCTGCTGTAAAGGAGCCCGGAGCCCTCTCACACCATCCCTCTCCTTACAGTAGGGAACAGGGTGAGGCTCTGCCTCTGGGCTCCCCAGAGCCACAATCGAACACTCTCACTGGCAAGAAAATATCAGGCTGCCCTTTTTGTCCAAGAAAAATCAGCCAAAGTGACAACAAATGTGCCATCTACACTCTCCAGCGTGTCCCTCCCCCAACAAAATATTGCACTAATAAACTCTCCCGGTCTTTATTTAATATTTATGATACCGGCTGAAGACCAGCGTCTCTGAGGAGCAGAGAAGCAGCTCTTCAAAGGGCGGGAGTGGAGGCTGTTTGTGGCTCCCCTCGGCGCCCACCCCTTGTGTCTCAGAACTGCTCTGAGCCCAAGTAGGAGAGGGGTCGGTTCTGGGATCAAAAGCAGTCCTGTGTGAAAGATAGAGCAGCTGTCCTGGGCCACACAGACACAGGCGGGAGGGCAGCTCCACTAAGGAGGCTTCTGCAGGCCAAAGCAGGAGCTGGGTCATGAGCACCTCATTAGCAAACCCCACTGACGCCCCACTGGAGTGCAGCGCAGCGGCTCCTAACTGAAGCAGCACTTAGCGAAGCTCCCACCCACACCGACACAGGTGGGCAGGGAGCACCCAGCCAGCCTCGGACAGGCCAGGGTGCCGTGGCCTCCTCCCTGACACCACCGCTCACGCAGCACCTGGAGGATGCGCACGCCAGCATGGAGGGCCACACACCCGCCCAGGCTCTTCCCAGCAGCGGCCTGGAAGCTGCCTGAGCCCTGCAGGGAGGAGGCCCCTTGTCCTTCTGTCCCAGAGCAGGGATGGGGACAGCATCCCAACAGCCCTGAGTGTCAGCTGGGGTTGGTAGGAAAATAGGGACACTAGGGCTGGGAGGCCCTGCTGTGACCTGTGCTCGCTCACTCAAGACTGTGCAAGTCTGATTTTGGGGAGGAATGGAGCAATTCTCAGGGCTCTTAGGAAAGGAAGACCGTTTGTAAGTTGGATATCTGAAACCAACATTTATTGAACGAACAGGAACATTTCATGAATATTTACCCACCCACCCAGTCACTGTGGACGGAGACACCCACTCGGTGTCCGGCTCATACCGATACCCACGGGCTCCCTGGACCTCACTACTGAGCTTGTGCCATTCTGGTTTTCTGGAAGAGGACACCAGGGGTGGAGGGGCCAGTGGCCCTCCAGAGCTCATGTGCCATTGAATGGTAGGGTCCATGTTTCCCTGGGTGTCAGGCTCTCCATGGGCCCACAGCGAGCCTCCCCTCCCTCTCATCCCAGACACGGCCCTCGATCCTTGCTCATGAGTCAAGCCACGGCTTCAGAGGATGGAACTACAGTCCAGAGCACCTTTTACGGGCACGCAGCTCCATCAGAAATGGAAATCAAGAAATCACCTCCTCCCTCCCCATTCGCTCCCACAGCTCTTAACTCTGAGGTGCTCTAAGGAGGAACATCGCACAGGGTGTCCTGTTCACAAGCAGACGGTCACACGTGTGTCCTGAGCCCACGCCACCTGTGGCAGCAGACTCAGCGTGCATGGTCACAAGCTGCTGGGATTCTGGGAACTTTGCTAAGATCTGGTGAGGCAGGCACGTGCCTGGTGCCAATGCTCCCAACTCTCCTGATGTTGACGCTTAGGGCGAGAGAGGGCTGTTGGGTCTTGCAGCCTGGAGCGAGGCTGCCCACACTCCAGGTAAAGTTCTGCCCCGTGCAGCACTGGGGCACTGAACTTTTCAGTGGTGGGGAACAAAGGTGCTGTTAATGCTGCTGCAAAGCAGGTGTTGTTTCTGGTCTGGGCAAGCACAAGGTAACGCATCCCTCCTCGGGCCTCGCGACAGATGTGATAGCAGTGGTATCGATGATACGACAGTTGGACAGTTGCCTAGATGACAGCCGACTGGTGCGCTCAGAGGCCACCATGTGCTGGGCGGGAGGCTGAGTCCGTACTCCGAGCACGCACCGTGGTGGTCCAGCGAGAGAGTCACCCTGTGCTGCAGACGTCTGAAACACAGCTTCCGCCTTCAGAATTTGTCAGCTGAATAGCGGGGTCCAGAGCAGAGGCCACCAGGCACCTTTCAGGCGGAAACGTCGTGGGCATGGACCCTGGGAGCTGGCCCAGGCCTGGCGCTCCCCTGCCTTTTGCTCTGAGCAGCACCAGGTGGCCCCCCGCAGCTGGCCCTGCCTGTGGCTGCAGGGTCTGAGACGCTGACTGTGTCCTCTGAGCCCAGCTCCATTTCATATTCTCCCTCTGCAGGGCCCGTCTTGGGGCCGGGCTGGGCTGCTGTCTTTCCCAAGGGCTCTGAACATACACTCAGGCACTGCGCGTGAAGTGCTAAGAAGATGCTGGCGCTGACAGCTGGGCTCAAGGGAGCCTGGCCGGGTGCACCTTTAAAACATAGGAAACAGGGCCGAGTGGGCTATTTTTAGAGCTGCCAGCCTCCCTCATTAGTGTCTTGCACATCAGGAGTCAGCTAATGAAATGCTTTGCAACCACAGCCTAGGTGGAGAGAAGGCTCCCTCCCGTCCTGAGAAGCCACTGCGTCACCTCGGCCTGCCCTTACCGCGGAAGGGGCACATGCGAGGAAGGGCATGGAGTGTGGGCGGGCGGCCGCCTGGCCCTGCTTTTCTCCCTTTTCCCAGAAGGAAGTGCAGTTCAGGGCTGTGTCCTGCTCTGGCTCCACCGCTCGGGCTGGGGACCCTCAGGCAGGGCCTGGGCTTCTCCTCTCCTGCTCCCACTAAGAAGCTCCGCTCCACATGCTGGGGCCCGGGGAGGCCGGGCGGGGCTCCCCTGACGGCAGCCAGCCCACCTGTCCCCTCGCCTGCGGCCTCTCTGGACCTGCAGGTGGACCGCGGCCGCTCCTGAGGCCTGAGGGAGTGGACGGCCCGTGAGTGGACAGAGCCACGCGCTGACCGGAGCCACCTCCACTGCTCTCTTCAACCTTCTTTTCTCTTTCCATTGAGTTTATTGGTGCATTTTAGGCATTCAATAGTCACACTCATCACTGGGATCTTGTACCTGTACGTGATGCATCTTGGTTCTTATTTTTTCCCCATTCCCTGCCCTCCCTTCAACCCCTCCACCCCTCCCCAATTACAAAGACTTTGTTTCCATTTTTCTTTTTCTTCAATTTTTCCCCTTCTTTCCTTTCCCCTACCCCTCCCACTTCCCCTGCTCCTTTAGACCTTTTCTTCCTGTTTCACGTTATCCATTATACATTTTGATCCTTATAAAATTGGGCTCAGGGAAATAAACAAAGTGTTTTGCCCTGTGCCCTCGGCTGCAGAGCACAGACCTGGATGAGAATTCAGGGGCACAAGCTCAGAAACAGGACCCTCCTATCTTGACACCAGGCCAAGTGCCATGCCTGGCCCTGCTTGCCACGCTGGCCCATGGCAGGGGCAGCGTGGCCACTGCTGCACCTCCCAAACGGGACTGGTGGATCCAGACCGATTCTGAGGCTGGGAATGGGCACCCCTGGGGTCAGACGCTTGAGCCACCACTCAGATTCTCACTCAGGAGATGGGGCTGGGTCTCTGTGGCACCCAAGCTACTGCCTGGCTCCCATCTGTCACCAGAAGTGAAGGCACACACTTGTCACCCTGGGATGGGTCATATGTCCTGCGCCAGTGAGCAAGTAGGAGCAACAGCTGCTTGAAGACCCCGTGGAAGAGGCAGCAGGTTCCAGGCCCCCCGAGACAGGGCAGACGTCATTTGTGATGGAGCCATGTCCCTGGCCGCCCCTCCTTTGCTGTGCACGGGGTCTGCAGGCAGCTGGCCACCCCATGTCTGGCTCAGCTTCAGCTTCAGCTTCAGTTCGCTGTGGCAGAATCCAAACATGAACCTGAACTTTACCAGCCGGGCTCCCTCTGTAAACACTTGGGTTGGGTGCTAACCATTTTCTAAAGTAAGTAAGAAGTGACGTGGGAAATGCCAACGTGTATCCTCCCCTCTCTGCCTTGGCCCAGCCCTGACCAGGCAACCTTTCCCTGGGTCTTCCCAAATCAGAACCCTTGCTATGAGCAGACCCATGGGAGTCTGTGAGCCAAGGACACTGCTGGTGCCGACGGCACCCCTGACGCAGGGCCCTTGCCAGACTCCTGAGCAGACCCCACCTCGAGCAGAAAACAGGCATGTTCTTAGGGGTGTGAGGAAGCTAATAATGGTGGTTTTGTTGGTGACTCCGTGGCACCAGTTGCTAGGAGCCCGGGGGGCCTGAGAGGACCTCAGGCTCAGAGACAACTGTTGACAGAAGATCTTGGACAGGGATCCAAGGAAGTCTAGGCCCTGATCCTGCCCTCAGGAGGAGACTGGGGCCAGCCTACACCGCTGAGCTGGGGTCCACAAAACCCAAAGGGACATCAAGCTCAGAGGAGACCTTCAGAAGAAATGAGCTACACATGATGCCCTCTGAGTCCTTTTGAACACACCCTTAAACTGGTTGTCTGGGACTCGGGACACCTGTACCAGATTCGAGACCAGGAATGGCGGTGATGAGCACAAATTCTACCTCAACACAGAGAGAAAATCACAATTTCACTTTAACTGCAATTCCAGCATCCTTTGCCTCAGCCACAGACCATCCCAAGGAAAACAAACACTCGGAGGTGCTTCGTGCTTCCTAATCTGAAACCTGCTTCTGAAGCAGCAGCAGATTAGATTCTTCGTGGGTCACAGCATCACTGTCCCAGGATGTCCCAGGATGTTCCAGGAATAAGGTCGGGCTGGTGCTGGGGGTGGGGTGAGAATGCACAGCTTCATGCAGTGATAGCCACGCACACAGTGGCTCTCTGCTTGGGGTTTTAATTCACATCGCAGGGTCTGTGAAGTCCTGTCGGGGAGGAGCTCAGACAGTAGCACTGTTCCTTCCCCATGTAATTTCTAACATTGCAGGAGAAATGCCGTGTTAGAAATTCTGGGTATGTCCCTCAACATAAGGCTAGGTTAAGAGCAACAAACTTCCCTCAAAGCTTTGTCACTTGAATCAGCAGGGCTGGATTTCTGGTCACTGTGGGCAGTGGGAGGCTCTGCTCCAGTCCTTGGGAGCACAGCTGCTCGGTGTTATAACCACAGCCTTCTGCTCCTGTTATAACCATGGCAAGGAGCAGCCAGCTGCCACCATGAGCAGCACGCTGGCCCCTGAAACCCTGAATAGCTTTCCCCCCATTTCATTGGCCAAAACAAGACTCAAGGTTGGCCCTAGCTTCCAGGGAGAGGAGGGAACCTCGCCACACTGGGCTCTGAGTTTGGGACACCATGAGTGGCAGTGAGTGACCAGGACAGCAGCTACATTGACTGCCACAGGCTGGGCACTTGTGTTTGCTGCCCACTAGCAGACTGTCCTGGAACTGGGGGCTTTACCATCATTTCCGCCCTGGCTTCTTCTCTACCACAAATAAAGCAGCAGTTACAAAGATGAGCTGAAGTGAGCCCTGCATGTAAAGGAACAGTGTTAGCTGTCTGTAAACTGGCCCGGCCTAGGTGTCCACACACGTGGTTCCCAGTGGGCACGTGGCCTCTCTCTCCCCCTCCCCAAGGTGGAGGCTCTGAGGTTCTACCTTTCCCACCCTTGAGCAGAAACACCCTGGCACACTCACTCACCACGCCCTATTTAGCTGATGAGGCCAATGGCGAGCACTGGACATTAAATCTCCAGGGGAGGAGATTGCCGGGGGGGGGGGCGGCTGTGTGCTCCCCAGCCAGCTCTGGCAGGAATCTGCCTCAGGAGACGGTGGCACCTCTAATCTCCACTTTGGTGACTAAATTTGGGCTGGATAGAAGCTGACAAATGAAGTCAGCTTGGCGGCAATTGATATGTACCTTGTGCCGTCCTTGACCCAATCCCAAGTGTCCTCAAATCTCCCTTCCAGAGAAATGCAGCGCAATCTGACAACAAGCCCCTAAAGGAGCTGTGGTGCATGGCGCGTTATGCAAATGAAGCACTTCTCCCCGGGTAATTATTCTCATACAATTTTGACTTGAGATCTTGATAAAGAATTGTTTTTAGGAGACTGGTGAAGAAGCCCAGACAAATGCATAATAATTATCTGACATTTTACTCCTGGGTGTAAATTAAAACTTGCAGAAAGGTCAATGGATCAGGAATTTATTCCCAATGATTTAAACACTGAGAAGTGGAAGGGCTGGAGGCACAAGGGAGCCCCGGTATCCATCCTCCATCCTGGGTGGACTCTTCCTCTGTCAAGGCCACCTGTGCAGCCTGCCTGTGAGCCCACCTGTCCAGTCTACCTGTGCAGCCCATCTGTCAGGTCCACCTGTCCATCCCACCTGTCTATCCCATAGCTCAGCTCACCTGTCTAGTCCACCTGTCCAGCCCATCTTCCCACCCCACCTGTCCACCCCATCTGTCCATCTCACCTGTCTAATGCCTCAGTCCAGCCCATGTGTCCAGCCCACATGTCCAGTCTACCTGGACCTAACTTCCTTTGTTCTAAACCACCCTGAACAACATGCCTATGACAGTTAAGCTTGATTGTCAGCTTGACTGGATTGAGAAATGCCTAGGAAATCAGTAAAGGACACTTCTGGTGTGCCTGTAAGCATGTTGTGCCACACGTGCCACAGCAAACTCAGGCAAGAAATCCGCCCTGAATGTGGACTGCACCTTCCAATAGGCTGGTGTCCCTGATGGAACACAAGTGGATGGAGAAGGAGCCACCAGGGGGCCTTCTGGCTCCTCCTCTTTGCTTCCTGGCTGCCAAGAGCGAGTAGCTTTCCCACCATGCCCTCCTACCCCAGGCCTAGGAGCAGTGGAGCCAGGTGACCATGGACTGAAACCTCTGAAACTGTGAGCCAAAATAAACCCCTCCTCCTTTAAGTTGTTTTTCTCAGGTATCTGGCCACAGTGCTGAACAGATAACTATTGAACTGGCTTACAATGATGTCCTAAAACCTCCAGGCATGAGCCTATGGCCTGCAGAGTCTGATTTTTGATTTACTGTGGTGAGGGAGGCTGCTGAGCTAATGGTCACTTTTTTAGGTCAAACAGAAATAACAGCCTCTATCCAGAAGGTGCATTTGTGACACCTAACGCCTTGGCATGGGCTTGGTGTTTAGAGGTTATGTGGAGGTTAACAGGATACAGAGGAATGTGAGTTTATCCACGGGTCACATAATTATGTAGTAGAGAAAAGCAATCACTCCATCAATGTGTAGGAAACCAGATGAAAGAAGACATGGGTTAAGAACAGTATCCTGTACGGTTTCCTGAAAGACAAACCTATCACTGGCTGCCCTGTTCCCTGCTGGGCTGAGATCAGGGCTCAGAATGCCTCTTGGGCAGGAACCAGGTAACAGGAGGCACAGAGTGGCCAATGGCCATGTCGCTTCCTCACGAAGAGTCCTCAAGACCACAGGACATGTGAGTCAGCACGTGTGAAAATGTTTCTACCTGGGGGAAGTCACCTGCGACCCTCAGACAATGCCAGAGGACAGCAGTGCCTCTGTTAGCCCTCTGGTGCCTGTGCCCCAGTGCTCCTCACTGCTTGCCAAGAAAGGGAAAGGACTTAGGAGGAACCAAGATGCTAGCTCCTCTGGGAACAGGGTGCAGGTGTGGAGCTGGAGTTTCTAAAGTAAGCACAAAAGGACATCTTATCACCTGCCCGCTTTTCACAAAAGTAAAGTGCTATCTTAATTTAAGAAACAATTACAAGCAAAACAGAAACTCCCAGGAATTATCCATTCCTCAGAAAGGAAAGGATGTGGTAGAGAGACACGGCCCTTTCTTGTCAGATACCATGAACACGAGGCTCACACACACTTCGGGGGGCCACGACTTCCCCGTGTGTCTTTCAGGGACTTGAGATCGGGCGGCTGTGCAGGTGAGCACAGTCTGAATACTGCCGCTCGTGATTTTAACTCTAAAGGCTTTTGTGATTTAAAGCGGCAATTATATAAAAGAATGCGATAAAGACTTGGAGAAATTATCTTCTTTTGGGTTGGGAGGAAAGAGAAGCAAATGAAGGTTAATGTAGTTAGTGAAATATTTCCACACTTATTTCACGCAACCATTCTTCGGTATCACTAATATTTTCGCACATTTCATGCTCTTCCGGGGAAGAAAATAGCTTGTTTTTGAAAGCAGGGACTGAAAACCTCACAGGGCTCTGTGGCTGACTTGTTGCCTGGAGGACGTGGCCAGGAGGCTGCACGGCACAGAAATGTCCCTTCACATCAGACACCAAGCTGTAGGCTGTATCTTTTGCGAACTAGAGTTTTAACAAAAGTTGAGAAGATAAAAACAACACAAATGTTGGATGAGAACCCACATAAGCTCACAGTGGCATGTTGCCTTCAGCTGCAGTGGCCCTGGGCGCAGCTGATGCTATGAAGCTTGGAGACAGTCTTAGCCAAGTTTTAACCAGGGCACACACCTGTCGCCCTGGTTACTCGGGAGGCTGAGGAGGCAGGATCCCCAGTCTGAGGCGGCCTGGGATATTTAGCACAGCCCTGTCTTAGAGTGTAAAGACTGAAGAAAGGCCTGGGGATATAGTTCAGAGGTAGAGCACTGGCACTGGTAGAATGCATGAGGCCCTGGGTTCAATCCCTGGCACCACAAGAGAAAAGTAAGGAAGCTTGGACATAGTTTGCTCCTCTGCTCTGACCAGGACTGGCTTCAGTGCAAGGATGCTGGGGAGGATCCTCGCCCACAGGTGCTGCACCGACTGCTGAGTGTGCTTGCTCCTCTGGCCAGGGAAGAGCGTGGGCAAGGACAGGTGACTTCTGCTTAGCGCACTAACCAACCCCCTGGGAATGCAAAGTGCAAATAAACCGGAGGCAGCGTTCTGTCTTTAGCTAGCAGGATAAATAAGAAAATCCAATCTGCCAGAGGCCGGATGTGTGGGAACAGAACCCTCTCCAGCTGGCACCGTGCCTGTGTCTGGGGCAAGGAAGTGGCCTGTTGACCTCCTGGCTCCAGCTCACAGAGCAGCTGTTGTACAGAGCAAGAGGACCCAGTCTGTCCATGCTCCCACAGCATCTGCTTGGGTACAGCTGGAGAACTGTGGACTTGGGGCCACATTACATAGGTCTGCCTTGTCACAAGCTCAGGTCACTGGGTGCACGTGACAGAGAGAAGCGGGCTGCAGGTAAACATGGGCTGCTCCAGGCCTGGCATCGCCCCTGTTGAGATGCTGGCAGCCGCCTGGAAGACTCAGGGACACTCGGTGTGTGCCAGGTGCCTTGTTTATGTCTTGCCAGCAGAAGGAACCATGCTTGCAATCCACTCAAGGCTGAGCAGTCACAGGGACTGCAGCGGCTCCAGGGTGAGTTCCTCAGCCTGGCCAAGGCTTGCCTTCGGGCCTATGCTCCAGCAGCAGCTTTGAGAGATGCCACAGGCCAAGGACTTCTGGATTTTACTGACATGGAGGCTTTGGGCAAGTACATGCCACCCCTTTGGAGCTCCAGCCCAGCAGGACAAGATCAAGACAAGCCACCCCCAGGCACACAGCTGGTGTGCCTTCCAGGGCTGCAGCTGCCTGGGGCCACGCCCCAGTGTGCAGTCAGATGTGTGGGGCTGGAGAGCCCAGGGGGCAGTGGATCCTCAAAGGTGTGGGACATCAGGTGGGGACGCAAAAGGAGCTGCCTAACTACAGGGCTCTCTGACCTCATGAGGGACGCCCATGAGACACTGGCCCCTGGGGCTGCCCTGGGCCTGGCCTGGCAGGTCCCAGAGGGGCAGGCGAGCTGCATTTGGACAAGACTCCATCTTCTTGCACCGTGGCTGACTGCTATGGTGAGAGCCTGAGCCCTACCCCACCACCTTGGGTCCCCAGGGCAGAGAGGCCTGGGAGAGCCACTTCCTGTGCCCTCAGAGGGGCAGTGACTGTCCAGTCCTGCTGGGGTCACTGCACATCTGAGCCTCCACTCTGGCTGATGAGGCATCTGGGAAAGCTGCTGCAGGGCTCTCCCCAAAGTGGCCACATTTTATCTGTGGCATGATGAAGCGTGGGCTGCTGTGGCCCATGGTGGCTGTCACTGCTCTCCTGGGGAAACTGAGGCTCAGCATGACAAGGGTTGACAGTGTCCAGCAGCCCTCACCCTGCAGTTCTGGGTCAGCACTAGAGTGGACCCACAACTGCTTTTGATCTTTACACACCTGCCCACTGCTACCCACGCTGCTTCCTAAGCCCAGAGAGGCCAGGTCTCTCCTGAGATTGCTACTGCAGACCCTTGGAGACAAGCCCAAAGAACTTCGAACTTTTTCGGGGGTGGGGGGGTTCTTAATGCCTCAAACGACAGCCAAGAGACAAAGCTCCACATCAAGGGCACACAAGACCCACTACTGTCCTCCTGTGCAAGCCTAGTCACGTGCAGAAGCTGCCATGGTGCAGGTCACCCCAGGGGGACTGAGCCAGGGGTGATGACACATGCATGGCGAAGCTCAGCATTCCGAAGTTCATCCCCGGAAGTTACCCAGTACACACCTCAGGCCCAGCAAAGGTCCTGCGGCTGGGCCAAGCAGTGTCTCTGTTGGGATAAGTAGCTATGGGTCAAAAGCATCTTTCTGTTTTCTTTTCTTTGCATGTTTTGTACATCTGGCTTTTTTGAAATGTCAAGGTGAGAAAACAGGCTGAGAGGTGACCACGGGAGACAGTGGCTGGCATCTCCCCTTACCTTCCCACTGCCAGAGCTCCAGCCACGTCAGGAGCTAGATGCTGGGGCTGGGGCCACTTTGCCTGGCTGCCCAGGGCCCAGGTGCCCGAGGTCATGGCCTGTCTCTGAACTGGTGCCCAGCAGAGGCTGGTCATGAAGGGCATTTTGTGATGGCAGCTGCCCCTTCTTTGTTCTGGGCCCGTCCGCCACGGGTGCCCCTGCCACCTCCCGCCTGGCCCTGGGCCCTCTCTGGGTCACTGCTGCTCACTGACCCAAGCCTCTTTCCCCCACTCTCCAGCCAGCCACTGCAGCACTGTCTGCTGTCCCCTGGACTTGGGCCGATTCCTTCCTTTCCTTACCATCTCTTTCCCCGGGGCTCCTGCAGGTCCAGCTTTGGAACACAGGGGCAGGGCCCTCTGAGGGCCTCACCAGCCTCTCCCGCCTTCCGGCCACATCTCCCACCTCGATGCCTCTCTTCCCCGTGCCAGCCCTGCCCTGCCCAGCTCCGTGCTGCCTCCATGCTGCCTCTCCAGCTTGCAGCGTCAGGGTGCAGCCAGCAGCCATGCATCCTCCCACACCCCAGCTCTGTGTGGGGCCCCAGGGTCCATCTCAGTGTGCAGTCATCCACTGTCAGCACCCCAGGACATCAGCCGCCTGAGATGTCACCATGGCTGGCTCCTTCCCTGCAGCAGGGGCAGGGTCACTTTCCCCAGGGACACTTTCCAGAACCACAGTCCTCACCCTGCACCCACGGCTGGCTTTAATTTTCAGGGCAGCCCATGCAGGGCCACAGCTGGTGCTGGGACTGCTCCTTGCCCTCTGGGGAAAGGACAATGACTGCCCAAAGATGTCCACATGCTACTGCTGGAACCTGTGATCACGTCACCTTCCATGGCAGAAGGGGTGACTTTGAAGATGGGATTCAATTAAGGATCTTGAGCTGGGGCCCAGGCAGCCTCCAGAGCCGGCCAAGGCAGGAAAGGACCTCGTCCTGGGCCTCCGGAAGGAAGCAGGCCGGCCCACACCCCACCTCCCAACCTGGGCACGGAAGGTCGCGTGTTTGTGTTGTTGAAGTGACTAAGCTTTTGGCAATTTGTGACAGCAGCAACAGGGATCCGATGCGCTGCATGGCAGGCTCTGCAAGGGCGGCCCCTTCTGGTCTCCACCCTCCTGTCGCCCAGAAGAGCACTGAGCAAGCGTGTGGGGTGCTCCCAGTGTGTGAACGAATGAGCCCAGAGAAGTGAGTTATCTCACCAAGCACTCAGCCAGTGGGCAGCAGAGGACTTCGGGCGGTGAGTTTTCCAGAAAGTTTTCTGACTTGGTTATCATCAATATGGGCTTGGAGAAGACCCCGGAGTCAGGCCGGCTGGGGGAGGCGGTACCCAGGGTCAGGCAGCCCTATCTAAACAGCCTTGGCACAGCGGCTCCCACCCTTCCCTCCGGTCCTGCCTGGTGGCCAGGGACTTGGAAGTGGGGCCCAGGGATGAGGAGACGCACCCCACTCAGCTATTGTCTGCAAGTTTGCAACTTGCTGCCGGTGGCAAACTTTTCACTAAAATACACAGATGGTCCCGCCTGATCCTGCTAATGACAAAATTCTCACACGGCTACAAAAACAGACACAATCATCTGTTTCCCAACATTCTGAAAAAAGTGCACAGAGGTGGAAGGTGCTGCACAAATGAGAATAATTAGCTCGTGCCATCTGTGGGGAGAAGGAACAGAATGCGGACCCCTGCTCCCTCTCCCATCACTATTCTGGGCTTAGGGAGGGTGGCCCTGGGCAATGTGGAGCAGCATCACCAGGGACGAACGCCTCCATTTACAGGTGCGCTCTGCCCTCAGTGACCTAAGGGTGCACGGCAGCCCCGCCAGCTCCTCCGCGAGTTTGTGGTTAGCAGCAATAAAAAATCGCTGTTAAGAAGCAATCAGTCTGACTTCTGGACAGCACTCCCGGGTAAGCTGTGACCAGCAAAGCCCTAGAAGAGGCCAGCTGTGCCCTCCGGGGCCTGGGCCCAGTGGACAAGGTCAGTCAGCCTGTCTCTTCACCCATTTGCCAGGCTGTGATGCTGGCCTGCAGTGGAGGCCCGAGAGCCAAGCTCAGCAAGAAGGCAGCCCCAGCCAGCCAGCTCCACCTTGCAGCCTGCCTGGGAGGATGTGCCTCTGTTTCCCCACACCTGGCCTCTGTATGACGCAGTGACACTGAGCGTGTAGGACGACATCCCGGCGGGATCTCACTGTGAGTCCCCGGAGGCTCACTCTCGAGCTCATGTCCATCTTGCCCTGACCACTGAGCAGCAGCTTTCGGGTGGCACCCTGCATGAACTTCACTCAGACCCACCACAGCAAGGAGCGGCGAGGCTGGGCAGAGCCAGCTTCTGGCAGGAGGTGGCCTTCCTGAGCCAGGGGTTGAGGGACAGAGGGGACACGAGTCCCGGGCTGTGCAGGGCAGGGGTGCTGGGGCTCCAGGTGCAGAGCTGGCCGTGGAGGCACTGGGCTGTGTGTCCAGGCGCTGCACCAGACACTGGGGGCTGGTTAGGGCTCTCAAAGGGCCCTGGCTGTGCTGGGAGAGAGATGCTGCCATCACGATGGACAGGATGACAGCAGTTTCAGGCGGGCCCAGGGAGCTGTGGCAGAGACAGGAGAGTGGTGTTCCAGTCTCACTGGAGGTGGAGGGGCTGAGGTGCAGTAGTCACCCAGCCCGGGGTAGCAGGGTGTCAGGCATTTGCCTGGGGGTAAAATCCACAACCCATTGGCTCAGAGTGGGGACAGCCCAGGAGGAGAGGCCAGCTAGAGGGGCTGCAGCCCCTACCCCTGAGGGCCTAGGTACACAAACACACACACACACACGCATGTGCACGTGTGTGCGTGCAGGCTGAGTTCAGCCTGGCCAGGAACCTTGGAGCAGAGTTCGAGTGCCCGTGTGGGCACCATCGCCCTTCCCGGCACCACAGCAGGGGCAAACACACACCATGTCCCCAAGCCACTGTCAGGGCACAGGAAGAGGGGAGGGGACCCTTGAGGAGGAGGGCAGAGGTCCCGGTGTGCCCAGGACCAGGCAGTTGGCACCAGGTGACAGCAACCCTGGGATGCTGGCCCAGGAGTCCTCCTCAATCGATGCTCCTCTGCCTCTGCCACCTGGGACCCACTGCCTCCCCTGCGGCCAGCGCTGGTTCTCAGAACTAGCAGGGTCACCCGAGTGGAGGACCAGCCTCCCAGGAACGAGGAGGCCGCAGGGCAGCTTTGGAGTCCCTCCTCCAACGCGCTCTGGCTTCGGCTGCTGTCCATGATGTGGGAGAACAAACAGTGGACATCACCAGAGCTGGGCAGGTCGGGAGGGGGAGCCCAGCAAGGACCCGGGGGCTGGGGGAGCCGTGAGGGGAGCCCCAGGCACACACCCAGCCGTGCTGATCTCTGGAAGCGGCTTGAGGGCCAGCCTGGTACAGAAGCCGCTCCACATGGGATGGCCCGGTCTCCCCAACCCCTGCAACAAAATCACGGTGGCCTTCTTGGTCAGTCCTTAGGTCCCCACCTCCCCCAGCCAGGTACCACAGTCCATGATGCAGAGAGACCACCTGACTCGCCAGCATTTTAAAATCAAATGCCAGCCCCTGCCAAATCGAATCACCTGGAGTCTCTGTGAATAAATCTTTGGATATAACACAAAGCTATTTCAGTGCTTACCCATTAAAAGCAATCACTACCGGGGGAAACAGCACCCCCAATCTATCAGCCACTTGCACTCTGGTAAGAATTAGTTTCCTGGTCACAGACTAGCACTGCATCCCTACTATGCACAGCCCAGTATTCCAGACAAGGCTAAGGCTTTCTATCCCATACATTTCATTTTCACTGTATTTGCCTTTCCCCCAGCCTCCTCTGAATCACGTGTCTAACCCCGGAGTCCTGCACACAGGAGGGCCAGGGCAGGGGCTGGGCTTACTCACTCGCTCAGCACACACGGCGCCTGGCCATCGCGAGTCTCGGGCTGAGCGAGCGGCAGTGGGGATGCTCCCGGGGCCACTGGCAGCAACAGACAGCGAGGACCTCTGGGAGCAGCGAGGGGTCTGGGAGCCGAGAGCCGGGCGCAGGGAGGAGACGGGCGCTGCAGACGCCTGGCCCGGCACGCACGCACGCACGCACGCACGCACCACACATGCACCACGCGTGCCGCCGCCCCGCCCACCGGAGGAGGAGGGAGCCCCGCCCACGCCGAGTCATGACCGTCCCATTGGGCAGCAAGGAATGGTTCCGCTGGGTGGTACAAGCTGCCCAACGGGACAGTCACGCATGTACTACGGGTGGGTCAAGCTGGTGGGAATGTGTTAATCACAGCTGGGTCTTCTCTCAGAATTCACAAACAGCAGGTCCTAGCCGAGATCGCAGGCTCTCCCTGGGGACACCCTCAGTTGTCACAGCTGAGCTTATGTCCTGGCCATCTAGTGGGTGCAGGCCAGGGGTGTGGTCGGCGCTTCCAAACGTCCCAGCAGCCCCGACAACCAACACCAGCACTCCCATGACATTGCACACGCCAAGACCGAGAAACCCTGCGCAGACGAGAGATCAGGGGCTGCAAATTTCTCATATAAAAAATCCGTATTTTCAGCTCATCTCAAAAATTCAGAACATTGTAGACTCTGCAGCCAGCACGGGGAGGTGGGACGTAAGTGACCTCACCCCTTAGGTGGCACCTGTCCCCTGCTCCCTGCTGCCTCCCCAAGGCTGACACCCCGTGCACGCTCACGCCCTGGCCTGCTCAGGCATCCAGAGCAGTTGGCCTTTTCTGCAAGCAAAGAGGAGACAGCTGGACCTGGGAAGCGGCCAGAGGTCTGCTTGCCTTCCCATCCGGGCGTCTCCCCTCCCTGAGGACACTCCCTGGGCCCACAGGCACAGGCCCTGCCTGGCACCTGCAACAGCAGTGACTCCACAGCCTGTCTGCTCCTGCTTGTTCAGCCTTTCCCTTTTATTGGAAAAGACTAATTGGGAGCTCTGAAAGGTCAAAATTAATATTTCCAGGTGAAAAATACAAGGTAAAGCAGCTCTGAGTAAATATCCTTAAAATCCGATGTGCTTAAAATTGAAAAGAACAAGATGGGGGACCAGGGCAAGGTTGGGCGAGCACTCAGTCCCACCCCAGCACCAGGAGCACCTCCAGGGCCCAGATGAGCCCCATGCAGCGCTCCGGGACCAGCTCGATGGCTGCACACATCTGGTCCTCCTGTGGACTCTTCCAGCTCAGGATGTGGCCCTCCCCACCTGACATGCACTCACAAGCCACCGCCCCCCCGCCTCGTGGTACCCCCCTCCGTGCGCACTGACACCAGTGCTGCCACTTTCCCTTGGGTTATGTGCCCTCAGACAGGGACAGAAAGTTAGGGACATCAGGGTCCCTGCACACACTCAGTACACACGGATGGAAAGAGTGGACAAGGCTCCAGTGTTCAGCTTGTCCCGGGCCCCCTCTGGTCATCGGTCAGGTCTTCGCTGTGTTTGGAGCTGGTGGCTCTGAAAGCCCCACCCCTCCCAGATCATTTCAGCAATGGGAGATGACGTCTTTCCTGTTCACTGCTGTACTCCAAGATACTGCATGAACCATGGCACACAGAACGAGAGGCTGTCTGAGAAAAAGCAGACACCCGTGTACACGAGCACTTTCTTAGGAGGACGCCCCCCTGCAGCAAGCAGGCTCTCAGGCACACCGTGCCCTATTTCCTTTTGGGGAAGGTGACAGACAGTGACCAAGAACTCTAAATTTCAAGCAGATACGATGCAGATTCATTGCAAAATGCTTCTAAGTATTTTGGAAAAAATAACATGATAGACCAGACGTAAATACCCTGTGTCTTTCCTGTGGGTGACATTGCCCATAACTGGATTGTCAGAACACTTTTGAATCTGCAGTTTAGGTACAATTTTGTGATTTTGAGATGGGTACATGGATAAATAAAAAAATATATAATTACAAGCAGTTGTTTTGCTTTGCCTTCACTTTGATGGCTGTGCATCAAGGTGGTAGGCTCAACTTTCATGTACTGCAGAATAATTAATTGCATGAGTAAAATGCCCACCAGGACTCAAAACAATACACAAAATGCAAAAGGTAGGACAGGCTTTCCTCTCCAAGGCCAGAATCTGTGGGGATTTGTTTGAGGGATCCTGGAGGACAAAGGGACCCCCTTGCATTGTTCCTACCTTGCTGAATTCTGAATACACCTTTGCCTGGCTCTCTGGTCATCAGCGTGGTCTTTGCTGCACTTAGAGCATGCTCATGCCTAGGTCTTGCTGGCCCTAATCTACAGGGGTTGCAGAGTAGGTAACCATGAGCCACTCTGACATGGTTCTACAGAAGGCCAGCGGGCCAATGGGGCTGACGATCACACTGCGGATGCTTCACAGCTTCTTGGCCCACTCGGCACAGGGCATCCCAGCAAGGCTGAAGAGACAGAAAAGTCAGAAGAAAGAAGACCCTTCCTTCCTGCGGCTGAGTGCTGTCTAGCAGAACACACTTCATTTTGGTGGGGAGCGGATTCATCCAGCCCTCCTCATCACCTGGGCCCTGCCTCGGGCTGCCAGGGTCCCGCTGACTTGACTGAGGAGTGCAAGGCTTCATGGCTGCCTGAGTGCCCCCTGCTCCTCTGGGGTGAAAACAGACCTCAGCACAGGAAAGCAGGTCTCTCTGGGCTGGAGAACTCTCCTGACTTCACCTGGATGCTCCAGAGCTGGAGACACTCCCCGTCCTGGCTCCTCTGCATCTTCAGTGTGCAGCCCTGTGCCCAGGTCCTGCTTGTGTTTGCTCCGTCTTGCTCCTGCTTTGTTTTGGGCCCCTCACCGACCTACTCAGTCCTGCGTGTGGCCAGATGCCCCTTGTGGCTCAGCGCCTGAGGCCGGTGAAATGGTCCCTCTGGTGAGGAGGAGCCTCCCCTGACCACTGGGAGGTCAGGACGATGCCACACTGCTCTTGTGTCTTGAAACTCAGCTTGTGGCAGCCTTCTCCACCAGTGCAGGACACAAAATAACAGCCACAGAGACTCCCGAAGTGCACCGAGCCCTTATTTGCAACTCAGCTGTCTCAGTCCTTGCCCTTTGCACTGGGGCTGTTAAGCCTGGGCTCCTCGCCTCCGTCTGCCCTCGTCTCCTCCCATCACTGCCCCTTCGGTTTCTGCAGATGCTGCACAAATGAATGATGGTTCTCCTCAGGTTGTCCAGCCAGAGCCACCTGCCGCTCCGCTGTGTCCCCAGCTAAGTGAGGCCCTTCATATAAAAGGGCCGCGCAATCTGGAGATGTGTATTGCGTGTGTGCCAAGAGGGATTCAGGCACACAGGTGTAACTGGTCAATGTCAGATTTGGACTCTAAATTGAAGGCAGCCGGCAGCTTTTGGACACATTACTCAGTCCCTGTTTCTGGTATCCTGAGGCCTAGAAATGTGCACCATGGTGTCCACGCAAGCTCCATCCTCACGGAGCCCAAGTCTGTGCGCTCAGCCACCCCGTACAGCTGTCCTTTGACGCTTTCCCGGGAGCTGATGTCCTACCATTTCCCGGGGAGAGGGCCTGCTTGGTGTTCGACTTGGTCACTCTGAGGCCCTCACCAGGGCTTTCTGTGGCTTCCCACTCAGCCCATTTGGCTCCAAGTCCTTCCCTCTAATGTATCTTTGGCTCTGGTCTCATCAAACAGTCACATCCTAATTAGCCACACACAGCCCTCCTGGGCGAGGCCAGTCTCCACCCAGGGCGGGCACCCTGTTGGGCAGGGCCGCCTCCTGGTCCCTCTGGGACAAGGGGGGCTCTTTGCTGATGACAGAGCTCCACAAGCCCCAGGGAAGCCAGCACACTCGCCCCTGCAGCGGATCTCCACGACTTGGTGGTGTGCCTCACGGTGGTGGGCCCCTCCGCTCTGACCTTAGCTGCCAGGCGGCACACAGGTCAGTGTCACCCCACGGTGACCTTTCCAAGGATGGATGACCAGAAAGTTACACTCGGGAAACAGGTCAGCATGCCTACCTGCCACAGTAAGTTTCTCATAAATCATGCGGTGGCCAGGCCGCCCGAGGATGGACCCGCTGCCTTTCTCCAGATACGACCATGTAAACACGTGCGGTGTGTTACCCCTCCTCCTTTTTAAAATCTGCATGTGTGCTGAGCCCAAGTCCTGGTGCCAACCAGGCTTGGGAAACAGCTGGAGCAGCCTCAGCTGCCAGGGCCAGCAGGAGCCACAGGCTGGGGCTGGTCAGATGCCAAGCCCGCCCTCGTGGGCTGAGGGGAAGGAGCACAGGAGGCAGCAGAGGGGACCCGCCAGGGACGTGCTGCCCTTCCCTTCCCTTCCTCTGGAGCTCTACATCCGGGCAGAAAAACCTCGGAGAGCAGAAAGACTGGCCTCCACGTGGTCAGCGCAGTCAGAGGGAAATGGCTTTCCTACACTGTGTCACGGGCAGTCACCGATGGGCCTCTCCTGCAGTGAAGCAGATTCTCGGTATTTCTTCCTTCCACGAAGGCCAGGCTTAAAGGCCCAGAGTGGCCACTGTTTTGGGGTGTGGCCCCGCAGCAGGCCTCTCCCAGCTGAACCGGCCAGGCCCTGTGCTGATCTATGTGTCTTGGGCTGCCCTGTGGCCACCTCCAGAGTGTGACCACTATTATGTCAATGTCGGCTTCTGGCCAGTGGAGCAGCACACTGGGGGCTTGCTGGCACTCCGATGGTGACGTCACACAGTGACCCAAGTCCAGGACCATTCCACAGTGGGTGGGGCTGGTCCCGACAGCAGCAGAATGAAGCAGAGCCCAGGCCCAGCCTGGCCGGAGTCTCTCCTCTCCAGAGGCCAGCTGACACCCGAGGGTGTGGTAGGAATCTGTTGAGCTCCGTGGTTCCTTCGAAAACTGCTAATTACTCTGAGCAGGCATTAGCTCTGTATCACGCCACCAATCTGGAGGCATGGTTTCAAAGCATTAAAATTCTGCTCTCAGAAAATGCGGGTGTTTTGATCTTTCCATGCAGCTACGCAGTAAAAACGCTGCACATATTTTCTGCACCTATCCAAAGAAATTTATCTTTCACACCCTACTTCATGCCATATGTTGGGAGCTGAAGGAATGAAGGATTTGGCTGTCAGTCTCTGAAGGCGAGACAGGCCTTACTCCAGCTCCTCGGAGGCGCGTTGGATCTGAAACTGTGACATTTCACGTTAGCTTCTGTCAGCACTATCCGCTGCGTGTCGCGGGTGAGGCGGAAAAGGCTTCTGACGGTGGTGTCCAAGGGAAGGGGCACTCGCTCTGGTTCCCCCGTCATTGTGCCTGGAGAGGGGAGTGACTTGGCCTCACCAGGATGCAGGACACTGAGACTCGGGCTGCCACTTGTGCAGGTGTCCCTCTGGGAGCTGAAGCCCTGCCTATGGAGGTGCCTGGGACCAGGAATTTCTACTGAGACCCTCGTGCCCCACTTTAGCCATCCTCAAAGCAAGTTCATTATTTCTGGGGCTCTCAGACCTCCAAATAGCACAGTGTGCAGGAATGCCTCTCAGTTTCAGTATGAAATCCCTATCTGCATTCCATCTGGTGAGGGTGACACACATCCCTCGCCCTCCTTATTCTTGGTCAGAGAGCCACCTTTCCATCTTCACCTTGACCTCAGGAGGCGACCTCCTTTGCACTAGCCTGGGAAGTGGGACAGGTTGGCAGTGTTTAAGCACAGTGGAGAAAATGGTGTACAACCCTGAAAAAATGCCAAACAGCTGAGGTGTAGCTCCCCCGCTCTGCCCTTCCCCATCTTTCTATTGCTCTGCAGTTTCCGATGGTGTTGTTCTGAGGGTCTGAGACAGATTTGCAGGTGGAGGGTGACTCAGAGCTCTAAGTCACACAGTGATGTGTGGTCTCTGGTACGTGGCACCAGGTTCTGCTGCTCAAGTGCGCTTATTGGGAGGGGCTTCACTACTTTAGGGGGCACCTCTGGTTCCAGGTGCTGGGCTTCTGAGGTGGATGAGATGGAGCCTTTACCCAGCACCACTCCAGCTGAAGGGGCTGAAAATCCCAAGCAAGTACACAAAGGAACACAGTTCCAGGAGGCACCTCCTGCTATGAAATGATGTAGCTGTGGGCGGATACCGGGCCAGTAAGTATTGGAGGCTGGGCTGGGAGCTGCAGAGGGCAGGTGGTCCCCAGGTCAGAGGACAAAAGGGAGAGATACCTGCATCCGGCCGACATGCCCAGGGCTGTCTGCTCATGGCCCCACCTACAGAATTCCCCTCTCTCAGAGGGGCCCCAGTGTCTCAGCAGAGGTCAGCCAAGTTCCTGCCCCTCCTAGGTTTCCAGCACAGGGTCTGGATTGTGGTAGGCAGTCCATAAAATCCCTGCATGAAGAAACAACTGGGATGGTACAGACCAGGCACAGGCCTGCTGGCCCTCCCAATGCTCCCCTGTCACAGGAAGGCATCCTGTTTGTCACACTCTGGTAGGCCCAGCAAGGGGCTAGGTTTAGTAGTTACCTGTCAGTCCAGTGACAGACTACCGGAGGAGTTCCTCCACTCCCACTCTAGCCATTCAAACCCCAAATGATATTTTTCCTAGTCTTCCTCCTGGGGCTGGCAGTCCTCATGGGTCATTTTAATTGGATAACTGGAAAAAAATGTCTCCTTTCATAAACCTACCAACACTATTAGCTCAAAGGTTTTCAGGAAAATGTGCTAACTTTTGACCAATATCCACATGGGCATTTTTGAGGTTCTATCTAGCATTTGCAAAAAACACTGCTGGTAGAAAATAGAGCATTAAAATAGAATCTAAATCAATTTTTCTGATCAATTGCTGCAGAAATGTGTATAAGTGGCTGCAAATTGGGTCCCACAGAGCCAGATGGGCTGTGCAGCGCTGTAAAGTTGTTATAAATCTACCCTCGCCCCATCACACTGCAGCGCTTCGGGGCTTCCAGGCTCAGGCACAAATCCGGGAAAATTTCCTGTTCAATCAATAAATGTTTATTAGGAAACGTGGCTTAAAACACACCCACAGTAGCATATTCACATGGTTTTAGATAGACGCCAAGTCTTTTTCTCATTTTTTTTTCTTTTAGCCTCAAGGAAGATTAGCCTCGGGTCAGTCTGTCTTTAAAGCAGATCCTTTCAGGAAGATGTTGGCTAGACTGGAAATAAAACATCTCGATGCCTCTGGAAATGAGTGAATGTTCCTCTGATAAATTCCCTGATTAAATCTGAGGACACAAATGATGAAAACAAATATAAAAACAAGTCTCATATACACGCACACTGACTCACACAGCCACATGTGCACACATGCACACACACACGCTTTCACATCTTCACCTTCTGTTGGAATTCATTGTTCAATGTCTAGAAATTTCCTTGCAAAGGAAATTTCCTTCCAAGACAAAGTGGAGAATTTTACACACCTCTTTTTTTTTTGTACAGGGGATCGAACTCAGGACCTTGCACTTGCGAGGCAGGCGGTGGCACCACTGAGCTAAATCCCCGGGCCCTTTACACACTTAATTTTAATATCTATTCATACACATATTCTCACACACTTACACATACCTAATATCTGCCCCTACACACATAGGCACACATAAGCACCTCATATCCGTATCTGTGCACCCACAGGCTCTCCCACACCCACACATACACTTCATGTCTACATCTGTGTGCACACACACATACCTAGTGTCTACATGTATGTGCACACGGAGGAACATACACTCACACACATAGCTAGTACTTATTTATATGCATACGCACATGCACACACATACCTAGTATCTATACATAAACATACATATGCACACATGTATATAGACACGTCATAACTATGTGTGCGCATACACACACACACACGTGCGCACGCACACTGCTCTTCCTTTTCCCCTGAGTCCCGGGCCTGGTGATGCCCAGGGATTTGGTGGCCTCAGGGCAGACAGCGCATGTGAAGGGCCTCTGGGAGAAAATGTAGGGGTGGATAGGGGTGAGCAGGGCTCAGGTTGCCACCTAATTCCTGGAGCTGCTGGAGACGGAGCCTCTGGAGGAAAAGGTCCTGTGCTCAGTCACTGTGGACACCCATCATGTCCAAGGGAGGACGGGATGTCTAGGAAACCTGAAAGGCTCGGGCGTAGCCGCAGCCCTGGGCCTTGTCCCCTCCTGGCTGCTCCACCAGTGCTTCTGCTTGGACCTTGCTTTTCCTAAAACCTCACAGACTGCAGAAAATCTGTGGCCACTTTCTTGGGGCTCTTTCAGGCTAGATATACCACCGTCCAAACACAGAGTGGTGCGGCATGGCCATCCCGGGGAGCTAGGCACTTCCCAGGATGGGGCTTCGTGCTCAGCTCTTGCACTGTGCCGGGCACGCCTGGAGGAAGGCCCCCTCCCGTGCCCGGAAACAGTGGGGCCTGTGGCAGCCTTTGAGTCCCTCTTTCGAGCCACTCAGGGCAGGTCCGGGGAATGCTAGTTCTAGGTGCTGGGGCTTCTGAGATGGAGGAGATGGGCCTCCATTGCTTCTAACACTCCGGCTGAAGAGGCTGAAAAATCCAAAGTAAATACACAGAGGAGCACAGTTCCACCAGGTCCTTGATCATCAGGTGGACCTGCATGACCAGCTTCTTAAAAGAAATTCAGGGCATGCCAGTTATTCAGGAGGCTGAGGCAGGAGGACTGCAAGCTCAATTCCAGCCAGGTCAATTTAGTGACTTAGTGAGACACTGTCTAAGCATAAACAGGTAAAGGGCTGGATGTAGCTCAGTGGTAGAGTGCTTGCCTAGCATGTGCGAGGACCTGGTTCAATCTCTAGCACTGTAGAAAACAAAACAAAACAACCTACCCCCAAATCTCAAGCCACAACCAAAATAAACTACAGGGTGTGGCTCAGGCAGAACCCTGGGGCCGGGAGGAGGGGCCAGCCTGGTGTCTGTGCAGACCTCCCTGGTCCTGGCCATTCCTGCACCGACACGTAGGCCCTGTCTCCAGCCACCCTGCCCTCGTGCTTGTCCCCGGAGAACTGGGCTTTGGTGTACAAGCTTACTCACCCCTCCAGGTCATGGCCCACCAGAGTCCACCTGTCGTGGTCACTGTGGAACCCTGCTGCCCACTGTTCTTAGGTCCTTACCCAAGCATATCTTTGTCCAACTGAGCCGACTGCCCTTGGCCCTGTGTCCAGTGCCCTGACTGTGCCATAGGAGTCAGTCATAGTCCCCACACCAGGGAAGATCGCCTCACGTGGAACATGGGGAGCAAAGGAAATTTAGTTCCTGCTTTAATTGGGGAAGTATGAGATGCATACACCAATATGCTTTTCGCTCTCGCACTGTCTTCACAGGATGCCCTGGCTCTCTCATCCCCATAGTCCAGTGTGGCAGGGGTCCCCTTGGCTCTCAAAGGCAGCTGTGGGGCAGGCGCGGTGCTGGTGTCGAATCCTGAGGTCCCCCCGCCTCCACTGCAGCCAGTTTCGTCCAGCCCTCAGGTGGCACAGTGCTGGACATGCTGCTGACACTGCTGACCTTAAAGACAACAAAGTGAAGCACCGTCGGGCCTCTGTGTCCAAGCGTTTCTCATCTGGGGACTTTTGAAAACATTTGGAGTAACTGCGTCTGTGCTGAAAGCCTGCAGACGTTCTCCTTGTCGTTATTCCCCGAACAATTCAGCATAACAATGACTTGTGTAGCATTTATATTTTATTAGGTATCGTGAGCACCTCAGAGACGATTTAAAGAACACAAGAAGATGTGCGCAGGCTCTATGCAAATACGACACTGTTTACACATGGGCTCCAGCATACTTGGATTTTGGTACCCACAGGGGTTCTGGAACCGATCTCTGTGGATACCGATCTACAGCAAATACCAGGTAAACTTGGAGACCTTAACTAAGATGACTTAATTCTCTGCTATGAAAGGACTCAAATAAAAACTCAAAACCCAAACTCCTCCTGTGGTTTTGAGGTGGGCTTTGGTCACATTACAACTAAAGATCACATTTCTATTTTTTAAAAAATTAAACGTGTGCCTGATCAGGTGCTTATAAACTAGCAGGTATTCCTGAGATAAACACTACCTGTCAAGATTTCCCTTTGATTAGACTTTAAGGGCGAAAGAATTTCCAAATCATTTACTTGAGAATTAAAAAAATCTGCAGTGCATCTGTTTGCTGGAGAGGAAACCCTGGCCTATTTTACATTGTCAAATCTATTTTTAAATAAAGTCTTCTTTGTGCTGAAAAGTACTCCTAAAAATAGCTCCCTGCCTCGTTTTGGAGAATTAAAACAAAATCACCGATTAAACCGCGACCTGAGTCAGCAGGACCCCACTGCTTGGGCCAAGCCTGAGGGAGCCACACGTCCCTCATGCCTGCCTTAATTCCTCCTGGCATTGTGGACGATCACCCACCAACAAGGGAAACTCCTGTCTCCGTGAGAAGCCTTTTTTTTTTTTGGTACCGGGGATCGAACTCGGGTCCTTGTGCTTGTGCAGCAGGCGGCGAAACCACTGAGCTAAATCCCCGGCCCGAGAAGCTATTCTTAATGAATCATCATCAGGGGAGAAGGGAGAAAAAAACACTGTCCCGCTCTGTCCAGTGGATTTTGTCTGGTGTCAGAAGTAAAAATGGGGGCCCCAGAGGAGCAGAGGTCACCTTGGGGCCTTTCCAGCTTCAGAGGTTGCAGGATGCTCCACTTCAGCTCCGCCAGTTACACTGGACGGACTGGCCAGGCCAGAGAGGGGACGCCTGTGAGTCTGAGACTTCCCAGCCTTGACCTGCACCCTGCGTGGAGCTCCAGAGCCAGTAAGAAGATAAGATGCTGAGACAGTGGGCTACTGGTGGGCTTGAAATGAAGCTTTACTCACTGAGGAGGGTTGAGCGAGAAGTTAATCAGCCTCTGATGCTTCAGAGGCTTCAAGAACTGCAAAATTTCCTCTGATGAGGGCAGAAGGAGGCTTTGGAAGGCCAAGGTCACTTGTCCAGGGCACTACTGCAGGGTCCCCAGACTGGCACTGAAGTTTCACAAGTACAAGGTGTGACTGAAAACTATAGTCAACATTTAAATTAAAAAAACTTATTACACCAAAAGGCACATCAGCACGAGTCTCCCTCAAAATACACCCCTTCGCTCTGATCACACTTATCCCATCATTCTCGCCACTTCCTGAAGCAGTTCTCCAAGTCCTCTTTCATGAGTGTCTTTAGTTACATGTGCCATGGCTGCCTTGAGGTCCTGAATCGATTCAAAACCTTTACTGAACACGGCCATTTTGACTTCTAGGAAGAGCCAGACCTGGCGAATAAGGCGGTCACTGTGGTCGGGTCAAGACCAAGGGGCAAAGGGCCAGAACCAGCACTGGTGGCCATGGAGCAGCCAGCCGCAACCCACGGGGAAACGTCTGGGCCAGTAAGAGGCACACTCCACTGGGAAGGCTGGTGTGTCCCAAGGTTCATGATGAGACAGACGTGGGGACAACAGCTTGGTGCCAGACTTCATCCTCAGCCCCCATCATGAGCCACTGCGGGAAGCAGTCACCCCACTTTTTACACGAGGTGGCTGAGAGTCTTAGTTCTGAGAGATTGGTAAGTGAAGGAAGATCAAAAACCAGCAGCAAGGTGCAGGAAGAACCGCTTTCAAGGAAAGGTATACATCAAGAAATGGGTTTAAGCCACACCAGTGAATCTAGAAATTCCGTGCTAAGTGGGGACATACTGTATGGCTTCATCGGCATGAGATATCCAGAACGGGAGACCCCAGGGACAGAATGACAGATGGTCTCAGTGGAGACAAGGCCAGGCTGGGGAGGGAGAGTGGCCCTTTGTCATATGGGCTTCCTTGGGTGGTAGAAATGTTTTGAAATTAATTATGGTGATGGCTGTGTCTGCCATGTACACTCAACTACAGGCAGTAGATACGACTCTCACAGACTAAAGGCCACCAAACTGCTTCCCAGAAGTTCACCACATCTCAGTGCAGCAGTTTTGGGTGGACTCAATCAGTCTTTATTGATGACTAGTTGCCTGAAGGTTCAGGAGAGGTTTAGAAACATCCCTTTGGGAGGGGCGGTCAGCAGCAGGCTGTGGCCAGCTGTGTAGCCAGAAGGGCACTGGGCACCCTGGGCTGGTGGGTGGGGCACGGCTGGTCGTGGGACGAGCTGCCCCAGTGTGTCAGTGAGCCGGGAGCAGTGGGGGAAATGAAACCCAAGCTGTCCTAAAAGTGTGAGGTTTGCTGGGCAGGTTGAGGTCTGACCCACTCAGAGCATTTCTGTCCCCGGGACGGAGCGCAGGAAGCCCCGCTGCAGAGTGGCCAGTGAGCGCTTGACCTCATTGTGGTCAAAAGTGGTGAAAAGGTGGCAGGCGACAGCTCCCTCCAGCTCTGTGCCCAACACAGGTGCCTTTGGTATTAAAGGGTCTGAGATGTTCCTGCCCGAAGCTCCACCCTACTGTGGCACCATTACTACGGACTGACTTAACCGAACCCAGTGAGGCAGCAAGGCACGGGGCCATCTGCTCAGGGCCTGCTGGTCCCTCTGCTCCTCCTGCAGGGCAGTCCTGTGGCCACCCGGGTGACCCTCTGAGCACCTCTCAGGATGGCCTGTCACCCTCTTTCCCAGCATCTGGCTCATCCTAGGCAGCATCTTTTGTTGAGACGGTTTCACACATTCCTTTGCTTGGTGATCTCTAGACTGTTCAGTGTCCAGAGGGCAGGGGGTTTGTCTGGATGCTGCTACCCCTCTGCCACTTGGCAGGATCAGCCAACCCTGTTAAATGGATCAATGCCTAGGGGATGAGCCACCAAACATATCCAGCTCTGGTCACCATTCCCACAGCCCCCGGCTCCCCAGACACCAGGAGTTCTCAGAAAACAGCGACGTGGCACAGGACAGCCTACCCACTGCATGATGGTGAGGCCCACCTCCCTCCACGTCTCCCAGTGGGCAGCTCTCCCTGCCAGGGCTGAGCCAGGCTGGTGCTACCCCACAGGTAGGAGACGCTGCATCAGACAGGGGTTTTAATAGGACCATCTGCTCAGCACAGGGCCCAGTTCAAAGACAGGGGCAGTAAATGGAAACGGCTGCACGGCTCTTCTAGACACGTTTGTACCACGTGCAGGCAAACACACTTCAGTATCTAATCTGAGCAGTACACTTCACTCTACTGGCAACCAACAACTGCAAACACACTCTTGAACTGCTGGCCAATCTGCAGGGCTCTAAGCGAGCAGACAAGTGAGGTGTGGTGTGTCCTCCCAGCACCTGCTCCCCGAGCCCAGACTCCCTGGGGTGTCTGCCCGCCCCTTCCAGGATGCAGGCTAGGGGTGCCAAGCACGGGATGATAGCTCCAGGAAAACCACTATTGTTGTGGCAGAGCAGTGCAATTGTGCTGGAGGTTCCTTTATGCACCAGAAACTGTCTTTGGAATGGATTCTGCCTCTTAGGATTACTTCCTCCTCTGCCATCCAATGCCTGTTCCTTATTCTTGCAAAGATCAGAATTTTGCAAGACAAACATATGGATCTCGAGATTTATCATATGCCCTATGCCATATAGATGCAGAAATACAGCTGTGTGTATTTATTCATACTCTGCACATTTACACCCAGTGTATAAATTCATACAGACACATTCCAGGGAGAAAATGTGCCAGTCATGTGAACTGAGTTTCCGTGCCAGCCCTGAATGACATGGTGACTTTATATTTATTTTAATAGACTCTAGTCTGTCATTTTCATCTTTATAAAAAGGTGCTGGGTTAAAAAAAAACTAGCCAAGAGAGAACCACTTACAATCTGTTCTTAAACAGCTTTTCCCTAGGTACAGTTTCCTGAACACAGGGAGTGCTGGGAGGGTTGAGTGACTTGTATCTACTTCCGGGAGATTTGTTCATGGGTGTACCGCTCCCCCCAGAAGTTCCCATAACAAACATCATACAGCTACAAATCTGAGAAGAATACAGTGTTCCACAGATTAGAATCAACTGGGAGTTTTCAAGATTTTCTTCACTGAGCCAGAAATATCAGGCATTCCCCAGGGGGTGGGAGGCAAAATCCATGCTTCCTCCAGTGTTTGTTTTATCACTAAGGAACTGCTAAAGTCTCAGGTCTCCTTTACTTCCCTTCCACCCACCCATCCACCCACCCACCTGCCATCCATCCACCCTCCTATGCCCACTGAAGGCGGCTTCTTCTGAAAGACAGGGACCTCGAGACTCAGGATCCAGAATGGAGGTAGGTGCTCAACAATTAGACGCTGACAAGAATTACTGAAAGCACTAGTTCTCTGCTGTTAGCTGAAACCCAGCAGGCCCCTTCTTGCATTGACTGCCTGAATCACCTCGGGGTCTCTGGCAGCTCATGCAAGTTCACAGCCCCAGGCTGCAACATATCATTATTTTCTGTTCCACCCACCTGCTCCAGAACACGCCACACACACGTCCTCTAAAACAAACATCAAAACCTACTCTCTTCTCTTCCCGCCAGGAAGCCGAAGGTTGTCAGCTGACCCGGCCAGAAGCCGTTGGCTGCTGCCAAAACGAGGTCCCTGCACAGCTCCGTGCATCTGTCTCAGCCACGGAGCCCCTGACGCTCCTGCCTGGGCTGTGCCAGGCAGCCCTGGCCTGGTGCCTTGAGGAGGCGCCCGGTTTCCTCTAGGAGGACTCGATTCTTTCCCCAAGCACTAGGTGAGGCCCTGGCTTCTCCCCTCTCTCAGAATGAGCACTCGGGACCGGCCCGTTCCTTCCAATGCACACACAGAGAGTTCCAAGAGTTGTTTAAAGCACTTCTGTTACCCTTCGGGTCATCTTTATGCATGGCAGAAAATCTCAACAATTCAGAAAGAGTATTCTGGAGGATTCAGACAAAGCAGAAAATTCCTACCAAGCCCTGCAAAAAGCTTCTTAGCTGTGAGGTGCTGTATACATCTGTAGGTAATTCACATGGGATTATGGCTCACATTTGGCTGAGAGATGGGCAGTGCATCTCTCACTGAGAAGGCTGTGAAAATAGTAGAGGGCCACACTTTCCTTGGTGACTTGTGGTTCGTGAAGGAATGCACCGCATGACTGGATTGCAGCAGAAAGGCCACTTCCCTCACTGCCCAGATTCCTTCCTGGGAAGCCATCCATTTGCCTTCCGGAAGAAGTAGGTAGAAGTGAAGGGAAGAAGGAGGAATTTCACCTCCTGCCTTCATGCTCAGCAGAGCAGGGCACTGGGTCCTGCCAAGGCCATCCATGCCCTAGGCGAGAGGGGATCAATCCCCCGACACTCAACATCTGGCTACCAGGATCCCAGGAACCGCCAGGAATGTTGGATCTTGACTACCAAAATTAAAAGAATCCGCCATGGAGTCATTTCCGTGGATGTGAGCCATGGACACCCTTCCCAGCCACGGTGCCCTCTGGGCTGCTCCATGCTCTCCATTCTCCCTCGACCCTGGTAGGAGCCATGAGAACATGGGGTGGGGGTGGCACTCCTGCAAGCCAAGGAACTGCGGGGCCTCAGGGCCACCAGGAGCCAGGGGGTGGAATGGATTCTCCTGCACAGCCCCCTGAGGATCTGATCCTGACGACACCTTTAATTCAGACTTCAGGCCCCTGGGACTTTGGTCTGCGGTTTTAAGCTGTCCAGTTGGAGGTCGGGCAGCTGCTTGGCTGAAATGGTCCATCCTGGTGACAGGGTGCTGGGTGCCCACCCAGTCCTACCCTACTTAGTCTCTGTGGCCTTGTGTTCAGCTCTTCTTTGGACTCTGAACTAATGAATCAGTTACCATCTCCAGGAAATTATGACTCTATCTTCGTGTCATCCACGTCTGTGTACCTACCCGCCGTGTGTGTGTCTCTCTCCACTGCCCTTGCATCTGCCTATTGTGGGCAGACTGTGCATCAGTCATGGGTGTAGGTAGACATGGATCTACCCCTCTGTCACCTACATATCTACCTATCACAGATGTGGGCAACCGCTCTCTCCTCTCCACCCTGCTGTCATTCGCAGGTATTATGCTGACCCTGTAAGCTTGGACATCACTGGGACGGGCCTGCCGGGAGAGGAGGCAGTCTGAAACCTGAAGTGACAAGTGCTGTTGATTTCTTTTAAAGATAGTAGTATTTTTTCCAAGTCTATACATTAACACCAACGATAACACATTAACAAAAGCTCAGTGTGAGCTGCGTGTTGGCAGGTAGACATGTGGCTGGAAGGTCCTAATGAAGAAGGGAGGGAGATCTGGTGTTGCTC
Organism: Heterocephalus glaber; assembly: GCF_053883595.1. Classification (NCBI taxonomy): domain Eukaryota; kingdom Metazoa; phylum Chordata; class Mammalia; order Rodentia; family Bathyergidae; genus Heterocephalus; species Heterocephalus glaber. Next base: position 9,183,460 of record NW_028258410.1, read on the forward strand.
ATTTAGCACGTTTGCTGCGTGCAAATGGAGCTGCTAATGCATCGCATGCAGGCTGTCAGCTTCAGTAGGTTTCATGCTCCTTCCTGTAACTGAATCCACCCCAGGACTCTGCCCTCCTCCCCAGATGGCATGGAGGCGAGGGCTCTGCTCTTGCCCTGTTCCAGCCAGCCCTGCAGCCACAGGAACCCTACACTCAGGGATGTCAACCCACATGCAGGCTGACCAGGCCCCATGTGGGACACATTCCATCTACCCTCTCTGCCGAGCCATGGCACCCTCCTCTGCTCCGCCTGGCTCCAGCATGGCACCCTAGTACACTTGTATTCCATGGAGGTTCATCACTCGCCCTTCCATAAGCTCCCCAGGGTTGTGGGATTGGGGTTGTTTGTCCAGGGTAGGCACAAAAGACCCATAACCATGCCACACACACACCACAGGCTCAGACTTGGGAAACAGCCTCACCCTCGCCTCCAAGCAGACCAGACAGTTTTCATGTCTCCCACATATCTGCCCCATATCACCCTTCTCTGAAAGAGGTTGACCTTAGTGGGAGGGCCCCCAGATTCTACCATTCGCATCCCCTACCATGCAGTTCTGCAGGTAAAGGTGGGTCCTCCAAAGACCTGAATCAGATAGGAAAGGGGAGACGTAATGCAAAGCCACCTCCCTGGGGACACTGTAGTCAATAGTGCTATTCATTTCCCGATCTGAGTTTTACAAAGATTCTCTTTGTGGCAGGCAAATGGACTTGAGTCAATTACAGCCCATCTCCCGACATGCTGTGAATGCTAATGGGCGTGATGGGGAAGGCGTGCGTGCACATCCAAGGGGCAGCCCTGTGCCGACAACCTGGAGTTAAGTCTCAGACCTGCAATCCACACTGGGTCACCACCTAGGCTCCCTTCCCACTGAACAATTACATGCTCTGTTACCCCAGAGAAGCCCATAGGGTCCAGTCAGGCAGTGCAGATGGGAGCGGGAATGCAGATGTGGCTTCCTGCTCAGGACGGAGTGGGGCTGGCTGAGTGTGCCTGGGACTCCAGACAGGGGACTGCCACAACCAGCCCCCACCGGGTGGTTGTTCCCTCCCCCCACATGGGGGCTCACTGCAGCCAGGCCCACTGCCAGAGCTGGTCCCCGCCCACTGTCTACCCAGCAGTGTGTGGGGGCTTCCTGCCAAAGAGATAGTGGCACGTCACTCCCACCCAGAGCCGTTCAGGGACTCCCCTGGCCTGAGAATGGAGACCCTTGATTTCCATCTGGAGCAGGTGCCAGTGACTTCTTCAGGCTCTGAGGTCTGTCTTGGTTAGCTGGTCCCTGGCAGTGCAAATGCAGCCACAGACAATAGCTAAATGAATGGTGTGGCAGTGCACCAATAAAACTTTATTTATAAAAACAAGCAGGGGGCAGATCTGTCTGAGGGCTTCATTGTGCCAATGACCCTGGTCTAGGGTTAGGGCAGCTCTGTCCTTCTTGTCACACAGGGTCATGGAGCACTTGAAATGTGACCCGTCCTAACTGCACCAAGTGAGCAGTGAGCCACCTACCATGAAATACACACTGGACTTGGAAGGCTTTATTCATGAGGATGACATATTGCTGATGAACAATGTTTTATACTGACTGCATGTTGGAATAGCATTTTGGATACATTGTGTCAAACTGTGGTACTCAAATTGATTGCACCTGTTTATTTTTACTTTTAAAATGTGGTTCCTAGAGAATTTACGAGGACAGAGGTGGCGCGTGTGGGTGGCCTGTAAGCCATTTCTCCAGGACAGTGCTGGGCAAGATGGTGAATACTGATGAGCGGGGTCCTCCCCTCTGCTGAGCCTTGTGTCTTGGGTGTGTGCGGGAGTTGATCCCCAGCCCCTGTGAATTGGCACACACTTTCTCATGGGTCAACTTCTGCCTCCAATGTCACCAAGCTCCTAGCCCTACTGGACCCCCAACCAGGACAACAGTGTTATTCTCTCACTTCCTCCACCTTCACCTCCTTCTGAATGCCCCTCCTCCCTCTCTGCCCTACTGGACTTTGAGAAGGGTGCGTGTGTGTGTGTGTGTGTGTGTGTGTGTGTGTGCTGTGTGTGGGTGTGTTCTGGCTTTCTTGTGCCTCCTGTGCTGGTCCAGCTCCTGCCTTGCCAGCTTGGGGAGTATTTATTTACTGAACAGCTTGTGGCTGAAGAGGGAAACCAGACAGGAAGGCAACACTCACACACCCCCAGAGCCAGCCAAGCCTTTCAAGTGTCATGAAAAGCAGTTCCCAGCCCAGGCTCTAGGAGCGTTTGAGGATTTCCATTTGTTTCTACTAAGATATAAGTTAAGTCTGAAAAATAAAATCTTTTAACAGGTGCCAGTGGAAGAGGTGGTCATGTGACAGTAAAGGCAGGGACCTTAATTTCCTGCAGGACATTTTCGCCAACCTCTGTCTCACTTTGTCATATTGTCTAGAAGAGAGATGTGGTTTTTATTTTCCCCCTAGCAGCAGGGTAATTTGAGTGTGTTATTTGCTCTGTGGGCATCTCCATAACCCATTTTGAATTTATCTCATAGTGTCTCCTGAAAGCACCATGAACCTGAGACATGCGGAATCAAACTAATGACCCGGGTGCTTGCCGGGCAGACCCTCCCCAGCCCGTGCACAGCTGGGTGGTGGGGAAGCACGGGCGGCACTGACGGGCAGGGTCCTGTGGGCCCGAGCCATGTGTTCTTGAGATAATGAGACCCGAACAAAGATGTAGATGCTCACACGGAATATCAGATCTGACATTTCATCTGAGGTGAAAATTGCCGGGCTTCTTAATGGCCTCTTTTCTTGCCAGGTACATGTGGTAAAGGCCCGAGCGAGCACGGAATCTCAGGGCTTGCTCGACAGCGATTAGGGTCTCTGCATGTCGCCCTTCACCGTGGCGTTTTCAGGAGACAGTGAGAGATGGGCTCAAGGAAGGGTTGCCGGCGCAGGGCTGTCATCCACATCCCTGCCAGGTGAGTGCTCAGCTGCAATCGCAGCTGGGCTGAGAGGCTCCTGTGGCTCCCCTTGCAGATGGCCACCAACCTGGGGCACCAGCTGAGCATCTCTTGCTCTGGAGGTCAGATGTCAGCATGGGCCTCCCTGGGCTGAAATCAAGCTGCAGCCGGGCTGCCAGCATGCCGGGGCTGTACGTCCTGCTGTAGTTTCTAGAGGCTGCCCGACTTCTGCGGCTCCTGGCTGGCCCTCCACGGTCAAGGCCAGCATCTTCCAACACCCCCTTTTTCTCTCTCTCCTCCCTCTGTCTCTCTCCTCTTCTCTTGCCCTCATAGCTCTCTCTGACTTGTGCTCTCCTGCTACCTCCTTTCCTTACAGACACCTGAGACTGCATTCGGTACCCACTTGAATAATCCAGGACAATGTCTGCATCTCCAGATCTTTAACCACACCCTCAGAGTCACTGCTGCCATGAGGCTACATATTCAGAGCTCTCTGGGAACAGGACATGGACACCCCAGGGCCTGTCACCTGCCTACCACACCTGCCTTCTCAGATGGGAAGTGTCTGGGTTCAGTGCCGAGGCCCATCTTGGTTCTTTCTAGTTCTTGGCAGATGCCCCAGCTGGGAAGCTCCTTGCCTGGGACCAAGCATGTGACCTTCATTTCAGGTTCAAGCATGCAGACACACGCCCTGCTCCCCCAGTCCCTTTCCGAGGCATCCCGCTGTCCCTAGTCTTATCCCTGCTTGCCCTTGAGCCCTCAGACTTTTCCAGAGCTGTCCTTCCTCTGCCAGGAGCAAAGATGACCACACGGTCACTCCCTGGCCTCCTTACCTGCCCCCACCTCTGTGCTTCCGGGATTCCCTTCTCGGCCCCTTCCAGGTTGCAGTGCACAGTGATGAGCCAGCCCAGCGTGGCAGGGACAGGGCCCTGGGCAGTGTCAGCCCCATCAGTATCAGGGTTGCCTCATAGTCTCGAGTCCTTTCAACCAATGTTCTATTCCTTGCTAGTGACTCAAAGTGTCTGGCAATTACAGGTGTCTTTGTTGTCCACTCCAGAGGTCACCAGCTCAGACCTTCCCCCTCTGCATGGTCTCAGGGCTGCCATGCTTAAGGGTGTCTCTCCACTCACTCACTCCGCCTTGGCTCTGTCTTCCAGAGCCCCATGCCCTTCAGCAACATATATTCATGGTCTGTGCGTCTGACTTTGTGAAGGACTCCGTCATGGATTGGCCTTTTTTTATTCATCTTGGAATCCCCAGGCCAAGGATAGTGTCTGATACACATTTCTACCATGTGTAGAGCACAGGTACGCCATAGGAAGGATATTCCACCTGTCTACAGGTTCATCGTCCATTCATGTACTCATGCAGGTAGCCAGCTATGATCCACCATCCATCTACCACCTGCCCATCACCTGCCTATCCACATTTCTACTATCCCTCCCTCCTTAAATCCGCCATCCATCATCCATCTATGCACCCATCCACCTGTCTCTTATCATCCACTCTCATACTCTTCTTCCCTCCTACATCCATCATCCATCATCCATCATCCGTCATCCATCATCCATGCATCCATCCATGCATCCATCTATGCATCCATCCATCCATCATCCATCCATGCATCCATCCATGTATCAATCTATGCATCCATCCATCCATCATCCATCCATGCATCCATCTATCCATCCAGCCATCCATCCATCCCTCCATCACATGCACTTGGGTGCTGATTATGCACAGGATTTGAAATGCGTATGTTTTTCACTAAGGGCAGGGGCCAGAGCTTAACTCTGGGCACTCACAGGATTTCTAAGACCATTTTTCTCAATGTCAGCTCCTAGGAGCTCCCTGTCTGGTGGACAGGGCTGCAGAGCTGAGACGCAGGTGGGCCTTGCAGCCTTTCCCCTGAAGACACAGGTCTCCATCCACTTGTCCCCTCCGGACAGTCAGAGCCATCACCTGCACTTCCTCATGGTTTCCATCTCTTCCCTTGATTGGGGATGAGACCGAGTAGGGCTGGGTCAGAGAGAATCATTCTCAATAGTTTCCTGGAACTATAAGGGAAGGATAAGTCTTTCTCTTTATGCTTGGGGGCTGAATTACAAGCAGTTGGAGCTTCTGGGCACTGGCATGGGGGTGGGGACCTGCTCAAGCAAAACCAGCCTGGAGAGAAGCAGCGAGAGCTTCATCCAAGCCCCTGGGTCTGGCTACTCCTGAGATTTACATTTCTCTAGATGTTGTAGTGAGAGCCACTCTGTCAGGCTACTCTGAGCTGTATTTTATTACCTGTGCCAGGAAAACCCTGCCCGGCACCTGCCTCCCTGCCAGCATTGCCTGTGGGGCCCCACATCCCTCATTCTTTTTTGGTCAGCCCCTGCCAGATGGGGCGTGGGTGTGGCCATGTGGCCAGCCCACATGATCTGGGTGTCCACACCTGGCTCATCCCTGGCCTCGTAGCTCAGGCTAGCCAGTGACCACAGGGGTGGAACCTGCGTGAATGTCCTACTCCGAGCTGCCCTGCATAGATTTACACATTTTATTTATACTGAAATGTCACATCCCACCCCACATCAGTCTCTCATAAACACAGCTGCCAGAAGTTATTTTCATTAAAGCTTTTTGAGCTCGAGAGGAGGGAAGAGAGAGGGAGGACACTCCATTGCTGTGCAAGAAGAAGAACACTTAAGGGAAAATGATCGCTTTGGCTCAGCGGTAGATTCAAATTTCAGGTAAGAGCTTCTCTCCAGGAGCATTATGCATGGAACAGCTTTCTGATAGGGATTTGAAGCATCTTTCTCAGTTTTCCTACCTCTCTTCAGTTCCTCTGGGCTTGAAATCGGAGCTGCCGCACAGGCCTCCCGAGTTCCAGTCAAATCCACACTCTGCCCTCTTACTAAAGGCTCAGTGGCTCCTTACTTGTCCTAGAATAAACCTGAGTTTCCAGTGAGGCTTCCGGTGTCCTCTGTGACCTGGGCCTGCCCAGCGCCCAGGCTCAGTTGTGATTCTCCTGAGCCCTGCCCATCACACTGGCCACCACGCCTACCCGTGCCAGGCCCGGCAAACCTTGTCCTGTGCGGGCCCTTTGCACTGGCAGCATGCGCGATGTGGGGCATCAGCACAGTAGTGCGCCCTGCAACTGGCTCCTTTCAATTCTCCGGGTATCCGGTCACACGTCTTTGGGGAGGCCTGTCCTCTCTACCGCACAGTGCTATAAATGCCCTCCCAGCACATGTGGCCACCATGTATCCCTGGTCATTCATTACCTTTAGTGCTGAGAATGCTGTTCCTGAGGTGGGGCCTGGGGCTTGGGGCCTCCCTGGGTGGGTGGGATCCCCATGGAATGCCTCCCCCACTGCCTCCCAGCTTCGCACCCTGTGGCTGAGTCACGTGCAGCAGCAATCCCACCCTTCGTGGGAGGGTTTGAGGAACCGTGTCCCTGGGAGGGCAGGTGGCAGCAACCCCACCTGGCCAGAGAGTGGGCTGAGACAGGGCTCAGTTTTGGTCTGTGCAGCTTTGGAAAACACAGCGGTTCCTAGGTCCCAGCGTCCATCTCAGCTGGCTGGGGCTGGCCCCTCCTCTGGCCCTGCCCTGATTACACAAATGCACCTTCCTGCGTGTGACCTTACGGCAGCGCAGCAGGGCTCCCCAGCACCTGGCACTGCTAGTTCTCTGGGCTCTGCCTCAGCCAGCGTTGCCGGGTGGAGTCCTGAGCCGCAGAGGACTCTGCAAACTCTGCACGTGGGGCCACCCGCCCGCCTGCAGTCGCGCAAAGGTCAGAGACAAATTTACTGTTATGCGACCCTGGTGCATCATCAGACAGTCTGGCTGCCCTTGGCCACGTGCACAGCGCATCAAAAATGAATAAACACGCATGCTTGGGAGCCTCACTCCTGTCGTCACCACCACGCAGCGAGACTTGCGGCTGTCAGCCCGCAGCCCTTGGAGCGCAGGCTTCACGGAGGGGTCTATCACCCTCCAAGCAGGCTCACTGGGGACCCCATCTCCCAGGTGGGAGGGAGGCACGGATTCCCAAGCTGGCTCCTGACCAGAAACCACCCCTGACTCCGTGACTGGCTCCTCTCAAACCCACAGTCAAAATCTGGGCTGACTTTTTTCTCTTTGGCATCGCTGAACAATCAGAGACCACAGTTGTGTGTCCCCTTTTGGGAGTGAGCCTTCTGTGTCCTGGCCGGCCAGGGAGCAGCAGGAACAGTGGTCTAGATGAAGGGAACGATGTTGCTGCAGCTTCTTGGGTCTGGAAGTGTCGGCCCCTCAGTCCCCAGGACAGTTCTCGCCTTCTTGTTCACCGTGTGCCCTTGCTCACCAGCAGTGGTGGGTGGGCCTTGGTGGCCTCGTGTCTGGCCAAGACTGTCTGTTCAACATCCCATGCTCCCTGGCCGGTGAAGGACAACTTCCGGACATCTCCACGTCAGTCTCCCTCTCTCACCTGAGAGACTTATTTACTCCACCGCTGGCTCTCAGGCTGCTAGAAATAATTCCAATTGTCCAGCTTATTTCCTGGCAGCCTTTTTGCTCAGACATGATGATTCTTGTTAATGTCAAGAAACTTCATTGGATTCAGGCTGCTTTCCTCTTCCAAATAGGCATTAAAATGATTATTTTGCACTGTGGAAGCCAGTGTGCATGTGACAAATAGCATCCTGCTCCCCTGTTTGAAACCATGCAAGGGCTTCTGTCCCCTCTTGGTGAGGTACTAGGAGGCATTAGCCAGTATTCACTGCTCTCCTACACGGCCTTTTCTGTCTTTCGGGCTTTAGCTCCTGCCCTTCTTCCTGGGTGCAACCCTGCAGCTACACTGGCTTAGTCTGGGAGGGTCACAGGGCTCCCCCTGGCCTGTGGGGGTGTCATGGCCCTGGTGTTTCCCCAGCAGGCAGACCTGGGAATGAAGACATGAGGTTGAGGTGGCTCCACGCAGCTGGACTGGGCCTGCCTTGGGGAACCTCGAGAGTGGAGCACGGCCAGGACCCGCCCCCGCATGAATGCCTTTGGAGGACTAGGTGAGATGTAAGGATCTTGGTCCAAACCTGCTCTGGGGTCTCTGGACAGTCTAAGCTCCAGGCTCAGCTGCTCTCAATCCCCGGCATGCTGCTTAACACCACTACTACAGCCACTGCAGCAGGCTGTTTTCAAGGAACCCTCGAAGGGTTCAGCTACAAGGGCCAGTGATATTCAGCCAGCACTGGTGGGGCCCCAGCTCTCCCTGTGCCCAGCTGTGGCTTCTGCTCCTCCCTGTTGCCAGCCTTGGGGGCCTCTGGCCCTGTCACTCTGTTTTTGACTCAAGGAAAAGGAATAAACAACCGAGGGCAATTTCAGTGACTCAAGCACCTGCTGGATATCAAGAGGCAAGAGTGAGCACAGCTCAAAGGGGAGCAGAGACGAGGGTGTAGCCGCCTCCATGCCAGGCAGTGGAAGCTTCATGTCCAGAACGGCCTCCTGGGTGCCCAGTGGGCCCCACCCACCCAGCATGCCCCGCCACACCTTCTCCAGAAATGTCTACGACCGGGCTTCAGCATGTGCATCTGCGGGGGACCACATCAACCAGGCACCTCTGTGTGGATAGGTTGGTCAGGCAGGGGCAGCATTGATAGGACAGGACAGCAGTGCTCTGAATGATGCTGGGCACAGAACGCTGGGGCTGGTGCCGGCAGCCTCTGGAACGCCAGGGTGGCCTTGAGGGAGGCGGGGCGTGGGTGGGAATGATTCATTTACTCAGCGACCAGAGGCACACTCATGCCCAGCCTTGACACTGGGAAGGGATGGCTCTCCCCGGTCCCCACACCTGTCAGCGAGTCCTGCTTGTTCATTTGCATGCCCTCTCTCGTCTGGCCACCGCCAGGGACACCAGCTCACCCGAGCCTGGAAGTAGCTTCCTCACTGGTCTCCCTGTGGCCACTCCCACTCTCAGTCAGGATATTTCTTACCAACAGCCAGGCCACGTGGTGCTGGTGACGTCCCCACCTCCCTGGAGTGCAATCTAGACCTGCCCGACTGGCTGTGCCCTGCACATCTGGGTCATGGCTGCCACTTGGCCTTGCTCAAGCTCCAGGCACTGATGGGTGCTGCTCTTCTGGCCTAGGTGAGCTCGTTTCTGGCCCTTTCTTGCCTTTCACCCCCCTTTTTCTCCCCAGTGTCTGAGCACTGTCCTCATCCACCCGTATCGGGGACTGCCAAGCCACGCTCTGTGCCAGGAATGTGGACAGTTATCTGCTAACAGGGCACTTCAGTCTCCTGCAGGTAGAAGTCATTTCGTGTCACTCTAGGAGGCCAACCAGGAGCCCCAGAGGTTCTGGTGCTGCCTCGGACATGGCAGCTTGCAGGCTCTGAATGTGGTTTGCAGTAGGCCTGAAGGAGCAGTTCCATAGCGCCCCCAGAGGGGCCATGAGGATCTGCAGGTGGGCTGGTCAGGGCTTGCTGAGGCAGGTGGGTGCTGGCTAAGCCCCAGCTCTCTCCTTGGGACAGGGACCCCAGGTGGCCATCGGCTGGCGGTACATGGTCCCGGGGTGACTTTGGGTCACTTGGCTGGCCTCTCATTCTCCGCCAGCCAGTGCCAGGGAGACGCAAATGAGGTTGGTCGCCCACCTTGCCATGAAAAATAGGGCTCTGTAAGAAAACGAGCAACATTCCTACATCCTGGCAGGACATTGCTCAGTGCAGAGTGGTGTGACAGTCACAGATAGGAGCCTGGGGCTGCACAACCTGGGTGAAATCTGCTCTGGAGAAGCTTTTCCGCTATGTGACCGCACATAAGCTGTGTCACGCCTCCTGCCTTGCTTTCACCATCTGTGGAGGCTCCGAAAGAATCTGCATCATGGAGTTGTGGGATCAACTGGTTTACCCCAAGGGCTTGGAACAGTGTCTGGAGCAGGGAAGGACCCACGGCACGAGCTGCTGGTGTTCAGTGTGCGCCCTGCACCCCACCTCCCCGCGGTCTCCCCGCTTCCTCCACCTGCTGAGCACTGGCTTCCATCCATACCCCAGACTGCTCCACAGGCCCGGCAGAGGTCCTCATGGCCTTTCTGTGGTTCCTGTGTTCCCTGAGAGCTCCCCAGGGAGTGGGGAAAGGCTGGGAGACCAGGGTGCCTTTTGGGGCTGGGGAGGAGACCAAGGGCACTGGACACAGCCAGCAGAGGCCCGGAGTCTGAGCCTGGCCAGAGCAAGACCCAGGGCCACCCTCCCTGCTGTCTGGCACTGATTCGGAGATGAGGCAGATTCCCACGGGGACCAAGCTTTCCCAGGCCCTGGGGGCAGAACTTGTACCATGTTTCCAGTACATCGCAGGCAGAGGCCAGCTGCCATCCTCAGCTCAGCACTGTATTTTGGAGCTGCCTAGCCTCTGGTAAGCCCAGGACCCTCTCGCTTCATGCCTGCCCGTGGCTGGCTTTGCAGGACCAAGTGACAGATCCCAAGGATCCAGCTGGGTAGATCTGACTCGGGAGGCAAGTTTCCCAAAGGGCTGGGGGTTTGGAGACTCTGGATCCCCTACTCATGTCACAGAAGTCGAGGGCCCCACAGGGCACAGCGCAGGCTGGAGGCTCCCCTGCTGCTACAGCCTGATTTCGAATAGGCCAGCATCTGTGTGTCTGGGAGATGAGACACACTGCCATGGCCCTGGGGACGAAGGCTGCCCCTGCTAGAAAGCACTTTTTCCCAAGGACAACGCAAGACTTAGCTTTTCTTTCCTAAATTCTCTAGTGGGCTGCTTCACAGCTGTGTTCACAGGAACCTGCACCAGGCATGTGCTAAGAAACCAGTCAACATGCGTCCTGGGTGGGACAGGCCCCGAGTGGGGTGCCGTGGTGCCAGGCCAGTGGAGCGCTGTTTGATTGAAGGCCTGAGACCCATTCAGAGAGGTCGAGGCCCTCACTGCTGCTCAGTGGACCCAGGTGGCTGCCGAGTCTTCTCTGCACAGAGCCCTGAAGTTCCACCTGGCTCCCCTCCGGGGCCACAGGAGCACCCTGGGCAGTGTGCTGCCCATCTCATCCAGGCGGTCACAGCCTGAGGCCCACTCTAGGGCCTTCCCAGCTCCACAGAGGATGAGACTGTCACAGTGGCCCCACGGTCCCAAGCTCACCCCCGTGTCATGGGAGGCAGGTCCTGGTCTACAAAGTCCTGAAAGGTGACCTCAGCCCTTGGGGGCATCTGTGCCCAGCCTCAGCCCTGGCCAATTAACCCTTTAAAGAAAGAGTTTTGACTCTGATGTACTTTTCAGCTGACAGGAAGTTGTGTCGACACTAGAAAGGCCTGGGTTCCCACAATGGCTACACCTCACCTCACCTCACTGCAGCAAGCAAATTAAATCACCTGTGGAGGACGTAATGTAAGGTGGACCCACCCTCCACGCCTCCTGTATTAGTCTGTTTTTTGTTATACAGCGGAACATCGGAGATGAAGTAACTTAGAAAGAAAGGAGGTTCATTTAGCTCACAGCTTTGGGGGCTGAAAGTCGGGAAGCACAGTGGCTCTCTTGGCTGCTACACTTCGCGGTGGATGGGCTCCGCAGGAGAGTGTGAGGAGGAGCAGTCCCCCCGCCCCAATAGGACAGGGGGCCAAAGCATGAGGCGGGCCTAACAGCTCCTCTGCTGGGAATGACGGGGTCCCGAGAGGACCACCCGAACCCTTCCAAGGTCAGGACCCACAGCGACCCAGCAACCTCCCACGAGGTCCGGGCACCAGCACACAGGCCCTCGGGGATGAACCACACCCACATGAGCACCCCAAAGACATGGCTCTGTAAGAGCTGAGTTGGTGCTCCGTGAAAGCTGGCTGATTCCGGGCCACTCCAGATGCAGAGTGGGTGTGGGGCGGCGCGGGTGGAGCAGAAGGAGGGTGGGGCGGTGGTCCGGGCCTTGCCGGGTGCTGAGGTGCATGGTCCCGCATTCCTGCCTCAGTGTCTTCCCTGTGCAGTCCCACGGTCCTGCCGGGCCCATCCACGTGTCTGTCCCTCCTTCCCTTCCAACAAAGTCCGTGTTCAAACGCTCAGACATGCCAGCACCTCATGGGCTGACATGGAAGCGTGGAGGTGTGGAGAATGAAAGGGGAATGACACCCCAAGGAGGTGCAAACAAGTCCTTGCATTACAAACCTCCAATTACTGAGCTTCCCAGTGATTTTACGGCTGGCATCCGCTGACGTCTGTCTAGTATGTCTGTGTATGTGAGTGGCACAGGGCATTAATTATAGTTATTAAATGCTGTTTGTTTAGTAAGGACAGAACAGAAGCCTTCCACACTCCGGCTCTAGCCAGAGGCAGCAGAGCTGAGTCCTGGAGATGGCAGGACAGAGATGAGGAGGCCTTGCCTCTGTCCTTGCTGGGGCTGCTGAGCTGCAGCAGGAGCGGGGAGGTTCAGGGTCACCTCCCAGGGGCGTGGCCCGGGAGACTTCTCTGGGTAGTGGAGCCCAAACCCAGCTCAGCAAGCTTTCCACCTTGGGATGGCCGTGGACTTGGACCATCACTTGGTCCTTCTGAAGCTCAACTTCCTCTGGAAAGTGGATTTCTGAGAAGATAATGTCCTGAGAGTGGAGGACTCACCTAGTTCACAGTGCACTCCTGTGCAGGGTGGACACTGGGTCACTGTGATTTTTCTCTTTTTAAATTTTGAGGCAGGATCTTGGCAGGTTGCTCAGTTGCCCAGGCGGGGCTCAAATTTGTGACCCTCCTGCCTCAGCTTCCCAGGGAGCTGGGATCACAGGTGCCCGCCGTCCCTAGCTTGCTTGCTCTCTGAGTTTTCATCAGCTGTGACAGGATACAGCCTGTGCCCCATTCATGTGCCAGGGACTGGGCAAGGGGCTGGCAGGAGAGATGTGGGTACAGGAGCGGGAAGGGCCCACAGTCTGCAGGTCGCCGGGGAAGCGGGCAGGTGCTGCTGCTGCAGAACAGGCCTCTGTGACTCCAGTCTCGGCCCTTAGCTGTCCCAGATTTGCACCGTGGGCTGCAGCAAACACCTGAGAATCTGTTGAACAAAACATAAGTGCGGAGAGGAAATGTGTATGTCCTCCAGGAGTGTCCAGTGGGAACACTGAGCAGCTGGGGCGACTGGAGCCCAGCCTCGGGGCAGCAGGGCTCTGGGCCAGGTGGCACTGGGGAGGCCCCTGCTCCTCTGCACATGCAGCCTCCTGGGTTGGTGCAGGGTGGGCTCCCAGGATGCCCAGTGCTGGCTCCCCCTGTGGAGCATGATGGGCAGTGCCCCACGTGCCTGACGGACCAGAACTTGCTGAGGCCCAGGGGCGAACAATGTTGCCCTGAGCCAGATCCTTAAAGGAAAGATGCCGCCGGAGGTTTGACTGCCCAGTTTCCTTTCTGTGGGGCTCGGGGCTATCATGGTGAATGTTGCAGCTATTCCTGGATGGCCCTGCTCCATACTCTGGGGTGTGTGGAGGAGCAGGTGCTGCACAGGGCCAGCTTGGAAGAGGTGGCAGGTGAGAAAGCAAGAAGGAGGAAGCAGAGCAGCTTCTTTTTCCAGAGCTGCAGCTGCCGGCACGTTGCAGAACTCCCCACTCGCTCTGCGCTAAGCAGACGGCCACACAGGGCGCTTGCTGGCAGTGCTCCTCAGTGCCCCATGCGCAAGATCCTTGAGCCAGTCTGCTCTCCGAGGGCTCTCGAGGGGGAGTTCCGCATCCATGCTCTTCATCTTACTGGCTGACTTTAAACAGCCTGACCCCTTCCCCCAGCAGAGAAAGGGTCACCTACAAGTCGGCTCCCAGGGCAGGCATGAGCTGCCATTCACACTGCCCCGAGCTGTGAAGGAATGAGGGAGTGAGTGAGTGCACTGGAACTGCTCATTTGGTGCTGTCCCCTGTCTCTCACCGTGGGGCTGGCTTTCCATGGCTCCTACCTCCCCTCTGTCTTCAAGGTTGGTCCCCAGATGGCTGTGTGGCCTGGGGTGGGGCTCAGGACTTGCCAGGTGTTTCTGTTACTCTGAAAGCTTCTCGGTGAGTGCATGAACTGGGCTGTGAACTCCCTGAGGGCTTTGTCCTGGAATTCCCAGGTGCAAGACCACAGGCAGGGAGCAGGTGCTGTGAGCAGAGGCTCACTGGGGTCCGTTCTGGAGTCTCAGGTATTCCTCTCTGGAACCTGCTTTGAAACCCTACAGCCCACATGTGCAGAGCGCTGCAGCCAGGACCCCCACCCCCTGGAGGCTGTGGGATCCACAGAGCAGCTACTACTTCTGCTTCTCAGACCACCTCCACCAGCATTTTAAGGCGTAAAATCTGGGGAGGGACAAGACAGACCCCAGAAATCACCTTCCCCTAGTACTGGGGATGGCACATGCACTGCATGCGGCAATGTCTTGCCTCCCCCCAGGCTGCAGATGCTCCAGGGTGGGGCAGTGGGCAGTGCCCATGCATCTGTGGATGACAGCACTCAGGGGCTCCTCCCCATCAGCCAAGAGAAATGGAGTGTGCAGTCCTCACACTGCTTAATATGCCGCCAGACTCTGGCCTGAGCTGGGGAGCATGTGTGCTCCGGGACGCTCCTGGGCTGTGCCCTGCCACAGGGTGTAAACTGCTGGAGTGCCCCAGACATGCAGGGAACTCTAAGGACACCCTCTGAATTGTGGGGCCCCTTTGTCAGCTCCCTGCATCCTCCCTCAGGTCCTCCCTGGCTCGTTCCCTCCTGTCCTGGGCAGGGCTGGCAGAGCTCGACTTGCAGGTGCACTAGGACAGAAACAACTCCCTCACCTTGGCCCTGCCCGCCAAGGGCCCTGACTCAGGTCGCAGTGTGGTGAGGTTGAGAGGTGGTGGCACCTTTAAGAGGTGGAGCCCAGTGGGTGGTCCCAAGTCTGGTCCCTCCCCACCTCTGACTTCCTGTCCAGCAGCATCATGTGATCTCTCCCTGTCCCACCCTGGTGGTGCTGTGTCCTCCAAAGCAAGGCATGGGGACCCTCCCCAGAGCCAGTGCTTTGCTGCTTGGATATTCAGCCTCCAAAATTTTGAGGCAAATCTTTTTTCTTTGTAAGTACTCAATCTCAAGTATTTCATTATAGTGACAAAAAATGAACGGGCTCTGCAGGTCCCTCTCTCTCTGAGTTAAAACAGCCCTTCAAGAGGCAGGAAGTGTCTCTGACATAACTGGGCCGCTGTGAGCTCAGAAGAGACAACCTAGGGACAGTGAGCTCATGGGGACCTCCTCTGAAAGAGGGACAGGAGAGTGATGGGAAGGGGGAGCAGACTGCGGAGGAGAAGCTCAGCTGCAGCTCAGCCGGGAGTTTCAGCCTGGAGTTTCTGAGAGTTTCCCTTCCACAATCACTCTATCTTCCTCTAGTGCAGGGAGCCTAAAGCCAGCAGCTACAGAGAAGCAGTGCTCTGCTCACTCCCTCCCCCACGGGGGTTTCTCCAGTTCACCCCGAGGCACCCTGACAACCAGGCACCCTTGTGAAGCCCTGGTGGGCACATGAGTGCATCTTTTAAAGGATTAGATCTTTTCACTGGGATGGATCTAACACTATTGATTTTGGCCTATCACAAATCCTGTGCAGTGCTGCACTCCATTACGTGGTGAGCATTGCATTTACATGATTAAGGATTCTGCAAATATCTTCATTCTGATTGATGTTGCTTCAGTGAAGCATGGAATTTCAACGCTCACAGCCTGGGAGTCCTACCCTCTTTTTACGATAGTATTTTTGTTTTCCTTAATGCAACCTTGAATAAGTCACAAAATCCTCTGCCCTGCATTCTTCTAACCTAGGAAATTGAAGAACTACTTATCTGTCTTAACTGAGATCCTTTGGAATGGTTTCTGATAAGTGAGCAAAAAGGGCATGAAGCTAGCAGGTTAAAGAAAGCATTAATAAGCTGCTTTGGAAATAGTCTTGTGGATTTATCTCCGTGAGCTCTAAAATGCAGAAACCACTCAAAACTGTGTGCCAGGTATCACCTGGGGCTCTGGAGTGGCTGCTATTGGGCACCTGTGCTGCCCCTCTTTGCACGCAAGACACCAGCGGAGCTGCCTGGTTCTGTGCTGTTACGTTTGTATGTTAGTGTGTCTAGAGCATGTTTGCAGGACATGTGATTGAGGAAAACCCAGGCCCAGGGAGGCGAGCACAGATGCTCCTGTTTGCTCAGCCCCGGATGGGAGGAGGGACAGCTGTTGGGACCCTGGCAAGACAATAGACCCAATACTCAGATGCTTTCTGTGAGGTTGAGGGCACACCAGGTACACCAGCTGTCTCTGTAACCAGAGGCCCAGGACCCAGGCTGCTGTACCTCCTGGCATGGGTGCAGAGACTTCAAAGGGGCACCCAGAGCCACACAGCCTGCTGCCACCTGTGCCCATGTGCCTTTCAGAAGAACGGGCCCTGTGGAATGGACCGACTCAGGGTGTGATCCTGGGAGGGGAGGTTTTTTAAGTTTCACTTCCATGGAGAACGGAGGGGTGGCTCTGCCAGAGACAGGGAAGAAAATGGGCCAGGTGCTCAGGAGAGGGGTCATAGAGCCTCTGAAGTGCTTTGTGAGCATGCTGACCCAGTCTTTGCCAGGAGAGACCCTGCTCCAAGTTCCTGACATGCACCGCCGGCCCCTCCCCCAGCACCTGTGCCAGGCAACACCGACTCAGCCAGCAAGCCCACTGCAGACCTCACCAGGGAGCGTGCCAGGTGCCGCCCCCATGCCCCTCCTGCCCACTGTACCCCCTGTGCCAGCCCCGAGCCGAGCCTGAGGGCCTCACTCCTTACGGGGCATGTCCTCTCCATCTGGACCACCCCTGCACCTGTGGTTCCCAGCCCAGCGCTCTCTGTACTTCCATAAGAGGATGATTTGGAAAACTCTTTCCCAGGCAAATATGTCCCCGGAGCTTGCTTGCTCTTCCTCAGCCTCCTGCGCTTCTGCCTGGGCTGTGTTACACACGGTGGGGACCTTGCAGATGATGAGACTGCTTGGTCCACGAGGGCAGAGATCCTTGTGGGCTATCACCACAGCATCCTAGTGCCTGGGACAGAACACAGCCTAGGAACAAGCCAGTGAGTGACCAAGCAGACCTTGCTTTCAGAGGCGACCAAACGCTGGGACAGATCCACTGTCCGGTGACAAGAAGCAGTGTGTCTGCTTGGCCAGAGCTTTTCTGCCTGCCCCTCCTGCAGGGGGTCCAGCCAGCAGGTGGCCTATGCTCCCAGAGTGGGGAGGACACATGGCAAAGGCAGGAGAGACAGCTACGACCACAGTTGTTTCCCTAACCGGGTCCTGCCTGCCATTTCATGCTCCAAAAGGCCAGTATCAAAGAGGTGTGTGTGTGTGTGTGTGTGTGTGTGTGTGTGTGTGTGCACTTTAAAAAATGGTTGTATATATTTTGTTACAGAAAATGGAGGGCACAAACAATTCTCAAACAGAAAAATTGCATCCATAATCTCACTACCAAGAAGGAGCCATGGCTAATGTTATCATGCTTCTTCCAGTTCTTTTCCTATGCAAAAATAGATACGTACACATAGAAGAGTACATGTATGCCTGTGTACATTCTATTTAAATATGATTACATCTCTTGTTAAGAAAATCAACAAAACTTGAGTGTATGGGGTAACATGAAAGTCCTTCCTGGGGCCCCATGCTTCCCCACTGCGGCCCGCGGAGGCAGCACAGTGCACGGCTTGCTCCACAGGCACCAGTGAGGGCTCTGGGTGTCGGCCTAGCTGGTCCCAGTGTGAACAGCTAGCTCTGCTCCTTCTCGGGGTGGCAGCCTTGGCCTTGCTCTGAAGCACACGGAGAGACCCATCCAATGGTTTGCTGGCCAATCCATGCAAGGTTTTCACCCGGGAGATAATGCTTCCACTAGAATTTTATGTCCTGCTTTTATTGTTTAACCCAATTTCATAGCCAGCTGATATCATTTACCTCTTTTGCAAACATTTTTAGAAAGTGTTCTGGGTGCCAAAGGAACCTCAGAGATGGATTGGCATGTTTAATAAATTACAAAAACCCTGTGTAATAAATTACAAAAGAGCAAGGAAGAGAGGGCAAACATCTCACATGTGACTGTATTTAAAAAATTATACTGCTTCGGATACAATGTACATATACAACTAATCAGAAATTAAAATTGCAAATTACTGAAATTTCCTTGGCATTATGGGAAATTGAACATACACATTCAAGAAAAAGTCACGCCATGAATTAATCCCCCAAGTATTATTCTTGAGACTATAACTGGGTAAAATTAAATTTCAAAATCTTATGGATTTAAGTGGATGTTCTCAAACACTAATGGCCTGGATATGTGTACATAGTCAATTTTTTCTGAAGGATGATATGCAGTGTTTATTAAGAGCATTATAAATGTCCCTGGATTGTGACCTGACAATTCTATTTTTAATAATTTATCCTAAGGAAATAATAGACAAATATAAGAAGATTAAGGGTGTTTATCACATTACTTACAAAATTGAAAAATTAGAAATAACCCAAACATAAGTCATAAAGGCTAGCTAAATAAATTATGTTTTCACCACAGTACTGAGTTCAGACATTTAGAATGATGATGTAAATTGATAAAATGGACACGTGTGCATGGCTGATTATTAAATAACCAAGTACTGTGCCATTTAACATGCACAGGTTTACCCCACTGCAATAAGTGAACCCAAACTCATGTGACAAAAGGCAAGACACACAGTCATTTATAAGGACGCTCAGAGCAGGGGGAATTCTCTTTTTTGTATTTTCTACTTTTGCTACCATGTGTGTATATTATGTACTTTAAAAAGATGAAAGAAAAGATGACATTGAAAAATGTTCCCCTGCACTCAACAGCATCTCATGCCATTTGCTGTTCCTGTTTTCTGTGATTCTGGGCTGCAGTCCTGACCAGGAACAGCCTCTGAGGAAACACTGCAGGGGGAAGAGAGATGGTTGGCTTTTGCCATTAGTGTCCATCACCTCCTTTTTGGAGGGACTCTGCCTTTCCCTCTGAGTGTCACTGCAGGGGCTGGACAATGACAGCGGCTGCTTCCCCGGGCACGGCAGCTCTGACACCTTCCCAGACTGGATTAAAAGAGGAATGGCATCTTTTACAACTGTGCTTAAGATTAAGGAGAGGAGGGGGCTCCCAAGAAAGCAGCAGAGTCACTAAATCCTTGGAAAATAAGTGAGTATAAATTTTTAAAAACTGGAAATTCTTTAATTTGGAGAAGAGGAAGTTGGAGTCGGCTTTAGCAGGGTTGACCAGATGGCTTTTCATCTATCTATCTACCTGTGAGGTGAGGCCACTTAGCAAAGTCCTAGGGCTCATGTGGGGAGGCCAGTGTGCCACAAGGCGAGGGTCTGCAGGTGAGGGGCTGGCCATCAGGGAGGGGTGGGGAACCCAGAATAGGAAAAGGGGCACCTGTGTCTTGGAAGGCCCCCGAGTGCTAGCACCATCTGAGAGACTTGCCCCTGGGTCACGCAGCAAGACTCGGGCCTGTGGAGTCTGGGAAACTCCCTTCCGAATGCTGACGCTCCACTGCCGACCAGAGTTCCGGATCACGACACACCAAACCAGAATGTCCTCTGGGCACCACTGCTCAAAACCTCCAGAATCCAGTCAAGGTTGGTGTTAGCCGGGTAGAAGTAAACACAAGGGCCATTTGAGAACATAATTACATAGACCATCTATGTATGGATGTGTTGATTAAGACCCTGGATAACGTCTAGGTGAAATAAATCTCACACTAGTGTGAGAATGAGCTAATTGTTAGCACTTGGAAAAACTAACAAAGTGCTATTTATTTTGAGTTAGTAGCACTAAATACCTATAATTGTTATTATTAAGTATGGGAATAAGGCTTTAAAATACCGTGTAAATATAGCCTGTGATACAGTGGGCGTCCATCTCAATGCTCAGTCTACTTTCTCCCAAGGTGGAGAGCATGTCTGCTTGTCTGTCTATTAGAAGATTTCCTACTGCTCAGTGGAGGGCTGCACACACAGCAGAAGCTCCTTAAGCATTTTAAAAGGGATGAAATACTAACAGCTTCCTGGCTAACATCCGGCCAGATATCTGCATGCTTGGCTGAGACAGTCTCGCCAGGGCCTCACGCAGGCTGCTCCCAGGAATCACAGCCCTGGAGACACCCAATGAGTCCCAGGCCCTGGAAGTGCGAGGTCTGGAAGCTGAGACCACCCTCTCCTAGGACTTGCTTCGCTTTGCAAACTAGGCACAGACAGACGCTTCTGGAGTTGGGCTACAGTTTCCTGATGGCCACTCTTCCAAAGCCAGTCCCGAGCCCCTGCTCGCATGCACTAGCAGAGCTGAGTCCTAGCCCTTCTTGGCGGGAGCATGGCATTGTCCCCTGCAGGTACAGTGTTTGCGGTTACCGCCAAGTTCCATGGTTCCTTGTCCACTGCAGGCAAGAAAATCAATTTCACTTCTGAAGTGGAATTTTATGACAACGTAGGGGTTGTGACCTGGATGTAGCAGTTCCAGAATCTCAACAATGAATTCAATGGAGTGCACACAAGAGGAAGACTTTGAAAAAGGAGTTATAAAGAGAGCACAATGGCATCAGAAGAGAATTGAAGGTGCATTCACAGCCTCTAACACCTGGGAGAGCAGCCTGACTGAGGCACCTGCAGCCACACTCTCATTGATCTGGCCAGAGGATGGTGGCTGAATTCGAAAAATGAGCTCAGGGGTTCTGGGGGCTTTGAGGGACTGTTCCCTCAATATGGTCACATTGTGATAGGAGCAGCAGTGGCAGGCGGATCCCCTGGCAGACGAACACAGGTGGCAAGTGTGCTTTAACTATGGTAGACAGGGCCAAGTGTGTGACTGCAATCATGACCAGTGCACCCCACATCTAGTGTGAGCTCTTTCTATAATAATGAGACCGACATCAAGCACTGATGCAGCCACTGGGCTCCAGGCACATTCTAAATGCGGACGTGGACAGCTCTGCTCTTCCAAGCCATTGCTGTCACCACCCACCTATCACATGTAGATACGGAGGCACAGAGAAGCCTTTGACCCTGGGCTGGCTGGAGCCTGGGGACTCTGCTCCAGATAACTAACTACCTTTAAGCTCGGTGCTGATGGCCTCTTCTCACCCAGGGTCCTCTGGGTCTGTGGGTAAAGGAATAATGAGACACCAAAATGGAGACCAAGAAAGGAACAGGGTGGGGTGGGTGAGCACAGCATTCGCTTTGCACAGCAGTGACACACAGGGGTCTGGCCTGGCCCCCACCTCGAAGAGGAGGGCATTGAGCCCTGGACAGGGTGGCCAGAGGGGCTGAAGATCCGGGTTGGGGCCAGCTCATCAACCCACAGCCCAGATCCCTTCCCCATGCCACAAGTGGGGCGCTCGGAGGCCGAGCGAGGTGCCAAATCTCCACAGAGGAGAGCTTCCTTATGCATAATGCAAGTGCCATGGAGCATGCGCTGGTAATTAACAGTGGTAGGTTGCTCTGAAACCCAGCCTGCCCCCTTTCCCTCTGCCCAGTGCATCCTGCAAGGGAATGCAGGCTCTGTTCTGCAAGCTGCCGCCTCTTCCCTCCGCCTGCTTCCACAGACTGTCAGGAAGAACCTGATGATGAGCTAGCATTTGGAGCAGGGTTTCATCTTCCCTTTCTGTTACATGAGATACTCAGTTAATGCATGGTGTGTGGAGGTGGCCGTGTTTTCTGCACCTGGACCCATAAGAAGATGACTGGGAGGCGTGGGAGGTGGCCTAAGCCCAGGCTGGCCTGCAGTGAGGGGCATTCCAAACTGTGATGTGTCCTCCATCAGTCTGGGCATCTCAGCACTCAGGCCTCCTACTGGCCAACCTGAAGCTCAGGGACAGGAGCCGGCTGCATGCAAATAAAGCTAAATGATGTGCACCGCTGCTGGAGACCCCTGTAGTTAGGTTCCAGCATCCTGCCCAGTATACAATGCAGGCCTGAGAAATAACACTAAAAGAACTAGAAGAGAAAGCGGGGCCCAGGATGACCAATGCCAGTGCAATCAACAAAGGCCCTGGACAGTCCCAGGCACTGACTTAGTGGCAATCAATTGCGGTAAAGGCGAGCTACATGCAGTTTCTATGGAAAGTAATGTAAACAAGGCTCACAAAGGACAAGACAAAGCATTCCTGAATTAGGAACAGAATAGACAAAATATATGGTTGTAATTAGAACACTGTCCTTCTAGTCAGAAAGTTTTAGTTGTGGGAACGGAACTCTTTGGCTGCGAGTTCCTCTGACCTCGGCTCGTAGGCTTTGGCCGGACTCACTTCTCAAAGCTGTGGGGTTAGCTCTTCACAGCCGGCTTTGGGCGTAATCACTGTTACAGTCTGTCTCCTACACACAGCTCTGATAATGGCTGCTGCTTACCGGGGGCTGCATTCCCAGAGGGGTCTTGCCACATTGCTGCGATGTCCTAAGTGAGCTCCTTTCCAAGAACAAGGGATGGGGCCAGGGTCTTGTGGCCAAGTCCCCATGGCGCCTAAGCAGTGGGACACAAGCTCAACTAGGGCTCCCTCCACCTTTGGAAAACCAACCCCTGTCTCCCAGACCAGTATCTGCCAGGCAGGATGATTTTCCTGCACAGTGTACCTGGGCCCCTGACATCCCTATGGGGGTGTGTGCATGCACAGTGCATATGTGGCAATCATGAATGTTGCACACGCATGCGCATATGTAAGTGTGCATGCATGCATATGTGTGCCCGTGCACGTGCATATCCACACGAATGTGTGCATACATGTACATTTGTGCCTTTTTCCGACTAGATGCTTTCACTCCGTCACTTTGAGGTAAAAAGATGCAAAATACACACTTCTGGCATTTGACAGTTTTCATTTTACTTTTGTGCATCTCCTCCTCCTGTAGTCTTTTCACAACTCTATATGAATCATGTCTTTGGACCCCTCCTCTACAGTCTCTGCCAATCTGGGATAAATGGCTCCTGCTGGGGAAGCGTAGGCTGCCCTGGGGAGATGCCTGTAGATGAGCACTGGGAGATTCCTGCAGGTAGATAGCCAGGTTCCACCTGACATGGTGGGCTCTCATGAGGAGGGCTTTGGTGGCTTAGGACTTCATTGTCTGGGACATCAGACCCTGGTCCCACCTCCCAGGCGCCGGAAACCTGCCTGCAGGGGAGACAGGTATTGTCCCCGCCGGATGAGACCCTTCCTTTCCTAGACACGTGGACAGTCGAGGACAGGCTGGTGGCAGGTCCAAGTTGAGGCACTCCCTCCATGTTTAGTCCTGCATATGTGTCAGAAATGGCTGGAAGCTGCTAGGGTGATTCCCTAGGCAAACACCAGGGCAATCACATGCTCAGTCTTCATTTTCCCAGCATTCACCAACAATGGACTTTTTAAAAAACCACACCTGCAGTTGTAAGCCAAGATGAAAATTAACTATTAGAGCATGCTGGAATCCAAAACTGTTGTTTTAACAAAATGATTAAGGCCAGCCCAGCCCCGAGTCCTTAAAGCAGCTTTCTTTACATTATCTAATTCATTCTCTGTAACTGCTCTGCAGAATTGTAGCCCTGCTGGCTTTAATGAACTTGTGCTTGATGTGCCCTGGGAAAAGAACCAGGACACTGAGGCCCAGGCCACCTCTGTTCCCTTCCCTGCCAGAGACCCATGGGGCAGGCCTCCTCTTCATCCCCACTCCAGGAGCCCCACAGAGGCCCCAGTCGTGCTTACTTTCCCACGAGCTGAGGGTCAGAGGTGGTGAGTCACTGGCCCAGGCTCACGTGGATACCAGGAGGTGGAGCCAGCTGAGCAGCTGTGACCGATGCCAAAGGCCAAGCCCCTTCCATCGCTGTGGCTGGTGGCTTCAGGTCACCCAGCCCAGTGGAGCTGGCGCTCCAGGCCCGGCTGCCTTCACTTTAACCACTGTTCCATAAGGCGGGTGGAGCTGAGTGCTGTGAGCAACTGACAGTGGGGACCGTAGTCAGAAGATGGCCACATCAGGAACAAAGCAGTGCCTGTAGGCCAAGCAAGAGGGAAGGCTGGGCCCTGATCCTGCAGGCTTATCTCCGCACAGACTGCAGAGAGAGGGTGGCCTCCTATGCACCCAGAGATCTCAGAAGGAAGCCGGTGCCTTGACTTTGGAAGCCAGCATTTAACATGTTCTTGCTGGCTTGCTCCACCAGTGGTACATGCATGACGGTCCCATGTCTCCCGAGGGGCAGTTGTGATGTACCACCAGTGATTCGGAGCCACCCAGCAGTGAGACATATGAGTTACAGCTCCTGTGAGCGCCTTAAACCGCCCTGTCATCGCCAGCCCTAGCAACAGCACAGGAAAGCTCCATTTGTACACTTGGGGAAACAAGACCAAACCCCCCAAGGTATCCATTCTACAAATCCACGGATTCCTATATAGAGTTTACCCAGAAACAAACACAGGAGTCAGAGCGCTTGCCCAGCATGTGAAAGGCCCTGGGTTTGGTCCTCAGCATCCCTATAAAACTGTGTCTCCATCAGTGCGTTGCTTTTACTCCTTTAAGTTCATTTATACTTTGAGACAGTATGCTTACTGAATACCAGGACTCTAAAGCTGGTCTGTGACTAGTGTATCAGTCAGGACTCCTCAAGGCCAGAGACACAGGAAGGGGCCACAGCCGTTGGGCTCCTGAGAACATTCTCAGTGGGGATGGCTGCAGGCAGGCAGGGCAACTTGGCCTGGGTTTCCATGGACCTCCCGGGACGAGGGGCTCTTTGAGGACAAGGCCTCGTTCTTGTCTTCTGGAGGCTTGAGCAGAACATCACCAGGACACCGCTGGGTGGACAGTCACGACTTCTTCACGGAAGACAGCTGGTTACTTTACGATCCAGCGACACCCCACTCCTGGACCCCCCCTTCCCCAGCTTCATGGGTGAGTGCAGTGGGGGTGGCTGGCTTTCCACGCCTCGGCAGGAGTTGGCACATGTGTGTGACACACAAACTTCCGTGCCACGTGGAAATTCTCCGCTGACGCAGGCCCTGGGTGGGTCCTGACCCCAGAGACATGGATGCTCAGGTCCACACCTGACCAGGAGTCAGGCTGGGGGCAGATGGCCTTGTGCATGATCTGTGAGTCTGGGATCCCCTCTGGGATCTGGCTAGAAGCACTGCCCGCTTCCAGGCCTTACAGGATGGGGAAGCAGTTCCCCCTTGGCTTGTTAACTTTGCTCTTCTTGGAGCTTTTCCTATACACAAAGTATTTCAGAAGCCCACAGAGGAACTAGAGCCACGGGACAAAGGTCCGTCTGTCACAGCTTAGAGCTTCCCCAGGTTTGTGGGGGGAACTGAGGCAGGCAGTGAGCAGCCCCGGAGGCCTTGTCACTTCCGCCCTGGCCTGGGGACCTTTGTCTCTGCCCTTCGGGTGCTCATCTTGGCCATGGTGGCTCCACATGGTCCAAAGCCCTCTCTGGCAACTCAGAGTGTGGCAACTCAGAGCGTGGTGCAGCAACTCCTTTATCCCAAAGAGCTGGGACAGAGCTGTTGGGAGCCAGGGCGGACCTGGCAGGGCAGCAGAACTGCAAAAGGCCTGGCGCCTGGATCCCGACACTGTGCTTTGAACTTTTGCTCCCTGCCTTCAAGGGTTTGATGTGTCTGCCCGTCGGGGTGGACAGTGATTGATTATGTGTCTGTGACCGGGCTCCAGTCAGGATCACTGAATTCTCCTCCTGGCTCGCCTTGACCTGGGCCTGCCCAGCTGGTTTTAGCCAAGAATCTTGCTAAGCTAGTTTGTTGAAAATACCCCACTCCCATCTAGTCAAGTTCCTCATTCCCACCCTTGGCATCTGTCTCTGTCTGCCTCTCCTGACAATCCCATTAGGTCAGTTTAGCCACCCCTGCTCTCCTGTCACGTTCTTGGAACAGTCCCCCCTGGCTGCAAACCCCCGGGGCGCCTTACTGTCTTCAGCCTGGCGTGAGTGTTTCTCACCTTTGTAAGTCTCCAAGGACATATTCCTGCCCACTTTACCCAGGATCAGAATCACTTTTGCCCCCATAATACCTGTACTTGCAACACAGCAACAGCTTGATGTATTGAAGATGCCCCCAGTGTCCATGAACGACACAAGACGATGGGAGAAAAAGAAAAACGCAGGTGGATGAGGGGAAGGCACACCCAGGGTCTGAGAGCACAGAGCAGGAAACCAACGTCAAGGACGGGGGTGCAGCGATTGGCCACCAAGCAGTGTGCAGCGTTGCTTGATAAAAGTGACAAGGCCACCCTGTCAGCCACAGACACAAACTAGCGGTAAGTGATGTCCCACAGTCTCAGGAAGACCTTCATGCTAAGTTCCATGTTCCTCAGCAGGATGTGACACGGAAGGCGAAGGAGACAGGGGGCATCTGTCTCTTCCTGCTCCACAGAGGTGTGGTGGGCAGAGCAATGACCCTAAATCCCTGCCACAGACTGTGTCACCTGACACGAGAAAGGGGCCTTGTGGGTTGAGTTCAGGATTTGGGGTGAGAAGGTGATCCTGGATTAACCCGGTGGGTCCTCCATGCCACCTCAGGGGTCCTTGTGGGGCAGGAGGTGTGTTGAGGGTGAAAGCAGACATTGGAGCCACGTGACTGCTGGCTCGAGGATGGGCGAGGGCTGTAGCTTCTGGAAGCTGCACAAGGCCACAAAGCAGACTCTGCCCCAGGGCCCCCCGGAGAAGCCAGCCCTGCCGACACTCTGCCCTCAGCCCAGTAACCTACATTTATGTTGTCCCCAGCCACTGAGGCCAGTTTCTCCCTGCAGCCACAGGGCACTAACATGGAAGGATGGTGTTTGTGTGTTCATGGGATCCTCTCCTCTCCTCTGCTCTGCAGTGCCCAGCTGCTCCCCCGGCCCGCCCCGGTCTCTCTGAATCCCAGGTTCTCCCTGCAGACGTCTGGCACAGGACCAATGTCCTCACCTTTGGTCACCTGTGATGACCTCTGCTGCCCACCTGCTATGCTTGTTGCAGACCCCAGAGCCACCCCAGGGCTTCCAGAGCTCCAGTGTACTTTGATTTGTGGCCTCACTCTCTGCCCTGGAGACCATGGTGCCTGGTGGGTCTGGTGGCACTACCTGACCCTGAGGCCTAGAGGTGTGGTGGGGTCAGGTCTCCCTGGCCCAACTACCCTTCGTCTTTAAGCCATGGCACCCAGTAGTGGCTCCACACAAGATCTGAATGAATGGCGCAGAGGCTTAGCACACTTTCCGCACAGGACGAGAGGGCAGCAAAGTCTTCCGATTGCTAAAGCTTGGCTGGGGGTGTTGAGGGGAGAAGGCTGAACCCACAGAACAAGAGGCCTAGCTCCCCCTGAGCTCACTCAGACTGTGCCGAGCAAGTGGAAGTGCCTGACCTTCCAGGAGCCTCGGGTGAACCCCAGCAGGAGATGGGGGCAGCTGAGAACCCCTCCCACTTCACTGGTGAGCGAAGGCTCCAACAGGGCCTCTTCCTTTCACTGCTCCCTTTGTCAAGCTGCCTTCTGCTTCTCAGGGGTCCCCTGGGATCCTGCAGCGTCCCAGCCCAGCTTCCAGCAGAGAGAAGGGCAGCTCCTCTGGTGGCCACTGCTGCCCAGCATCTCCCTGCAAAGGACAGGCCCAGTGCCTGGACACTGCCCAGGGCAGGAGGCAACACAGAGCTGAGTGCCCCGTGGAGCTGCCTTGGGCCTCATGGCGCCAGTCTGCATGGCCACCAGCCATCCCCCGGGAACACAGACTGTTCCCTGGACACACTGCACTGCCCAGGGTCTGGGGGAGGCCACTCATTTTCCCTAACTCAGAGCCAGAGCTGGCAGTATTCAGGAGTTAGTTATTAGTAGAAATGGAACCAAGAATCACCCAAAGACAGACCAACAGCATAACCCAAGCCCTGTTATTCTTTAAACATTAATCAGTGTCTCATGTTTAATTAATCTTTCTGAGTTTGGTGAGTGATGAAAGAATAATTTTTTATTAGTAGGAAAACCACGTATGTATTCAAGGCTGTTCTGTAAATTCTGCACCAGCAAACTCCTGTCAACTTTGTCTCCATTCCTTCTCCACAAAACATCCCTCATCTCCTCCTGGGTGTGCCCTGGACCTGAGTCAGAAAATTTATTTCCACCTGTCTGATGGTGGTGCGGTACTCCTCTCATGTGACACTGCCTCTTATACTTGCCTGAATGCTCTCAAAATCCCGGTGGACAGTGACAGCCCCCTGCATGGGCCCAGCAGTCAGCAGAGGCTAGGGTGGCTGGTGTACACTTGCTAAGTGCCTGCTCAGTGTAGTCTTGTCTTCTGCACTGCATTTACATTTGTCTGCTGCATGTCCACAGCCCTCTCTAAGTCTGAGCAACCCGAACTGCCTAGGCCTATGGGTCAGCAGTGAATTGGCCACAGGTGCTTATGGGAGCAGTGCCATGACCCATCTGGGAGCTGGCCTTCAACCTCTCCCTGCAGGAAGGCCGACCTGGGCTGCACGGCTCAGGATGTCACAGAGAACAAGTAAAGGATTTTGAGCACATGCCTTCCTCCAGCCAGAGAGAGGTCTGGCTATTTTCTCTGGGATTTTATATCAAAATCTACCACTAAACATCAGAAGCTCCAGAGCTTCACAGAGAAGCCAGATCTATGGCTTTCTTCCCCCATCCGCTCTCCCAAGTGAATCATCCACTAAGATAAAACAACAAAACCTCCTATAAGGAAGTAATCACTTCAAAACGGAACAGAAGGGCCTCATGACAAAAGAGGAGCTTCGAGCTCAGCATCTGACATCACAGCTCAGAGATGGCAAAGATGGGCGTTTTTATTGACAGATAACCAGGCAGTATTCTGTGCATGATGGTGTTCTTAATGTAGAAAAGGACACAAACTGAACCGAAGTCCACCGAGAAATAAAGATCCTGTTCATAGCTCCTGGAGCTCCTGACAAGCCCATGCCTTCAGCTCTGTGATCACCATATAAACTGCTCGGGGAGGCCTCTTCTGAGGCCACTGTGACTGCAGTGCCGGCCCTCGGGTGCACACACACAGCCCCTGTGTACTCTCCACACCAACCAGAGCATCCAAATTCAGTTCGAATCAAGACAACCTCTTGCTCGAGGCCATTATCATGTCTTTGAAGAGGTCCTGTGCATGCATTAATATTGTGAACATCTTCATTTCAAGGTGGGAGCTGTAAGCACCTGACAGTCAGCAAACACACAAAGGAAACAATAGAGCAGCAATCGAACACAAATTGGAGCAAGAAATCAATTAATTCAATGGCACTTGCCATGCCGAACTGCCGTGTTAGCAAAGGGAGTCAGCGTCCACCCTCCCCTGCAGAGGATCTGTGAACAGAACCCTGCCACAGGAGACTGCCCTGACTCCACAGCAGAAGGGGGTCCACACCTACACTCTGAGTTCATAGCCCTCTTGTGTTTCCCACTCATCACCTCGCTGAACACTGGAGCATTTCCAAATACCTGAGACCGTCGCCTGCCACTCAGGACTGGGTCCTGGGCGGAGCTGTTCTTTTCTTGCTCACCTGCATTCATCCCTCCTGGCAGCCTCAAGAGTAGTGGCTGACCCTGATGGGCCCTGTTGGGTGTCCCTGACGCGTGTCCCACATGATGCCCTGGACCTGAGCTGCCTCCAGACCCCCTTACACTTCATGAAATCCAAAGGCTCACTCGCTTTAGGTTTCAGGGTTCCCTCCACTTCTGTGTCCAGAGTGACTGCTCAAATAGCACAACAAATCCAGAAGCCAACCTGTCTTGAAGCGTTTCCCTCAAGAGGTGGCAGAGAAGAGGGAGCCTTGCCACACAGTGCATCTGAGATGAGGTGAGGGTGCTGCACCTCCGCAGCTCCGCAGGTCCTTCACCAATGCAATGGGACCTATAGGAGCCTCCCCGCCTGTCTCCAGGCTACCCGCATTGTTGGGCTGCCCTCCTCCCCATGGTGCATCACTCCCAGTGCCTCTGCAGAGTTCTGGAAACGTCCTGCTCCCTGGTCACAGGTTTCAGCAGCTCTCTGCCTCCAACTGCAGGTCTGCTTGTCATCTTCAAACCCATCGTGAAGCTCCCCAGAGCGTGGGGGTTCCTCTTTGCCAGCCCACACACTTCTTAGAAAGCCACAGCGCCGTCTCATTCCCCTTTGATTCATTCATTCAACGGTCCTTTCTGGAGAGCAGGTGGGGCATACATACCAGTGTGGGCACTGTGGGACCCTGAGGCCTTGTTGGGGGAGGGGCCCACAGACTCACATCCACCATGGGGCGCTAGGTCTCCGTGGTGCCCACCCTCACTGCTCCAAGGCTGATGCCGTTCTCTGCCCAGGCTTTTATCCATCCTGAAACCTCTCCATTATCGTCACTCCTCCGACCTCAACCTCTCTCCTTTTCCTAAGTATCCTTTCCTCTGTCTTTCCATCTGTTCGTCCATCCATCCAAGTGCTCATCCCTCCATCCACTCAGCCACCCACCCGGCCACCCTCCATCCCTGTGTTCATGGTCTCTCCCGCCCGACTGCCAGCTCCAAGAGAGCAGGTCCTTGTCTCCCCTGTCACCATGGTATCTGCAGCGCCCCACCCTATGCTGGCATGGGACCGACATTCAAGCACCTGTGGAGGCGTGAACACCACAGCCTACACTCCTGAGAAGGTCTGTGGGAGTCTCCACTTTCCACTCGGACACTTGCTATTTCTTCTTTGGTCTCCCGGTCTCCCTCTGCCTCATGCTTCCTGGGCAGTGTCCCCAGTCCCCTTAGGTTTCCTTGTCTCTTGGGCTTTTGACTCCATCCCTTTGCTCTGTCATGCTCCACCTTGCTCAGGTACCCGAGTCTCTTCCCTTGGTGACTCCAGGTTTCCCTTCCTGAATTCCTCCACCCCCCAACACCAGGATCCTTCAGCTTCACACGACAGCTCCTCTGCTCTGCTCCCTGCTCCCACCATGTCCCCCTCAACCACCCATGCTCCTTCCCTGTCATTTCCCACCAAACCTCCAGGCCTTGTTTTGAAGTTGCCAATCTCCCCCTGCCCCAGTGCCCCACCCCCAGCTGCTGCAGTCCCTCCCCCTTCCAGCTGTGCCTGAGGCACCCACAGTGCCTGCAGCATCCAATGCAGGGGACGCCGAGGGACACAGAGTCCCCCTCCCGCCCCTGTGCAGCTCATTAGCTGGGCCATGGCTGGGAGGGGCCGTCTCTGCCTGTGCCAGGTGCACGTGTACATGCGCTTTTGGGGTTAAAGGTCTGTGGGTGTCATTCTAGTCTCAAGCAATCTAGGAAGTCAAAATTCAGAGCCAAGGGCCTATGAGAGAAAGAAGTTCCAGGCTCCACAAAGCGCCTGGGAGGCCGTTCACGACGGGGCATTCCCCACCCAGCCTCAGCTTCTGGGACTCTGAGCCCTGGATGGTCCAGGGCCATTGGCCCTGCTCGGTCACTGTCTGGCTCCACATGCCACTCTCCACCCAGGTCCCCAGAGGCAGACCTCTCCCCTCAGAACCAGGACACAGCGTGTCCTCTCCTGAAGGCTCTCGGGTTTTGTTGCTGTCATGCCCGTCTGAGGCTGGGTCTCTCCATTCTGATTTTCCAGTTGAAGCCTCCTTGGGGACTCCTGTGCTAACTCGACCATGTGTCCTGATGATCAGACCCAAATGTTAACAGTAAGACAGCCACACAGGGAGCTGAGGAGGTCAGCAAAGCAAAACCAAACAAAACGCGTGCCGCACTTGGGAGGCGGGAAGAAGGCAGAAGCTGGCCTTGAAGCTGGAAGCAAAAACTGCTGGTGGAAATGTTCCAGAACTCTCCACAAATCTGGCGTGTGGTGAGCTGAAAGGTCAGATACCGCGCTGGGCTGAAGTGATCAGTGTTCGTGGAGCCTGCCAGGTTTGCAGCAACAAGCCTGTCCTCATCCCCAGGTCTGCAGGGTGAGCTCTGCGGCTGGTGGAGGGCTGGAGCTTGCTCGCATCTGCCCACAGCACTCTTGGGAAGGGCACTCGGGGAGCAGACTGCACTGGGAGGGGCAGGCCAGGCTTCGGAGTCTCCCTCAGCCCTGACTTTGTACTGGTTGAGAACAGCTGGGAAAATGACCCGGTCCGTGGGGCACTGGTTTTCACATGCCCTATGATACTCCAGCTTACAAATGGATAAATCAGGGAATGAATTTTTGAAGTGAAACACTTTGATTTGGAAGACATTGCATTGGTAAATCTCTGACAAAGTCATTTAAAACTGTGGACAAGAGGCTGAGCTCGCAGAGGGCAGATGACGTAGGAACAGTGACAAGGTGGAATTACAGTTTGCAATCACACACACCAAAACTGAAACCCCAAATCAACACCTACTGCTGGTCAGCCTGAATACACCATTTTAGTCCACCGTAGGACTCTGGGTGATTCAGAGACTACAGAAGAAATGGTGGGGAATTCGGAGCGTGGGAGCAAGAGGGCTGAGCTTGCCACCCTGACCACAGGCTTTGCAGCCAGTTACTTTGCAATGAATAGCTTTGTAATCAATGCTCCTCCAAAGCACATGCAGTCTCCCCCAGCACAGGGCAACTTGGGTTTTACGCTGATACAGTTCAGTAAACATGCTACTTACATTCACGTCGTTTTTCTTATAAACACCATAGAAGCTTTATGTTGAAAGAGTGCAAAGCTAACATTTTATAAGGTTTCCATTCTTGTTCATGGAGAACAAAAGTGTGATTTGGGGAAAGTAAGTCGAGGTGAAAATAGCAAAAGAAGAGGAAAAAAAGAGGTGAAATATGAAAAAGCCAGGATATGGCAGCGACAGAGGACATCTCAGAGCTACCACAGAGAGCTAACAGTTGGGGTGAGAAGCAGCTACTGCCTGGAGTAAAGCTGCCTGAGGGAGCAGGAATGGAGAAGCCTCCGAGTTCAACCAGGAGGCGAGGCCTGGGTCTGGATGTCCACAGGTGTGTGTGTGTGTGTGTGTGTGTGTGTGTGTGTAGGAGGTGGGTGGGAGGGGCCACCCAGGCCCTGGAGGCAGAGGGGAGGGGTGACGACAGGGCGCTGCAGGGAGTGGAGGGAGGGCTCTCTGGCCCGCAGCCTGGCCCAGCGCTGTGAACCCACTGTGTGATAAACGCAGACCACACACGTGCACGCACACGCACACGCACGCACGCACACACGCCCATGTCAGCTCCTGGTATGACGCACGAGGCAGACACTGGGAAGGGGAGAGAGGAGCCTGGGGTCTCTGTGCTGCCCCAGTAACTCTCTACCAATCCACAATTATATCCTTCAGAATAAAAGGGTAAAACGATTGGAAGAAAAACAAACCAAAGCAAAAAGAAAAGCAGTCCCCCGAACCTCGGGTCCGCAGACCTGCCGTGTCCAGGTCTCCAGGGCCCGACCAGGACCAGCACTGCCGGAGCCCAGGGGCCACGGTGCGGGAAGCTGGATCTGAAAGGGCAGAGCCTGAGGCGGAGCAGAGGCCCTCCAGCTCTCGGGGTTTCCTCTGGGCCAAGAGCACTCTGGGAGGCGCAGCCGAGGTGCACCCTAATGACTCGGGTCCAGGCGCTGGAGCGGGCTGGGGAGGAGGCGGGGAGGCAGCAGCAGGCTGGGCCCAAGGCCGCCTCTGGGGTGGGAGGCCTTGGAAAAGGTGGCAGAAGGCCTCCTGGAGGCAGATGGGAGGCTGTGTGCTACTGGCTCCGAGAGCAGCACCAGCCTGCAGACCCTTGATGCTCTGCACAGAGACAGGCGCCCCTGCACCTGGTAACAGATGCAAGGCGTCACTCAAGCCGAGTACCTTGTTTAAAATCCGTGCTTGGCCTATTACACTACTAAGAGCCCCAGCCGTTCTCTCTTGTAAAAGAAAGTTCTCGCTCTCATTTTTTAATGGTTTGAGTCAAACTCTCCCAGATTAAATGCCTGTTCTCAAGAGCTGTCTCTTGCACCCCATGCCCCCCTCAACATCTCCAGGGGCCCTGTCTGAGGGGACCCGAGATTTGGAGTACAGAGGAGTGTGTAGGCAGAGGGGGAGCTGCTGAAGAGCTTAGAGTCACTGTCAGCCCAAACATCCAGAGGAGGGGCAGGGCCGGTGCTCTGCACTGGAAACGTGGCAAGGGAGAAAGTCACTGGAGTGGCAGAAGGTGGTGCTCTCCAGCATTAAGGAGCAGGAGCAGCCATGCAGTCTGACCTCCTTTTCTTGGCCCACAAGCACTTGGGGCTGCCTGCTGCTGTGGCCATGGGGCGTGCTTGCTGGGGCTCAGGCAAAGGTCCTGTGAGAGCTCCTGACGCACCACCTCCAAAGCACCTTCCAAACACCCTTCTCGACAGCTTCCTGGCCTGTTTGTCTAGCCACAGCCAGCTAGGCTTTGGGGACAGAGCGGGAGGCCTGGAAGGGCAGGAAGCAGGACGAGCTGCCCTCACTTCAGTGCCCAGGACAGAGGCAAATGTGTGGGGCACTGCAGCCCCTGGAGTCACCTTCAGCTCCTAGAAGTCCAGATCCACTCCCTCCGGGAAGCACCGTACCACAGTGAGACCCACAGCACTTCCTTCCCAGGCAGCTCCCTGCCCCAGTTCCCTGACCTCTGAATCTTCTCAGGGCCACTGTGATACTAAAGGTCCAAACCCAGGGAGAACACAGCTCTCTGGATGTGGAGGATCTGCTCAGAACCAGCAGAAAAGTCACCTCTGATGGCTCCTCCAGGAGGGGGGATGCAGGTGCAGTGGGGTAACCCTGTCACTGTGCCCCTCAGGATGGTGCCAGCTGGGCTGTCTTATTTGCAGAGCACCGGCACCACCTCACACTGCTGAGGACAGCTTTCATCAAAAACCACAATGGCAAGCATTGGTGAGGATGTGAAACTGGAACCTTTGTGCACTGCTGTTGGGAATGTCATATGGTGGGGCTGCTTTGGAAGCCAGTAGGGCAGTTCCATACCGAGCTCAGCAGAACTACACAGGACCCAGGGGTCCGCTCCTGGCAGTGCACACTCACACTCATGCAGATGGCCATGAGGGCCACGGCTGCCCTGGCCTTTCTTGTGCTCCCTCTGGTCACCACTGCCATGGGGACTCCCCTGGGGGCCATGGCCAGGTGGGAAGAGCACACTCTGCCCACCACCATAAGGACCCCAGATCTCTACAGAGTAGCTAAGGGCAGAAGCCAGAAGCCAGGGTGGCACAAAACAGAAAAGGCCAGCTGCCTGCTTCCTTCTGGTCACTCTCTGGGGACTGGCACAAGGTCTGAGAGGCCATGCTCTCGGTTTGCTACCAAAGCGGCAGTGAGGCTGGAGTGTTCTTGGCAGTCATGGCGTCAGCAGCCTTTGTGGCTCCCAGATCTGGGGGACTGCTTCCTGGAGGTCCCTCTTAATGATGTTCCCATTGCTTGCTGGCCTGAAAGTCACAGGTACCCTGGGCATTCTGGGTGGAAAACCACAAGGAGGGTGTGATACCTTCCAGCCTCGAAGCTTGCTGAGCTGTTGGTGTAATACACATGGGGTTCTGCAGCCCCTGAGCTGAGGCCTCCAACTCGATTCTTATTTCTGAGCAAATAGCTGGGTCCCAGTGCCCTTCTTCCTGCCTGCTCTGAGCACGGTTCTGGTTTGTTCTCTTGCATAGGAGCACTCCTTCTGAGGGCTATGCTACCAGAGAGCAAGCGAAGGACACCGACTCCGAGCCTGCCCTTAGAGTGCCGGGTGCATCCCAGGAGCCGGCTGCATGTGCATGCCGGCGCATCCTGGCAGATCTGAGGTGTCAGCAAGGCTTGTTATTCCTCCTGACAGTCACCCGAGCAGCCTTCAAAATGCCAACTGGAGCATCCTCAGCTGTCAGATGGAAATAACCTATTTTGGTCCAAAGCCATGCTCTGGCTCCTTCTGAAATTTGCTGGTGAGGAAGTGTGCCATCCTGTAGTAACTCGCCACACCAGAGGACACCTTGCCAGGGTCCGCACCTGCACTTCCGCTGTCAGAGGGGCGTATGTGTCCCCTCCACCCGGTGACCATGCCTTTGGCCAGGGAACCTTGGAGCCCTGGCTGCCAACAGCAGGTGACTGGGGGAGCAACTCCAACCTCGAGATCTCAGAGCATGGGCTCCAAAGGAGTCTTAAATCATAATACAAACTAATTTCCACCTCCACACAACTCCTTTACATGAGGACGAGAGAGGCGGTGAAGACTCACTTTGGGGTAACATAAGACAGAGACTGGAAGCCACAGCCTGCTGCCTAGGGCCTGAGGCTGGGATGCACTGGCACCATGGCCATACCTAGCTCCTGCCTGTGCCCTCCTGTCTGCTGCCAAGCTGAAGCATGTGCTTAGAGCCGTGAACACCACTTGGCAGTGTGCCAGGACCTCGGCACCTTTGGAAGGGGCTGGAGGGGAAATCTGGGCTGGGATGGTGGTAAGCAACAGCCTCCCTCCTGTGCCACTGCTCCACACAGCATGCCCACAGCACTAGGCAGACGCGGGCCCAGGCACTGGGCTTCAGTGAGGGAGCAGGGGGCACATAGGTGCCCCGCTGCTGCCCACAGGTTGCCATGTGGGTGCCTTGCTCTTCTGTGGCTTCTCTCTTCCTTCCTATGGCTCCTGGCCATGTTGGTTAATGACAGAGAAACTGAGGCCGCCTTAAGTGATCATTCACAGGTCTCCCTGCAATTGGAAGATAAACCTTCCAAGTTTGTCCCTGTCTCAAATTCATCTCTAACTTAAAAAGAAATTTCAGTAATTACAGCCAGCCGCATGTGCCAGGGCAACATGTGTGGAGGGCAGATAACAGCCACCATCCCTTTGATTATGGCTCATTTTTGCCTTGGGGAATTTAAATCCCCAGTCCAAGGTCTTAATTATTTTTTTTAAATTTCATTTCTGCCATCAGCGAGTGCCCAGAAGGTCCCATGTGCAGCCGTCCCTGGCAGCAGCTCCCAGGGACCAGACTGACTTCCTGGGTGGCTGAGACTGTGCAGAAAGCCACAGGGAGCTCCTTGTTCACACTGCCTGTCCTTCCCATGGCTGTTTCCATCCAGCTTCACAAGACAAGCACGCACCTCCTCCAAGCCCCAGGCTCCTGCAAATGAGGCAGCAGCCGCCTCAGGTTTGTAGCTGAGGCTGTGCAGGCCTGAGCTCCTGCCTGCCTGCTGCAGATCAGAGGCAGCTCCTGCAGAGATAGTGGGGGCAGCCTGCAAGAAGTCTCACTGGCGCACACTCATGAAGCATTTATCAAGCCCCCGCTGTGCACAGTGCACTGCCCGAGACAGTGATGGAGGGACAAGAAGTGTAAGTCACTGTCCTCCAGGAAAGCAGTGTGCAGGCAGCAGAAGGGCAGGACTGTTGTCCATGTCTCGCTTCTCCACCAATTTGCCGATGCCCACTTCGAGGCAGGCACGGAGAGAAGGTCTTGGACGCAAGGGTGAGGTGTCTCCAGCCTCGCCGGGACTCGGCTTCTCAGCTGCACCACATGGTCCTCAAACACAAGCGTCTCAGCGTATGAGCCAGGTCAGCAGCTGCCGCCTAACAAATGTACGTGATGGACACACACAGGCCACCCCTGGGGATGGGAGAAATGCCCCTGTCCATTCTGGGGTCTGGTTGGAGGTACCCGAAGCCTGGCTGCCCCAGAACAGCGTTCTATCCTGGGCTCCTGCAGGTGTGGGCTCCCACTCCTGCTCCCTGCCCTTAATGAACACGAGAGAACGTGGATCCACAGGGCCATTCTGTGTTCCGGGACAGGAAGGCATGAGGGCCCTTCACACTGTGAGCAGTCGCACGGGAAGGTGCCCACTCCAGTGTCCACAGGTGGGGAGCACAACCTGAGCACAGACCCTGTGGGCTCCTTAGGCTGCCATGGGCCCCTTCATCCCAGGAAGGGGAGTCAGTGATGCCAAGGAGACACACAGAGCTCAGCAGAGGGCCGGACGGGTCTAGGCCTGTGAGAGCCATCAGGGCTTCCAGGAGAAAACCTTCAGGGTGAGGAACCGCGAGTCCCTGCTCTGGAGAACGACAGAGCGATGAGGATTCCCAGGCAGGCTGCCTGCCGTGTGCTGCATGGGGACGGGCCAGCCCTCGGACAGCAGGGTGGGACATGCACCCAGGAGGGACGACGTATGAGAAGGCCTGAGTGTCCCTTCACAGAACCAGCCCAGTGAGCAAGCCTGCCTCCAATCAGCCTCAAGAAAGGGTGGCAGACGAGGCTGCCTGGATGCCCGTGACCGCACGGGAGATGCCCAGGCCTCTGTGCTCCCACTGGGGCTGCCTCGGCTCCCCTTGTGCCAGTTGGTGTCCTGGCTCTGCTCACCACCTGCAGGGTTCAGCAGGGGCCACTCTCCCCACAGAATCGAGGACAGCATTCAGAAACCAGGACTGTCAGTGCTTATCAAAGAATGGGGAAGAAAGCTTTGAAAACAGCGTATTTTCTGCACCACTCACTCTCTGGCCTCCAAGTGCAACGTGAACAACTCCGAGTTGTTGTGTTGCATTTCTGGCTCCCTGTAACTGTCCACGGGACAGGGCCACGGGTCATGTGCTATGTCCTGTCCAGGAAGCAACTGAGCACCTTTGGGCATGGCGCTACCTCCTGTCCGACCTCACAGGGCCCATTGGAGTCAGGACATCTGACTGACCCGCAGGGGGCCCGAAGGAGGCCCAGCCCAGGTTCAGCCCCGCCTTCCCACCATGTCGGAGGGGCTTCTGCTCTGTCCCTGTGGCAAAGCACACTCGTGTTCCTTTTTAGCCCCTCTGGGCTGCCTTCCCTGCCACTCCCGCTAACATGCTGGCACGCAGTGTTTTCCCTTCATCTATGAACATCCGCACGCGTGGGCGCACACACACACACACACCCTTGTGAGCCCCAGTTGAATGTCAAGGTCAAAGGGAGAACACAGTTCAGGGTGAAGAGAGACAGTGGGAACTGTGTCTTCTCTCCGGATGGCCTTGGAGGAGAGCAGAAGTGGAGTCATGGTTCCCTGTGCCGGCCCAGTCCTGACAGCCGACCCCTCCCTGCCCAGGAGCAGCCTCCCACTGTTTCCACTGTTTCCTCACAGTCAGGGTGTCCATCTCCCCCTGCACGGCACAGTCCACTTCCTGAGGGCGGGGAGTGTCATGTGCCCACCACATTCCGTGCACCAGGACCCTGCCCCCCACACAGTAACGTCACACACTGCAGGAGCAGAGAGCCCTTGCTGTGGCGGGAATGGCCAGCCCATGATGGCCTGCTATGGCACAATGCATCCTGGTGGATCCTCACCAAAACCATAGGAGGCGGGGAGAGAAGTCAAGGCCGTGTGACTTGTGGTTGGAAAACTTGGGGTCACCATCTCCTTGGGCCCTGCTTCCTGTTTCATAAATGGGGACGACAGCACTGCTCCTGCCTGCTGCAAGGCTGAGCCGGGGCGGGATGGCAGCACATTCTGGTGCTCTCTTGAGTCCATTACAGCCCCAGTTCTCTGAAGTCTGGAGCCTGAGAATCTGTACAGCGTCTGCTGAGAGAGCCAGGGTCTAAAGAACCCAACACACCAAACTCAATCCTGTTTCCCTTCTTTAAACTGAAGCTGTTTCCACAGCTTTCAGGTTTGTTTTCCCTGATCTGCTGCTATTGGGTTCCCACAATATTATTATTTCTGACCCTAATACAGCCCTATGTTTCTCGAGCTTCCTACTCCCACACAAGCTTTTTGGAACAAACGATCACACAGACTGCTCAAAGCTGTGGACCCTGCACGTCCAAATCCTTAATAAAGATGCCAAGTTGGTTCAGCAAATGTCAGAGATGCCTGATGTCATGGAGAAGGAAAACAATCTCATTAAACATTTGAGTGTTGAGTGAATGTACTAATTAAACACACAGAGTGACACAAATTTGTCCAAAACATCTTTCTCTCCATGCTGTGGGGTTGACAGAATAGGATCAGGCCCCGGCTCAGTGCCTCCAGGAACCTGATGGCATCAGAAGTCTTTACAGAGGCTGGGGTGCCAGTTGAGAGAGCCCCCACCTTAGTGAGTCTTGTAGGGATTCTGCGTTAAGGTGCTTTAATGTCAATGTCAATGCCAACAGGCAACAGGGGTACAGAGGGAGGCCCCACCCTGCTGGGACTCAGACACGGACCTGCTCCCCATGGCTTCTTAGCCTTACAGCTTGTCTGCAGTCACAGCCAACCGGGCTCAATGTGTCTAAATGTGGCTGTGTGGCCCTGGTCAGGTGGTCCACCCTGTCCCAGCCTCATTTGCTGCCCACTCACAGTAAGGACAAGCTCCCAGTGCCTGAGGGCCCTGAAGACCTGTGCTGTCCCACCAGGCCACCTGTTGGTCCCCATAGCCAGTCGGCTCCCCACTGACTTCATCTGCTCTTCTCCCTGCTGCAGCCCCATCGCAGGACTCCTTGAAAACCACCCCCAGATTCCTGTTCTCCGCACCGAGCGTCCCCCTGCTCCCTCTAGGCTAGTTCCTCTGGACTACTTCTCTCCCGTGAAGTTGACGTTGTCTTTTCCTGTCTTCATCCCCATTGTCACGTCAAGAGTCTTGATTCCCTCACTCCCCAGGTTGGCCTTGAAGGTTCCATCTCACTGCCCACCCACTGGCCCTGGTGTCCACCTGGCCTCTGCTGGAATCACCTGCTTGGGGAGTCAGAGAAGGCAGAAAGGCAGGTTCCTGGCTGTAGGCTAA
This sequence comes from Heterocephalus glaber, assembly GCF_053883595.1. Classification (NCBI taxonomy): domain Eukaryota; kingdom Metazoa; phylum Chordata; class Mammalia; order Rodentia; family Bathyergidae; genus Heterocephalus; species Heterocephalus glaber. The sequence goes on from NW_028258410.1 coordinate 9,223,906, forward strand.
GCCTACTTCCTGTGTGTATCTGTGAGTCCAGAAAGGAGTTGGAGGACCAAGAAGCCCTCAGCCAACATCTGCCCTATGCTGGGATTCAGCCAGTGGATCCTTTGGGTTCAGTAGTTATTACTATGGCATTTAGGATAAGCTGTAGGGGAGGACAGTAAATGCTGCTTGTTATTTGGACTTGCCTCAGTAAGTCACTTGGCAACAGTGAGTAGCTTCCCAATTCCTTCAGGGTTTTGTCACCTTGGCCACTGGCCCATCTTCTTAGCAGGATGACTTTGTGGAACATTCGCTGTGTGCTTCGGGCATCTAGTTTTATTCTCCTAATAACCTGGGACCAATGGTCTCCCCATTTACAGAGGAGGACGTGCAGACCCGGAAAGAATAAGATGCTTGCCCTACGACAGAGCAAAGAATTGCACAGCAGCCCCTGGATACCTGCTCTGAACCCTAGGAAGTGTGCCAGCCATACTGCTCCAGAAAGGGGTCACTATGTTTCCTGTTTAGATTCCAGGTAAGTTTTAAATACTTTGGACTCAGTAATGCACTGAAGCTAATGTTAATGTTGCTGGCTGGTCCCCAGGGCTGCATGGCGACCTGTGGGAACTTCCCCAAAGATCAGCTGTGATCCAAATTCAACAAATAATGCTAACATGCAGAGAAGACAATACAGCCATTGGACAGAGCTCTCAATTAGTCTATTGGGCTCTTGATATGGTTTAATTAACTGTGCAATTATGCTTTGTTCAGGTGTTCACTTTGTTCTGGAAATTGTCTCCACTGTAGTCATATTTCTCAAAGTTTTGATGAACGGTGTGATCTATGAAGAGGAGCCCACATGAAATCCACACCTTCAGTGCCTGTCTGGAAGGGGAGTTGGAAAGGGCTGCACGGTAGTGTGGAGAAAGGCAACAGGGGGAACAAACCAGCAGGTGTGACCCAGGAAAGCGACTGTGGATAGTGGTAGCTGTCTTCAGATGACACGCCATCCCAGACCCCCAAGGACAAAGTAGGCAACAGCAGGTCACTGGGGCCGGACCCTCTTCACATGTGTATCACAAGTCAGCCACAGCAGTGTGCTGGGAAATCTGCATTTTTCCTTGGGTCGAGTTGTGGCCTTGTAGACAAGCTCAGAACTCCCCTGGATTCCACATCACCAGCAAGGCTGTGGTCCCCTGGTAACAGTGCTCAAAAGTCCCCTCAGTTCCACCCCCCAGGCACAGCAGGGGCTCCTGACAGGCACAACCTCATCTTCCCCTGTGGACCTGGTGAGTAAAGGCTCTTGGCCCATCTTACAGACAGGGAAAGAGGGTCTCAGAAGGACGCTTGGACACTTTCCTGTAGGCCCCGGCTGGCATGGCCAGTTGGAATTTGAAGGCACTTCTCCAAATTCCCCATTTTCAATCCAATGTTTTCTGTCATTACTCTGCATGAAAATACCTCAAAGGCACACCAGCCCTGTGTGTTTACCTGGTGACCTCAGATCCCCTGCTGTGGTGCACATTGCTACATCAGCCTCTTCCCATGTTCCAGGAGCCGTCAGGTGATGACCGCTGGGTTCCCTGGGCTGGGGAAGGCAGCTGGCCCCTCATGAGCTGCCCCAGGACTCTCCACTCTTTATTTTGGCAGCCAGCAGCTCTCCCGCCTCAGGATTCTTCTGAGTTGGACGGGGGCATTCTCAACTGGGTGCAATTCTGCCCCTCAAGGGACCCATGGCAACACCTGGAGACATTCTGGTCATCACCATTAGGCATGGGGGTGCTATTGGCTGGGTAGAGATCAGGGTGATGCCCAGCACCCCATAATATGCAGGGCAGTTCCTGGTGCCAAGAGTGACCCAATGCCAGTGCCAAGGTCAGGAAGCCCCACTCCGTGGCCTGTGTTTCACTTCCTTGGTGTGGAGTTCTAGGTCAGCCTTCCACAGCAGATGCCTGGCCAGGGAAGAGGAGCTCAGTTCCCTTCTGTCTCCCAGGTGCAGGATGCTTCATCGTGTCCCTGTGTCTGATTTTTGAACACCTGTTATCCAAGAAAGGTCTCATTTCCTGCACCTAGACTGCACCCGAGGCAGGGATGTCTCTTCCTAGCTCCAGCAAACTGGCCCACTTTGTGGATGGCCAGTGCCCTTTGCTTTATGAGGGAAGCGAGCAGCCACAGTGCCTACGTCCCCGTGACCACCCGAGGCTGCTCATGCAGGCATATCCCCTCGATGTCCTCAGGCACCAAGAGAAACGCTCTCCCCATACTCCTGCCCTGTGATTATGAACATGGACTCACAAGGAGCTGCCCATTTCCTGCAGCTCCTCTTGTGTGATAACAGCCCTGTTCTCAATGAACACGGTGAAGAGACACTTTCCCATGTGGCTGGGGACAGAGTTTGGACAGGGAGCCTATTTCACTAACTACATTTTTTACACTTAATCTATTTTTAAATCAAACACCTATGTGTGTTAGGGATCTTCAGAGAGAAGTGCACACATTTCATTCCAAAGAGGGTTTTCATCTGTGTTAAATTAAGAAATATATAAAATTAACAAATGTAAATAATATCAGTTATCTGAATTAAACATTCCAGCCATCTTCCAGCTCACTGACTACATATTACTTCCAGGAGGAGCCTGAACTGGAACCGCCCCGACAAGCACACTGCCCAGCTGTAACTTGCTCTGCAGCGGGGTTCTTGCTCGCTGAGTTTCTGCCAGCTCCTGCGAGCCAGAGATGCACTCCCGAGAAGGGCAGTATGGACGGAGGCCCGCTTGACAGATGTGAGCATCAACCACTCCATTACTCTGATTGACTGCATGGTGTTTTAGGCAAATTAACCTGTCCAAAAAAATTCTTTATTACCGAGCTCATGCACAGACGGAAATATGAACTTGACAATTCTGCGTACTGGTTTTGCAATTAACTGAGATGTTCCAATAGACTAATGAACTTTCAGTGGAGGCATGTTCTCTGTCAGCAGAGGAGGCCGGCTGTGCCGGGGACAGAGTTATAGGACACAGACAGATCTTGATAGTAACACTCTAGAAAGCTGTGGGCCAGGCAGCCAAGAAAGAAATGAGGTCGCGCTGGTGGCAGAAGGTCCAGGGAAGCCCAGGGCCCCGACCTGGGCTTGAGTGCCCTCGCGATTTTCCTTCTCACTCCCAGCCCCTGCCTGATTGATGGTGGAGAGATGTTTCCGTCCACAACGCTGATCTTGACTAAAGACGGACTGATGGCCACCTTATGAAACTGACCAGAAGGAATATTAACAGGGCACTGGAACCCTGGGAGGCTGAGTCTGACACAGAGGCTCCCTAAATGCACAGAGTGATGAGAGCAACCACTGGCCTCAGGTGGGCCCAGAGAGCCAGGAAGCAGGACCTCCCTGCCTGGAAGAAGGACTTCTCTGCTTTTGAGCTCACCAGGAGAGGCTAGGCCTGGAGTTTCGGCTCGATAAGCCCAGATGGCACACCTGGGGACAGCAGTTCAGCCTCGTGTCTGATTCTTGTCCTAGCACAGGAGGCCAGCCTGTGGAACAAACAAACATTGCTTGTTTCCTGAGGTGAAAGACATTGGCTTAAATGGACAAAATTAAAATAATTTAAACATCTTTGTTAACAAATTATGGGACACATTGGTAGGTAGCAGCCTTCACCTCTATTCTTGGCTCATGTGTAGCAAGGAGATTTGGACAGGTATCTGCCTGACCCACGGGCCTGTCATCCACCTCGCCACACAGTCTCCCATCTGTCCAACCCTCTATCTAGCTTTTTCTGATGACGTCCTGGTGCAAGGCCTTCACTCCCATGCCCACGGGCACTTATGAGCTTGGCCCTTCATCTCTGAGCTCAGTTGGCCATGTGGAAGCTGGGGAGGACTGGTATCGAAAGCAGCTCTGATCCTGCCTGGATCCTCCCAAATTCTTAGCCCATTGCCGACTGGAGTTCTCCCTTCCAGCATGTGTCACAAAGGCGGGCCAAGTGTCCCAAAGTCCAGCGGTCGCCCTGCTCAGGTCAGGTGCACTTGGAGGTGCTGCTCTGCACAGCGGCATCCTCCCTTCTGCCGAGCTGGGCCCTCCTCCCCTTGCTGTGTGGCAGGAGCCTTGCTGAGGCCTCCAAGCCCCTTGCCATGCAGCCTGCATCTGAAACCTTACAGGGACCATCCCACCCCACCCACTGCGCTCATGTCGGTGATACACAGGGCAAACAGCTCTACCTGCCACTGTACAGTCCCACAGTCTCCTGTTGGGCTTTGTGCCCTCTGAGGTTGGAGACCAGAAGAGCCCCAGGGAGCCCGACCTGGGTCCATGCAGACACCAACATGTTCTGGAACCCCGGCAAGGTGCGAACTCTGATGGGCATGAGGAGCATCCAGCACCAACAGGAGTTTCGATGCTTTGTAAAGCTTTGCTCTTGGTGAACCCCGAGTTCTAAGCATCGCTGTGCTTTCCGGCATAGTTTTGGGAATGTAAACTACTGTATTTGGGTTTTCAGACCCGTCCAATGGGCTGGACACTAGTTGAAGAAGCCCTTTAACTGCTATATCCTAATTCTGGAGAGGCCACATGATGGAGCAGGCAGCATAAGAGCAAAGGGCTGCGGGGGACAGTAGAGGACAGGGAGGGACAGGGAGGTGATGGGCTGGAGGCCAGTGTGTGTCCTGCAAGTGTGCAGTTGGGGAGGGTAAAGCCAGCAGACACCGGATCTGCGCCTCTGTGGCAGAAGGCCCTGGTCCCTGTGTGGGCAGGAGGGTGGCAGCAGTGCCTGCCGCTTGTCAGGTATATTGTAGGGGCCAGCGCCCGGCTGCAAGCAGAGCCAGGGCTGCTCCTTGGTCCCACAATAAGCAGGTGAGACTCACTGCTCTGGAGAGAGGGGCGTGGCCCTGAGTCCCTGCCACCACCTGCAGACCTCTTGTCACAGGGTGTCAGGAAGGGCATCCTACACTGGCCTTTGGCGATGGGCAGCGAGTGTCCCAAGCCCCTCTGTGTGCTCCCCTTGGCTCAGGCTTCATGATGCTGATGGGTGAGAGGGCAGGAGAGCTCACCTGGTCAGACCCAGCCCCCACCTGCCGTGGAGGCATCTGTCCCGAGGGGAAAAGGGCAACGTGCTCCGTCACTGCTGATGAGCGCTGGTGCTCAGTTAACTGGACCCACGGCGCTGTCCATGAAGATGCTCTCCCCCGCCCAGCGGTTATGGAGCCTCTGCCCCATGAGTGCCAGGCACAGTGCTGGAACCTGATTGTCTTTGGCTGCAGATCTGCACATGGGACTTGGGGCTTGGGGAGTGAGGAGCCAGGGCCAGGGTGAGTCCCAGGCCGAGGGACCTGCGTGGCAGAAAAGCACCTCTGGGCACTGCCCTGGAGCTCAGTCCGTCAGGCGCACTTGCACCTCTCATTTATTCAACAGCGACCCACTGAGCACTGCCCCATGCCTGGCCCTTCCTGGGTGCCCTGGGGTGCAACTGTGGATAGAGCAGGGTCAGAGTGGGTGGGGTGTCACAAACAGGACCTGTACGGGCTATGCCTCTGCGGCAGAGGGTGCTGTCGGGGGCCAGGGGTGGGTTCTCTGGAGAGACAGCTTGGATGCAAGACCAAACGGGGAGAGAGACATACAGGAGCTTCTGAGGCCCTGGAGCCCACTGTGCCCTGAGCCCGTGTCCTGCAGCAGCCATCCCTGTGCACCGAGGCCCACCATCACCAGCTCCCGCGCAGCCCTTGAGGCTCACCTGGCCACTGTGCCACTCACACCTGTCCTTGTCCTTCTTCCCCATCCACCTTGTGCAGCTGGGCTCCACCGTGGTGCTGCACAGGGGATGCTGCCTGCGCCACACACAACACCCCTCTCTTTTGGGGTCGCCCATTGCAGGGCACACTGGGGCCAGGTGCCCGGTGCTTGGCATTTCCTAGAGGCATGCACTCACTCCCCTTGGAGGTCAGTGCTGTTACTCAAACATGAACCCCTGCTAAACTTGGGGAGCTCATCCTGACCCCAGCATTCGGAAACTGGAATCCACTGGGGAGAACCAACGGGCCAGGAGGACATGGCCCATGTCTCCTGAACCTGACCTACAGAGGGAGCTAGGAGGCCTGAAGGAAAATAGAGACATCTGAGTGTCTAGCTCTGAAATCCACATTTTCAACCTGTGAGAAACATGTCAGTGTGACTTCTAAGTCACCTGTAGGTGTGTGTCTGCCTCAGGGACAGCCTCAGATCCATTTGTTTCTCCCTGCAGCCCCCTTGCATGGGGCTCTGGTCCCCTGGACCACTCTCTGAGGGCAGGCTTTGGGCCCTGGCTCTCTGTGGGTCCTTCCCAGCAGGGATGGTGGCGCTGACCTGGGTAGCCAGAGAGGAGGGTGCTGGGCTTTGTGGTCCCTCCCTCCCAGTTTTCCTGGTGACCTAAGGGCTGGGGATTCCCCATCCTGCGGGGGGCTATGAGCTCCCACTGTCTGACAGGGCATCGCACGTGGGCCCCCAGCCTGAGGAGAAGTGCAAGCCTGACCCATTGTGAGTGACATGGCAGCTCTTCGCTCCTGGGCTCCTGGAGAGGAGACTGCCACCACTGAGGCCCTCCACAGGCTTGGCGACAGTGGCAGAAAAAGTCCACAGCTTGACTGTGCCTAGCTGGCCCATCAGCACAATCCCCAAATCTAGAAGTTCAAAAAGATCCCAGGTGCCCTGATTTTTATAGATGCTAATTTTATAGAAATCATCAACTGCGGTAACCCTCAAATCCCTACATTAATTATTCCACAGTCTGTTGGGAGATGTGAACTTGCTGGGGCTAGCTCTATACTTTTTCCATAGGATGCTATGGAAAGATGAGAGGAAATGCCAAATCGTGAATCATCAGCGTCAATAGGCAGTATATTTAGCATAAAAGTTTCCAGCTACCCACCAGCCATTAATTTATCTTTCTTTACAAAATATGAATGCAAGAGACTTAAAAGTCCATAAATAAGCTTCACTTGAGCACTTTGCGGCTTCACTGATTATAAATGTTTTTCATCATGGAAAGTTGCTCACTTATAAAAAGTGCAAACTCTGTGAATAAATTTCAAATGTATGGAGTTCCAGCCAGAGCCATGTTCTGGGAGAGCCCCCTCCTGATGGACTGCACAGCCTGCCCCCATTCCCGGAGCTCAAGGGTGGGGAGAGTCCAGCTTTTTCATACTCCAACACATGGGGTGCTTATGTTTATGTAACAGATCCAACCCAGGCTTGGATGAACAGAAGCCATGCAGGGGGTGGGGGCACTCTGGGAGGCTGACGTAGGAGGATTGCTAGTTGGAGCCCCATTTGGGCAACTTAGTGAGATCTTGACTTAAAAAAGCAGAGCTGGAACTGGGCCGGGGATGCAGCCCCACACCGTCCTCTCCTTTCCAGGAGGTCAGTGGCTGGGGCTGGTCTTCCTGGTGAAAGGTGCCACTCTGTGGCTCCACCAGGGTAACCGCATCAACAGAGACTCAGGAGTGGTGGAAAGGGCTCCTCATGAATAAAAGACATCCACACCCAGGAAACCCTGAGGGTTTTAGAAGTCCTGTGCCAGGAAGTGGAGACCAAGACCGAGTACGTTTCCCAAGGTACCACATCTGTGAGGGGTGGTGGTGCGTGCGTGCATGTGTGCGTGTCCCACTTCTTTGCACACCTGTCCTGGCTCTGCAGGATGACAGCTGTATCTGAGGCGAGGTCATTCAGCAGCCACAGGTGTGCAAACCTGTCTGCTACATGTACAAGAAAATGAAGTCCCAGGAGCCACTGTGACAGAACAATGTTGCCCCCTAGGCCCCCTATTCTGAGCTTCAAGGACAGCAGAGATGCTGCAGAGAGCAGAAAGGATTCAGAGCCCAGCGCTCCCCAGAGCTAGGGACAGCACTCAGGGCTAGGAAGAAGTTCCAGAGGCGGGAGCAGAGAGGGGTCAGGCCAGACGCAGCTACAGATTTCTCCCCATGCAAGCTGTTCTCCTTTTAATGTCTTGGGACTAATTCTTTCCTTGCTGGTCTAGGAATCCAGCTCATTAGATATTTTTTCTTTTGAAGCCTTTTCCCCCGACTTTTTGTAGTACTACATCCTGGATTTCGCACAGAGATGGACAGCTTAGAGATGACTGCCACGGCCACTGCGAGGAGGTGGTGCAAAGAACCCTACGCTCAACATGGAGGCGAGCATGGTTCCCGGGGAACAGTGAGAGGGGAGATCTGGGGAGCTGGCACTTTATGTTTCTCCCACTGACTGGCACTGGAGACAGATGCCGTGGGACCAGCGTGTAATGAGGGGGCACCGCCTGTACCCCCTTCAGATGAGCTGCTCAGGACACCAGAGAAAGGCCCTGCTTGCTCTATCTGCAGCGCAGCTGGGCTGCTCTAAGCAGCTCCTCGTCTTACACCTTTCCAAAGACGTGTCTGCTTGTTGAAGCACTGGGGTCAGGACTGGGCTGTTATGCAGGCTGGGGGTGTGAAACAGAAACATAGTGGGGCAGGAAAAGCAGAAAACTCTGCTTCTTCAGGGAGACACGCGGAGATGAGAAGAGGTGGAGGACAGAAGTAAAAACCAGCTTGGAGCAGGTGCCAAAGACATCTCTCCTACAGCCTCTGCTCCCTAGGCGAGTAAAACCCTCTGATCCACGTCGGTATTTACCTGCCTGGTGTGGCCAGCGGCTCACGGTCATCTGTGTTGCACACAACACAGAGCAGATGCTGACTGCTCCTTAAGGGCTGAGCTCTCTGTAGCAGAAATGGCCAAGGAGGAGAACGAGGGGTCCAGAGACATGTGCAATCCCTACCTCACACCAAGGCAAAGGCATAGCCCGTGTAGATCAGAGACCTAAATGCGATGCGTGAAGTCAAAACACCCCCCCCAGACCCTGTAGCAGGCTGTTTGTAACTCAGGGGTAGGGAGAGAATCTTTAGATAAGACCCAAGGGTCTAAACCAGTGGTGGTGAACCTATGGCATGCATGCTGCATTGGGCTGTTTGTGATCACTGAACGCTCTGAAAGATTCGCCGTCCCTGGTCTAAACCATGGCACTGGAATGAAGCATTTTTCACTTGGTAGCATCCAAACTGACAAAGTTAATCAGTGAGTACCAGACTGGAGCCTCCCCCTTGACCCACTGCAGATTGAACCCAGGGACTTCACATTGAGCTACATCCCCAGCCCTTTTTGTTTCATTTTTCATTTTAAAACACAGTCTGGCTAAGCTGCCCAGGCTGGGCTCAAATTTCGGGTCCTTCTGCCTCAGCCTCCCAGAGTGCTGGGATCACAGATGAGTCTCCATGCCTCCAAATCTGCCCAAATCAAGCTTATGTTTAACATCTAAAACACCTTTACAAAACCACAAGAATAAGAGAGGAAACACGATATTTAAAAGTGCAAAGGGGAATGGAGAATTCACAGACTCACCTGAAATGACAACTCAGGATATACAAAGATGCATATTCAGAGCTGTACTGTAGAGACCTAATGTAGGCTGGATTGGATTCCTGAAAATACGAGGTAAGCCATGTTGGCCATCAGCTTGCTTGTTTTGAATCCTGCTGCTCAGGGAGAGGGGCATCCATGTCTTGGGCCTCACTGGCTCATTCTTTATCCTCACTTCAGCTCCTCTACCTCCCCAGCTAGGTTCAAACAGACTATTTTCAGGGTGGGGTTACCACAGCCATGTCTTTGGCAGCTATGTCAGCTTTACAGCGAATGAAACAAAGAACACACACAAGTGCACACACACTCACACACACATGGGCAAAAACCCCTGCAGACCTCAGCTGCACTGGACTCAGGCTGCCTGGCACCGTACAGGGAGAGAGCCTTTTGCAAAATCAGAGCCAAAGCATCACCAGGAAGAGGCTGCCCTGGGAGAAGTGCCCAGTGGGGTCCTGGAGCAGGAGAAACCAAGTCTTCTCAGTGGATAATCTTCAGCCTCACAGTCATGGGGACGAGTGCACCCAACAAGAAGAAGCTTTAATACATTCACCTGTGCCTGAACTTGAAAAGATGATAGAATCTGATGCGCTCCCTCGATGGTTTGTAGGAATGACTGGAAGCCCCATGTGTGCATCCTGAGCACATGATGCTTTGAAGGGTCTATGCAGCCCCACAACTTGCAAGGGGAATGGGTCCGTGATTCAGCAAAAGATGGAGTCCCTGGCACTGAGCTCGGTGTCTGGTGCTGTTCTCTTGGCCCCAGAAACGTGAGGCTTCACAGCTTGGCTTCCACAGGGTGCAGCTTGCTGCAGGTGCCACAGAGCAAATGCTGCAGCCACTGCCAGGGGCCCGGATGCCAGGCCTGACCCTGCACATGGAACTCGGACATCTGCTCTACAACACAGGGGGTCACGCTCAGCCCCCAGTCTGGCTGGTCGTGTGACAGCTTCATTGGCAAAGGCCTCCAGAGGCTCAGCTGTGACACCTGCAGCTTGCTGACCACAACCCCCAGCCATAGAGTGACAACTCAGCACAGGTGGTCAGGTCAGGGCAGGACAGGGAGCCGCACCTGCTGAGTAAATCAAGGAACCAATGTGAGCCGTAATGGACCACGTCCTTGGCTGCACTGGATGTTCCTACAGCATAAAGCAACACTGAGAGAAAAAGAGCAACAAGCCCCAGATTCAGGCTGCAGCTCCAAATGCACCACGGGACAGAGTCACCTTGCACCTTGCAGGGCACCCTGGGCTCTGGGCTGGACTCTGTTCAGGGTCCGGGAGGTGGGTCAGGTCTTGTGGATGCTGACTGGGGCAGTCACTGTTCTACGTGGATGAGAAAAGCCCAGTGTGTCGGCCAGGGGAAAACGCTCTGTGGGTTGCTCTGAAAAGGACAGCTGCAATGTCTACTTGATGGAAGCCATTTGGTAAATTTGTGAACACTTTCTGGATAAGACCAAGAAACCCCCTTCGAACCTGGATGGCTTGAAAATAAGTCTGCCCTCAGCCAGGGTAGGCACATTGGTCGGATGGGTTCATTGAGCTCTACGACAAACCACGCACATTCAGGCTGGCTCGAGCAGCTGGCATGGCTTCACCCTGTCCTGTCTTCCAGCTCTGTTCTGCCCAGCAGCACAGCAAGCACCAGGGGTGGGGGTGTGGGCAGGGTGGAGGGCAGAGATACAAAGGGGGCACAGGCTTGGCTTAAACTGGTGGAGCATGAAGCCCAACCCTTCAAATTCTAGGAATGTGGAAGAGGAGGGAGGGAGGGAAGGAATGAAGGCAGGTGCAGATCTGGGTGCTGGAGTTGGCAGAGGCAGCATGGAGGGCAGGAAACCCAGCCCTGCAGGCACTGGGTAGGGCCAGGTAGGCTCAGGCTCTCGAAACCAGCCATGCACCCACAGTGTCAGACAGGTCTCCCTTCTTTGTCCAACAAAGACAACCACTTCCTGTCCCTCCTGGAAACTTCCCCAAGCCACCTCTGCTTTGCTAGGATGACAACTCCTCCAGGAGCGAGGACAGTCCAAGAGTGACCTGACCCAGGTAAAGGGTCCTTGGCAGCTCCCCGGTCCAGATTTGATGAAGCCAATTCATCCTCCCTTTCCCTCCTCTCAGGTGCTACCAGGAGCCTCATGTCAGAAAAACTCCTTAAAAACAGCCACGGACTTTTTACCTAATCCTCTGACATCGTTGCTCATTTCCCGGCTGTCAAGCATTTCAGCCTGTTATTGTCACCCTTTTTGCACTAACATGTTAGGTTTTACATCTGTTTTTTGAAAGTCTGTGAGAAAAATAATTTATGAGAAAATCAGAAATAATGGGTTTGGAGCATCAAATGTGTTTTCAAAACCGTACTCTCTCTTAAGTGGAATAAAAAGCTTTTCGGATTTTTGTTTTAAAAAACCTCTTCCCGAAAGTCACGGTATTATTAGCGCTTTTATGAACGGAAACAAATACTAAAGAGGAGAATGTCTCAGTATGTGCATCCCGAGGCTGGAGCAGAATTCCACGTTGATATGTGTGGGTATTAAAAGCCGATTTGGCCCTGCGTGGAGGGGTGTGTTTGTTTTTCCATCTGATTTGTATATTCAGTTTGGCATCTGGGTTTTGGGTCCATGTGGTGAAAGCAGATTAAAAGTGACGGTGTTGAAACAAGATTGTAAAGGTTAACAGACGAGGAAATGGACAAATTACTGTCACCCACCGTGGACAGGCTGGTGGTTCTGTCCCTTCTTTGTCTTGCCTCCAGCAGCTCATCCTCATCAGACCTTTGCTCTAGTTTCCCACCGGCCAGTCAGAGAAATAATTTCTGGGCACCAGGGCCTCCCCAGGGCATTGCAGCAGGTGCCTCTAAGCCAATTTGGAGGTGACAGCATCCAAGCATGTCCCCTTCCTGCTCCTCCGCCCAGGTCCTTCATGTCCCTGGGGCAAATCCTCCAGAGTCCTCAGTGTCCCACTTGCTCTTGACCTGGTTTCACACTTTCTCCCCAGCACTGGTCGCTACTCAGAACAATTTTTCCACTCTTGGTACAAGGATCCAGATTGTAGCTGTGGCAGGCACTTTATTCGGGTGTAAAAGCTGCATTCTGTGTGCAGACTCTGCCAGGTAACAGCCTCTGATGGCATTTGGCTTACTATCCTGGGGGAGAGAGAAGTGACAGAGGGAAGTGGGGGAAGGAAGGAGGAGTGTGCATGTGCCAGAGACAGAGTCCGATAGAGGGAAGGGGGAGAGAGACAGGGAGACAGAGAGAGACAGAGAGGAGGGAGAGAGAGAAGAGATTGAGAGAGGGAGGGAGGGAGACCCAGGGAATGAGCCATGGTCACCACCCCGGGCAGCAGGCCCTGTGTCCTTCCCAGGAACCCTCAGGGCTCGAGCACTCCAAGGACATCCATCAAAGGCCACATTTCCTCTGTGGCAGAGCCCCTTGCCTCCCATGCCTGGTGATGGCAGGAGCCATTAGTTCTGATAGCAGTAACTCAAGCCCATTGCCTGACCTTCACGGTGACCCCTTCTGAGGGTGTGGAATCGCATTTCATGGGGAAGAGAAAAGAGGCCCCTGGAGAGCCCCAGCCCTCTACACTGCTCACACCATGCTGCCTGCATAAACACTGTCAAAACTCGCTCAGACATCAACAAAGCCGAACCGGGCCACCTTGCTGAGGTGGCAGTGGTGGGGCAGGAACCTTCCTTTCGTGGCCAGGCCTCTTCCTTCCCCTTGTCCATTTCCCAAATTATACCAGGATCCCTGGCTTGTTTCCATTGCTTTCAAAGTGATGCCCATAGCAACGTTCACAGGAGAGACCATGAATGCCAAGTGCAGTGTGCAGGAGCAGCCCATGGGCCACTGTCTGGCCAAGGGACAATGGTCAAGCATAAATGCACAGGCGTGTGTTTGGGGGATGTGTGTGCATGGTTCTCTCAGACGTGTGCAGCACACACTCGGCAGAGACTCCTCTTAGTCTCCACTGCTGGCTTCCTACACTTCTTTCTGTCCCATGGAGCTGAAGACATTTAGCTTCTTTTTTTTTTTTTTTTTTTTGGTACTAGGGATCGAACTCGGGACCTTGAGCTTGTGAGGCAGGTGCCAGAACCACTGAGCTAAATCCCCGGCCCAAGACATTTAACTTCTATGAGCCTTGAGAGGCTGGAATTACCGCAGGAGCAAATCTCATCCCTCTTGCTGGCCAACGGGAGAGGCTGGGGATAGATGACTTCCACTGTCATCCCGTTCTGGGTCCTATGCTCTCCGTGCAGCCATCCAAGCTGAACCCCAGTGTTAGTAACTCAGTGAGGATCAGCGTCAGAGTCCAGCAGGGCTCATGAGGCTCAAAGGGAGGTGCTGTGGCCACCACCAGGGCAAACACTGCACTCATGATTGTCCTGCCCCTCATAGAAACTTCAGCCTTTGCACTCTTTAGAAGCCACCATCTCACTGTCCTTCCCCCAGGCCTGAACGGTATTGTGTCTTTGGCTTTGGACACAAAAGTTAACCGGGAAGAGAGCTGAAGAGAGAAGTGCCCACCCCATCTGGGTGCACGAGTGGTGTGTACGTCTACACACATGTGCAAGTGGGTATGCCCATATCTCACACACCCACATGCACACACGAGCACTGCCCGGGCTCACCGCGTGCTTCATGTCTTCCCTGCACTGTCTGTCCGCACTTTCTCATCGGTCTAAAAAGGGCAGAGGGAACATCAAGTTCTTCCCTGCTCTTGGTTTTCTCACCCAGTTTGCATCACCCTCTCCAGAAAGCCTGCATTTAGCACGCTTGGGGATGCCCCATGCTGAGAGTCTGCCCTGGGCCACAGCAGGTCAGGAGGACTGGGAACACGGGTCCCTGGAGGAGCCTGGGCAGGCCAGCTGCTGCATCTCTGGGCTTCCCGCCTGCCCCTGGCAGTGCACATCTGTCCTCCTGACCTGTCCTGCCTCCTCTCCAGTGGACCAGTCTTCCCTTAGCTCCTGCTGGATTACCCAGCAGCAGACTGTGATTCCTTCTTGGATCTCCTTGCCCTGGGGACCTGACACCTCCACAAGTGACCATCAGAAATGGTGCGGAGCCGGGAATGCCCTGACTCACATGACTCCAACAGGGGCTGTGCTGAAAGCCTCGATGACCAGGCCACTGCTCATCTCTTTGTCAACAGTGCCGAACTGCTGCTCAATCAGAGCTTGTCTAACACACCGGAAGTCATATAGGGTCCACTAACGCTGCAGAGTTCAGGGTGGGGCCGCAGACCCTGTGTTTGTAAAGAGCTCCAGCTGATGGCTGTCCTGCTGCTCTGGGAGCCACACTGAGTAGCAAGGGCTTAACATATGTTTATTGAGTCAAGGACCCTGTAGAAGTACATCCCAGCAAGCAAGTGTCCTGTGTATGGCTCACCACGCCAGCTGAGGTATATTAATTTCTCAGCAGTGTCCTTTCTGGTCTAGCGTAGTTGGGGCTCAGCAGGGACACAAATATTTGTGAGCAAATGAATACACGAGCCTGTGATAGCCAACCCGACTCCATCTTGTGCCTCAAGGCCATTTTGTACCTGTGCTTGAACAAAGTGCTTGCATTTGAACAAAGCACCCAAAACCCCACATCCTGCTAGGCAGTAAACTTGCTGCAGTTTCAGGATGTTGTGCAGCTCACCCAGTGTGCGTGAAACTTCCTTGTGCCCCCCACTAACCTGGCATGGTTCTGCTTCTGTATGATTCCGGTTGCTCTCCCCTGAGCCCTCCCCAAATGAAAGCATGATTTAAAAGGAGAAATCAAACTGCTTCCCATTGCCGAGGAACCTTTCTGGGTATTAGCCCCCCTCGGCCGTTGGCTATAATAAACGGCCTCGAATCTGGCAAAGAGTGTGGCGCATCTCTGTGGTTCGAACTCACTCGTCCATAACATGCCCACCCACAGAAAACAGTGTCCCCTCCAGGGAGGTCATCTTACACCCCAGAACAGCCTTCCCTCTGGCTTTCTCTGGCTCAGGCAGGCTGAAACTTGCAAAGTTCAAAAGGATGGGCTCCATTGTCACTACTGTTCATTGTTACTACTTCGTCTCTGTTATGGTTTGTGTTTAGATGCCCCCCAAAGCCTCATGCCGATGAGGTGGGATTTTCTTTTTCTGAGGTAGTTTAACCTGAAATGGGTGATGCTGGGTTAAGGGCGTGTGATTACTAAACCACTACATGTGAGTGATTAGTTTGGCACCATCCTAATCCCGGTAGTCTGAATAAGATACAAGGGGCAGGAAGATGCTGGTAACCCTCTTGTTGCCTTTGCTGCCTTGTGTGCACCATGCTGTTTCTGCTCTGCTATACCTGTTTGTCATCCCTGCCTTGGAGTCCATTGATTATGGACTGAAACCTCTATGCACTGTAAGCTAAATAAGCCCCTTCCCTTCTAACTTTGGGTGGCCGGTATTTTGTCTCAGCAATGAGACAGAAAGGTAACTAACACAGTCTCCTCTGGTGGCTCTTTTACTCTTCGCAAGGCCTTTCACCCAAATATCTGTCCTGTCTGTCCAGCTGCTGAGACAGTGCAGTCCCTGAGGCCAGGACTCCAGCTCACTGAGGTTTGCTTCCTCCCGAGGACCTGGACATCTACAAGAGCGAGTTCTCTCTGGAAGCTTCGGACCCTCCATTCACTCCCCACCTGGGGGCAGCGGCTGTCACTAAATGAGTGAAAACCTTGACGGTCATCCATGTGGTCTGGTCCCCACCATGGCCACAAGCTCCCCCTTCTTCTCCCAACCCAGCAGAGCGGTGGCAGAGCCCCCTGAGCACCCAGTCCTGGCGCACTGCTGTTAACTGCACCTACCCCTGAGGGAAAGAAAATGACCCCTGGTGGCAGGGCACAGACGCATGGCCCCTCCTGGGGGAGGTGCATGTTTGGAAGTCAGCCGCCTCGCTGGAGCCCTTGCTGGTGGTGCTGGGCAGCACTGCAGGGGACACACCAGGCCACCCTGCCATCCTCCTCTTTCTGACGGGCAAACGTGGCCAATTCAAGGCTGACTTTTCCACAGAACCGTGCTTCTGACTCAAGGTGAGACTTCATCTTCCAAACGTTTGGTGGTGCTGTGTGGCTTAGCTGCTGTGGGCACCATGGGCACCCATGCTCCGGGTCAGCACCTGCTCCCGAGGGCCCAGTGCGGGCTCTCCGTGATGGGCTGCAGGCACCAGCCCAGTGCATACCAAGCAGCCAGAGAGGGGCCCACACAGATCCTGCCTCTGCTTCCCCTGCCCCCTCTCTGCACTCTGCTCGGGAGAAGGGGGCACGGGTGTGGCCTGCAGCTCAGCAGCACAGGGCACAAGAAGAGCTGAGCTGAGCTGAGGGCCCGTCGTTCCTGAGCCAGGCCAGGAAGCACCATGGTGGGCTGCCTTGGGAACCTGCTGGGCAGAGCCGCCAGGCCTCGGGTGAAGGCTGTGCAGGCACAGGAGCACCAACGAGGGAAGTGAGAGAAGCTGGCTCGGGAGGGAAGTCTCACAAGGCATGAAGCCTGAGTAGGGGTTGCCTGCCAAGGAGCAAGCAAGGCTAGGACAAAGGTCTTCCCGGTGAACATTAGTGAGTGTAGCTATGGCTGCCGCAGGCTGGCGAGCCCGAGACACTTCCCCAGGTGCCTCCAGGGCATCCACTGCTGCGCCAGCTTCTCCGCACTCTATGGCCTGGGCATCTCCGCGGCACCCGCTTCCAGGGGCAGGGCAGGAAGTGACTTGCTCAGGGCCCGGCCCCAGCCCTGGTCTGAGTCGTGCGGATCACAAGTGCTACACAAATGGCCCTAGGAAATGCCACATGCCAGCACAGTAGAAAACACGGCACCCGGGCACCGACGGTCTACGCCGTCACCCTTTGCTGCCCCAACATTCGTTTCTCAGCTGTGGTCTGCCGCAGAGCTGGACATGTGCGTGGGTCGGCCCTTCCTCCCGGCCCAACCTGTGTCTCCCATCTTGACTAATTTTATTCTTACCAGGACCCGGGGCCAGCTGGTTCTGATAAATGTCTCTGGATGGGCAGATGGTCTGTTCAAATTTGGGTGCCTAAGTTTCTATGAGCCCTCCGCCCCCTCCCAGCATTAGAGCCGTGTGGCTGTCCCACACGGGCAGCGTTTCCCCTGCTCCTAGCTAGGAGCTTTCAGTTCCCCACCTTTCAAGACCGGGGAAGGGTGGCTCCTGCTCTACACCTGGTGAAGGAAGAGGCTTTCGGCTTCAACCAGGAGCAGGGCAGGAAAGAAGGGGCCACGGTGTGCTGGGCCACAGAGCAAGGCTGGCAGGGGCATGCTGCCTTGGGGTTGGAGAGCATGGGGGAATGTGGACACCCCTGAGGGCTCCCTCCCCAGCCTGTGGAGACGATCAAGCCCTTGGCCTTGAGGAGAGCAGGTAGGAGGGGCAAGGCTGACTGAGGAGCGGAGGGGAAGCTGTTCCTCTGATGGCCACCTGAGGGGGAGCCCACGGGCGAGAGTCTCCACCTGGAGGGCTGGGAGGAGAGAGAAGAGCTCTTGGGAGGACAGGGGCCCCGGTGGGCAGTTAGTGCATCATGCTGATGAAGACAGAGAGGTGCCAAGGATTCCCGAGGCTCCCCCTGGCCCTAGTGTTTGCTCCGCAGGCCTCAAGATGCTTCTAAGGCACATAACCCTTGTCAAAGGCAGCAGACACCAGGCAGAAGCTTCCAGAACTACAGCCCTAGGCCACAGCCCAGGCCACCACCTCCTGGGGCAGCCGCGGAGCACGCAGACCCCCAGAGTGTCTTGCAGTGGAGAAACAAGCCCGACCTGCACAGCACGTGCTCAGGCAGCCAGGCCCTCAGACCCGGTCACCTGGTGCAGCTGAGCTTTGGACACATGGAGGAGAAACAGGAACACGGCGAGCCCCTCCCCATCTCTCGTGCTTTGCTCGTGTCCAGGCACAGAGGTGCTCTGTGGGAGCGGAGCCGGGGCCAGGGCTGGCTGTGCTCACCAGGGGGAGGCCAGGCTCTGTCCCCTGCTTCCCCCCGAGGGGCCAGCAGCCAGCAGACATGGATGAGAGAGGCTGTGGAACGAGGCGATGCCAGGAGAGAAGGAGGGTCGCTGTCTCTGCCGGGTCCTGAGGGAGAGTGTGGGCTGCGTGAGCTCCAGCTGGCCAGAAGGTCAGAGAAAGTGACACCAGGACAGTGAGAGCAGCTCGGCTTGGTTGGCTGCTGTGGGCTGAGGTCCGGCATGGCCTCCGCCTCGCGGCTGGGCCCAGAGTGGACAGGCTGTGCTTCTCTCCAGGTGGTGCTCTGCAGCCTGCCTGGCCGCCCAGCCAGCCTGGCGCCTACCTCGGTTCCAGTCACAGCTCCTCCTCCGGATTTCACTCTCACCCGCACGGTCCCTGAGGCCATGGCAGGTCCCAGGGATTAGTCCTTCGCCTGCCACACCAGCTCTGAAATGCTGTCCTGTGTGGGAAGGAAGGAACAGAGCCTGTATGGCTGCAGTGTGGAGGAGGCCCGGAAACAGTGTGGCGTCGCTGGTTTATGGATTCCCAGTAACGGAGGACTCTGCAGTTGAGGCTGGTGGTGGTGCCCATACCTGTGACCACGACAGCGCCGTGTGAATCTGCACAACCCAGACATCGACAGCTTCAAATGGCCCACCCGCGGTGTGCAAGGGCTTGCACGGGTTGCAGCCCTTCTGAGTACAGAGCGGCCCGGGCTTTCACTTGGCAGGGCAGGAGAAGCTCCTGACGGGCTCAGCGACCACACCCCACAATCTTTGACAGATGCCCACTTGCAATGCCAAGGAGAACGTCCCGGTTACTTGTGGAAAGGGGATTAAAATGCCCTTGCTGTCCCTTCTCCACGTCTGTGCGGCGCAGCCTTGTCATACACTTTACGCTGACATCACAGCCCGGGCACACGCAGAGCAGGGCCACCACGCCGGGCTGTACCTGGTGGAGTCGACGCGACTCCTCCCCACGGCAGGCTCTGTGCTGCAGATTAGCTAGTGTTGGTAAAATGTGATATTTTTGTTAGCACGTGACGGTTATTGTTATTGTTATTTTATTTTATTTTTTGGTACCAGGGATCGAACTCGGGTCCTTGCGCTTGTGAGGCAGGTGGCAGAACCACTGAGCTAAACCCCTGGCCCTGTCATTGTTATTTTAAAATGGATCAGTCACTGTTTGCAAAAATCTTCATTTCAACGTCCAATAAGCAAGCACCCATGATCTTAGGTCTTCTATAGTTTCTAAGAGCGTGAAGAGCCGGTCCATCGTTGTAGGGCATTATAGGGTGCTATGAAATGGGGAAGAGGCAGAACAATAGGGTTGGGGTGCTGGGTGAGGGGTGACCTCTCCACAGAGTGGTCAGGGCAGGCCTCTGTGTCCCCCTCAAAGTCCCATGCTGAGGTCCTAATCCTCAGGACCTCGGAATGTGGCCATACCTAGAGGCAGGTCCTTTATGGATGTGATTCGGTTAAAATCAGGCCACTGGCTGGGCCCTGCTCCCAGATGACCAGTGTCCTTGTAGGAAGAGACTCAGACACAGGTGCAGAGGGTCAGGGATGGGAAGGCACAGGAGGAGACAGCAGCTGCACGCCAAGGACAGAGGCCTCAGCTCGGGAGGAACCTCCCTGCAACCTCGTGAGGTCGGACTTCACCAGGAAGAGTCAGGCAAAGCTGGAAAGTGGGATCTGCAGCAGGTGCCCCGGAAGCAGGGTGACATGGCCCAGCCAGGCCCGTGTTTCTTCAGGCAGGAGGCCTTGCTGAGCCAGGCCAGGGGCAGCAGACAAATCCTGCCTACCACTTTCTGCCTTTTCCCTCAATGTTTTTTTTATTATTGCAAAATACCTGACATAAAACTTGGCCTCTTGGTCACTGTTACATGCAGTTTGGCGGCATTAAGCACACCTGGCAGGCAGCGTCACACCATCCGACTCCAGGAAGATTCACCCTCCTAAGCAGAAGTGCTGCCCCACCCCTTGCCCAGCCCCTGGACACCCCGTTCCAATCTCTGTCTCTTGGAATCTGATGACTCTAGGCACTCCTGGGAGGGGAAGCACAGGGCATGTGTCTCACTGTCCCTGGCTTCCTGCACCAAGCACAATGTCTCTAGGTCCACCGACATGGAGCAGTGTCAGTTTCCGTCACTGTCTAGTTTATCAATAAAGTTTTACTCGGCCCCAGGCATGTGCCTTTGTTGGCTGCTTCCACACTGGATGGCAGAGCCGAGTAGCTGCAGCAGAGCTGAATGGGCTGCAGAGCTAAAACTCTTTGCTAGTTGGTCCCTCACAGAGGAAGTTCTCTGAATGCTGGCCTTGACCACAGGAGACCTGACAAGAGACACTTCTGCCCCTTCTGTTCAGGGAGATCAGAGCTGCTCTGCACCTGCCTGTCCAGCTCCCTCCGCAGCTACCACACTTGTGCCTCTCCACCCAGACTCTCCTCCCCAGCCCTGCCTCTGTGTTTGGTTCTGCAAAGGCTCTGCCACCTGCTCTGCCCACCCTGCAGGGGCGGGACAGGTCCTGGGAGGGGGGCTAAAGGCCCAGCTAGTGTGATCCTATCTCTTCTACCCTATAACCAAGAGCTGCCTAGCGCTGGCACTGGCTCTGAGTCAGGTCCTTGCATAGAATGGGCAACATCATTGCAGACAGGACAGAGGGCAGTCACCTCAGGAAAGCAGAGAACACACCACGGCCCTAAAGGGAGGCAAGGGGACAGGGAAGCAGTCTTTTGGGGTTTTCTGGAGAGACCAATAGGTGAGCAGGGTGGGTCTCCCCAGCACCACGGGCCCACAAACAGGCCCTGACTTCTACCCGGCCCATACACAGGTGCAGGACCGATGGCCCCTGGGGGCGCCCCATGAGCTCCTGTAAGAAAGGGAGCCAGGTGCTCTTTCCTCCAGCACTCATGGAAGCTTCCAAGGTCCCTGAGGAGGTGCTATGGCGAAGGCAGGGGGAGTCTGGAAGCTCTAGGAGCCGCTAGGGAGCCTGTGCATCCTGGCGCCAGGGCTGAGGGGCTGGGTCACGGGCACCCAGAGAAGTGCTTGTGTGGCCGGGTGTGCTAAGTGGGGCGCTGGCTGCTGAGGTCCCTGCTCATCTCTGGCCGAAATCACAGGGCAGTGGCCATGAGCAGCAAAGCAGTGACTGAGCCCTGAGCATCAGGACAGGAGGCCAGGCCTCCTCTCAGTATGAGGCTGTAGGGCACCTGCGTGGACCTGACTGCTGCAGACTGTTGGTGCTGCACCTCCAGCCAGCAGGGGATGGAGGTCCCTGCTATAAGGTGTCACCTGACGCCCACCCAGGGAGTGGCTCTGGACACACAAGAGCAAGAGGGGAGGGTGGAATCCAACGGGTTCCCCATCCCACCTGCTGCGCCTTGCTAGGCAGGGAGCTATGAACAGCAAGGGTCATGGCCAGAGTCAGCCTGTGCCTGAGCTGGTGGTCACACAGCGGGTGACAGTACTGTCCCACGCAGCTGTGTCCCAAGACCGCGCCTGCTGTCCTGCCCAGGGTGGGGGCCATGTGCACTCTCCAGCCCACAAAGCAGCTCAGCTCTGTGAGGTTCCTGTGCAGAATGAACTTTGGTCAGCTTTCAGGGGAGCATGCTCGGGCCCCCAGGTTCTCCTGGCTCCATCTGTGCTGCGGTTCTGGGCCCTGGCCCCATCCACTTCCTCCTGTGTCTGTCTCTGTGGATTCCCCTTCCATCACTCCACGCATCTCCCCACAGCAACTAGGCCGACCCAAGTTATCAAACCCTCAAAACCATTCCCCCATTACTGGAGAATCCTTCGGCATGTCCCGGTGCTCTTGAAATATAGTTGAAGAGCTCAGACCTCCCCTTGCTGCTGGCAAGCTCCTCACCCTGGTTTCCACCCTTGGTGGAGCCGGCCAGGCCTTTCCCCATCCTGGGCCTTTGCATCTGCCCTTCTCCCACCTGGGGCACGGCAGCCCTCCTATCTGTGACAGGTGCCACCCAGACCACCTTCTGTCCTGCCCGGGTGAGCCCTCCAGCACTAATGGCAGTTTCTGCTCATTGCGTTGCTGCTGCTCTCTCTGTGTCCTCTCGGTGGTCTGGGAGCTCCCTGGGGTGGACACTGCTTTTCACTGATGGCTCTGAACTCACTGTGTGGCACTCATTTGTCACAGAGAGCCCATTTCACAAAGTCGGAAGGAAAGGGTGGCCCAATTTTTCCTCCTTTCCCCACCCGCCCTCCTCCTTTTTCTTTCTGGCAGCCCTGGGGGATCAAATCCAGGGCCTTGGAAATGCAAGGTGGGCAAACACTCTACCTCTGAACCAAACCTACTATCGTTAGTCTTTCTTTTTAATTTTGAGACAGGTCTCACTACCTTGCCCAGACTGGCCTTGAACTTGCAATCCTGCTACCTCAGCCTCCCGATCAGCTGGGATTACAGGCGTGTGCCACAATGCCCAGTTGGTTTGGATTACTCTTGTGGAGCTTACCTCTGCTTCTGTGTCATCTGTTGAACTATGTGAATTATGACATATTCTATTCACAATGAGAGATTTTCCAGTTGGAAATCATTGGGAAATTTATATATGAGAAACAAAGTTAAATTAACTGGATAAAACCAGGCCAGCGCAGTTGTTACCCATTCATAAGCAATTTAAAACTCAGACAAAGAAGAAATCTCTCCAGATGAATTTGAATCTGTTGTAAATCCAAGTTGAACCTTTTTGTTTTAACGTCACTTGACACGTGGGCAGAAGGAAACGTGTTTTCAAGAGAAATGCTCAGTCTTATTTATAGGCCACCAAGCAGCGGAGCTGACTCCAGCTCAGATGCTTGTTTGGAAAAGTTAATCAGAAATCAGAGATTAAGTTTTTCCTTTCTATTACGTAAACATTTATAGTTATGAAGAAAAAAATCTAAGCAAATAAATCATATTTTACAAATGACTAATACCCCAGGAACAGATTGAGACATGCAATGAAATCATGTGGAAGTCTCTGATGTGTAGGTGCAAATACATCTCTGATCTATTGTCAGACGGCTCTAAAGAAAACAATTATAGATGTTTGCATGTATTTATCTTCTCATGGGTTTTCACGAGCCCAGTGCTGAGAGTGTGCCCAGAGCTGCACAAGAGATGAAACGGGACGAGGTCTCAGCCCCCAGGCTTGCAATCAAAGTCAGACAGATAAAACAATTCAGACACGGAACACATCAGTTGAAAAGGTTGTTAAAATTTATGAAGTGTGAGGTTTTCTTAGCTTTTCGAGGGAAAGGTGGGACCAAGAAGGAGGCCAAATGATAGAAATCTACCATGGGCAGTGGGTTCTTGGGGGATCGGGTGTGGGTGGGAGAGGAGGAGGCCCTGACTCAGGAAAGACAAAAGGCTGCAGGCACCTCAGAGCCAGCGGGCAACTCGGTGTGCCCCCGCGCTCCCAGGTGGCCTGCATTGCTCAGGGTTATGATGCAGCTGCTGGTGTCTGGAACTGGTCACTGCACTTGGAATTCTGGGTCTTCGTTCTTCACTGCTCCCTGCCAAGGGCTGCAGTTGCTCCTCCCTGTGTAGCGGACAGAGCAGAGGAGGAATTACCTTCCTCCACGCCCTGCCTCCCCTGCTGTCTCTGGAAGCAGGACTGGTGCTGCTGCCTGTGACCCAGGATCAGCTCTCCATGGGAACGGCCAAATCTCACTTCCCACGGCTCACCTCAGTGCTGCCTTGCCTTCACCAGTTTGGAGACCCATTTAAAAATCTGGAGCTTCCCTAGTTTGCAAATCCTGGTTCTGCCTCTCTCCCAATTTGGGCTTGCTACAATTAACAATAATAACAGGTGACATTTCCAGAAGGCTGCGGCACGTAAGCTCTTGGCTCTGTCTTTGCCTCGGTGCCTCTCCAAGCAGCTCTAAGGCTTGCTGTCAAATGGGAAGCGAGCTCTTTATGTCAGCTCTATTGCGTCGTTGTATATCTTAAGTGCAATGGAAAACAAATCTGTGCACATTTACATATATTTTTAACTGCATGGGAAAGAAAACACATGGAGTAGAAAACACTGGTTGACTCAGGGAGAATGGATTTAATGTGGGATCAGGGAGCTGGGCAGGAAATCGCTCCTACCTACCAGTGCAGTTAAAGCATGAATCTAAAACAATAAATATGGTGGAAGTGGGTGCTTTCTGCTGCTTCATTTTCTTTCAGAAGAGGCTTTAAGAATGCGATTGGCCACTGTGAGGTCATCTGCATTAGGTCACCCATGGGCAGGGCCTTCCACAACTACCCACCTGTCTAGATTCTCTCTGCTTTGAAGGACACCAGTGGCCCCGCTGGTTATGAGGTCAGCTGGGAATGGAAGTGAGATCAGATGGAAACACTTCTCCCTGATCCTGCATTGGAGGGAGACCGCCATTTCTGGTGAGTGACCTCATACACTGGTCTCCATGGGAAGATCCAGCCTGCCTCCTGGGTCTAGAACTCAGGGTTACCTAGGTCACACTCATTTGGGAATGGAGCTAAAGGTCCAGCAGACAGAGTGCTGTGCCCCTTGCTTGTCCCACTTGGAGTGGGCAGCATCCCGGGCCTCTGGGGATGAGGAAGGCAGAGCTGGAGGGAGATGCTTCCCTCTTCAGAGCATTCACCCCATTAGTCCTTTGGTGGCTGTTAAGCTTAACTGTCAAGTTGATTGGCTTGGGAGCTACCTACAAGATTAGTGAAGCACACTTCTGGATTTGTCTGAGTGAGCCATGGAGGCAGGACCTTAGGGTCCCTATTGGTCCCTGCCCCCTTCCTCCCAGGAGCTTATTCCAACATGATCTGCTTCCCAGCAACCACGAAATGAGCAGCTTTCCTTCACCAGGCCCTTCCATCACGATGTTTCTGCTTTGGAGCCCGTCAACCATGGACTGAGCCCTCTGAAACTATGAGTCAGCCTTTCCTTCTTTAAGTTTTGGGTGTCAGGTATTGTGTTCCAGAGACAAGACAGCGGACCAAGACAGTGACTCCCTTTTCCAGCCTCCAGCCCTCCCTACCATCTCCTACCAGGAGGGGCCCAGAGGGAAGGTTGGGCAAGGGTGGCCTCATTGTCATTACCCTGCCCGCCTCAGGACCTTTCTGATTCTCACTCAGTCTTTGGTTAGCAATCAGATGCGGGGTCTTGAGCCCCAAAGTTGCACCACTATTCCCAGCCCTGCTGACCTCCTCATCCTGATTCCTCCCCATTCCTCCCCAGGACTCCCTCCTGAGCCTGAATCTTCCAGCAGGGCGGAAAGCCCTCTCCCTCTGCATCCCACTGCACAAAGGCACAGCTGCTCAGTCCACTCTCTTATCCAGGCTTAGTGTACAATAGCTACTCAGATGGTAGATGAATGAGCACATTAATTAATGAGCCCGGAAGATCATTCTTTGAACTGTTATTTAATTGTTGTGTGTGTGTGCATACATGTGCATCCACATGTTGTCTCCCTGTAAGCCAGTGTGATCTCTGAGGACAGGCAGGGTGGTGGTTGAGAGCGTGTCCTGTGGATCCAGGTGGCTGAGGTTTACATTCCAGCTTTGCCCCTCACTGGCTGGGAATCCTGGTGAGCTTATTCCACTCCACTCTGTGTTTTCAGGTCCCCATCTGCTGCGGGAAGATACTTCATACAGTTATTGGAAGCATCAGATGAGTTAATGTACATGAAGGGCTTAAGATTCTGCCTTGGGGACCTGTCAGTGCTGGAGAGTGTTAGGTGCCGTCATCATTGTTGTCAGCATCACCAGCACCATCCATCATCATCACCATCCCATTATTATCCCCAGTGCTCCAATGGGTCCCAGGAGTATTCCACAACAGATCCTCTAGAAAATCATACCGAGTTGGATGTGACTGAATAATAGAAAGATAAAACTTCCTCTAACTATGAAGAGTGAAAATTAAGAGGGAAATGGCACACAGGTGACACATACTTTGCAAAACTCGAAAGATCTAAATTTCAAGTACTATGGGCCTGAACCAAAACAAGACCTGTAACTTCACTGGTGGACGTTGGAGGGAGGGGGACAGCCAGGCAGAGGGCTGGTGGGCCAGGGTTCCCTGTAGGGCCAAGGGAAGAGGCTGGGAGTGGCCAGGAGCCCACAGTCTGGGCCTCTGCTGCCTGTGCGGCTGGTGCTTTGCAGCAGGGCTGTTTTATTGGAGCGTCTGAGCAGAGCCAAGGCTGATTTCTAGCTCTGTCATTTACTATGCCGGTCGCCCTGAGCCAAGATTCCTGTACTCTTGGGCCCATTTCCTTATCTGTGTTGTACAGGTGGCGAAGCGGAGGGGAGCCCAGGGCCTGGGGAGCTCTGGGTGCCAGCAGTGCCTGCCCACAGGTGTGCAGAGAGGGAGGGCACACAGGGCAAGGCCACCGCTGCTCGTGAGGAGGCTCTGCCTGCCTGGCCCGCTCATCTCAGTGTCTCCAGATCTACAGGCAAGTGTCCCCGGGAGAGAGCTGTGGCCCAGCAGAGCACCCTACGGGGCAGTCCCCCTGCCATGGGGGTCAGTCACCTGCAGGCTCAGGTCCCTGCTTCCTTCACTTTGGGGTTACTTTTAACCGTAACTCATTCCTGTGGCTCCCCTAACCCATGTGCCCACCCTCACCCTACATACACTCTCACAGGGCACTTGTTTTAGCAAACATCCATTCATGGGTTTATTCTGCTGAAATCTCCCAGTGCCCATGCCAGCCAGGCAGTGGCCAGGCAATGTGGCCTCCACGGGAGGTGGAGGAGCAAGTGGGCGAGGAGCTGCCCCTGCCCCGGGTGGATGTTCTGGCTGGAGACAGAGACTCTCAGTCCAGCGTCAAGCGGATAAGACAGGGCAACCTGGGGAGGAGACAAACAGCAGCAGGGCAGAGGAGGCATGAAAGGTGGTGCAGGACAGCTGGCTGGGAAGGGGCTTCTCACCCGGAGGTGCAGGGGCCAATGTCACCATGGCATCCAGAGGCCAGCACAGAATGTTCCAGAACCAGGAAGACGACCAGGAGACCTGGAGGAGGGAGCACGTGGGGCCTTGGTGGGGGTCTTGCATTCCAGGAGCAGTGGGAAGTCGCTGGGAAGAGCTCAGCCAGGAGCCCTGCCTGATGCACAGTGAAAACTCACACTATTCTGACTGCCTGTGTGGTCACAGGGGCTCATCCAGCCGAGAGCGCTGTCCACACTCTGTGTGAGGTGAGGCAGGGGCTTTATCAGCTTCGGGTTACAGAATACAGACGCGGGGAGGTGTGCGAAGATCCCACAGTGTCCTAGAGGGGACCAGGCCCGGCACCCAGAACATAGTGCCCCTCATGCCACCTCCGGGCCCCTCTCAGCAGACACTAGTGTGGCCTCGTCTGCAGAGCGGTGTCCACACAGCCTCCAGAGTGATGGATGCAGATGCTCCTCTGATCCTGCAGTGGTTCCCACTGCTCCACCCTGGGCCAGAGGCACCCGGAACGGGGTCAGGGCCACACATCCGGAGTCCAGCCTCTCCCCTCTCCTGCAGGGAGGCCACCTGGTCCCTCCCCCAACTCCAGCCTAAACGGGTGCCCAGGCTCCCTTTGCTCTAGGTGTGCATGCTTGCCTGTGAGCTCAAAGAAAGGCCGAAACGTGTGGAGATCTGGGGACACAAGCCTGGGATGCCTCCCTGTAGGAGAGTCCTGGATTCAGGACTCATCTCTGTACCAGGTGAGGCAGGCTCTCCCAGGGACTCAGCTAGTGGTGGGAGAGGCTGTTCTAACTGGGTGCCCCTCACTGCTGGTTGCTCATTTCCTAGTGTGGCTTCCTTTCCCAGGCAATGCTGGAAACAAAACCCCCAGAGTCTTGGGTGACCGGCATCTCAGCTGCAGCCAGAAGCCCATGGCTCCTGCCACACAGCGCCAACCACAGAAATCCAGTGTGGGTAACGCCAGGGAGGTGGGCCAGTGACTCTAACCAAGGCGTGAAAGGCTGAGTCACACATACACATCATGATTACTCGGGGAATAATAACAGAAACACATGCAATTTAAAAAAAGTGTTTGTCTTGACTTTATACAGGTTTCTCCCTTTTTTCTTGTATGCCCGCCCGAGTCTGTAACTCAAGGTCTTCACCCTGGCTTGCATTATAATTTTACTGCAGCAAATTAGTTGTGTTCTATCACATAAAGATGCAGCTTGCATGGGAGGCTGGATGAACCTCAAGTGCACAGATGTTTATTTTACAGGCTTTTTTTTTAAATTCAGAAAGTGTATGCAATTTAATTAGCCATTTTATTTTGCAAAAAAAAGTAGTGCACTTTGGCTCTGAGAGCTTTTGAATAACTGGAATACAGAGGGACATTTGCATTCATAATGAGCCACTCAGCCCTGCACTCCAGCTTTGCCCGGGCTCCAACAGGAAGGCAAACAGCACGCAGCTCTGCATGGAGATTCACAGCCAGTTCAACCCTCTGGGTATTTCTGAGGTGCCACCCTGCCCTAGGGTGGGGCGGGCAGGCGGGTGTGGGAAGTGAGGCTGATGTGGATCACAAGCTGACCCGATAAGGTTGGAAGGGGGGTTTGCAGTCCCCAGAAGGAGATTCAGAGGCACCTGCTGGGTTGGGATCACTGGCTGGGTGCCAGTCCCCATGGGCTGGAGTGGGCAGGTGAGGCCCCGAGGACACGGACATGAGGAGACCAGGCAGGGGAGAGTGTACACGCCTGTCATTCTGCACCCTGGATTTCCTCTGGGGACTCCTTCCCCCATTTAGGGTGCAGGGTTTCCAGGACCCACTCAAGTCCCCATCCACAATACAGAAGGCTCATAGGCCCTCACCCTGGTGGGCAAGTAGGGGTGGAGCTCAGGGCCAGCAAAGGGGCTCTGGTAAGCAGAGGCACCCCTCTTCCCCAGACCCCGGTGGGGTGGGACGGCCATCATTGGATTGCTTGACTGGAGCAGTCTGATTTGTCCAGGGCCAGGCAAATAGAACCTAAAACTAAAGGCTAAAGAAGGACGTGATTGAAGGCACAGTGGAAACCATATTTGTACTGACCTTAGCTCTTATCAGCTTGATTTGGATGTGGTTTTGCGTTGCTCACGGCCCAGGCTTGTCTGAGCAGCAAGCAGGAGGGAAAGATGGGGTGGTGGTGACACGGGATGAAAAGAGGTCGTTCAACCTCAGGACAGGGCTGGCAGCCACCGCCTTGCGCCATCTGGGGGATGAGCACCCGCTCCTGAGGCTGGCAGTCTCACGAGCTCACTGGTGTGTACGGAAGACTCCAAGCAGTGGAGGTGCTCTGTCTGCTGAGCTCTAAATGGTCTTTTGGTAACTTTCACTCACGGCTCAAAGTTCAGCTCGAGGGATGTGAGCACATCCCAGTGATTCTGCATTGATTTGAAGAGAAATGCAGCAGCCACTTCCACTGAAATCACCGAACCCTATGGTACAGGAAGCTTCTCAGAAAAACACAAAATGAAATCATTTTAGAATACCCAGGTCTGTCTAGTTCCACCCAGTGGAGCACAATTCATTCCCCACGGCCCAAGCCCACCCACCCAGCTTCCTCCCCTGACAGGCGGGTGGCACACAGAACGGGCCCCCCCGGAAGCTCAACAGGCCTGCCCAGGTGTCGTCAGCAGAGAGGGACTCGGTGAACTACAATTGGGTGTGAGGCTGGGCGGCTGGGTTCAGACAGAGGAGCCCAGGGAGGGCTGATGGAGGCAGACCTGCTGCGTGGGCGGCAGGCCCTGGGGACAGGGAGCCTGAAAGAGGGGAGGGATATTAAAGGATGAAGTGGGAAAGAAATGAAGACAAACTTTTCCTCTTCCCCAGCTTCGCAGCAGGCTGGTGTGTTTCTAAGGTGACACCGAAGAAAGGAGACAGTGATCAGAAAGGTTAATTACGACGAAGAACACTCCAGTCTTGTATACCAGCGGGTTGTCCTGGGGGTGCCGTGGGCCACCACTCAGAGACTCAGTTAACTTCGGCGGAACCACTGCCTCCTACCACCAGGGCCTCTGCAACACATGAGAACAACAGCCCGGGCTACCATCTCCATCTGCCCTCGCCGGACCCGGGACCTCAGGCCTACGTCTGGGCCGTGGTCAAGTGCTCTTCCACGCAGGTCCACTGCGTGCAACAGACCTACTACGTTGGTGACAGGGCAAACATCTTTGTGTGCTCTTTGTGTCTATCAGCTGAGTTTTCCACACAGCTTTTCAATTTTCTATTGTAATTCGTGGCTCTTGCAATGACATTCTTGTCTGGCATTAAAAATAAATAAATCTCCCAAGACCCTAGAGTTCCAAGGCTTAATGGAGATAATTGTGGATTTGTGTTTTCAATCTCCCAAATGAAGCTCTGAAGGGTACAGTTATTGCCGTGGAGAATTACATGCACCTCATATACACCCTCTGGTCTCCATTCCCCAAGTGTTTCTGAGCACCCGGTCCAGAGCAACACATGGCCTTTGCCCAGGTGCCCAGGAAGATGGTGGCTACCAAGAGCTCAGAGCTCCATCTGGACCCAAGGAGGGACAAGTAGGATTGATTAGCGATGTCTGCCTAGGTCGAGAGGAGGCACACAGATACAGCTGTATGCCAGTGCCGCACTAGGTGCTAGTGTGACGGTTAACTAGTTTGGTGACTCAAACAGGAGCTACTGGAGCTGAGGACATAGGTTAGTGTAGTTGCTCAACCCATAGCAGGCTTGGTTTGTCAGCACGAAGGGAATCTTTCTTCTCTTCTGATCCTGACCCTGCTTGCTACTGACATGATCAGCTGGAGGAGGGCTGAACAGAGAGAGTTAACGATTCTCGGGGTGTCCCATCCAGTCTCTGTGTAGGAGGAAACCTTGTTTCATGTTTGCACACAAACAAAATAAAAGTCAACATAAAACCTCCCTGAGAAGCCACACTCCCTGGAGCTGTGCTCCAGTTCTGGTTGGCAGCTTTGATTCTGAGCCCACACCACGGCTCCCAGTGCGGGTCTGTACCCTCTGCATTCTTCCTTTCATCCTTCCCTCTGCTGTCGCTTCTCCTCCCCTCCCCTCCCCTCCCGTGCACAACAGTCAATCCTAAGAGCCCTGCCCAAGAAGGCTGAGAGGGTGGCCCCTCCCACCGCCTGTCCTGCACAGTTTAATCCTATTATTCCTGAGATGCCACTTTCCCTGCCTCCAGGGAAGCATGCACCTGTCTCCCCAAGGGTGGTTCCTTCCTCACATCCCCTGAAGTGGGAGTGGGCAACTGATCCGGAAAGGGCCAGGCAGCAGGTAGCTCACTGTTGCAATTGCCTATTCTGCTGCTGTAGTGAGATTCAGCCCAAGACAATATGCACACAATGGGTTTTGCTGTGACCCCATCAAACTTTATTTATAAACACAGACAGCGGGCTGACTATGGCCTGCAGGCCACAGTTTGCTGACCATTGCTCTATAGGATCACATTCCTTTCTTGTTATTCCGTTTTTCACTCCAGGCTTTTATTAGCCTCTGTGTGTCCATAGCAGATTTAAATTCCATGGGTCCTGATCTGTGCCTGTCTCTTATTACTATAGCTCCTCCAACACACAAGTGAGAAGTGGCACTGCGCCTGGTACTGCAGCTATGCTTGGCCCGTAAGTGCAGACCTTGAGGTTTGTGGTAACAGTGCCAAAAAAAAGCCCCTCTCCTTTTCCCTCCCCCTAAACGTGGGGACGTGTGAGCTGGGATCTGGCCCACCGCTTGCCTCCCTGTGAGCAGAGCCTGCTGGGGAACCTACCCAGGAGCAAGGGAGAGAGGACTAGAGGGAGGGTGGTCCCTGGTAATGTCTCCAGAGTCTGTATCAAGTGGGACCCGAAGCTGTCCCCTGGATTTCTGAGTTACTTTTTTGTGCTGGACACTCTGGGTTGTGTTGCCACTGAAAGAGCCCTGGCGCACAGAACTCGGTAACAAGACACAGGGTTGGAGCCTGTACTGGCACTTCCTCAGTGCCTCATCCTTTAATGTGACAAAGCTCTCCATGGTTCATGATCAGGGGCGTGAGCTGCTCTTCCAGCAGAGCCACCTTCATGCCAGCTTTGCCCTCCCTGGGACCCTACCTGTGGTACTCAGCTCGCTGTGGTGCCAGTGCCTGGCAGTTGCTGCTTCTCTGGATCCTGGCTTTGGCCCCAACCCTCGATGAGGGGGTGGGTGGTGCATGCAGAGCCCACAGAGAAGAGCCCAGGATACACCCGGGAGCCCCAAGCACCAGCGGGGCTGCGACTCCTGCTAGCAGGCTCTACATGCTCTCCCTGGGCTTGCTCACCGCTTCCCGTTTGGGTCATCTGCTGAAGCTCTAGAATGTTTTTTTACTTCTACCAGGAAACATTTTTTTCTCTATTATTAAATAAGATCCACAAACTTTCAACAGCATTCACAGACAGGGAAGCAAGGCAGGGGAAGGAAAGGGCGGGTTGGGCCTGGGAACGTGAACTGTATAAAATTTATCTCCCAGCTGCAATTTAAAGGCTGTGGCTGCATCCCTGATGTGCTCTGCGGGTCCCCATTCTGTTCAAATTCCTGCACCCACTTTCACTCCACTCTGCCACTCAGGCTGGCGTGGTCTCCCCAGAGCATCCTTGCATGCACGCCTTCTGTGTGCACCCCTTTGCTGGCTCGGCTGACCATGGTGGCAGATCCTGGGCAAATGGGAACCTTGGCTTGGCTACAGCGAGGAGCTCTTTTGGATCTGACACATGTACTGGGAGCCTGGGAGGAGGATGGGACAGCACCTTTATGGTGCTGACTCAGCAGGTGGCAGGGGTGGTGGCGCAGGAAAATGAACACCAAGCAAGCCTGCGGAGGGGCATCTGGTGGGAGGCCAGTTTGCAGTTAGAGCACGTCCAGCACCAATCCAGAGAGGAGAGGAGTGCGGGAGGGGAGTGAGCAGAGGCCCTGGCAGGGCTCGAGATATTATCAGCACACAGCCTTCCCGCCATCTGTCCCGTAGTTGAGTTTACCAGAATTGTGTGTATGTGCAGCTTGCTGTGAGCCCTGGCATGGGATCTTTGCTGCAGCAGGCCCAGACGGAGCCACCACCACTCCCTTTTATGCTGACGGCAGGAAGCCAGGAGGCCAGGGTGGAGGCTGAGTCCTGGTCGGGCTCATGCTGCTCATGAACTTGAGGCCATCAGTACCTTCCGCTGGCACTGGCTGGAGGCTCTTCGAGGCAGGAAGGCTCAGGGCTGGGGACCCCCACACTGGTCATGTGGCCATGGGGCCCATCCCTTTCAAACACCCGGGTGCCCAGCCCACATGAAGCCCCGCCCTTCTGAACTGTGGTTGGTCCAGCCACCACCCACCCACCTGGGGCGTAACGGTGCAATGCACTCTCTGTGTCTGGAAACACCCACTGGTGACTCTTCCTCGAAACCTCCACGTGGTCCACTTTGTTTCTAACTGAGCAGACATTAAGGCAAACGCCCACGGGCTGTGGCCTGGACCAGGTCAGGAACTGGGCAGCCACGAGGACCCTGACCTCCCTCCCGCGCCAGGTGGTGGGGGCTTCCCTTCCTCCTCTCAGGAGACTGTACCTGTGGTTTACCACTGCAAATACCCTTCCCCAGCAGGGGACTGACTGCCCAGCCACTCAGACCCTTCCCCAGACTGCAGTCAGACTGGGCATGACCCTGTGGGCCACCTCCTCAGGGTGTGCAGGCTCACACCGTCACCTACTGTCCCTCGGCCCTGCCTCAATCTGGGCCAACACTCTTCCTTCCTTGGGTCCTGCCTGCCCTTCCGGCTCTGCTTGGCTGCCGAGGGATGCTCTCGCCTTCATTCTTGTGAGCCAGAAATGTCACATTTCTCTGGGTGCGTGGTGCACACATTTAATACGAGCCCTCTGGGAGGCTGAGGCAGGAGGACAGGTTAGGGCCCAGCTTGGGCAACTTGGCCACTTAGTGCGAGCCTGTCTCAAAATAAGAAGGGTTGGTGATACAGCTCCATGCAAAGGCCCCGGGTTCAATCCCTAATACGAAAAAAGGTATGTTTATATTGGTATATAATGGGCACCTTATGTATCATGTATATCTCTATATGATTAGTATAAGGGATATGTATGTATCAAAGAATTAGAAATTCCCACAGAGCCAATAGGCCGATCTCAGGCCCCCACGGGGCTCCCGCCCGAATCCCCATGCCCGCCAGTTCCTCCCTGTGTCCAGCCTGCTTTCTGGAGGCTGTGGCCTCAGGACAACTGTGCCCATGAGTGCAAGCTCACACTGCCGACCCGCTCATGACCGGTTTGAGTCTGAAGGCAGAAACACTACGAGAGCCTGGGGAAATGAGTCTACCGGCTTCTTCCTCTGAGACGGAAGACTCACATGTGAACACCTACTGTTCTAGCTTTCCATCCTTGGGACAAAATATCTGAGATCAGCTCAAGGTGGGAAATGGTTATTCTGGATCAAGGCTTCAGGCGGTGCAGTCCAAGGCCACTGGGCTGTGTTTCGTGAGGCTGAGGGAGGCAGTTCACCAAGGCTATGGCTCAATCAGTAAATGGGTTAACCCACTGTTGAGGTCAGAGCCCTCACCACGCCGCTGCCTCTCAAAGGCCCCAGCTCTGAGCACTGTGGCTTGGGAGTCCAGTCTGCAACACATGAGCTTTTGGGGGCCACTTCAGATCTGAGCGGTAACACCCACTCCACAGAGCTATGGTGGTGTTTCTGTGTGCGTGGTACCACATGCCACCGAGCCCTGGTTCCTGGAGAGTGGAGAGGAGGCTCGGGCACAGAGGGGCAGGGTAGAAGAAAGTACTCCTGTTCAGAACAGGAAGCCTACTTTATTTTCAGACCCTAACGAATTTTCCTCAGTGGCACCTGGGGCTCAACAGGTTTCTGTGAAAGAACACAGAGGGCAAAGTAAAGACCCAGTTCCTGCAGGAGGTCCACATGGGGTCCTCAACTCCCAGGTGACTTTTAGGGATAAGGTCTGTCTGTGGATCGGGAAGGCCTCGAGCACATTCCTGGGCCTCACCTGGCAGGCCTGGCACTTCCAGCTCTGCCTTTCTGCACAGCCCAGTGCCTCTCCCCAGTCCCCTTGTCCCCCGTCCTTCAGCTCATGATGAATCTCCTGAGACAATGGCGCTGACACCTGTGCTGTCCTTAATGTCAGTCCTTGCGGACATCACAGGGCTGTGGGTGCAGGGTCTAGATTGCTGTTCAGACGACCACAGTGTGAAGGTACCAGCAAGCAACCAGCCACGGCCTCTCCCTGGAGTCAGAGGCTTCTGGGCACATGCTGGGTGGTGGCTGTGGAGGCGAGAGCCCCATGGAGGAGCCCCAGCTGCACACTCCTGTCTGCCCAGGTGGCGGGGGGCAGCCAGTTGGCTGCCAAGACCACGTGGACAAACACAGGGAGTTTCCCACCCTAAGTGCACCATTTCCCTGCAGCCCCACTCTGGCCTGCAGAGGCACTTAGCCACCTCCATGCTGATGTTTTCTTAGGAGAAGCTGTCAAACTCCCTCACAGCCACTACACATCCACACGCAGTGCACCTGGAAGAGGAAGAAAACACCAGCAACCTCACGGTGCAGCAGAGAAGGTAATTAGCATTTATTACTGGAGCATCATAACAAACCGCAGCTCAAAGAGCCAACCCCTGCACATTTTCCACTGCCATGAGGCAACCCCACTTTATGCTGGCATTGAGCATGAGCACCTTCACTGATAGCCAGATCAGCACAGCAATGCTGTTATTAAAAAAAAAGTCCTCTGCACATTCCTGTACACTGCAGGAACCTTTAAAAATGAACACCTGGAGAAGAGCCACACCACTTTCCACCCAGACCCAAAGCAGACTGCATCTTGCCATCCACCTTTCCCTCCTGCCAAAGAAGGTCTGGTTTCTGGAAGGAACCCATACAAATCCAGTCTGAGAGCGTCAGACCTGCTAAAGCCCCTGGGCCCGCTCCTGCGGCTAGCCCGCACGAATGCAATTAGAGCAGTATTTCCTGTGTGGTCAGGGAGGTAGGGCTCGTAAGCAATCCTGGTGCCCGAAGACTGTTTCTGAATCTGAAGTAAGACACACCACACGCATGTTTATAAATGTCTCCAGCAACACACACATCGTACATAGACCAGATCATGGAGGCAGAATTATCGCCTCATTAACGCATTCCCTGGGACCTTTGACCACAGCCCTGAGTGCCAGGCCCCAGACAGAGCTCAGGGCCTGGCTGTACTTGTTTTAGACAGCAGCTTTCCCCCCTCATGTCACTGCTGCAGCAACTGTCCTTGTCACTCTAGCCAGCCACTTGCTGCTTAATAGCAGGACTGCTGGGTGACCTGCTGGGGCAGGGAAGACTGGCCTTGCTCTCAGGGTGAGATCGCAGGTCTGTTCAACACGATATCTGGCCACTATCACGAAAGACAAGGACAGCAAGGAGGGAGACCGAAGGGCACCACCTTAAAGGCAATGCTCAGTCCTGGAGGGCATCAGAGTTGGGGTGGAGCAGCCACAAAGAATGATATCGGGCCAACTGGCAACCCTGGGACTATGTGGACTGGGTATGGGTCTTGCATCACTGGCAGATGCCTGGATTTGGTAACTGCGTTATATGGTAGCTGATAAAAAAATTCTTTTCAGGAAGCACACACCGAAGCATTCAGGAGCGAAAGGTGTAGTATCTAACTGTGCTCAGTGGCTCAGCAAACACAGTGTGTCTTTTCAGATGGGGTGAGAGACAGAATAGAGGGCACTCACTCACACAGAATGGGGAAAGAGCAGCTGGCACGTCTTGGTGAAGGACAGAAAAGTCTGTGGTTCTGGCACCTCCTCTAATTATTTCCAAATAAGAGTTAAGGGATGCCTGGAGAAGATGAGTCAGAGCAGCATTAGCTGCACACTCACCAGGTGCCCCTGGAGCCCTCAGACCTCACGTCTGATCTTGTTTAGTTTCCACTGTTTCAGGGGGGCTGTGAGGCCCATCTGTGGGTGAGCAAAGCAATGTGCAGGGACGGTCAGCTGCGGCTCAGAGCAGGACAAGTGTCCTGTGGACCGGAACCCAGAGCTTTGTGCCCTGCCCACAGCCCTGGGACCCACGAGGTCGGTCCAGTGGCCCCTGAACTGGCTTGTCATCTCCCCAGTCCCCCGAGGGCTGCCACGTGCCAGGGCTGCAGTGCACCGCAGGGCAAGCAGATGCTCCGACTCCTCTCGCCCGCCAGAGAAAAAGCCAAGAGCAAACCACAGGTGCACAGTGTGGGCCACGTGAGACAAAGAACGGGTGGGGGTGTGGAGTCCTAGAGGGGACTGTGGGGCTCAGATCCAATTAAGGGGGCCTGGGCTGGGGATTTAGCTCAGTGGCTCCACCATCTGCCTCGCAAGAGCAAGGTCCCAAGTTCAATCCCTGGTACAAAAAAAAAAAAGTATATAAGTATATATATATATATATATATATATATATATATATATATATATATATGGGCCTGGGCAGGTCTGGCTAAGGTAACGTGTGAGCAGGGGCCTGAAGAAGTTCGGGAGCAGCTGTGTGAGGAGGAGCCTTCCTGCTAGAGAGGAGTGTGAATGCAAAGGTCCTGAGGCTGGTGTGGGCGTCTGTTGGTTGCAGTCTCTTCCGGAAAGGCTTATAAACAAGATGGTGCACATGGGCCAGACCTGTGATGTGAGAGCTAGGAGAGGACCATTCTGCTCTCCTGGGGATGAGGGGATGGCTACTTCTGGACCATGCTTTTCTATTTTTAGGTTTCCATCAAGAGTATTCATTTAAAAATAAATATTAATTCTCTCCCCAACAAGTACACAGAAAGAGATTTTCAGGCGCCTTAGCCCCTTTCCCTGAGCCCTCCCCAGGACTCTGCCTGGGCTGCGGCAGTCTGCTGTGCTGTGGACTGAATGCTCCCCCAAGCTCCTGTGCTGCAGGCTAACCCGCGGGGTGGCAGTGTCAGGAGAGGGCCGGACCATGAGCAGCACACATCCACCCTGTTTTAGGGAGAGACAGTGGACATGAATGTGGCTGACGGTGTAATTCCCACCCCAAAGGACGCAGGGCTTCAGAGCAGGGTCCCTCCCACTTCACTGAGCTCCTTCCTCTACCTCTCCAAGGCAGGCGCTGTCACCCCATTAGGGACGACTGGGGGCTGAAGGACGACACGACGTGATTGTGCTGGAGGACACACGGTCCATTCTAACCTCACTAGCGGGCCGAGTGTTACTAACAGACACATTGACAAACCCAGGCCTGACCTAGGCTGGGACAGGCCTGGAAAGTTACTCAACACACAAGGCCTTGGGGTCGAATGAGCCCGACCCTAAACAGCACAGACCTTGCTCAGTTCTGTGGGCTTTCATACGCTCAGACCCCTCTCCCAATGGCTGGTGACTTAGAGGTGGTTTGGTGAAACCTAGGTAAATGTGGACAGTTGCTCAAGTTTTAGGGCAGGTCCTTGGGGTGCTGCAGAAGCAGAGCTCCCCTCACCCCACACCCACACCCAGGGGCCAGTTGATCCTGCTGTGGGGTGACACAAAAACATACCGGGCTGAAAAAATAAGAACCTGTTCTACACTGCAGTGGCCAAAGCTCTCTTGCTTTTGGCAAATACATGGATATTTACTCACTCTGCCAGTGTATAGTCAATTTTTAGTCCAATTCATCATCATCATTGGTACAGAAACTGAAAAATAATGCCTAAGAAAATCACACCATTTCTCAGTCTCTTTCAAGATCTTTGGAAGAACCCAAACTCAGTGTGAGCAGGGTAGCAGGCAGCAGTGTCGTGCCCATGGCCCCATGGCAAGGAGGCTGGAGCCAGGCCCTGCCCCGTCGCTGCAGTGCCAGATTTACTCTCGAATTTGCCAGTGAGAACACGACGTGATTGGGGGTCATTACATAGCGGAGGAAGCCATCCCACAGAGCTCATGGCAGAGAGGGATTTCCCAGCAGGAAGGGAGCTGCGTCTGTACACAGGGTGGAGGACCCAGTAGCCTGGAGAAGCTCTCTCCTGACCCCTGGCTCCACAGGGCAGCGACAGAGACCATGCCATGGGCCACAGTGAAGACTAAGCCCCTGGAGCGGCACACGGAGCCCGAGAGCCTTGATAACCAAGGACACAGGAGTCCCTGCCCTTGTCGTGTGTTTTGTCAGAGAGTCAGTGGCAGCCTCATGCCATGTCCCAGTGCCTACGCTGTCCAGCCCTTCCTCTCCCCGCTGGGCGCTGGGTCACGGTCCAGCATCACCAGGAGAACAGTGATTCAGTGCAGTACAGTATTTTGGACAGAGCCAGAGAGATCACTCCACATAATTTTTATGACAGTATTTTACATATAATTGTTATTAGTTATTAGTGTTAATCTTTTACTGTGCCTAATTTATATATCAGATTTTATCCTAGGTGTACGTGTATAGGAAAAATGGGTTCTGTAGTCTCAGTACTAGCCACAATTTCAGGCATCCAGGGGGTCTTGGAATGTGTCCTCCACAGGCGACAGAGGCGATGGCATGCTGACCTAGGGAGGAGAAGAGTGAGGAGCAAATGTTTCTCCAGGCTATAAGGCTATAAGGGGAGGGGCTCAGAGGCTTGGATGCTGGTAGTCTTTGAGCTCCTTCATCTGCTGTGTGCAATCAAAGGCTCTTCTTCCCATTGCTTCTCAGCAGCAGGACCGGAAGCTAAGCCCTAACCTGGCCAGCATCTGCCTCTTACAAATGCCTACTTTCACATCACTGTTCTAAGCTAGCAAGAGGATGCTGCCACCATGCAGGGCTGAGCTCAGGTTGCCTGTGAATTCACAGGTCCCAGCAGCTGGGCCAGGGCAGGTGGAGATGGCCCTGGGTGGGGCAGAGAGCCACTGTGCCCCTTGGACCCAGCCTGCTTTCCCAGGGTGGCTTCACTGTCCTCAAGCAGAGAGTCCTGAGGTCCTGCTGCCACATCAGGACCCCTAGGATCCCCAGACAGGGCCTGGATGGGGTAGTGCCTTCTGCTCAGATGACAGCGTGCACTGCTCATGCATGTGATAATTCACTGCCCGTGATTTACATACAAAGACAGCTTATTTAACTTTCAAAATTAAAGCTGAAAAGCCCTTAATTAAAATCATAAATCACAGAACCATTCCCATGGCGGGTGGGAGTAGCCAGAAAAGATTCTGTTACTCTCCTCCTGCTCTGCTGACCCTGTTGCAGGGGTGCTGGGAGCTCTGGGGTGCTGAGTCTGGGCAGCCACCGTCATGAAGGCCAGCTCAGACCAGTCCCTCAGTTTCCCACATAGGGACTTTCCTGAGAACCGGAGAGGCTCCAGCCTCTACCCCAGGCAGGCTCATCCATCTGGACCTCTGGGAGCCCAATGGTCAAGACTTCAGATGGCATAGTCATGGGCATTGCCCAGAAAAATGGCATCCAGCTCCGAAAGCTCAGAGAGGAGCAGCTTCTCAGCACAGGAGGGGAAGTGCTCACGTGTGTGGGCTTGTGGCTGTTCACATCTCTCTTCCTGTCTGCATGTTAAAGTAGAGGTCAGCAGAGATTTTCTGTAAAGGGCCGGATAGTATTTTTGACTTTGTGGCCAAATTGTTCTTTGTTCCAATTACTCAAATATACTATAATTTAAACACAAAAGTAGTCATGGGTAATGCAGAACCAAATGGGCATGGCTGTGTTCCAATAAAACTTTATTTGAAAACAGAGACAGCAGGGGCCGGGGATGTAGCTCAGTGGTTCCAGCGCCTGCCTCACAAGCGCATGGTCCTGAATTCAATCCCTGGCACCAAAAAAAAAAAAAAGAAAAAAACCCCAGAGACAGCAGGCCAGATTTGGCTCGGGGCTGGAGTCAGGCCCTATGAGAACCATGGGAATGCAAGTGGCCCACCATCCACTCTTAAGTTCTTGGATGGGAACTTCCCAAAGTGTAGTCCATTTGGAATTCTGTTGGACACCCCTGGGTCTGGTGCCTGACTTCCTTCCGTGATCTGTGTGGCCTGGAGCAATTTTTGCCTGTTCTATATTTCAGTTCCTCATCGAGAAAATGAGGAAAATGGCCATGGTCCTTCGTGATGATGAGGGCTCAGGCAAGCCAGGCAGGGGAGAGCCTGGCAGAGCCTGACTCAGTTCCTGTACTATGGCTGTGGTTTGTGTGTGGTCACCGGATCCAGAGGATGTGAACAGAACTGATGTTTAATTCCCCATGTTACTGTAATGCCATGATAAGATGCTCATGATCTTCTAAGTCTGGATGCTCCCCTACCCTCGGTCTCAGGGTGGGCTGGAGGCACGGTTATGTCCATCAAAGACAAAGCATCATTCCTGAGATGCTCGGGCACTTTTGCTGACTGAGCCTTGGGTTGAGACCTGGGAAACTGGTGCAATCCAAGACCTTTTCTCCAAAACCACAGAATCCTGACCCCTGCCGGCTCATCTTCTTCTGGGTCAAACACCAGCAATGAACACAATACCTTGCTCGTCCCTACTTCAGGTGCATCTTGAAGAGGCCAGCCTGACGTCCAGAGGCCTGGGCCCCAACAGCCCATCACATCTGTGGGGGGCACTCTGGAGCAGAAGGCTGAGATCGTCCCCAGGGGGCCATCGGAGGCTCCCACTGCTCAGATCCAGACTCCTTCTGGGGCATGGGCTTGAGGGTGAGCTGGTGGCTGGCACCCTGGGGTGGCTCACATTACAGGTGCTGAGCTGTGCTGGCCTAATCCCAGAACTCTGTGCACCAACCTGCTCAGTCCTCATCAGTGCCCTACAGGGGGGCGGTGCTATCACCATCTTCCAAATGGTAGTGAAACACTGAGGGTGAGTAACTCATAGTAACCACTGGGTTGGGGCTGGGACTCAGGAGCCTGAGCTGACACCCTTAACTACTTGGACACACTGACATCCCCCGAACATCTACCAAGTAACTTTCACCACCACAGTGACATGTAATTATAAACCTTCAAAGGGCCGCATAAGAAGGGAAAGGAAAAATTATGAGAAAAGAAAAAAATGGAAACCAAGCCTATGTAAATAGGGAAGGGTGGAGGGGGTGAAGGGCGCACAGGTAATGGGGAAAAAATAAGAACCAAGATACATCACATACAGGTACAAACACCCAATGAAAAATGTAAACGTATGATATACCTAAAATGTACCAATAAAAGAATTTAA
This sequence comes from Heterocephalus glaber, assembly GCF_053883595.1. Classification (NCBI taxonomy): domain Eukaryota; kingdom Metazoa; phylum Chordata; class Mammalia; order Rodentia; family Bathyergidae; genus Heterocephalus; species Heterocephalus glaber. The sequence goes on from NW_028258410.1 coordinate 9,266,258, forward strand.
GCAAAAAAAAATTCTTCCTGAAACAACTGTTGAGCATGTTTTGTTTTGGGTTTTAAAGAGGCACAAGCTGTCATCCTGGGTTTGAAGATGCACCTGCAGGCAGAGGGGATTGCTGTCCATGGTGCTGATGGCCAATCCCTTCCCAAGTGTTCAGCCTGCTGAGGGCTTTCTTTGTCTCCATTGACAGCAGAAGCTGGCCAATTGACTGATCATTGGTTTAGCATTTTGCACGGTTCATGGCTCAGCTCATCTATGAAAATATTTCTGGCAACTCGGGCTGCCTAAGACCTGAAGGCAGAACAGGTGGGCTGTTGTTGGGTGGAAAGGTCCACAGATCCAATGTGGGATGCTCTGAGGTTTGGAGTGGGAACACCCTCATGTCCTCTGCTCTCCTGGTGGGAGGGAAGTATCTGCCCATGAGTGCAGCCTTGGCAAGCAAGAAGACTCTGGAGAGCCCATGACCTCCATGCATAGGAGGGAAGGAGAAATCCAAGCTGAGGACCCAGGGTGGTCTTTAGCTGCTGGATCAGATGCAGTGAAACCAACCTTCCCCTCTCACCAGCACACTGGCTCTTGCTGGAGACTCACAAAGGTCCTCCCTTTCCTCAGACTAGACCTTAGTATGGCTGTCAGCACTGCAGTGAGCAGCAGGCTTCCGCTTTCCTGCTGAGCTTCTCCCAGGTCTGCCTGGCAGTAAGAGAAGGATTCAGTCTTTAAAGCCACTTAGCACAGCTGGTGGCTCACCAGTGAGGGGGACTTGAGACTGGGGCAGCTGGCAGCCAACCAAGCCATCCAGAGTCTGCTGCAGTGCTTGCTGTGGGGCCACTATGCTCTGGCAACTCTGGAGGTGACAGCTTCTCAGAGGCTGCTGTGTGTGCTGTGCAGACTTTCTGTGAAGGCTGGTGACATCTCCTGCTCCTACGATGAGCGAGGGGAATGAGCAACAGCAGAGGATGCACCACACATCCGGTGGGACTCTTCTGGATGCACTTTCTCGGTGCCCTCATTACAACACCCTCAGGGGTCCCCCAAAGACGATCACTATAACAACCTTTATTCATTCACTTAACATGTGTTTGCTGACCATCAACTGTACCATGCAGCACTGAGGAGAGACAGGGAGCAGACACAGTTACAGTCCAGGGAGGGGGCAGCATGGACACACAAACATGGAGAGCTGCAAAATTCTCTGCTATCCCTCAAGCATTAGAAACCAGAGAGGAGTGTTTAAGAGTGATCTACACTGCAACATCCTTTGCCCTGAAATGTCTTCCCCACAGGCACCAGGGGGATGGAAATGGAGCTTTGGGAACCAGGTCCAGCCAGCCTGAGTGTTTCCACAGGCCAGCGCTGGACCCAGGCCAAGTGCGCCCAGGGGAAGGGAGCTGGTGTGAGTCAGTGACCCTCGTCTCTATCTTGGACATGAAGAACAGCGTAGTCTTAGACCAAGAACCACCACCAGTTAAGTGGCGTGAAAGAGATACCATTCCATTATAAACCGATAATCACAGTTGGCCCAAGTCTGCTATTATCACATTGGTAAAAAATTTGTTCAGAATTTAATGAAAATGAGTAAGTAAAATTAGTTCACCAAAAATCCAAGTTGAAACATAGCTGTTCTCATTCCAATGGCCAATTTCAGCACAAACCCCAACCGACTACCAGAACCATTTTATTGTCACAGCTTGAAATTTGTTTTGAATTACCTTGATAATAATACAACCATTCATTTAGCAATGGTGCACCACACAGCTAATGGATCTCAGAGGCCTAATTTCCAAAATCCAGCACTACATAGTTATCATATAACTAGAATTAGTGATGCTCCACCAGAACGGAATGGCCCAAGTTTGTCTTTGCATGATTAAAATGCAGGTAGTTGCACATTAATGTTGTTAACAAGACTTCTTGGATTCCAACAGAGCCATCCATCTAATGGGGTGGGGGCCGACAGTTCCTTTTACCCTGGAAATCCAAGTGCATCCAGGGGAGTGTGATTCTGTTAGAACAAAAATGGAATTTGGAGCAAGACTGTAAAAGAGCAACAATGTTGCTCATGACTTTTATCTCTTTTCATTCCTCGGAGCTATCTGAATAATAGTTATCACATTAAGAAACCCAATTAATATATGGTATTGTAGAACAGCAGCCTATAGTAAGCAGAACAAGGTCCTGGAGTACAGAAAATTTACTCCCCAATTGAAGACAACCCGAAAATTGAATTTGCTTGTGCAAAACTGTCAAAGTCACAGAGACCTCCAAGTCCCTCGGATCTACCCGAGATCCCAGAGCTGAGGCCTGGGGGTGAGCCAGCCACTGCTTAGTTTTGGAGTCAGTTCCACCCCTATCTGCTTCTGGCTGCTCTGGTGCTACAACCTGGAGCCCAGTTGTGCCAGAGGCTGAATGGCTATGGTAGCTGGGGTCCTTTGCAGGACACTTGGCTGTCTCAGATCAGAGTCAGCTGCCTTGCCAAGGAGAAGCGGAGGAGTTAAGGAGCCTGGGGAGTCTTCTTGTCCTAGACATCTTGCCTTTTTGAGGCCAACTGTAACCTTTTTAGTTTTTAGCTTACGGCTCTCAGGATGGCTACTGACTGTGAACACCATACCAGAAACACCCAACAGCAAGGTTAAAACTTAATAAAAATTTCACTAGCTCATCAAGGAATGACCTTACATTTGGAAAGACCCAGAAATAAACTTCTGATTAAATTGCAAATCAATTTCCAGCGACATTTCTATTCATCAGGTGCCAAGTAGAAGCAGAGTCCAGAGTCGCCACCAGGAGGATGCCCACCAGACAAAGCCCACCAGCGGCAGGTCTCAGATGCAGACCCATTGGCATGGGCTCAGGGACAGAGCACTGGGCGGGGCGCTCCATATCCTGAAGGAGGGGTGATGGACCATCGTTCGGAGGTGGGAATGGAAGCAGGGTTTTGATGTGAAAGCTCGGCTTTTGTGTTCCTAGAGTGGACGCTATCAAAGATGATTTCGCAGCACTGGGCCAACGGCAAGTGGGTCCTGCTTTCTACAGGTTCTCAACTGGCCCAGGGAAGAGCACATTCAGGCTGATGCTGGACCCTGCCCACCACCTCAGAAGCTCTTCCTCTGCTAATGACTGCGGCACACTCGAGCTGCTGACGGTGATTGCAGTGCAGCCTCCCTTTGTGGGGGACTGATCATCACCCCATCTGCCCCGGGACCTCCTCCTACGATTTCTTTCTTCAGTCCTGAAAAGGTCTGAGGGACTCTGGCATGTTCTGCAGCCCAGTGCCACACACACCGGAAGCACAGAGATCAAGGCCTGCATCTGCTCAGACCCTCCTCACCCCGGGGGACATAAGTTTTAGAAGAGACCCAAGCTTTGAAAACAGTGGTGCTCAAATGCACATTCTTGTCCCCAACTGCAGCCCATCCTTGGTGAACTCTCGCGGTCACAGTGCCTTGCAGAGAAAGACAGGAAGGAGGAAGTATGTGAGAGCCGACAGGGTGCACAGACAGAGCGGTTCCATGCTCTGAGCCTCAGGGAGGAAGGGACCTGAGGTGCCATCTTCACTACACCACTTTTAATGTATAATCAATCTTTATGGGCTGTCCCCACAGGGAGGGCATAATGGAATCAAGTTGTCACACGACTGCAAACCATGTGAATCCTGTTGAAAACAGGATCGAATCGTATTTCCTGGAGCAATACTGATGATTCCTGAAGGTGGGTGCAAATTGTTTCTAAAAATGGATATTCTGTGTGACTTAAATAAACTTAATATGACAAAGGAATGTGCCGGGCTACGCTAATGAGTGCATAACTCATCAAACGGGTCCAATTCATCCCAAACGGAATTGGTGCTTATGTGGAGTTTGTGAATAAAGGGAGCAATTTTGTGATTCATCACATCAAATCCGTTTTAGTCTCTGCACAAATGGCTCCAGAGGTGAATATAATCAGAAAGACAAAAGGAGGCTGCTGCTCCTTCAGGTGTGGAGCAGGATGATCACAGCGAGGAAGCAGCCCTGGAGTCGAAGCCTCCTGCCTGGACAGCAGCCATCCAGCTCCCCGGAAGGGGTCCCCTGGTGACACCCGGAGGTGCTGCCCCAGACCCCGCTGAGAAGACTCAGCTATGAGGCTCACCCTGGAGGAGCACCCCTCATGTGGCATGTCATGTGCAGATTGCACACACATGCTCACACATGCACAGGGCTGTGCACACAGACACACATGCACATGTAGGTGTCATGTACATACATGTGCACAGGTACATGGCATGTGTACACTGATACCTTCATACACATATGCACACAAACACGTGTGCACTTATCCCTGCATATATACTTGCACAGAGCACACACAAAAACATATGCAAGTGCATACATCACACAACTGTCCATGTGTATGTATATGTGTGTGTGCATGTGCTACACACATGACACACATACGACAGATCCACAGTGTTTCCCCTGCTCTGCTGGGCTGCCTGCCCAGTGCAGGCTGCTTTTCCTGCTGCAGCTTCCCAGCCTGCAGCCTTCCCTGCAGTTTCCTGAGGAGTCTGCTTGAGTATCTGTTACTGGCTCAGCTGGGTTTCTGCAACAAACCCCAGCTCTTTGGCCACGGCCCTCTCCAGACTGCTGAGCCCCACACAGAAAGCTCTCCCCTCCCCGGGTTTTTCCAACACTCAGCATACTCTGATGTGCTAATGCCTCCTGAAAAACTCAGAGAAAACAGGGACTGAGCTCTTGGATCCCGGTTGGCGGCCACAGATAAACGTTGAGAATGCAGCTGTGTGGTTCTGAGCCTCCCCAGCCAGCGGCTGCAGCACCTATGCACACCCCCTTGCGGCCGGCATCACGGGAGCAGTTCATCCTTCTGAGGATGCTGGGTGGGTGCAGATATGAATTCAGATGTGACTCAGAAGAAAGTGGAAGTCAGGGTTGCGACCTGAATAAACAACTCAGAACAGCCGAAAGAACTGGACATGGGGTTCAGCAGGTGGCTTGCAGCTCTGTCTCCAAATGAAGCCCTGCCTGGTGATTACTGATACAGGAGGGCACGAGCCAGGAGGCTTTTGCTGATGGTGGGGTAGGACCCGTGCCTGTGCTGGGAGGCCTGTCCTGGCCTCAGAGCAGAGGGAAACCACTGGTGCGAGAGCACCTTGGGGAGTTCTTCAGCCTCAGACCTGCAGGCAGTCACCACAGTGCTGCAGAAGGTCAGGGGCATCTGGTTCCAGGCCAAACTCATGGCTTTGGGGCCACAACTCTCCTTGGAGGAAAGGTGGCCTGGGACTCTGGCCTTGCCCATTTGACACACGCATGTGCAGCATGACGTGGTCACCACAGAACAGCCTCTGGAGCTACACAGGATTAGGGTGGGGAGTTTGAAGTTCCCAGTTCCCAGCAGAATGGATCCAACAGGCACAGCAGGCGCTCTCAAGAGCTCGTAGGCATGGGCCAGGTCCACTTCTGGGAAACACGTTCACCCACGTTCACAATGCAGGGTGCCTGCGCTCCCAGGACCCAGCGCCTATACACAAAGCAAAAATGCACACGTGCTCATCAAAGCCACCTGCAAGGATGTTCCTGTGTTATTATGCACAACAGCTCCAAACACAAACAACCCAGAGCCCATTTTATCTCTTTTGGAAGTTATGGTACATCTTCCACACTACAAACCACCCTTTTTGGTGTATAATTTTGTGCTTCTTTCAGTATATCCATAAGGCTGTGTGACCTTCATCACTATCTAATCCAGAACCTTTTCTTTCACCCCAGAAAGAAATCCTCTACCATCAGAAATCTCTCATTTCCCCTTCTCCCATCCTCTGGCATGCAACAGTATGCTTCCTGTTCCTGTGGATTTGCCTATTCTGGGCATTTAGATGAGGGGAATCATACTTCATGTGGGTTTTTGTGTCTGACTTTATGATCTTTGCAGTGTTTTCAAGGTTCACCTGTGCTGGGACATGCATTAGTACTTCGTTTTTCATGGCTGGATATTGTATGGCTACACTGTCTTTGGTTATCTATCAACTGTTAGATATTTAGGTTGTTTCTACTTTTAGGTCATTATGAACAATGCTGCTATGAAGATTCATGTACATATTTTTGTGTAGAGCTATGTTTTCATTCTCTTGGGTAGATCCCTAGGAATGAAAATCCTGAGTCATAAGATAACTCTATTTTTAACCTTCTGGGAAACTACTAAACTTTCTCCTACAGTGTCTGCACTGTTTCACATTCCCTCCAGCAATGTATGAGGGTTGCAATGTCTCAAATATCCTCACCAACACGTGTTACTGCTGATCTTCTTCATTGTAGCTATTGTAGTGTGTGGATATGTCTCACTGTTGTTTGCATTTTCATTTCCCTCACAATTAATAATGTCTAATTAATAATGTCACATGCTTATTGGACATTTGCATATCTTCTTCAAAGAAATATTTCTTCAAAACTTTTGCTCATTTTAGATGATATTTGTATTTTTTATATTCTAGATACTAGACCCTTATAATATAGATGACTTGCAAATATTTTCTCTCATTTTATGGGCTTTCTTTAAAACATTTTTTCCACTAACATTTTTAATGTTGAGGAAGTCTAACTTATCTATTTTTTCTTTCCTGCATGTGTATTAGGGTTCCTATCTGAGGAGTTTTTACTTAATCCAAGGTCACAAGGATTGACACTTAGGTTTTCTTCTAAAAGTTTCATAGTTTTAATTCTTACATTTTGGTCTTTGCTCCATTTGGAGTTAACTTTTGTATACAGTGTGTGGTAGGGATCCAGCTTCATTTTTTGCATGAGGATTTTTATTGTCCCAGCACCATTTATCAAAGAGATTCTCCCTTTGTAACTGAATGGTCTTGGGACCCTTGTCAACCAGTAACCATACATGAATGAATTTCCTTGTGTATTCTGAATTCACTTCTATCACTCTATATATCTGTCCTCATGCAAGTACCACACTGCTTTGAATACTGTAGCTTTGTAGTAAAGTCTGAAATCAGGGGCTAACGATTTTTCACAGTGGTATGTTTTCTTCTACAACAGGATACTGTCCCTTAAGTCAGAGTGCGGGGGCCACGCTTAGCCACAAGCTGGATGAGTCTCACCAACGCACATGTGGGAGAAGCAAGACCTTTGTGGTGAGCGCCCTCTGTGGTTGTGCTCACATGAAGTTCATAAACAGCAAGGGCTACTCAGGGGAGCAGCTGCCCCAGGATGGGGACAGTGACTCATGGGGAGGTGATGGGCTTTGGGGGTTCTGGGGATGTCTGTCCTTGATCTAGTTTCTGGTTACACACAGGATCTCATTTTGTGAGAATACATGGAGCCGTACACCAATGACTTGTAAACTTTTCTGTACTATTTTACACTCCAGTGAAATTTACCAGATATAATAAAACACAGTGATGTGACTGAGACAGGGAGGAGAAGCCGTCACTACTCACTCGGAGGATACTCACCAGGCACAGGACATGCCGTGCACAAAACACATGAAATTATAAGTGCATACTTTTCAGCTAACAATTACTGAGGGCCTACAATGTGCCATGCATGAATCTAAGTGTTTCATGCTGATCCACTCATTAAATCTTTATATATCCTCAGGAAGAAGGAACTACAATTACTTGCATTTTGTATTTGAGGAAACTCAGTGTACAGATGAAGCGATTTGTCCCAAATCCCATGAGTGGGTGGCAGCGCCTGGATTTCAATCTACAGCTGGCTGCAGAATCCACTCTCTGCTGTGCTTTCCTCCCAGCCTCTTCTTAAGCTTGGCTGCTCCCCCCGTCCTGCAAAGCACTGTAGTTTTTTGCAAGGGCAAGGGCCCAAGCTAGTGCTGTCGTTGTCAAGCTGGACCTAGTTCTTGGACACACAATATAATTCAAGAACGGTGCAGTATTTCAGTGCCTTGTTCTGCTCCTTAGCGGGAGGGGCTGAAGATCCTCTGCACTTCCCAGCCTTCGTGATGGAGTGGGTGGAGGGTGACAGGGCTGTGCCCCCCATCTGTCACCCAGTTACCCAGCCCACAAAACTCCCTATGCTCTACCCCGCCACCGTCGCGGTGAATTTCGCATCAGTGGCCACTGGCTCACCCTTGGGTCAGAAGCAGTTTTTCAGGACTGCAGGAAAATGACTTGTCACTGAAACATTAAAGAGCTGGGAATGGAACTGCTGTTTGTGTCTTGGGCCAAGACGCATTCGCAGAGCTGAGATTTGGTGAGACAGAATGATGCTGCTTAAATAACCTCTGTGTGCCTTCATGCTTCCCCCACCATTTCCATCCCAGCGCAGCTTCTGCCCATTTCCGCCCAAAGCCAAAGCGGTGTGTAGTTTTATGTGACAGATGCCTGGGGCTGCTCTCTGAAGCCTCAGCTCCACAGCTTCTTAATCCATCTCCCTGAACGAGCCACCATCCCTGCCAGCTTAGCGATAACATTCCAGCCCCTCGCTTATTCTGTAATATTCTGATTCCTTCTTTCCCCTCTTCCTAATCTGTGATATTTATTTTTAGGAATCTGTGTTGTGGCAAACCCGCTAACTGTTCTCTGGAATCTTCCAAGGTTAGGCTGTGCAGTCAAAAGCTACTAATTTTTGACTTTTCTTTAAATTGCTAAAAAAGTGTGGCTTTTTTAGAAGCAATTTATTTGTGACACCCTGAGAATCTACATTTCTGTAAACATGCTTTAATTTTTAATAGATATTTTTAATCACTAAAATACTACCAATCTGAATAAAATATTGTCTTGAGAATTTCACTTGATTATTTAAAATTAAATTTTAAACTCTTCTGGAGCTGTGAGGGGAGGGATTAATCCTAAACCGTGACAAACACAGGCACTGTCACTTCACTGCCGCCCTCTCTCTGCTCTCCGCCTGCCTTCCCAGGCTGTCCCTGGTCCTCACATCTGAGTGGGATGGTGACCAGGCTGGTGGCACCCTCTCCATGACCCCCAGCCTCAGCCTGCAGTCCCCCAGTCCCTCCAGACCCAGTGCTGAGCTCTGGAAAGTCCCATGGTGAAATCCACCCCCAGCCCGCCCCGGCTGCTAGTTGTGCGGTGCTCCAGTATCTCCCCAGCACATGTTCCTTTGCTGAGCACCTCTCTCCTCTGACTTCAGAAGCACCCAGGGGACAGGACTTCATGAGCCCCTCTGAAGAGAGGGCTCCCTCAGGAGGTTTCACTTTTGCCACAAAAGAGACCATCTGTGATCAGGACTCCATGTCCTGCCACCACTTCCCAGGACTGGGCAAGACAGAGGAGCTGGATAACTGTCCCGAGGCCTGGGGAAGCAGGGAAACCCATTCTCCAAAGAGCTCCACAGGCATCAGCCATCTGGGAGGTGCAGGCCTCATGGGTGTCTCAAGTCAGGCAGGTGCGAGGGCCATGACACCTGAGGATGGAGCCCTGGACACTGCTGCTGGCTCTGAAGAGACTGCTGAGCACCTTCCTGAACTGTCTCCTTTGGCACAGGTGCCCACATGAGAAAAGGTTTTTACAAACAGCCTTGCACGAAGCAAGGATGGCGCCTGACCCCAGCTGCCCCGCAGACCCAGCCTGCAGTGTGATGAAGTCCTGCTCAGGACAGGCAGAGATGCTGCTGCTGACAACTCTGTCTAAGGGTCGTGAGGCTCCATTCCTGATCCACAGGAGCAGACGGAGCTCAGCCCAGGCATGGGTGCTCGCTCTGGGGGAGCAGGCCTGGCCCAGGAGGCACCCACAGGACCAAGCCGGAGAGCTCAGAGAGGGCAGGTCCAGGGCACCGAGATGAAGACCCAAAGCTGGGCGAGCTTCAGAAGGAAGAGGCAGCTGTGAAGGGCTTCCCATAGACCCTGACGATGGAAAGAAAAGACAGTCATGGAACTCAGGGAAGAAGAAAGGTGACCTGGTGAATGACCTGGGATTGCAAGGTGGCAACAGCGTCAGAAGCTGTCCTAGACATGACCAGAGCAAATGCTTAGTGCGAGGAGCAGAGGCTCTTTAGACACGGGGCCAGGCAGGAGGAAAACCTGGGAATTCTCCAGAGGACGCAGGCTTGGGGCACCCAGTGTCACCAGCACACAGGACGGGCCTGTTCACCGAACACCTGCTGGGGGAGTCTGCTCTATCTGCTCACAGAAACCACCAGAACCCATTGATCTTAGCGAAGAGAAGTGGAGCAGGCAGTTAGGGAAATCACCGCAGGTCTGAGATTCCGGCTGGGGCTCCGCAGTGGGCATCACAGGTCCAGCCCTGGCAGCTGCCCTTGCCACCCCATCCCCACCCGTCCACTGCCTATCTTGAGCCTTGCTCCCCAGCATGGGTCCCTGGCCAGGGAGCAGTGTGGCAAACACCAACTGGATCAGTGAAGAAGCACATGGACCACCGGAGTCAGCGCTGCTGCTCCCAACTCAGGAAGGGTGCAAAGGGCAGACAGCCCTTGGTCCTCCGACAGCTCTGACAGCGCCTGTCCACCCTGGCCCACTCTCTGTCAGCCTCACACAGGTGCTGGGGTCAGAGGAGGGGCCTGGCCGCAGACTTCCCTCTGCTTCGAGCCATGGCTCCCAGGCAGACTCCTCCCCCCCGGCCGGGGGCTCCCTGGCCACCCAAGTGTCCCCCTCCTCTCTGAACTTCAGACAGGACAGCACAGACAGGACAGCACACCACTTTCCAGCTGGATCCCCAGGCAGCAGGGAAGTCACTCTCCAGCCGCTTGCACAGATTTCAAACAGATCTCACGTTTGCCTCTCGGTGGTAGCAGAAAGGGACACGAACACACACACACAAACACACACACACACACACACACTCCTCTCTGCCTCATTTTTCATGTGAGAAAACTGAGAAGCGTGCAGGACTTTGAAACCCTTCAGTCAACTGAGTGCTCAGGAATGAGGGCGAGAGACGTTGCAGTCGGCTGGGATTAATTCACTTATGCAAGCAGCACTGTGAGCCCTTGCATGGAGCAACACCGAGTACAGGTGCCTAACACACAGTGCATGGGTGCACACACCTCACACACCCAGGGACATGCACAGGCACACTGTGCATACCTCATACACACTCATTCACATGTGCTTGTGTGCACACACCACACATATGCACAAACATGAGCACCCACATGCAAACACACACACACACTGATTCTTGGTGTGTAGCTCAAAGCCTTTTCACCTGCCAGTGCCAAGCATGAGTGGCACTGCATCTGGAGCCGTCCTGCTCTCGATGGCCCTACCAAGGCTCTGGCAGATGGACACTGAAGGCTGACAGGAGAAGTGAATTTGCACATCGATCATGAAAAGGGAACCCACGATGCCAGCTGCCTTTTTGAGAGCACGGGTGGGTGAGGTGCTGCCCAGACAGCTGACCCAACAGAGACCCGCGCCGGGAAAAGGTGTGTGGGCAGCCCCAGTGCAGGTGTGCTCGGGCAGGAGGCATCTGCCCGTGAGAAACCGACCATTCTGACCCCAAGGAAAAGGCACGCTTACCGCCAACAGGCCATTGGAGTTTTACCACATGCCTGGCCTGCAGTGCTTGAAATGTTAATTGGCCTTTCATTGAATTTACTGCCCCTTTCCTAATGTACACTTGCTGGGCATGGCCACAATTTTAGCATTTTAAAGGTAATTTTTAACATGACTGTCTGGCTGGTCTTTTAGAAATGCTGTGGTTGTTCCCACATGGGAGTAATAAATGGCCACATTGTCCCAACGCTGCTGGGTGAGGCTCGAGGCTCATGTGGTGCCTGCTATTTGCTGACGCAGTCCAGGCTCCCGGCAGAGTGCAGGTGCCTTGTGGGCTGACCGGCCGGGTTGGGGCTGGGGGCGCTGGTCATGGGAGCTGCAGCCTGGCGGAGTAGAGACATTGCTGCCGATCCCGCATGCTCTGTGCATGCTTACGTCCTTGCCACACAGCTTGGCTCTATCTAACATCTGTATTTGCAAGTTCCAAGCCCCCATCAGTAGGCCTTTCTCCACATTTAAGAAGCACATGCTATCATACACGCAAGCTTGCCTCCTCAGCAGCGGAGAGCCAGCCGCGACCTCATGCATGTGGCAGGCTGCGAGTGAGCAGCTCTCAGCCCAGGGCCCAAGTCTAGCTCGCTTCCCAACTTTCTGCTCCACAGTCCCCAAGCCCGGCTCCCCACCCCTGTGGGAGGAGGAGGGAGTGGGATCAGGAACTGGCAGTGGGGCTGGGGCACCGCAGTTCAGCCCCGGGTGTCCTTTGACCATCCTGCCACACTGTCACTCCGCAGGGAGGCTCAGTGAAGGTCTGTTCAGTGGCCAGGGTCACGTGGAGGGTTTCCTTGCAAAGATTCTGGGACGTCCTTGGACACTCTGGGCTCCCAGTATAGAATGCTTGCAGAGACTGCAGCCCAGGCCCATGCCGGGCAAGTGGATGTGCAGGAAGGGATTCTTCGTGACACTGTGACACCTGGAGCGGGACAATTCTCTGTTGTTGGACAATCCTGTGCACTGCGGGGTGTTTGTAGCCCTGTCTCTACCTGCAAAATGGCAGTACCACCCACCCTGGGGTACCAGCCACGCACATCTCCAGGCACTGCTGAAGTCTCTGGTGAGAACCATGGATCTAGAGACCAGCATGACCTGCTGAGTGACCTACCCATGATGCACGTCTGCCCGGGGCCATCTGTAGAGGCTGGAGGCATGGGGTGGCCTCCCTAGGACCAAGAAGAGGCTGCAGAGCCACTCTTTCAGCTCTGTGGAAGGAGCGTCCTTGCTGACAAGAGACAGAGCCCAGGTTGGCATCAGGGGCTGCTCCAGAGTCCTGGGAGTGCACGCACGAAGACGTGATTGCAGGAGCAGCTGCCGGCCAGCCCCATTCTGGCTGCCTTCCCTTCCCTCAGCGCCCTGGGGATGGGGAAAGTTGGGTCAGCAACATCATCTTTCTGCTTCCCGAGGCCAATTTGCACCTGCAAGCTCACCTGCAGCCACACCTGCACCCTAGGGTAGGCTGAAGCTGCAGTGTGCTGCTTGGCAACAGCCTCCAGGTGCCTGCTGCCTGGCTACGCCACACCTTGCTTCAATCTTTTGGCCTTTGTCTCAGCACAGAGGGATCAGAGGTATCATCAGCTTTACTGGTTTTTATTTTTAAAAATTTTATAACTAAATGAGAAAGCAAAACAGTACTTGCTTTAGCAATACCATAAGTGACAAATGAGTCCTATTAAGGTTGTGAAATTAGCAGATCTAAGTGAGATTAGTGAATTTAGTGACATTTTTTCACCAGTCAACCGGATGTTGCCATCCAAACTTTTACAGACAAAAGAAGATGTCACTTTTCTAAGTCACAGGAATTTAAGCATCTTCATAAATCTTGTGAGACACGGAGGGTCAGTGTACACGGCGACTTGTAACAGGCGACACCCTGTTGATGAGCCTTACAGTAGTAGGGTTATTTATTAAAAGGAAAAGACAAGCCCTTCTACATTTCCTGCTTATAAACATCACCCCTCCTTTTTTGGTACTGGGGATCAAACTCGGGACCTTCCGCTTTCAAGGCAGATGGCAGCACCACCGAGCTAAATCCCCGGCCCCATTCCCCATTTTTTATGCTTGTTTACTCAGATAGTTAGGGCTTTTTTCTTTCTTATGCCAACATAAAAAGTCCCCCTCTATTGTGCAAAATATGATTCTTGTTCACTGAAAGGGTTGTAACTTTCATCATCAAAGAGAGCTCTAACATTTGAAAGCCTCTCGATCCAGACTATATCTGCGAAGAGTGGATCTCCTGAAAATTAACACCATGAAATAATCAACTCCACCCCCACCCCCACCCCGACTGGCAAACGCATGAAGTATGAACTCCTGTGTGCTGGGGTACACATGGAGCACAGGGCCCCTCATGCACTGCAGGGGTGGGGGGACCTGTGCAGAATTATTGGGGAGCAAATCAGGAACTGCAGGAAAGCTGGAAGGGACTGCCTTTTGGCTCAGCAAGTGCAAGCAACCACTTTAGAGAATCGTGGGCACACGGGCCTGGAGACACAGGTAGTGTCAGCATTGCCACGTTGTTTGCAACGAGGGAAAATCAGAGCCACTTCCGAGAGTCAGGGCAGGGTGGGTTCTGCAGCAATGACCACCACACCCAGCCGCAGGATCTCAACCCCACCGGGCTCCTTTCCAGCTCAGGCAGACTTCAGCCCCAGGGACTCTCAAGACCAGCTGCCTTCTTGGAGTGGGCTCAGCAGTCTCCAGGGCTTTGCTCTGAGGGGTTTCCACACAGCAGAGGGCCCTGGATGACATCACACGGGCTGTAAGATGTTTCAGCACCTGGGGACAGGTGCCACTTCCCCTTGCATTTCCTGTCCAACTGAGCTTAACGGACATGGCTAACTTCAACAGGCAACAGAGGGGAGCCCTCCCAGGGCCCTGAAGAAGGGCAGAGAGGAGACACTCCTGAGAAGCTGCAATGACCCCCATGACCCAGAGTCCTTCAGTGAGAGAGGAATATGTGGCACTACTCGATGGGCAGTTGCTGAAATGAAGTAGGAAATGTACCAATGAGACTCAGAGATAACACTGCCAAAAACTCCCAGGTGAGGAACGAAATGATATGACAGCATTTAGGGGTTTAACAAAGTCCCCGTAAGATTCTGGCACATTTCTATGTGTACACAGCATAGCAAAAGCACAAAGGATGGATGGATGGAGGCCAGCGCAGCGGCTTCTGTGAAAGGAAGGGGCACAGAGGATGTCCCCTGTTCTAGGATGGTCTCACTTCTTTTACAGATCTGAGCTCAGGTGACCAAATATTAACATCTGTTAATTCTGCATGGTGGACACACCAGTGCTCGCTGTTTCATCATGATTCTCAGAGCTCTGGGATTTTTTTTTTAAAGCTATGAAATTAAGTAGCATACTTGCTAAAATCAATGCACCCCACAGGTAACGCACATAAAGACAAGGCCGAGGGCTGGCCGCCCTTGGTGGCCCTGACAGGAGCCTCAGACTTGTTTGGAGATGTGAGATCCCAACATCAAATTTTTCGAACTCTCAAACAATTTGCTACAGAAGGACTCACATGCATAGCGTATCTCCTCCACCAGATGATGGAGAATTCTACATTTTGATTAATAAACCCGGTAAATAAATTTGAAGTCCATGAGCACTGGGGTATTTAATTATCTTTTTGGACAGGTGGAAGACATTAACATTCCCTTCTGTAATTTCCAGGCACAAGGGTAAGATGGCAGCTAATGAGCTATTTTAGTTAGAGATGGGGAATCTTCAAATGTTCCTCCCACTCATTCTTTCATCTTTGACAGGTTGTGACGGAAGGGTTGCATTCCAGGGGATGCTCTCAGCATGACATCCAAGGATGCCATAGGCTTCCAGAGCTGTGGAAAGGGTTGGGGAGTTTCCAACCCAGTGGCCTCTTGCTTGACTACTGCCCTAACGGAGCCATCTGGGGTCACTGTGACCACTGGGAGGCCACTGACCTCCCAGGCAAAGCCCATCAGAGGTGCCAAAGGCGTGAGAACTCCTGATGTTGTTTCTAGCCTTGAAGATATAAACCGGCACCCAGTCTTGCCACTTGGATTTTTATAAAAATTCTAGAAAATTACTGCATTAGAAATAGGCTTATTTATTGAAAGTGAGAGTTCTTTTGAACTACCACTGCTCATCAGTGGTAGTTTCAGAACATCCTCACTGGGCTGGGAGATCCCCGCCCAGTCCTCCCTGTCTGCAGCCATGGCAGTTTGCAGGCTGTGGAGGACAGTGCTGGTTAAGAGTTGGGGAACTGAGCCGAAGCCCCAAGCCCAGAGCTGGTATAACAGGGTGGAAGGTGCTGCAGCTTGTCCAGGTTTCCCAGGGACCGCACAGGGGAATGTGGGGAATGTGTTCTCCTACCATCTGCAGTCTCCCACTTCCAGCATGGCTCTTGGTGACCTCACAAATACTTGTCAACCATATTCCTACTCCTGGGGCTCAAGCTCCAGGTTAACTAGTACGTCTGTGGCTGGACTGTGTACATCTTTTCATGTATCTTTTGCTTTAAACAAAGACAATCCATTCATTGTGCTACTGCATGCAAGAGCTTTCAAACTGCAGTTTCACAAATTGAAGCATAAACAATAGGTTGCCATCTGACATCAAGTTTCTCGAGTGTCCACTTGTGCCTAGCCCTGTCCTAGAGGCCGGGTGCACTGGGCTGGAGAGGCCTGGCCATGGGTGGCCATACATGGATGGCTCTTGCTCAGCACTGAATGCCGGCCTCCCTTAACCACATATCCACCTGACCTCTAGCCAGGGTGCCAACCCTCCTCCTGGGCTGAGGCTACTCCAGGTGGCAGGGGCAGCAGGGGATGAAGACAGAAGCGGGAAGCTGAGAACAGGGTAGGGCTGGGCCCCACACCCTGATATTCACCCAGCCAAGCTCGGGGGCATGCTCTGTTCTCCTGTGTGCCACAGCCTCGCCCTCCGAGGCCTCCAGAAGAGGCGTGACCACGTGACCGGCTCCAGCCACTGTGGTGTTTGTGGAAGGGGTGCCACTTAAGAGCAGCCCTTGGCTCTGCTCCCTGTTGTGCTCCCAGTGATGATGACACTTGTGACACAAGAGCCCAGAGCCAGCTGCTGGCCCGCAAGTGCCCAGAGAAGTCTCCGGTGTGATGAACAACTCATGAGCTCAACTTCAACTCAAATTCATTATGTTAGAGTCTTAACCCCAGGACCTCAGGATGCAGCTGTATTTGGAGATAGGATCTTTAAAGAAGTGAGGTAAATTAAAGTCACTGGAGTGGGCCCTAATCTACCCGGACTGCTGTCCTTAGAAGAAGAGATTAGGGGACACACACACACACACACACACACACTCATGGAACTGTTTCCACGTGAAGTTGGGGAGAAGGTGGCCAACAACAAGCCAGAGAGAGAGGCTTCAAGGGGAATCAAAGTGCCTGGATGCAGTCTCAGGTGTAGATCCTTGAGAATTGTGAGGAAACACATTCCCATTGTTTAAGACACCCAGTCTGTGGTACGGCAGCCCAAGCTGGCCAATTCACCTGCACTGTGGCCAATGAGGCCTTGAGAAGCAAATGGCTGGGTTAAGCTCTGGAGATGTGGAAGGGAGGTGTGGCAGGGGTGGCCGTGGGACAGGAGGAGCTGGGTTTGCACCTCAGGCCTTACCCACTTCAGCTCCTTCAGGGCCCTCTTCCCCTGCTTGTGTTTAGCAGCATCTGGGCATTTCCTGATGGCCCAGACCTGGGGCCCAGCCAGCCCCTGCACCCGGGCCTGGAGGCACGAAACAGCAGAGCCAGCACTCCACCGGACCCCCATGTAGACAGGCACCCCACACCCGCTGACAGACAGGGCCTCGGCACCAGCAGGCCGCCTGCATTTTTGCGAGAGGAAACACTGGATGGCAGCTGCCCCAAATCACCACTTGGCCCAGGCCTGGGAGCAGCCACACAGTGGAGAGTGTCTCCTCCACCACTGTCCCAGGATGGGGAGCACAAGAGACAGGCCAGGGTAGGGGCCTCAGTGTCCGAGGCCACTTGCTCGGGGAGGCCGGGGAGCCCAGGCACAGCAGGCACTGGGAGGATGGAGAGGCCGGGGGGCGGTGCACACGTGGATGTTATCAGCACTCTTTCCTGCAACAGAGAAATGGGTGCCGGGTCCTGACTGGATGGGGCACTGTGAGTGCACCCCCTGCTGGGTGCCCGGGCCTGTCCTGGGGCAGAGTTGGAAGTGGGCAGGTGCTCACCACTCTCAGGCCAGCAGGAGCAAGTCCAAGGTGGGGCAACCCAGCGAGGCCCCAGAGCAGGCTGACCTCCCTCGGACCTTTCACGGCACTGTGAGGTCCTGCAAGGACCTTTCTCTCCACACCTGGCCAGAGCCCCTCGGCTTCCAGCTCATGGAGATGCTTTTCAACTCTCCCTTGAAAAGCTGGGCTCTCTCCTGCGCGGTGCTGCACAGAAGGGGAAAGAGCGGGGTAGGGAGAAGGGATGCGTGTGTGCACAGCCAGTTCTGCCTCTGCAAGGCTCCCTTGGTTGTATTTCCATTTTCAGAGTGGTGACCTTTGGCCTGCTGAGTGCTCTTGCTAAGGACACTTCTCACGGGGTGGCTCCTGCCACTGTTGCCCTTCCTGAGCAGGCCAGGGCCTCCCAGACTCCAAGGACACAGCTGTTCCATGGCCACACGATCTGCTGTCAGGGTGGAGTTGCCGGGTCAGCACGGTGGGACACCTCCCTCCCTGTGATTCTTGTGGACAGAACATTTGCTCAAAATGAAGGATAGGTAAATGCAGAATCTCAAGTCTCAGGCCTCCAAGGGCCCTGTGTGTTTAGCTGTCCTGCGGCCTCACCTCTGTGGCAGCTCTGACGCACGGCACATGCGGCAGGCACCCGTGGGCATCTGGGGGCTCCTGAGCTATGTCCCTCCACACCCTGGCGCACCGCTCAGGTGTCCAGGCGAGGGGCTCCTGGTGCTGCCCCAAGCACGGATTCCCCATTCACACCTGCTGTGCTAAGCCTTCCTGGGACTCGGCTGCCTCTTCTCAGGCTCTGCTCCTCACTGTGTGCTCCCACCAGGGGGACACAGGTGCCAGACAGCTTCTTGCTTCTACTCACCAGACACCAGCGGCCCCTCCCAGCGTCCCCAGATGCGAGCGCATGTGCTCTGTGGGCTGACAGCGTGTGCAAGTCCTTCCGCCACCCCCATCTCACTCCTTCACCCCCCCCTTTAATAATGAAGCTGTGATTTATCTTAGATGCTGGTTCCTCTACTGCAGGGAGGCAGGTGGTCTTCCTTCCCTCCTGCCACTGGCCATTATTTCCTCTCCGCTTGCACCCACCTCTACAGATGGCCCCATTTCCCAAGGGCACAGCCCTTCCTGGCTTCCTGGGCCTGAGCAGGGACCTGCACACAGGGCTGTGCTCTGCGATCTTAGGGGTGTGACCTTGTTCAGGGTCCCCACATCTGATTCAGCTCACCCCACTGTGGGGCTGCTGGGAACCCAGGGAAATGACTGACCTGCCACTGAAATTGGTAAATCTTGAGATTGTGCTACTGAGCCTCAGCACCTTCAGCTGAGAAACAGGAATCGTAAGAAGTGCCCAGCCGGGCCCTAGGCTTCTGGGGGATTAACAGGGGAGAAGGCTCAATCAATGTCAGCCATCCGGGCCCTAGGAGGGAAGATTGTTTCAAGGGCAGGAGCTCCATTCGAAGGACTGTCATGGCTTCTATGAAACAGGGCCTCTTCCAATGAACTGTCCTTGTAAGTGAGAGGGCCAGCACTGGCGGGGACCAGAGGAGCACCCCTCTTTCTTGCTGCCATGCAGAAGGCTGCCACCAGGGGGCCTCCCACCAAGCAAGGCCCTGGGGTCTATTTAGCTGCTCAAGTTTAGGGAAAGACTTCAAAAGAAATACAACCTGACCAGGGAAGACTTAGAGGATGGCAAAGAGCAAAACCACAGCTCTGACCTTGCTGTGCTCACTCTTCATGCAGAAAGAGCTCCCAGGCTAACCCTAAGCCTGCGCACAGCGAGCCTGGGAGTCCTTTCCGGCTGCTGGCCTCTGGTCAAGCCTAGGAGCCTGGCATTTGCTGTTGTACCAGCTTCTAAAAAATACATTAAATATGGAACGCACATAGCAAGTAACCATAGTCATGGAAACCAAGTAAACACTGCACTATTTTCTAAAATTTATTTTTGCGTTGTCTCTTCCACCTAGCCATTCTTCCATCTCATGTTTTCTTTCCAGCCCCAGTTATGATCCTGGACATTCGCAACATTCGCATGAGACACTAGGAAAAAATGGAACAGTCTCAGTCATATTTTAAGCCACAAAGTAATATTTCCACAGCAGAGTGCAAATAGAACTTTACATAATGCACAGAATAAATCCCTCTGAAAATCATTATTTCCAGCTGGATGTACAAATTAAATGATCATATTCGAATGCGAGATTAAAACAATGATTTAAGATAGAAATTGAGTTGTGCCATCTTATGCCTGCCTACTGCTGAATATGTTAACAGAACAAATTTGTTAGTATTCCGTCCATTTATCTCTCTAAACAGAAGGAGGTGGGGATTCCTGCCGAAGGTGACAGGGATGGCCAGAAACAGCTCCCGAAGTGCCTATTGAGCAGGAAGACTGCACAGTCAGAGGCATATGTGGGCTCCAGGCCCTGGTGTTGTTCACTCTCCCCTTCAAGGTGCCCTGGGCCCAGTTTTCCAGAAGCATCTGTGGTTCTGCTCATACTCGCATACTCCTCCTAGGACTTCGGGCAGCAGCCCCGGGGCAGCAGCGATGTCACTCTTGTAAAGCTCTGCACACTTCACCCAGCTGAGGAGCCCGACCAGGCAGAAACTCCCTCCAGTCCCACACTCGGGCGGTGTGGAAGATAAGAACAAACTTTAAATCCCAGCTAACCCTCACTTTGCACATAAGCAGTGTTATCTAAATCCTGCTTTTAAATTGTGCTTCTCCAACTGATGTTGGTGCAGCACGTTCCACAGCCAGTGTTAACCTGCATCTGACAGCATTAGCCCTTGGGCTTCCATCTGACCAATGCTCCTGGCCCTGCCTCAGTTCAAAGCCTGTCACGGTCCCCACCAGCTGGCGCTGTACCAGCACCATCCCCGCTGTCTGCACACGGCGCAAGGCTGGTGGCCAGGCTGGTCTGGCAGAACCCAGAGGTGTCGTGGCTCCTTGTGTTGGGCATGGTCCCTCCTCTGTTCCCCACCTGCAGGATGCTGATGAGCCCACCCAGAAAGATATACTCACTTACATTAGCTCAGCAACCATTTGTAACACACGTCATCACATGATGTTCCAGCACTTTAATACTAATCCATTTGATCCCTGGAACAACTCCCAGGTAGGTCCTGTGCTATCCCTACCTGGCTGGTGAGTTCTGGGCCTGGAACTCAGATCCACAGCCACTCTCTCTGTCTCACACTGCAGCTGTGAGTAATAAACTCCACGATTTTAAGATAGTTTGGCTCTATTTTCCCCTCATGTATGGTGCCTAGGAATGAACCCCTGGCAAGGGCATTAACTGTCCTGACAGGAACAGTGCTGAGCATTTCATTCATTTCCGTGTGTATTCAGCTCACCTGTGGTAGATGGCACTTGGCAGGCAGCAGTGGACAAGAACAGATGAAAAACCTGCAAAATGCTGATGGCCTTGTGTGCCTTCTGGGCCCGCTGCAGGCAGGGCTCCCTTCCCTGGTCCTCAGATTGATCCCACCTGCCGCAGGCCCTGCTCTGGCTCTAGGGCCACAGCTGGTGAACTGATCTGCTTCTGGTGCCTCCAATGCAGCCTCTGTTGAGGAAGGCTATGTTTCCAGAGCCTCCCTGTCTTTCCCTGGTCACTCTGCCTGTCCCCTTCCAGGACATCTTTCTTGAGTGCCATGGAGAGGGGCTGCTGCGCAGGGCACAGGAGCGTGGATTCCAATAGCTCAGCGACCACATCCTGTTCCATGGTGGACTTGACCTGGCCATGGCAGCTTTAATCCACACTAGAGGACCTCAGACTGTGTCCGGAGAATACCTGAAGAAAGGGCCACTTTGGAATGACATTCCAGCAGCTAAAGATGAAAAGAATGCCTACAAGTACCTTCTGCTCAGCAGTCATCTCTTGTAACAAGGAACCTAGAACAAGAACAGGAAGTTCTGAAAGGAAGCTACAGTCTCCAGTGGTCATGCTATGGATTTCCTGTAGACAGGTTCCATGTCACGTTACAACACCTTTGTATGAATTAGAAAAGCCAATATTTACCTCAGGATTGTGCTGTCAATAGAATTTATTAGAGTACTTGTGAATTACCTCCAATGAGAGATTCATCTTTGATCCAGATTTTAATAAGGATTATAGAATCATAATGAGCCATAATAAAAGAGCCGCACCTGAATAATCCAGTTTATGACCAGTTTTATTATGAGCCCCCGTTTATTACAATCCATCAGATATTTAAGGCACATGTAAATGCCGCAATATGAAATGGAAGAGGAACAAGAACTATGGTCTATGTCTATGCAAATTTATCTTCCCGACACCTGAGGTCTCCAGGCTTCTGAAGCGTGTGCAGTCAAAAACGATCTCAGCAGAAGAAGGTCAGAAAATGTGGCTTTGGGCTTCAGGAAGCAAATGTGCACATCTCACTGCAGAAATGGCCACACCTTCCTATATATGAAACCTGAAGTCTCTGGGATTGAGTTTTTATCGAGAATAGAATACTCTAGGCTAAATGAAAACTGAACTTTTCACCAAAAAGCTGTAGAAAGTTTCTGAACTATCTAATTACTGCATTAGATATCTAATCACTGCATGCTCCATTGTATGGACCATGTGCCATAATCAGAGGCCAGGGACACTCACTGTGAGAACAAAGCAAGAGAGAAAGGTGAACATCAAATCCCCTGCTCAGACTGCAAGGCGAGGAGCAGTGGCCAGCACCTGTGTTGCCTGGCTGGGTCCTGACCGTGTTCCTAGTTGGTTCTTAGACAGTTTCTGGATTATCTCAACAATCTGCCTTTCCCCCTGAATTCCTGCAGCTTTGGTTTCTTCTCTCCCACCCAGGTGCTTTGCCCTTCCTGTTTTCATGCTTAGTTTTGGACATGTACCCTTCCTCTGCTGCGAAGTAAAGTCTTCAGGAGGAGGAGCTGGCCAGCATCTCCTGTCCTGAAACCTCAGAATAACGGTCGCTGGGTGATGTCCAACGGCGTAAGGACAGCCCATCGCTGACAAGGAAGGGAAAGGCCTGGCAGCAGGGGCCAGTTACTGGGTGCTCCTCCACTGACTTCTGCAGCCAGGCAAGGAACAAAACATGTCTGTGAGGCCAGAAAGCAGCCACTTTGGGCTGTTCACATCTCCCACTCAGCTCATGGGGACACTGGGGTGGGTCCTCTCCCTGCCCTGTCACCGGACAGGAGCAAAAGGAGCAGGCTCGATTTCCAACCACACAGGGGGCCTCTGAATGGTGGACGCTCTGCTCTCCACTGCCTAGCTCCCTGCTGACAATGGACAGAGCCCGTGCTGTGCTTTTTTAAAAAAGCTCTTGGGCCTGAGATTTAGCTCAGTGGTTTCGCCGCCTGCTGCACAAGCGCAAGGACCTGAGTTCGATCCCCGGTACCAAAAAAAAAAAAAAATGGTGGCTTAGAAAGGTTGTGGGACATCGGGGCGGTTGGCTTGTGGCTGTCATCCCTCGTGAGACCTCAGAGGGGCACACTGACATTGGGTTCTCTTTTCCTGTGAGTGCCATGTTCAGGGAGTTTTACAACGTGAGCATGTGACCCCAAAGTTCTGGAAGGACCATGAAGGCCAAAGGGGCCCACCTGCAACCCAGGGGGGTTCTGGGGCAGGTCTCCCACGTGCTGTCACTGCCTTGGTGGCAGAGCACCAGCAGATCAAACTTGAGTCGATTTCCAAAGAGCTTTCTGAAAGAACATAATTAGATTAGAACGTTACACTTGTTAATTTTTCAGTTGCTCATTAAAATTGACATGTCATTTGATTTTGACAGAAACCTTTTTATCTTGATGTAAGGCGGTAAGATTAAAAAAAATAAAGCTATATTTAGGAAGTTCTGAAATATGACAACTGCAATAATGAAACTGAAACCACTCTGTCATTCACATCTAAGAATCATGAAATAAACCATTTTCCCCCAGCACACTAGAAAAGAAAACCACCTGGGATGTGGTCTTTATTTAAACTTTTAAAATATGAGCCCATCATCAGAGGAGAAGCCCAGCATGCAGAGGGGTGAGGTGGGTTCACAGAGAATCCCCAAGAAAGGCGACTGTGACACCTGCTTTAGAAATTGTTCTGCTTGAGCCAGGTAGGGACACTTATACCCATAATCCCAGCTACTCAGGAGGCAGAAGCAGGAGGAATGCAAGTTCAAGGTCAGCCTTGGCAACTTAGCAAGAGCCTGTCTAAAAGGAAATAAAACGGAATCAAATAAAATGGTCTGGGGCTGTACCTCAGTGCTCCCTGAGTTCAATTCCCAGTGCCAAAAAGAGAAAAGAGCCCAGGGCCTCCCTGTGCACAAACTAAGCCTCTCCGGTCCTTGTCTAATGCAAACTCGATGGGTCATGCTCCTTTCCTCAATGAGAACGGAAATGCTGACAGGACTGCGGGGTGGGGGACGTCAGGCCGGACAGGGATGGAGTGGACACACAGGACTTGGGGAAGCAGAGTTGGGGTCCAAAGCCCCTCTGTGTATTATCTACGGGCTCTGGGGCACGGCACTCAGTCTCACACTCAGGTGTGCCAAGCCAGCTCCCTGACTGTCCGGCACCTGTGTTGCCCACCCTCCGCATGGCTGGCAGGGACAGGCTTCTTCCAGGGGCCCTATCCAGATGCATAGTGGGGCTGGTGGGGTCCCATCTGTGGTGATCAATCAGACTGGTGCCTTCCCCTCGGTCTCCTCAACTCCACCAGGTAGGTAAGAATCCAGGAAAGGTGCAGCCCTGAGCCGGGGAGTGCAGGGCACTGGCAGAGACACTAGCGCATCTCTGTCAGGAGAAGGACCGTGAGCCCCTGGGGCTCTGGCTTTCTAACCAAGACCACTCGGCAAAATAAAGACCTCACAGAGAGGGTCAGGGATGGCCCGCACAGTGCCGTCCGCAGGGCAGGAGCCTTGTCCCCTTCCCGCACTCCTGTGTTAAACAAGCCCTTGGCTCTGCAAGTGGAAGGGCTTGGCTCAAGAGGGCTCATGTGTGAGGGCTGTGCTTCCTGGGCTCCAGCCCTGTGCGAGCACCTTGCAGGCCACTTCCGCTGTGTCCTTGATCTCTCAGGTGCCTGTAATAAGTCACTGGAACCACGCTTCCCAGGCAGGTCTGCAGGTCCGTGAGCAGTGGGTCCAGGGCTGCGCTCTGCAGACCCCAGCACAGGCCAGGAGAAGCTGAGCTGGATAAGCCTCTTCCCACAGTTCTCTAGCGGGTCCTCCAGAGCACCAGGAAAGCACTTGCAAAACCCCAGCTGCTGCTCTTGATTCCCACCCATACCTCATCCTGCTGCTTGGTCTCTGGTGCCAGAAACTTCCAACTGAGTTAAATTACACTGGGGAGGACTTAGTAAATGGGCAGGAGGGTGAACCAGGAAATCACGCCCTGCGAGTCTACAAAGGTACCACTTACGCGTAACAGCAGCGGAGCCGTCATTCAAAACTGATGCACCTGTCAGCTGAAGCCTGGCAAGGGGAAGCCAGACTGGGAGCCAAGCTGGCGTCTCCAGGCCAGTTGGTGTTCACAGCAGAAAGGAGATCGACTTCTGGTGGAAGTGCTAGGGCTGGGGAAGCGGGGGAGAGGCAGAGAGGAGCCACTTCTGTGTGGGGGACTGTGGTCTGCTGCTAAAAGGTGGACTGGAGAATCTGCTTACTGTTCAGCTGAAGGAATCTGTCCACAAGGGTGTTATCTATCTAACAAGTGAAAATGAAATTTCAGGAGTATCTATTTACAAACCTTAATTTTGAAATGGTTTGAGACTCACAGAAGTTCCAGATGTGTGCAGTGAGCTCCTTTCCCAAGTTTCTCTCACCCAGCTTCTTCCATGGCAGCCGGGTACCTAACCAGGGCTCCTGATCAATTGCAGAGACCTGAGGCACAGTGGTACCAACCCCTTGGGCCTAATTCGGATTTTGCCAGTCTTTACACTCCCCTTTAAATGCATCTATCTCACCAACTCTATTCTGAATATTCCTCTGGCACAGAAGCATTCTAAGAGGAAATGCGACTTATTCTCAGCAAATATTCTTCTAACTTCAGCCACATAAACAGAGCAGAAGGGCTGACTGCATTAAGCTGGTGAAGTTCAGTTCAGCTGGTTTTGTCACAGTCATAACGATGGCATCACTAAGAAGACCCAGGCAAACGCTTAGATCCAGTTGATACACGGCTGCTCTGCTTCGGGAAGTCCCCGGGCTCATAACAGGAAAGCACAGAATCCCGTCCCTGTCACTTAGGCCAGCAGCACCTGGACCTGCTCTTTCTCCTGGCCAGTTCTGGCGGAGGTGGGGAGAGAGACAGAGCAGCAGCCCTCGGGATGCACAGACTTGCGGACCCCAGCCCCACTCCTTGTTTTGCAGAGCTCTGCCCTTTTAAGGCAAAGACTGATCTTGGGTAGTGTTGCCCTATCTGGGAGAAGAACTCGCTGAGATTTTGGCTACTGGGTTCTGGGAAAGGAGCAGAAACACCCTTTCTTTGTCACCTGAAGTCCTCCCCCAGCTTGCTGTCTGAAATGCAATGAGCCCATACCCTGCGGGCTTTACCAAAGAGGTAACATGGAGCAAGGCCTCTGTGCATCTGAGCACCTGCATGTGTGTGTGTGCATGTGCACTGCCCATCTACGTGCATGCTCATGTGTGAGCACTTGTGTGCGGGCATGTGTGTCCTGGCACTTCTGCCCTGGGTGTTGGGGACTGTCAACTGACCACTTGTTAAGGTGGGCCACTCATGCCCGAGGATGAGCCCATTTTGGCCATGCTGTGCCTGACTCACAGAACAATGCTCAGAAAAGCCTGTGCTCTGCTGTTTTTGCAGAACCGTGCAGACGGAGCCAGTGCTGTGCAGGGACGCTGCTATATCGTCAGCTCTTCTTATGGGATTAAGTCTCCTGCTGCCTGCCCAGGGACCCTGGGTCATGTCTGGGACATTTTTGGATGTCACAGCCAGGCAGAGGAAAGGCCTTGGCATCCGGTGGTAGAGGTCAGGCTGCTGCTGAGCATGCAGCAGTGCACAGGATGCCCAGGCCAGGCCACCGAGTCAACAGTGCTGAGGCCACACACCGACTTCTGTCTGCATCTCATAATCAAAGATTCCTCACCACGTGTGCTCATAAAACTTCCTATTATAAAATTTTCAAATTTGGGGGTAGTGGTGGAGGGAGGTTCAGAGAAAGAAAACAGTAAACAAGGGCTTCACCTTAAGAATGTTACACAGAAACCCAGATCCCACTTCCTGTCTTTTCGTTTAAATATTCAGGAGCAGGGAGGAGTGCGGATTATTTTGTCATTCCCACACACTCATGGCTGCAACAGGCGCTCACAGGCCGACTGTCACACAGCTGTGTTTCCTGCCCCCTGCCTCCCATAAGAGGCGTAGATCTAATTAATTTATCAGTTGTTTTTCTTTGTTCCAGTTCAAGTTCAATTTGTTGGATTAAATGGCATAATGGATATGAAAAAGCTTTGAAAAGAGTTTAAAGCACCACACACATATAAAGTGTCATCATGGAAACCATGCAAAGCAATTGTCCCAATTATAATCATGCCATATTTGCACGGTAAGTAGTGGCGGACCCTCCTTCCTATTCACAAAGCCCCGGCGCATGCATTCCTGGGTTAGAAGGCGAGGGAGGGGTCGAGAGACGCACACCCGTCGGAGCCACAGAGCGCCTGTCTCCAAGTTCAAGCCAAAGCAGCTTCCTTTTCTTTCCACACCTAGGTAAAGCTGACTCTTTAGCCACTGTGCCCACTGTATGTGGACAACGCGAGCAAAGTGGCTGTTGTTTAGTAAAGCAAAGGCTGGCCTCAGCACACCGTAAGAAAAGGAGTGCGGAGCTTCTGGGTGATGGAAGCAAGGCCAGCCGCAGCGATGGTCTGGGCGGCAGATGGACAGCGTCTCTTCCCCAGACGTGCAGCACAAACTGCAGTGGCTGTGCCCTCATGCACCTGCCTCCTGCCCCAAAGGAACCGACTGTGGCACTGCCCCGAAGCCCATGTTTTGTTGCCCCCAACAGCGACAGCCCGGTGTGTTCTCTGTACCACCTGGGGATGGGCGGGAAGGGCTGTCTGTGTGAGCAGCCGGTGTCCTCAGGGGGGTGCTCGCCACACAGGCACATAGGAGAGGGCAGCTCTGCCAGCGTGGGGTTGCAGTCTGGGTCATGGAGCAGCCCCAGGGCCCGGCAACCCCCGCATGGATTCGCCGAGGACACACAGGCCAGGACCACGGGCAGGGCCTCTTGGCGGTGAGCAGAGACAGGGCAGGAAGGGAAACTGAGGCACGGCCCCCATACTGGTATTTCAGGAGACAGGTAGAAGGTGTGTGGTGAATGGCCAATGCTAGCCAGCTGTGGGCAGCTGGGGTCAACTATCCACGAGCCCGGCGGAGCTGAGGTGCTGGGGAGCATGGAGCAGAAGCCACAGCAGTCCCCTGTGAGCAGTAGGCACATCACTGGGCCCGGGGCTGGATGGAGCCCGGGCTGGACTGCAGGCTGCCGTGATGCTGGCGCGGTGCCCAGACGCACCCACGAGGTGACAGCTGTGCATGCTTCCTACTCCTCTCAAGGCAGAGTGTGCAGAGGGTCTGGTCCGCCTCCCATAGTGCGAAGGGGGCTGGTCACTGGCCGGACAGCCTGCACTGACAGCCCGGGAGACAGGAGGCGGACGGTGGGCTGCCCGAGGGCTCCCAGGCAGGCCACCCATGTGCCGCCCGCTCCTGCAGCTCGCCTGACTGAAGGGGGAAAATGAATCCATTAATAAAAACAAATTACCTTTTACTAAGTTAAATAAAAGCTAATATAAATGAAGTCACTGTGTGTATGGCAGATTTATGCTAACTATAACCATTCCGTTCCAAGATGGAATTGTTTTAATGTGATATTAAAAAAGATCAAATTAAACTTTAATGAATGCGACACCGGGTGTCAGAGATGACACACGGGGCCTCTCCACGTTTACACAGCTGCATGGACTGAGGCCACCTCGCTTGCTGGTTGGCTCCCCCCAGCCCTGGGTGCTCCTGCCGCAGGCCTTGCCCCGCGGACCGTGGTGGGCAGAGGCACTGAGTGGCACAAAGCAGAGGCCCAAGTCACCATGGGAACCCGAGTGCTGGAATACTCCCGGGTCCCTCAACTCCCCTAGGCCTCAGACAGCAGAACGCTCTCTACTAGGAAAGGACTTGGCTGTCAGTTCAGATGTGGACAGAAACTGATAACCTGGGCTTAAATGGGCTCCACCGAGACCTGTGCTCACCTTTGGGAGGAGGAAGCAGGGACCGAGAGAGACAGAGGCTCTGGCTGTGGATCTGTGTGCTTATTTCAGGGGCTACTGTGCCGCTCATGCCGAGGGGCACGGGGACAGAGGAGCTGGGGCTGTGTTTGTCTGAAGCTGCTCTGTGGCCACAAGGGGCTGGGGCCTTGGCTGTCATCAGCCCTGTGCTCGGAGCACAGTGAAGGGCAGATGAAAGCAGCAGGCCTTTCCAGCGGGGATGCTCATGGAAGAACTAGTGCTTTGTAAGTTTTCTCCAAATCAGAACAGACTCAAGTCTCGGGGCTCTCGGTGAACTCTGATAAGGGGGTGCAGGTCCCTCTACG
The DNA here is from genome assembly GCF_053883595.1 of Heterocephalus glaber. Lineage (NCBI taxonomy): Eukaryota > Metazoa > Chordata > Mammalia > Rodentia > Bathyergidae > Heterocephalus > Heterocephalus glaber. The sequence continues at coordinate 9,295,514 of NW_028258410.1, forward strand.
GCCAGGAGGCCCTGTCACAGTCCCACCACCTGGACGCTTCCTGCCCTCCCAGGCCCATCTCCTGCGTGTCCCCACCCACCTGACACCAGTCACCCGTTTCCCTGAAGTCCGACAACGATGTTCCTGTTACCCAGCTGGACTGGCAGCTGGAGGCTGCATCTCCTCCCAGTGCACAGCACCCACACGAGGTTTCACTGTGGCTGGTCCTTTTCAGGCAGCTGCTCACAGCCCAGCTGCCCGGCTGCCCTCTAGACACTATCATTGTGATTTCTTAAAAGGTTTCGAGGACCTCAAAGGTAGTTTCCGCTCGGGGAAAATGACAGGGCATCTGAGGAGGGGTCAGGTAAGCAGGCAGTGCCTCTCCTCCTATAGGGCACGCAGCCCCCAGCAGCCCACCTCCCCAGGGAGGCAGCCCTGAAGTTGCCCGGCCAGCTGTGTGTATCTAGGGGAGGCAGGCAGAATCTGCAGGCTGCATGGGGCAGAACCGAGACCAGAGGTAACAACAGGCACCTCACAGGCCAAGAGGATGAACTCTGCCCCCTCCGCAGGGCTCAGGATGGAAACCACACAATGGGTGCCTGCCAGCTGCGAGAGCCAGGGCAGTGAGCACGACCACGGAGCTCTGTCCTAGCACACCAGGCACTTCTGCCTCCAGTGCTCTCCTCAGCCTGTGGGGTGCACACCCAGGGTCCTCACCGCACACCCCAAGGTCAGGAGGGAAACACAATGTGGACAGGAAATAGTCGAGCCTGCTGCCGTCTGTGCAGCAGTTTCTATGAAGCTCCACGTGTCTGTGCCAGCTGGACAGCTGCACCCCCAGAAGCATGCATCTGAGAGACGCATAGTCATGTTCACCCTGGGAGAATCCAAGACTCTCCCCTCGGCCCCAGAGCCAGGGCCTGAACACGTCCCGAGGATCAGCAGCAGGCGAGAGGCTGAGCAGTGGTGGCTGCCGCTCCCGGGGGACCACGAAACACACACAATGCTGGGGTTCTCACCATCGCGTCGGGCTGAAGAAGCCGGACACAGAGAGGCTGTTTACCTGAAGTCCACAGTCAGGCAGAGCTAATTTAGAAGGTCAGATCCAGACATCCTGTTCCCCTGGGAGGGAAAGGTGACCACAGGGACCCCAGTGCTGCCTGCGGCAGATCTCGTGTGATCTGGTCCTGATCCCGGCCACACCGGGGCCTTCCGACTGAGGCTGCATTCAGGCTGTGCACTTCTCAGCGTGCGTGACACAATCCCACGCTACAGAAGCACGACCTGTGGGAGAAGGCGCACGCCTGTACTCCTGCCATGTGGCGGCACGGACGAGGGCCAGACATCCCCAGGCAGGAGGAGCTGCAGGACACTGACTCAGGTTCTCCAAAGCAGCGTGGAGCAGAGCAGAGACCAAGCTCTGAGCTGGGCTCGGTGCCCACCCCACTACTGTTAGTGACTCCCCCCGAGGCCAGTCCCCGGCCTGACATTTCATCCCGAGCCAGCACTGTGCCCTGTGTCATTATAATCAGTCCGGGCTCTGCTGTGGTCCAATATTTTGCTTTAAAATAGCTCAGCTTCTGAGCTTTCTGCCAATGACCTTGTCAACTGTTTTCTGTGGAGCTGAGACCCAGGGCCACAGGTTTGAGGATGCAGTTTCAAGAAGGGCAAGAGTGAGTGTGTCCTGCTGTCGGACTGCCCAAGACTGCGAGCCATACTGGCCTCTGAGCCTGTTTCCAGCCTGTGAAGTGGAAGCCCTCACAGTACCTGGTTACAACTCAAGGAGATGAGCATTGAGCCCACATGGTGTCGGACTGGAGGCCGAGGGCTTAGCTCTGCCCACAGATGGAGGACACTGGCAGTGCAGAGGGAGGGGACAGCAGGAGCCGCCCCTGTTAGTTTTCCTGCAGCCCTGGGGCGAGATACCTGCAGCAGCTGCTTGGGTGGGAGAAGCAGCCTGTGTCTCCTCCGCGGGTGGGCAGGCTAAGTCCCACACTGGGGGACCACAGGGCGGCACCCAAGAAGCAAACGCCTCTTGCAGGGTGGTGTTGGGGACAGTGCTGGACGAGGGGCTGAGGGAGTCTGTGTGCAACCCAGGAGCAGCTGGCAAACCACACTGAAGTGGGGGAGCCAAGCGGGAGGAGGAGCCTGGCTACAGAGAGAGTGGGGGGGGGCTGCATAGCAGATTCCAGCAAGAACAAAAAAATTGGATGCAATTACGCTGCCTTTATTGGTAATTGTGCATAATTGTCCTCTTTCTCAGCTATTGCTAAAGACACGCAGTGCCCACACTGGGTGGACGTCACCAGCCATTGGAGCAGAGCACAGAGCCCAGGCCCAGGAATCTGTGTGTCCGTTCCTAGGGGTCTCCTGCACAGTCACTTTCACTTTGAGGGGACCTCGGCTTAACTTCATCTCTACAAAGGCTGGAGGGAGGGAGGGACCACAGCTCCTGAGGGTGTTCACAGCCCTAGGGGGAGAAGGAAGCCTCCTGCTGCCATGCTGCTGTCAGCTCGTGGGCCTTGCTCGCTGCCTGTGGAACCCGTGTCCAAGCAGAGTGGCTGTGGATGGTGGCTTTCCAGACAGCAGTGTCTCTCTGTGCCCCTGGGACCCACTAAAAGCTCACCTCAAGTTCACCGGCATTGTCACATGGAGTGACTACAAGGTGACCTGCCACAGCCAGGTGCCCAAACGAAGGGGCCGTGGGACCTACACGGCCCCAGGCAACTTGGGGATTCTACAGCTTTTCCACTGTTTGCCAAATGTGAAGGGGAACTGTTCCACATTAAGTAAGTTTTACAAATCCAGTTTCCCCTTCTCTCAACCCAACATAGGAGCAGGAATACATGCTCTATGCCAGGTGCTTTGGCAGAAGAATGGGGGGAGATGGGTGCCCTGTTTCCAGGAGCAGGGCCCAGCCTGGCCTGCTGGCCCAACACAGGGTCCAAGGCTGTGCAGTAGCACAGTGGACCTGTCCTTGGCTCCTCATGCTCCTTCGAGGTCACTGCCTTTCACCACCTGTAAAAATACTGAGTTTATCACCATCTAAGTGCTCCTCACCACAGTTCCAGAGCTGCTCCGAGACAATGAATATTTGGGCCCAAATTCCATCTATATTTCCTGAGGCAAAATAAATCTATGGCTCTCAACGTAGCGCCACTGTGGAGGGTCGCAGGCATACATCAGCTGCCACCTTTGGGCCCAGTTAATATTTAGTGTCAGTGAAGCTGGGGCCGTTCCGCTAATGCCTGTAGCCCCTTCACAGGAGGCTGACAGGGATCTGAAGGCCAGGCCTGAAGCTCGGGGAGCTGTGGGGGTGGACAGGCAGAGAGGGCAGCCATCTGCCTAAAGGGGGGCTCAACTCAACAACAGCCCATTAAGGACACAGATGGGCAGGCTGCAGTCGTCAGATGTTTAAAAGTTGTTTTAAAAGAAAAGGAAGTGGGTTGGGTTTCAGCAGGTAGGTGGCCTAAAGGCCGGGCAGCACAGTGTAAGGTGTAGGTGGAGGAGCGACTCCCAGAAACACCTGGGCACAGCTGCCCAGCCTGGCTCCCCCGACAGCGACAGCACCAGCTTCTCCCTCCTGAGGCCTGCAGGGGTGGCAGGAGGTGGGAAGGACGCTTGACCCAGGAAGCTCCCGCAGCACCCGGGCCTCCTGGCGCCACTGGCTCGGGAGGGAGTCAGTGCTGTGCCTTGGGCTCACAGTCTGTGCCTTCTTCCAGGTCACCACAACCGTGAGGTCCTGGGGCAGGAAGCGCCAGAGCCGGGGCCAGGCGGACGGACCGGCCAGTCCCTGCTGCGTGGCTGCCCCCGAGACCCAGAAGGAGGCGAGGCACGTGGACCAACGTGCTCAGGTTCCCATGGTCGCTGAGTTAGCTGACGGTGTGGCGTTCACTGTAGGCTTTGGAATGGAGGGCACACGTCCTTTAAAAATGGAGATGAAGGAAAACTCATCTGGCATCCTGCTCCTACTGGTTAAAAAAATTCAGATCTTGATAGGCAAGGTTTGTCATCTGCCAAAACCAACCAACCAACCAACCAAGAAAACAACCTCGGTCTACCCAAGTCCCCACCCCCAGGAACACTGGGGAGCCCTGTCTGAGGAATCAAAACTCCACAGCGGTGCTCCTGAGAAGAGCAAAAGGGGGTTGCTCGTGGGGCCTGCGAGCTCAGGTCCCCAACAGTCCCTCTCTGCAGCTCACCTGCCCAGGTGGCCCGCTACCCCGAGCCAGCATCCGCAATCGCTGTTCCTTCGTTTCCTTGATCTCCGGAAGCTGACAGGAAACATTTTTAAGTGACTGCTCACGAGTGACTTCTCCCTTCACCCGACCCAAGGCTCTGCTGGCCCACTTTTGGTCTTTTCTAGGCCAGCCCTTGGAGAACTGGGTCAGGATGTGCACGAGGCTTCACCATAGATGTTTTCAGACTCAGCCTTCTAGCCTCCCGTCCTTCCAGGCCTCACATGGAGTGAAGCACAGTGTGAACGGAAATGGGCAACTCTGAGGAGGTCACAGTTAGCACAGGTGACCAGGTCTCCTTTCCCCACCCCGGAGGTCAATTGTGAGTCTGGTGACAAGCAGTCTTGGCAGTGCTCCTCTGCAGCACAGACACGAGCACACGCGCACACCCCAACTCTGGCTTCCTAGTACAGGACGGGAGCCTCACCCTGATTTACGGCTCTGATCACCATTAAGAGCCAGCAACCTCACCTACATCCCGGGATGCACAGCGGCGAGACGAAGGGGGGCTCTGGCTCACTGTGAAATTTCACAACCCAGCAGAGGAGCGCTGCAGTGCTCAGGGGCGGATGGCAAGAACGTTTCCTCTGCAGGCATCTTATCAGGAATGTAGGGATTTTCCAGATATTTATTCTACAGTGTATCCATGAAAAAATGAGTTTCACAATTTATTGTATCAGTGTCCCCAGGGCAGGGAACCAATGTTGGACGGGAGAGCAGCCAGGACGATGTTAGTCCCGCAGTGATTAGCTCTGTTTCTGATGAAGACACCCAGAGCTCTCTTTAATGTCTGCCAGATACTTGCCAGGCACTAAAAATCTCCTCTTTTGCCTTTCTTTCTCCATCAATAAAACAGCCACAGAGTCCCCTAATGCATAAACATATTTTATGATTCATGAGCATGTTTCTAAAAAGCTACAAATCATCTTAAATGAAGGTTGCAAACTACCCAGTGGTGGTCAGAGTGGAGGCAGCTTCCCTGAGACCTTCCTGGTAGCAGGAAGGGTGCATTCTTAGCCTACAGCATTTGCTGCAGTGGAAGGTTTTCCAAATGAGTTCTCCGTTTCAGAGAAATACAGGGGACACACAAACCACAGAATTAGAGCAACTGGGAGGGGTAAAAGGGGACTTGGGCCATCTTCCGGGCCATGGCCACCAGGTGACTTGTAGGTCTGGTGGTGTGAAAGCCTATGCAGTCCTAGCAGAGGCAGTGACAGTCCAGACAGCAGAACCTTCCTGCCCCACTGATGGTGCCGTCCCGCCCTGTTTGTGGCTTCCTCGTGGCTCCCTCAGGACCCAGTTCCCCTAAAATAATTTAGGACGCACTCCTTTACCACCTTCACCACTCACGCAATCCCCAAGCAACCCTGCTATGGCTGTTCTAAGAACAGTGAGAGCCACCCCGGCCTGAGTCACCATCAGCTCCTGCTGCCCGGAGCCACTCGGCAGACAGGCAGTGGCAGAAGCACTTTGTGGGAGTGTTTTATGTAGAACGCATCTCCTTCGTAGGAAGCTGCCAGCTCCCTGGTGAGCCAGAATGCAGACAATGCGCCTGCCCATCCACATCTCCGAACTTCCACAAACCCTGTCCCAGACACTGGCGCTCACACGCCCCTGGGACAGGTGGAGGTCGCAGGTGTTAAATCACGATCCTGTGACAAACTGAAATACCAGCCCTCCAAATACCACAGCACACACCAAACACATGGCCCCTCTGGTGTTTTTGCCAGGGTATTGCTCAAAAGGCATGCCTGGAGTATAAGAGGCTAGTGTATTTCAAATCACTAAATTTCTGGGTTGAAGATCTTTCTGATCAGATTTTCAAACAACTTTAAATGAATAACACTCCACTGAAAAACACAGGCAAAGCTATGCAGGCTTCAATAGGAAAATTTCAAGTGCTGAATATAGACACAGCTGATATTTACAATGATTTCCAAATGATGTTAACCCAGCCATTAGCAAAGTTTACAATAGAATCTAATGAGAACCTTTACCATATGGAAAATCCCCACCCCTTTCCCTCTCTTCCTTTTTACCACTAGATGTGGTCCTCTGCTCAGTAGCAGCCAGCGATACCAGCTGCGGTGGGAGCTGCACCTCCACATCTGGGAGTGGGATCCGTGAGTGTCCCTGAGACTCAGCTGTCCAGGTCGTGCTCAGCTGCCCGGCCTGGGTGGGTGGATTCTATTTCAGCCCGTCCTCCCTACCAGGGTCTCCCCCTGTCCCAGCCCCCTCCTACGTCTGGTCCCGTTGGCCTTCAGGCCTACACGATGTGGTCCAGACAGAGGTCTCCTGCACCTCTTCTGTGCTTCCTTCCCTTCCTCTTGCTGCTGAGGTCCTACGGCACTGCTCCTGGGGCAGGCAGCGGCAGTGGGGAAATGAATGGTGGGGTTCTGAGAGCTAGAAATGGGTGCAGGCCCTACTGAGATACCGATGAGCCTAGTCCATTAGCACCCCGACTCTCTGGTCTTTCCTGAGGATGCAGCAGACCACTGCCTGCAAGGGTGAAGGACTGAGTGGCACACCCACCCTGCTCCCAAAGATGATGCCTAGAGCCCAGGCTGGAGACCCCAGGAGCTGGAGCCCACCTGGGAGTCACCCGCAGGACACGGTGCTGGTATGGGCTGTCGAATGCGGCTGTAGCTCCTGGGGATGTTAACACGGAAGTCTGGGCTGCAGAGGAGGCGGGTGAGCAGGATGGAGTCCAGCTCTCCCGCCATCTCTGTTTTTTTCTCTTTTTTTGGTACCGGGCATTGAACTTGGGAGCTTGAGCTCTTGAGACAGGCGGTAGAAGCACTGGCCTAAATTCCCGGCCCCTCCCTCCATCTCTGGGCTGCGAACCAACCCAGATGGGAGCCCTCTTTGTGCGCTGGGCTTCAGGAGGCCAGTCGGCATCAGCTGGGGGCAGCCCCACCATGGTGGGGTTTCAAGGGCAGCCAAGAGCAGGCTGACAGGGCCTGCCAGGTCTGAGTCCACCTATCTCAGCTGCTGGCTTCAGAGGAAGCAGGGCTGCCAGCACAGGCCACACCTCCATTCTCTGCGTACTGCAGAACTCATCCCTGCTGGCTTCCGGCCGCTGGTGTCAGACCTCCTGCACTTCTGGCCACTAGCACCCCTGCCACCTCTGCTAGAATCACAGAGCCTGAGGCTCAGGCCTGAGGCCTCTTTATCTTTGATCCTGCTGAGGCTGCTGGGCACTCAGCGAAGTGGCCTTCCTGCATGGCCACCCACCTTGGTCACTAGCTTAGGCCTGGCCAGCTTAGGGCCCAATAGCACCTGCTGTGGCTCAGCAGGTAGGACCTTGCAACAGGAATATCTGGATATCATGGAGGGCCAGCCTCTAACTTGGTGAGGACGGCTTCTCTGGGCGTCTGTCCCCAACACTACGATTCTCCAGAGTAGGGGACATGGCGCCCTGGTGTCTTCCAGGGTCCATTACTCTTCCTTTCAGTCTCAAAGGATGCAATTCTCTGAGACAGCATTCACTGGGTGGCCGATTGGCTGATTGACCAAATACATTTTTGTGGACACACTGAGGCTGGTCACATGCCTACAAGGGGAGAGTACAGGCGGTTCACACGTGACCCCACAATGCCATCCCTGCACGAACAGCACATGCACAGACAACGCAATGCACCAAAATGTGGACGGCTTGCTTTTTCCCCAGCCGTGGAATAACAGATGATTTAAATGATCTTGTTTATATATTTTAAATGAGCCTATCATTTTAGAATAGTATTAGATTTACAGAAAGCTGTAACTACTGTCCCAAGAAATAGTATGTATACGCTCTGCAGTTAACATCTAACATGCAGTTAACATGTAATATGCAATTGACATGTAACACTCCCATTGTTAACATCTGACCCAAGTGGTAACAGTCTGGGATGGCTGTTACAATGTCATAATGGTTATTACTTGCGGTTACACTTGGTTACAACATCCTTAGCCTTTCCCTCCTGTCCTTTCTATGTCCAGCACCCCCCGCCTCATTTATTTTCCTGTCTCCTTGGGCTCCTCTTTGGTTGGGTCAGTTTCTCGGACTTTCTTGACTTTGACGACCTCCATGGTTTTGTTTTGTGTTTTGGTACCGGGGATTGAACTCAGGTCTTTGCGCTTGCGCAGCAGGTGGCGAAACCACTGAGCTAAATCCCCGGCCCCGACCTCCATGGTTTGAGGAGTAGTCTTGAGAAGTGGCAGAACATAAACACACTGTTTTCAAGCGTGCCACCATCATTCCAGTGAATGCTGGTCCCAGAGTGGAGAAGCAGCCCAGCTGGAGGCCCGCACGGAACCCTCTGCTGCTAGGCATGCCCAAGGCTGGGAAGGGCTGTGGTACAGGCCTCAACCCGGCCTCCCAGCCCCACCAGCTCCCAAACTCCCTTCCTCTCTGTGTGGATTCCTGGCTTCAAATGAGAACTAAAAATAAACCAATCTACTTACAGAATAGATGTTGAGTGAGCCAATTTAGCACCACATTATCTGAAGATGGTTATTATCATCAAGATGGCTCTACGTTGTTCTACAATCTCCTAATTAGATGTGGTACCAAAAGCTATTCTGGCTTTTGGAAAAATTACCTTTGGAGAAAATGTATATATTTGTAAGTGTCGCTGTGTGCCTGTGTCTGTATTTATTTTTAGTTGTTGCATCTGACTCAAATACATTTGGCCAAAAAATGCACACAACACATTGCCAACTCAGTTAGGAAAGCAAAATACTCTATAAACTCTCAAAATGGGCTCATTTTTCTAAATCTGTGTTGTAGAGAAACCAGCAGAGGTGGGGGCCTCAAGTGGAATAATTTTAATCCTTCAGTGACTGTCTCACCTACAGACTGAGAAGTTGCACCTCCCTGATTTCTCACTCGAAGCTTTCTGAGTATTCAGACGCCTCTTGGCTGATACAGACCAGGCTCTTGTCTAATACCCTTCAATCCTCCCTTCTCTCTGGTTCCCACCCAGACTGGAAGCAGGACAGCCCTCCGCTAGAAGCCCTGCAAGAGCAGCATCTAGGACCATCTCATGTTGGACTCAGCTGAACCCTTTTCTCTCCCCAACTCTCGAAGGCTGACTCATGTTTATATCACTCACAGCAAAGCTATATGCACCTAGTCAATGCTGTATGAATATTCACTGAATTGGTTCTCTTATTCAATTTAGCCTAACTCGAAGAGGTAGTAAAATGGAGACTTTAGTTCTCTTTAAGGGAGAAAAAAAATTATAGATCCTACAAAAGATATTCAGCAGCTTGTTCTTTTAATTTTTTTTTACCATATAAACCCCAGAAAGCCTGCTGCAACTGAGCTGCCAACCATCAATGGTATGATGTGGGAACTCAAGAAATGTATGCAACCGAGCTGTTTAAACATTTATGCTACATTCACAGTGTCCCAAGTTTAAGGCTGGGCCATTACTATAATTGGGTTTTAATAAAGACAGAGAATCATCTGGAGTTTTGCTTCCTGCTTGCTCTACAATTGAAAACAAGAGGCCTGAGCTTTGCTCTCTCCAAATGTGCAAGTTTCCCAACTCATAATTTTGGAAAAGACTGATTTCTATCACAATATGTCATACTCTGTTTACTCCCTCTATAAGCTATGTAAATATTTAGCACTAACAATAAAGTCACTTGATTTGTGCTGTTATTCCCGTTCAGAATTCTTGTGGGGAGTGAATGATTATCAAATCATATAGAGTATGAGATTACTTCATGATATTTTAATTGCATTTGTCTAATTCTAACTCCATGCTTTGATGTCATCTCCAGATTTCTAATGGACTACGATGTCTTCTATGCATCTCAATTGTGTTCTCAACCTCACAGTGGAATTTTCCACAGTTACTATTAGGGAAGATCCGACGGAGGAAGGGGATGGCAGGTAGGCGCTGGTGTCAGTGGAACGACCAACAAGCCCATGCACTTCATAGCGAGCAGTGTGAGGACAGGGCACCTCAAATACACCAGACCCTTAACTTCTTGGGAGCAGACTTCTTTTGCTCGTTAGTTCCCCATTCTTTTCTCCATCAGCATGTATTACGTACCTATGGTTTCTGAGGCACGGTGCCAACTGCTGAGATGCAGAGTGGGATAAAAGCAGCCCAACTGTGGCCCCATGGCCCCGGAGCAGATGGCCCCAATAGATGCTGGCAAGGACACCGCTTCTGTGGTCCCCGCAGTCCACATCTGGGCCACACACAGTCCCTCCCCACACCAGCTGCTCTCTTTAGGGGCACAGAAGGCAGAGACAGAGCTGTTGCCTCCCTCCCCCACACTGCTCTTCTCCTGACTGGCCTCCCAGGGGCCGCCAGAAGGTAGGGCTCCGTCTTGGAAGAGCAAGGGCAGAGGCGAATGCTGTTTTCAGAGTTTAGGAGCCACGGGGAACCAGCTGGTGACCATCTCGTCACAGGGCATCACGTGGGGCTGCGGCTGCTCTGTTGTGCTCCTGTCCACACTGCACTCTGCGGCTGCCACCCCGCTGAGGGTCTTGCGCGGGGCTGGAGCTGCCCATGGGCCTCACATCACAGGTCTCCCTCTCAGGATGTGGATGAGGCAGTGGGGAATTTAAAATAAATTTCACTTGAAAAACAGCCTCAAGTCCTCAATCTTAAGGAGGGAAACCAGGGATGCATGCTGCATATGCAGAGAGGAGCCCCGTCCTGCCCCTGGGTGCCAGAGGGCCCCTGTTGTCTGGTCCTTGTTCCCTTTAATCCAGACACTTCTGCGTCAAGCCGCAGGGAGGAAGCAGAGAGAGGAAGGGATGAGAAGGTGGCGGGTCGGTCTGAGAGTGGAGCACGTGCTCTCCTTTCCGACTGACTCTGCTGAGATCGAGGGAGCTGTCACCAGCCAGAGACACGGGGGAAGAGCCAGCATAATTGTGTTTCTGATACAATTAAGCCATTAGTCAGATCTACACGTGACAGGGCGACCATGGCTGCCCCATGCAGGCTGTGCCCGCTCATGGGCGAGGCTGGGGCTGAGGTTCTCCCTGCTCCCCAGGCAGCCAGGAGCGCTCGCTTTGGCAGGAACGGCCACCTTTAACGAGCTTGAAAGCCATGCAGTGCCAGCCAGCTGTGCCGTCAGGATGGCATCTTGGGCAGTTTCCCCGCCTCTCTGGGCCCTCAGTTTCCTCATTTTCAAAGTGTAGGTAAGAACCGCATGTACCGGTGGGGTTGACAATGAGGACTTTACACACATGGCTGTCAGTGTCCACAGTCCGCAGTGTTCAGGCCACTAACACATACTTCTGAAGGCTTCCGCCGCCTTACAGCCCAGGCCTCCCTGTCTCTACCCAATTACATCTAAGGCCAGCAGAGGCGACGAGGCGGAGGGACCCTAGAAACCTTCGGGAGCCGAACTGCATCCCTGACGAGTGAGCACCAGCAAGCCCCTCCCCAAACTGTGACAATGCAATACCCACAGTGTCCCCGGAGTTAAAATCACCCCTAGTTGGGAACCTCTGAGTTGAGGAAAAATGGCTGTCACCACAAAAAGCTCACCAGTCAAAATCTATTTCAGGTCATTTACAAGCCTGATCCCCAGCATCATTTCCAGGGCAAAGGTATCTTTGGAGAGAGTGGAAAAGGATAAATGGTGTAAAATGTGAGTATCTGGTGGGGATCCTTTGGGAGTGGAACTGACCATGTTAAGCCACCTCCAGCAACACAGACACAGGCACTGTGGGCAGAGCTTCAAGGCTAGCCCAGTGTGTCCAGCCCCAGAGCAGCCCGCTTGTCCACCCAGGGACACTGGCAGGGTGCTGCCGGGAACAGTGAGCCCCAAGACCCTGGGATGTGAATCCCCTCTTGGACATCTGCAAAGAGTCAGGTCCCTCTCTCTGTCCAGGACAGGGATACATGACTGCTGCCGGGTCATGAGATTGGCCACTGTAGTCCAGAGATGTCTGCAGGGAATGAAGCGCATCCCACAGAAAACCAAGGGTGCTCTGGGTTGACCTGTTCACAGCCGGTCACTCCCTTCTAGGGTGAGCCACAGGCAGAACTCTCGCTTGTGCTGAGAAGAAATACCAACACTCAGATAAAATACAAAGGAAACCGTGTCCATGCTGTCCACAGACTTATGTGACACGTTGGATGACATTAAGTAAATCATAAGTAAGAATCGGGCCACTCATTCAGAGTGTGGCCTGTACACCATGGGTGCAGTTACACCGAGGCTAGATAGAATTCAGAGTCATGTAAGACCTATGTCCTGATGGCATATGACCTTGGACATATGACCCATATCCTTTCCTAAGACTTCGGGGCAGCTGGGGCAAGTGTTGACTCCCACCTCAATATCCAGGACAACAAATGCTGAACTCTGATTGCTTCTTTAGAGGATCTTTACCAAGGTTGCTTGATTTTCTTTACTTTGCTTTTCTCTTTTTCTCCTTTCCTTTGTCCCTTTTGGGTAGAAAGACCCTTACATTTGCAGTTACGTCTGCACACCGAAGTCTGGGGTCAGATGCTGCCTGCTGCCTGCCTGCTGCCCCTTCCTCCACCTGGAACTCAGAATGGATCCTCCCAGTCTCCACCAAGCTGCTTTCTTCTCGCAGCACCTCGCTCTGATCCTGTGTCCTCTGCCTAAGGCCAGCTGTTCACCAGGGGTGTGTGTGGTCCTGTCTCAAGCAGGATGACATGGCCCCGGGCGCCTCCTGCCCCACATGGCAGTCTCACCGGGGACAGCTGGTCACGGCACTTAAACTTGTCTGTTTTTCAGAGTTTTCTGGGCTCTCCCCGGAACCCAACCAAACCACTGAAACAACAGCATTTGGGCCAGATCATCTTCCAATGAGTTCACTGCTTCTAGTGAGTTTACTTTAATGTTACTCTCACTGTTTTATGAAATAAAATGGCCCAAGTGACCACATAGGACCCGCCCTGTGCTTTCTCCAGAAACCCTGAAAAAGGAGTTCAATAAAGTATGCAGGGTTTTCAGAGTAGGCAGTGCAATATGGAGTAAGTTAGCTCTGGAAAGACTAACTTCTGCCAGGAACACAAACAAGAGAAGAAAGTATGTTCCTCCTTCAGGATGTCACAGGTATTTTAACCGCTCCTATTTCCTTCTACCCTTCGTATGGCAGGAAGCTCATAGATGAGGCTCACCCACAGGGCTAGGAAAGACCATCCCAGCACCAGGCTGGGAGGTGTCTCTTCTCCAGTGCATTCCTGCTTCCTGCTCTTCATTCTACACCCTGGGTCACTGAGCCCAACATGCTTTGTGACACCGGGTGGGTAGGTCTGCATAAGCACCGTCACAGCTATGAAATCCTGAAGACTAGACTTGGCTTTTCTTTTTAAACAGTAACACATTTACATTTGCACACAACCCTAGAGAGCGATATCCAACCGTGCTGCGAGTGAGATATTCACAGATGACCAGCTGCAGAGGGAATACGTCTTAACCACACACATCGAGGCAGCCCCCCAAAGTCCTCTTTCAAGGAGCTGACAAAAATCTTCAGTTATGTGTCTTTAACATTTTCTTTAACAAAACCACCTCCAAATCCACTGCCACAAACCAAAAGTACCACGGCCTAAGAAGCAAGACCCAGACAACCTTGGGAAAGCAGACTGAAGACCTCCAGAGAACATAAGGATCTAGACATGGGGAAGACAAGCCAGACAACCAGGTTGTTAAGATACGGAAAATTCCATGCAGGGAGAGCGGGTTCTAAAGCTCAGATTGAAATTCTGTGCTCTCCCTCATTGGCCCTTGTGGATTCTGTGTTGGAGTGGAGTTTAATCGTTTTCTATGCCGGTTTCTCAAGTCAGAGAATCCACATCAATTGCTTTTTTTCTGGTTCACTGCTTAGCTGTGTCATTTCCCCCCTCTTCTTCATTTGCACACGTTTGATTAAAAAAAAGATCAAGAAATGCCATCATAAGCATGGAAAATGTGACCCATGACCCTCACACATCGATGAGGAGCAATGGCCCCCAGATGCACTCCCCGGGGTCCTCTTACTTTATACATGGTCTTCATTCAGGCCTCCTCAGGGGAGCAGGGGAACAGAGGACATGTTCTCAAAAGCGCGACAGGTATGCACAAGGACACACATCGGTTTAGCAGCAGACTGACTTACCTAGAAAGAAGAGAAGAGAAAAGTGTCAGTAGTTGAGTCTAGAAACCTGTGCCATTTGGTTCCCTAGAGCACAAAAATGACCCTGGCAGGTACAGCAGCGCCAGGTATAATAACTGGTATTCCAGTACCCTCTCTTTTTTTTGGTACCAGGGATCGAACTCAGGACCTTGTGCTTGTGAGGCAGCCGGCAGTGGCACCATGGAGCTGAATCCCTGGCCCTCCAGTACCGTCTTTTGATCTGCACAGCACGGCACGCTTTCCAGGATGAGCTCCTGTGCGTGGCCTGCGAGTCTCAGGGCAACGTTGATGACCACTGGGCCCAGTGTCCAGTGAGTAGAGACACACACGCTCAAAGGTGTTGAGGTTGTGTGAGGCTGGGAGCGGTGACAACATTGCTGTCTCCTGACCCCTTACCCAGGCCCCTTGCAACTATGTCACACACCTCTGAAAACTGTCCCCAGTGGGATACACACTGGCCCAAGAGTTAGCCAAGGAAATACCAGCAGTTCTCAGCATCTTCCGAATGGGCCCATCCCTGTCTTACTGTCTCCGTGGCTCTCTTCTTCCATCAGTTTAGACTGCTCTACTGCAGAACTGACATCATAATGCATGCCCTGTGCTTGCTGCAAGTCCCGAAGACCTTCGATGCTGTCTACGAATCAGGCATCAGAGATGAGGAGCAGGTAGGTGGGCTGTAGGTTCCCTCCCCAGCCTGTTTCCACCATGGCTCACAGCACAAGTGGACGAGGCCTGCTTAGGGCTCTGAGAGACAATTCTGGTCCTAACCAGACAGGACCTTGCAAACTGCTAGCTATGTACAGGTGGAGGATTCCTCCACCCATGGCGTTGGTACCACTTTCAGCGGGGCAGGGTGGCACTGTCCCAAGGGGCTTGCTTAGTTCACGGCTGCAAAGGGAGTCAAATGCCCAGGATGTTTAAAAACAAGGAGTATGTGTTTCCTGCCCACAGCCAGGAGTGCTCTGCCTGCCAGGCCTCATGTGCCGAGTGCACATCCTCCGAGGCTCAGTTGCCATTCCAGGCCGAGAGGCTACATAAGTACTTGACAGGTCCAGGTTTTAAGGAACAGGACTTATGAAGATTAAATGTTAGCATTTACAGAAGGTGCCACCACCTAATTCTACCGAGACACGGCCCGAAGTCACACTATTCAGGATGATGCCGCTGCACGGTACGTGGCAACTGAACCACAGGTCTTGGGAGGAAAGAATGCAAATTTCTAATGCAGAGTTTCTCTCCTTCTGTGTTTCCCACCTCAACCTACACATGGTTACTTAAGTCCCTTCGAGGCGGCTTTGCTGTGGCCTGAGGCGGCACGGGAAGCACAGGCCACGCGGCCCCCAGCCCGGTGAGGCATCCTGTTCGCCTTCCTCTCCATCTTCACAATGCAGAATTTTAATGAGCAAGTACTGTGGGCTCTGTTCCCACACACGCATTCTAATTCGCTCTGCAATTCCGAATGCAAGTGTGAGTAATGAATTTATAATTTGTAATTATTGGGCCCAAGCCCTCCTTGTGCACATCCCTTCTTTATTACCTCTGTAGATCCTATTAAAAATTTAATTTCCATTTCCGAGCACAGCTTATAATATTTTCATTATCTGACAAACACAACAGTAATGTAAACGAATTACTGACACATATGCCTGTGCCAAGGCCTTGAGAGGCCCCAGCTAGCAGGGCGGCCTCCTCCTCCTCCTCCTCCTCCTCCTCCTCCTCCCGAGGAACCCTGCAGCTCCTGAAGGGAAAGTGACTCCTCACACTAATGCTGTTGTTGCAGCATCAAGACCCACCACGTGTTAATGATGAGTTCCAGCAGCCCAGTAGAGGACTGGGTGACACCAAGGGTGTCTAGCACCCCTGACTGCTCTGTGCAGATGGTTCGTGACTTTCCCCACCGCCCGTGGGCACATGGTGTCCTGTGTGAGCTGGACGTGATCAGGTGAGGCCTAGGGCAGCAGGGAGGCCAGGATCAACAGGGCCGCTGGCTCGGTGCCTGGGTTAGTTCAGGCAGCCCCTGGCTGGGGCTCCACCCCTGTCCTCAAAGCCACACGTGAAACTCCTGATGGCAGGGCTAGGGGATGGGGATGAGCTCGAGTGGTGCCCAGGGGTCCTGCCCACCCAGGCCTGAGCCAGCCTGCAGGGTGGCTCTGCCACGTGTCTGCAGGTTGGCGTGCCAGGCCCCACGGGCCACCTTCCGCTGTGGTCTTCGAGACATGGCCTTTGGCATCCATTATTTAAGAGGTGGCGCAGAGAGGTGGCCGAAACGCAGCCACATTGGCATGCACTCCATTTGAAAGGAGAAAGGAGGCTGATTCTGAGGAAGAAGCTCCAGCCACCCTTTCCTGGATCCTCCTGGGCAGACTTTCAAACACTGCCCACTTCAGCGGGACCGTTGCAGAAGGTGTGATCAGCCTTCTCGACAGAGCAACTAAGGTGTGGGGTGAGGGACTTGGCAGAGTGAGGAGTGGGCTTGGCCGAGCGAGCCTGTGCCCACCCAGGCCCTGTGACTCTTGCTCTGAGGGGCGGCGGGCAGAGCCGCCCTGCCCAACCGCACAGCAAAACGCACCGTGGCCCTCGAGCCTCCCGCCGCGTGGCCTGGGACTTTGCCCCTGAGAAGTCATGGCCTTGGTGCCTTTGCCTCTCTGCTGCTCGTGGTCACAGTGCAGGGTCCTCCCTGTCTCCGAGGAGTCGCTCAGCTTGGGAACCTGGAGACCTAACCCCAAGCCTCCTCCTCTGACAAAGCCAGCCTGGACGACGCCAAGGGGCAGACCCTGGGGCGAAACCCCTGCCATGGCCGAGACCGCCTCCCCTGCAGCAGAGGCGACAGCTCAGGAGGCTGTGGTGTCCTGCTGGGAGCTTACCTTCACGTTCAGTTCAGTGTGTTTATACCAAGAGTGAATGATTAAAAATTCAGCAGTTATTGGACAGAATTCTTGTCCAAGATGTAACTAGAAGCTGGAGCCATGCTGGGGACTGAGTCTGCTTCCATTATTTATTGAAATATCGATGCATTGGCAGGGTAGGAAGGGATCCAGTGTGGATTTGTTGTGAGCCATGAAAGGAAGTTCAAACATCCTCTCTCAATTATGCATAAAATCCACCGCCTTCACCAGTCCACCCTTCACGCGTCTCTATTCTCCACATCTCTCAGCCAGTCTGCCCTTCACAACCTGCCACCTCGATCTCGTGTTATTTTTAAAATTTTCAAATCAATCATTATCATTTTAATTACACACATTTTGGACTACACTGTGACAATCTGATGCATATATGCAACACGTAGGGATCAGGTCAGTGTGGTTAGCATTTCTATCACCTCAATACCTAATGCATTTTTGATGAATATATAATAATTGTGCACACTTATCGGTACTCAAATTTTTAAGCAGCCTTTGGTGTATATTGCACTTCCTGGAGCAACTCCTAAAACACAATGCAGAGAGGTGAGCTAAATATTCAGCAGGTAAATAAAGCTGCAAAAGCATCAACATTGGAAAGCAAGGAGGAAAATGGCATCCCACAGGTACATAACTGTGGGACAAAGAACGACTACTGAGGGGCGCACGGAGTCTACTTCCAGCCCTAGTTCTCTGAGGTATCTCCATACTGATTTCCACAGTAGTCGCACCAGTCTGCACTCCCACCAGCAATGGAGAAGGGTTCCTTTCTCCCCACACCCCCGCCAGCATCTGTTATTGGTTGATTTCTTGATAGCAGCCATTCTTTCTGGGGTGAGGTGGAATCTCAGTGTTGTTTTCATCCTCAGGGAGATCCACATTCTTTTTTTGTTTTGTTTCATTTTTTTGTTTTTGTTTTTTTTGGTACCGGGGATCGAACTCGGGTCCTTGAGCTTGTGCAGCAGGCCGTGAAGAGATCTGCATTCTTAGCAGTTTCCACCTCAGCCCCAGACTGCCAACTGTCCTTCAACTGGTAAAAGCAAAATGGAATTCAAAGCAAATCTGGACACCCAACCAGAGAAGGCTGCTGTGGACAGGGCTCAGGCAAAGCAAATCACAGCAGTGCTGGATGCCCCACGCCTGCAGGGTCAGTGGAGGACCAGGGGGCGGAGGAGACACTCTGCAGGGGTGAGCGCTATGCACCCTGAAGGGAACCTGGGCCACAGGCACCTGCAGGGTCAGCACTGCAGGGTCAGCACGCGGGGTGGGTGCCCTTCCTCTACCAGATTTAGCCTCAGCAAGATGAGTGCTTAGGAGTGCAGCACACAGACCTCTACACTTCTGTTTGGAAATAAATGAAAAGGCGAAAGGGCGGGATGATGGACAGAGTGGACACGTGGTGAACAGCACAGGAGGCACTAAGTGTGGAACTCACTCACACTCACTCACACTCACAGGATGGGTGCGGGGTGCTCACTGCGGAGGCTCCAAAACCGTCCTGATACAAGGCCAGGGGAGTCCTGGAGAGGCTTCCTCTTGCACAGGGCAGTCTCTGGCCCATCCGCCTCTCCCCATCTCTGGCGCGGGCCTTGGCTTTCTGCATTTGAAGCTAGCACTTTCTTTCAGTTTCCTTTCCTTTTCTTTTCTTTCCTCCCCTCCTCCCCCCACCTCCAATTCTTTCTTTCTTTGTAGTACTGGGGATTGAGACCAGCGCCTTCACGCCTTCAGATGGAGCTACATTCCCAGCCCACTCACCCACCCCCATGCCCTTTTTAAAATTCCGAGACAAGCTCTTGCTACGTTGCCCAGGTTGGTTTCAAACTTGCGATCTTGCTAGCTCAGCCTCCCAGAGTACAAGGATTGCAGGTGCGTGTCAGTCACCACACCCAGCCGCGGCCTTTGCACAGCTGTGGCCTCGGCCTCTGCACACATCAGCCAGCCTGCAGCTTGGGGGCTCTCAGGACGCGGCCGGGCTTCACTCTCGAGTCTGGAACCCTTCCCACACTGCAGCCTGGCTTCTCATTACTGTTGGCATTACAGAGGTGTTCTGCCCCTGTCCCCGGTGAGGGCTGGGGCCTGGGCCTCTTCCCGCTCACAGCTCTAGTTCCAGAGCTGCCAGACACACCGCACTGGGCAGCCAGTCTGGGATGAAGCAGGTGCACACACGGCCCTGGGTTCTGGCCCTCGCCCTAACCAGTGGTGTGTGCTCTGACGGGGTCACGTGGTGCTTTGTGGACTGTGCCTACCTCCCCACTCTGGCCCCACTCCTGGAACTCAGCCCGATGCTCCCTGCGGATGGGTCTCTCCCAGGCTCAGTTTTCCCAGTGCTGCTGGGGCCCAGTACCCGGTATGCAGCAGAGGTGTCCAGACACAAGGCAGGGGGAGAGGGAGGTCGCATGCTGCTCATGGCCAACTACAGCACACCTGCAGAAATGGAACAGCACTGCGCGGTCCGCAGCCTGGGGTGCTCTACCTGCTAGAATAAAATGATAGCCAGCGGGACAGATAAAGAACCCGCAAAGTAGCGACCAAAGCCAGGTGGTGATAAGTTCCTTTCTCTCCCGTGCTTTGTTACCCAAAATTGATGCCTTTGACTAGATGTCTGTTAGAAAAATTCTTAACTGCTATGTAATAAAATCTATTAGAGAATAATTCAAGTTCTCCCACATATAGATTTTTGTAGATATAGAATGCTTTAGAAGAATTATTCTCTCACACATATTTTATTAAAAAGCCTGGTGCTAAACATCGTTCTTCTTAAAACAAAATTACTACCTGCAAGGAAATAGCTGTTTTTGAAAGAAAGAAAGGGAAAAAATCCCTTCCAATTGAACCCTTCTGTATCTCATTATGAGTTGTTTGTTAAGTATTGAAAGGATAATGGATAACAATGCATTTGTTAAATGACGAAACTTCAAATATAAAGATTCATTTGTGGGCTCTTTTCATAGCAGCGTATGATTTTCTAAATCTATTCAAGGTTTATAGATTTTAGTGATTTGCACACAGCGTGTGAGAGTAGAGGTGGAGATTTTATCAAGTTCCAAAAAAACAAGGAAGATGAAGCAACATTTTACACAAAACTTCTCCAAACTTTGAGGCTGAACAGCAGAGGTGGTTTCTACAGGAGCCTGACCCTGAGATGAGAGAGCCTCTGGGACCAGGAGCTCTGTGCCTGGGGACAAGGGGGCATCGCATGTCTGCGCGGCACCCAGTGAATGCCCCTCTCTCACAGGCTCCGGGAATCACTTCTGTGCAATGAACTGTAATCCAATGGCCATTTTCTCCCGCTGTTTCCCGGGGGGGGCAGGGCTAGCAAGTGAGTTGTCCCTGCAACCGAACCTGGGGTCTCACACTCCTGAGTTTTGAGGTCTCCTCTAGGGGAGGCTTGGAGGACACTGAGGAGCACGGGCAGGCTCTAAAGGGTGTCCACCTGCCTCAGCCTTGGGCATGGTCATTGTCCTCCCAGCCCCGGGCCCGAGCCACAGGGTGGGGGCTGCAAACTGCGCCTGCTCGTTCTGGAAGGGTCCCGCTTAAGGGGTGG
Source organism: Heterocephalus glaber (assembly GCF_053883595.1). Lineage (NCBI taxonomy): Eukaryota > Metazoa > Chordata > Mammalia > Rodentia > Bathyergidae > Heterocephalus > Heterocephalus glaber. The sequence goes on from NW_028258410.1 coordinate 9,316,283, forward strand.
ACAGGAAGGTCACCAGGGTCCCAGGGCCTGCATCACTGTCCCCAAGAACCTGGCAAGGAGATGGCCTGCCTGGGCATTAGGAGAGGGGAGGGTAACAGAGCTGCAGAGGAGGAGAGACGCGCAGACAGACCCTGCCTAGGTGTTTCTTGCTCAGCTCCATGGGAGGACGGGGACCGCACTGTGTGCAGTGCCTGGGTCCCTGCAGGTGCTGTTCATCTGCTTGAGCATGGGGAGAAGAGGCAGACAGGGGTGCTGGGCCTCAGCCGCGAGGCCTTTCCTGCGGCAGCCCACCCGCACTCACTTTCTGCTTGTTCCTGAAAACTGATTTTTGTGGGGTGACAGCAACAGCAGCAACGGCTCAGAGAGAGGGAGGTTGCTGTGTAAGATAAAGGAACTCAGAGATCGGAAAGGTTGTGCCTGGGTGTGGCCAGGCGGGGAAAGGCAGATCTATAAACCAGGCAGGGCATAGCTTGCTGTGTGGATCATGGGCTCTAGAAAGGTCCACATCGAGCAAGGCTGGGGTGCGCAGCTGAAGTTCAGTTTCTCCTGGAGAAAGGTCAAGGGATGAAAAAAATCCATTTTGTTTTATTTCCAGAAATGTTTCTAAGCTAAAATTAAATGAGTTTGAATGATTGAGCCAACTCTCAGGGTACATTCACAGACCTTACCCACTGCCTGGGTTTCTCCTGTCTCCACTGAGCTCAAATCCCAAGCTCTGGGTAAGCATCCAAGGTTGACAAACAGCAGTGCTGAACCCCCACAGGAACCCCCGAGCCTGCATCCCTCAGCACCCTCCAGATGCCTTCCTGCTCCCTGGCACTGCCCCACCGCACGCCTCATGCCCAGCCCCCGGAATCAAGGTCAGGTCTGACCCCCTCCCCTAAGCTGCAGCTGCTGCACCTTGGCCCGAGCTCCTGACGCCACAACCGCATCATCTCCTCTGTCCCGTGCCTCTTCCTGGACCCAACACTCCACCTCCCTGGGGGAATACAGCTGGTGCTTCTTTTATGAGGTCTGTTGCAGAAATGTCACAAACTTCAGCCTTCCTGCGTGTCCCGGATGGCGACCCCAGAGACTTGGCCCCAGCCCTAGGACTTCCCTGGACACGATCCCCGCCTTCCTCTCATTTCCCTGCACACCTATGCTCTGCACTGTCCAACATGGCAGCTGGGAGCCAGGTGTCACCCGAGCCCATGACACACGGAGTCTGCTTTGGGAAGCACGCCAAGAGGAAGGGACCCCGATCACATGCTTAGCAGAAAAATGAAAGGATGTGAACTCTCTCATTAGTATTTTTATGTCTATTGCTTGTGGAAGCCATACTATTTTGGTATACCGGATTAAACAAAATACATGATTATCATTAATTTCACCTGTGTCTTCTTGGTTTTAAAATGTGCCTCCTGGAACATTTACAAGTCCCTGGCCGACCGTGTCTCTGTACTGGACACAGCTTCTCTGTCCAGGACACGCCCTCTATGCCTCCTCTCCAGGTGGTGTCCCCACTCACTGAGACAGCTCACCCCTGATTTCGCACAACTGCTTCAGCTCCCCAGGCTCACCTGTGGCCTCCCCAGAGAGGTTCTCCTTGGCCTCAGCCATGCAGTTTAAATGAGTCCTTCTCCAGATTTTCTATCACGGTTGCCAATACTTAGTATTTGGGTCTCACACCTGGGTCTTGTTTCTGATGTCATCACAGTACACAGATGCCTCCCTCCCCTCCCCTCCCTGTCCAGACTCTGAACTCCACACCCGCGCATCACATCTGTACTCTGTGCCACAATGCTGCCACCCCCAGTGACGCCTGGCACACAGCAGGCAGCCAGACATCTGAAAGAGCCCACCAACAGCCTCATGCCAGCTGCACTAACACTACGAACACTTCCACCAATGTCAACACTGGTGTATCGGTCAGCTTCTTCTTGCTGGGTCAGAACACCCGACACATAGAACTTCAAGAGGGAGAGATTCTACTTTGGCTCATAGTTTCAGAGGGTTCAGTTCATGGTCAGCCAGCCCCAAGGCAGAAATCGGGTGGAAAGGCACAGCGAAAAGATGTTGCTCACTTCACGGCAGCCAGGAAGCAGCAGGTTGAGAGCCTGGGAGAAAGGGGCCAGGAACTAAATACAGTTCCCAAGGTCACATCCCCACGACTCACCCAGATGCCTCTAGAATTATGTTTTAATAATCTCCCAGGATCTTCACAATCAATCAAGATTAACTGTCACCAAAAGTACCATCATCAAGAACATCACTACCATCAAAACAAGCAAACAAGACACAGTGTTTACGGTACAAAAGCAACAGAGAGACGTCTTCAATTTCTTCTTTCTCTCTTCTTCAAGATGATATCACAGTTTCTGAGCATCTTTAATATTCCATACATTATAGAAATTCCACATGACACACAGTCACATGTGTCACTCTGTGTGGCCCACCTTCATTTGTCTCTGCTGCTCATTAGCTCTCAGCTGAATTTATCAGCATCCTGAATCCCATACCACCTGCTCAGAGCACCTGGTCCAGGTAGTCTGGGGGTAAAAGCAGGTGTAGCCCACTGTCCTAGCAGGTGATAAACATCAGAACCAAGTGCACAGTCCAAAAGGAATCCAGGAGGGGCTGAACATGCTGATCCAAGCTGCTTTGGCTCAACTTACCACACAGGAAACTGCTGAACACCCATTTGCTACCTCTGAGCTGCTCCATTAGAAGCATACATGGGTGACTGGAAAACCCGGTATGAGGAAAACCAAACCTCTGCCCAACCTAGCACAGATGGCTGTACAGTGAGTGCCCCACTTAGGAATGAGTTCCATTTGGGGAGACTGCTTGTAAGTCGGATTTCTTTGTAATCCAACAAAGTGAGTCTTATACAGTATACCCTTGAAAAGTTTACAACGTTAATGTTCATAACTCGGGGACTTACTGTACCATGAGCCATATATTGTCTTGCAATGAGGTTACTAATAAAATTATGTTATTCTACAAGGCACTTCACTCTCAAGGGTTACAGGAAGAAGTTGGTAAACTGTTATCCAGTGCAGGAATTTGGAGGAGTCAAATACATCCTGAGTGTGAGCCCTCAAATCTTACACAAATTGTGCATTGTCAAAGTGAAACCAACTACCCTTGTTAGCATTTTGATTACCCCGATTGTCATTCCATATTTCTTTAACAACTTGGGGAGCTATCTGGGTCCCCGCATTAGTTGTTATGTGACAGTTGCATAGCCCTGTGCTGCAGGTAAAGCTCCTTAAGCAGGGAGTGCCCAAGAACGTGACTCAGCACAGTAAGTGTGCATACATGGAAGTCCACGTAAACAGTACCTTAGATGTAAGCGTATTAGAACCCGCGCTGTGCTTGTCACTGGGTGTTGGTGGCACCCAGCCCAAGTGCTCTTCTAGATCAGACAGCGTCAGCCACCGAGAGCTCTGAATGCTTCCTCTGATGGGCAAAGAACTTCCTCTTAAAGACTCGACTCTTGCACAGGACGTCCTGAGTTGTTGCCAACCATGGCGCTGCTGACATGTCATGAGCAAGTGACCCAAATGAGGTGCACCCTGTGCACTGAGAGGGCACCAGAGAGTGAAGAACAACCCCAAATTGGCTTCCTTATAAGAACCAGGCACAGAAAAGTCACCCACGCCCAAGCTATGTGGGCATAGGTGGCCATCCGCCTGTCTGCAAGTGTGCCCTGCAGGTGTGCGCACCAAATGCTGTGTACAATGTGATGGGAAAGAAACATTCATAGAATAGGCAGAGCCTGCAACCTGTCATTTCTACTTCACCATGACTTATTAAAAAGCAACAATTATCCTTGCTCTCCGTTGAGATCCCTTGTTATTAAACACCCTGTGCTCTTCCAAGATAGCAGCAGCTCTCGGCAGAGCAAACGCACTTAGGGGGCTGATGGCCCCAGTAGCATTGATGGAAGTTGCCAACTTAAGCCAACGACCTGCCCTTCTGCCACCTGGACTTCAGAAATAAACCCCAGCAAAGGCCAAGAGACCGTGGGAGCTTTGAGTGACTGTCTGGGAGCCTCACTCCTTGGCAAAAAGCCACGTTGGAGACATCTGCCTTCTGCCCCAGGAACTGAAGCTCACTGCGTCTCGACAGGGCCAGCTGTCCCCTGGACAGCACTACCTGGGCTTCCATGCACCAAAGCAACCAGGCACAAGAGAAAAACACCACGTGATTCCCACTTCGGCTCCTGCCTGTACCAAAGTGGAGGCCTCAGGGGAGGTCACTCTCCTCCTGCTTGGCTCCTTGTATCTGAGTGATGGCTGGAAACCACCCAGGACCAGTCCCAAACCTCCAAGAAGCAGGGGTTAAGACAATTCTGCTGCATTTCAGGGCAGCCCCGCAGGAGGGGAGGGGCATTTCAGCCCTGCTCTGTCTGTAATTCAACGTATTCTGAGTCAGTCACTTTACTTATTTACTTTTTAAATTCACCTATCCGCTTGGAAAAATCACTGCATTCCATCACTTCACACTTTAAATGTGTTACTTTGTGACTCATTCATTGATGTCCCTCAGACACAGAACAAGGCTGTCTTTGGTGGCTTCTGAGTATCAATTTTTCACCCGAATCACAACCCATCTTTGTTCTGTTACGTATCCATTCATCCCTCTTGCTCTCCATCAACTCCTCAGAGCAAGTCACCCATAGACGTTTCAACCTATTAGCAAGAGTCAACATTCATGTGTGGTTCTTTTCCTTCTGATGGCAAATGCACACCCCTTAAGCACAACGATGCGCGCAGTCTTCAGGGTGCACCCTAAGTGCACCGACTGCAGGGCAGTGATAAAGGCAGCCCTGGCATAGCAGTGCATTGCTGAGATCGTTGGCACGGCCCCACCTGGAGGTCTCTGTACCCGCAGTCACCCCAGTCAGTCCCACCACTGCCAGAGGCGACTATGTGAGGACTTTTCAACATGTCAGTCACTGAGGCTTCTTCTCGAATGTTCCACGAAGACTCATGCAGGGCTCCATCACATCAGGCCTTTCCCCTTCTGGGTTCAAGGTCTGCGTATCTCCACAGCTTCTCCTTTGCAGTGCTTGATGAACTCCCACCTCTTGGAGACAGGCTGTGTCTCCAATTTTAGATCTATTTCAAATAACGCTGCTGTAATATTCTCTTATACATCTTTCATTTTTCTGCATAAAAACCAGTAAAGGGATTGCCGAGCTACTGGGTAGGTTTGATTTTCTTTTTTGAAAATAAATTATTTGACTGTTGTCAACCAGGAATTTGGAACTGGAAACAGCAGCTCCTGAACTTGGCCATCACCACGATAGCTGAAGAGATTTCAAAAGCTCAGTCCCCAGGGGAGGGGCCCTGGCAGGTACATTTTTCAGGTGCTTCTCCAAGTTATGCTGATGAGGACCTGGCTCAGAGACCCTGGCACTGTAGCAGAGTAGGTGAGGATGGGCCTCTCTGGGAGAAGCTGCTCTGGGTTCACACTGCTTCACTATGAAATGCTTTATACGCGGCACGCACAGCAGTGGAGTCTGCCCTGGAGTGGGGATCCCTGTCTGTTACTGTTACCAAGACCCGCTGGCTGGCGCATCAACCCTGGTCAAGGGCTGATGCGCTCCTGGCGGATGGTCGCACTCAGCTGCCCAGTGGGTGGGGAGGCACCGGTCAAATTCAGATCCAGTTTAATGCTACTCTGTAACACAGTAGTCGCTTGGCAGTATGTGGGTCACCTGGAGGAAGTGCTAAGGAGCCAGCGGGAGTCACAGCTGCTGGACGGCTGGAGACCACTTGGAAAGGGCAGGCTCACAGTGTGCAAAGCGCTTTCCTCAACAGCCACAAGAGGGAAGAAGTGACCCAAACCATTTCCGCTTCACAACTCCGTAAACTGAGGAACAGGGGAATGAACTATGAACAGCACCAGACTCCAGAACCTGATTCTCTCTGTCTCTCTCCCCTCTGTCCTTTCTCTCTCCTCTCTCCTCTCCATCCTTTCTCTGCCTTTCCTCATTCAGAACTCCTACCAGTCAGGACCTGTGACACATTATATAGAGTACATACTTCTTGTCCTTTAAAACTTATCCTACAATTTAAAGTAAATCAGCCCAGTATAAATCCTACCACAGGTATAATTCACTCCAACAGAAACAATCCTAAAGCAATTACCACAGTGGGACACCTTTCAGCTAGGACTGCTTAGAAGGATCAGTCCACACGGGACCCACATGGACTCCAACCCTTTGTTTACAGAGGCCCAGAGAAAATGAGTTAATTTGGAATGCTCTTTTAAAATAGCAAAAGCTGCTCCATTACATTAAAAGGTATGAACTCCATCAGAGCTGCTAGTTGCTGTCATATTGCTCTGTTCTGTGCCTTGCTTTGCAGAGACAGGCAGAGCGATAGCGGTGGGAAAGGAGCAGATCCCCTTCTCAGAGTGGCCGGATTGCTCTTGCTAACACGAAGCGAAGTCTGGCCATGGTCATCTGCATAATCTGAGAGAAATCTGCAGCACTAAATGACTGCCTTCACCTAAATCATCACATCTTCTCCCCTCGAGGGGCCAAGGTCTGCACCACTTCTTTGGACTCTGGCTGTGAAGAACAGACAGCATGACAACGACAGCGAGGAGACTCAGGTGTGTGTATCTCAGACCCTCCTGTGGGGAAAAGCTCGCCGCAGCTTGCAGTTTTTAAAGCCCATTTGTAGCTGCAACCACACATCCAGGCCATTGCCATGACTGTGGACAGTGCTCCGCAGCTCCGAATAGCACTTTGGTGACAAAGCAGATTGGCATACTGACAAGTCCTCGTGGGGTGGAAGTGGCAGCTGGGAGACCCAGATGTTGGGCCTTGATAGATGCTGTTTGAGAACGGCATTTCACTGATTTCTGGCTGGAAAACTGAGGGACCGGTACGAATTAACCCACAGAAGGGCTGCCTTGTCAGCTTGCACTTCATTTCCTTCTGATGTGTTGCTCAGGGGAGAGTGGGGAACAGCAGCAGATCGGCAAACAGGCTATTTAAGGGGCAAGTTCACTGGTGACTGGAGCTGCGGATTTCAAGTTCAAGTGCACCCACCTCCTAGAATGTGCTCCTGTCTATCAGAGGATTAAGCTCAGGATGCTAGTGAGAAGAAATGGAAGCTTTGTTTGAGGCCAAATACACAAATGCATAAATAAAGCTGTGCTCAGAAGGATTCTCTAAGAGTCACACAGTGAGCAGCAACTAGCTGGCCCTAACCCCAGCTTTGCGGCCCATCCCTCGCCTCCCTAAGAGCCCTCTCCCTTCACGTGGCATCCAGTTTCTCCAGCCCACAAGTAACCAAAGGCCCCGTTTCTGCTCAGAGGTGACCACAACCCTGCAGTCCAGCTGTCTTTGACAGAGGTGCCAGACTATCTAGTCAGGAAAGGGTGCTCTTTTCAATAATGCTGCCGGAGTACCTGGGTATTCATACTTAGAAACATGAAGGGAAGCACAGACCCGACACCCTTCACAGAAATCAACTCACAACAGATCGTAGACTTAGCATGGAAAATATAAAACCATAAAACTCCGGAGATAATATAGGAGAAGACCTAGGTAACCTCGGGTTTGGTAATAACTTTTAAGATAAAGCACCAAAGGCATGATCTGTCAAAGATGGAATTGTGAGCTGAATTGCATGAAAACTAAAGATCTCTGAAGTGCGAAAGGCACCATCCAGAGAATGAGAAGACAGGCCACAAACTGGAAGAAACTATTTGCAAAAGACATGCTGATAAAGGACTGCTGTCCAAACTATACACAGGACTCGTGAGACTCTATGATAAGAAAACAAACAACCTGGATTAAAAATGAACCAAAGGCCTCGGCAGACACTGCCACAGAAGCCACGCAGAAGCTTGGGAACACAGTCACCAGGGAGCTGTGGACGGAAGCAACAGCGAGACCCACTGCACACTGAGTCGCTGTGGAGCGACAGGGCCTCTCCATCCCTGGGTGGGAGAGCACAATGCTGTGGTGCTTTAGAAGACAGCCTGGCCATTTCTTAGAAGACCAAACACACTCTCACCCTATGGTGCAGCAGCCATGCTCCTGGTATTTACCCAAAGGAGCTGCAAACTTACCTCCACACAAAACACATCTATGTAAATGTTCACGGCAGCGTTGTTCATATTGCCAGAACTTGGAAACAATAAGGCGTCCTTTGGTAGGTGAATGGCTAAATGGTGGTGCATCCAGACAAGGGAATATTATTGCTAGAATGAAACAAGCTGTCAAACCAGAAAAGGCATGGAGGAATCTTAAGTGCACATTACTAAGTGAGAGAAGCGAATCTGAAAAGGCTGTGTGTGCACCATCTGACCCCAACTCTAGCACACTCAGGAAAAGGCTAAATAATGGAGACAGCAAAAAGATCAGTGGCTGCCAAGGGCTGGGGGAAGGGAGGGATGAACCAGTGGAGCAAGAGGAATTTTAAAGCAGTGAAACTATTGTGCCCGATGCTGTAATGTTGGACACATGCTACTAAACAACTGTCCAGACCCAAAGAACATGCAACACCAAGCATGAACCCTAACGTAAAGTGTGGGCTTTGGGTGAAGGCCCGTCCAGCAGGCTCATCAGTGGCAATGAGTGGGCCCCTCAAAGGGGGGGTGGTTAGTAACGGGTGGGGCATTAATGAATGGGGCATACAGTAGATGGGAAATCTCTGTACAGTCACTCCATTTTGTTAGGAACCTAAAACTGCTCTGAAAAATAAACCTTATTAATTAGTTGAAAAAGCCCTCCTCTGAGAAGGCACAAAACCAAGCGTGCAGGCACTTTTCTAGCATGGTTTCCTGTGTCTGCAGCCAGTGCGCATCGATACCCCTCACTTTAGCCCAGCCCCTCGAGGACTCCAAGCCGGTGCTGAAGTCACTCCTTGACGTCTGCCTTTGGGGACCCTGAGACAGTCAGGGATCAGCATGGTGGGACAGTGGAAAGATGAAAGACAAGAACACAAAAAAACAAACTCAGAGGTGCAGTGAACTGTTTGCCTTTGTAGCATGGCATGTTTCAACTGATGTTTTGCAAAATCTTGATAAAACTACGAAAGCAAAATGCTTGTGTTAATTATGAGAAATTGTTACCAAAAAAGCCCTTAAATAGGCCCTCTAGCTGCTCTTGCTTAGTCGCTTCAAAATCTCTACTTTGGGGTCACACAGCTGGGCAATACACCATTAGTTCCCCGCTGGCTTTGCAGTAGGCGACGCCTCTGACGTGTTCGTCGTGGCAACAGTCGCCCGGGTTCCTTTCCCGGGAACTGAGGCCGAGAACGCTGATCTACTCGGGCTCAGTGTCTGAGGGTGACTGGCCTGGGGTGAAAGGCTCGGCGTCTCTGTCTTCACACTGCGTCCGGCCCTCTGCTGGCCTCCCCTCCAGTCAGACCCTGCCCAGCTCTGCCGAGGGGACCACTTAGGGGATGTCTTGTCCGAGGCTGTGAAGCTCCTACCCCACTCCTGTGCTTCTGCAGCAGCTCAAGCCCTGACAACCCTTCTGCCCTGTCGCGAGGCCGGGTCCTCTCTGCAGGACAATGACCTCAGTGTAACAGCAACGCGGCAGCTCCTGGGAGGAGCCGGGCGCCTGTGAGTCCAGGTATAAGGCTGGGCTGTTGGTGCAGAGTGATGGTGCCAGGCACAGGAAAATGCAACAGCTTCTAGGATGAGCTGACCGTGACCGCCCCGTAGTCCGAGTCGGTCACAAAAAGAATTTTTGGAACTATGCCCCTGGTCAGTGGAAATTACTGGACTTTAGTCTACTCACAAACTCAATGAAAACCTGCTGTTCTCTTTGTTCTGTGAGCAGCAGCTTGCTTGCTCTCCACCAATTGCTTGCTCCTTTAGCTGAAGTCCCAGTTTGGCTGAAGCTCCATTCCCCTCCTGCCAACAAAACTTTGATTCCACAGGAAAGTGAGTGCTTCCCATATTTGGCCCAATCTCATTTCTACAATCTCCGAGTCCAAAGATCCCGCCGTCCTGGATCACCGGTAATTACAGGTAGCTCAAAGGCCCAAGATCCCTACTCTCATGAAGACTCCCGATGAGGGCGAGGACCACTTCCTTTGTTCAGCCCTACACTGTTGGGTCTGGCCAAGAGCAGAGCCGAGGGCACTGGGCAAGCACACAGGAGGGGCCTGAGCATACACCATGAGCCCCTCCACCTGCTAGGCACCGGGGGGTGTAAACAAGAACAAAACATATTCCCTCCCTCCAAGTACCAGCACTACTCCCAGGAATAAAACTTAAATCTTAGAAAGCAAGCTCTTCAGTTAGGTAACTAAAATAACTTGTTTCTAATAACAGTCAAAGGCACAAAGGTGCCATGAGACAGACATCACCTTTATTAAGCACCTTCATTCAGAATTGCTCACATAGGAGCAGCTTCACCTCACGCAGCCCCAACAGGATACACCATGGCAAAGACAGGAGGGGGCCCGCAGGGCAGCAGCCCTGGTCCGGGATGGTGACCCCCATGTGCACTGGCCCATCACCCCCAGAGCCCCTGATGTGACCCGGGGACACAGGGATGTAGTGCAAATATAAACATGCTGTTTTATCCCGATGCAAATTTCCAGGGTATGCTTTACTTAGAGGAAATGGGGTGGAAGAATGGAACAAAAAGTTCAGCAGAAGTAGAGTTAGTTTCTCACTGAGTTTCTTTCATGTATTTTTCTGTTCACAGTATCTTAGGGTTGCAAGAAGCATTGCTGTCCTGTTCGGCATACTCCTTACTTCTCTTGAGTGTGAGACCATCCGAGCAGGCACTCCTGCACTGCAAATCAGCAACAATAACTACAGCAGCCAGGGAACTGCGGCCCTTGATGCACCGCTGGTCCTGCCTCAAAGTGGACAAAGGTGTCGTTACAGGAGCTGTGTGCAGGAACTTGCTCCACACTGTATTTCTTTGCCCATGGGCAATCAGGAGGAGCTTGAAGGTAGACAGCAAAGCAGTTCAGCCCAGCACCTCCCAGCCACGGCCCACACACCCAGCTGGGGTCACCTGAAACCTGCCCACGGCAAGTGCAGAGAGAAAGGAGGTCCAGGCTGGCTATGAAGCCAGTCCAGCAGATGGGCCAGGTGCATGGCCACTGCCAACCCCTCCTGCAGTTGCCCTGGGCTGGAATGCCCTCCATCTTGCTTTGGGGAGCAGCCTCCCTGGAGCCTCTGAGGGGTCAGTGAACCAGGGGCCCGTGCTCCACCATCCTGGGCTCCCTGGGCTGTGGTCCATAGGGCCATGTGGGCAGCTCCGTGCACAGCAGACAGCCAGACCTGTGGATGGACAGGGATACTGTGCATTCCCATGCAACCTTGGCAAGATGCTTTCTGATGGAATATTCTGGAAGAAAATGCACTGCTGGGTCCACAGCAGCCTCGAAATGCAGCCAAAGAGGGATGCACTGGAGAGTGGAGTGACAGAAAGTTGGGCAGGTTTCCCTGTCACCCTGTAATTATATTTAAACAGTGAACTGAATACAGTTCTCCACGGGGGATCTTTAGAGGCTCGTGGCTGCCAGCTGCCCCCCGCAATGAACCGGGGGTGCTGACTTCAACTCTTGGGGACCAACTCCTTTGCCAAATCATCAAACAGAGCATGCTGTGCCAATTCATATCATGGAGCAAGGCTGCCTTTGGGAACGGATGTGATTCTCACCTCCCAGTAGGGAACTGATCTGCCATGTTAAGTTTTCGTACCTAATGCACAGGTGCACCCCAACAGGCTTCTGAGCCCCGGGAAGAAGCACTGGCAACTTTATGCTCTGATGTTCTCTGAGGCAGAGACACGCTTTGGCCCCTGACACTGTTCTGCAGTTATGCTCAAGGCAGGAGTGTGGGGTTGGGATTAGGGCTGCCTCCACACTGGGCCAGTATGAGTTCAAATCCTGGCTGTGCTACAAGCAAGCAGTCTAACTGGTGTTCAGGTGTCATAGGTTCAGCAGGTCCCTCCCCAGGGTCAGTCCAAGGAGCAGATGTGAATACAGGTGATGTCTCCCTGGGACATCTGCCAGGGACTGGGGCCTCAGAATGCCCGAAGCAAAGCCACTCACACTGCTGCGGATGGACAATGGGTAAAGCAGGCCCTGGCTCTCAGGCTGTTATACCTAATGGTGGTGGAAGGGACGGAAGCCAAGCTGAGTCTGCTAAGCATCCAAGGTGGCAAATTAGCAGGAGATGAAAGGTCCTAATGAAATGGTAAGCAGGTTGGACAAACGACTGTGCAACTCCTGCCCAGTGCGGCCACCTGAGTGTGAGTCCACCATTGCAAAAACACCTGATAACTTCAGGAGTCCGCAGAATCTCAGGTGCACTATTTTGGGAAGGGAATGTTAGGGCCAAAGGCTAAGATGTGGGTGAGTCCACACAGGGTGGTGGACTTTTTTCTGAGAGAGAATGCAAGTGGAGCATGCAGGGCGGTGTGTCTGGAGTGATGGCAGCCTGGGTGCTGCCAACTGCAATGTGACCCATGAGTCCCGGAGGCCAGGAGCACCTGCTGAGGGCTGGCCACTTGGCCAGGGTGTAATGCAGATCATGGCTTAGGAAGATGTGTTTGCAGCAGGGACAAGGAGACACAGCTGAGAACAGGGTCTGGAGGGGAGAGAAAGGCCAGCAGGACTGTCCCATTGTGGCCAGCCACGAGGTGCTCAGGACACCGAGAGAGCAGACAGGAGCCCAAAAGGAAAGTAAAAGATCAAATTAGGAGCTGAGCTTTTTGATTAGCTTTGGTAGGCTAACTGCTGGCCCCAAACACACTAAGCTATGTGGGTGTCGCCAAGCTGCACTGAGCTCAGCTGGCCGGTTCTCTGGCAGTCTTAGCTGGGGTCACCAGGAAGCTGCCAAGCATCTGGTTCCTGGGGGGTGGGGTAAACAAGGGCAGGTCGGGGGTGGGGGGTGGTCTGGTTCTCTCCTCCACCAGCCCAGGTCCTTTCATGTCCTTGGTCAAGTTTCAGCTGGTCGCAGAGGGCTTTCTATGCAACCCAGGGCTCAGCCCACAGCACGATCCCAGTGTCCCACTGGCCAGAGCATGTCGCGTGACCTTGAGGCTTGGAGGGAACAGAGCCTATGTGCTTACCAGCTGTGCACAGAGTTCGGAACAGTTACTGTAACCATCTCTGTAGGCAGTCGACGGGGATGTGAGGTCAGGAGGGGCAGCCACCGCCTGTGGTTCTGAGCTGGGGTGACCAGGCTAGAGAAGGGAAGCCTGGGGGAAAGCCACAGGCACAGTCCCCACTGGGGTAGCCAGTGTTGCTGAGGGAGAGCTTTGCTGGTATTTCTCCTTTAGGTTCAGCTGGATGCAGGGGCTCAAATTAATCTCACCACAAAAGAAGAGCTCAAGCTCTGCCTCTCTCTGTCTCAGCTTTGTCCCTCTAGTCTCACTCCCTCCTTGCCCTCATCAGTCCCAGAGGAAAGAAAGCTAGCCTCTGGCAAGCGCACAGTGGCAGGATGAACGTTTGGACCATCCTGAGGCAGCACAGTGTGGTGGGCTGACTGGTTTCTCATCTGGGCTCCAGCATTTCCTGGCCATCTAAACATGACTGAGTCCTGAGCCCTAGTTTCCTCATCTGTAAAATGGGATGACAAGGACATGAGTTACCTCATAGAATGGTCAGCTAAGAAGTACAAACAGTGTAGGGTGGGGTCTGGCACATGGCCTGAGCCAAAACAGTGGGTGCTATGGCAGTGCCGTCTTATTTACAGCTGTAGTCACTGCCCTTCTCTAAACATACAGGTGTGGTCAAGGGAAATGGAGCCTATGGACTGGCTCTCTGGGTCACGTGACTGCTCCAGGAGCATGCAACCACAGGGGTGGGGGTCAGCTCAGCAAGATCCAGGCCTTGTCAGCAGAAGACCCGCTGAGGGGAGGCCAGGAGGCCACACAAGCCCTGACCGCTGAATCCTCTGTGAACAGAACCAACGGTTTTCACACAAATTTCCTTACAAAGAAACAGGATGTAAGCTGGGGATGGACATAGAAGAATATTTTGAAAATGTTTACAGGAGTACATCTCCAGCTCACTGCCCCCCAATCTGATGAGGCCTGGCGTTTTCGGTCCCCAGAACTGCTCCTGTGTAAGTCTACATTTTGCAGACAGTGTGACAGGCACAGAGAATTTGAGCAACTTGAGTAAATGGGGCCACAGGAAGGCAGAACCTCAAGGTCTTGGTTCTCAACGGGGGCCAGGCACAGCCTCCTGAAAAACGAGGCACAGAAACTTTTGCAGAGGATCAGCTCGCTAAATCTCAAGGGAGGAAGGGGAAACAGAAGTCATTACGGACGAGAAACAGAAAGCCACGGGCAGGTATGGAACTGAAAAAGTGTGTCACATGGGAACATTTTATAAGTAAAAATTTATGAGCATTTTACTGTATTTGAAAACCATTTGCTGAAGCAATTTGGTGCCTGGGAAGAAAAAAAACCCATCATATATTTTGATGTTCTCGTATATACACAGAAATGCACAAACAGCTTGAACAAGAACAAACTATGACTTCTTTTACATCGTTATTGCATTTTAACCCACGGTACACAATACTGAGTCTGTGCTTGTAGCTACCCATTTGCATTCAGGCTGAGGCTTTAGAGAGGGCCAGGCACCAGTTGAGATGACAGATTTTTTTCTTGTTCAAAGCTTGCATACCTCCTAAAGATATGTTTACTGGATGTATCTGGGACAAATAGCTGAGAAGAATGTAACTCAAAGGTTCACTGGTACAGTCCCCTTTGGACACAGTGACAAAGAAGCAGCCGGGACAGTGACAGGTGACCAAGCCACAAGGGTGAGAGTTCATGTGCAATCACTCTTCTTGACTGTAAAGCATTTTCGCAGAGAAGTGCAGACCCGAGGTTCTCAGCCTTGACCCCATTCCCCAGAAGTCTGCACCAGAGAACTCGTGCTTGCTGGGGGCCTTCCTGTGTATTACAGGATGTGGCTTCTGCCCCTCGGTTCCAGCACATCAGCCCTGTGCCCCAGATGTGGCAGCCAACATGTCTAGGGCTTGCCAAGTGTCCCCTGGGGCAGAATTACAGTTGAGACATGGTTTGCCACCAAGAGACCTGAGCTCCAGACCAAGGGTGGTCACTGTCTGGCTTGGATCTCTGAAGCTGGCTAAACTGGCTGCACTTTCCTTAATGCTTCTGTAGAAATCAGCCACGCAGATCCGCCTCTCACAGTGCTGACTGAGAACCAGGCAGAAGAACCAGTGTGATCTGCTCGAAACAGACAGCCCTACAAGAGTCACCTTATCTTTGTCAGATGGATCCTTGTGTGCACGAAGCCCTGGGACCAGCCTTACACGCGGCCCAGCAAATGGCAGTGAGGGGGCACAGCCACCTTCCCTTCAAACAACGCTCGGTGCAGAACCTCAGTCCCAGGCTTTGTCTCATGACCTCTCTAGTGCACCTGCCAACCAGGTGGCCGTATGCAGCCTTCTTTTCCTACCCACAGCACACCCTTGGACCCCGTGCAGAAGACTTTCCAGGAGACCATGACGCATGTGCCTCCCCCCAGCCTCCTTCTCCTTTCTCAGCCTGGCAGCTGCTGAGCCACCAAGACTGTCACTGCTGGGTCCCTTGTTCTCGGGAAGCACAGGGGTCTGTTCCTCTACTGTGTCTTTACGAATTCTACATTTGTTTACATGAGCCTCACTTTGCTAAGCCAAAGGCACTATGATAAAACCCAGATGGAGAGTGGTAAGGGAGCCTTCCCACTGGGTGTGTAACAGCAACTGGGTTTACCCAGCATCCACCAGGGACAACTAGCAGCTGAACAGGAACAGTGGTGTTCAGATCGGGGCACCAGGCCATGCAGGCCAGTGTCCACGAAGGAGGGAAACAGACAAGACGAACCTCACCGTTGTCTAACTCACTGCCTAGTTTCTGGGCTATGGCACAAGGGAGTCCAGGGTTCTCCCTTGGTTGAGCAGGTAAGAGTTGAGGGTCTGGGAAGGGGGAATCTGTGTAGAGATCATACAGCAGGGGAGCGGGGAGGGGAAGTAGGGGAGGGGGAGGGGGAGAATACTCTGTAGAGGGTCTCTCTTCAATTGGTAGCCGAATTCACATTGACAACTTACTATTGTCTGGATAAAACCACCTAAAAGACCTAGAGGGAGCCATACCTAGAACTCATACAGGCGTGGGAATGGCTTGTGTTCCCACCAAACAGTTTCACATTCACGAGACACGGAGTAGGTAACTTAGAAAAGCTCTGTCCCAGCAGTAATCACACAGACTTAGCCCTCGGTACAGTCTGGGTGGCACTGCTGGGAGGGGACCACTGAGAGGCACGGCTGTGGTCAGTGGGGAGTCAGGGCTCCAGGGTGTGGCCCCCACAGGGGACTGGGAGGCTGTGTTTAGAGCAAAGGTTGAGAGTATCTGTAGGCACAGAAAAATGGCCATGCTCACCAGAGCGAAACTCACAGCACCGACCCCAATAAGACACAGGAAACCTCCGAAGAAGCTGGAAAACCACCACAACAAGGAAAAAAATCAAAAGAGTGCAATAAGAGAAGCAGTAAACAAGACATCACAAAGTTCTTAAAACTCTGTTTCACAAATTCAGGAAAACAGAGGAAAGAATGAAAGGTCAAGACACAAAAATACCCCAAATAAAAGTTCCATGGGTGAAAACTACAATGTCTGAAATGAAAAAATATACTGAATGGGAGGAAGGGAATTTTAGAAGGAAAAAAATGAACTTGAAGATATAACAAGAGAATGTAAAATGAAACAGAGAATTATAAGAATAACAGAAAAAGAGAATTATTAAAAAATAACCAAGGGCTGGGGATTTAGCTCAGTGGTTCCGCCGCTTGCCTCGAAAACAGAAGGTCCCGAGTTTGATCCCTGGTACCCCCCCCCAAAAAAAACCCCACCAAAAAACCAAACCCCAAGATAGTGACTGAGGGGCCAATTTTGAATAGTCGGATATGTGAATCCCCAAAGAGGGTGGTAGAGGGGGACAAAAACGAATGAAGAAATAATGAGCACAATTTTATAAACTTGGTGAAAACTATAAATTCAAAGACCTGAGAACTCAACAAACTGTAAACAAACAGACAAGAAGAAAACGAGACCAAGGCAGCTCATGCTCAAGTTGCACAGAAACGGTGACAAAGAGGAAATCCTAAAATCAGCCAGCAGAGGGGAACACTTTACCTACAGAGAGCAAACATAAGCAGGACAGCTGACTTCCTGTCGGAAATGATGCAAAGCACAGGCTGTACCGCCAGCACTTTTCAGTACTGAAAGAAGCCCAGCCCTCTTTGCTGGCGTTCTAGGCCCAGCAACACTACCTTGAAAAATGGCAAAATAAAGACTTATGCAGACTCACGGCTGTTCGGTCCCCAGTGGATGGGGACTGGCAGGGGCATGCAGGGAGCTCCTTCAGGCAGGAGGGAGGGTGCTGGAGGGCGTGAGCTGCTCTTCGCAAAGCCAAGATAGGGGGCCGGCCAGGTGGGAAAAACCTGCTTTTGACCTTTTTATCTCTGTAGAAATGGCACATGGAAAAGAGTTTCTCTCTATGACTAAATTTCCATTTCACAGGGATTTCTATTTCCTGCTTCTGCATCTGCTAGGTTCTGGGCCTCGACTCCTCAGTACAGGATCCTAATGTGTATTCACTTTCTATCCCAGCACAAAACATGGTGCCCAGAACAGGCCGGGCAGGAGGGAAATGATGGATAAAGTGACCCGTGCTGCTGCAGGCCCATCCACGATCTGGGGGTTGAGGACGCACGTGGACAGGTCACGCACAGTCTGCTGGGCGGCAGCCAGGGTGGCCCATGCGCATCACTCACCTGAAATTAGATCTCCTTTCTATCCAAACACAGATCGTACTAAAAACGCAGCAGCAGCCGCCGCACCTCTGCACATGTCCCCTGCTGTTCCCAGACCAGGCGCCTCTTGGTAACCAGCTAGGAGGACCACACCCTGCCCTGCTGGGGATGGGCCCTGGGACTGCCTAGGCCACCGAATCTCTCTCTCCGGCACATCCCACAGGTCACACAGCTCACTCCTTCCCGGGCTGACAGCTTGTGAGAACCCCTGGCCACCGTCCGGAGCACAGGTGGTATCTGTCCCCTCTTTGTTGTCTGGGGCACACTGCTCATTGCCTGTGTGTGGACCTTCCCACGTCCGGGCTCCAGGCTCTCTGAGGAACATCTCTCCTCCCCTCAGTCCTCAAGACCCACACCCCTTGGGCTGTCTGTGTCCCACGCTCATTTCTGCTGCTCTCTGCACACAGGACAGTGCTTGCCACCTGTATGACACCTGTCCTTGGCCCAGCTGCCCCTCCCCAGTGCCCCATTTCTCCCGCTAACCAGCAAGTGTGAACACACACTCCCTTTCCACCCTCACCCTATAGGGCTGGGCCCATGTCTCCACTGTCAGTCATGAAACCATCTGACACAAGTGGGCTGAGCTTCTACTACTGACTGGTGCTGCACTTGCTGGTGTGTCCGAGGTCACATCCTGCCCCTCCCTGCCCTGGGCCTTAGTGCAAGGAGCTGGCCCCTCCAGCACTCCTCCTGTGGCCAGCAGGCCAAGGGGCAGGAGGCGCAGCAGGCACCTCCCTCTCCCCCTGCCTCGACTGCACACCCCTCAGTGCCTGCGTGTCCTCTCTGACCCCTGCACGCAGCCTCCGCTCCCTAAGCCCTGTCCCTCCAGCCGGGAGGAGATGCTCCTGCTTGCTCTTGTCATCTCTAGCTGATCTCCCTGTCTCCTGGGACACCTCAGGTCTTCTGACACCTGACTCTAGGCTCTGCTTTCAACTCCTGCAGAAGCCGCAGGTGTGACCCTATTTTCCTTTCTGGACTTGGAGCAGTACCCATGTCACTGGTCCTGACCACGCAGCAGCCAATAGTCTGTCTCCAGCTGCATTCTGGGACACTGTTTTGTTTGAGAAGAGCTTCCAAACACGGTAGTTTATAAGACACTGGCTGGTCTCACTCGCCTAGTGCTTGGTTGTGCAGCTCGCTGGCTACTCTGAGGCCTGAAGTGTAGCACTGAGTGGGTCCAAAGCTAGGCAGGTGGTAGCTGACATTGCCATGCGCCCAAGCTGCTGTACTTGCCTAGCCCTCAGTTTCCCCAGCCATGAAAGGAAGTGGCCATGGGACCTCCCTCACAGCAAGGAAGCAAAGATTCACTTTCTACCTATGGATGAAAATACACGTGCATGTGTTGTACATTAGGAAAATCATATACCCATGTGTTCAGGACACACACATATGCACACACACCTCTCTGTCAGCCTGGCCAGGCAGGGTGAACATGAGCTTGGACTTCGGTCTCCTTGCATGCAGCATTCAGATCTCTCTACTTCCCTGGGGCTTGTCAGAGCTTTTTCAGGATTAAAATGAACAAATATTTGGGAAATAAGAATTCAAAGAAATTCTAAGACAGTGTTGAAATCTGAGTCAGTGTGAAATCAAATGTAGAAATTATGACTGACTGGTCTTTAACTCTGATTAATATTCCAACAAACAAGAACCATCAAGTGTCCCCTTACCCAGAGTTACCCACACAGTAAGTGTTCCTGTAGATTACTGTTACCATTGTCCGTCCAACAGCACTGCTTTCTGGTGGCAGCAGGCAGGACCCTTGGGGGAGCGTGTGGCCTTGAAGCCATTCTTGTGGCTGATTCTGGCATCACTGGGAGCTCTGGCCACAGCACTCACAGGCCCATGCAAGACCGTACTGCCAAAGGAAGACTTCTTGCAGGATCAGTGTAATGACCATGGTATACTTATCTGATGATGTTCATTTGTAGGCTATGGTAAAATCATAATACAGAGGCAAGTATAGACTACCATGAAAGCTGCAGTAAGATTTACCATGTGGTGTGGAGTTCACTCTGTGTGTGTGTGTGTGTGTGTGTGTGTGTGTAGAGAGAGAGAGAGGTAGATAGTTTCTCTAGGGAAGGAAGTGAAGGAGGCATGGGAGGAGGCTCTGTTTAAATACCTGCACTTCTGAAAAGTTTTTTGGGGATCAGAGCTTTGGGTCTGGGGACTTGAATGAGGCCAGAAGTTGCAGAGAGATTTTTTAAATCCCATCCCTGGGGTGAAAGTGAGTTTTCCCTCCAGATATTAAGTCAACAGACATACCACATTTTCTTTGGTGCTGTTTGATACCATGCTCAAAGTAATCAGGAAAAATAATGTAGCACACACATAGCTTGGTTCAGCAAATTTCAGAGTTAGTTTATATAAAGCTACCTTCTTACGTACAGCACATTATTAAATACATGGTGACTGCTATGAGTAAAAGGCATTGCAAATGAGACTGAAGAGGAAGATGTTCTTTCTCTATAATGCTTTGAGTCTTAATATTTTCAGAGATACTGGAAATAAATTTCATTGGGAAGCAGGTTTCTAAGAACCCTTTGTTTACCACCAAACTTTGCAGCTTGAGCTTTGATATAACGTTCCAAAGTGTTCAATGATGCTATAAAATCTCATCCGAGGCAGAAACAGCAGAAGGCTGTGGAGCATTTGCCGCCAGCATCTGCCACAGCGGAATTTCTTTAATAGAACATATAAAAATGCCCTTGGCAGTATCAAAAAAGGAAAAAAGGAAAAAAGGAAAAAGAGGATATTTCAAGAAAAGAGAATGTTGGAAACAATCATAATTACATTTTAAACAGAGGGTCTGATTGCCAACCTCAAGTCACCCAGGGCACCGTGACTATAAAACACCTTTCCCTCCCCGCCCGGGGTAAGAGGAATTTTCTTAATAATCTAAAAAATACCTCGCATCTCTCCTGACCTGAATGAATCAATGGCATCTGCCACCCCGGAGGCACTGTGTTGCTTTTATATCAAGGATCACCAATAATAACGTATATTCCATCACCCAGCAGCATCTTACCGGGCAGAGGTTTCCTGATGCTCCAGGAAGCGGAGGGAATTGAAAACACAACCCTGGGGCCTCAAGCAAACAGCATGGGTTCTCATGGTGAACCTGAGCCGCCCCGCACCCTGTGGTGCTCTTTACAACAGATCCAGGGAGAAGCGCTGCAAAACCATGAACTAGGGTACAGCAAAACAGACAAGGAAAAAAGACAGTAGCACACGATCGACCACCCCTGAAGTCGTCCCTCTCTGCCCTGACCCCACGCAGGGACAGAGTGTCACAGTCATCCTGTGCTCACTGCCTGCACAACCACATAGACACAGTGGACACCTCCTCCCCACGGTACACTTAATTACACAGTCACAGAACCCAGGACTATAGGCAATCTGCTAAATGAACCAGGAATTCAACTCTCTGCTTATAGGTTAAGTTATGGCTTATTGATGAAAATGTGAATTCCTAAAGTGGGTTATTTTTGGAAATGATAACAATGTGCAGGCTGACATAAAACAGAGCTATGTGGCTCTGCACAGAAGGACTCATGATCTTTCTGGCCACAGCTCTCCCAGGCAGGACAAGGCCAGCTGTGCAGAGCAGGGGGCTTTTACCATCTCCCCACAGGGTGTGAAACACGGTGGCTCAACCTGGCCCCTATTAGAGATGACAGTACGTAAACTCACAATAAATATTCAAAGGTCTCACTGCCTAAGAATTTCCCCCATTTTACTATTATCTATGCTACTGAAGTTATCTGGCTCAATCACATGTGCAGGGAAGCAACTGTGAGGAGGTGCTATTCCACCTGCTCACAAGTCCACCTTCAGCGAGGTCTGTTGGCGGCAGTTTGAGCTTGACTTGAACCCTACAGAATTACACCCCAGTAACTGCCGAATGCCCAGAATCAGGGCTCCCACCACCCCTCTTCCATCTCAGGAGTCGAGTGAGCTCTCTCCTCCCCTCTCCCATCCAACAATCAGACTCCCTTCTCCTGTCCCCCATTCCGGGAATGTGGGACGATCACCTTCTCCATCCCAGGGACTGGGCTCCCCACTCTTTCCCCTCCCAGGAATCAGGACTCCCATTCCCTCTCCCACAAGGGCAAAGCCTCCTGTCAGCTTTGTCATCACACAGTTGGCCGTAAGCTCCCAACTTCCTATCACATTCTTTATTTAATTGAAAGAGCCTTGAGTAAAACAAGGTTTACCACATAGCCTAATTTGGGTGTAGACCGGTTAGGCCTAATTTTTAGCAAAAAGGGAGTAGATGATTCATATTTGAGTACAAAGCAGACATGTGTGAAATTCTGATTACTGGAAAAATATAAGCTAACAGTATTGTTTGCTAAAAAAAAATTCATTAGCAAATGTTACAGAGTTAATAGAACCACCACAACAAAACAAATTAGTAAATATGCTTTCCAGGAAGGGGCGAAAGCCAAAGCACAAAAGTATTCAGAAAGTCCTGACAGTGAAGCTGTGAAGTAAAGAACTTACCTTCGCCCGAAGAGTGACCTCGGAAGTCACCGCCACGCCCTGAACATCCTGCCAGACTGGGTGTGGCTCTCTCCCTGGAGCCCTGGCCAGTGTGATGTTGGCTGGGGAGTCTGGGTCAGAGGGTGCCAGCTGAGCCAGTGGTAGGAGCCTAAACCACCCGCTCGAAGGTCTGCCTTTGCCAAGGCTCCCGAGAGTGTCCCTTTCTGTTCGCTGTGCATCACCATACTTCCGTGTGATGACAGGATAGCATATCTGGTGTCTGTGGGGAAGGACACTGGAAGCAGCCTTCGTGCCATCCTGACTGTCGTGTACTCTTCTCCTCCTGTTGACTCATGTCCTTTCCCCGTAATAAACTGTAACCGGGAGTGGAACATCTTCTGGAGCCCTCTGTGCCTCACAGAATCGTTTTGGGACCACCTGAACTTGCAGCAGTGTCAGAGTAAGGGCAATCTTACCGACAACTGTTGTCTGATGCCACATGAACTACATATATGGCAGTGCTGGGGGAGACCACAGACTCCACATGATCCGCCCCCCCCCCCCCATTAAGAGTACTGAGGACCAGAGAGCACACATTTCAAAAATAAGCAACCAGCATGGAGGCCTGGTGCTTAGCGGGTGCTTTATGAATGTTGGCTAACCACATAAAGACGTGCAGGCATTCTTCACTGGACTCTATCCACCTGGCTTTGGCTTGACTTAGGTAAACTGGCAGTGGTGTTGTGAATCTGTAAGGAGCTGTGTGACCTTAGGCAGGAACAACCCCTCTCTGGGGCCAGTTTATGCCTCGGAGAAACAGAGTTACAACTTCCTCAGGAGTTGTTTATGAGAATTAAATAATGACTACAATAGTTGACTGAAGAACCTGAAACATAAGCAAGCACGCACAGAATAGCAAATATTATTAAAATCATGGCTTTAATGGGAGAAAAGGAAGTAGGGATAGGAATTTTGAACTTGAAAACACACTCCCAACAGCTATTAAGAAACTACAGCTGGTCTAATTAACTGTGAGGACCATACCTACTACGAAAAGATTAATCCTTAGTGCATCAAAAAGCATAATGAGAGTGTCACAATGCTTTATTTGTGAAGCAAAATTTTCCCTCGAGGAATTCTGAGGCTGTACTGACTCATCTATGGTGCATTCTTCTTCTCATCACAGGACACACTTGTCATTTGCTGTCTTATTACAAGAGCATCCTGCCCCTGTCCCTTCTTAGCCGTATTAAGAGGAAACATTACCTAACAGGACTCTAGAAAAAACAGTATCTCGGTAAAGATAATCCAGCTGTGTTCACATATTGTCCAACATCTGGAGAGAAGCTTAAAATCATTTGCATCAACCAGTTTGATATCTGGGCAGACAAGAACGGGGCTGTGCCTGGCTCTTTGTAAACACCCACTAAGCCTCGTGGTTCAGTGGCAGCTGAGTCACAGAGGCCGCCACAGGCAGGGCTAAGTGGATGGTTGCAAGTCCTTCTATGGACAGGATGCATCCATGCGGCCCATATGTGAGCCAGATTCTGATGCATTCTTGAGTTTAAGAACCATCCATAGGGAAGATTTGATCCCATCACCTCCCATTCCAAAAGATGCTTTCTGAGCTCACCACAAAGTTATCTGGAAACTGGCCTGTGGAAAACACTAGAAAGTCGAAATACATCCAAGAAAAAAAGTCCTATTTTTATCCCCTACAAAGTAATATGCCAGACTTGAGAATCTGCTATTTTGGCTTATGGTTTCTAACAATCCTCTGACGTCAAAATTGAAGGTAACACTTGCAAGCAGGACACTTGCTCACAAATAAAAGTCAAGGGGCGGGGGATTTAGCTCAGTGGTTTTGCCACCTGCTGCGCAAGTGCAAGGACCCGAGTTCCATCCCCGGTACCAAAAAAAAAAATAAATAAAAAAATAAAAGTCAAGTTCAAAGTTTGCAAGGATGGGCAAAAACAAAAACCAAGGTGGTAAATATTCAGAATTCAAGTCCGGCCTTTTCCCTTCATTACTGACAAGCATCTGCAGGTTCGCAACTCCCTTCAGACACGAGGAGCTGTCTGTGGGAAAGCAACACACACATGGTTTACAGGAGGGGCCATATGCCGCCCATCAGGCAGTGCCCCACAATGCCAGGGATGATAATTTTTAAGATGATTAAAAGGACAGCTTCATTATCATAAGCAAGTACACTTCACTGGGAAGCACTGCGCGTGCTTGGAGAGAGGGAAACACAGGGAAGGTTTAAAACCCTTTCTTTCACACATGTTTCTCCATCACTATCACAGCTCCCTGGAAAGCTGTCCCGTCTTTTAATGCATAATTCCAGCAGAAATCCTGTTCTTCCTGGATGCTATGCAAAAAGCTGGAAAACAGCAGATTTGCTATTTTTATATAATCAAACAGAATCTCCAGCAAATTCTCAAACAGACAGCTTCTTCATTCTCAGAGGGACAAAAAACATACAAAATGCTGTTCCTTCCAATGTGTCCCTGACGGGCTCCTGGGATGTTCCAGCTTCCCTTTCAGTGTGAAGGCATACACAACTCACACTCACACACACTTGGGCAGGCCTGTCTGCGTCTGTGAGCCTGCTTAATAAAGGATCCAAATCCGACACTTTCAGACTTTTGGCTTATTAAACAGGGAGAATGTAAAACGGATACCCTGAATAAAAGAGCCATTCTTTGCACTGGGCTCTCAGTTTTGAAGCCGATTTCTTTGTTCTTGGTGAAAATTAGTTTGGGAACAGCTCCGAGGCCACAGGGCCTGTTGGCACCAGTGTCCGCACGGCTCAGGAGGGGACTCGGGCTCTGCTCATGTGAAGACTGAAGCGCTTCTCACCCCAAAGACAGCAGGCACAGCCAAGTTAGCTACTTGGCAGTTATAAAGCCGATTGCCGTGTAGCTGACTGTGCTAGCCTCAACTCCCAGGACCCAGGAGACCCTCTGTGTCCAACATCGCCCAAATCAATTAACCTTCCCTCGTACGAGTCACCATTCAGGGACAAAATGCTGTGTGCAAAAGGGAAATGGTGTCTTGGGCCATCACTGGGCTGGGCCTCGGAGGCTATCAGGAGGAGGGCATTCTACTCCACGGTCCAGTATGGAATTGGCGATTCTCAACTAAATTAGAGGGGTCACGTGAACTCTTCTCCCATCACCTGAAAATAGCCCAGAACATACGCCATGCACTTGCTCTGTTCGATCTGGACTCTAATACAGGTCAATAGGATTATACTCATAATAATTATATAGGAAAGTAACCCATTGGGATTTTCTATAAAAATATAAAATTCTGCCACTCATTTAAATTGCTCCTCTGTGTCTGTCTGTAGCAGGGCTCACCCTATCTGCTATGTAATGCCAACCAGGGCTCTGACACACCAAGTTTCCTAGAAAGTGATATATCCTGAACCAATAGTTTTTGACATAGGGACCATCACAGGGACAGAGGACGAGCAAAGTCCTGAGCCCTTAAGCTGTTACTCATTAAAAGTATGATTTGTAGCCAGGTGTGGTGGTGCATGTCTGTAATCCCAGCACTCGGTAGGCTGGGGCAGGTGGATCATGCAAAGTTTGAGGCCAGCCGGGGCTACAAAGTGAGGTCAAGGCCAGCCTGAACTACATAGTGAGACCCTGCTTCTACAAAACAAAAGCAAAAACATGTTTTGTGTAGGGACTTTCAAGCTGTTTTTGTAAAACAACAAAAACAAAAACCCCAAGCCCCGTGACTCTTCACTTGGGTCTACAGATGCCTAATCAGCAACTAAAAGTGGAACAAAGCCTGGGTATAATTTTGTATCTGTTTTCTTTATCTCAAAACCTCACATCAAATCCCTGCTCAACTCTGCATACAGGCAGGTCAATCAGCTAGAGAGTGTTGGCTACAGGTTGGTGTTACAGGGCTGATTAGCCTGAATTTACATAACCTATCTCATCCCCCTTCAAGGCTGAGGACACCAAGATAAGAAATACAGGGAAATTCAGCTACCAGTGAGGGCCGGAAGTCTCCAGTCACTGCCCTAGACCAGGGGCGGGGAGCCTATGGCACATGTACCGAAGCGGGCCTTGTGTGTCACTGAGCTCCAAAGGTTTGCCATCACAGCCCTAACCCTGCGGTCACCTTGGATCCCAGCGGAGCCTCCACAAGGCTGAGATGGCCCCAGGCAGAAACAGTCCCCTCTTGGGCACCTGCTTCAGTAATGGGGACTTCGTTTAGAGCCATGTGGCAAACTCAGAACTGAGGTAATGATCGACTGGACTGCAGTTCACCCAGCAAACCCATAAAAGCCGTCTCACTTCTGTGGATGGGCCACTCTGGTCCTCATCAGAGCTCCTCCAGCTGAAGGCCCTTCCTACTTTCTCTGCCCAACTCTTTCTATGAGAAGAAAAACCCCCAGTCTCACAAATGCTAGCTGCCTGGCCGCAAGATCTGGGACAGGGCCAGGGCTGGTATGCGATGCTGGCTGAGGTCCCTCAGCTGGGGCGCGGTCACCAGGTGCAAGATCACGCTTGGCTCCTCCTTCCCTGGTGGGGCCTTCACGGCTCTCAGGTGACTGCACTCCAACAATCCTTTTCTGGATTCTTGTCCCCAGACCTCCCTAGTCCCCCAGCTCCCCGAGATGTCCTCCCATGGCTCTCTGGGCAGCAGTGCTGGGGGAATCCTCCAGGCTGGCCTCACTGGGCCCATATAGCTCTAGCGCAGTTCTGTGCTGTGACTTGTGTGCTTCACCCTCAGTGGACCCCAGTGGACCTTTAAGCCCTGGACTGCCCTGCTGCTGACGGATGGCGATGCACAGGGAGGCTGCTGGGACTCGGGCTCCAGGGAAACGAAGGATTCTTTCCAGGTGTGCGTGGAAGCTGGCTGAGAGTCCAGGGCACATGGGGCACCTTCGCAGAGCTCTCCCCGAGCTGCACTGGGTCCTTTGGTGTTTAGGGTCCACCTCCCCGGAAGAGGTCCTATGGCCACTGTGAGGTGCCTCCTTCTCCCCCCAGGGGATTCTTTCTCTTCCGTATTCTCCTTTAGAGTCTCCCGCAGGGACTGAGGCTGCACCCAGCGACGCCGAGTGTCCTCTTCCCTCCTCCTCCACACACTCTACTGTGGACAATCTGGGACCTCATCAAGCAGAAGGATTTCTAGCAGAAGACTTTTGCTCCCACCAAGGTTTGTGAACACGTCAGCCAGTGGCAGGGAGGGGTGCAGGACGGAACCACTGTCCCGATGGTGGGAGGGTGAGGCAGACCCTGGAAGCTGGGGCTCCAGGGCAGGAATGGAAGGAGCAGACTGAGCACTAGGGTCGCGGGGAGCAAGGCACAAGCTCACCAGCACCTGTCCATGTAAAGGTGGGCTTCTGAGTGCTCTTGTGCTTCAGAACATGCAAGCAGAAACAGACTCAGGAGTGTTAGGCCCTGTGATTTATCAGAAGGGTAAGAACACATTTTAGTCAGGTTACAAAGTGTTTGCATATAAATACCACCACCTTTGAAGAGCCAAGGCTATTGCAAGGATGGGTCTCTCCCCAGGGAGGAAGCTAAGGTAGCTCCTATGCCTGCAGAAGGACTATGGGGAAATGAAACAGGCAGAAACTTCTAATCCACAGCAAGATTTTGAAAAGCCTACAAGAGGAGGTACAGATACCCTTCTTATCGGGCCTCTCATCTGCCAGCTTTGCAGCACCCAGCCCTAGGTTAGTTTCCGATTTACTCATGAATCCAGCTAACACTCATCCTTGACAACTCTCCTGTCAGAAAGCCTCACTGTGCTTAATAATTTTAAGTGCAGGCTAGCGCCATGCTGGAACCTAAGCGTATTAAAAGTGGCAATCCTTCTGTCAACTCAATTTTTAATGGGTACCTTAACTTTTCATGGACTTAGCCATTGGGTTGATGCCAACTCTGTGGCTCAGAGCTCACGCAGCATTCCAGCGCTTTGGGCAGCAAAGTGCTGAATAATACCTCTCGCCACTTGCTAGCTGAGTGTAAAGAGAGTCTAAGCTTGTTCAAAAAGATTCCCTGGCAAACATCGAGCGTCTCTGGCAGGGATGATTCCAGGTCAGTGCACAGGTTAAGTGAACAACCTCACAAATGCAGAAATAACACGGGAGAAGACACCAATTCCTGAGAGTAGCAGTTTAGGAGAAAAATAATCAAGCCCCTCCCACCACCTTCCCTCCCTCGCTCTAGGTCCCTCAGCATCGCAAAGCTTGTGCACCTGGACGCAGGGCCCACAACCCTCTGCCTCTTGTAGGATGCCTCCTCCCAGACTCATCCTTTGGTGAAAGCCAGTCGCTTGTAGTTTCCTACAAAGACATTGTTCAGGGCTCCTTCCCACCACTGGCGTGTCAGGCTCTGACAGTCAATATGTTACTGCATAGGAACAGTGTAGTTCATTAACCCTGCCTGGCTGACAATTAAGAGGCAGGGCCCCTATGGCTCTGCTTTCTCCAGACCCCTTTTAGTTGTGGGAAAAGGCGAAGTGGCTGCATGCCTGCCTGTCTTTCTTGCTGCTGCCCCTGAACCTGCCAACTGAAGGATTTTGCTTTCTTTTACTTTTGCTTCCTAGATTGCCAGTATTCCCTTTGAAACAATTTAAAATAATTGTGACACTGGGAGGTAGGAAAGTGACACATATTCACCTTTTAGAGTTCAAGTCCAGGTAAGTGTGTCTATCAGTGCAGCCAGGTTCTGGTCCTCAGTGAAGTCTCATGGTGAAGGTGCCCACACACAGCAGGGCTGGGATCAGAGCAGGAGACTATAGCCAGGCTATCCCAGTGGGTGGGGCCACCCCACCCTGGCAGACACTGGGCTGGGCCACAGAGCCTGAGCGGTGACGGGGCAGGAGGCACAGAGGTATTATTTACAGCAATGGCGAACAGCTGCTGCTTCTCACTGAACCAGATGTCCCACCAAAGACCCCAGTGACCTCCAGCCCCCAGGGCATGCTGCCACACTGCTGCCAAGTTCAACATAGTGAGTCCTGTCTGCAGCAGGGCCACATAGCTCTGCTATTGCCGGGGCCCCCCAAGATGCCTGCTGCAAACACTCCCTCCTCCAGGTGCTACCTGGCCATCTGAGGACACCTCCATTCAGACCTGATGGGTGGCTTGGCCTCTGCAGCCTCAGCAAATCTCTTCCCAGCCCAGAACATTGGCTCCAGACATGACCCTGCCCGAGAGGGAGGAGCCCAGGGCTCTGGGACCATCCACAGCATCCCTGCAGGTGGGCAAAACTGGGGACCCCACTCCCTGTGACTGGACAAGGCCAGGCATCCCAGGAACTACCTGGGCCCTGGGCCCAGCTGGGGGAAACAGATCTCACCCTCAGATCACCCAGATATGCCTCAGCTCAAGGGACACAGCATCCTTTCAGTCGCACAAAGTACTGATGTCAGAAGAGTCGCCGGCATCAGTCAGGTTCCTTGGATTAGTGACAGATCTGAGGGGCCAATAAGCAATGAAATGGCAGAGAAGGGGCCGCTGGCTATTCCATGCTTATTACACACTAGCCAACACCTTGTCTGTGAGCTTTGCTTCCGTGCACACTCATGACCAAACCACTACTGCCTCCTATGAAGGCAAACGAGCCATGACTGGAAAGTGTGGTCTCAGGAGCCAGGGTCAGCCTCCGCTTGCCACACGCCTGGCTTCCTGGAGATCGGTCCACCTGGCACCCCCACTGCTTTGCACATGGTTCCTGGAGCATGAGACTCCAGGGGTGGAGGTCCTTGTGGGTCCTGAGATCAACCCGGGTGGCTCCTTGAAAATGGCATCGGGAACAGCATGGGGGCTCAGTGTCCGTACTGTGACCGTCTGCACATCACTGAGGTTCTGTCTCCTCTCTCCCATCCGGGGGTGGGGATGATTTCTGTTGAGTCCCTACCTCCATCTTTGAATGTACACACAGGCAAAACCAAGGGCAAAGCCACTTTCGTCCCAAAGACCTCGGTTCTTTGTGGTTCTTGAGCATCAACCACAGGAAGAGACACTTGTGGACATGGAATACTGGCTTGTTCTCCTTCAGGTGAAAATGAGCATCCCCTTGTCCCTGGGAGGCCACTCCTCATCCGACATCCATGGCAGCTTCCCAGTGTCTGTCCTGCTGTCTCCCCCCACACCCCACCACTTCCCCAGCTCTCACCGGGGGCACTCTCTTATGCACTGCTTCTTAGGCTTGGCTGACATGGGCATCCTCTAGGAGCCTGACAGAAGCCTAGTACAAAGGTACCAGGGCCCCAGCCCCCAGATGATTCCAACATGTGGCTTGTGAAGACCACAGCTGTGATCCTCCCCATGGTACCCAGTGTGAGGTCCTATGACTATCAGTCTATCTTGTCTATTCCTGGCTGGGACCAAACAGTCAGCCAAACACTGACCCAGTCCCACAAGTATACACAAATCTTGGGTCTGGGATTCTCACTGATGACTTCCTGTTTGACTACCACAAACTGAGACCTGGGATTCAGGCAAGTCTAGTGTGGCTGCTTGCTTTCAGGGGACGCCTTCTAGAGAAGGTGACAGACAAGCTGGGGAGGAGCTACACCAGCCCACCAGACAACACCAGCCTCTAAGACAGAGACTGGGATGAAGCCCTAAGAGAGCTCTCCAGGGGGCAGGGGGAGCTGCAGACTTGACGACCAAAAGGAGATGGCCAGAGGGAGGGCTGGGTGAGAAGCTGGCACAGATGGCAGAAATGCAAGAACACAGAGGCCGGCCAGACTTGCTGGGCTCTTGGATGAAAAGAAGTAGGCATGGCCAGGACTTGGATGTAGGGAGAACTGGAGAAGCAGGAGGAGATGAGTGTCAGGGTGTGGGTCAGAGGGCGACTGAAGGATTTCGTGGGGCCAGTAGCCCACTCCACTATCCCTACTAAGGGTACGCTCAGGGCTGCCGCTGCTACCCTACCATTGCTGCCATCCTCATCATCACTACCCCCAGTATCAACCTCACTTCTCCATCACGGCCATGCTGCGGTCACCACCACCATTATTAGCACTGGCACTACTGGCACGGTCATTTCCACCACGGCCGTCCAGTTACACAACCCAACTCTTACCAGCACTGCCCTGTCACTGTGACTGCCGCTGTCCTTACTGTCATTGTCACTATGGCTCTCACATCCCAGCCATCACCAGATTCTGGCTGCTCTGTGCACTGAATTTCTCAGGATGGCTCTAGATCTTCCTCTCATCTCTGGCTCTCTACCCGACTGTCACCTTACAGTTACTTGGAGGAGGATAAAACAAGCCACCGTTCTGCTCCACCCCTGGCACCCGGAGACCCGATGCTCTGCTGTGCAGAGAAGCTGGCTAGTGATGTCATTCCCAGCACAGGTAAGCTGAGGAGCAGACCATAATAACCATGCAGCTCCAGAAGGGCCTGTGTGGTCATGGCAACACTGACACTGGTCTGCAAACTCCATGTTGGTCCTCATTGTCCGATCTGCTTTGGGTGGATGCTATAAACACAGGTTTGCTCTCTTTGAAGGAAAATTCACACGCTGAACGAACTGGCACAAAGCACCTCTTACCAGTCAGTAATTTTCTGACAAATTAAAACACCGGTTCTTGTTTGTGTAGCAAGTTTCCATTCACAACCCCATTGTGTATCTGGGCTTCTCATCCTCTGTGCATTAACTTGCTCACCCCGGCAGAAGTCTCCTTATTATTCCCAGGAGCAGTCCTGCATTTACAGAATAACTATGTCTTCACCTAAGTGTATATAATCACACTGATGACACACCTAGCATGCAGAACACTCACTGCTGCAAAGACGAGGAAGCGACATCCTCACAGAGCGCTCTCTGGAGTCTCCCTGCCCGAGGCGCTTGTATGTATGTGTTGGCGCAAGAGCTCTTTCAGTGTCCATTTTGCTTATGGCCATCTCCAGTGGTCCCAGGATCATTTTATTTACATCATAGTGCTTTTAAAAAATAATGTAGCTCATCACCTTCTGGAGGAGGATTTCTCGGCGCAGCAGTTTGGCAGTGGGGCCCACATTGCACATTAAATGATACTGAGCCATAGCCCCGGCTTCCGGGCCACTAGATGCCAGCAGCACCCTCCCCCAGACTGTCAGTCAGAGTGTCCCTCAGGCTGGCCAAACACCCAGAGGGGCAAAGCCAACCCTGGTTGGGAACCATCAACTTGCAGTTCTTAAATAACTTAATGTTCTCACATCAGCCAGGCTATGGCATCACCTACGTTTTACTAACACATGTTGCTTAGGAACAGAGACCCATCCATACCAAGGGTGAACTCGAAGATGGTGAACTCGGCATGGAGGGGCAGCACAGTGCAATGTGGTGTACAGGCTGTGCACAGGTTCCCTGAACATGTCATAGTCATGCAGTGCTCTCCTGGGGGTGGCATGGCCACAAGGGCCAGTTTTGGAAATGTGGGGGTACACTTTGGTTACTTCAGTGCCTGGGGTTCCATCAGCATCTTTTGGGCCCAAGCCAGGAAACCCAGAGCACCCAGAGAGGCACGGAGGGCCCCCCACCGCCCAGCAGGGGTCCCTCGTCTGGTCACTGGCAGCCTTCTAAGTTTAGAAATTAGTCCAGAATTTGATTTTGTTTTAGATGTAAGCTTCACCTGTAAGCTTCCACAGCATCTATTAAAATCTCACACCGAAAATCACCAAACTGTTGTGTGTAAGCACTTCTCTGCTTGGCCTTCCTAAATGTTGGTTTCTTCAAAAGCACCTGCCTGTGGAGACAGAACCTCGGGGCCCTCGACTGTGCGGTTACACAAATCAACAGAGGAGAAAAAATCACACAGAACTTTTTGGGGTGATGAAGATGCTCCAAAGTTAGATAGTAGCGACAGCTCTCACTGTGAGTATACTAAAAACCAGTGAACTGCTTTAAAAGGGTGAATTTCATAATATGCAAATTATCTCAATAAACGGTTTTATTTTCATTTAAATGGTTCTCAACTGCCCTTGCCAAGAAGTCCTGCCTCCTACTCTGCTCACAAAGCCCTGAGGATGTGGGCCCACCCACCTCAAACTCCTGAGCTACTGCCCTGGTTCAGATGAAGGTCCACATTCAGTGTCCTTTTCCTGGTCAAGGCAGGCTGCAGGGGCCTCACCCAGCTTCCTGAGCCCTCCAGACTCTGTCCTTGGACCATCACCTCTGCCGCTCCTTGTCTAAAATGCTCCCACTCTGCGGGCCTCAGCTGACCCTGCTCTGCTTTGCAGAGTCTTCTTGAGCCCCTGCCCACACTGGGCTTGGTGCCCCCTGAAGGATGGTGCGTCCTTATCACACTGTTCCCCAGGGATTGCAGCTGCCACTGACTTTGCTGACGCCTCCTCCGTATTCACTCCTGAGGAACAGCTCCATGCCCACTGATCTTACCACCAAGGTCACCGTGGACCCAGGGGACAGTGCAGTGCCCAGAGGAGGGTACTCTGTTCACATGGCTTCGTGACACCGCACTGCAAACGCAGACAGTGTCAGCTGGAAGAATCTCCTCGCCTGCAAGGCTGCCCTCGGTCTTTCCGCCCACGTCTCAGCATTCTGTGAGAAGTCACACGCCAAGTATGGAGCTGTCCAATGAGGAAAAACCAACCTGCAGTGGGCTCTGCCCGTTCTCAGTGACGTGTCTGCCACACATGAGCCCTAACTCCCCTGGCGGGGATGCGGGCACCGTCAGCGTCCTCCTCCGATGGGAGGCTGGACACCGGCAGTGGCTCACAGAGGTGCAGTCACCTGCCTGGGACTCCTGCAGAGCCAGGCCTGGCCAAGTGTGACCGCTCTGCCCGGCCCACAGGAGCCTGCATCTTCAAACTGCGACCTGAGTTCCTTCTTTGTGTACACCAAGACGCAGAACCCCATCAATGCCACCGCCGCCACGACAGAAAGATGACTGCTTCAACTTGACAATTTCGAGAACTACAAATTGTTCGTGTTCCTGGATATCAAATGGTGACATTAAAATTACTTAATTTAGTATCCTCAATATACTCTTTTGCTGCCTGTTCTTTCTTCCTTTCAAATTTCTTATGGCTTATTATAAACCGATATAATTACTTCCCAGGAAGTTTGATTTTCATTTCTTCATCTGTTTCTTAATAAAACCTTTTTCTCTACTGCTAACTTGGGAGATGACACGTCACCAGTCTAACTTTGAATAAGTTGCAAGATTAAATGCCAGCTATGCTTTTTCTCAAGTGTGTTATTATCAGTTAGAACTTTGGGCTGTGGGAAGGAAGGATGGATGGGGAAAAGAGTAAGAAACAGAGTAAGTGTCACTCATTTTCCCCTTTCTGCTGCTTCCCCTCATCAATACCTACCTGGCCTGTCCCTCCAGTTCCACCTGCTGAACAGTATGTGCACCACGAGGCCCCTGCACATCTGAAGAACATAGCCAAGGATGGTGAAGAAAATAAACAAATGGCATTTGTCTTGCATTCCCTATGTTGCTTCTGTACAAAATGTTAGAAATTTCTTCAACAACTGCAAAAATTTAAAAACTGAATAAATAACAAGACTCAAACGGTAAGCCCACCAAATAAGATGCTTCAATGACCATTTCTACCTTTAAAATTCATTAACTAAGGCAATTTACCGAGCCTGCCCCAGAATGCATTGTTCACACAAGGAGAGCTGCATTTGATAAATATGGAAACCTTGACTATTCTGCAGGGGCTGAATGCTTTTACATAAATTCCCACTAGGATTAGCAATCTTTTCAGAAATCAAACTACACACATAAAGCTACTTAAGGTTGGCTTTTCTTCTCCATCAAGTAGTGTAAGGAAATCCTTAAATGAGGGACTAAGATCCATTACGGGCCAGCGGAATCAGGCATCATCTCCTATAATTTCCTGACACATGAGATAAATTCCAAAGATGCCTGGAATTCAACATGAAAATCTGCCTGACTGTTTGTGGGCTCAGACAGGAAAGACAAAACACGATTACTTCGTTATAACATAAGCACTGCATTTCGGTAGCCACATACCGCCTCAGTGCGGCCTGAATGTGTGCTGGCCAATTCCTCCAGATTAACAATCAACAAACACACAAGTGAAGGGAAAAGTACGGAGGTGCTTGGCTCTCAGGGAGACCAAGGCTGCTTTCTGAAGGGTGCAGACTGTGTGTCAGACTGACAATCACGCCTACATTTTATGAAATGAGTTAAATGTTAGGCGATTATCTGGATAATTAATTTTCAAACGGTTTCTCCCCAAATCATCTGAGTGCCCATAAATGAGAGAAGTCTGGGGGGATGGTCTCACTTCCCTTCTGGGGTTAAGACTTGCAGACTGGGTCTTTGGAAGCAATGTGAACTTGTGTACTGTAACTAAGGGTCCATCTAACCTGCAGCCTGGAAGCACTTTGTCCTCAAAATCCTTGGCTCAACCAGGCAAGCATGGACAGCTTGCTTTGGTCGTGAGGTTAGGGATGGCCACTGTCACAGCTCTGGTTACATCTGAGCCTCACCCTTGCTGCAGAACCTTGAGAAGCAGATCTGCATCTCTCATCCTCTGTTTCCTAATCTACAGATGTGGGTGAGTGTGCCAATGCCACATACAGTACATGTGCCAACCAAGAACGTGGCCCAGGGGCAGCATGAGCCCCAGATCAGCTGCTAGTGTTTCACTGATGGAGCAAAGCAAGTGCCTTGAAGTCCTGCCTCTGTCTCCCTGGACCACAGGGTGAATTCACATCTTACCCCACATGCACCATGCCCACTGGCTGAGTCTTCTGTTCAGGGGGCCCGGATGCAGCTATTGTGCTGGTACTCACTGAGGAACTAGAAAACAAAACACAGGGCAGAGAGCTGGGGTCTGCTTGGCCCAGCAGCCTCTCCAGGAGGTTGCCCGAAGAATCAGTGTCCTCATCCCCACTTGTAGAACGGGAAGTGGCTCTTCTCCTTCTTGCGGGCAACTGCCCCACTCCTGAAGCAGGGACTGGCAGGCGGGGGAGAGACATGCGGCGCCGTGGGGAGAGACAGCAACTCTGCAGGCACAATATGCATAAGGGACCAGAAGCAACTGGTGCCTGGGCTGGTGGGGAGCTTTGTGCACAGTGTACAGCAAGCTCTCACTCACATTCTAAGCAAAAGCAGAAGATTGTGCTACAAAAAGGCCTGACCACTCAAACTTCCCAAAGGAAGGGAGATAAGAAATCTCACGCCTCTTACAGGTAGAAGACCTAGAACAGCCTTATTAAGATGCTCTAGGAGTCCACAAACATATCCCAGGGCAGCTTAGGCCGAGCTAGTTCAGACCTGCTTTCTAGAAAGCTCCCATCTATTTTCTCTGTCTCTGTTCTCATGGCCTTGCCTTCTGCCTGACCCCTCTCCTGTTGAGGTGGGTGGGCCTGGCTGGAGCACACACCCCTGTCTTGAGCTCCTGCATTTTCTGCTGACTACTTGGGCCTTCTGTCTGTGGAAGCCAAACACCAAGTACTGGGTGGGATTTCTCCCCAGTGGCCACACGGGACCGATGTAAAGAGATGGTACTCCACTGGAGCAAAGGTCTACCTGGGGCGAGTCCACAACACTAGGACTCATCCAGTGCACCACTGGGCAGCTGCCACATTGTCAAAACAGTGGGTCGGTGTGGAGTGGAGCCCACTCCATGGCTCTGGGAGCAAAGGAGGAGACGGCTAGGTCTGTAATCAGCCAGAGGGACAGAGGGGCTCACAGTCCTGAGGTCCCTGCTCCAGGCAATACACTCTGCCCATCAAGCCCGGGCAGAGGCCCTCTTAGCTTGGGACAATGATAATGGAAC
The DNA here is from genome assembly GCF_053883595.1 of Heterocephalus glaber. NCBI lineage: Eukaryota > Metazoa > Chordata > Mammalia > Rodentia > Bathyergidae > Heterocephalus > Heterocephalus glaber. The sequence continues at coordinate 9,353,352 of NW_028258410.1, forward strand.
GGAAACAGTAATGCACAGACATAATCCCAAACATAGCTGCAAAATCCATCACATGTGAATATAAACGCGGCCCTCTGCAGCCAAAGGCTTCCTTGAAAAGCCCTGTGTCGTGGAGAATCGGCACAAGGGTTGTGGGCATAAACTGTATTTCTGGAGTTCGAGGTCAGTGTGGTCACATCGTATCCTGTCCCTGTGCGTTGAGAACAGGCTTAAAAGCTGCAAGGGTGGGTGTGAGAGGCACCTCCAGCTTTGACGCTGTGATGGCCACTCTGCACCTCAGCTGGTGCCTGGTGTGACGCTCTCATTCACCCTCTCTGGAAAGCATGATTTCCTCCAATTCCCAAAAGGTCCAGAGTTGTGAAGCCTGGATCTCACATGCCTGCACTGAAGATGAAGCCAAGGAGATAGGTCACAAGAGACAGCCCCACCTGACGTGGGACACATACATAGCAAGGCATTCACGAGTATGCCAGGCACACCACCAAGACGCCTGTGGCCATCTCAGTCAGCACTGACAAGCGACCCGACCTGGGGCTCTCACCCGAACCAGGGCTAGGCTCAGCCTCAGGCACAGGTGCAGTGCCCGCCCCCACTAGCCCCACTGCTCCAGAATGGAGCCTGGGCCCAAGCGGGTGTCACTGAGGGGCTGTGCAGAGACGTCTTTCCCCCAGTGGCGGCAGAGATGGAGCAAAGCTCTTCTCCTGAAATTGCTTGTGAAAATCAGTCTTACGAGCTGCCATAGAGTACTGGGAATCCATGCAGCTCTTAAACAGGGTGCAGGAAATTACATATAGCATGGGCAACAACCACAATCGATGGGTAAGCTAAGGGGAAAATTAATTGGTATAATTTCACTTGTAGTTCAACAAGAAGTGCCAGAAAAGATATTCACAAATCAAAATATTAACAATGGTGATTTTATATCGAGGGTGACCTATTTTTATTAATATTTCTTACCATCAACATACAATCCTATTAAAATAATTTTTACAAAGCAATAAAAGTTGTGGAAGTCTTCTCTTTCACTCTTTTCTGCCCCTACTCTATTAGGAGACTGTGGGAAATTACTATATAGGCACAATGGTGCGCATGTTCAATTAGAGAGTACCCCATGTCATGCGCTGTAGAGGGGGGCTTCCAGGCGGGGACAGACAGTCCTTATTAGCAGGGGGCTTGGGGACAGACCAGTCGTGACCATGGACGGGAGGATTTGTGCAGAGCGAGGGAAGCATGAGAATAGGAGGGTATGTAAATGAATGGCTTTAATTTCCCCTTTCCTTGGGTCTGATGGCAGCAGGCCTGGCCATGCACACTGACCTTTGTTCCAAGCTCCCTGCCCCCAGTGGAGATGAATGCCCAGGCCTCTGAGGACAGCCTTGGCTTGGGTCAAAAATGCCAGGTTGGCTGGCAGCAGCGTCCTTAAAGCAGAGAAAATGAAGTTTGGACGTCCCCTGCTGCAGCTTGCCATGGTGGGCAGGTGCCACCCCAATTGCCAGCTGCCTCCCAGGAGGCTGTGGGAAAGAAATGGAAGTTAATGAGTATCTGGGTTTTTAAAAATGGTAGGGCAGACCCTTGAGCATTCGGGACCTGGCAGCCCCGAGATGTGACCCATGCTTAATCAAGTCACCACAGCTGTTTTCCTAATGAAAATTTAAATCTTTCAGGGCTTTTCGATTTTGTTTTACTTTCCTATGCTGTTGTTATTATTGTTATTGCTGTTTCTCCATCACTAAACTCGAAGAATTGAACTAAAAAAAGAGAAAGAATAGCCCTTTCAGAGATCAAAAAGAAAGCCGCTGGTGCGCGGGTGCCTATTTGTATGTTCATTACACAGAACTGCACATCCACGCGAGGAAAAGTTCATCAGAACATGGCTCAACACAATTACGATTCCTGAGGCTAGTTCTATTTAAGTCATTTCTTACCACCAGAACAGCGATAAAGCAATACGTGAAATTCCTCTCGGGCCTATCACAGCACAGAGCCGGCTACATCCAGTCGCCTTTGTCCTTTCAGAGATACCCATTATCTTCCTGGGAAACACAATGCGTGTTTATTTTACAAACTCAACACAAATGGAAATAAAAGGCACATTATGGTGCGGAGGAGATTAGAGGAGCAGCCGAGATATGCGATTAGCCACATTTCGAAGGGTGGGAGGAGCAAACAACGCCAAACAGCCCACGTTCCTAGTATGTTTTCCCCATTAATTTCTATATTCTGCTCATAAAACATTCACATAATGCCGTTTTGGTTGGGAAAGTGCAGGTTTGTTTAACAGAAATCTCTTAGGAAGCTGTGGAAGAGACTGCTTCTCGGCAGCAAGATGGGAAGGCCCCGGTGTGGGTCCGGGGACAGAGGGGACAGAGGTAAGTGTCTCTGGCACCGGCTGCTTATAAGCAGCCGAGTTTAAAGACCCGCTGGGCTATAAGAAGCCATCAGGGCCGGGGCAATTCACATGCAGGGCCCTGAGTATGGAAATCAGGGCCCGGGTGAGAAGAGGGGAGACAGACACCCACTGACAGCAGGAACGAGAGGAAAGCTCTCGGGATCCAAAAAAGGAAGCTCCCCCTCTAGCATGTCAGGAAAACGAAAGAAGAGGCAAAATAGGAGAGAAAAAGAGTGGCAGAGAGTAGGAAGAAAAGGGGACAGAAAGTGCAGGAGAAAGTGAGCAGGCCAGACAAACGGGCAGAGCTGAGAGTAAGACTCCCCAGCACGAGGGAGCCCGGGTCAGCGCCACCCAGGAAGGGCCAGGAGGCGTCTGCAAGAGGGTGACAGCAAAGGTCAGCAGGAGACCAGGGCACAGACTTCCTGCAGAGAAACAGAAAGAGCCAGGAGAAAAGGAAGGCAGGACAAAGAAACTAACAGCAAACCAAAGTGAGAACTGAGAAGGAAAAGGCAGATGACCAAGGAATAAGCGGAAATACAAGTTTAGCTTCAATAAGCACGACACATGAAACTTAAAGGAAGAATATCTCCCTAACAAATTGGCCAAAATGAATATATTTACTAATGCCTATGTATAAATGTACACACACACACACACACACACACACACACACACACACACGGAGAGTCAGGGTGAGACAGGTTTCGATGCATACAAGCTCATGAACGGACCCCAGTCTGAATCTTCTGGAGGGGAGCTGGACAATACCTTGAAAAACACTCTGATTTTTCAGCCCTGAGAATCAAGCTCAAGGAAAGTTCCCAGTAACGTGTGAAACACATATGCATAAGAACACTTTTTCCCTTTAGGGCCACTTTGGATAATGCAGAACTGGTTCCAGCTAACTTTTGAATACAAGGAGGAGCAAGCAGCAGGGAACCCCAGGAAGCGATATCCATGTAGCCAGGAGTGTTTGATGACTCTGAACAGCACAAGTGAGACCAGTGAAATAAAAATAGCTGTTTAAAAGTGTGACTCCTGATTTGGCTTTAAATGGTTTTAATTTAAAATATGAGTATAATCAAAATGTAAAGGCTTTCTTTCTGGAAAAGCAATTTTTGTAGGCAATGCAATTAATCATTTATTTATTTACATAACATTAAACCTTGCATTCTTACTTATTTTTAAGTTTATAATTGAAACCAAGGTAAATTTATGGAAACCAATTTTACAGGAAAACAGCAGTTGGCTATTTGGCCTAACGAATGCATTTTGAATTATGGTCTGGTTAAAGTGCCAGCGTCTCCTTGTTCCCAGCTCAAGGACAGGAAGCCATAAAACACCTTTCAAAGGCACCATGCACTGTTCTGACCTTCGTGGGCTTGCAAGTGTCCGTGTTCTGCAAATAAATAGCTGGTTAATTGTGTTGGCTATGAAAATAACTTCTCCAGTTTAAAAAACTTTTATATTACAATCATATTTAAATGGAGGAAGATGAACTGCATCACTTCCTTTCAAAAGCCGTGGGTTTGTCATCTTTCCTTTTTAGTCATCTTTCTTTCTTTCTTTCTTTCTTTTTTTTTTTTTTTTGGTACCAGGGATCAAACTTGGGACCTTGAGCTTGTGAGACAGGCAGCAGAACCACTGAGCTAAATCCCCGGCCCTTTCGTTGTCTTTCTTAAAGTGGACCTAGGAATCATCACCTCCGAACAAGCTGCCGCAGTCCTTTTGGTTCATCACCACCCCGTCTGCCTTGAGGGTCGTGAGTGCCCATGAAGGGACGTGCCCTGTGGCCAGAGGTCTGGAGGAGCAGGAAGCTGAGTGTTTGACCACAGACTCCTGCCTCCAGGGACGGGGGCAGAATGGGGGCAGGAAGGGCACAGACGGGCCCTAACCCTCGCTCACTCCCACCGTGCTTTCACAAGCGGGGCAGCGTGGAGGGTGCAGGGTGGCAGCAACTGCGGCTGGAGGACCAGACACGGGGGCGGGGGGAACAGAGCCACAGCAATCACTCTGCATTTTGTGCCTTACGTGCTACATCATGGCTAGCTTTCTTTCTTTCCTTTTTCAAAAATTTACTTGATTGAGAGCACAGCTAAATATAACACAATCCAGGTGGATCCTAAGGTTGATGAGAAAACAGCATCTCTAGAGCCAAAAATAAGAGCTGCAGCCCCTTAGTCCACAAGGACTCGGAGGACAGGGGTGGTGGTGGTGTGTAGTCGGGGTCCTTGCTGTGTCTGGACCCTCTCTGGAACCAGCACTCCCATTGCCCTTGGCACCTTGCTATGTTTGTTCTCAGTATGGGTGCTACTGCCACCCACTTCAAAGGGGCCATGGGCTCACAGCTCTGTCTCGGTCAGCTGGACACCTCCACTGCGGAAGGCGCTGGCCAGTTACGCTGTTCCCTGCAGGGAGCTGACTGGGGATACAATCTGAGGGCCAGGGGAGTGTCCAGCTGGGTCAGGCCAAGTCCTGCCTGCATCTCCACACTGCCTGGCCTCTGCTCACTGTCCCACTGGGTCCCCTAGCTCCAGAGACTCCTGAGCCCATGACAGTCTTGGCTGTGACCCTATTTGCCAGAGCTGGCCAGAGTCACACTGGGTTTCTCACAATCAGGAAGGGGCAGGGATGGAGAGAAAAGGGAGCCGCATCCTCAATACCAGGAAGGGAAGAAAAAGTGCTTCCAGACACACATGTGTGCACACACAAAGACACAGATATCCACAGACATACGAATGCACAAAGACACACGGATGCACAGAAATATACAACTACACACACACACACACACACACACAACCAAGCAAGACCCAGTCCTGCAAGTTCTGTCGTAATATAAATCAAGAGAGTTGTAGCCTTCAGTTATGCTCATTTTAATAACCCAGGCAGCAGGCTTCTCTCGAAATTAATATCTGTTCCAGTGGCTCCCAGCTTTCCTCATGAAAATAATGGCAGTTAATAGGGAAAGGGTTGCTGTGTATGTGACTCCAGGTACGACTGGCATGACAGCTGTGTGATCAGGGGAAGAAAGGTATGCTAAGACAAAAGGAATAATTAGATGAGCCACCAGAGCCAGCCCTGGATTTAAATGTTTAAATGTTTTAATTTAAAAGAACAATGGCTCCTTGAAGCGCCTTCACAGCCACCGCTGACAACCTGCCATTTATTAATCAGTGTTAAGTAACCGCGGCTCGGGTTTGACACCAAACAGCAGATGATGTGTGATGATCCCGAAAATAGCAGCCACGTCTCAAAGCTGATTTCCAAACGACTCCGGCATAACAAGGCAGGCTCTGGAATATTTACGGCACCACTTAGACAGCATTAACTGTGCTGGGGCAGAAACGTGGGAGGGGAGTGACGTTCGACGCACAGGGTCCCCCAGGTAAGGTGAGGTGCTTTCCACATAGGTGGGGCCTGGGGTTTCTCCATGATGCAGTGCATTAAAACAACCAACAAGCAGAAAATTCATCTAAGGCTGTGTTTCTCCATGCAGGCAGTCTAGGTCTCCGGGAGACATCTGGAAATATCTGCAGACAACTTTGACTGACAAACTTGGGACAGGGCAAAGGAAGGGGCATTCTTCTGGGTCCTTCCGTGGAGGGAGCCCAGGGATGCTGCTGAGCACACTGCAGCACATGATGGCGCCCACACAGAGAACGATTCCGCTGCCAACAGTGCTGAGGTGGAGGAAACCCCAGTGTAAGGACCTTTGGTTAGGTTGGGGAAGTGGGTCCCCATGATGTGCTCCTACTGGCAGAACGAGAGCAAACGCTTTGCCATTCCTTTCCGATAGGGAGCAGCACCCGAGCCTCTCTGGGAACCCAGTACACTTTTTTCTCTCTGGAAGTCACTGAAAGCAGCAAGGTTTCCCTGAATACAGGTTAATGTCCACCACGGTGCATTTATTTCCCATAATACACTCTCACAATGATTGCAGGCAGCTTAAGCGGCGCTTAATGTATAATCCAAAGTGAAGGCTGAGTCATCCGAGTGGGCCACTCGGAAATGCCACTCCTGCTCCCGATGGTGGCTAGCTCTGCAATCGTTTTATTGGAGTCTTGAAATGTTATATTTTTTCACACCATAAGCATTTTCACAGCAGGATGAGGAGTATAGGAAGATGGAGAAGTTGATTGATCTGACAACAACGGTGTTTGTTCAGCCGCAGATGCTGAAGGTGTCCACGCCAGAACCGTGGCTCTCTCTAGTCAGAGCAATGACATGCTGTGTGTGTGTGTGTGGCAGCTCTCATGCCAGCAGCAGCCAGACTTCCCTGCACTGCAGTTCATGAAGAGCACACTGACTCTCCTTAAATACATCTTGAATAAATCCTCCTTTACGTGCTCAATTTAGCAAAGACTGATACAATCCATCAGGCTAAATAGAAGCATTTAAAATAGTAATAACTGCTGCCAGAAGCTCATGCTGCCTTTGTGTCTAGGCGTTGTGCAACCCTGGATTAGCTTCACAGTCATTATTGTCTTTCGGGAGGAGCACACCTGGAACACACGAGTGTAGGACTGGAAACCTTGTGATAATTTTTCCTTCACCAGGGCTTGAGTAGTTTTTCTGAAGCTGTATCTTGTTAGTAAGAATGCAAGGAACCTGGATTAATACATGTTGCAAAGTGAATCCAACCCTACCCTTCTCTTTTTATGGAACTGTCCTAGTCCATTTTTGCTGCTAAAAAAAAATACCTTAGGGTGGATAGTATATAAACTGTTCACAGTTCTGGAAGCTGGAAGTCCAAGATCAAGGTACAAGTGGACTCTGTCTGGGGATAGCCTGTTTTTCTTGGATGGGACCTCCTATGGGCCCGCTCTTGGTGGAATGGTAAAGGCAGCTCTCTGGGGTCTCTTCCTAATCCTATGCACCAGGGTAGAGTCCTCATGACCTAATCACCCCCAGGGCCCCAAGTCCTAATACTACCCTTTGGTGATTAAGTTTCAACATGTGAACTCTGGCGAGACACAGCATTCAGCCCATAGCGGGACCTGAGTGGTAGAAAGGCAGTGGGAGAAGGTGGCTTCTGTTCGTGGGAATGGGTGTGATTAGAGATACTGACAAGCTGTCAGAGACCTCAGGCCTTGGCCAGCTCTGGCCCAATTGGCTATGTGGTCCTGGCCCAGTCACTCTGCCTAAATCCTCTGTAAAATTAGGGGGCCAGTCGGATGCTACCTGTGCCTTCCTTCCCCTCTGAAATCCTAACTCACTAAGATTCAGCCCTATCTCTTTTCACTTTTCTGAGAATGGACACTGGGGTGCCTTCCTGGGCGGGACAACAACAGGGCTGGGGCTCCAAGGTTTGGTTTCAAGTTTGCAATTCCAGGAGCCCTGGGGAAGCTTGTCACACAGGAAGGGCCTGGAAACTCAAAGATGTCACTCCCTGCTCTGAATCATACGAAGAACTAAATCTTTTTCACCCCAAGACTGAAGCTTGAGACAGGAAATGTCTTTGAAGTTATATCTGAACTCGACAGAAACTTCTATTCAGACCCAAAGTCTCTGAGCTGATTATTCCCATACTTTTCATGAAAGCAATCTGCCCGCGGATTTGCTGACTTCGGCTCTTCCCAATAACCACCCCCTTCCAGAACTTAGTGTCTTGTTGGTAGTGGCACTGAATCATGTGTCGTGGATGCTAGACCTTTTCCTCATTCCTCCCTTTCTCAGGGAGGCACTTGACACCTCGAGGCACCAGGACACCTGCCTAGGACAACCACCCCCTTACCCATGAAGGTTTCCATCTGATGGTGGAAGTGGGCACCAGAATCCTACCCCAGTCACTTGGGTCAGTGTTCAAGAGACCTGTCTACTGAGCTAGTCACTTTCCTGTTGCTGGGATGAAATAGCTGACACCTGCCACTTAAAGGAGAGGTTTATTTGTTTCATGGTTTCAAGAGTTCAGTCCATGGTTGGTTGGCTGCAAAGCAGAACTGGCATAGAAGAAGGGCCTGGCAGAGGACAGCTGCTAGACCCATGGCAGCCAGAAAGCGGGGGGGGGGGGAGAGGCAGGGTGCACCAAGAACAAGAATACACCTTTCCAGGCTCACACCCCCACGAACTCACCTCCTTTCATCAGGCCCTACTTTCTAAAAGCACATTCACTTCTGAACTCATCAATGGATTAATTCACCGAGGAGTTGAGTGCCCTCATGACACAATTACTTTGAAAAGCCCCACCTCTGAGCATGGGAGACTCGGGGGGGGGGCATGTGAGACCTAAACCCTAACAGACCCTCAAGTCAAATCCACCATCAACTGGGGTTAGAATTTTACAGTAAATCCTGCAAACAATACATGTTTAGTATATCAGAAAACACAAAACTGACACTTATTGAAAATAGGTGTATGCTATTTTATTCATAATGAAGTTTTGGATATAACTTGAAGTAAATGCTGATTTTTAGAGTGGAAGATGACTTAACTGCTTCTTTTGGTGTAGCCTGTTCAGAAAAGTACAGAGCAACCAGAAGGATGACCCTTTTACTACGCCTCACAGAGTCCTACGGCAAAGAGAGATTATTGGCAAAAAGTAGCCTAAAATTTCATGAGCTTCCTAAAGGTGTCTTTTTACTCATTTATCCGTTCAGTAATCCTCTTGTGAGGACCATACACCGCCACTGGCTGAACTGATTCTGGCCTCTGCAGTGGATACCTGGCTGGAGCCCCGTCCTGGTCACTCACTGTGGCTGTGACCCTTGCATCTTCCCAGCAGCAGCCTCATCATCTCCCTGGAGTCCTGTGTTTGCCTTGTGCGTGTGGTCACTTTGCAATCCACATGCATTACATCTGGACTTAATGTAGGATATTTGTAACAGCACAATCTGTAAGACTACCTCTGAGGGACTGGGTGTGCTAGGCAGAATGGATCTCAGCAGGGAGGCATGTTCCAGTGGAAATTCAGTGGAGGAGAGGTTTGCACAAGACTGCCTTTCTTTTCCCAGACAGATGCATGACGAGGGTGATAGGCTGGACAGCCCTCTTCCTAGTGCTACAGCAACAGGGTCCCAAGGAAGCCCCTTGAGTTCTTCCTTCTCTGTGCAGGCTGCTCTTCTCTATGGAGTGACGCTGACTGATGGACGGCCTGTGAACTAGGCTGGTCAGTGCTGCTCTGGCCACAGAAGGAGATGCCACACTCCAGGCTGGTCTCAGGGGTCTTCCGGTCCCATACAGGGCTCTTGCAATGCCCCTTTTTAGAACCCCTCTCAGAAGCTAGCCTCATGGTATAAGAAGCCTGAACCACGTCCAATTTACGTCTCCACCTATCTCCATGGTGATGGCCAACATCCACTGCTGGCCACAGACACGCGCCATCTTGGCAGGCTAGGAACCGCTTGGGATGACTCTCGCCTAGCCTCTGCAATTCCTGAGTGCAAGTGTGTGAGAGATCTCAGGAGTGCACAGCCACGCTGGTGCCTGGCAACCCCAGGACCCTGGAGGCAGTAGTATCTTGCTGCTGTGAGCCTCAGGGGCTTCTGTCGCACTGTGTTGGACACCGCAGCACAGCCTCCAATGCTCTTCTCGGGCACTAATTTGTTTCTCATTGAGTTTATTGGGACATTTTAGGTATATAGTACGATGACATTCATCATCGGGAATTTGCACCTTTACATAATATATCTTGGTTCTTATTTTTTCCTTATTCCCCTGCCCTCCCTCAACCCCTCCATCCCTCCCTGTTCACAAAGGCTTTGTTCCCATTTTTTCCTTTTCTCATATTTATTCCTTTCCTTTCTTCCCTTTTCCCTTCCCCTTTAGACCTTTTCTTCCTATTTTACATTATCTATTATACATTTTGATCCTATTTACACTTTCAGTTTCCCACACTAGAGAAACTATTCGGTTTTTATATGTGTGTCCTATTTATTTCACTTAAGACTATAGCCTCAATGTGCATCCATTTAGCTATAAATGTCTCTAGTTTCTTGTTCTTTATGGCTGAATAGTACTCTATTTTATATGTAAAAAACCAAAAACCACATCTTCTTTATCCAGTCCCCAGTTGATGGGCACTTGGTCTGTTTCCAAGCTTAAGCTATTACAAACTGGGCAGCTATGAACACAGGTGAGCATATATCACTGTGGTATGATTCTTTTTATTCTTTTGGAAAGATACCCAGCAGGAGAATAGCTGGGTCAAATGGGACCTTTAATCCTAGTTTTTTGAGGTAACTTCATATTGATTTCCACAGTAGTTACACCAGTCTGCATTCTCACCAACAATGGAGAAGGGTTCCTTTCTCCCCACAACCGTGCTAGCATTTGTTTTTGGTTGATTTCTTTTTTTGGTACTGAGGATCGAACTCGGGTCCTTGCGCTTGCGCAGCAGGCAGCAAAACCACTGAGCTAAATCCCTGGCCCTGTTGGTTGATTTCTTGATAGCAGCCATTCTTTCTGGGGTGAGGTGGAATCTCAGTGTTTTCATCTGCATCTCTTGAGTGACCAGTGAAGTTGAACATTTTTCATATGTTTATTTGCTGCTTTTACTTCTTTGTCTGAGAAATGTCTTCATTTCAGATGCCCATTTTTGAATTGGGTCTTTAAATTTGGGGGGGTCTGATTTTCTTAAGTTCTTTATATATTCTAGGTAGTAGTTCTTTGTCTGAGGAACAGCTGGTAAAGATTTTTTCCCACATTGTAGGTTGTCTCTTAGCTCTGTCGGTAGTTTCTCTTGCAGTGCAGAAGCTTTTTAATAAGATGAGATCCCAGTTGTTGATCCTTTGTGCTAGTTCCCATGCTACTGAGATTTTGTTCATAAAGTCTTTTCCTATTCCAATATCTTCAGGAGTTCTACCTAACCTGTCTTCCAGTGAGTTTAGTGTTTCTGTTTTAATGTTTAGATCTTTGATCCACTTCAATTTTAGTTTAGTGTGTGGTGAAAGATATGGGTCTAGTTTTAATCTTTTGCAGGTTGAAATTCAGTTTTTCCAGCAGTACTTATTAAAGAGGCTATCTTTCCTCCAGCATGGGTGGTTGGCTCCTTTCTCAAAGATGAGGTGGCTGAGTATGTCTGGAGTTGTTTCTGCATCTTCTAATCTATTCCACTGATCCTCTGGTTTGTTTCTTTGCCAGTACCATGCTGGTTTTTTTTTGTTGTTGTTGTTGTTTTTAATTTTATCACGGTGGCTTTGTAGTATAGTTCCATGTTGGGGATTGTGATACGGCCTGTCATGTCTTTGTTGCCTAGAATTGCTTTTGCTATTCTAGGTCTTTTCTTGTTCTAAATAAATTTTTGGATTGTTTTCTCTAATTCTGTGAAGTATACTGTTGGCATTTCAGTTGAGATTGCATTAAATCTATATAGCAGTTTTTGAAGTATGGCCATTTTCACTATATTGGTTCGTCCTACCCAGGAACAAGGTAACCCTTTCCATTTTCTTATATCCTCTTCAATCTCTTTTCAGAGTGCTGTAGTTTTCAGAGTAGAGGTCTTTTACTTCCTTTGTTAGATTGATTCCTAGATATTTCTTTTTTTTTGGATGCTCTTAGCCATGCCATTTTTGCCTTGGAGCCAAAACACTGAACCTTCTGAAGGACTGAACCTTCTGAAGTCATGAGCCAAATTAACCTCTTCTCCTTTACCTCATGGGTATCAGGTATTTTGTTCCTGTAACGGGAAAGCTGACTCATAGAATGCATTTAGCAATTACTGTTTCAAGTTCTGTGTTAGATGATAGTAATGTAAAGAAATGACAGTCTAGTCTAGCAGGGAGAGAAAGAGATGTAAAAATGAAATAAGTATGTCTAGGTCCTATAATGGAAATATTGAGATACCTTGGACCTCTAGGGAAGTTACTGAAGGTCTCAAGTAGAAGGAGGAAGGAGGGCCGAAAAAGTTTCATCAAGGGTAAGACTTTTGGGTAAGAACTTATAAGGGGTGGTTTACTGTGTAGAATAAGGAGTGAGAGCAGATGGTCAGAGTCATGAAACAGCTTGGGGATTTTAGGAAGCTTTTAAAGGTGAGCCTGGAAAGACAAGTAATGTGGTCTGAATGTTCGTATTCTCCCCCAAAATAATATATTGACTCCTAATCACTGATGCTAGAATGCGGGGCCTTTGACAGATGATTAGGTCATGGAAGTGGAGCCCTTATGAATGGATTTGATAGCTTTAAAAAGAGACTGGTGGGAGCTAGCTTGCCTTCTACCATTTATAAGCTAGAATGCATGTCCTCAGATGCCCAGTCTGCAGGTGCCTTCAGACCTCTGAGGAAGACATTTCTGCTGTATATACTGTCCCCAAATCTACACAGTGTTCTGTTCTAGCAGTCCCAATGGACTAAAATATCAGACAGCTGGAGGCCATGGAGTGGCTTGTATGCTCTGCTAACGGGCAGGCACCTTGCTCTACAGGTGAAACCATTAAAAACTTTTCAGTAGTGGGATAATTGACCAGATCTGCAGTTTAGGATATTCATTGTAGCCCACTGAGCAGTGTTGATAAGAGGAGTCATACTTTCTCTTTAGATATTTAACTGAAATATTTTCCTTATTTTTCTCACACCTGAATTGCTATTCTTCATGGATGGAGGACTTACCTATTTAAGTAAGATTGGAAAAGAATTCTTGCTTATTTGCAGCTAGGCATCTCAGTAGGTCTTATATTCTGTCTGGCCTCAGATTTCCCCTTTCTCTCTGAGTCTTACTTTTGCCTTTGTGATTTCTTTTTTCTCTCCTTCTCTCTTTCTGTCTTTGTATTTGTTCCCTCCTCCCCAAATCACTCTCTCCCCGAGTTTCTTTCTGACACTGTTCAGCCCTTTACCACTCTTCCCCTTTACTATAGCCTGATGTCTGTCATTCTCTCCTTTCTCTTCTGTCTCTCTTTTTGTATTTGCTATGTCTCTGTGTGTCCCTTCTGGCTGCCCTCATTGTCTAGGAAGCTGCTTTTTGCCCTTTTAGGATCCTTGTATTCATTTCTGTATATTTTCCCCTCATTGTGATATGAGTTGTATTATAGCTTCCTATGGTGGCAAACCTATGGCATGTGTGCTGCAGCCAGCTGTTATCATTAAAGCTCTAAAAGATTTGCCATTACTGGATTAGACTGACCAATACAACCAGATACTTGCAGATATCGGAGAATCCTTCCATTATTTGGATTTTTGGATTTTCATTTTAAGTTATATTTCATAGGAAATAATAAAGTGTCTGATAGGTTCTTCATGTAACGAGATATGTGGAGTTTAAGGAAGAGACTTATGTTTGTTATTGCGCTTCATTCTTATTGATAAAATGGGGAGTTTTAGCTTGTTCATTAAATTCATGTGGTAAAAGTCAATATTTTTTTCCTTAAATTCTTTTATTGGTACATTTTAGGTATACAATACATTTACATTTATCATTGGGTACTTGTACCTGTACATGATGTATCTTGGTTCTTATTTTTTCCCCATTCCCTGCCCTCCCTTCACCCCTCCACCCTTCCCTATTTACAAAGACTTTGTTCCCATCTTTTCCTTTTCTTATAATTTTTCCTTTCCCTTCTTTCCTTTCCCCTTCCCCTCCCACTACCCCTACCCCTTTGGACCTTTTCTTCCTATTTCAAATTATCAATTATTCGTTTTAATCATTTTAATCCTTATTTACACTTTCAGTTTCTCACACCAGAGAAACTATTCAGTATTTACACATGTGTGTCCTATTTATTTCACTTAAGAGTACGGCCTCAATATGCATCCACTTAGCTATAAATGTCTCTAGTTTCCCGTTCTTTATGGCTGAGTAGTACTCCATTTTATAAAAAAAAACCCCACATCTTCTTTATCCAGTCTCCAGTTGATGGGCACTTGGGCTGTTTCCAAGCTTTAGCTATTACAAACTGTCGGGCACTTATTTTTAAAAGACAGGGCAGCATCTTCCAATCTCATGATAGGCCAGCATCTTTCCAAGCACCGAGATTGTTTTGACTGTTTTGACAAAAAGTCAAACTATTTTTCAGTTGAGACAAGTTTTTTAAAAGTTAAAAATATATTCATTCAGTCACAGCAGTCAACACACAGGGCATATGCTAGGCTGAGAGGGAAAATACAAGGGGCATTGAGATGCTTTACCCAATGCATCTTCTTCTTCTTCTTATAAATAATAATAATGGGTTCTTCTTCATCTTGATACTCTTGGATGAGTTAAGTCTTTTGATTAATTTTTACTATTTGTTTAGGGTCGTTGAAAGATGAGTCGGGCGTCTTCCCTTGGGTTTCTGGTAAACCTCTGCCTTATGGAGATGGCAGGGCTGTTTTGCCCAGGACATGTTTCTGGGCAGTTTAATTCCATCATCTCATCAATACAGGTTGCAAAGTTTTGCTAAAGTTTATTGGAAGCACAGAGTCATCTTTTTCATTTGTAATGTTCTCAGGGCTGCTTTTCCCACTGTATCCGCTCAACAAAGTTCTGACACTCAAATAAATTTTGCATAAGCAGAGATATACGACATCCACGGTTAAGGACTATGGCCAAGCAATTATACCCACATGTCATTCTGTACTTTTACAAACCCCTGATAAAAGAGAAAAATCTTGAAGAAAGTACTTCACACATAAAATATTTCTTTTATAGCAAAATGTGTCCAATTGATTTATGAGGTACTCTCAAAGAGAACAAAACACACTATAAAACTCAAACTTACAGAAAGATTTCCTGGCTTCTTTAGAAGCAACATACTCAAATTGCATGGGGTATGGGTTTTCATAGTTTCTAATGCGAATTCTTCATGGAAGCTGCATTTTCATATTGGTGGGTTTATCTATTTTTATGATAGCATAATTTCTTTTTTTAAAAATGGAGCAAATCTTCTCAAGATACTTGGCCTTGAATTCAAAGCATAATTGGAAATTTTTGATTCATCAATTAGGGGAATGCAAGGCAATTTTCCTGGTCTAAGACCCCTGAATCAGAATTGTGGAGCATAACTAGTTTAGAACTGGCAAACCACAGCTCCTGGGCTAGATGTGGGCTCTCTGGTGTGAAAATAACATGTTACCCTAACCCAGGCCACTCACCGAAGTATCTCCAAGGGCTGCCCTGGAGTGCAATGTAAAGGTAAGAGGTGCTGGGGAAGTCACTGTTCGGCCTTCTTTGCAGGAGAACCCCGCAGGCTCCAGCTCTGACTGCACCAGGCCAGCGTCTTGGGGTCACCACCAGTCATCTCTTTGCCAAGGGACACCCACCGGCCCAATGAGAGTTTTCTAAAACTCTTGTGGGGCATTTCAACAAAACGGGCTCATCCAAAATAGGGCTGTCATGAAAGGGTACCCATCAACTTAGTTCCTTTCCAATGAAGTACAGTGGACCCAAATTTCACAGTAAAACCAACTGGCCCGGTGGACCTAGAGAAGAAAAGAAAACCCTTATATTTCCTTATTTTCTGAATACACCGAAGATCTATTTTTAAAGTCAGCCAGTCAGCGTTCTCTCTCCCGGTGAGGAAGCCCACGTTGCTAGACCACTGATCACAGCCACTCTCTGGATGTAATGACCGCAGCCCAGCCTCCTTATTCAGTAATCAGCACCCAGCACGAGGATGAGCTGAGCCCATGAGAGGGAAGACAGGCGCTCCGGCCAGTCACAGCATTTTGCTATGTCACGGCAGACAGAGGATGGGCTGCTATTTCCTTAGCTAAATGCTATCACTTTAAGCACTATTCCGAAGAAAACAGGCATCTTGCCATGGGAAAATAACATACACCAGAAAGGGAAAAAGTACATTAGGGTAAATAAGCAGGTTACTCCCATGGGCCTGTGAGTCTGAAACGCCATCTCCCTGGTTGAAAAGCAAAGAAAGAGCGAGAAGGGAAGGGTGGGCAGGGCAGGGAGTGCTTGGGCTCTGCCCTCCAGAGCTGCCAGGTGCACTGTATGTGTGCCAGTGTGCATGCGGATCTGCAGCATCTGCAAGATGGACTTGTACGTGTTAAATGTGTGTGTAAGCATGCACGTGCTGCATGTACACAGGCACAAACATACTTAAGATCTATTTTTAATGCATATGTATACATATGTGCTGCAGTCATGGAATGTCATGCATGTAATTACGCAAGTGTCTGTATACGAAGGCGCTTCACATGTATTAAGTGTGTATGTGTGTGAGTATGTATGTGCACACTCCTAGGTTCTGTATGTGTCCTAAGATACAAGAGCAGCAACCCCAGGCGGGACCCTGCCTTCCTGAGCTCATTACAGGGTGAAGCAGACAAGGATAAAACAGCCACTCTGTTGTCTGTGAAAGAATTTGGTCTTTGTCTCTTGTTCCTGGCTCAGGCTCTTAAACCCTGGAATTCCCTGAGAAATGGGAGTGTCTTTGTTATGTTAATGAGGTGACTCACTGTTGGCCTCTACATGGTTTTGATGGGGGCTGCTCCCCAGAAAGACCAACCACTTGCTGCAAGCTGGGGACTCTAAGCCAGTCTGGCCTGGGGGAGGCGGGGGGAGATTAGTTTTAATCGTTGGCCAGTGAGTCACTCAGTCCTGCGTGGGGTAATGAAGCCAGTAAGAACTCTGGACCCCGGGGCTCAGGGGCGCTACCTGGTGGTGAGCAGAAGGATGTGCCAGAGGGAACAGGCTGTCAGACCTGTCTTGCCCCTGAGCACAAAACTGTGATTCTATGTACAGACCTCTGGGAGTTCTTGATTCATCCTAGCAGATTTTCCAGCTGTCCAGGGCTGTGGGAATGAGTGCGGCCTTGCCATCCCACTCCCGGGACTTCTGCCTGGATTCAGGAGTGGGCCAGACTTCAACAGCAGGGCATCAGGTGGCAGGGGCGCCCACAAGAGTCCTGATGTGGGCCCAAAGCCTCCTTCCTCTGCCTTCTGGCTGCCTGTCCTGGCCACACCATGTGGCCCCCTGGAGCCTCAATGTTCTCTAAAATGGGTGCAATACTATAATCTGCATGGATTTACAGTGCTCCTGTATGTACAGTGGGTCACAGTTACCCCCAAACCCTAGGTCATGAACCCTGCAGCTTCAGAGGCTCAGTGGAAAAGCCCCGTGTGCCTCCACAGTCTGGCTTAAGCAGAGGGTGCCTTAGTGCAGCTTCCTACGCGAGAGGTGGGGCAGAGGGCGTGGCACCCGCTCTCCAAGAACAAAGAGAGGACGAACTGCTGGTTTTAGCCACTGCACATCACAGCTGGCCAAAGCCTTCCCATAGGGAAGGGTGACTGCTCACCAAGACAGCCCAGGAAAAGGAAGGTGAGGAGGAGAAAGAAATGGGTGTGTGTGAAGGGGACAGCTGAGAACCACCAAACATCACGCAGGTTCGGGGGTCACCGCAACAGCCTGGCCCAGAGCTGTCTGCCCGCTGTCACACTAAAAGACAGTGATTTCTGGGGGCCCCTATGTGACAGCAGAGGTGAGGACGGGGCCCGAAAAAGAAACATCCTATGAGCCACTGAAGTGTTTATGAAGTTCGCTAATGTTCTTAAATGAACGTGAAGCAGGTACTCGCTCCCGTGACCAGAGCCACAGAAGCAATCTCCACGCAGCTCTCGATACTTAGCACCCCCCAAAGCATACATTTTCTCCCAGAGGAGGGCTGGATTACACAGAGGCCTCTAATGTAACCAGAGCCGGGCCTCGCTGTGTGCGCAGACCTGCAATTTATCTCATAAATGCATCTCAATATTCCACAAATCACCCACGTTCATCCCTGGAGACATCTTTAACTCGGGGCTTAGAGTTGCAAATGAATTCTCCTATGGATCTATTATTCTATCAAATAGCAGAAAGAGAGGAGTAGCTTGTATGATGCCTTTATAGAGCTGGACTAAATTAGATCATGCAAAATCTAATGAGGATCGTTCAGCAAAACTCTGGGAGGTACGAGCTATTGGCCAACCTTTACCTAGGCAGTTATCCAAAGGGGAGGGTCCCTGGTGTGTTAGCTCTCTGCGATACGGTCTGATCTGACCTTTGGTAGTTGGTGTTGGAAGTAACCACAGGACAGTTATGTGGCAGAAATTCTGGAAAGTGTTATGCTCTGGAGGTACAGCCTGGCCTTCCAAAGGAGATCACACCTCCTACAGGCCACGGGAGTGTAGTAGGGGCACAAGATAGCCACTGCAAGAAATGCAGCTCAGATGGGCAAGGTGGTAGGGCCAGGTAAGCTGAAGTCAGCTGTAAATCCACAGCATTTTTGGCATCACGGTTTCCATCTAAAATGTCACCCCAAAGTGTTATAAGTCAGAAGGTGACTGGATCCCGGGGGCTCCGTACTCATCAGTGGATTCATGGTGAGTTCAGTGGCTGAATACGCTGTTAGGAGGTGGATCCTGGCTGGAGGGGGTCACTGGGGGCGTGGCCTGGAAGGTGCGATCTTGTCCCCTGCTCCTCCCTTCTCTGCTTCCTGGCTGCCATGGGGTGAGCACCTTTCCCCCACCATGACCCTCTGCCATTCTGTTTCTGCCTTGGACCAACCAGCCATGGACTGAAACCATGAGCCGAAGTAAACCTCTCCTCCTTTAAGTCACGTGTGTCATCTACCGCACACCTGATTTTTGTTCATCTGTCAACAGATGGCTCTTTTCACATGGACTCAGGCCGAGGAGTCCACACTGCTAAGTAAGGACGCATAATGCAGAGATCCTCCACATGTGGAATCTCACGCATATGCCAGCCACTCCCGGGGAAGTCACTGCTCTCTGTGGTTCCTGCTCACAGGCTCTCCTCTCCTCTCCTCTCCGATAGCTCTTTTAGCCTGGTTCCCTGGTCCTCATCTTTACTTGTGCATAGAATTAATACACAGAGCTATACACCCAAACCCCTGCTTGCTGCATTTGAGAATCAACTTAAGTGATTTTCAAGAGAGATTTTGACAGTTCCAATCAAAATTCCAGCAGGTTTTATTTTCTAAAATTGACAAGCTGATTCTCAAATTTATATGAAAATTCAAATGGCCTAGAAGACCCATAGCAATTCTGGAAAGAATAAAGTTGGATGACGCGTACGACCAGATTGCAGGACCCGCTCCAAAGGGACAGGAGTCTGGACGGGTGGTGGTGGGAGAAAGACAGCACCCAGGACAGCAGGCGGGACAGAGCGCGGGACAGAGCGTGGAGAGGCCACACCCAGGACCAGCTCCTACTGTACAAAACCGTCAGGGTAATTCAACATGGGAACTAAAGTCTCTCAACAAACGGTGCACCAACAATGGGGTATCACCAACAATGGAAAAAGTAAAAGACAAAAGCACATTGACCCTTAACTCACACAACACAAAAAACTTAACAGATCAGACATCTGAATGCAGAAGCTAAAACTGTAAAATTCGTAGAAGATAGGAGAAAGAGCATTGTAACTGTAGGGTAGGAAAAAGATTTCTTAGAACATAAAAAGAATGAACTTTGAAAGGAAAAAAATTGATAAATTGGATTCTATCGCAGAACTTCTGCTCTTTGAAAGATTCTCAGAAGAAAATAACAAGATACATGATAGGTGAACACACACACGACAAAAACCCTTTTTCTCTGAATCTTGTAAAAATTGTTTCTGGCACACATAAAAGCATTTAAAACTCAATAATAAGACAATTTAAGAATGGATGAGAGACTGAAAAGCTTCATAAAAGATGCATAAATGACCAATGAGAGCATGAGAAGATGCCCAATGTCATTAGAGTTCAGGAAAGAAAACTTAACCCATAGGGACTTCCACTGCACACTCACAGAAAGGCTGTAACTTAAGGGCGGACACTGCACGTGGGAAGGATGTGGAGGAACCGGAACTCTCACACCTGCCGCTAGGGATGAAAGTGGTCCAACCAGTGGTGCATGCCTGGAATCCGGCACTCTGGGAGGATGCAGCAGTACAATTCCAGGGCAAGTCCAGCCTGGGCAACTGAGTGAATGTGAGACCCTGTCTCAAAGTAAAACAAGGGCTGGGGATAAAGCTCAGTGAGAAGGCTCTGGATAAAATCCTTAGTAACACACACACACACACACACACACGTGCACAAATTCAACCACTTCGGAAAACTGTAACCATGGTTAATTCCTGCCAGATAAGCCAGCGATTGCACGCCTAAGCACTTCCCCTGGCAGGTGAAAACATAAGGGCTTGACTTGGATGTGGATATTTGCAGGGGCCTTATCTACCTTAGCAAGAACACAGATACACACAATATGTCATTGGCGGGGGATGGATATGCAAAGTGCACATATTCATTCATTCATTCATTCATGGGGTAAATGAACAGATCTCAGAATCATGAAGCTGGGTGAAAGGAACCAGACACCAAAGAGACCATGCTCTGTGGCCCCCAGCTCGTCCACAGTGACAGTGGCTGGGGTTGCCAAGCGGCAGGGAGGGAGCCCATGGAGAGCACAGAGCCTCTGAGCAGGACAGAGACGCTCCGGGTCTTGGTGGCTTCGTGAGTGCAGTCACTGTCCAAACTTTTGTGCTTGATTTTCAAAAAAGTAATTTTAACCAAGCAAGACTTTCTCTTACACTGTAACTTTGGAAGCCAAGATGTTTCAGGTAGACCTTCCCTGTATAGTATTTTAGGTTTGGAAATAGTGGAAGGTTTCCCTGTGTTTTAGAGAAGAATTATTGCAATGGAATTTTGAAGCTAAAATCCATCTTCTCCATTTCCAATATGCCGCCCTGAGCGGGGAGGTTCCCTATGGCCATGTCTCCATGTGGCAATGTGGAGCTAGTGTGGTGGCTGAGCAGGAAATCGCTGCCCACCACTCCTCTGTGAGGCTGACGGCATTCTGGACAATGGCAGACTCTGGTCTGAGGGGCAAGGGCGTCTGGACGTCCCATTCCTTCCTCCGGGAGCCCGGGCAGTGGGGCTGCAAGTACATGTGACTAGACTACTCTAGTCAGGCTTCTTTCCTTTCTGTTTCCCAGCCAGCAGGAAATAAAGAATACACTTTTAGCTAAATGAGAACTGAAGTGTATGGGAGGAGTGTCATAAATTATATGCAGGCCACCAAATAAAATTCAATTTTCAGGGAATGTGAGGGTGTAATGCAGCAAGAGCAGCTGCTTTGCATATCACATGAGACAGCAGGTAGTCAGGAGGGAGGCAGGACTCGCGGCTGACCCGTCACCAGCGAGGCTGGGATTGTTTCCCTCCTTTCCTCCTCTAATCGCACCATTGCAGTGTTGATTCAGAACACGGCGGCCCATGAAAAATGTCACCGTTCTGTCGATGGTGCGGATCTGCTGGCAATTCCAGCAAGCAGTGGCCGCACATAAAGGGTGATAAGGCACTCTATCCTGCCATGCTCAGCAGGTTTCCCATTTTCTCCTGCAATTACACATCAAACTGTTTTAGCTTCACAAGCTCCTGCACTATAAATGGCCTGGAGGCAGAGGCCGCCTGGCACGCTGATGGGCCTGGCTTCAAAGCTAAGTGTGGACTCGGGTTTGGGGGAGGCTGCTGAGAAAACATATCGCCCCTCCCTGCAGGCACACAGCCACTCTGCAGAGCCCCTAAGACTTGCCTGAGAAACATTGTCTCATCACCTCTGCTGCGACTAATTGGCAAAGGGTTTGGGGAAACACTGACTCTGGTTACCAGAGAGGTAGCGCCAAAGGCACAGGCGATCCCTGTGCCCTCGCCCCTTGACTCAGAACAGCAGAGCGGCATCTCTAAGAAACTGCTAGAAATGTGGAGTCTTGAGACCCATCGGAAGCCCAATAACTCAGAATCTCTGGTGTGGTACCAAGAACCAGTTTTAACAGCATCTCCATGAGAAAGGCATGGCCTGAAGGAGCAATGGGACTCAAGGCTGCCTGAGCTTCTAGGGCTTTTCTCAGGGCATCATTGAATGTCAGACTCAGAGAGCAGACAGGATCAGCAAGAGAACACAGAGGTGCCAACTTTTGAAACCCCATCTATCTATCCATCCATCCATGCACCATCTATCCCCCCAACCCTCAACCAACCACCCACCCACTCATCCATCCATCCACGCAGCCATCCATCCATCCATTCAACCACTCATCCATCCACCCATTCATTCACCCACTCATACATCCACCCACCCACCCACCCACTCATCCATCCACCCACCCATCCATGTACCATCCATCCACCCCCATCCATCCATCCATTCACCCACTCATCCATCCATCCACCCACCCACCCATACATCCCTTCACTCATCCATCTATCCACCCACCCACTCACTGACCCACTCATCCATCCACTGACCCACTCATCCATCCATCCATCCATCCATTCATCCATTCATCCATCCACCTACCCACCCACACACCCACTCATCCACCCATCCATCCATCCATTCACCCATCCATCCATCCACCCACCCACCCATACATCCCTTCACTCACCCATCCATTCATTCATCTATGTGCCATCCATCCTTCCAATAAACAAATATTAATCACCAATTTGCTGCCTGATATTGGAGACACAGGGACAAGAAACCTCACTCAATGTCATGTCCTTTATAGTACCTGACACACTATTTGCTGTAAATAAACTGGTGCTCTTATCACTAGAAGAGGTGAGACAGTCTGATTACCAGGGCAGGTGTGGGCTCTAGAGGCTAATGCTGGGCTTAGAAGGCTGCCCCTGCCATTTACTAGCTGTGTGACTTGGGCAAAGTGAATAAGAACTCTGGGTCTCAATTTTGATGGGTCTGTGAAATGGAAATAATAATGGTTCTTACCTCGAGGGTTGTTTGCAAAGGTTAAACAAGTTAGTTCTTAGTAAGCACTTGGAACAGTGTCCGGAAAGAGAAAGTCAGATGCAAGCTGCCATCATTATTATCATCACCTCTGTGAATATGAAGCCCACAGTCTAGAAGTGTAGACATGTGCAACAGGGTAAGACAGTTTAGACAGGAGAGGCAGAAGACATGAGGACGTGGAAGAAGTGGGTGTCAGTCCATGCACTAGTCCCCAGAATACAGCAGAGTCTCTATCTCCCTGTGTCTATTTAGCTAAAATTTACCTTAAAATACACATGGTAAAATGCCCAAATTATAAGTGTATGGCTTGAAGGACTTTCCCGTGAACACATGCACCGTGTAACTGGCACCAAGTCAAGATGAGAGCGCCATGAGAGCCACAGGAGCCTCCATGCTCAGGCCTTCTCTCAGAGGGCAGCTTCTCCCTGGCTCTGATCATCATATCGTGAGTCTCATCCCTGTCATGAAGGGTAGTGGTCTATCCCTTCTAAATGCTGAGAGTGCTCCACCATATGAATACCCCACAGTCTACCCATCCACCAGCGATGGACATTTGGGTGGTTTCTACTTTGGGGATGAACCAATGATGTCACCATGAATATTCCTGTACTTGTCCTCTGTGCACATCATGAGTGCCTGCTGGGGGACATCTCAGAGTGGGGTGTGGGACGTGCCCATATTTAGCTGTACAGACAACTGCTGGGAGTCTCTCTGTCTTTGCAGATCTGAGAGTGCCCAACGCCTGCTCTAGCTGGGCTCTGAACCCATCTCCCCAGGTTAAGAGCCACAGAAGCAGAAGGTGTCCCAGTACACCCTCCTTCTCAGCCGCTGTGCCCTGCTTGGAGGCTCTGTCTCTCACAGAGAAGGTGCAGCCAGGAGCTAGCAATGGCTCAAAGGAGACTGTCACACAGAATTACAGGTCACTTCTCTACCTCTCTCTGGACTTTGGGCCCCTCCAGACCTAGCTGCCTTGGGACTTTTCAGATGCCTTTGTTTCTCCCGCTGCCCTTCTTATTTCTCCCTATCTGATACAGACTTAACTTTGGTGATTCATCTTAACATCAGTCACCCTACCATGCTGGAGGTGGAGGTGCCAGCAGCTACGAATGCTCTGACTCCCTGCAGTGGGGGAGAGAGCTGCTTGTCTGAGAAGCAACTGCATGGCTGGGCACTCGGGGTCTGGAGTTGGCACTGCAGGCAGAAGACAGCACCGGGTGCATAGTCTGGAGCTCCCAGTACCCAGCCCTGTTCAGGACCCTGGGAGGAGCAGGGTGGTAAAGAGGAGGTGCCTTTACGCCAGGTGGGTTTGAGAGAGGACAGATTTGGCTGAATAGGCTGGAGGCAGCCAGGTGGTCCACAAAAAAGCCCCGAACAAACCTGTCAGGGGACAGGTTGGCATAGAGATCTGCAGCCAGAGAAGGTGACTTCCTGACTGCATGCAGCGGGCCCTGGAACCCTACGGAGAAGCTGGCCTTTGGGTGTGTTTGTGCTGGAGAGGCGTTTCTCCTGCCCAGGGCCCCAGAGACAGGCCACCGCGCCCAACCAGGCTATGCCAGGCAGACAGAGGGATGGGGCCAGGCAGCCAGCACTGCTTGGTGCCACGGTTGCCTGCACCCCCGGATGCGCGCTAAGGAGGGGTGTTCATCCCCCCGATGCCCTGTCTCCATCTCTGGAAATGCAGCAGGAAGCTATGCTATGCTTTTAATTGCTTGTTTCAAAGGTGCCAGCTTACGAGGTACTTACTCTTCTGATTTTTCTTCTCCCTAATTAGACTTAGAGTGGCTGTCACACACACAGTGCTCATTTCAGTCATAAATGAGTGACATGAACATTATTAAAGAAAATCAACACCTCCCTGGAATACGGTCCCCAATAACAAAAATTACTAACAGCCGGTTCTACATCAAATGCCTCAAGCAGGATCTGTTTTCAGAAGAATATTTTTATTTTATTTATTTTTCTTTCTCTCTTTCAAGAATGTTTTTATTTTGAAATCTTCAACACCTGCACAGATCCTGTCCTCCTGAGACAATCCAGAATGAAGGTGTGGAGAGGAATACTACGCTCCTGTCTCTTTTTTGTTTTTGCAGGAAATTGCTTAGCCAAATCCCTCCCTTCACCTTCCCGTGTCAACACCCCAAGCACTTTCCTAATGCCCAGCAATGCCGAGATCTTGAAAGGCTGGGGAAACCAAGCTGCACCTACTCACGTCCTCTCAAGAATTTCAGGAGATTATAATGGGATCCACGTGGGTCACAGCAGAATCACAGGTGGCAGGAAAGGACACAGCAACCTGCGAACTGTCCTCTAACCTCGCAGAGGCTCAGAACTGAGAAGGGTGTTGAGAGTCCACTGCCCGCTACACGGGAGGCCACAGACCCCTGCCACTACGACCCAGGAACACACCCAGAGTTGTGTTTCTTGTACTCACCCCACCACAGTGTGCGAGTCACCACTGGCATCTTGGGACATAGCACTGCTCACAATAGGCACCTCTGGCTTCCTGTATTTCCCATCTTTAATCTATTAGGTCAGAGCTTCTATCAGGTAGATTAAAACACTTAAAACATTTCAGTTCTATCGTAAAAAGAGATTACTCCTTTAATTGTCAGGTTTAAGAAAACACACACAAAACAACTGGAAACTTCCATGACATATTCCATTCCTCTCTTTTTCTATTTCTTTGATTGCTTTTTTTCATAAAATTAATTCCTCTTCACAAGTTTGTTCTTCTTCCTGCAGAGAGTTAGTAAGGAGTGCAACTCCCCAGTGTTCTATCCCAGAAGTAAGCTGTTAATCCTCTGTGGCTCGCAGATTTTCCCTTCCTCATTGAACAAGGGTGGTGAGCACACTTTCAGTTTGTAGGGGACCCAAGGATTTTGGTGCTCCTGTGACCAACACCCTGTCACAGTCCAGCTGCAGGAGAAGTCTGTGCTGATGCCACTCCTGGGCACCTCACCGAAGCGCCATCTTCCTCCTCTGCCCACCCCTGCCCCCATCCTGGCCCTGGTGTCACTTCCCAGGCAGGGGTCCAGGCTGCAGACCTGGGCTTGGCTTCCTTCTCTATTCGAATCTGGTGTATCTACTCCCATCATGAAGTCCTCCCTGAGTCCCGCCTCCTTCCAGCTGTCCTGCCCGTGCCCCTTGGTTCTCCCTCTGCAGCTGACCCGTGGGGCTCACACCAAGCACCTCAAGGGTCAGGGCTGGCGCCCTGCAGGCTGGGTATGAAACTGGCTCTGCACACTGCACCACACAGCATTCCCGGTCCAACGCTTGCTGTCCTTCAGGACAGGAGCATCCAACCTGATCCTGGCCCCATGCCAAGCACAAAGCTGCTCTCTAAAAACCTTTCTTGGGAGAGTGGATAGTGAGATGAGGCTGCAGGCTCCTCTCCAACAGCCCTAGCCTCATGGCAATGGTGAAGTTGAAACTCTGTTCAGGTGGACCGGGCTGCACACATCCACACTATTCCCTCTCAGCTCCAAGACTCACCATGCTGGACACAGAGAGGGGCAGACTGAGCTGGCTAACTCTGGGGGACCCTGGGAGGTGACTGAGGCCCCAGGTCAGTACAGGCCTGGTCCCCACCCTAAAGAACAGGTGTCAGAAGGGCTTTGAGAGGAGATGGCTTAGACTGAAATTGGGGGAAGGTGAGAGGGATCTGGCAGACTGAGGCACAGAACACACAGTGGGCCAGTTGGGCATCTGTGCCTAGGGGTGACCCGCGCAGAGCATGGGGAGAAGCCCAGGAGAGGACCTGAGGCGCAGCTGCAGTGGAGGGTCTGCAAGGGGGCGTGTGTAGATCTGCATGGGTCCCGGACCTCAGATGTATGTGCAAGCGCATGTGTACTCACCGTGGCCCATGCATGTGCTGTGTACGTGTGTGTGTGTGTGCGCATGTGTGCGTGCAAGGGAGGGACTGGCTACAAGCTGAGGGTGAGGGAGAGATTTTAGGAGCCAGTGAGGAAGGCTGGTCTGCACTGTGCCAGGCCACCAATGCATGCATTTGGTTTCAAGGCAGACAATGTACGGACAGATGTTGCTAGTGGCAAAAAAAGTGCCACTGAACATGCAGAAATCAAAAGGTTTAAATGTGCAGACCCTAGAATGAAAATCACAAATATTCCAGGGCTGTGGCGCAATAATGACCAAAGAGCACCCATAGCTTCAGTCCAGCCCCACCCAGTTCACCTGCGCAGAACCACGTGAAGCAAAGGAAGAGAAGGTGTCTGCCACACAGGCATCTGCTCTGGACGCTGGCAGCTCCAAAGCTCTGTGGAGACAGAAGCATCCCCTTGCCCGGGCAGGTGCAGGGCAGGGGAGGGCAGTTGACAGGGGACAGGGATGCTGTCACATGTGCCATGAGTTACAGGTGCGTGCTGGTCAGCTCACTTGTGCCCTCCTAGCTCCAATGTCCCTTCCAGCCTCATCTGCAGCTGTGTCCCAGGCAGGTGCCAGGTCTCCTGCCCGACTCCCCCTTGTACCCAGCTGCCCTCCCAGTGTGCCGCCGCTGAAGAGCAGCAACCTGCCTGCCCTTCTCTGCCAGTCCCATGTGCCGTTCAGCCTCTGACTCTGCTCTGACCTCCCGACCCTGGCCCCTGCGTCTGACCTCCCCAGCTTCTCCACACTGAGCAAGGGCAAATCCGACTCTAACCTCTCACCTGGCTCTGTGTCCCTGATGCCTCCTGAGGACAGCTCATTCTCAGGACCAGGGTGGAGGGGTCTTCCCAGCAGCGGGAGGGGCCATGCTGCCTGCTCCATACAGTGCAGGGTGCCATGGTCTGTGGTGTTCCTGAGCCCACATCCTGAGCTGGATGCTGAGCCCTGAAGCAGCAGGGCTGGAGGCAGGGCTTTAAGGTGGGACTGGGAACGAGGGCCCGAGAGGCATCAATGCTGTTGTCTGAGAAGCAGCATCCAGTCAGGGATCTCAGGTGTGGGGTCCTGATGGAGGGGTGTGGTCTCTCGAACTCTGTCTCGCTGTCTCTGTCCCTGTCATGCCTTCTTGCTCTGCCACCTTCCATTGAGAGATGATAAAGCAAGAAGGGCCTGGACAGACGCAGGGTCCACTGATCTTGGACTTCCCAGTCTCCTGGGCTCTAAGAGATGAATCTCTGTGCTTTGTAAGTGACCTGGTCTCAGGGATTCAGTTATAGCAGCACAGAACAGACTACAACAAAGGAGAATCAAGTGATTAACATGCAGACTGGCCTGCAGCAGGGTGGTGAGAAGGAGCTGCCATGGGCAGCAGCCTCTGGAGCATGGCGGCCCTGAGGCTGCAGTGCTCAGCACCTATGTCTCATCTCGTTCAGCTTCTGCTGCTAGGTCAAGAGTTTCTGAGCTCAGTGCTCACGTGTCCCACAAAGGGAAGGGACCCGTGGTCACTGGCTGACACCTCAGTGCACACAGGCACAGGGAGGGTGTCTCCATGGTGAGGCCCGGAGATTCGCATTCAGAGCCATCCTGGTACAGGTCCCTGTGTGGGGCTGACTCCAAGTTAGATCAGAGCATCGCTTTCCTTGCTTCTGTGATCCATTGCATGGGTGAGGCAGATGATGCTGTTCCTGTGCTCGGTGAGGAGGGGTCTCCAGCCAGGGTGTCCCTGGGGAAGACTTAGTCCCTGCTATGAACGTGAGCTCAGTTAACACGGGACACTAATTCATAAATCCACTAACCCAGCCCATTTTGAATAAGCCTCCAAAAGCAGCACTGAGCAGCTGGCGGGGCTCCCATTCTCCACACCAATCCCCACTGTGGGAGAGGCCGCACCAGCCCATAGCATAAACACCAAGAACACCCACTTCCTTCAGGCTCTCCTTGGTGTAATGTCTCCGGAGAAAACTTGCACATCACAGGTGGGCAGCTTGATAAAGACTCACAACTGGCCTCTCTCGTGTACTCGTCTCCTCAAAGCTCCCCTGGCTCCTGGGTCATGAACACCTCTGACCTGGAACAGAGCCAGTTCTGGAGCTCCCACCTGGCCCTCCACAGTGGTGGAAGCATCCAGAATGCTCCTTGTGCACCTGGCTTCCTTTGATCCCAAGTATGTGCTTTTCCCTGTCCCTCTTGCTGGTCTTTGTTCCACCTAGGAGTACAGAGTCTTTTGTTATTGGATGGAACAATGGCTTCCCTGTCATTTTCTTGGTAATCATCTGAAATTGATCACAACATCCATGGAGGAAGGAGCACCCCAGTGAGGGGTTTCCACAAGCCTCATCCCGTGCCACTAACCAGTCATGGTGGAGAAGACATCCACACCGGGGCCTCCTGTGTCCCTGCCACTTAGGTCTCCATAAAGACAGTGAGCCCCCCCCCCCCTGCAGGGGGCCTCTGCCTACGTCTGAGCTCCACAGAAATGGAGCCAAGGGAACACACCGTGCAGCGGCTACGTGCATTGTGTCCACAAGCCTGTCCACACCCATGCCCACAGCAGTGGCCCTTCTACACCATGTCTTTCATCCCACATGTGGCTCTGCCAAGGTTCACTCACTCATTCAACAGGGGTGGCGTGGGGTCATTCTCAGCCTAGACCCACAGAGGCACAGCAGCCACCAGCCACACCTGTCACCACAGGGCGGGGCTCCAGCCTTCGGCACTTAGGGTGGCCAAGCTGTGCCAGCCCCTCTCCCTGTGTAGAGCATGTGCCCTGTCCTGGACAGAGTGGGACTCCATGAAGATAGGCACCTCCAGCTGGGACAGGGCGGATGTGGAAACGGGTGTTTGCAGATGCAGTCATGCCCGGGTTCTGGGCGGGTCCATCCTGGAGCAGCAGGTCCTGAACCCAAAGGCCAGGGAAGGAAGGGGGAAGACACCTTCCTCTTCCTTCTGAAGAGGAACCAGCATGAAGCAAAGGCAGTGCAGCATCAGGCGCCGAGTCTGCCGGCCAATGGTTTTGCCCGGGGGGGAGGGGCCCACCTGCCTGCACCTTAACTGTGGGCTTCTGGCCTCCAGAAAGGTGGCAGAATAAGTTTCTGTTGTTTCAAGCCACTCTGCATCCTGGAAGCCCACATGTGAGCAGTGCCTTCCAAGGCTTCTGAAAGACCAGAGGCTCTGCTGGCCTGGGGGCCGAATCATGCCAGCCACGTGTTCCCTCCCCACCTGGTGGCACCTGTCCCAGCCCTGCTACAAGGGTTTCAGCAGAAAAGCAAATATTACAGGTCGGGAGGAACTAACGCTCTGAGAGGGAAGCTGCTAGAGACTGCCTCCCAAATCCATGGTGCTAATTTACAGCACTGCTAGATATTAGTATACGCTCATTCCAGCCGGAAACGGGGCCAGGGGTGTGTTGACAGTGTTGATACTCATCAGCTCGGAGGGGAAGTGTTCCCATGGCCTGGATCCTGCACCTGTGATGCTCGCTCGCACTGGTGGTATTTTTAGAGGGAACAGCTGGTGCTCAGGCCTGTCTCACACCCACCCAACCCACCGCTGGCTCAAGGTAGAAAAGGAGACCTCAGCAGGTTTGCTGGTAGAGGAGACAAGGAGAGGGAGAAAGAGAGAGAGGAAGGGAAGACAGGAACAGGAGGGAGGGAGAGAGAAGGAAGGGGAGAGACAGGCAGGAAGGGAAGGAGGGAGGAGAGGAGAGAGAGGAAGAATCAGAGAGAAATCGAGAGAGATGGGGAGAGAGGGAGGGAGAGAGAGAGAGGGAGGGAAGAAGAGGGGGGCGGGAGGGAGAAGGAAATACAGACAGGGAGATGGAGAGAGGGAGACTGAGCCAGGGAAGTGGGGGCCCTGGGTTTCGCACTCCCGCGGCCCTTTCTGAAGAGGAACCAGGCTGCGCCGCAGCTCTGCAGCCACACCTGGTTCTCCTCCACATGCAGCTGCAGCCCACTCCGCCGGGCTCTGCTCGCCTGGGGGTGTGACTAGAGCAGTTTTGAAATTAGAGTCATCCAAGACGTGCCTGAAGGTAGACACATGTTAGGACGTTAGGGAGTAGCGAGGGGCTTGTTGGGAAGCTTCGCCGCCCATTTCCATTTCCGTGACGGTGTGGGACAGGGAGGAAGGAGCGGAAAGAACACCACACGTATGACGACACCACGGACTCGCCCGCCTCAGGCCTCACGCAGTCCTCACTATCTAGCATGGACGGCTGGATGGCTGGACAGCTGGACTGGGCAGGTGGGTGTGGGTGGATGATGGGGAGTGGGTGGTGGATGGATGCATGGCGGGCAGAGGCACAGACGCGTAGGTGAACGCAGGTATCGCTTGCTTCCTCTATTACTCACAGGACTAGGGGGGAGGTATCGCCCGCTTCTCCACCACTCCCGTCCACCCA
Organism: Heterocephalus glaber; assembly: GCF_053883595.1. NCBI lineage: Eukaryota > Metazoa > Chordata > Mammalia > Rodentia > Bathyergidae > Heterocephalus > Heterocephalus glaber. The sequence goes on from NW_028258410.1 coordinate 9,384,669, forward strand.
GCCTGAGGTCAGAGCTAGTTCTCGTGTGGTGGAGCAGCCTGCTGTCCGCCCTCACTCTCAGGGGCTTCGATCTCGCCCCTCTTAGCCTATGTGCCCTGAGTGGGCACCTTGCTTCTGAGCTGGCAGAGGTGGGTGAAGCTGCTCTAACCTTGAGGCTTCGCCAAGGATGGAAGAAGATGGAGGCCAATCACCAAGCCCAAGGCCTCATCGGCTGTGCCCCAGACATTGGTCCCGATTGTCTGTTTTCTGAAACATGGACTATTCCTACCTACCCGATGTTGTATTTTTTGGTTTGTCCCCTTTCATTGTCTCCAAATGGTCAAGGAGAACCCAGGGCTGCAGAGAGGTTGGTCAGAGAAGAGCTGCCCCAGTGTCTTAGAACGGTCTCTGGGACCTGCCGACCTCCACGCAGCAGTGTCTGCCTACTCGGCCTGCACGGTGCCTCCTCCCCACTTCCTCCTCTATGCAATAATGCAATGCACAGGTGAGCTCCATTCCAGCGCCACGTGGACTGCAGGCCCCACCCCAGCAGCCCTGGGTCCCCAGGAAGACCTCACATTTTGATGTTTCATTTCCATTTCACCGTCAGAGAGTTAGCATGGGGTCCAGAGGAGTTGGCCTATCCGTGTGGTACTAAGGCGGATGAACCCAGTCCGGTTCCTCATGGGGAGGAAACCCTTCTCCCTGAGCCTTGCGGGGAAGTGGTGAGCTTCCCCGACTCCCAGCTGTTCAGAGGCAAGTCTGACAGCACTGAATGGAGCAGAGAGCTCAGGGTCAGGAGTGTCGTGCCCATGGCCGGGCGCCTATGCCATGCTCCAGCGGCTGTGTGCGCCTTCCCAGTCCTGCCGGGGGCGTGTGGCCTCTGCTCATGTGGCAGCTGTGGCCAGGAGATGGATGGACTGGCATGGGGCAGCACGGGGGCCAGCAGGCAAATGCATCCTGAAAATGTCCACTGAGCTTCCCTTTCCACAAACCTTCCCAGCAGTTTTCTACACTGTTCAGTTCCAGAACCTTGAATGCGCTTTAGTGAGTAGAGGAGCCCGGCAGAGTCCATGTGTGGTCCCAGGTCTCAGGGGGCCCATTACCCCCGGCAGCATCTGGCTGGGACCCGGCAGACAAGCAAGGGCACAGTCCTGATGCCCGCAAGGCGCTCGCCTTCCACAGACACAGTGAGAAAAACCTCACTCTGGAGTGTCAGGGCTCAACTGCAAAAACAAGGCCTTCTGCTCTCTGTAGTGATGCTGTCCCTGGGCACTGCTGGCAAAATGAGATGGAACCGCAGAGGGGCTATGAGCAGAAGGTCACCTTGCCCCCGTGGCTCAAACCTTAGCCTCCACCTGCCCCAAGTCGGCACCACTTGGTGAACAGTGGGAGCCTCAGGGACCTGCCTCCCACTCTTTCAAGCAAGGGCACGGGTGCAGGGCATCACACACGTGGCCCAGGGGCTGCGGGAAGGCTGGGCTTCCCTTTGGGTGGGTGCACAGCAAAGGGCTGTTTGTGCTGTCAGCGCCCATCAAGACTAAGACCCACGGGCAGAGCGTGGCCACCCCAAGACGCACCCGTCACCTATTCCCGGGCCACACCCCACGGCCCCATGGCCACCAGCCAGTGTGATAGGACAATAATGGCTTTCCCAAAATGCCACATCTCATTTCCTGGAATGTACACAAGACCCTGCAGGCAAGGTGCAGCTGAGGACTTTGAGGCAGGAGATGATCCTGGATTATCTGGGTGTGTCCTAAATGTCACCACATAGACCTCTTAAGAGAGAGACAGGTGGGTGGGGTGGAAGGACAGGTAGGAGGGACAGAGGTGGGCCCGGGACTTGGGCAGCCTGTGGCCTGAAGGAGGCAGGACCCAGACTCCCCCTGAAGGAACAGGGCCCTGCTGACCCCACACTGGCTGTGTGACCTCCGGAACCAGGAACCAGGGGAGACCCAGTTTATGCTGTCTGAGTCCCTGGTTTGAGCCCCATGGAACCACAGCAGGAAGCTTGGACAGTCAGTCTCCTCCACTCTTGTGCTTCCCAGAAAGGCACCCATGGTGAGTCTCCTTTGTCTCCTTTGTTCTGCTTGGCTACCACCTGTGTCACCACCCAGAGCTGTCTGTGTCCCATGGTGTGAACCGCAGCAATCTGGGTCCATTCCCTGCATGGGCACCAGAGCGGCTTCCAGTTTCAGGCTGCTATGAACGAAGGTTCTGTGCCCATCCCTAAACATTTTCTACTGTGACTCATGCGCCCATTTCTCCTGGAAAAATATGCAAGAGTGGAGTTTCCGGCAGAGCTCCACAGAGAAGGCTACATGTACCTTTACAAGACACTAGCAGACCATTTTCCAAAGTGGTTAGACCAGGTGACACCCGTGACAGCCACTTGTTCACCCAAATGGTCTGTCCCACACTGCCAGAGGCCTGGAAGGGTGCGGAGCAGGCCGACGTCCTTACTCTGGGCTCACTGCTGGGGTTCCACGGGGAAGGCAAAGGCCTCTGAAACTGCTGGGCAGGGAAGCCAGCAAGGGGACAGGACACTCGGGCCATGGGCAAGCAAGTGGCCTGGAAAGGGACGCACTGATGTGGGCAGCAGGGTGGCCTCTCGAAGGAGCTGACGTTTCAGTCAAGTCCTGAATCATGAGGAAGAGCCAGTACAGAACTGGAGGAAGAGCCTTCTAGAGGGCAGGAGAAGCAGTCACCTGGGGTGGCCACTATCACCCTCTGTGGTGGCTTTGCGATTGCTCTGTGGGGTGTCTGCAGAGGCAGTGACCTTGGGAGAAGGTGCCCTTTGCCTGGTGAGGGTGCAGCCTCTGTCTGGTGGATGTGGTGCTGCAACCAGGTGGGGGGCAGAGGTGGCCAGGTCTGAAGAGGAGATTAGCAAATCAGACTGGCATTCTTGTCCTGGCCTTCCAGTGTCCCGAAAAATCCCAGCAGAGCTTGCAACTTCAGAAACAAAGTTTGGAACAACAATCTGGAAGATATTGATTCAAACCACGGGGCTGGATTCAGGTGACAGAGGACATTATGGCTTCCAGAGGATGTCTATCTGACTGAGTCGCTCAGCTACAGGAATTTCATTTTTGGGCAAACTTGGTCTAAGTATTATTATGAAAAAGATAGGGCAAGGGTCCAGCCCCTTGGCCTATGTCTATATTTCAGCCTCTGCTCTGTCGAAGATGGAAGAATATTAACTAGTTTAACCATACGAACACAGGTTTGGGGCTGTGGTTACAGCTCAGGGTTGTATCATGCTGATTCTAGGAGTGTGTTCCTCAGTTTTTATCTTTCCAAATGCAAGAGGCTCGCCGCACTAAAATCATAAATGAGAGCCTGGTTCTACCTCTGAGGTGTGGATGCCTGTCACCCTGTAAGGCAGGAGTGCTGTGGCCATGGGTGACTCCTAGAAGGTGTGATAAGGCCGTGTATCTCCCAGCACACCCACTTCCTAAAAGAGAGAGACATGAACACTGCCAGGACGGCGGGGGTGAAGGTCAGTGGTGCCTCTGAGGAGCTGAAGCAGGGCCACCTCCAGGAGAGAGGGCTGGCACCACCTCTAAGCTCAATCACCAGGACCCAAACAAATCAGCCTAGAAAAGCTTCTTGATTAACGCACCGACAAAGCAGGAAAACAACGCAGCATTTCTTAGCAATGTTCTCCCCAGAAAGAACACAACACCTTCACACACAAGTCCTGAAGGTCCCGGGTCCTTGGCATTTTTCATCGGAAAGGACTCAGTGTCAGGGGAAATTTGGCCTTAAGGACACAGAGCATCACCCACCCCCACCCCACACTGCCTCTGCCTAAGTTTTCATGCTGTCAAGAATGATCAGGCCTCCTTGCCAGACCCTCTGGTCACACCAGGCCTCGAAGCCCTGGGCAGAGCCAGGTGCCATGGGTGTGCTCAGGGCCACTGGGGATTTCAGGGAAGGCAGGAAGTGTGAAATTCATCTGATGCCTCCATGCAAAACTACTCTCCCATCATCGAAGAGAATGAAAGGTGTGAAAATCAGACAAATTAACCTGGCTTTCCAGAGCAGCGCCGTTGTTTAAGACTTGGACAGCAGTCATTTTTGCTTCAGGAAACTGAGACAGTCAGGAAAAAGCAGAGAAACACAGCAAAGCATGGGACAAGCGGTGGGGAGGGTCATGGCCCAGGGTCTGCCCTGGATGTCACTGCCTCATTGGCCACTGTCCCCTGTCAAGCACCAGCCTCCGAGAGTCTGGGCTACACTCTGATCAACAGCATGTGGAAAGACATAGCCCTTTCATTAGTGCTTAACTGAGACTGTCAGTCACCTAATTGCTTCAATAAAATATAATTAATTAAGAATAACACGTGGAGATATTTACATGAGCTGGAGATTGCACACTGCAACTTCTAGATTCTTTCTGATGAGCCAACTCCTGGCAGACATTTTGTTATTGTATTTAGATGATGGGAAGAAGCCAGTCCATGGTCAACAATGGTACTCTCCCTTTGCCCTTTGGGTTTTGGGGGTATCTTAGTTACTTTTCTCTCATTGCTGAGACAAAATATCCAACACCCACAAGTTAAAGGAGGAAAAGTTTATTTAGCTTACAGTTTGTAGAGGTTTCAGTCCATAATCAACTGACTCCAAGACAGGGTGGCACATGGCAGAGGGGCATCACAGAGGAGAAACAGACCATGGCAGGGCAGTAGGCAGCAAAAGCAAGCCAGTAAGTAAGAGACCTTAACAGCGTCTTTCTGCCCCTTTTATCTTATCCAGACTACTTAGGGTGGGTAGCACTCACGCCCTTAGTCCTAGTGCCCTTGAGCCTAGCACTGCTCCATGCATCAGTCACACAGTCTAGATCCCGCCATCCCTGAAAAAGCCCCACCTATGATTGCAGCATAAGGCTTTGGTGGTGGGGGGTCATCTAAACACAAGCATTAACAGAGTAAATTAGTAATTTAAACTCTACTGTTATCTGTGCAGGAAAAGACCCTCATGAGAGTCAGGACTGCAAGCCAGGGGGAAGATCAGACGGGGGACTCAGGAGGTGACACAGCCCCATCTCAGTGTGTGGCCATCAGAGAATCAGGAGAATTATGGAGAGTCAGTCTACGATTCCGGCTTATACATTTCCATGGGACACGGCTGGAATTACTGCCCTGACACTGGCTGAGGCATGAAATGGTCACTCTCAATTGTCCTGAATTCTAGGGAGGGCACTGCACACCTCAGAGGACCACTCACGAGGCGCCAAGCCCCTGGGACTCTGGTCACCCCACCCCACACTCGCCACGGCCAGAGAAAATGTCAGCCCTTCAGCAGGAAGGGCTGCACTAGGCTTAGACTCTACTGCACATAACACGACTCCCTGAAACCTGGGAGGTTTATTTGGTCATGTAAGTGGAGCCCCGAAGCTGGCAATCCAGGAGGATCAAGAGCCCAGGGCTGGGGAGATGTCAGGGACCCGGCCTCTGTGTTTCTCTGCTGAATGTGTGGTTCCGTCTTCACCTTGGTCTAACGTGCCTGTTGCACCTCCAACCATCCCCTCTATGTTCCTCGCAGGAATAAGGAGACAAGGAGAGCGGGGAGTGGGCAGAAAGGAAAGGTACAAAATCAATTTTCCCAAAGGCCCACAGACCATTTCCTCCTCACTATCCGGTCAGAACGTAGTCATGGGGTATGCCTTTCAGAAAAGAGCTGGGGAATGAAGCCTTTTTTCTGGGTAGAACATTACCAAGTAAATTTGTGGATCTGTAAACAGGAAGAGAGGGAAAGGGATTTTTTCCCACAAACTCCACCACAGTGACCAGGAGAAGTGACCCGGCCACTGTTTCTTCATCTATCAAGTGGCCTGACCCCTATTCCAGGTAAGAGGATGTAAGTCCCTGCTTTAAGACTGATGTTGTGAGCAAATATTTATTATGACAGAAATCTGTTTTGTCCTATGGTGCTCTACCAGACACAGGGAGGTACTGCAGGGAGGACTGCAGCTCCACCTCTGTGAACAAGACGGTGAAGAAAGCCCAGCACTGAGAGCCCTACAGGGCCAGGCAGTCTCTCCTGCCGAATCCTCTGTCTCCACCTTCTGCCCTATTCATGAGCCTCTGTTCCAGGAGATTAAGGCAGGGCTGGCTCCTCACACACCTGGGCCTCAGCTGGGGCCTTGCCCAGACCTATCATGGTAGCTACATAGCTAGAGCATTCCATCCCAAGTAGGACCAGGTGGAGTGACATTTCAGTGACAGCAATGGGAAGAAGCTGGGAATCTACAAAGTCTGAACTTGTCACAATGCCCCCAAGTGCCAAGATAAAGCACTAGTATACATGGATCCAGCTGTACCTGAAGCCAAGGCAGTCTTTGCTTGCGCTGCAAAACATGTGATGGAAAAGCTCCTCTTTTGTCTTACACCAGCATGAGCCGGGTCTGGGTCTCTCCTTTGCAAACAAGAATGCCATCTGGAAAGGTCCAGAGGTGAATGCAGTGCTGAGACCTATTCTCTTTAGCATTAAACAAACAAAACATCTTGGGTTTGGTTTCTACTCAGACCAAGGCACAAACAGTGACCAGGCCTGAAATGCTCCAGGCACAGAACTGTGAGAAACAGACCCTTCCTTCTCAAAGGTTCCCATGCTACTTATTGGTACAGCAGGTTCACAAATGCATTTTAAGTTCTGGGTGGCAAGTAGGGGAAGTCCCATCTCGGGGTCACTCTGAGGAGGGGATGCTCACGTTTAGGGGGTGGGGGTGGGATGTCCCTTCTGAGTCTGCCCAGTGATGAGAGAGGCCCGTGTGCACACACACAGGGTCTTGGGGACCTGCTAGGATGTCTGGCTTCACCTTGAGGCCAGGGACCACCACAGGGTGTCACAGGAGGTGGCGGTGACACACTTACTCCTGTGTATGCAGATCTGGGAAGAAGATGGAGGAGGATATGGGGACAGGGTGATGACAGTGGTGCAGGACACCAGATAGCAGCAGAGGGCAGCAGGTGAGGGGCTCAGCCAGGACAGTGGGGTGAGATGGGAGACTCATGAGGAGGCGGCCACTGTGAAACTGGTGACAGACGGAGCTGGAGCGGATGTGCAGGTCAGCGAACCCCAGGACCTGACCAGGCTTGGGGCTGGGCCAACAGTGAAGCCCTCTGGCACTGAGTCGCCACAGGCCACCAGGTTCCCACGTCACCACGCCCTGCCGACACCCATGCTAGCAAGACTCAGCCTTCTGGAAATGTCATTTGTGGCAGGGAGGGCAGACAATGGTGGCCACCGAGTGTCCCTTGCACACTTTCAGGCCCCCAAGGCCAGCTGTGGCCACAAACCACATCTGGCCAACGGACAGCGGCAGAAGTGACATTTGTCATGTTGGGGTCAAGAGTGCCTCATGGGGGCTCATCCTCATGCCATGACTCGGGTCCACATGGCCCAAACTCAAGACTGAATCCTGTGTGACCGGGGAGCAGAAATGCGCAGACTCATGGGGACATGGAGGACGAGGAACAACGAGATAAACCATGTTTGTTAGTCCTGAGACTGGGGCAGCCCTTGGCAAGGCAGAATGGGGGCTTCCTTGGCTGAGCCATGCTCTGGAGCGACCAAGTCCTTTCCCCAGGACTCTGCCACACTCAGCCAGTCCTGGTTCAAGGTCACCCTTCACCTCGTTCCTTTTCTTTCTTCCTCTCAACAAGTACTTTTGTGTCCAGCAGTCGAGAGGCACCACTGGCCTTAGAGAGGGTCAGGTCCTAGTGTACTGCCTTTGGACAGTTATAAAACTCTGCAGTCTCCGGGAGCTTCTGCAGAAAGAAGGGAGCCACAGCCACCTCGGGCCCCCGAGACCTGGGCCCTGCTCTGCTGTCAGGGCTGCGAGGCTCAGAGTGAGCCCCCAGGGGTCCCTTCTGTACAGTCAGGGCCAGACTTCTGTGACCTCCGTGGAGGACCATCCTCAGCATGCTCCTGGCTGTACCGGGATCTGGGCTGCAGAATGACAGAAAGGGACCTAGAAGGGGCAGCCACTCCACCCTCCAACATCTGGAAGTGGCTACCAGGAGGGTCCCCAGAGCCTTCACAGAACAGTTCCTGGAGCAGAAGGTTCAAGAGCCTCAGGCTCTGGGGTCCACATCTTGTGCATCTGGAGAGCTATCCAGGAGCCCTTTGGTGGGTGACAAATGACAGAGATGGGCAGCTCACTGGCCACCCGTCAGACCCACAGCTAGGCCCATGTGGTGTGACTGGAGTTACTTCCCTGACGTGGTGAGGATCATGAAGTGGTCGCTGAGAGTCCTGATGTCCAGGGAGGCAACTGCACAGCTCAGAGCAAGGCCACTGCCAAAGAAGAGCAAAGCACCCAGGCCTCAGGTCTCCCCTGCCTCATACCAACCGCGGCCAGAGCAAACGGGGCGCTCTGGCCCAGGCCAGTGCCTCGCTGAGGCTACATGGGGAGGCGCCACTTGGGAGGGTGGGACTGGGGCGGGCACAGGCAGTAAATGTAGAAGAGGGCATTGCGTCCCAGGAGGCTCAGGACACTTCTCTCCCCTGTGGGGTATATTTGAAATTGTCTATTAAATTTTTTTGAAGTGTGGCTTCGTTTTTCTCCTTAAACAATTGTTAAGTCCTAATGGGAGGCTCCAGTGGCTAGGAATCAGCATGAGAAAGGCCTGGGGTTCACGTCACCACACGTTAGGCCCATGTCAGGGGCACAACGGTGCCACAGCGTGCGGGCTGCGAGGCAGGAAGGGCAAGCATGGGGTGGCACAGAGAATGGCCACCCAGCGGACCGCAGACAAGTGCAGCCCTGGGGCTGCGGTTCACCCTGCTGGCCTCAGAGAGGAGACAGGCGAGGCAGTGATGATCCGGGACCCAGGAGGCCCCACAGGGTGCCACAGCCCTCACTAGGTCACAGGCTGCCCAAGTACTCCCACTCAGCTTGCTCTAGAAAGAAGGCCAGAGGGGCTGAGGGCCCGGGCATTTAGCTCAGTGTCCAACAGTGGGGTGCATGGCCTGGGGTGTCCTGAAGCTCCAGGTCCTTGGGGGCTGGGGCTGAGGCTGAGCCTCACAGTCCTGATTGGGACAGAGCACAAACAAGGAGAGTCATCTCCCAGTGCCTGTGCAACACAGGAAGACCGGAGTCGTGGACAGAAACAATCACCCTCAGGGCCACCTCCTCTGCTGCTTACAAGGCCGCTGCTCAGACCACAGCATGCATGCATGTTTAAGCACAGTCAGGTAAGAAAAGGAATGCTATTGCTGTGCCCCAGCTAGTGGCATATCTGGCAAGATTCCTCTTCAGAGAGGCAGTGGGAACCTGTCCATCCCCAGTGCTTGTCAAGAACCAGCGTCTACACGGGCAGCACGCAGGATACCCAGAAAGGTACTGCACATAGCCTCCCTCCATGGAGTCTGTTGGCCAAGGCACCACCTTTCTTTTTGTGAAGATGCCTCTGGGTCCCAGGGTGGGTGCAGGGCCACTCTAGGGTGGCCAGGAGGAAGGACTTGAAGGCAGAGGGCCAGAGAGTCAGCCACTCACTATTCCTGCTGGCTGCTGACATTTACTCTTGGCTGAGAAAAGGTTAGAGGGTGATGGACAGAAAAAACCACATCCCTTCAGATGGTAAGATCTGTCTTATTAAATCAAGTTTCAGGGGATTTCAGAGGAAACAGCACTGCCCGCTTCTTCTCCCTGCAGAGGCCAGTGACTCTTGAACAACGTCAGGAAGGAGCCAGGCCTGCGACAGCAAACATGACAGGCCAGCTGGGCCGGGCAGGGCAACGGCTCCCATCTGAATGCTGCTGGGAGAGTTTTCAGATGAGAACAAGAGCAGTGCATCTGAGCAGGGCAGCTGGCACTCCACAATGGCGCCATAGCTTGGATCTGCTCCGTACCTCGATGCCTGTGTTAGACTCGGGCCCAGTGGTGCTCCTGGGAAGTGGTGGTGGCTTCAGGAGGCAGGAATCAGAGGAAGATTTTAGGGTGCTGGGGGAACCCCTGAAAGGATTGTGGGGCTCTGTTGTCTTCCTCTTTCCCCCATGAGATGAACAGGTAGCTCTCCCAGGTGCCCCCACCGACATGTGCCCCAGGGCCTAGAGCAAAGGGCTCGGCCCTCATGGACTGCCACATCCAAAACCGTGAGCCACAGCAAACCCTTCTTCTTCCCAAGATGATTACCTGTGGTATTTTTTTTTCAACAGTAACAGAAAGGAAAGTGGACTAACACAGTGAGTTGGCCTCATCTACTCAGTGGATGCTTTAAAAGAAAGAGACTGAGCCTGCAGGAAGAGAGAACCCTGCCAGCCGATGGCCTGGACTCTGACCCCAGTACCCCTCCAGGACTTCCCTGCAGACTCCACCCTCGCCAGCCCGGAGCCCTGGGCCCACCTCCCTCCATCCCGGCACAGACTCCTCTGGCCAGTGCTCTTTCTCGGGAGGCTCCGGAGTAACTCAAGAGTCCATCTCATTCCTGTCATCCACCTTGAGGAGGTGACGCTCCTCAAGTAACAGTTAAGATCCTGCTGCTTCCTTTTCTTTTGTTTCCTTTGTAAACAGCACTTTCAGGAACATCATGTCTTCCACCCAGAAGTTGCAAAAATCTAGAATGCAAATCTCTCGTAAGGCGAAGTCAGGCCTCTGTAAATATTTAAAGCTGAAAAATCTTTGGAGGCACATTATCAATTCCAAGATAAATAACAAGACTGACGCACTTGAACACTCAGTCACTTCTAATGCCAGAAAGCAGGTTTGCAGACGAGGACAACGAGGGAGCCCCGTGGAAAGGAAACCCGAAGCTCAGAGCCACTTCGGGTCACACAGGACCCACGGCAAAACTCACCGTGCAGCCCCACGCTGCTGCTCCCCTCTGGGAAGCACCTTGCCACTCTGCCTGGCAAGTGATACCAGAGACCCAGAAATATCCCTTCTCAGAACTGGCCATGCTTGGAAGTAGATTAAGCAACACAGGAGATGGCAGCTCCCATTTAAGGTAAAACTTCAGCAACACGCCCTTTGTGTTCCTTCATTCCAGGCGACTGTGGAGGAACTCAGTGGCCGTTCCCTAGGGCAGGTGCTTGGCCTTGAGCAAGACATACTCATGGGAGAAGCATTTATTTTTCAGAAGAAAATCACAGTGTAATTTAAACTTTTATATTTTATGTGTTAACATTTTAAATGAAAAAACACAATGTGATGTGTCTGTGCCATTCTGAAGAAAATGACAGGATTTATAAAAAAAAGTATTAATTCACAGGCAATCCAGAGGCCACAGCCAGGGGTAAGACGCAGGTGTCAAATTCAATTTCATCAGCGCGGCAGGGCGATTCGGGTCGCTGTGCGCCCACCCTAGAGGTGCGTGTTTAGGAGAGCATCAGATACACAGAGATGCACGGAGCTGTGAGTGTGTTGTTCGGGAATTTCCACAAAATCAACCAACCTGGTCCATTAGGCACCACCCAGGTCTGGGCAGGGAACACAGCCCTCCCCGGAGCCCCACCTCTCCCTCTTCCCCAGGAAACAGCCCCTAGAAGAAGCCTCTCTTCCAAGGACTTTTCTAGTTTTTTCCCTTCAGTTAAATATTTTTTATCAAGATAATTTTTGCATGGTTTAAAGAATGAATTAGGGGATGGGAACGACAGTGGCAGAGCACTTGCCTAGCATGCATGAGGCCCTGGGTTTGTTCCCCAGCAGAATAAAACAATGAATAAATACAGGAGGACAGAAGGACAGAAGGACAGAAGGAAGGGAGAAAGGGAGGGAGGGAGGGAGTGAGCAAGGAAGGAAAAGAAAAGGAAAGGAAAGAAAGGGAAACACAAAAGAGAACAGACTGAAATAGCACTAAAGCTGGGCATGTGAATCACATCTGTAAACACAGCACTCTGGAGGATGAGGCCTGAGGATCAGGATGTGGACCCCAGCTTGGGCAACTTAGTGAGATTCTGTCTCAAAATAAAATGAAGAAAAAGGCTGGGGATGCAGCTCAGTGAAAAGGTCCTGGGTTCAATCCTCAGTATGGAAAGGGTAAGAGGGGATGAAGGGAGGGTGGTTGGCATTAAAAGGGCATCCTGGCACCCACTAGGCCCCTGGGACAGCCCTCCTGACCCCTAAGGGCACCTGGTCCTGGGGTCTTCCTCCCAGGCCGGTGACGGGACACAGGTGGGGACTGATTCAATGGGGGAACGAGCCACTCTTTGGGTTCCTCCGCAGGCTGAGAACTGAGGAGCCCGGAAGGCTGACGTGCACCAGGCTGGCCAGGGACGGAGTCCCATCTGCATGTGGTCCCCAGGACCTCGCAGCCAGTGCCCCCACAGACATCTCTAAAGTAACAGGGGACAGTGAGACAGAGCTGGGGTGGGGGAGGAATCCCTGTCTTTGGGGAGCATCCCAGGTGGTCTGAGAGCAGACAGAATTTGGGAAACCCTGAGCAAGACAGGCTTGGAAGCTGCCCAAGGCACTCCCCAGCACCACCTGCACCATCCTAGATGTTCTGTCTCCTAGGTCTTCCCTAGGCCTGCTGCTGCCTGTCACAGTGGGCCCGGAGCACCCCGCCTACCATCCTACAGGAGGGGTCTTGACCTGGGTGAGCCAGGCCCACAGTTCTGTGCACCTGCATGAGCCCCTGCCCTACCCCGCACCCCACACTTGGGAACCACTGCCTTTCCTGGAATGGGGCACCAAAGAAGTGTTTTCCGCTCTGAGGGCCATAGGGTGTCTACACTGCTGTGGTTGCTGCAGGAAGCACATGCTAAGGGTGTGCCAATAAAACTTTATTTACTATTCACAAATGCAAGCATGGTGGCCCCACCTCTGTTCTTAATCAAGCTATCTTATCAGCCGCAGCATTCAGAAGGTTAAAGAGGATGGAGGGTCTGAAATTTGCTGAGCTCATTCAAAACATCTGAAATCAATAAGGACTATTTGAAACATGGATTTACTCCCACTGTCATTAGTGGTGGGGTTCAGCCTAAGTGGTTTATGTGCCGTGAAATCATAGCTCTGTGACAGCAGAGTTGGTAAGACCTTTCAAAGCTAAATGTTTAGAAAATTAGTAATATTAATAATGCCATATGTAGACCGTGTCGTGGTATCTAACATGCATTATTAATAACATCATATATGTATTATGCCATGACATGGTAAACATTATTAATGGTCACGTAAGTATTAATAATGCCATATATTTTTATATATACTATGTATGAACAAAGTTTCTCGGATGAGTACATTAACTACAAATTAACTTTTCCTTATTCTCTAACATAACAGTGTCTAACAGTGACACAGAAATTCTTGTACACAGCATATAAAACAAGAAACACCCACACCTGAAGTGATTAAATGTTTTCTGCTGGGGTTTGGAAGCCATGGATCCAGTGACGACTTCCCCAGTACTCTGTCTTTTTACAAAGCCTTGGGACTTCTGACTTTACAAAGCCTTAGGAAGAGGTAAGGACAGGAGAAGCTGCAGATGGACCCCACTCCAGGGCTCCCAGGGTCCAGCCCTATGCATCCTGCTCTCGGCGTCAAGGCTAGGTCTCCAGCTCTCTGGGCAGGCTGAGCTCCGGGATTGGGATCCTGGGCCAGGAAGACACCTGCTGTCCCCGTGCAGGGCTGGTTTTCCAGGGTGGCCCCAGAGGTTGTGGGGCCCTGGCAGCCAGTCAGAGGGTCACATGTGGAAGTGCCCTGGTCCTCAGAACAGCGGCTGCTGCTCTCTTCCAATCTGCATGTGTTCTGTTTGGTTCCTCCAGTGTTTCGCGTTTCTGTTTTTAAAATAATGAAGTTTCCAACATTTAAAACTTAAGCAAGTCCACATAAATGTCTAGAATTGGCTCCTTTGGAGACATGGGAGGACGAGGGAGTTCTGGCTCCACACCGGAGGTAGGGCGGGCAGTGTCCCGATGGCTCTGGCAGTCCCCACCACCATGGGCACAGACTAGGGGGCGGTGCCACCTGTCACCCCACTTCTCCTCTCCTCTGTATCTGTGCCTCTATCACAGTGCAAGTGTGGAGCAGTGGACAAGGTGCCGCCTTCCTCAGAGGCAGACTGGGCCTGGTCCCTGCCTGGGCCAGGAGGCCAGTGGCTCTGGAGAGGCAGCTGGGGTGGGGCCTGGGCTGGCAGAAATACTTCAGGTGAGCCAGAAAGGTAAAAAGGAAGGAGCTAAGAGAAAGGACGCGTCTTAGGCAGATGTCTAGAGGAGAGCGCCTGCCCCCGAACTGGAAATTATGTAACTCTCTAGGCCAGCAGGCTGGGGCTCAGCAGTTAAGCAGCTGCCCAGTATGCAGCAGCCCTGAGTTCTATCCAGCACCGCCCCCAAGGAGAACTACAAATAAACAAATCCCTCAAGAATGAGGAGGGCTACTTCCTTCTTTTTCTCAGTTTCTCCAAACACACAGCTCAGCTCTGGGTTAATGATAACTATGCAACACTGTGCATTTTCATTGTCGCTTATGGGATGCGATCACAAAGGCTGATGCCACGGCACCAGACTCACACGGTACAGTGTGTAGCAGTCACTGCCACCATGGTGATGATGCTGACCTGGACGGTGAGCATGGTGATGCTGGCAGATGAGCACCCAGGATATGTCTGTCTGCCTTGGTAGCAGAGGGAGGCTCAGCTACCACTGAGTGAGGGGTACCACTGTAGAATGCTTACCTAAGCAGCCTCCATGACTGGACAGCCTGAGTTTAAATCCAAGTCAAGTGCTTCTAGCTGTGTGAAGCTGGGCAAGTTACTTAGATTCTCTGTGGCTGATGTTCCCTGAGTTTGGTTATTGGAAAGGTATCTACAAGACTCTGGACATTGTATGTGCCATGCCAGTGAAGTGTTCTTGGGCCATTGCCTGGCCCACGCCAGGGACCTAATAAAGTTGGTATTTGTTGCTCCTGGTGGCACTGATTTATTTTTTATTGAGCACTTGTCTCTGGACAAGGCTCAGCTCAATACCTGCATCACCTCAATTAATCCTCAGCAGAATCCTCCAGATTCCGATTCTGGGTCCTGGTCACTTGGCAGCTGCTCTGTTCACACCTCACACCAGGCTCAGCTAAAGCAGATGTTCCATGAGCAGCTAAGCGACGACTCTGTTGGCTGAAGACCCCAGCAGCTGGCCTTGAATTCAGGAGTACTTTGGTGAAAAAGTATTGTTTCGGGATGTCCTTTCTGCCACCAATCAAAGCCCCACACGAGTCCCCACCATGAAAGGGGCTGCAGGTCCTTTATCCTTTCATTGGTCCGAGGAAGGGAGACCCTGGCCAGCTACCCTGGTGATGGAGGCTTACAGCCTGGACTCTGCTCACTTCCTGGGCATAGGGGGTCCCCAGAAAATCCCGTGCTTTTCAGGAAGACGGGGCCTGCTGCCCAGCAAGCTGTGTGTGGGCAAAGTCATGGTGCTGTCACTGTGGCCACCCTGGGTCGGTGAGATGATAAAAGGATTTTCCTACAGAGATGCATCAGAAGCGCCTTGGTAAGAAACGAGGAGGAAAATGAGCAGGACTCATCATCCGGGGCCCTGTGGAGGCTCGCATGGCGCTGTGCCCTCCTTTCAGCCCACGGCTGCCCCAGCGACAGGGGCCTGTTGTCCTGGGCGGGGCCTCTGCCTTACCAACTGCTTATTAAGGGCAGAGTGATGGGGGTAGCATGGGAAAATGGAAGACTAATGTGCCTGGCATTTTAGAGAGCCATGGGGGGTCAAGTGTCCCCCCAGGAAATGAATGCGAAATACTGGGTTTCTGGCGAAGGCTGTGAGAAGCAGTCCCAGGTTCTCTGAAAATGTCAGATTTAACAGCACAGGGAAATGTCTTTTGAATCAGAAGATGAGAACTCGGGGGAGTTAGATTAACAACATAGCACAACATTTTACCAAGTAATAGGACCATATTTCCCCTTTATGGGACACTGCCCAGGGCAGTATTTAATCTCTTGAGCTTAATGAACTTTTAAAACTACTCGATAAATACTCAAGGCCGTGTGTGACAAGCCCTGTCATAAGATAAATTCTGCCCCACTTCAATGGACTATGTCATTTTTGTTATTAAAAAAGGTTAATTTTAATATTCAAGGAACTCAGTTCTCTGGAAAATCACGCCCTGGTCTCCTGTTCCGTCCCACTGGCTCCTTGTGACAGTGCATACAGAGCAGGACGAGTCTGCTTCCGGAAGAACCTGGAAACTGACAGCAAAATGTGTGCTGCTCAGAAAGCCCAGCTGTCCCCTCGCCAGCCCCCAGGAATGCGTCGGGGTCCTGCTCATGAGGTCAGGGACTCCGAGAGGGAAGGCGACGGTGGAAATGCAGTCGCTTTGCTGTCTCCCACTGGGGGTCAGAGCCTCAGCTCAGCTCCTCCTGTTCTCCAAAGCACCCCGTGCTGAATCTGGGCTCTAGATTACAGCCAGGGCCACCCAGCGATGTCACTGCAGGCCAGTGCAGGCTGGGAGTGGCAGCTGTCTCCCGCCAACCAGCACCGACTGCTGTCGGGAGCAGTTCTACATAATTTGGGGGAAAAATCATTTCACAATTAAAATTAGGATTAGGCCCAGTTCTCCTGCCTATAGGCCGGCTATGGCATATGGAGCATAGCTCCATCTTCTCCTTCTGGCACAGCTGAGGCCTCAATGGCCCGGCAGTGTGGTGATGGTCCAGGGCAGGATTCCACCAGCTGAAGACACCCTGGGGAGGAACAAAATCTTCATCTGTATGGTCCCTCTTTGTTCTAGAATTTTTGCTGACACTACCCTCTGAGGCACCTGCTACTTTTGTTACTCTCCATGTACCCAATAAAGGTGTGGCAGGTTCAGGGTTTTTCTGTCTTTTCTGACTAATAAATTAATTTGCCTTGTGCTGTCATGGCTCGCAGGAGACTAGGACTTGCTGCAGAGGTTCTAGTAACGTCCCCTTTCCCTGTTCCCTACAGACTGTCAGGGTCTCAGCGCGGAGCCACAGAGGGCTGTCTTCCACCATCAGCTCAGCACTGCCTTTCTGCTGAGGGCAGGGAGGGAGGGTGCCTGGCAGAAATCAATTCCCAGAGCCCTGCAGGCCACTGAGCCTGTCCCTCTGGCTCTCGATGTACCCAGGGGCATGCCTCAGGAAAGCTGCCCGTTGCTGGCAAATTGGATGGAGGGCAGGTAATTAGGGACAGACGATGTCCTTCCTCTGTGATTTCTCGTCCACCAGGCCAGAGGACAGTCCACCAACACACAGACTTGTTTCAAACTTCTGTACCTAAGGACTGCTCTGCTCACATTCCCTAAGGGAAACGTGGAGGAAGCTGGACCTGGGACAGAGCTGTAACTGGAGCAGTGTCCACAAGGAATGCGATGCATGCCTGTGCCATCTAAGAAAGTGCCTCCATTAGGTGCTAGCAGAGAACTTTCTAGGAAGGCTGCAGGGGTGGCACAGAGGGCGAGGGGATGTGCGTACAGCTCTGACAGTGCCCCTCAGTCCAGTGAGTCGGTCCGGCGGGATCAGGAGATGGTCACTCCTGCCCACACAGGAAGTCCCCCAGCCAGTTAGTCACCAAAGAAAACCAGCTGTGACGGTTAAATTTGATTGTCAACTTGATCACCGTGAGCAATGCGTAGGAAGTTAGCAGAGCACGCTTCTGGTGTGTCTGAGTGTGTTTCCAAAGGTGACTGGTGTGTGGGACAGCACACTGTGGGAAGAGACCTGCCCTGAATGTGGGCAGCACCGTCCAATAGGTCGGGGGACAGAAGGACGACAAGTGGAAGGAGGAGGAGGCCTCCCACCTCAGGCTCTTTCTTCCTTGCTCTGCTTCCCGGCTGCCATGAGAGAAGCAGCTTTCCTCATGGCACCTGCCTGCCATGTGTCTCACCTCAAGCCTACGGCAATGGAGCTGGCTCACCTGGACTGACACCTCGGAAACGGTGAACCCAAATCAATCTCCATGCCTGTACGTTGTTCACCTCAGGTATTCAGTCATGGTGGCACAAAGCAGACTGACACACTAGCTCTGCCCAGATCTTCCACTTGCCTCAGATACAGGCTCGAAGCTGTCTAGCAAATCGCTGGTGCAGTCCTGCCCTGATTATGTACACCCGGGCCCTCAACGGAGCACTCAGCCCCTCTAAATGACACTGATTCGCGATACTTGTATAAATGACTGCAAGCCTTCCTTGCAGCAACAGAGTGGGTGTACCAAGGGGTGTTTTCTAGAACATTTTCTGAGCTCCCAAGGTTTCTGACGCCTAAAGGCGTGGGCAGACATTCAAGCTGTTTCCCAAAACTTTGCCCGTGCTGCACAAAAGCACAGGCTGGAGCGCCATGTTGATTGGCTACTCCTGAAAGCCAGTACTGCTTTTCCCCCAGCTTGTATTAATTAACAATACTTCCTTAATATGTACTTTTTAATTATGAGGTTATTTAAAATTATCTATGATCTCTTGACTTAGATGGGGGTTTCTCACTCCTGTCACTACTGTTGGATCACTCTCAGCTGGGGAAATGCATTCTGCAGGACAGTAGCAGTATCCCGGCTGCCACCTACTCGACACTAGGAGTGTCCTCTGGTCTTAACAGTCAAAGATGTCTCCACATATCTCCAAGAGTCCCTGGGGCCTGCCGAGAAGCAACGATGCCACCATTGACATGTGGGTAGACATTCTTCCCATCTTTTCTTTAATGCACTTCTCAAATCAAATCACACATTCACTCTGCGCATACTGAAGCACCTACCACGTGCCTGCCAGGCATGGAACAGGGGTAAAGGGTGCTGCAGCCAACAAGGAAATCACACACTTTGACAGACAGAAATCTGTCACCAAGGAACTCACGGGTATTGACAAGCTGTGGTCAGTGTAGAAGTGCTGGGCCAGACACAGGCCCTGTGGCATGCGTATGTGGCCTGGGCCACCTGAGTGATCAGGTGCAAAGACCAGGAAGTGGTGGAGAGAGGGAGGCCAAAGGTGCCCCGTGTGGATGCCACCACTGCTTCCGGGACTAAGGTGTGACCGATGTCTGAGAGCCTTCTCTATTGTCTGTCTCAGAAAACAAAAGCAACCACTGCCTCTCCTAGTCCTTGCTCTGTTTAGCTCTACATAAAGGAAAGATTTTAAACTGTGTCCTTTGACTCTCCACTTCTAGTATTTAAAATATCTCCAGAGAGGATAAAAATTCAAATATGAAAAGATTTAACATCAAGGCTGTTTATCCCAAAGCAATTCACAATTATGAAAAACTGAAAGAAAATATAAGGGATTAGTTAAATACAGCCTGTGACACTCACACAATAGCATAAAGTAATGTTTTGGATATGTTTTGTTTTCGTGAAACAGCTCAGGCGGGATACTGTTAAATAAAAAACAGGCTATAAAAATGTAAAACATGTATGCATATGTATGCATGTGTATTTATATGCAAATGTGTACACACAAACACACACTGGTCAATTGTCCAGGATGTACTATTTAAAGATCAAGTTGTAGCACAATACTCAGTACAAACAACTCGTGTTAAAAATGTTAACAGCAGAAGATGCAAATAGGAGTGCCCTAGGGAACACACATGGCGTGACGTGTGGGAAGAGGTGTGAGACCTTTTCTGCTACTAGGAACACGAAATTCACAGTCACAGTGCCATCCCGCAGCTGCTCCAGGGCACACTTGGGAAGAGGGGCTCCCCATGGAGTCTGCCGCAGCTGCAGGGCACAAATCATTAATGCCTGTTGGAGAGGGGTCAGGCATGATCACGAAGTACTGAGCATTCTGGGTCCCTGGTGTCTACCTGGGCAAGAGAAACTGTCACCTGTGTGCCCACAGAAACATGGACCACACACAGTTGGTACCTGAGAAGGTGTGGAGAAACTCTAATGCCATCCTTGGGAGGTGAGTAAACTTCATTTGGGTTAAAAATAGTAAATACTCAAGGCTTAAGATACCCACTTATTAAAATTAAAGCAATAACAAGAAAAGAACTACACATTTTAAGATACACATAAAACAAATGTGATAAGACAGTACTAGGAAGGAAAGTGAAGGCAGAAGGGGCCATGCTTAGTAGTATGAGCTGGGCAGGGTCGCAGCAGGGGAAGTGCACAATGCCAGGCTGACCTCTCTTCTGGTTTTCACTGGGTGTGGTTTCATGGTGGGATTTCTAAAAACACATTCATAAGAGAGAGGTTTTCCAGGACTCCTGGCAAGAATGTGCCATGAGCAAAGTGTTCCGACCTACCACATACCTGGGCATCATCTAAAACAAGGCCTGTTTCTGTGTGTGTCTGTGTCTATGTGTGTGTGCGTGTACATCTGCATGCACCTTTCTGCATGTGTTGTGTTTCTGGCTACATGTGTCTGCATCGTATCTGCACGTTTCTGTGTGTCTGCATTGTGTATCTGTGTATGTTTGCATGTCTGTTTCTGTGTGTGTGCCTGCATGCGTGTGTGTGTGTGTGTGTGTGTGTTTTATATTAGAGCATTACCACCGGCATGGCTTGGAGATGAGGGGAACAATGGTACCTCACTTCGGTCACCCTGGACTGCTAGTTGTGTTTTGTCTATTTGTGTATATATTTTAACTTTTATACTTTTTCTTCTTAAAAACAGTGAAGTTAAAAGAAACCCATCCAGTAATACATCCTGTCCTTCTCATGATCCTGATGGAGAATGACTGATTGTGCACCATGCCTTTTTGTAATCCAGGCCACTGAGTTTGAAAATTCCATGTGGCATCTAGAACAGCACTCCCTAACGTGCTTGGCACTGGGGACTGGTTTTATGGAAGGGACTTTTTCCACAGATGGGGTGGGGGTGCTTTTAGGTTTGGGGGTGATTCAAGTGCATGACACTTCTTGTGCATTTTGTTTCTATTAGTATGACATTGGATTCTCACGAGGAGCAGGAAACCTGGATCCCTGGCATGCAAAATTCAGAGTAGGGTTTAAGTGCCCATGAGCATCTAATGCTGATGCTGATCGGACATAAGGTGGAGCTTGGCTGGTTAGGGCGAGTGAGAGGAGCAGCCTTAACACCCAGGGACCAGTACTCCCTCACCACCACTTACTTCCGGCTGTATGGCCCATTGATAAGCTTCAAGTGGCATTTGTTACTACTGTACTTCTCAGTTCTTATTTTACATTTAAGCCTCCAACAGATACTACATGTTCTTCCTATCAGATGCTTCTGCTTATGACAATGATGTTTTTAAATACTACTTGGGGACAGATTATTGGATTAAAGTTTTCTCTGTCACTCAATGATAGAAAGGCTGAGTTGAACACAGAAAGTAAAAATTAGCAATCCTCAGATCTTGGATTGGAGCTTCCATGGATGGAGATCCCCACCCCCGTCCTACAGTAGTATTTCTTAGCAGTTGCTCGCTCGGCTTGCTTTCTGAGTCTTGAGCCATCTCGAGAAAGGACAGGGCACATGGTGGTGGGGGCAGGGTAGCACACTCATTTCATTGCTCCTCTTGTGAAACTCAAAGATCTCCTTGCTAAATGGATGTTTTTGTTTGTTGTAAACCACTGCGTTGTGTGTGATGGGCTAATTATTTCCGCACAGTCTAAAACAAGCTCAAAATAATTGTCTACAATTTTCTGCTGTTGCTTTCTCCCCAAGAACTTATTTTTCTCCCTTAAATATCAAACCCGGGGTCCTGATTGGGCTCTGATGATATCATCTATAAAAATAAGCAGCAACTCAAATCAGGAGTCAATTGCACATGTCCTGGTGGCCAATCAGGGCCAAACACTCCTCAGCTGCTTCTTTGGACGATGCATCAGGGGGAGTTCGGGGCTCAGGAGCCCTATTCAGGGTCCCTGTGCTGTGAAGGTGGGTGAGCCAGGCTCTCTTCTCCCCTTGCTCCCCACATGTAAAAGGCTCCACGTTAAGGTACACCTAACCTCCCTGTGGAAAAATCACTCTGAATTCCCATCTGCCGCATTCAGATGGTGACAATGCCATGTTGCAGAGCTTGTAGTTTTCACATATTTGCTAGATTATAAAGAATGATACTCCAGTGTTTTCATTACATATCAACATTCCCACATCCTACCCTGCTCAGACTGAGTATTTTTGATGACTTCTTAAGCAGGTGCAGGAGAAATGATTCTGATACAACAGAGCACAGATGTCACATTACGCTGTAAAACCCCAAATCTTTCATTTGCCAAAGCCACGATAAGCCCCATACTCTCTTTCTGCATTGTTTAAAAATCTCCAAGTTGTAGTAACTGCTCCGATTGCCATATTGTCCCACTTAACAGTTCATATGGTCTTTAAAATGTTTATCATGTGATAGGGTCTGGATTTGTGAATGACAGTTTTTTATTAGAACTGCCTGCCAACCTCCCAAAAGATATTATCTTCCTGTCATTGCAACTTGCCAACAACATCTTGAAGGATCCAGGGAGAGGTGAACATGGGTAGGCGGAGGCGAGGCAGGGCGCACAAGCACAAGATCAGCTGTCGTGGGAGGTGCCACGAATCAGAGTGGCCCGAGTGATGGGAGTTTACACCAACTGGATAACGCATCCGTCCACAGATCGGGGTTCAGTGAGATTACCACAACTCTATCAAGAAGTGGCCCGGAACTGGGATGAAATGGAGACAAGTGTGAATAATCTGAGAACGGTGTCCACTCAACCAGCGAGGCAGTAATAAAGGTATTAATTTAGCTGCAAATGTTGAAGTGTATACAGTAAGACGGATTTTTTTAACAGTTCAGTGTGGCATAACCTTAATGCAGTACATTAAAATCATTCATTACAATGAATAAATAGCTTAATGAGATTTGAAGCATGGAGCGCTCCTTCTCTGCAAACCTGTGATGAAGTGAGGCAGGCAATGGCTGTCACTGAGCATAAATTATGCAAAAATAATACTCTTAATACCATCTCTCCCTGTGCATTGTTGTTTTTGTTGAATATTCAAAGGGACGGCTTCCCAGGACAATATCAAATTAGTCTGTGTAACAAAATAAGTCTGCAAGAAAATCATCTATACAATCCTTATCTGCATAACTCTCTACTTTAAACAAAGGCCAATTACAGTCTGATTTTCTTTGAGTGATTTGTCCCCTTCCAAGCAATGATACCTCCTATAAGTGATTTTTCTTTTTGTTAAATATTCCTGAAGTTGACACTTTGCTCCTAAAACTTGAAATGAGAATTTAAACAAAGAGTGTTCAAGCACAGGGGCTTGGAGCAGAGTTGGTTAAACAATAGGAGCAGAGGAGAATGTCATAGAAATTTTCCTATTGCTCCTTAGAAAAATTCTTAATCGAATCAGTGCATTTCTATGAGGCATTCCAACAAGCTTCTGTGTTAATATGGGAAGATTCTCCTCTCCACCTGAGATTGTGAAAAGTGAGACTGGGCAGTAAAGTGCATGGTGGGTGCAGAAATTTCAGAGCAGTTGAAGCGCTGCCCTTCTCCCCTGGGCCTTCAGATTCAGCAGGGTGAGGTTCCGAATTCCTCATGATGCTCAGAGCTCTTCTACACCAACTTCAGCGCTTCCTTAACAACACAGCTATGAAAACCATGGCCTCGCTATTCCATTCTGCCTGATGCTTGCAGTGAAGCGTTCGAGTGCACGGTCTGCCAGGCTGACCGTCCAGCCGGGTAGCTCCGTGCGTGGCCCTCCCGTAACTGACTGAGAGCCAGGCCTTCCCAAGACCACAGTGAGCCCCAGGCCGCCTCGGCCAGGCATGCAGGCCAAAGCTGCTGAGCAGTATCTGACCTTCAGCTCAGTCGGTGGAGCGGATCCTGAGACATTACGTTTCAAGCCCTAGCTTCAGTCTACTGCAAGGAATAAAGCTTCCACATGTCAGGCAGAGCAGGTGCTGAGAACTTTGTTCTTGCAGTCTTGCTGAGCTGCCACCTCATGGGCATTCACGCCCTCGCCTCCGCATAGGAGAAAACGAGAACCCTGGGCTCACGATGGTTACAACTTGTTTCCATCACACAGCGGGAAGGGAAAGGGGGTCTGGGATTTATATATACATCTCACTGATCCACATGAAGCCCTAGGGCAGGGACCGAACCTATAACCGGTGGACCAAACCCAGGGCCATCTCTGGAGCTAACAGAGGTCGTCTTGAGGGTAAACTACGCCAGGCACCTCTCTGTACTGTCTGTAACTTCCTGGAGAATCTGTAATTATTGTGAAAAAGGGTTTTTAAAAAATGACCCTAACCATCCTCTCTATCCCTCTACCCAAACCCAGATGTGGTGAGTAAATTGATGACCCCAAAAGATAGGTCCAGCCAAATCCCTGCTGTCATCTTACTCAGAAAACCTGATCTTTTCAGATGTGATCGTGAGTTTTCAGATGAAGAGGTCAACCCGGATTTTCCAGGTGTGTGCTGGGTCCAAGACCACATGATTCCGGGAGATCCACAGGGAGGAGGAAGCCAGGCAAAGACAGGACAGAGACTGGGTCACTGCAGCCACAGCCAAGGATGCCTGGGTGCTGGGACTCTCTCGAACCCTTTCCTAAACCCTTTATTCAGATCAGGTGAAGCCAGCACATTATAACAAACCTTAAGTGGACAAACTGGCCATAGGCTTCTCCATGACGGGGAAATGGGAAGGGTTCTGAAGTGGCTCCCATTCACAGCCAGGGACAGAGGCCCTACGAGGACCAGGTGTGAACTCACAGCTACCCCACAAAATCACAGTGGCCAACAGGTGGAAAGTGCCTCTCCCCGTACTGACAGTTCCCAGTCACTGTGGTGTGTAAGTAGCCTAGGACTCTCCCTGTCTCAGAGGGGCCCAGAAAGAGCTTAATGCAGGTGTTCTTCCTGAGCAACCAGCTTACATGCTTCAAGTCAAATTCAAAACACTAAGATTGCTGCAAAGATACAGCAGTGAGTTGATTGCAGAAAGACATCATAATATAATGGTTTGTTACACCACACGACGACACCGGAAAGCCACCTCAGGGGTTCCCCATCCTCCTCCAAGCCACAGATGATGACAGTTGGCACTGGAGGCTTTTGCACTTGGGCCAGGCATCCACAAAAGAGAAGATGCAGAGAAGATGCCAGGACAGTGGATGCCAGGAGGTGAGGCCCAAGCAGAATCCCTCAGCCATACAATCCAGCCATCTGCCAGATGTGGAAGAGGGACCTCTGCACATGTCAGAGCCCAGGGACTCCTCATCCTATCACTTCCAAACGGCACTGGACCCACCCATCCCCAGCATGCATGTCCCCTGCTCCACTTCCTCAAGCTCCAAATTTTGGCTTCAGATTGAGCCACAAAGGCTTCAATAACTACAGAACCTGCTTGCAAAATATGTCACTCAGCCCATCCCTTTCAAATCCCATTTCCTTGGCAACACAGACATGAAAGGGGGTATACGCAGCCTCCTGGGGGTATAATGGGGTGGGTGCACATTCGTATCCTGCTTGTCCCACAGCTTCAAGCTTGCCTAACCAGTGCTTGCTGGGTGGGATGAAAGAGACAGCCCTGAAGGCATGCAAAGCAGGCCCTCCATTCAGAAAGCTATGCCCATCAATGCCAGAACTGCCAAGGAGGCTGTGAGATCAGAGTATTTGCCATAGCTGGGAGGAGGGGCACTGCAGGGCTTGACCCTGGCCCCAGGTTCTCATCTGCACAACACCAGGTGGGCACTGATGTGTGTCTCTTGCTGGTATGGTGCAAGTGTGGGCACTTGCCTCCCAGGGCCTGCCTGAGCATGGATGCCGAGACTGACGGTAAGAACTGAGGCTGATGCTGGCCATGCAGATGTATCCACAGGAGGTAACTGTTCAGGCACCCAACCCAGGAGAACAACAGAAAGCATCATGTTGCACAGCGGCTTCAACTCCACCCAGGTAGGAGCTGCTCTGTCTTCTCCGTCCTCTGCCACGTCCCTCTCCACCTGCTCCAAGCTGGCGCTGGCCCTGCTCTGTGCTGCTCCCGCTTCCCCACCCGTGGAATGGCAGCTCCCTCAGAGCCTGGCTTTCTCTCAGAAGATGGTCTGGCCATGCCTGGACCTATTCCAACAGCACTCTTTCCACAACACAGAGTCATCCTGGGGCCCCTAACTCATCTCCCCAGCACCAGCAGGGCAGAGAGAGTACCAAGGGGGCAGATGTCTACAGCCACCACCCCACTGAGGCTGTAGACACCCTGCACTGCAGACATCACATCAGTCTACCAGCATCACACCATCTACACCATCGAGCAAGCCATTCCCATTCCCACTAACAAGCTGCTACCACCAGCAACACTAAAAGCCACCTGACCGTCAATGCCTCTACCATCTCTGCCATTATAACTACGACCACTGTCACCACGACCTCTATCACCATCATCCACCAGGACGACCACCACTGCTACTACCATCAAGCATTAGTGGGTACTCCTTCAAGTGCTAACCCTGTCACAACCCCGGGAGGGAGGTACTATCAGTATCCCATTTTACAACTGAGCAATCTGAGGCCCAAACACCTTCAATAATTTGCCTGACGTCACAGAAGAACAGATGGTGGAGCCAGGATCCGAGTCCAGGCAGTCTGACACCAGAGTTGACCCACCCAGAACCTTCTCGGATTCCTTTGAGCTCTCTGGGTGCAGCATGTCAGGGAGTAATGAACTGTCCTAGTTTATATCAACCACATAGCCTCACCATGGCCATCACCTCCTCTCTGAAGCCCTCTCTGAGTCCTGTGCAGGGCATGTCTTTGCCCTGCCTCATGCATCCCCTCCATGTTACACTGCAGACTCCCTTTTCCCTGGCATGCTCCCCTCCAAGACAGTGAGCTCCTGGGAGGGGCCATGCTATGGTGGTCACTCACCAGTGCCCAGCTCAGGGACTGACCCAGGCAAGTGCTGGGCATCGAGTTGGCTCGATTCCAACAAGAAGCCCATGGCTCCTCTGCTGCCTCTGATTGGATGCCCATCCCCATGCCTTTCTAGAGAGAGGTGGAGTCCCACACATCTAAGGAGACCAAGTCCAAGCAGTTTGTACAGAGCGTCCATCTACCTGTGTCTCCAACTCTTGACACACTAAACAGTCATGCTTGGGACTCGCACGGCCCTCGATGTTTTCACATCATTGTGTGATGTACTCGACAACCGATCCAAGTAATACCCAGACGGAAGGAGGAACTGCTACCATGATCTGCAGCTGACAGAAGAGCCCAGCTCTATTGCCCACAACTGAGCCAAGGTCACTTGGCAATTCAGTTATTGAGATAAGGACACAAATTCCCTGACTTCTAATCCTGTTTTGCTGGGAGGTTGGACACAGCAAGAAATTTCTATGGTCTGATCCGCTGCTTTTTCTCCATTAAGTCCAAATGGCCCTGTGAGGCCCAGGATGACATTCATTATGAGAAATGTAATAGGAGAACCTCTACCACATTATCTTCAAAGAAAAAAGAATATCATTGCTGTTTTTAGAACAATAAAAGAGCCTTTGAATAAGTCTCCAACAATTCAGAAAGATTAGGTGAAGGGCATAGCCCATTCCACACCCCAGCAGGAAGCCATGCAACAAACTTTCTTACCCACAGAAATCTGGAGCTGGTCCTGGGCCCTAATGTGCTCAGGGTGGAGCTGGCCACACCGGAGGCCATGAGCACAGAAGCGGCCAGCCTGGGGTCTGGGCAGTACTGATAGCAACTGAGGACATGCCCGACCCCCATAGCCACCTGTCGGTACCCACAGCAATGTGGACCCAGGCAGCCAAGTCCTCCAGTTGTTTAGACAATGAGCCAGGAATTGGGATTTTTGTGGAAAACAGAATTAAGTGTTCATATCTAAAAGAAAATAATGTCCAAAGGATTAGATGTGACAAATAAAAGGAGCAGAGTGGGCCTGGCCTGAGGACAGGGTTGGTGACTGCTGTGTTATTCTGGAGGCTTGAGTACCTTTATCTCATTCCAAGAACTGGCTGCATACTCTTTGGCCTTAGCTCTAGGTGTGGCAAATCTATTCTAACTTGGTCAATGTGTTCTACCTGAGTAGCTGCCAAATCCCTTTCACCTGAGCACAGAGCTGGGAGACAGGCTTTGCTGCTCCTCACTGAATCAAAAATGGATTCCTGGGATGCTCGTGAGTGGCTGTGGCCTGGGAGTCTCTCAGAAGTGAGGCCAGATGGTGAGATCGCTGCAGCTCCTGAGGCCCCCAGAGCTTGAGTGACCCAAAGGTGCCCTGGAGGTACTCGAGGTGCAGCAGGGCCCAGGGACCACTTCTGACACTGCTGCTTTGTTGGGAGATGATCTACAGGCCCCTATCTGGGTGCAGCCGCTCCAAGCACTGTGGAGAGCTGTGGAGTCGCAGGCAGGCTCAGGAGCTCAGCCGCAGTGTGGATGAGCTGAGCTGAGAATGCAGGCGGGCCTGTGTGTGTAAATGTGGGCTCAGTTGTTCTTGTTTGAAGAAAAAAACAGAACAAAACAGGGCAGGGAGGGCACCTGGCTCCGGTGCAGCTGCCTCGGACCTCTGTGTGACACACAGGCCAGGCCACCACTGTGTGACTTTGAAACAGACAGCCAAGCCACAAACAAGGAACAGGGCCTGGCGAAGACGTGGTGTTTGGACCTTTGGGGACCACAAAGCAGCCAAATTGTCACGTACTTCATACTGGGGCAACATGCCAGCCCAGGAAAGAAAAACAATCACTTATCGGAGGAGAGAGACTTGGATCACGGGTGCGGGGCTGAAGACTCTAATTCAGACATGAAAGCACAATTCCCGATCACGTGGTTCACTTAAAAAAGTGGCTTTCACCCTGGAATGGGTGCTGCTTACAAACTCCAGCTGTCAGCCTGTCACCGAATCAAAACCACCGTGAGTCATCTCCAGAGCTGAGCGTGATGCCTGTCAGCCCAAAAACAGCAGCCCCAGGGTCAGGCCGGGACACAGGGGTTTCCCACCACTCAGAGGGCCGGGCTGCTCTCTCTCCCTCCCCGAGCCTCAGCTCAGGGCTGCTCTGCAGGACCAGGCTCCTACAGGGGCACAGAAGGCCCATTCTCCAGCGCCTGGGGCCCGGGGACCTACAGTAGTTGGTGACACAGCGGACTTGTGGAGCTGGGCCCTGTGACAGAGGCCTCCGCAGCAGAGTGCCTGGGCCAGCACGTCCAAGTGCAGAACGAGCCAAAGGCTGGAAGCCCCAGGAAGAAAAACCAAGAGTCTGGAGAAGGACCAGATGGTTTCCTGCACCACCACCAGTTTGACAGCTTCTCCTCTTTTGAACAGAGAGCTGGCAGGTGAAAGCACCCACAGCGTGTCCGTTGCTAAGTGAGGACCAAGGCCATGCTTGCTGAATGCCTGCTGGACGCCAGGAACTGTGCCTCGAAACCAATCTCCCATCGTCTGCCTCCCTCCGAAGCAGAGCCCAATGCAGCCTCCCCAAGGGCTGCTTCGAGATGACGAATGGCGGGTGACCTCTGAACTGAGGGTGGAGGCCCGGCTGCCAAGGGAGCCCACCTCTCTCCGTCCCCCACCCCTCATGCCCTGCGGCTGCCAGCACTGGGCAGCCCAGGCCAAACTAATCCCGGCTGCTCTGTAGCCTTTGGCAGGGCTCAGAGCACCCGGCTGCAATCAGATTACACGCTTCAGCACCCAGCCCTGCTCGCTCCAAACAGAAGGAATCCATTCATTAGCACCAAGGCCAATTAAAAAGCAGGCACACTCTCAAATGAAGAACCCCCCAGCCTGTGCGTGCCTACCTTTCCCAGGAAGCCTCACCAGGCAACCACTGCCCAGTGCTGCTTGGTTCCCGGGTGAACAAACGGGCAAGGAAAGGGAGAGAAAAAGGACAAATAGTTACCACTATTCCATTTCCCTAGCAATGACAAAAGGGCCGTTCAGCGGCTCTTTGGAGCCCTTACAACTTTAATACAGCATTAAGCCCCAACACAGCTTGCTCCAGACCAAGTTTTATATAGCTGCTTTGTGAACTCTCATTAAAGCGCTTAATATCCAAGTGACAGGGGGAAAAATTGCCTTCTCATTATAGTCTCTGTAAAAACAATATTGTAAAAATTTACCAGTGAGTTATTTACAAAGTAAAAGATGTAATCAGTATTTAAACACTCACTGGCAAGACTGGTCTTCCTGGAACGAGGTTACATCAAAGACCCTGACTGGCAGCATCGGTTTGGGTCCTCTGACCTCAGAACCGAAGGGGAGGGCTCGTCTTTCTGGGGGGACACCTGGGCTTGCAGGAACAATGACCAATCTAGGCACCCATCAGAGGCATGGGGCATTGTGTCGGTGCCCCGGCCTCTGTCCTGTGGCCCGTGCATGAGATGCCTTCTGTATTTATCCCAGAGCAGGGAGCTCCCTGAAGCAGGGAGGTGTCTGGCTGTGCCATCTACTGTCATGGGCGACGGTGACGTAAGCTGTGAGGTCACTCATGGTGAAGGGGCAACATTATCCCTGTGCTCCCCATCACGGCTGCGTCTAGCTGTTGCCCCGAAGCCTCAGGCACTCTTAGGTGGGGCCTTCTCAGAGGCAGGGTCCAGAGCTCGGGATTGGTTCCTGGTGCAGTGCTGGACCCAGGGCATGAGGGTTAGGGGCGTGAGCGCTGCCCACCCCCAGTGATCTGCATAAGATGAAAGGGCAGAAAGACACTGTTAAGGTCTCTTGTTGCTTTGCTACTGTTGGTCGGCCACGAACTGTTGCCCCTCTGCCATGCCACCCTGCCTAGGAGCCAGCTGATTATGGACTGCCGCCTCTACAAGCTGTGAGCTAAATAAACTTTTCCCTCTTTAACTTAGGATGCTGGGTGTTTTGTTTCAGCAATGAGAAAAGTCACTAACACACCCCCACCATGTGCCCACCAGCAGCATCTCCAAAGTAGACCCTACACCATCCACTTCTCTCCACCACCACTTCCCCCGTCTGCATGGCAGCAGTGGTTTTCCCAGCCAGAGGGGAGCTCCCCAGCCCACCCAGCTCTCTGATTGGCACAGATAAGGTCTGCATGGACATGGGACCAGGCTGTAGCCCTCTGCCACCTGAGACCTTCCCTGGGTTCCCAATGCCTGGCACCTGGCACAGAACCCAGATTCTGCTCTTTAAAGCCCTGTGGCCCTGGTTCCCATCTCTTCACCCGCACCCCAGATGCCGATGAGGACTCCGAAAAGCTCCCCAGAATCCCCGCATCTCCACCCCCAGCTCTGCATGGCTGCTCCTCCTCTTTCCTGTCCTACTGGTGCCTTTGCAGGGCACCGTGCCCGTCTTATCTAAACTGCTCCCTGGCCCTGGCCCTTGCCCTCTGACACTGCTCCCTACTTCCTGAATTCTGTTTCATTGTAACTTTTACTTTCCTATAATCTTAGACTTACAGAAAGTTGGTGAAGATGGAAATAACTCCCTTGCTGCCCTCACAGATTCTGTTAGCCCAGTCTGCTTTGTCCCTATTAACCCTTCAGTGTGTGTTTTCTGAAAACTGAGACTTCCTCTGGCACACCCATGGCACACACATTCAGATCAGGAGGCTAACTTTGCCATGACTCTGTCTTCCAGGCTGCAGCCTGACCCAGCTGTCCCCAGTCTGTCCCAAGGTCTTCCAGCAAAAGACTGAGCATCAAACTCCGCTGTCTCCACATGAGTTTCCTTTATCTGGAAGCTTTAACCAGTTTTGCATTTCATGTAAATGGTATCTGAAGAGTGCAGGCCAGCTACTGCAGAATATTCTACAGTCTGGTGTACATTTCTGATGCTTTCCTGTGATTACATTCAGAATATTCAGGCTCATCACAAAAGTGACAGTTCCCTTCTCAGTGGGTACCGGGGGCACAGGACCAGCGATGTCAAGGTTGCTTACTTAATGAAGGAGTATTTCTGTCACTTCAGGCTGCCATGACAAGATACCACAGGCTAAGTGGCTGATGAACAACAGACATCTATTACTCCTTGTCCTAGAAGCTGGAAGTCTAAGAGCAACACATGAGCAGACGGACGTCTGTGAGGTTTTGTTTTCTGATTTATAGATAGCACGTCTTTGCCAAGTCCTCACAGGGTGGTAGAGATGAAAGGTCTCCTTTGGGCCACTTTTATAGTGCACTAATCCCATACAGGAGGGCTCCAACCTCATGACCTACCTGCCTTCTAAAGGCTCCTAGCACCATCACTTTGAGGCTAAGGACTTCAACATATGAATTTTGGGGGCACACAAACATTCTCTCCACAGCAAGGAAGTACCTACTACTCATCTCCAACATACAGTTACTATTTATTTTCCCCTTTGCAATTGTTAAGAATCTGGGGGCGGAATTTCCACTGTGCATATATATCTGCGACCCCTCAAAGTTTCTCTCACTAGTCTAAGCATCTCTTGATGCTTCCTGCCTGAGCTAATTGTCATTTTGATGCTTGTCAAATGGTGACTTCTAATTCTTCTATCTCTCCTCCTTGTTTCTGAGTTAGCATTCTGCTGTTGGGAAGCACTGTGTCCCCAGCTCCCTGTCTATTTGTTTATGCCAATGTGGACTCAGGATTCCTGTTTATACTACAGGTCACAATCCCCTACTGTCATTACTCATTTCTGATGCTCAGTTTTTCCTGGATCAGGTGAGTGGGCCCTTCGAGTTGGCTGCTGGGTATTTTTTTATCCTGCTCCCATCACTATTTGAGCACTTTCTTACTTTTGCACTGTTTTTCTGGTGTTTTAATTGGCTTCACTTTAATTAGCTGGAGTTCTGTTGTTGACTTCCCCACCCACCGACTGTACCTTACTGTCAGTTTACAGCTGTGTCTTCCGCCCCAGAAAGTGTTCAGCACAGAGGAGACACTCAGAGTCAAGCAGCAGGTGTGCCAGGAAATGGTGAGCTGGAAAGCAGGAGCTTGGTGCCTGCCCTGCCCCAGGGCCTCAGGGGCTCCCTTTGGAGGGCAGCTCCGGTGTGCACTGGCTTCCAGGGGCTCGCACACAGGCCTGCCTGAGGGACCACCCCAGGCACCACTCTCCACCACCCGGGGCAGCGCTGACTCCAGTTCCCCTTCTCTGCAGTGTGTCCTGTGTGGTTTCCTGCAGGGCCCTCAGTGGTCCAGGGCTCTGGCTCTGGTTATGGATCCCTCTCTGTCTCCCTTCCTCCATCTCCCTCCAGTGTTTCCCGTGATATCTCGCAAATCAGCTGCAGTGGCCCTGCCCTCACCACAGGACCGAGCTCTGAGACACTGCTCCGAGACAGGACCTCACCTGGGGACAAGCCCAGCCCTGCAGAGGTCAGCTGCAGAGGACCCTGTGCTGCTAGAACTCCAGGACGCCTCTGCGGGGCTCAGCTTTCAGTCCTGGAGAACTTCAGAGACTTCACCTTTCCCTGCAAAACCGTGCTTCAGTCAGGACAATCTCTTCCCACGGGGGAGTCAAGCTTGCTCTCCTGCCGATCCCACTGGCCTGCTCATGCTAGGGAAGCTGTGAGCTCATGGAACCCTCTTATCACCCCCTCGGAAACACCAGCTCGGGGGCTGCATGCCTGCCTAATTCTGTATTTGAGTAATTTACTGTTTTATTCAGGCTCATTAGGAGACAGCATCCTCATCCCTCCTGGCCTCAGCAGAATTCCTGTCCTGCTTACTTGGAGTCTACCAGGAACAGGGTGGGGGCACCGCCTGAACCACACCTGAATTCTGACCCTTGGCCTCTCACCAGCCACACCCAGGAACTCACTGTCTTCCCCAAGGCAACTCAGACGCCTTTAGCACAGTGCCGACCTGGGCTTCTTCCACCCTGTGGGTGCACGGCCCCAGAGGTAGTGCTTCCATCACCCAACGCCAGGCCCCGCAGGACTTAGGCTCTGCCTACCTCGCCAGCTACTTCCTTGGTTCAATGCCATTCTCTCTCCCCGAGCCTACCCCTGGAGACCCAGCTCTGCACCAGCCCCAATTCCACCCCAGAAGCCCGCTGGCTTCCTGGGCAGAAAGGAATGCCATCCTCTGCAGCCCTCTCACATTGGCGCTTGCCCCCGGTATGTCGCTTCATGACTGTGAGTGATTCCAGGGCAGAGACTGGCTGTGCTCCTGACGGTCTCCTAGAAGATTCTGCAAATTACAGAGATGCTGAGCCCCACCCAGGAGAGAAGGATGCTCCCATGGAGGCGCAAGCCAAGGCGTCCCCACAAGGGAGAAAAGAGGTTTAAACACATCCTAGGGCAACACCTCGTTTAGGGTCAAGGTTAGAAGTGAGCTCCACTCACTCGGCAGATGTCCCTTGGGCTCCGCTGTGGTTCAGGCCCTGGCTAGGAGCAGGGTGACAGCACTGAGGGAGACGAGTCACTGCTGCACAAGAGACAGGGCTCAAAGGGAGTGGCGTTCGAGGCCTGGATACAGCAGGCACCCCACACCTGCTGGATTAAGGAGTGAACCAGGGCATGTCAAGCACCCACCATCCAGTCCCCGAAGTGTGCCAGGTGTACTGACCTCCTTGGGGAACAAGACCCTTGCCAAAGAGCTCTTTTTACAAACTCAAGGCTGTGCGCTTGCGGACACTGCTCGAACTCTTTCTCCAAAGGGCCACATAGCAATTGTGAAGTGTCACAGGCCAGTTGTGAATGTCCCTGTGACATTAACTCTGCCCTGTGACAGTATGCTAACGAAAGGGCTAGGATTCAGGCAGACGGCCAGGGGCCAGGACTGGGTCAAAGCCCCAGCCACACATGACCTGCTTTACCCCACAGACTCACTGGCTCCGACCTCTACGTCTGAGGAAGGGGACCAGCATCTAACAGGCTCACTGCCTCAGATGACCAGGTGCTCGAGCCCTGCTGGCCCGGAGCCCGAGGCTCAGGCTTCTCTGGAGCCTGTGATGTCACTGTGTGGCTTCTGGAGAACAGCCAGGCAGGGGCAGTGCTCAGGACAGCAGCCTGTGCCAGCAGCCTGTCCCCGCAGCCAGTACCTGCCAGCACGGGCTCCGGAAGCTCACAAACCCCTCTGCAGGGCATTCACTGCCTCCAAGATACAGGCAGAACAAACCCGGCAGGCAGACCCCGACCGCAGAGCTTCTGGGTGCTGTCTCCTCTTCAGACACCGAGTGGGCTGCAGGCTCGCAGATCCCAGATTCTGAGGTGCATCCCCCACCTTCCCCGAAGCACCTGGCATGAGGAGCGGCAGCGAAAGGCTCAGCCTTTCCCCTTTAAAGCAGACTGAACACAGGCTGCCAGCCACAGGAGCTGCTCTGGGCGGTCCCACTTCTGCTGCTCTCCAGCTACACTCTCCTCCCTCGGCTGGGGCCGGGGGCCGCAGGAGCTGGGGGCTGCCCTTCCTCCAGCTCTCTGGGCCACCTGGCTCAGAGCCCTGGGGTGGTGCAGAGGGACCCAGAGCAGGATCTTGCTCAGGTGCTGCGGCCCCACCCTGACTCCTCTGAGGGCTCTCCAGCAGGGGCTTGGATCAGCTCTGCAGTGTACGAGGGACCTCTGAGGGCCAAGTCTGGATGCCGCCTCTGCCACTCGTGAGCTTTGGGCCCTGGGCAAATCTCATCTCTAAGCCTCCGTTTCTTATTCTGAAACAGGACTAAAAATAGTCCCACACACAGGGCTCTCAGAAGGCTTATTCGAGATCATCTCTACAAAGCTCGAGAAGGACACAGAGAAGCAACACAGCCCTGGGCTGGAGGGTCCAGGCAAAGGCAGTGGCGTGGACACGTCCCCCATCTTACACTGGCAACTGGGGCCACACGCACTGAACCCCAATACAGGAAGGGCGAGGCAGCGCTCCCGAGACTCAGGGCCAGAGGTGGCAGCACCAGGGTTGTACCTGGCAGTGCTCGGTGGCCTCTAAGTGAGCTGTGGGGACCCACTGGGAGACTGACGATGCCCTGACGAGCTTGGTCTTGGAGGTGGGACAGGAAGGGGTGAGCAGGAGGTCAAGACGGAGGAAGGAGGCCGGAGATTAAGCTCAGTGGTTCTGCCGCCTGCCTCACAAGCGCAAGGTCCCGAGTTCGATCCCTGATACCAAAAAAAAAGAGGGAGGAAGGGGGGTTCTCTGTGAGCAGACTCCAGGGCCTCTTGCTTGGGACATCCAACCTAGGGCCTGTGGGAGCCCACGGCAGACACCATTCTGTGGAACAAGTGCCTCTGGGGACTCGCTCCCTCTTCCCACAGTCATTTCCTGGGGCTCTATTCTGCATCAGGATCTGGGGTTTTATGCCAGGCACACAAGACCATGAGTCCCTAGCATCATGCAGCTACACAGGTGGGGAGACAGATTAAAAGGAAAGAAAGAGAAAGTCACCATTGACTGTGACAAGCGCTAAGATGGAGACAAGCAAAGCACAAGAACAGAAACCTTGGAGAGAGGAGTTTGTGACTGCCATGGGCAAGTGTTCAGTGTAGGGCTGTCTGCTGAAGAAGTGACATTTTACCAGGACACAGGGAGGTGCAGGGGCTGCAATACAAAGAGGGAGATCAAAACAGCACATGCAAAGGTCCCGAGGCAGGAAAAGGGATGATGGATTTGAGAGTTGAAAAGGTGGTGAAGTGAGGCTTGGTGGGCACAGTGACCAGGGCAGGCTGGTTCTTCCAACACACAAACGTTGCAAGAAAGAGCCTGCTTCAACCACTCCTGGCTTGGTTTGCACTTTTTAATACTGCTGTGGGTGGGCCTGAACTGCTGTAGCACATAGCAGGAGCAGTGGGGACTTGGGGAACAGTTAGGAGTGACTGAAACCATTAAGACTTAATTGCTTTGTATTTGGGGCTCAGAGGAGTGAGTTTAAATTACTGGGAAAAAGTACAAATCTGGGAGAACTTGGACATAGTTCTAGCAAGGAAGATTAGAATATATTCCCCGACTGTTATAGGTAATAGCACAGCAAATAGTGCGGTATAGTCTTGAAAACTAAAAAACGGAAAAAAAAGAAAGGACAGACAAAAAGAGAAAACAAGGTTGAAACCCACACCTGCACACAGCAAACTGTGACCCTCAGGTCCTAGTGGACTGATGACAGCTGAGCTTCTGAAAGAGTCTGCTCCCACGTGGTTCCCTAGCAACCACTTCCTCACCCTTCTCTGCCCATCTCTCCTCTGCTACGCAAGATAAGGTGAGTGCCTCAACAAGGGAAGTTTCTTAATTAACCTCTGAACATGTGGCAGAGTGGAGGGTCAGGTATCACAGGTGGAATTTGTTCAGAGTGCTGAAATCTCCAAGACTGTCCGAGAAACAGGAGGCCCAAGGACAGCTGTGCCAAACTATCCCATGACATGCACTCTCAGGGACACTAGTGAAAAGCAAAGATTTCTCCTCCAAAAAACACATAAAAATTGGCTTGATAATAAGATGCCCTACTGGTTTTGTAGCCATTAAAAGAATTAAGTCTACACACAGCCCAGGACATTTATAAGCAAGTTCTACCCAAACAGCTAAGAGAACATTTTAATCTTACATAATCACTTTGAAAGAATGAGAAAGAGCACATCCTATTTTGTTTTATGAAGCTGGTAAAAACCTCAGTACCAAAATCAAGGACACAATGCATAGAAAAATCACAGGTCGTCTCTCTCCTGAACATGGTTCCACTAAATCCAGAAATGCATAATAAAGTATCTGTCATGACCAACTAGAATTTATCTTAGTAATATAAGTTTGAGCCACCAGGAGACTGTTCACTGATATAATTTTCTATGTTAATAGATTAAAGAGAAAAAATATATGATTATTTTTACAGAAGAAAAAAAATCCTGATAAAGTCATAACAAAGTGAGAATGACAGGAAACTTCCTAAATGTCATAAAGGTTATCTTTCAAAAACTTAACAGCAAGCATCATACTTAATGATGAATCATTAGAGCCATTGCCTTTTAAATTAAGAACAAGACAACTACCCACTATTAATTAACACCTCTATTTAACATCGACTAATTAACAAGAAAGAAGAATCAGTGATTGGAAAGAGATAATTAAAATTAGCATCACTTACAGATGATAAGACTCTCTACACTGAAAGACTCTAAGGAATCTATAATTTATTATAAATTAGAATTTAACAGATGGCTCGATATAAGATAAATGTACAAATATCCAATGTGTTTTGATACTCCAGAGCAGGTAGAACATGTAATTTAATAAGACATAATACCTGTGATTGCATAACAATTATGAAGCAGCTGGGAGTAACTCTAATAAGAGTTATACAAGGACTTTACAGAGAAAACTGCACAATATTACAGAAATAATTGGAACATTTGTACAATTTAAGAAATAGATCTATATTGTAAATATGTAGAATATCACCTAATTAGGTTATGGGTTCCAAGAATTCTAACCAAAATTTCAGAATGTTTTTATGGGAGGTAATTTCAGATTTATGAGGAAAAGCAAAAGGTCTGGAACAAGCCAGGTGTGGTGGCACATTCCTATAATCCCATCACTGGGGAGGCTGAGGCAGGAGGACTGCCTGGAGTTCAAGGTCAGCCTGGGCTACATGGTGAGTTCAAAGCCAGTTTGAACTACATAGTGAGACGCTGTCTCAATGTTATGCCCTTTTTTTTTTTTTTTTGGTACTGGGGATTGAACTTGGAACCTTGTGCTTGCAAGGCAGGCAGCAGAACCATTGAGCTAAATCCACAGCCCGGCTGTCTCAATTTTAAAAAAATAGGTAAAATAATCTTGCTGAGAAAAAGTGGCGAAATTTGCCTGACCTAGCATAAGACCAAGCATAGGGTGATATGAATTCAAGATGATACTAGTGTAGGTTTAGACAAACAGAAAAATCTGCAAACACATCCATCCACACGCTTACGCAAAGTTTATGTATGAAGAATGATATATACATGTGTTGATGATCATTAGCGAGTGGAACAGTTACGCAACCAACTGCCCAGAACAACCAGCTACCCTCACGAAATGAAGTGAGATCAGGCCTTCACTGAACACTCCTCCCAAATCCAGTTCCAAAGGATGAAAGACCTAAATGCAAATGGCAAAAATGTGAACTTTAAAAAAATTTTTAGATGCAAATGTAGCAGAAGATTTTAATGAACTTGGGTTAGGGAAAGAGTTCTTAAATGAGACTAGACAAAATGACTAATAATTTCCTATACTCCCTTAAGAACTGCCGCTGACCAGAGATACAATAATGAAGGGAAGGTGATAATTGAAGGACAAGATAAGATGCTTCTTGGAGACGAGATTTGCCACGCACAAATCTAATCAAGGATCAGCACCCAGAATACAAGAATAACTTCTACAGATCAGTAAGAAAATGACAACTCAACAAAAAAATGAGTCAAAGAATAAAGCTGAAACTTAACAACAGAAATAAAAGAATTCTGGAAAACATACGAAAAGATGTTAACCTCATTAAGAATCTTGGAAAAGGAAATGCAATTACCCAACTGCAGAGCACAGCATCTTTCAAACCTCTGACAAAAACTTGGAGAGCTACTTGGAGCAAGAGGGATTCTTAGACACTCTCACCATGGGTGGCAGGGTCAGTTTGCTTAACCACTCTACAAAACATGCTGACGTTTCCTACTCCACTTGAAAATGAGCAGATCCTACCATCCAAGCCAGCAATTCCACGCCTGGGAGTAGGAGCTGTGGAGACCCTTGGAGATCCACACCAGAAGCACATGAAGGCCACAGATGCAGCCCTCAGAAGGGAAATCTGGAAACAAGACAAGCGTCTGCCAACAGAAGGGGAAATAACAACAGTGTTCACATAAGCAGACCCTCCACAGCAGTGAAACTGCAGCCACAAGCAGCAGTGTGAATGAATCACGTAATTTAAAAAAATTTTTAAAGCATCCTTGTACCACCTGATGCCTCATCACTGTGCTCAGCGCCATGGAGACATGAGGGTGACGTTTAGCTCATAGGTGAGGGCACCAAGACACCGAGGGCTCCGGGTGCACGTACCATCGCAGAGGCAGACCTGGGATGGGAACTTAGCAGCTGGCTCTGGAGCAGCCCCGGGTCCTTTTCCAAGCTGTCTCTCAGGATCAAGGGAAAAAGATAGTTCACAGTGCATCAGGTGATTCTGTTTTTCTCACGCTCAGTACACAACCCAAACACGTCAAGGGTGTGGGAAGGAATGGAGAGACAGCCGTGGGCAGAGCAATGCCTGGGGTGGGCTGGGGCAGCCAGGGCTGACAGGGGGCAGGCCACTCAGGGGCTTCTGTGGGACTAAGCTTCTGTTTACAAGCTGGGAGCTTAATTTTCTTTTCTTTAAAACAATTTATTTACTTTTGTTTGCATGAGATACTTTTCAGGTGAAACAAGAGTAAATAAAACAACAAAATCCCAACAAGTCAAGTAAGACAGGATTGCCGGGCTGGACTCTGGTCGGGCCTGGCATCTGCAGAGCCCCATCCCTGCTGAAGCCAAGATGGGGCAAGTCTGGCCCGGTGGTGTCGGGTAGGAGGCCCAAACCTGAAGGGAGGGAAACGGATGGATATCAGAGCCCTGGAGGGTTTCGGCCTTACTCCAGAGAGCTCTTGCCTCAGGGGGTCTGGTGGAGCCTAAGAATCTGCACATCTAACAGGTGCAGGCGCTGGGCTGGGACCACTGGGGACCCACAGGGGCCCATGTGACCCCCGGGCTGGTCACTCCTCCTCTGGAAGTGGCCATCCCATACCTCAGATTCCGCCCAGACCCGTTCCTCCCTTCAAGGTCACTCACTAGAAGCAAGACTTGGGCTACCACCTCCAGCTGAGGGCAATTTTGTGTGTGTGCTTACAAACGGCACGTGTGACAGGATGGGAACAGGCCTGACAGCCAGCGAGCAGGCGGGCATGGGGTGCCAGGCCTCCTCCCCTCTGGAGCCCCCTCTGGACTGCAGAGTAGACAGCCCAGGCCCACCTTGGGGAGGAGAAGCTGCTCCTCCTCTGCAGAAGCTCAGGGGAGCGCTCCAGGGGCCAAGGCTTGAGAAGCCCTGAGCCCAGGAGAGCCATGAATATTCAGAGCATGAGCTGGAGGTGTGAAGAGCCCTGGAGAGCTCCGAGGGATTAGCCAGGTTACACCCTGCCCCTGGCTCCACCCCACATCTGTGTCCCCAAGAGCTTAAACCTGGTGACTCCGAGAGATGCCCCTTCCTGGGGTCGCTGCTGATGGAACACAAACCCTGCAGGAAGCTGTATGACTAGGGATCTGTTGCCCTAGGCACCAGGTCCTTTCATTCATGGTGACAGTATCAAGGTCTTATGAAAAACACCAGCCAGGAACAATTTGGAAGCAATGGTTTCTGTCTGCTTCTTCAACCCGCTCACATGAAGCACATTTACCTGGCTACCTTTGCTCGCTGACCTGACCCCCGACCTTTCCTGGCTGGTCCTGAGCTCTGGCCTCTTTGGCCCTCTGCTCAGACAAGCAACACCCTGCTGCTCTGGCCTGTGCATGTGTGCAGTTGGCCTGGATGAAGACTGGATTCCCAAGCTCAGTCTACCTGCTCATCCCGTGGCATCAGCAGAACTCTGGCCACCTCAGGAAGCCCCCCTGCCAGACCTGGCCACATCCACCTTGTTCAATGCTGTGGTTGAGCTCACGGTACTTGTCACAATTTCTACACGTGTGCAAGAGAGACAGACAGATACTTCCATGCTTCGCAGAAGACTGAACTCCACTGTGAAAGGCGCTTTCCTGCTTCTTGGTTTCTTGGACACTGTGTTCTCAATACACAGCTCAGCACTTGCAAATAACAGATGCTCAAAAATACTTACTGAATGGGTGATGTTGATGAGTGAATGAATTAGCAGATGAGAAAATGGTCAGCTCTCACGCAAGGAGCAGGCCCACTGTCCAGCAGTTGCCCTGAAAGCCTGCAGGTGGCTGTCCTGGAACTGGAAACCAATCCAAGGCACAGATGCACCAGGTTCAGCCACAA
Source organism: Heterocephalus glaber (assembly GCF_053883595.1). Classification (NCBI taxonomy): domain Eukaryota; kingdom Metazoa; phylum Chordata; class Mammalia; order Rodentia; family Bathyergidae; genus Heterocephalus; species Heterocephalus glaber. Next base: position 9,426,340 of record NW_028258410.1, read on the forward strand.
AAGTGACAAAGCACTGGACCTGGTGGAAACTCTGTCACCCACATTTCACAAACATCGGGGCCCAAAGCCACTCTTTGGCCCTGGAGGGGGCATGCAGGTGCCCGTGCATGGGGAGGGACAAGGGCACGGGTCATGGTGGGGCAGGTGGAAGCCTCGCTGGATTCGGCTCCACTGGACCAAAGGGGCTTCCACTTGCAGTTACCTGGTTCCACCTCCTCTGGCCCAACCCAAACCTCGTGGTCCTTCCTCAGGAGCCTCCCTCTCAGGGAGCACGCCTGCCCCACTCCAGCGGACCCTGGTGGTCATCCTGAGTGGACCTGGGTCTTCAAGCAGGGTCCCCTTTGCCCCACCTCTCAGCTGCTGGCAGAACGGAGCTGTCCCCATTTCCCGACCCCGTCCTGGCCTTGGCTCCACATCCTCTCCCTGCTGCCCATGTTCCACGGCCAGCCGGCCAGGCACATGGAAAGATTCTCCTTCAGACCTGGGCCCTGGCTGTGCCCTCTGCCTCAAACCTCCTCTTCCCACATCTTCGCCTGCCCGGCTCTTTCTTGGTCTTTCTTGTTCTCACAGCCTTACTGACCTTGCTGAAGGGCACGTGAGTCTATCTCTCTGTGCACCGGGTGTGTTTTCTCACCAGCTTCTACCCACTCAGAGCTGCTCTGGGGGGCCAGGCACTTGCTGATCCTCTCTCTGGCCAGGTGGGGCCCGGGATCCTTGAAGGCAGCTCCCTGGTCACTTCTTGCTCTGCCCTTGGTTGGTGCCTGGGCGTGAGGGGCAGCTAATGCTGAGCCCCCTTCTGGAGGGCAGATGCCACCAGTTACTGCCCCTCTGTGGCTGCCCCTCTGCATGCCCTGAGCACAGGGCCCTGAGCACTGGCCGCTCCCTGCTCTGCGAAGAGAAGGTAGGGCAGGCGAGAGTTGCTTCTCCCTGGCTTCCATCTGTGGCATCTTCCCGATGTGGACAACAGTGCTCTCCTCACACTCTGTGCAGTGGCTTAGCTGATGTCCACTCAAGGAGGGACTTCAGGCTGGACAGTCAGAGCCGAAGCTGAACCAATAGAGTTCTCCTTCTCAGAGAAAGCGGATCAGTGATGCTGCACAGATAAAGGGAGATGCCCAGGGAATGTGACTTGTGTGCTTCCACCCCGGAAAAACCACCTTGGAGCGATTTATAGATGCTCCCACCCAGCCACGGCCTTGCTCCTTTGCCCCCGCCCAGGCCTCCTCCTTCCATTGGACATGGTCATCACAGAGGCCAGACAGGACATGTCCCCTGCTCAGTTTTTGGCCCAGGAGGAGGGCCTCCCTCTGCATCCTGTGCTCTGCAGGGCCGGAAAGCGGGCCTTTTGCCTCTGCCTCACTGGGATGGGTCCCCCAGTTCCTCAGGCCTAATTCCAGTCTCAGTGTGGCTCTTCGCTGACTCTGATGCTGGTTCCCCAGCCTACTCGGCCCGGGCCTTCCATCTGGTGTGTCAAGGGCAGGGTCAAAGGCACCCCTTCTTGGAGCCTGGTTCTCAGCACTCGCTCATGGCTCTTCCTCAAGCTCCTCCTGCTGTGTTCTCCTTCTTTCCTGCCATTGGGTCCTTCAGGTCCTCGACTGAGAAGGAACCCATGGGCCCACATCCTGGTGGGCTGGCCCTTAACCACCAGAGTACCCTTCCCTCCTACAGGTGAGTTTACCTGCCTCCATGTGTTCCGGTTGTTGTCAATGGGGGTCTCTGTGCTTCTATTTTATGTTAAAAGCAGGAACCCTCGTAACCTGCGACCACCACCAGCGGGTCCAGAGGTGAGTCCGGGGTTATCTTTGTCCCGATATCCCTCTTCTGTCCCATGTCTGAAGGCTGAGGCAGGTGGCTTCTTCCTGCCCCCGTGATAACTGCACTGAACTAATCTTCACCCCATTCCTCATCGCACTGTTCTCGGATGGTGGGGTGCTCTTTCCCAACTGCAGGTGGCAGGTCTTGCAGGCTCTCCTCAGCTCCTCTGATCCCTCAAGAGCTCCCATTGGCTCCTCTGACCCCTCATAGGCTCCCACTGACTCCTCCTCTGACTCCCCCAGGGACTCCCATGCCTCCTGCACTGCCTGCCAAGATGGACAAGGCACAGAGGGACAGTCACAGGGGCAGCCTCGATTGGATCTTAATGACTCTGGCTATAATTTGGGGTCAACAAGAAGAGAAAACTGTGTGCAGAGATTTGTTTCTCCTTAAGGCCAGGCTCTTGCCGAGAGCTCCAGATTTCAGCTTTTGGTTATTATTTGTTGTCCCTTGCAGAAAGTCATCGTCTCTGTTTGCTTTCCTTCCAGGAGGATTCCTCTGATCTGTTGTCTCCTCCGAGCTTATTACAGCTAATTACTCAGTAAAGAACTTTCTTTCCCAGGCCTTCTCTTTAAAGTGCCATCTCACTGGCGATGTCCCCATCTCCTCTTTTGATTTCCTTCCATCACTGCCCAGCTCCAGCCGAACGTGCTGCAGACTCTGATGGGAGCAGTTACAGCAAAATGAACCTTTAGATTTTTCCTCCCCTCCTCCTGTCTCGCAAAGAACGAAGGATGTGGGAACACGCAGATGGTGACTCTAAATCCCTCACCCCAGAGAAAGACACGGAGGAGCTGCCATGACTGGAACGCTGAGCTGCACGCTTCATTTACCACTTTGTGGGGCACAACAAAGACCTGAGCCCAGACCCGGTGCCCTTGGCCCTCCTATGCTGGGGGTGGTGGGAATGAGCCCACCCCGTGGTACAGGCCCGCGTTCTGAGGGAACTGGGCATCTGAAAGGCAGATGTTCCTAGTGTAAGCCTGGACTGGGACCTATGTGTCTTTCACCATGGCTTTCTCGGGCCAGGGCAGGGGGAACCCACACTTAAGTACAAGGGACACAGCATTTGGGGAGGTGCAGGGCGGCAGGGCTGGCAGGTTCACCAGTGCCCCTGATCCTGATGAAAGCAAGCGAAAGGAGAAAATAACTTGGTGGGTTTCCAAGAGCTTTCCATAGCAGAGATGTGTGAGTTCATTGTTTCTTTATGAAAAGAAAACCAGAATGAGAAGCCAGTGACCCGGGAACTTCCCTGGAGGTAAGGGACCAGTCTGCCAGTGAGTAAGGGCGTGGCTCCTGACTGGCTCCGTTCTGGGCACAGCACCTGGCGCCTGCTCTCTTAGTGCCTGCTCCCCACTCAGCCTGTGCCACTTGTGAGGTGCCAGGGGTCTGGGACGCCCTCACTGGGGCCTCCCCCAGGTCCTAATTCAGGGTGCCCTGTAGCTCAGATTCTGGGCACCAGGGAAAAATGTGCCCCCTCCCACCTACCCCAGGAAGAAATTTATGGGCAGCATTTGGCAGGACGACTCCCTGGAGTGAATGGTTTTATGTGGTTTCATGTGGGCTTCCTCTCCTTCCCGCCTGCATTAATGGGATTGCTCCCTTTGGTCAGAATGACTGTCTTCGGCCCCAGGCCAGGCTCCTCGCTTCCTGAAGCCTCAAACCCAGCCTGCAGAGACAGAAGCGAACATGTCCTCCAGACGAATTTCCTTGTGAGATTCCAAACAGAAAATCAGGATGGCTGAGCTTTTGACTCTCAGGGAGTGAAATGCAGGAACATCTGTTTACACAGGGCTAGGTTTTAGGTTTTACTAATTAATGGTGTAATGCTGACGGTTAAAAATGCCCTCATCTAGACTCCAAAGAAAGGGGGTGATGGGAAATGCAGTCATTCAGCTTTAATTTGACAAATACGATGGGGTGGTCAGCCTGCCTGGCAGTGGGGTGCTGGTGTGGGGGAAATTGCCAGGCGGGGACCTGTCCCTCCTGGAGCTCAGGGGCAAGGGTTGCTGAAAGAGCCCAGGGAGCCCTGCACAGTACGATCTGGGCTGGGTGCTTCCAGGAAGGAGGGTGGCAGGACAAAGGCCCTCGAGCTCCGTCCTGGCTGCGGGAGGAAGAAGGGTGCCACACTCATCATCCCAAACTACAACCCAAAGGAGAGGCTTCCAGGCTTCAGCGCAGGTACTGCTCCCTGCAGACTCACTCTTGGGAACCTCTGCAGCACCCGTTACCAGGCAGAGGAAAACGAGAACGATTCATGTGTGTGGATGTCAGCACGGCTTTCTGTTGCAGCTGGCAGTTAAGGTGAGACAACTGTAGAGCCAGGCATGGAGCAGGACTGCCCCGAACGTGAACATAACAAGAAAATCCGCCTCCTCCAAGATACTTACTAATGACTACAAGAGATCACTTAGCGTAGGTGCCGCAGGGGACACAGGGACAAATAGAAAACAAAGCAAACTGCTCCTGCGCTCAGGATCCTAACATCAAGACCGAGGTCACTGACTGGTTCCTGTCCTCTGGGACTTAGGTGGTCACATGTGGCCTGCAGTGTTTTGAGGACATCTATATCAGTGCCCCTGTGTGAGGATGGGAGATTTCATATGAGATCTTTCTTCAGGAAAACAAAGATCTGGCAGTGCTGGGCCCAGGTCTGTGGGGCTCGGGTAATCTGTCCATGCCCCAGAGCAGCCTCAAGCTGACCAGTGTTCCAGGTCCTGGCTCTGCTGGGGCCCTGCAGAAGTGGGAATCTGGAACCATGAAGAACCAACAGGAAGAGGTGCAGAGGAGCTCACCCCACTAGCGTGAAGAGCAGAGGAGGGGCAGGGCCACCAGAGGTCCCCCACAGGCAGCCAGGCAGGGCGCGTCAGGCAGCCAGGCAGGGCGCGTCACTCAGCCACGCTCTTCCTTGCCCATGACTCAGCGTGTCAGAGAAGACCAGACACACACTGACCACCAGGACAGACCTGCGCCAAAGCCAAAGCAGATAATGAATAAAGGAGCAGAAACAAGGGCCAGCACGTGAGAGGAAGACAGAAAGCGGAAGGTTCGCCTGGATGCCGGCCATCGCTCTCTAACAGAGCACCCCCATGGGTGGTGCTGGCCATGCTCAGGCCCTGTGGACGCCCACTGCTGCCCAGAGCTGACCAGTCGTGGAGGTGGGGGTCACATGCTGCGCAGGGCACCTGAGTGGTGGGGGGGCAGATCGCCCATACAGCTGGTCTTTGCCTTTGAGGTTTCCCACTTTTCATCAGCACACGCTCCCTGCATGAGCCACCTCAGCCTTCCGCTCTTGCCAAAAGGAAGAGGCTAAATATGGGTAACCTTTATGAACTTTATTTAACACTTTTCAAATCTGTCTAGCTAATCCCAACCTAAATGCAATCTGCTGACTTTTAAATAAGTATCCCAAACTGGCTGATTTTCAGTTGCTCTGGTTTAATTTTTTTAAAAAAGGGACTATTTTCTAATAGATGAAAAAATTCCTTTTCATGCTTCACTAATGCAAAAACAGCTGAACCAATTTAGCTCAAACTTTCTCAGTAGCTTGTTACAATCCTAATTAAAATATTCACATACGGTGCAAGCTTTGGGGAACATAATATTGCACTGTCAGTCAAATTCTGGCTGAATATTTACAACCAGCTAAACAGAAAAGCAACGGCGTGGGTTTTACTCTTTGTTGCCTCTTGAAGAAAATGTAGTCAGACAATTAATGGTGAGCAGATGAATGCAAGTAAGAGGCGCAGCGTTTCTCGCTTGGCTAAACTCACAAACAATTGGGCAGAACATGCTTGGGCGCCCGGCTGAGCTGGGGCAGGTTACAGCCACACACCTCATTCACCGTGGGTCCCAGAAGCAGCGGGTCTCCAGGGAGGGGAGGCCGGGGGTCCGAAAGAGACAGGGCGGACAGAGTCCCTTGGGCCCCTTCCGCTGCAGCCCTGGCATGGGGCGTAGCCCTCTGCCCAGTCACCCCCATCTGCTCAGTGGGAGTGATGATGACTCCTGCGTGATGCAGTGCAAAAGCCTCAGCACACCCCCAACATGCAGTCCCTGCCTAGAAATGTCCTTGTCCCATGTGATCACCCCACTCCCGAGAATGTTCACACAACGCACACAATCCCTCGAGATAAAAAATATAAAAAGGAAGAAGGTTAACCTTTCTGGAGGAGGCTTTTCCTGAGTGCATGATAAACCTGTGCCTCTGAAACACCAGAACATCCTCTCCTGAACACCTGATCATTTCTAGGACATTCCATGAGCCATCAGTTCCACAGACACCTACACCCTTATGGGCCCTGAGGAAGGAGGGCAATCTACCTAGGTGTGTGCGTGCGTGCGTGTGTGCGCGTGGTGCTGACAGACAGGGGGTAGATGCCGGGATGGATGACAGGTGCACAGCACTGCACACACAGGATGTATGTATACAGGATTCTGCCCGCTGTGTCAGCCCTGTTACTGGCTCCTGTTGCTCATCTCCATGTGTGTGTCTACGCAGGCCCCAGCTTCTTCCCTAATCCAGAAAGCCAGACAGCTGAACATCCATGTGCAACAGGAGAACAGTACTCGGTGAAGACCCTGATGCTGAACTCGTGTGTGACAGGAAAACGGCACTTGGTAAGGACTCACTGCACAAGAGGCATGGCTGGATCTGGCGGTTTCCATGTCTGATGCAGGGGTCTTCTGCTTCACTGTTCACGGATCAGGTCCATATCTTACCACAAGAGGAAATGCATAGCACTGTCCCCTTCCGTCCTGCCACGGTCCCTTCCAAGTTCCAAGGACATTCACGGCCACAGCTGGTGCTTCCCTCCCCTCTGAACAGCAGCCCTGTGTCCGCAGAGGCACAGGCAGAGTGGGGCTCCCTGCTCTGGCCTCTCTGGATGTCAACTTCTTGGTTACCTCCCAGACTTGGGGCTCATTTCAGGGGCTGCAGATCTCTAGGGCAGATTCATTCAGTGTTTATTGCTTGGAAATTCAAGGATTTGGGAGTCTGCTGAGGGAACAAAAACGGAGCATTTTCCTCCCTGTGCAACAAATACGGCCACATTTGAGGAATTTTATTCCCTCAGTGACTCTCTGATGTGCTGAGTGTGGAGCCAAAACCCCAAAGCCAGCAAGAATTACGTTGGCTCTGCTTTTCTTTATGAGAAAATGGCCTATAAAACATTAACTCATGGTTCCAAATTAGGAGGCGTTCTTAGGTGCAGGAGTGAGCGAGCCCCTTCCAGGCACTGCTGTCCTCCTCCCAGGCTCCGGGGCACCCTGCAGTCTCCATGATGCTGGGAAGGTGGGGTCAAATCTGGGATGGGCATTACCAGGACAGTGAGCTGGTAAAGTTGGCACCGACACATAGCAGCTATGGTGGGTGGACAGGGCGGCCTTGCAGATGTCCTCCATGCAGCCGGGCCAAGGAGAAAAGTCCCGACAGACATATGTGAAGGGGGCCACGAGGACATGGTGGGGGGGCCCAGGGTCTGGCCGGGAAGGCTGGGGTACCTGGCTCCTCCCTTGATCGCTACATCAACTAGTTAGCAATTTCATCCCAGTGCCACTTTTTCGATAAGCACTAAGTAAGAATTACCCTGCTGTTTTTCCTAACAACTAATCACAGAGAATACAGTTATCCTTAGTCCACTGACCAGGACACTGGGGTTCAGAGAGGTTAAGTTCCTAATAGGAGGTAAGGCCGGGATCTGTAGATGCGCTTGACTCTAGTCCAGAGGAGATCCGGAGCACCGCCTGGAAAGGCCTGCATTCTCCCTCCCTCCTCTGCAGAACGTTCCAAGGCTGCAGAGCAGCAGGCTTCACCTTGGACCCGTTGACCTCTGGGCCTCTGTTGTGGGGGCCGGGAGAGGGTGGGTGTCTATGCCCTGTGGGGTGTGGAGCAGCGTCCCTGGCTTCTACCTACAAGATGCCACTGCCACCTCCACTAGTGACAGCCAAACCCCCCCCCCCCATTGCCAAGTGCCTCTGGATGGCAGAGTCACCCCAGGTTGAAGCTAGGGCCACAGGATCCGCAGAATCCTCACCATCACTGTAAACAGTCTTTTCCCCACACGTAAGACAGGGAAACAAAACCCTGCAACTCAGAAACTGAAGGCAAGTCCTTTAAACACAAGGCAGGGCTGCTGGGGTAAGAAATCATCATTCTCTATTATGCTCAAAGATACATTTCATTAAAGCAGCCAAGCTAAAAAGCAATTTTCATTTTCAGATGTTTCTAAAGCGGCACATTCCAGGCTCGAACAGGGAGCACCATTCCCATCTATCAGAAGGTGAACTGGGACGAATCATAAATATTGCATTTTCATCAACTTTTCCAGGCAAATCAAAAAAGGAGGAGGAGGAGGAGGAGGAGGAGGAGGAGGAGAAGGAAGAGGGGAGGAGGAGAAGGAGGGGAGAAGGCAGCAGAATTAACCTGAGTTAAAAGATGGGGGTGCAGGAGGAGTGATTAATGTGTGCCGCGTCCACTCTCCATGCTCTGGAATACAATCTGGCCATACAGGAAGACTATAGTCCACAGTGCCTCAGTATATTAAGGCAGTTTACAAGGTAATGAGTTAGATAACGGTGGTGAAATGAATTTACAGGCCGGAGTCGAAGCCATTATGCAATCTGCAATGGCTAGGCACGTCGCCGGAGATTGTGAAATTAATTTTAATGGAAGAGGAAATATTAGTCGGGAGACGGGCTGCTTTGCAGACTCAGCCTTGGTGACTTAGCACCCCCAGCTGCCGAATCCGTGACCTTGAGGGCCCCTCCTTCTCACCAAGCTTTCCCTTCCGAGGAAGCAGAGACTGAGCTGTCATTTCCAAGCTGCAGAAACCCAGGACAGACTTAGCAGAACCTGACGAGGAACAGCGCCAGGTAGGGAAAGCAGGGCAAAGTGGGACAGGCGAGAGCCCTGCGCGGTCAGAGACAAAGGGGCTAAGGAAACTTTCTTGCAGTGACTCTGTGTGGAGGGAGGAAGCGAGAGCCCCAAAGACCCCCGGCGCTGGGTCCTGGCACCGGCAGAGTGAAGTATGCTTCTCCGCACTTCTGCAGTCCCCTCCGACCTCTGCACTGACCCTGCTTCTCGGCCTCAGCGTTTCTCGCCAGTGTAGGGTGCCAGGTACTTCTGCACTGCTTCCTTGAAGAACTCAAGGGAGCAGGAAAATTGCGAGCAGCAGCCAGTGAGGAAGTGCAACACGTGATAAGACTACCCGAACACCTGCAGCTCAGTGAGAAGACAGTCATCTACCCAGGAATATCAGTAGTCAATATACAACATGGAATGGCTCCATTCGTTAACGGGGGAATAGAAACTAAAACAAAACACAATGCTCTTTTTTTGGTAAACAGATGTCCAAAACTAAAAGAGCTGACAAGCCCAAGTGCCAGAGAGGCGAGCAGTGAGCACGCTCACAGGCTGCCAGTGGGCAAATCCACCGTGATGTCACTTTGAAAGGCAAAGGGAGTGTTTATCGCAGTTTTGGCTGTGCTCACCACTGTGCAGGAGGACCCTGGGTGTAATAAAGAACAATACCAGCCACAGAGCAAACGTCCTCAAAAGTGGCTAAGCACATTAACGCAGTATCCATCCACTGGACATTGGAGTTTTTAAAAACTGAAATAAAACTGTGCACATGGCAGGGACTCAAATATTTATTAAATTCTAAAACTAGGTTGCAGAAATGTATGCACACACAGAAGTGCCATTTATGTTAAAGTAACATATGTGAATGCTCCTCTGTCCTCCTCAATGCTGCAGCAGAGGCCAAGCTCACCTTGCTGAGAGGCAGAGAAAGAGAGGAGGGAGGACCCTCACCTCACCCCATGCCCACAACACAGCTCACTTTGACAGTGAGGGCCTTCACGGACACTTGGCGGCGCTGAGCACCATGATAATACAGAGAAGCTGTTCAGATCTAACTTTACATGTAGTAGTAGAAATGAGGGACAAAGAGAATTTATAGAGTGTTATGCTTTTTGCTCAGCCTTTGTCCCATACCTACCCTAACGCCCATTCCAATGACATTAAATCATTTTCAGCCATTATCAGAGCTCCTCATATTTTCACACTAAAGTTGGCAGTGGGCTGCCCGGATCACCTCTCCCAAGAGGGGCTCATCCTCCTGGGACTGCAGCTGTGAGAAAACAACACCCTGGAGGACTCTGGCCATGGGGCATTGGGCCAGCGAAGCCACAGAATAGAGGGGAGATGGCCCATCTGCCCCTTCCTCAGGTCTCATACTTTAACATGTGGGCTTTTACTTTTTCATGGAAATTTAAATCACAATTTAAATGAAATAAAGGGGTTGTCATTTCTAAGAATGTGCAGAAGTTCCTGGAAATACTATTTTGCAACTTTCTGGCTCTCTGGTGTGTATGTGATCTCACGTAGGTCTGTCTCCATCCCATCATGAGTATGGCTGTGTGGTTTGCACCCTAGCGGTGACTAGAGCTCAAGGCCCTGAGCAGATGCCTCTCCACATCCCAGGGCTGCAGTGGGCACAGCTGGCCTAGCGGGTTAGACCAGAGGGTCCAAGTTCAAATCCACCCCAACATGTGACCATGGGCACATTACTTGACCTCTGCAATATCTGAAAATTGGGGTGACAGTGGGCCCTACACCAGGAGATCAGGAGGAGGGCCCACCACACAGGTACCCCACGCATTGGTCTGCTTTCCCACTGCTGGGACACAGTACCTGACACTCACAGCTTAGAAGAGGAGAGGTTTATTTGAGTCACAATTTCAGTTTGCAGTGCAGGGTTGGCCGGCTCCATGGCAGGAAGATCACAGTGGCAGGGTAAGGTAGATCCCAGCCGTGCACTCACAGAGGTCGGGAGACAGAGCTCGAGGAAGAGTCCTGGAGGGGGGCCGCGGATGTAAACCCCAAGGTAACGCCCCACCCCACCCAGATCCATCCCAGAGTGTGCTCTACTCATCTGCTGCGCAGCTTCCAAGCCCATCAAGTTGACAATGAAGCTTCACCGTCACCTGGGTACCCCGAGTCTGAATGGCCAGGGCTCCAAGGCTTCCCCAGCCTCGGGCTCATGACACAAAGTTTGCCTGTTTTCGGAGGATCCTCCCAGCCGGTCCCACTTCAGATCTGTTCACCTGGAGCATTATTCTTTTTCTTGATGCCACCCCTTGATTTGTATGATTCTTTTCAAAACTATTTCAAGGAAAGAAAAGAAGGCAATAGGTGGCTTGCTCCTAGAATAGTCACCCCCAGGAGAAGCTGGGACCCTATTCCACGTCTGTCCTATGAGATCTGCAATTCCCAGGGTCAAACAGAGCTGCCTCTCCAGGCCCTGTGCAGGTGTAGGGCCTTCGGAGGAGGGAGGAGCTTGACTGGCACCTGAGCAGGGTCTGTACAGCACGAGGGGTCTGCACCAACCTGCGGGGAGAACAGGGCCAGAGGCCTGCTCTCGGGGTTCCCAGCTGCCCTGCAGTGCCAGCGTCTCCCCCAGCAGGTGGGCCCACTTCTCTCTTTCCTGACTGCTCCCAAAGGAGCAGGGGCACTCAGGTGCAGAGGGATCTGTGGGCTCCGGGCGCTGGCTGTGCCTGGCCGCTCAGAGAGAAGGTGAGCTGCTGCTGACCCAGTTGGCCAAACACCCAGCAACTCAGCCACACCAGGTTCTATCCCCTTGCAGCAAAACAACCCTGTTGCATGGCTGCTCCCCCTTCACCTGTGATCTTCGTCAAGGGATTCGTCCGCAGGCCAGGCAGCACGACATCACCCAGGGCTATTTACACCTGTGGCTGCATGTCATTCCACAGGATGGTGGACTGACACCATGGACGGTATGCTGGCTCCTGAAAGTGAAGGTGCTTTGGAGACCCCTGACCTCCTCACCACAACCTCCCACACAGCTATGTCTGTACCTTGACCCCATGCATGTCCCTGCCCAACAGGCGGCAGTGTGCACTGAAGCCTGACCTCTGGATACTGCAAGCAGAACAGGTGGAAGATGGAGGCATTCAGCTCTGAGCCTCTCCTTCATTATTGGAGGGGATTTTCCTACCGACCTCATGAGTTAACTGGCTCTCACAGCGAGTGGGAGTTTCTGTCCGGATCAATCACCCTGCACAGTAGCTCGTGCTCTAGGGTGAACCGTTAGACACTGAGCTCCAAACTGCAACCCCAAACCCACTTATTTTTGAGACATGCCAACAGTGCAATTACATCTGAATACGGATGTTTTAGTTTAGAAAAAGCAATTCCTACATCAACATCTCTCGTCTTAAAAGAGAAACACAGTAGTAACACGGGTGCCACAGGTTCGCCACCACGGCTCTAGGGGACAACTTACTTCTACTTCCACGTGGAGGTGTTAAATCCCACCCATTTCCAGGCCTACGTAAGCTGGTTTCAGAGATGCAGGAGGTGAATCCAGGTTCCCACAAATACCGGCGATTCTTGCATCTTTCTCCCAGAACTTCCTGCCCAGCCTGATATAAAGAAGCCAATGGCAACAGATGAGGAGAGAGGCACATCCCTGGGAACAGGTTCCACAGCCACGCATGGTGACAGCCACCTGCCCCTCTGGTCCTCAGGCTGGTTCTGAGTCCAGGTCATGTTTGGTATTGAGAGGCATCTATCCCACAACATGAGGGTGATTTCTAACCACTAAACCCTGGATTCCAGAACTGCATAGCACAGAATAACAGAAAGCTGAAAACACTCGGGACCAGTGGAGAAAGATATCTCTCACTCCAACGCTGTTATCTACCAAGGCCATAAGGAGCCACCAAAGGCCAGGGCTGTATCCTCCAGGAAACTGGGAGCCAGTGGGCATCTCTATGCCTTTTCTCCAAAATGAGGTGCGGGAAAAAAAGCAAGAGTTGTCAGAGACCCTGCGTCAATTATATTTAAAAACCAGGGGTTCTCTATTGCACACTGGAAGGAGAAACAGTGACTCACAGCCATCTGATGGCTTATTTCCAAGCCAGGAAGAAAGTGAAGGCTCTAACAGGACAAGTCCTTTCGTATCTCCTGGAGTCTCACCTCCACCTCCTGAGCCATGGCCCCCTGGCCCACGGGCCTTAACCTCCCAGCCGTTCCAAGAGATTGCACCAAATCATCAAAGGAAGACATCATGAAGTATAAACAGATTTGGGATTATTTAAACACCGGAAGTGAAAGAAAATCGAAGTGAACTAAAGTGATATTCTCACTAGAAGTTCAACTTTAAGGGCAGAGAAAGTCTGGGCAGAATTCAGTCTTTCTACCTCTGGCTGAAGAGAAACGAGGCAACAATTCCCTTGTCAAGAAAATGGCCAATCTTGGAGTCTTTCTGGACCCCTCAATTCAACATGGAAATGTGACCTTTATGGCAGGAAAACAGATCAAAGAGAAGCCACCATTTGAAGTCTTCCTAGTGAAGATATGGTGCATCGCCGGGCTTCCCCGCCATCAGGCAAAGGCCCCCCTGATTTTATGGAGACAGTGTCCCTCTGACAATCAGACGTAGCCACCAGGCACCTCAGGGCTCTGTCACTGGCTCCTCTGCCAGTCCTCACGTTCGGTCCGTGGTCTCAACTCCCAACCCATCAAAATCAGCTGATGGTGAAGAGCCAGAGGTCACATGCCAAATCAGGAAAACGTGCCAGTCAACTGCGCTCAAAGAGAGGTGAGCTGACACCTCAAAGACATCCCAGCTCCACTCAGTTTGCCTTGTGAGGACCTGCAATCCTGACTTTGCTGAGCCGCGTGCCTTCAGGTATGTGATGAATTGCAACAGCCTTAAATGTCTCTTTCAGCGTTCATTATTAGAGGGGAGCTGGAAAGGTCTAATTCATTTTAAATAACACTGACAGCTGCCAGTAATGATTCCTTCTGCGATTTGTCATAGATATTTATATTTAGTCACCACAGGAAGAATCGTGGGAGTCCATATCCTGTTACACTTTTCTTTCTCTTTGGTAAAGTATAAAGAGGGAGAAATGTGTTGATAGCTTGCTTTTTTCCCTTTAAGCATTTGAGTGTTTGGGATAATGTAAAACAGAAGGCTCTCCTAGCCGCCTACCAGGTGCCTTTCTAAACCTGTCGGTCAGCACACAAACTCAGCGGCCACTCGTCAACAGTTTGCCAGGTCAAGGGTGCCTTGTCAAGTAGTTCTTTCAAAGGAAGAGCCAGGTCTCAGGGCCACATGGGTGTGATGCCACCATGGCCTTGCTCCTTCCCGGAAGTCAGCTTCTGAGGCCCTGAGTCTGTTAAGCAGCCAGACCTTGTGCTCCCACGGCGAGGCCAGGAATGGAAAAGAGCAAAACATGGCTGTCTGACCTCCAAATGCCACCGGCCAAGGTGGGACACAGACGTGAAGGAGATTAGCAGACAACAGGACATGTGGGCTACGGTCTGTGGGGGACAAGGGGAAGTCCGGGGTGTGTGACTGAGAGGAGGGGCAGATGGCTGACCTGGCTGGAATCAGCGCGACTCACATCTCTGCCTCCACCACTCACCAAGCTCCCTGCACCCGGCCAGGATGCTCCCACACCCTCTGGAGCCCCTCCAAGGCCCACCTGGGCCTGGCTGGATGGGGCCTCGGGAGCCATCCGCCTGCTACACCCCGTCCTCCATCGCAAATGGGGCCCAGTCCTCTGCTGCTCTGGTCCCGGCTCCTGGGCCTTCCTGCCAGTCCCCCGGATGCCAGTCTCCTTCTTCTGCCTCTGCTGTTCCCTCACTGCTAAAGCACAGCCTGAGGCTCCATGGGATCAGATGGCAGCCCACACCCCAGCAAACTCCTAAGACCCCACCCCAGAAGCTACCCTGGGGTCACCCCATCTGGTCTCTTCCTGTCTGTTCCCGCCTCTCCCAGCAAGCAGCGTGGTCCCCACCCCCAAGGAAGGTTGAGGGCCAAAGCACTCGGAAGGACCTGCGTCTGAGCAGGTGCTTGGAGCCACACGCCAAGGGGAACAAGAGACCTTAAGTCTAAGCCATGAAGCTGGGGAGCCACAGCAGGCACCTCATGCCTCTCTCTGATCTGTCTTTCACTCCAACAGCAGTGCCCACCTTCCCAGCTTGTCCCTTCCCTGGGGGTAGGACCCCAGTGCCAGGGCTTCTAAGCCTAGGCCTAACCTTCAGGAAGCCACCTTCCTGTTCCCTATTTAAGTTGGCCACAGACGGGCAGCCACCCCTCTGCTCTTCTTCCTACGGTTAAAGGCGAAAAGTAAATCCAACAGGCAGCAAACCAATGCTCTGCTCAGTCTAATCAGGCAGCAGATTAGGAGCACTGTCCCAGCTAGGACTTCTTTTATTGTTGCAGATTTGACACCCTGGTGTCCCATGAAGCCACAGCTATTCCACCAACATGGCTTCCTTCACCCCATAACACAGGAAGCCAAACAAAAACAAAGTATTGGCTAGTCCCTGAAACATTACCTTCCCAATGAAACACGGCTGATTATGAGGACTAACACTGCTTTTAAAAATGAAAGATTCTGAATTTCACTATGCTAATAATCGCAGTATGATATCTCTTGAGGTTTTAAAGTACTCCAGGTGAGAAATTAGAGAAAAAAATATGAGTCCATCTTCACTTCACTGAGGCAGAAATATAACTCTTACAGATAAATGTTAGATAAATAGTATGTCAACAGCAAGGGGAAGGAATTAGAACCAGTGCAGACAGTACACACAAAATCTACTTAGGGTTCTCAGTAAGAGCAGAGTGTAACTCTTGGAAGAACATGGTCATTCCACAAGAGAGACAGCTAGGAATCAGACCATACAAAGAGCATTTCTGACCCCAAACCACCTGTGCACACAGCTCACCTGAGACTGATTCCACTGCACTGCAGAACTGCACAGTCTCACAGGTGCATTCTGGAGTCCAGCTTATGGCTAGGTGGCCAGAGTGTGAAGCTACTGTTTCAAAGGAGAGATATCCGTCCATATCTGGGAGCCCAAAGACTAGGTGTTATGTAAATCTGGGGCCTACAGCCCTTTCTGAGGTAATGTCACTTTACCATTATTAAATTTAGGGAAGCCTTCTTTTGAGCAATTGTCTGAGTTTGTAATAGCACTATACCTGTCGCCAAAAAATTAAAATACTCATGTTGGATATAAGACACTAGGAAGAACTCAGTCAAAAATTACAAAGAAAAATTAAATATAAATACTGATACAACAGACAAAACTTCAGGAGTTGACGAGAAAAAAACTACCTCTTCCTTTCTCATGAATGAGTAGTTTGGCCCTTGGCTACCTTGTCTCCAGGAAAAATGGCACATGCAGAACACAAAAATACCTGGGCATATTCATGAGAAAAAGTCAGATGTAACATTTTAACAAGTCTTCTCTCTTCCTTTGCATTTTAACACTTTTAATGTATATCTGTATTTTATTGCCACGCGCCTGAAATCCTTTTTCAGCGTAGACTGAAGAAGAATCACAAAGAAACAGATACAGAAGCCCCAGTAGCCACGTGATGCCAGCCTGCTGCAGCAGTTCCGGACGTGGTCCGGTAGCCGGGTCCCTGCACTGCCCCGGGAGGGGCCACCCGGCCCCTCCTCCACAGATACCAGAGGGCCCTGAGAGCACTGGGCACAGCCCTCCTGACCTCTTCTCTCCCTTGCAGTCTCAGGTTGCACTCACGTCTACCTGAACATCCTGCAGGGCCCACGGGCTGTCACCACCCCGCCTTGCTCAGAGTCGCTCTTCTCCCTGGAATGCTGGCTCTTCCTCAAGGTACATGCTTCTCGTCTCAGGCAACTTGGGCCCCGGGACCCTCTCTGTGTTTGTTCCAATCTCAGTCCCTGTAACCCGAGGGCCTTCATACTCTCGGCTGATGTGGCTCATGAGGGTGGCACAGCAGCCCTCTCCCTTCTTCGAGCTCGGAGCCTGGCCATTGATGGTTGAAGCATTTGGTATGAACTGTGCTGTGTGCTGTGCAGGAAAGGCACCAGGAGCTGGAAGAGCAGCGTGCACCTGTAGCCAGGAGCCTGGAGCATCCAGGCCACATGCCGCCCCGCTGCAACATGTCTGAAAGCCACACGTGGCCTGCTCAAGCACGGACGCCCCGGGCCCTGGGTTCTCCCGCACTGCGGAGCTGCTGGAGAGCACTGCTGGATGGGCTAGGGAGCCAGAGTGACAGCCAGGGCTGGAGCTGCTGCCGAGGGACGGTGCCCAGACACCACGCTGCCTTCCTGCATTCGCCTCCTCTGCCGGCTGAGACCGTCTGGGTTCCAACACTGAAACGCTGCATGACACACGTGCGCACACAGGTCTCCCAGACACACTTGAGAATTGTAGTTAAATATTGTACTTTCTATGTTCTTGGCTCCCAGCCAGTCTTTTGATATAATCTGAATGAAAATTATTTTTTGGCAAGGACTACTAACCTGAAGTTTCTTTTACCTTAATTCATAATTATTTTGCATCTCAGTTTTTGGCCTGGAACAGATATTCATCTACTTATCCACATCACACTGGCTCAGGGAGAAAACTGTTCAGGAACATAGTGTGTTCAGCACACGCTTCCCTAGCCACCTACAGGGCGGGTCTGCAGCTTCCCATGGACACTCAGGACCCTGCCGCCTAACGGACATGGGTGCCAGGGAAGAGCAGCAGCCCCTGCAGGTTCCCCTTCCCGCAGGGTCTCCGAGGCCATCGGTGAGGGCCAGGGGAAAACCCAGTTCCACTGCATCAGGGCCAAGCTGGATGATGTCAAAGCTGTCCGTATTTAGTGGGGTCTTCAATTCCATGTGTTCTCTTGGAGGAAAAGAAAGCCCGGTTTTCACTTAAGATGCCGTGTTAATCTGGCCACCACTGCTGCTGGAACGCACTTCATCACGAACCCATCACCACCCTCACAGGGCTCCATAGCCTCTGGGGCCTGGGTCTGTGCTCCCTCCCTGCCAAAACAAGGTGGATGCTATGCTACCACCCAGCCTCCATGGCCAGGGCTCTCCCAGGAGCTCAGTTCCACACTCCTCAGGCCGAAAATGCTCATGCAGTTGGGCACAGCCCACATGGCCACCGCATAGCGTCTGGTCTGGGCATCCATAGAGTCCCAGGAGCTCCTGACCCCCGGACTCAACTACAGCCTATGCATGCAGCTGGCCACCCACTGATGTCATGGACGGCAACTGCAGGTGCTAACTGCAGGTGTCCCCATGTGGGGACAGCATCTCAAACGCCCACCAAAAACACACCCCGTACTGACAATGGCCATAAAAATGCAACAAACACATGGGCCTGCCACACCGTCTGCCAATCACTCCAATTACTCAGCTTCCTATTAATAGCACATGGCAGTTAATCAACAAAGGTGTTTATCATCTGAGAAGACAGAGCTTCTGCTTTGAAATAATGTTATTCACCATCTTCTCATTTGCCAGCTTTCGAGCTGTGAAAAATTGCAATCTCAAACTCTTTCTTCGACCCTAGTTTATCTTAAAACAATATATAGCTCATGAAGCCAACTCGTCTTTTCCTGACAGCTTGCTCAAACACAGGTATTGCAATTTTTTGCCTACTTCACAACTCCTAGATTTGGTCAATATTAAGCCATAAAGTTGTTTTCTTTGTCACTGGAGTCATTTATTTCTCCCCTGAGTTTACATAGCTGAACTGAAAGTTCAATAAAAGTAATAACAATGACTAACATTTATTGAGATCAAGCTATGTGCTGCATTTTGTACTAAGCATTTATTTCACTTCTGCCCAAGTTCACAACCAAGTGCAACACCTTCAACTACAGCAACTTCTTCCTGGAAAATCTTGACAAATTCGCAGAACAACCTCCCACAACTGTCCCCACTGCAATGTGGTTGCCTAGTGCTTCTGTGCAGCTCAGTGCGGGAGAAAGCTGAGCAACCGAAGGAGGCCAGACTGGTCTAGAAGGATGGGGTGCGGCCAGGGTCTCTCCCACTGCCTCCGGGGGGAAGGTGCAGCCACTGCTGTCCCGAAGACATTGTGCCCTGCTCCTTGGAAGCTATCAGGAAGCACGGTTCACGTTCTAAACTGAGGTCTTGCAGCCTGGCAATGCAGCCCTTACTGAGCCAAACATTCCATTCAATTTCTCTATACTCCAACAGTCAGGGTTTTATAAGCAAATAGAATCAAGTATCAATCCAAAAGGCTCAGAAACTATCACTTGATTTTATGGCACACTAGATCCTTGGTCCAGCAATTGTTATGATGAATAACTTTAACATAAATCGCTGCAGAATCGTATTTGAAGTGTCCATGAAGCATATCCTAGAGAAACCCCTGTAGCAACATTGATGGAAATTGGCCTTTGTCCACTCACTCAGGACAGGGGTGTCTTTATGTGCTGGGTACAAGTGAGCAGGTAGAGGGCCTGGGGACTCATCCAGATGTCTACCTCAGACCATTTCCTGAAGTCCTCTGTGTATGCTGTGACCTCGGGACCTGAATGGGTCCCCTTCCATGTCCCTCTACCTGTCCCCCAAATGTCCGACCTCCTCTCTCTCGCTAGCTCTCCTGCTCTCTGCCCAGGCTTTCCTGCTGGGGATACTTGTACAGTAAGAACAATATTTTCTACTCTCCCATTTAATTTAAGGTTTTAAATGGGATTACACCTACCTGGGTTTTTAAATTATATCAAAGAGGCTTCCTGGGAATTATAATTCATTAATTAACTCATCTTAAACAAGGTAATACCCTATCTATTCATAAAGGGAACTCAGGAGCAACAAGGCGCATTTCAAATCGGCAAGCAGGTAGCTCAGAGGAGGGGCTCATTCAGGGCCTTTGTCCCTTCCAATATTTTCCATCTGTCCTTGGACACAGGACCCTGAGCTCATTGCTCTGACTCTACAAAGGGAGGCCCCTTCTCAAATTCTGCAGGAGACAACAATCCTACTAAGTCACAGGGCTCCTAGCAGTGCGTGTGTGTGCGTGTGTGTGTGTGTGTGTGTGTGTGTGTGTGTGTGTGTGTGTGTGGTCTCGGAGGGGTTGTGGAAGAAACAGCTGCTGTAGTGCCTACATCCTTGGTCTGGAGAAAGACAAGGTGGAGACAAAACACACATCTGTCATCCTCCACACAGCCTGGACCCGGCCCCAAGTTATCTGAATCCAAGAACTGCACCTCTTATGAGAGACTGTGATGCTTTAAAACAACTGCACACCATCTGTTCATCAAAGCTATAACCAGACCAAATGCTACGCAATGTTCAGACCTGCAGAAATGGTCAGCCCAGATTCCACCGACATCAGCAGATGAGAACACTCGTGTCTCAGCCTGGGATCCTCAGGAGGCACTGCATCCAGGCCAGAGCGGGGTTCCCGCCATCCACACCCTGGCCCCGCCCATGAGAATGCCACAATCCGGAGCTGGCCGTGTGTCTTCCCCATTCCCGTTCCTGCTCCTACTCCTTCTAGCCATGAACAGAACACAGCATGGGAAGGTGGCTTTAACCATCATACAAACTTCTATGCCATGTAAGTGGTACTGTTCTGTCACTCTTCTGCAGTCTTCATCTGCCTTTCCATTAAGGTCTCCCGTGGGGACACATGTGCATAGCTTGTCACAGAACTGCACTGCGGGAATGTGCCACAGTGGACGGTCTCCTCCCCGTGAGGCCTGGGCTTGCTCTGGCTTCCTTGTCTGTGCATTCTGAAGGCTGCTGAGTGGGTTCCCTGGGCCTCCTCCTTGGGGCACGTTCCAGAACATCTTTAGGTGCTTGGCCCACAAACAGCAAACCCACTGCACAAAGTTCTTCCCGGCACACAAGATGAAGAGTGGGGTTTTCTCCATGACTCTCAGTCTTGCCATGTTGTGTTGGCCCTAACGCTAGCTCAACACTTAAAAGATAAACACTTTTCAGGGGAACCATTGGTATAATTATGGAGAGTCTTCTCAATTCCAAGCCGAAACTTGACATTACAAATAAACTAAACAGAAATGACCAATCAGGAAGCAACTTTGTCTGGGGGGTTGTGGAAGACTCCACAAAAAATGCAATTAAATCCAGGTTGGGGGACTGGTGAAGTGGAAAGGGGCGATTGTTTGAGCAGGTGAAAGGGCAGAAAGATAGATGCTGGGGCCCAATGGAGTCTGGTTCATTCTCTGCTTCCCATGCTTCCTGACGCACAGACCCCTGCCTGTCCCCCGCTCCTTCCTTGCTCAAGTCTGCTTTACAGCTACTCAATCCCACCATGAAAACCTGTCCTCCTTGCAGTGTGCAGTGCAGGAAAACACCTTTCTGCTGGTTTTAAACCCATGATTTTCTTCTCTTCAATCTTTTCCCAATCTACTTTCTTAAAGTATCACGATGACTTGTGCTTTCTAAAGTGCTGGAAAGCCAATTCTGTAAAAAACGGAGAGTTGGACAACTGGATTCTGTGACGTCTGACATCTCTCTCCTTGGCCAAACCCTACAGGCACGGCGAGCCCAGGTGAGCCCAGGCGCTTGCCTGAGGACAGCCAGCAGAGGGCCAGAGGCCCAGCCCTCGCCCTGTCCCGGCTTCTCTGCAAGCCCTTCGACCAGTCCTGTCATGCGCCCTCCCAAAAGGTCCAGACAAAGAGGAGGAGTCCTTGGGTATCATCCAGTTAATAAGAAAACTAAATGCTGCCGTGAAGTAACCAAACTAATTAACCTCCTGCAGTTTGAGAAAACTAAAAGCTCCAGGGCAGACAGTCACACATCTCAAAATTACCAGAGGAAAGAAGGAAGCCTTTCCATCTCCCCAGCAGAGCCCAGCATTGGTGCAGGCACAGGCTGAAAGGCTAGTAGGTAACGGCATACACAGCACAGGGGGAAAAGCCCAACTGAAAGAAAGAGAAATCTTAGGGATGTGAAGGTCACGGAATGGGACAGCTTCCCAAACATGGACTCCATGTGGTGTGCCAGCATGCTGTGGGCACATGCGAGATCGAGGATGTAAATACTGAAGAAATCACAGAATTGGACCCAGGAGGTATGCGTACATCACCATCACCACCATCATCATCATCACGACCTTCATTACAGCACCATTATCCTCATCTTTGCCACTAGGTGTCCCGAATGTCACTGCCCGGTCCATCCCCACTTCACAGGGCAGCACTGGCCTCCCAGGGAGACATACTCAGAGGTAGTGTCCAGGGCCATCTCAGCCCAGAGCAGCTGAGTCAGGATCCCAGCCCAGGCCGACCTTGCTCAGCCCTGGTGGTTTGTTCTCAGAGGTCACAGCCAGAGGAGCATGATGGTGCACGGCTGCACGGCTGCACCTCATCAGGGGGACTGGGGCCAAATCTCACTACTCAGCATGCAGGCCTCCTCGTGTCCACAGTGCTGCCCTTCCCTGTGTGAGCCCAGGATGGGCCTCTACTGTGAAGGGGCTGTTGTCACAAAAGAGGGTAAAGACCACATCCCAACCCTCCCCATGAGGTTCAGCAGCAAAAGCAGGACAGACTCACTGGCGCCAGGACCTCAGGGACTCTTGGACAACCTGACCCCTCTGATGAGATCTGACACCCACAAACTCCCCTGTAGTTTTGCTCATAAAAAAGCTTGTCTGTAGGTCTCCAGACGGCTGGCCATGGGAGGCAATGGATCCTTTCATCAAATGTGTAATGAGGACCTACTGTGCAGGCAGGCTAGACAATGCCCGGAGACCAACAGAGGGCCACAAAGATGCCTACAGGGAGATGGCAGAGAGGGACTTAAGAAAGAGCATGTACTGTGTTGGGCAGCAGGTCCAGGAGATCACAGGACACTAAGGGACAGCTGGCAGCAGTGACAATGGGTGATCACTGACAGTAATATTGATGGCAGAGGAAGAAGTGGGGAGAGAGGGCTTACGATGGGATCCACCTGGAGCTCCCAGCCACTCTGAGGTACAGACAGATCCAGGTGGAGAGGTGAGGAGACTCACCTGGCGATCACATCTGCAACTTCTTCCTTGCCAATGGCCAAATGTGGCTGGAGGACGGGAGAGAGGCCAGAGCTTCTCTGAGGCATGCTAGTGACCTAAAAGGTGACCAGGGCGCAGTGCATGTCTGTTCTCATCACGAGACAGACAAAACCAAGGGCCATTTGTCAACTGGTCCTCGCATCAACCTTAGCAACTGCTCAGCTCAGACAGGTGCAGAGTCCTGGGTGGGTGGAGCCGGCTCTGAGCAGAGCCACCCTGGACACAGCAGCAGGTCACCAAGGCCATGGGCAGGCGTGAGACCTCACCTTGCTGCTGACACCTGGGGGCCTCAGCACTTGAACAAGGGGATGTGCAGGTGACCCTGACAAGGTCAGCCTGATGCTCACAAAAAGGGGTGGTTTTTAAAAATTCCAAATTCCTTTGTCTAGAATCTTTAAAAGCTTTACTTGCAGCTTTATTGACAAATTTTGGGTCAGAGTGGATATAATTTCCTTCAATCTCCCCAGCACCAAGTACACTGCAACTCTGTTACACACGGCAGCGATACAATTGCTGACCAGGCCCCTGCACATTCATTCCCAACTTGCTGAGCCATTAAGGAAGGAAGGAATCAATATAAACACGTTGACATTTGCCAAGGGCCATGCATCCTCTTCTTGCCGACTCTGTGGAAGTGCGTGTGCTGAACAACACAGCCACAACATTAGCGAGGATTGTCAGATGTGTTTTATCTCATTAGTTTCCTGTAGCAGCATTATCGCGAGCATCGTGCTTATAAATAGGACACAGAACGCCTCTTCCAGCCAGGGAGTGCTCTTGGAGAGGTTAACAGAAATGAAGGCTCCGCCAGTGCCTCACCGTGTGCCCCCGAAGGGCTGGGCAACCTGGGGCCCCACGGGCAGGTGGAGGAGAGGCCCCTTTCCGTTCTGTGACGCCTCCACATGGCCCTGCAGTCTCTCACTCTGCACCTGGGGCTCGGCCCCGGGTCTCCTGGCCCCTCCTCGTTCCGCACACACAGGCTCCTTGTGCACACAGCCTGCGTATCACCGTTCCAAGCCTCAGGGCACCGGGACAGGGAACCCCAGCTCCCATTGGACAGCACTGTGTACCAGGCTGGGCACACAGGCAGCAGCCCGATGCTGTCTCCTCTCTCAAGGAGGGAACCAGAACCAGCACTGGGCCCATTTCACAGGGTGCTGAGCACCGCTATGCAGAGGGAGGGAGGACTGGCCCAGGCAGGCCCATGCTGATGACTCGGGGCTGCCCTCAGACAGCTGTACCTGGAGAGAGGCCACCGCCTGACCGGAGAGGACGCCAGCCCGGGGGAGGACGCACAGAGGCCCGGCGCGGTGACTCAGGCCGTTTCCCACACTCACACAGCCAGTGGGAGAGGGAAACCAGTGTTTCCTGCCAATCCAGGACATCCCGGGGAGAAGGAGTCTGAGTTTCTGAAAACGGAGGCTGTTGCTGCTCACAGCCAGTGTGGAGAAGACCTACAAGCCATGAAGGCCAAGGGCCAGGCAAGTCGCTCTGCTCCGCTGTGTCCCCAAAGTCGCGCTGCAATCTAACACCGCCGTGGTGCTGGAGGTGGTGCCGGAGGGACCTTGGAGTGGACGGGGGTCCTCTGACAGAGGCCCGAGGGGCTGCTCACTCTCCCCTCTGCCATGTGAGGATGCAGCCACGTGTCCTCCTCAGACACTGGGCCTGCCAGCCCCTTGCCCTGGGCCTGCTGGCCTCCAGAACAGTGACCAGGAATCTATTATTGTTAAAAACAAGTTTCTGGGGCCGGGGATTTAGCTCAGTGGTTCTGCTGTCTGCCTCACAAGTGCAAGGACCTGAGTTCGATCCCTGGTACCAAAAAACCTCCAAGTTTCTAGCACAGCAGCCACACAGGGTAAGACAGACTCAGACCTCGCTTCGTCACCCAATGCTGGGCGACTTTGGGTGAGGACCTGACCTCTCTGAGCCTGACCCTCACCCGGGGAGAGCAAACACCAGCTATCCCCGTCACAGCCAGCAAGGCCAGCCTGGGGCTGTGTGTCTGACATGGGAGTGCCCTGTAGGCCACACTGTTAGGCCCAGCAAGGCTGATCTCAAAGGGGAACCTGTTTCAGAGAAAGACAGCAAAGGAGGCAGAGGGCGACAAGGAACAGCTATGATGAGGCCCGAGGGTACAGCCCACAGCCTGCTGGGGCCCCGCTGGGCTGGCAGGGAATCCAGGCGCCCTCTCTAGAGACGCCCTCACCCCACAGGCCTGCCCCTCCCCCACTCTGGGAACCCACACTGACCCAGCCAACACTGAACTCCAGCCTGGCAGGTGCAGGAACAGCGTGCTCCGGAGTGCCCATGGCAGCAGTGGGGCCTCAGAGGCCGAGTGTCACCACTGGAGACCAGTGATGGGGAGGGCAGGTGCCCCACCCGGAGGTGCAGTGTCAGGAAAAGCCAGCAGGGTGGGGCAGAGGGAGTTCCAGGGGCACAGCAGGGTTCTGACAGCAGAGAGGACTAACAGCCTGTCCTCGTGTGGTCCGCCTTCCCTAACCACACCACAGGCTGGGGCCAAAGCAAGCATCAGACAGGGCCGGCTGTAAGAGCAGCCAGCCAGGCCTGTTCCCAGCAGGCCAGCAGACCAGCAGACCTGGGCCCTGCAGGGAGAGAAGATGGGCAGGACACCTCGCAGGCCAGACGAGGGGTGGCCCCGGCTGCACGAGGGCACAGGATGCCCTGCTGGGCCCGGTCGGGACGCCTCTGCCTGGGTGACAGCATGCCCCTCCCGCATTCAGAGGGTCAAACTGGTGCACCCTCCCTCAGGCCCTCTCTTCCCCGGCCGTCCCCTCCCATCCCCCCACCTGCCACCTGTTCCCATCAGCATCGCTGGCAGGCGGTAGGTGGCCTTGTGCTGAGGTGGCCTGAGATGTGCGGATCATGGTTTTGCCGCTGGCCTCCATTCTGCCCTGGCTGAACATGCCTTCTTGTCAGCACAGGCCACAGGAAGCAGCCACAGGGTAGCTCCCTGCACAAGAACCTGGTGCTAACACGGAGCTCCTCTTGGACCAGAGTGGCTGCAGCAGTCCCTTGGGTGTCAGTGTCCTCTGGGCTCTCTGCGCTAGGACAGCAGAGCTGGGCTCACTAGGCAAGAGCCCCACCCCACAGTGCCCACACCAGCTGAGGGTTCTGGGAGCTGAACTTTGCCAGTGTTCAAGGAAAGAGAATCTGGGTTGCTCCTGGGCCCAGGGGTGTCATGTGAGCAAGTGAGTGTGTGGGCCTGTTCGAGATTACCAAGCCCCTGCATGCACACTTTTATTTCTTTATTAGAGTTGCTAAATGCCTCTAAAAATAATTCCCTGCTTCCAAAGGCCAGGGCTGACTGCCACTGCCCTGGTGGTTTCCTCTGAGCTGAGCAGCGCTGCCTCCTACAAACAGGGAAAGCCTGGCAGGGGCCACAAACAGGCTCCTAGAGGCAGCAGGTCGCAGCGCTATGTGCACGGTGCAGCATTAGGAGGCTCTAACCAGCTTCTGTGAAGGGAGGGGCAGACAGGCAGAGGCAGCTCTGCAGTCACGGCCTGGGCCTGCCTACCACGGCTTGGGGTGGTCTGAGGGGAGGTCTGGAGCCACTCCAGGGGCAGGGGCAGGGACACCCCACCAAGAAGGTGGGTTCTACTGCAAGATGCAGAGAAGTGGGGAGCAGAGTGAATAAGGGTACTCCCACCCCTGCTGAGGGTGGGGGTAACAGTCAGAAGCCTCAATGAGCCCAGGCCTGGGGCCCATGGAAACTAAAAGAACTTGAGTTACCCCTGCTGCAAGGGAGGGAGCCAGGCTGTTCATCTGCTGTACCAGGCTTGAAGGGCCTGCTGCCCAAGACATGCAGGGAGAGCACAGGGGAGGCCGACAGGATGGACCAAGAATGCTCCCCTGACAGGAGGGGAGGGAGGACAAGGACACTTAGGGGCGGGAACCTGAGGCGTGTCTGGCCTCCTGTGAGCAGCCCAGGGTCACAATGAATTCCCCCACTTGTCTAAGAAAGGAGGTGGCTTCCCTGCGGCTGGGACACTGCCCTCTGGACCAGCACCCTGGAGGTTTCCTGGATTCTAGGAATCGCCTGGCCCAGCTGACTCTGAGAGTGTAACCATGGAGACCATGACATCAGTGGCTGGGCCACTTCTACCCCCTCTGACTGCTCTGCAGAATGGACCTAGGGCACTGGGGAGAAGCAAGGAGGCACGGAGGGAGGGTGGTCGCCAGGGAGGGAAGGCGAAGAGAAGAATGGCACTGAAGATGGTGAAGGAGCGGCCGCAGGACCCTCCCGGAAGTCTCATCGGGTGGGGAGGGCACCCCTGACAGCAGGACTTCCCACAGAAGGGCTGGGGGACTGGACAGCGGCCCCACGGGTGTCCCGGGAG
This sequence comes from Heterocephalus glaber, assembly GCF_053883595.1. NCBI lineage: Eukaryota > Metazoa > Chordata > Mammalia > Rodentia > Bathyergidae > Heterocephalus > Heterocephalus glaber. Next base: position 9,453,373 of record NW_028258410.1, read on the forward strand.
AAGAATCCCACAACACCAGAGAGCAGTCATTTGACAGTGACCAGCAGAATGAGAAGTGCATGCACCCTTTGACCCATAGTCACCCCCAGGAGCTATGCCACGAGACGCTCGGGAATGTGGAACTCAGGAGAGGATTGTTTATTGTAGGAAACTGAAACACTCAGATCTCTGTCCCTCAGGAACCATGTCAACCAAGTGTGGAGCATCCACAGAGCATGAAGCCAGGCAGCTGCTGAGCAGTGAGCCCGCAGTGTTCAAGAGGGCATGGGACTTTGATAATGTCTCATGTGAAAGTCACTTTCAATGGCCAACCTCCTGGGAAAAAGCAACTGTGCAGGGTGACACACGTGCTGTGACCCGCAGCAGGAACAGTGGAGTGTCCTGCCAGGGTATATTTGTACCATGCACACATGGGCTTGTCAAGGCAGCGACAGCCACGCTGAGGGTCTACACCACTCCAGTGCAGCCTCTTGGGCCCAGCAGCCCCGGGTTCTGACTGCCCAGAAGGCATGTGGCTGAGGTGGACATGCAGGTACCATGTTCCTGAAGGGAACTGCCCATCAGGACTGGACTCTCATTCAGCCAGAGCACAGGCTGCTGCGAAAGTGACAAGCCAGAGTTTGCAGAACATGGGTAGCTAGGGGCCAAGAAAGAGTAGTTCCTAGCCTTCCAGTGTCTTTGCAATACTGTCATTAAAACACAGAGCGGAAGCCAGGCATGGCGCCAAATGGCTGTAATTCCAGCCCTCTGGGAACTTAGTGACTTAGAAGTGGATAAATGGACAAAGCGGAAGAGATGGAGAGATGCAGGCAGGCCCCTGCCCCTCCAGCCACGCAGGGGCACGTGCACACCTCTCTAGGGTCCACAGGGAGCTGCCAGAGGCCAGTGCCGGGCACTCCCTCCAGTCCCCAAGCTCCAACCTAACGCGGGGCATTTTGGGAACAGTACATGTAACAGAAATGGATGGAGTGTGATGAGAATCAAAATGCCTGTGAATGTCTTATACTTGCAAAATATGGATAGGGATTTCTCTGTGAAAAAGCTAAGCTCCTCCCTGAGCAAACTGCTTTGAATTAGCAGTGGTACCAGAGGGTGACCAAGCCCACCACACATAATTCACAGTAAGAAGAGAAGCCTCAGTCTCCCTGCCTCTCCTCTGACCCAGGCCCCAGAGGGGCTGCATAGCCTGTGAAGTGTTCCACAGATACAGATAAGCATGCTCTGATTAGGGTCCTCCATGTCCCACAGATGGGATCAGAGCACTCACTGTCTTACATACTTGTTTTTTCCCACATGATGCTAGTTATTGATCAAAGTTTCATAGCCACCTGTGGGACTACTTCTCATCCTTAATAAAAGTTGTCTGGCTTTTTAGTCTGTGGGGACTCCATAGCTCTCAGCCAATGGAGAGCTGGATGGCTTCAGTTTCCTACTACAAACAGTTCTTCAGTGCTGTCCCTGTACACCTGGGAGTAATCTGTAGAATAAAGTTTGACTGAGCAATACAGACTGATCAATGCAATAAATCCTCCAACTGGAACCTTTGGGTCAAAGGGTATGTCCATTGTATTGTAGCCAAATAACCACGCAAAATATTACACAACTTGTTCTTCCACCAGACACTTGTATAAGCATGGATCTCCCTCCACCTCTGAACTATGAGTACTAACTTATTAATCTTTGCATGTAAGTGAATCTGAGCATTTTTCATGTGTTTTCCAACCATCTAATCCTTTTAAACTACTGGTTCATACCATTTAACCACTGTCTCTTCAACCCTCCACCCTCCCCAAGCTCAAGTGTTGGTCTTGTTCTCATTGATTTTAAAGAGCTCTTTACTTATTAAGGAGAATGGTCTGATAGATTTTATAATTTTCCCTAGGCTTCTATTTTTTCTGTAAAATTTAAATGGTTTGTTTTTGATAGTCAGGAACTTTCATTTTTATAGAGTCAAACAGATCTGCCTATTCCTCTATGGCTTCAGGGCACATGAATTTTTCAGGTAAAATATGAGACTTTAAAGCAATCATTTGTTTCCAGAGACCTCTTTAGGCAATGTCTACAGAATATCAGGGATACCCACACCCACACACGCGTGCGCGCACACACACACACACACACACACACACACTCTGCTCCAGAACTGCCCAGGGAGAAAAGGATGAAGCACGCTATAATCTTGCCTGGTGGAAGTAAATCTTCAAACTTCTAGCCAGCAAACAGGTACCCGACAAACAGGTGATTTGGGAATGACACACAGGGAGGCAATACTAGGAATGGTTATTTCATACATCTCACTGCATTTCATAGAGGCTCTGACTGGGTCCTTCAGACGCTTACATTACTAAGATGAGACGTTACGAGAAGTAACATGTCTTGCACTGTACCTGTGCCTTCTCTCCACCTAAAACCAAATACATTTTCCTTGAAGGAAATGAAAATAACTCACTTCTACCAACTGATGTGGCCTAACACAGCAAGCGCTTTGTCCTGTGGAGTCTCCGCACTGCGCTCTTGGGGAGTACAGCAGCACAACCACACGCAGCCCACCGCGACCCCCAGCATGCCTGTGTGCTTTCTGGATGGAGGAGGGATCTCATTCCATACAGTGTGATTTTACTGCAAGTTCTATTTTTAATACTGAAAATGTTAAAAATGGTCATCTACTTTCCGTCTGGTGACATAAGCAGGGTCATGCCTCCACCACGTCTGACTGGCTAAAATTGCACACCCTGCAATCTGGCCTGACTACTGTTCTCTGTGGGTTTCCAGGAGATCCTGAAGCCACCCATGTATCTGAGACTGTCATATATTTCACAAGAATAACACATTTTTTCTAAGTGAGTCTCTGGTTCTGCACGCTATTTTGCATCTGTGAGCGAACAGAGTTTAAGAAATATCACTCAATCATTTACGCATTCCATATATATCCATGGGAATTAAGGACTGGCTAAACATTGGGCTAAGGCCTCCTCAAACAAACCTGTGAAGACTGTGGACAGTAGTGTATTAATGACCTGCCTAAGTAAAGTTTCCAGGAGAGAAACTCCCTCCCTCCTTTACGCTGCTTGTTGCCTAAGACTAGTGTCTGGAAACCACAGTTACCCAAGCACTGCTCACGCTGATCCTGTGTTTGAGGAGCAGCACTTCGTCCTCTGGCTGATGGGTTTCACCTGGTGGGAACCCTGTCCCGCTGCCATGGCCCCCACAGGACAGGGAGGCCAAGTCCATCAGGGCAAGCACATGTGGTGAGCTGTGTAAATGGGGTCCTGGCTCCGCTATAATTTCCTAGCAAAGCCCACTGACTTCATTCGAGGCATCCTCCAAAATTTATGGCCACAGAACTCTGTTTTTTAATATTCTTGCAACACATCCACAGGCGAGAGCAGCGTTATCAGCTTTTTGTGGGGGATCTTTTGGGGGTGCTCACTAGTCTTCCAGCCTGACCAGTGCTTCCGGCTGAAGCATGCATCTCAGGGAGTAACGAATCCATCCTCCTTGGGCCATCAAGGGCCCCAAAGGTGTCAAGGGCCGTCTGTGTGAACCTTCCCCTTGCTCCCAAACACACCTCCCACTGTGGCATCTCTCAAGAAAAAGGCAAAGTCTCGGTCCGCTTTTGTCTGAGGGCAGGAAAATGAGAAGCAGTGGGCCCTGCTGTTGGTAGGTTAGGGAATGTTACCCGAAGTTAAGACAGACTTTGCACCAGACACGGAAGGACAACTTCGATCTGCCTCACAGCTGCATGAACGGAATCTGAGATGTTGGCTTTCTTGAAACCTCTTTGAAAAACCTTCTACATGAGAGAATTTAAAAGCTAGGACTGTTCTTTCCCCCGGTGATCACTTACTTATGACTCAGCAAGACTGACAGGAAATGCTACTGAAATCAGTGCAAACGACTCCATCTTTCCTGGTGGCCAGCAGTGGGCTGGGCACTGCCAAAGCATCTGATGCTTGTGATGTGAGCATCACCTGGCCCCCTTGAGGAAGGAGGACCCACGGCTTTGGGCCCAGGCTCTGGCAGTTTCGTGGACTTGCTCAACACCAAAGGACAGAGGTCATCCGGCATGAGGGCTCAGGAGCAGGGCTGGTGGTGGTCTGTTTTGCTCCTGCATTTCCCTGTTAGGCTGTGTCCCAGCACGTTCCACGTCTGGAAGACTGTCATGGGCCGCTGCTGGGTCTATAAATGATGAGCCACGCAACTCCACAGGCACCCTGAGGCTCTTAGCCTGGGGAGTGACTTAGCCTTACTCCTGCTCTGCATACTTAGACGGATCACGGGGTGGGCTGGTCAGTGTCCTCCGACATTCGCATCCACCTGGAAACACGTAGTGTGCCCCTGTACTGGGAAGGAGGGTCTCCGTGAACAGAGTCAAGTTAGAACGAGTTCCTACAAAGCTAAGGTGGACCCTGGAACCACGACTGCCCTTATGAAAGAGGGAAATTTGGACACAGGCGACTCAGACAAATGGGGATGGGGCATGTGATGGTGGCGGCAGACACCAGAACGAGAGAGCCCACCAGTGAGGTCCACCAAAGCCAGCCAGCACCACAGGAAGGACACTGCCCTAGAGCTCAGGAGGGAGCGTGGCCCTGCTAGCAGCTTGACTGCAACTTCTGGGCTCCAGACTGAGAGAAAAACTGATTTGTTACTTTAAGTCACTAAATCCTGAAGGGATGGTTTTGACAGCCCCAGAACACCAGCACAGTCAGTTTCAATTCAGTATCCAGACCCTTCCAGGGAGACTCTCAGTCCTGTGGCGCTTAAGGCCCCTCTCCAGGTGTTACCCCAGGAAAACCCTCCAGCCAGGGCCTCACTGCACACTGAAGGCTAGGCCACACCTATGTGTTCTCAGCAGCCAAGGAGGACAGGCAGCTGGGCTGTTGTGTGAAGTAAGTAGAGCCAGTGTCAGGCAAAGCTCTAGGATGCTGGAAACCACCCCGCCCCAGAGGCACTGGCATCACAGCTAGTCTTGCTGAGGTTTCTGGGCAGAGGCTCCATCTGTGGGTGTCAACCCACTCTCCTCTCTCACTCTTAGTCCACAGAACTTCAAGTCCCTCTTTCTCCATCAGGAAGGCAGGAATTGCAATACGCTCCTCAGAGATGTTTCAAACACCTACAACAAATGCTTCCACATGCACTCAAGGTCCCTCCACAGTGCCAATCACTCCGGTCACCAGGAAGGGACTACTCCTAATGACAGTGCTCTGAGTGAACAAGACATGGAGGGAACTGGAATCGGTTCTCTGATAAGCCGCTGTTGTGAGGGAAACTTGACTCAGTCCTGAGGCCACAGGGGCGTCTCAGTGCAGTGGACAGATGAGCTCAGGCCCAGAAACCCTGGCCTGGGCCCTCAACCCTGCAGCTGTGCGATGACTGCAGACTCAGTTTCTCTATCTGTAAGATGCAGGCCTTGCTGGATCACCACGTGGGATGATGTAATGGAAATCGTGTCACAGTACTTGGAATATGGACCCCAAAAGAACCATAAGTGTGCTGCTGTGACCGGCAGACTCACCGTCCTGTCTCTGTGCATGTGAGTGCAGACTTGGCTGGGACACCCCCACCAGGCTGTTAGACTTTTTCCTGAGGGGAGCTCTCCACTCCCTGCCACTATATGTCCCTGGAGCCCACCCCAGGGCGGCCGCTCTCAGTGCTGGATGAAGGGAGCATACTGTGCAGTCGGCATTGGGCCATGCCTGGGAAGGGCTCTGGGGCAGAGCTGCTCTCTGCATGGCTTCTTGCCGCTTCAGCAAAAACAAGTATGCCAACACCATGGTGACAGGCTCCATGCAAATGGGGCACAGGAGGGGACTCTGGCGTGGGGACCGAGACTCGGTGTGTGCACACGCACGCGCGCGCACACACACACACACACACACACACACACACACACAGCCTGACTCCTGCGCTGTAAACAGAGAAAGAGTCCTGGGCTTTGTCTCCCTCCATTTGAATCCAGACAGGAGGTGAGACTGGAGCCTGCACCGTTCAGGGCTTCGGGAAAGGCTGGGCTCAGCGTGCAAGGCAACACTACAGGTGTGAGTAAGCAGCGTGGTCCTCCTCTCCTGCATGTGTGTAGAACAGGAAATATTAGGTGCAAACCACACAAGCGGAAGAGTCAAAGCTCACAGCACGTGCCAACTCCATGTGAGCTGAATGAATATGTGAGCATCCCACGGCGGGTACAAGACTAAGGGCATGATCGAACCCCTCTGTCCCTTGGTTTTACTATCTGTAAAGTGGGGGTAACACAGCTGCTTACAGACAGGGCTGCAGCTCAGTAGTAGAGCACTTGGCCAGCATGCACAAGGCCCTGGGTTCTAACCCTAGTGCCATAAAAATAATGGTAAAAGACAATAAAATGATACAGCTGCTGTGTGTAGTGTAGACAGCGCACATAAAGGTGGTGTTCTGTGTATCCCGTTAGGTGACCCGGTGCATTTCAGCTCACAGAGTGCATGGCCAAGTAACCACGGTGAGCCATTTCACCAGGGACTCCTCAGTACCTCAGGGACACCTGCAGAACAGCACCTCCCAGGGCCCCTGGGGTCTGGGTCCTCCAGGCTGGGCTCTGCCCCCAAGCAGAGGCGGTGGATGGCGGAGCAGTCTGAGTCCCGGCTGGCTGCAGAGCCTCCAGGAAGCAGTGAGGAGCCAGGTGGCCTGTGAAACACATGAGTTTTATTGTTTTAAAGAGAAATTTAACAGCCTTAGCATTCCAAGGCCCACATTTTTGAAGATATCACAAAATGAAAAACAATAATTTAAAAAAAACTGAAAAAAGCAAGGATGCTCAAGGCTTGGTTGTTGTGACAAGGTGACCTGGCTTGGGGAAGCAGCAGAATCTGCCTGGCCCCCGCACTCCTGAGCTGAGTGTGCAGGGGTCCTGCGGACCAATGAGAAGACTGCCTTCATTTCCCAGGAAATGAGTTGGTCTGATTTGTAGAGTTAAATAAACGCCGGGGCTCTCTGACCTCTATCAACTGCTGATGAGGCTGAGGGGCCCTCCTCCCTTTCTCTGTGAATCTGTCCTGTGGAGAACCCAATAAAGGTGGGTCCAGCTACCCACAGAGGACCTGAGCAGCAGGAGGCTATGGAGGAACAGCGAGGGCCCCAAGGAGGCACACCTGCGGGACAGAGCACAAAGTCCCCAGACACATTCCTTGAGCAGGGGCAGAGAGACGCCACCAAAGCAGCAGGCCCTGTACAGCCCAGTCCCCAGGTAGCGATTCTGACTCCACATGGTGGCTCTGTCTCCCCTCACCTGCTAGCCACCTCCCAGCTGTTTCCCAGGCTCCCTCTGACCGCAGGCTCTGCACAAGCTGCTCTCCGCCTGGCCTGCCTCACTTCCCTCCCCCTCACCTGGTTGGCTGTTATTCGGTGTTCGGATTTAGCTGAAGCCGGGCTGTCTTAGCCACAGCACCACAGGCCCTGGGGGCTGGGTCCTCCGCTGTGAGGCTTCCCTGGCACTGCAGAGCCTTTGGCAGCACCCCTGGATGGGAGCAGCAGGCCCTCCTCAAGCTGGGACACGCCAAGACGTCTCTGCACCCCACCAGGTGTTCCCGGGGAACAGAGCTGCCCGTGGAGAACCTCTGGTTTGAGTGGCGTGTCCCCAGGTGACTGTGCCCACGACCTCCACCAGCTCCTTGGCAGTGAGGCCCAGCCACACACAGGCCTTAGCCACAGTGTGATCCAGTCCGAGCCTCCTGTCTGGGCTGCACGCTCCTGGGGACAAAACCTTGGCGATACCCTGCGCCCAGCAGGGTATAGGCGGAGATGCTCATGAGAAGCACAGAAGCATCGAGGAGGAGGAAGGAGATGCCCAGCAAGCTGCAGGGCTCATAGGAGAGCAGGCTCCCAGGCCCCAGGCGCCCTGTGCCTGCTAGGCTTCTGCACTGAGCCCCTCAGATGGGGTGGCAAGGCCCACAGGGAGCCCCTGCCGAATGAGGCCTTCCGCACAGACCTCCCTGAGTGGCAGCCCTGCCCTCTCCCCCTGCCCCAGCCTGGGCAGCCAGCACCTGCGATCCAGCAATCCCACTTCTGGGCAGTTACCCCGGAGAATCAAAATCGGGATCAGGAAGAGACACCTGAGATACCTGCACCCCCGGTTCCCAGCAGCTGAGAGGTGGGAAGCAGAGAAATGTCCATCCAGGGAGCAGGGTTAAGAGGAATTGCAAGGCTGCCCATGCATGCAGGGTGTGCTCTTTATTTTACCCTGTTTATTAGCATATATTCGCAATATACACTAAGTATAGTCGCTTAGGGAATCAGTACATATGCACATTGCATTTGATCCTTTCGCTGCCCCTTCCCTTAACTCCTCCTGTGTCCCCATCCCTTGAATTCATTCCCATGTCCACAGAGTCTATCTCCCCGTTTCCTATCATGTAGCCTTTATTTTACTCTTTAAATTAGTTATACTTTGGCTTCTTATATAAGCGAAACCATGTAATATTTAACCTGTGTCTGGTTCATTTCACTTAGTATTATGGTCTCAAGATGCATCCATTTTTCTACAAATGACTCAAATTTATCCTTTATGGCAAAGTAGTACTCTACTGTGTGTAAACATCACGTTTTCTTTATCCATTCATCTGCTGCTGGACATAGAGGTCACTTCCAAGATTTAACTGTTTTGAGTTGTGCTGCTACAAACACAGGTGTGTGCATGTATAGTGGTAATACCATGTCTGTAACTCTTTCAGGAAGACACCGAAAAGAGGTATAGCTGCAGCAAATAGAATTTCTATTCCTAGTGTTCTGAAGAACCACCCTACGGATTCCCAGAGTGGTTGTACTAGCTCCTTTTCCCCTACAACATCACCAGCATTTGTTGTTTTTTGAGTTCCTGATGATGGCCATTCTTTCAAGAGTAAGATGGAATTTCAGTGTTGTTTTGATTTGCATCTCTCCAATAGCCAAAGATACCAAACACTTTTTCATGTACTTTTGTTCTTCACGTGCTCTCTGAAACGTGATCCAGCTCTACTTCTGGGTAGAGTCGGGGAGGGGAATCTTGCACAGATAAACTCTCCAACCTGGGAACCCTCAGGGGTCCCCCCCACTGACGTCCACACCTGTGTTGGCACCAGTGTGGCAAAGGCGGGGGGGGGGTCTTCTGCTCGGCTCTGCCCTGTGCTTGGGCACTGGAAGACACAGCCAGGATGACCAGGTGTTTGCTGAGAGAGAGAATGAAAAGAAACTACACGCTACAGGGGAAATCAGGAGCATGTCATGTGTTTATTTCAATCAATGGATTCCACTGATCACCTTCTCTATGCCAAGTAGGTGCCAGTAATGGATCAAATGAAACTAAAGAAGTTCTAGGCAGTTGCTGTGCCCTGAACAAGTGATCTGACTAAATACAACCAGCCCCAGACACCTGGAGGGCAAGAACCATGCTTTCCTTATCACTGTTCTTACATAGAGTGACACAGCCATGCAGCACCCCTCACTGATTCATGGCCTTGCAATAAAACCATAGAGCGATCAGGTCTCCTTACGAGACAGCTGACTTAATCTTAAGAGATAAACCAACAGGCAAAAGGGCAAAGGGAGAAAGGGGGTTGGTCCAAATCACGTTCACGTGCTTGGGCTTCTTATAATTCAAAGCAGCGAATCTTGGACAAAAATCGACACACACAAGGCTGTGTGCTACAGCACTCGTGCTGGACATTGTGCCCTGTGCACGTTGGCTGTTGTCTTCCGAGGAGGAATCTGCTGCAGGCACTGCCTGCATGCCATGCAAACTGGCTTTCTAACTTGCTTCAGGGCACGGGTTTTCCTCTCCTGCTCTCCGACCACAGCAGTGCAGGATACAGCCACCCTGTCTACTGTGAGCTTTACGTAAAACTCTGCAGCCAGGGCAGAAGGCAGGACCCCTCCCACAGTGCAGCCCCAGCCTTCTGGGTCCCACTCCGGTTGACAGTAATGAACAAACCCCGTATTTCTGTTCCCAGAAAGTGCTCCCAACGCTGCCCTGGTAGGAGCAGCTGGATGGTCTCGTTTCTGGCAAAGTCTGTTGGGGTTCTCTCGCAAACTCTGTACCCTGCTTTTTGACATACTGCCCAAAGACCCAGCCAAATTCACCCTTGTCTGGTGGGAAAGCTCCTTAAAGTAGACCCCAAAAGGAAGCCCCGTGGCTTGCCTTTTATCTAGACCCTTGGGGGTTTCAGCCAGGGGATCCTGTTCCCGGAGAAACCAGGCTGCACCTGGAGGCATGTGTGGTCACTGCAAATGGGGAGGGGGCTGCCTCATAGCGGCCACAGGTGCTGCTCCCCTCCTCCAGAGAAGCACCCAACCCCAACATGCCAACCATGCTGAAGTTGGGAAGATTGGCTCACAGCACAGGAGGAGAGGGGCTCTGGCCAACCGTGCGCTGGGACATAACAGGACGCACTGCAGGGTCCATCTAATCAGGTCATGCGGTTGGGGCTTTCTCATCCACACGGATTCAAACACGCGTTGCCTGTAGAGTGGCTGCTCCACATCTTTACAACATGTGAGGACCAGTGCGTGGGGGCTGCAGCCCCACCACTGCCCGGGTGCTCTTCAAAGGTTTCTACCACGGGTGGGAAGGTGGACGCTCATTGGGGACTCCAAGGACCCCTTCCAGGGCCTCCTACCTGGCTGGCATCTCAGCTCTGTCACCTTGCACAGAAGGCTAAAAGACATGCGGTGCACCCAGGGGACCCTACTCCGGGTAATAACTTGAGAGGGTCCTCCCCATGGCCCCAGAAAATGGAACAGAGTCACTCTAATGACAGTGGGGCCCAGCCTCACTTCCAATGAAGCAGTTGGTTCGATCAGACTTTAGTCCCATGGCCAGCAACACTCGTGATCTCCTAAATTAACTGTGCTGAAAGCAACAGCTTTCCCTTTGAGCAGCACAGAGATCCGGGCCCCGAGGACCGGGCAGATGGTGGGTGGGAAAGGAGAGGGAAAGAAACGCAGTAAGAGGGAATGGACAGCTTTATCCTTCCTTGCAGCCAAAGGCTTAGTCCATCTCCATGGGAGCAACACATTTGTTTTGCTGGCTGAACCTGATTTAGAGGGATAAGTGGACACTCGTCAGAGCCTCTGAATTACAAACCTGGTTAGATGCAGTCTCCATCTGTGGGAAGCTACACCTTGCCCACCTCTGATGTTCCTGAAAATTACATTTTCCTTTTCCTAACTTCTCCTGATGAAAAGGAGTTTGAAAACAATGCAGATTCATCAAAAAGCCTGCCTGACACCACCCTAGCATTTGGGCATGAGCTTCCCTGAAATCTGCCCCTGCTGCTTCTGCTGACCTGAGTGAACTCCACCAGAGGGCACAAGGACGGAGTGGACATGAGTCCCACAATAGCGTGGCATCCCCACAGGAGCAGCGGAGTCTCCTCAGCTCCACACTGGAGCCATCTTCCCAGGTCCCCCTGCAAAACCCTTCCTGGGACGTCTCCTACCTAGCCCAGGGCGGCAGCAGCCCCAGGAAGCATGACCAGCACGCCACTCCCACCACCCTGCCCTCCCTGCCAGCAGGGTGTGCCTGGATACCAGGCCTCTCTCACACCATTCCCTGCTGCTTCTGTCTGCAGCTGCAGGGGAAACCCTGAGCCCAGAGAGCTGACGCCATGGTGGGGCTGGTGGGCTTCTGCAGTTAGAACTCCCTGCCCAGCTGGCTCCCCTGTCCCATCAGGACCTCCCCACACCAGGGCCCACTGAGCCCTGCACTGTGCCCAGGAATGAGGGACGCAGGTGGAGGAGGAGGGGTCTGCTTGGTCCCATGCACCCTGGTCCAGGAGGAGCCCCTAGCGTGGCACACTCAGCTGCGAGTGGAGATTTTCATGTTTCCTGTTGGCTTACGGAGGGTTAACATAAGGAAGCTAATATCTAAAATATAGAAGGAATGCAAACAAGTCGACAGCAAGAGAACAGACAATCCAGTTAAAAATTGGGCAAAGAATCGGCATAGTCTTTTCTCTAAAGCAGACATGTGAATACCCAACAGGCTTATGAAAAAATGCTCAGCATCACTAATTAACGGGGAAATGCAAATTAAAACCACAATGATATAACATCTCACACCTGTTAAGGTGGCTGTCATCAAAACAATAAGGGATAAGTGTTGGCAAGGATATGGAGAAAAAAGAACCTTTGTACACTATTGGTGGGAATGTAAATTAGTATGGCTATGATAGAAAACAGTATGGAGGTTCCTAAAGAAATTAAAAAGAACTATCACGAAAGCCAGCAATCCTACTGCTGAGTGTATATTCAAAGAAATTAAATCAGGATCTCAAAGAAATTATCTGCACTCCCGTGTTCACTGCAACGTACTCACATAGACAAGATCACCTAGAGATTGACTGAAAGGTAAACGAATGAAGAAACTGTACTATATGTATGCTATAGTGGAATACTATTCAGCCCTTAAAAGAGAAATCGTGCCATTTGCAATGACGTGAACAAACCAGAGAACATCATTATGAGTAAGTGGAATACTGCACAATCTCACACATATGTGGAATCAAAACAAGTCAATCTCACAGAGGCAACAGGAGAATGCTGGTCACCAGGGCCTGGGTGGGGAATGGGGGGGGGCGGCGATGGTCAAAGGATTCCAAGCTCAGTTACAAGCTGGAAGATGCTGTGAGGATCTAGTGCCAGCATGTGACTACAGCTAGTAATACTGTATTTTATACTTGAAATCTGCTCCGAGAGAGGAGCTTAAATATTCTCACCCCTCATGTAAGGTAAGCAGGCGAGGTGACAGAGGTGATCTTTTATACCTCAACGAAGTTGAACCCCTGAAACCTTGAAAGAAAGCCACTCCTGTGATGTTCCCAGGGCCAGCAGCCCTTGCTCCCTTTATACAGGCTGCAGCCAAGGCCGCATCCCAGCGATGCTACTGGACTGAGGATTCCACCTTAGCAGTGAGGACCCGGAGGCCCGAGGTCTTGATGGTGGTCCCAGGCCCCGCACCAGTTCCAGAGATATTATAAGCAAAGCCCTTGACTCCCTTCAACTCTGCAGCCCACCATTCAGTCTTTCTCCTCCATTAGTCTGAGCTTTCCAGACATGGACACGGCTTCACCCATGCTGGGAATGGCATCTCGCTCATGGCTCAGGTGCTCCTAAGAGGATAGGTTAACCTCAAGGTTGTGACGCTACCATGATTTGGTGGTTGGCATTTTCATTTGAAAAGAAGACAGAACTGAAAAAATGAAGGATGCTTTCACATCCCAAATGGATGCTGTGAGCATAATGTCTGAGCAGGAGGACATGTGCGAGTTCAGAGCTGATGATCACTGAAGACATGACATGTGTCTGCACACTTGGCCTCTGATATGAAACTCTGGCCATGGATCGATCCAATGGGGGTAATAAATATCTGTTGTCTATAATTACTCTTGAACTTTGTAAGCCTATTTCTAATGGTACCCTGTCTGCTCTTGCTTGCTTTAGTCTTCTGAATATTTTATGACAAGGCTAGGCACTCTAATCCAATTCAGCGTCCAAGACAGGAGAAGGCTGTGTGCTGCAGCTCCTGGCTGCTACCTTCTTGAACATTTCCTTCCTTTTCTTCTTCATTGCTTAGGCCAGTTACAGCGAACCTTTTAGAGCTTTCAATGATAGAAACAGCTGGCTGCAGCACGTGTGCCATAGGTTTGCCACCACTGGCTTAGGCTTTGATTTTCATCTGTTGATTTTAGGAGTCTTTCAGAGATAGTTGTGAATCTTTACAGATTATTTTAGAATACTACAGGCAAAGTATTCTAGGTTCCTTTAAAAATATAGTTTGCAAGAAGTAGCTGATGTGCTATATTAATAATACTACCATTAAAATTTGAAGAACGTTCCACTGGTATATAACTACACACCAGAGCAGCAATGCATTGTGAGCATCCAGATGGTGAGCTGTCTTGAACCAAACCCATCCTTGGCATCAAGTCCACCCAGATCAAAAAGTGGGTATAGGAGGTGGGGTGAGCATGTGCTCAGCAGATGTGGGGCTTGGGGCTTGATTCCTAGCATCAAAAAACAAAAGCCACAAAACAACTTAGGGCCAGGGCGGGGAAGCTCAGTAGTAGAACACTTGCCTAGCATGCACTAGGCCCTGGGCTCAATCCTCAAGAAGATGAAGAAGCAGGGCTGGCCATTCTTTCTGGCCTGTCCATCTTTCCCCTTTCCCATAGCATCTGCTGCAGATTAGTTTTGCCTATTTTCAGACTTCATGCATCTGGTGTTCCTCACCCGTCACTGTCTATGGGAGGCGGCTACAGCACTGTCTTCTCGCTGCTGCAAAGCATTCCTCCCTGGGAATGGATCATGCTTAGTTTATCCACTCTGCTCTCCTCCGACACTCAGGTGTTAGGTATGATGCTGCGCTGGCTGCCACCAGATGTGGGGGCCACCCACTCAACGGCCATCAGCCCAACTTTGGTAATGGCCTTTAGAAGAACAGCCTTCCTTGTAGAAATACACGGAGCAGAGTTCTAGGACTGCAAGGAAAGATGGAAACCATAGAGCATGTCAGGGATGAGCTTTGTTGCCCAGGGGAAGATGCAAATATGCGTCACCTCTTACAGGGCTGCCCATGAGCCTCTTAATTTTGAGTGGACATAGCTCATTCCCACACATTTCCATTGTGCCACAGTGGTGAAATTTCCAAGGGTTCTGCAGATGAGCTCCTGAACATTACATATTGTGTGAGTGCACACACTTGACCCAATCTGCTGCATAACTGCCATGAGCTGCAACACTGGGTGGGCAGACTGGGTTTCATGCTAACAAATTTGTGGGATCCGATGTCCTTTTGAGGGCAGAAGGGCAAGGAACCGTGGGGTCACAGACAGCCCCCTCCTCATGGCACTGAGCAGGAAAGCTTAATCTTTGTTCACCTGCAAACTCTGGCAAAAGTCAGACACTAGCAGTGTCTAAGATTTTTCTGCAGAAGTGGCTGCTGCTTTTGTTCCCTGGCATAATTTCCTGGGCTCAGGGTGGTAGGCAACGGTAAGAGCCATTTGGTGTGATGCAGACAAGACATCTAGCATGCCCCATCAGCCAGCGTGTGGCTTTGGTTTGTGGACGTGAAACTGCCCAGGCAGCACATGAAACATGAGTTTGATGATTACAAGTGCAGGTGAAGCTGGCAAGGGAGGTTGGGCTTTGCTTCTAGCAGCTGTTTGTTCCTTAAATATCCCCTTCCTGTCCATCGGAAATGACTCAGGACCTAGGCAGAGGGCTGGGCCTTGGGAGACAGGGCTGGCAGCCTGCAGTTAGCAGGATGATTCCTGCCTGGGTGGGAGAGAAACCCCGCAGGAGGTGGGCTCTGAGGCCGTGCCTTTCCTGGCAGGCCTTGATCAGAGTGGCTGGCTGCCAGTTTGCAGGTTCAGAGCGCAGTGAGTACACAGAGCTCCTTACTAAAACATTCAAGGTGGCAATAGCACGTCATGGAGCCACATACAGGGTCCTTCCGAACACAAGGCCCAGGTGACTGCAGGGATCACACTCTGAGGACCAGCCCTGCCCGGGAGTCAGCTGGTACCCCAAAGATCCTGTCCTCTCTTTGGAGCTGGGTCCTGAGGTCCCCCGGCTGAGCACTGGGGCTGCGGCTAGGGCCAGCCTGCACGGTGAGGCCGAGCTCAGCAGCCAAGCTGCATGCCTGTGGACCAGGCATGAGATGCCGCAAACCTTGCTGTGGGATGCCTGGGGCCCACATGGCGTGGAGCCGCTCCTTCCCCTCTCAGCTGCCTGGAGCTGCCTTGTTCACCCCACTCCTGAACATCCACCTGAGGGGTTTTATAGGGGACTGTGGAGAATGGGACAGTGACCTGGAAGCAAAGTAAAGGGGGGACGAAAACACTTTGAGTGGAGAGGAAGAAAAATGGCTTGTAGATATGGACGTCCAGAAATGCTTCCCGAAGTGGTCAGTTCCCTTTGTGCTGCTGTGTGGAGAGACACAGCACGATTACAGTATCTAACAGGCTTGTGCACTAGGAGGACTGATGTATAGATGCCTTGAGCAAGTATTTCTTGAGCGCATACTGAGGGCCAGGCCCCAATCCCAGTGGCAAACAAGGCAGAGTCCAGGACAGCTGGAGAAACTGGGTCAGGTTGAGCACACTGCTTGGAGACTTGTGGGTTGAGACTGGCTAACTCCAAGCCAGTTTTAAAGTCTGCAGGAAAGAAGGCAGGACGGATGCAGGCATCAGTGGGGGCCGGCTGGGAGCCTGGGGCAGGGCTCCCTCTCAGCCTCTCAGTGTCCCTCAGACCTGCGTCCCTCCATGTAACTCTGCTTGCAGGGCAGCTCTGCCTCGGTCACGGAAATGGGCGACCCCACACAGATCCCAAGCTTCTGCATGTTGGAGAGTTGGCCAGCTGCCGGCCCCCAGCCCCTGGCTGTGCCCAGGGGAGGGCACGCTGCAGGACAGGCCAACCCGGAAGCTGTGGGAGCCAGGGCAACAGGGCACGCGGTTCCTTTCCACAGGAACAGCGCCTGGTGTAGCGAGGTGGGGAAGAGGGGGCGCTGCAGCAGGCAGCTCAGAGCCAGGGGACAGGGCGGCTTCAACTGCAGCTTCCCTTAGTCTGGGGCTGGAAGCTCGGGACACAGGCGTTGCGGGGCTGGGCCCTCCCAGGCTTCTCTCCTTGGCATGTTGATAGCTGGATCCTCCCTCTGTTCCCCTCAGACCACTGTCTCTCTACACAGGTCTGCATCCCCGTGTCTTCTTGCCAGGGCACCAGTCAGGGCAGACGAGGGCCGCCCTGGGACCTTGTCTTGATCATGTGCATCCTTCCGCACCCTCCCTCCGAGGACTGCCACGTTCTGGGGACCGGGTTTACCAGGGGACAAGGCCAGCTGTACTACCTCATAGGGTGTCCCCACCCCACTTCCTAGTTGGAACGGGGGTTCTGCTTCATCTTCTTGTGCCCACTAGACGTACGCAGCCACGTGACCCACAGGGTCACATGCTCTGGGTGAAATGATCGGTTCATTGAACTCTAAGTGGGTCCAACATCAAAGGCACTCACTGAACAAGGAGCTACCCTGCCCCAGGGTGAGGGTCTGAACTTGAACAGGGAGGCAGCAGGGCAGCCCTGCTGGGCAAAAGGACAGAAGTGACAGGGAAGGAAAGATGGCTGGGCCTGACCAGTTTTTCCTTTAAACATTTTCTAAAAGGCAAAAGACTTCCATGTTAAAAGGCAAACAGTTTGCGAAAAATAATTGCTACAAATGAGCAAGACTTTCTCACCACTGAATGGAAAGAAGTAACAGAGATAGGTGAGAACAGTGCAAATAAAACAAATGGCCCAAGCTTAACAGAGAACTTACAGAATGGCAAATGCAGATGTTTACTAAGCACAGGAAAACACCTCCAGCCTCGCTACCAACCAAGGAAGTGAGTCAAAAACAGTGCTCACCTCTTGGTCTTACCAGTGAGAGAGAGAGAGAGAGACAGAGAAGAGATTGAGAGAGGGAGAGGGAGAGAGAGAGAGAGAGAGAGAGGAGAGAGAGGATTTACTCACAGCTGGCTGGCATTGATACATGGCACGAAGAAATGTTAAATGGAAACAAAAAAGAATTTGAAAAAATATGTCATGAGCCGGAAAAATGGTAATGCACTTTGACTCTGCAATCTCAATTCTAGTCAATCCTAAAAAAAGAGAAGATCAGAGCAGGGGGTGCACAGATGTGCCCCCCGGGGCAGCACAGGGCTTCCCCTGCACCCAAGACTGCGGTCGGTAATGAGGCCCCGCTCTGCAGCCACAGCTGGGGCCAGCCTGTCCCCTCCGGCCTGGAGCCCGGAAGGACAGTCAGACACGCAGCCTCCTGACAGCTGTCAAGTGTCCCAGAGCCTCACCTTTCTACCCTAACATGGGCCACTTACCGGACCACTGTCAGAGTCTGGACTTTCTGGCTGGACAGAAACCAGCCTGTGATTTGCATTTGTCTGTGCAGATGTAGGCATACATACATATAGGCATGTGCAAGGGGGCTGTGCCTGTGTGTAAATATGACACGAATGGGGACATGCATGTAATTGTGCATGGTATAAGTGTGTATATATATATTGGCATGTGCATGGGTGTGGCATTTGTGTGCAAGTGTGTACTGTGCAGCATGTATGCCTATGTATGTGGTGTGGTATGTGTGTTATGTGTGTAGACTGTGGGCGGTATCTGTGCATAGCACACGAATGTCCTAGCTGCTGTCTCTGTGACACTGGCTGTGTTCAACAATGCTCCTAGGACCTCAGCTCAGCCCCTCCTCACCGCTCCCCTGCAGACAGCCACAGGGAGATCACGTACAGTAACTTCGGAGGCGAGAAGGATGGACGAGGGGAAGAGGGCACAGGAAAAAGACTTTCCAAGAGCTCGAATCTCCCAGGGTTGGCTCTGCCATCCCATGGCTTCCCAGAGCGATGGGGAGAGGAACACACCCCAGATCTCAGGCCATGGCTGGGGACCCAGCTGCCTCCTGTCTGTCTGCTTCTGTAGCCTCCCTGGGAACCTGGAGGGGCAGCAGCAGAGGTCACTGGCAGGGGAGTGCAGGGCTCAGGCGGCTTGGGGCATCTCCCAGCTTCTTCGACCCATGTGGGCTGCACCCGCTTTGTGCCAGGCGTGGCCACATCATCTCCATGATCCTTGCAGGAGCCCCCAAAGCACATCCACAACCAGATGGCAAAGCAACTTGCTCCCATCGGGGTCACAATGTGCATTCCTGTCCTATCGTGGCTGGAACAAATCACCATGAACCCTGAAGCTTAGGACCGTACACTTCCTGGGGTGCAGTCCTGGAAGCCAGAAGGCCGACGCATCTCACAGGGTACGACCTGCACTGTTCGGCCTGTGGTCTCCCTCACATCACCCCAAACTCCGCTTCCACTGTTCTGCTGTGTGTGACACCTACACACCTGGCCCTCCCGCCCGCCTCTCAGGAGGGTTCTTGGGTGATGTGGGGCCAACCAGCTTGGCGTGGTTGAATTCATCCCATCTGCAAAACCCCTCCTTCTGGGCAGGTGATACCTTCACAGGTGAGCAGGTCAGGGTGACACCTTTGGGGCCAGAGTTCAGGCCACTCAAGGGCACCAGAGAGAGTCGGTGATGCAAGGGAGCCTTGCACAGGCCCAGACCCTTCAGCTCTGCCTTGGGGGCCAGAGCCTGTGACTCTGCATCGCAAGGTGACCTGAATGGTTCCTTGGTCCCAGCTTCACCTCAATCAGAACCTCAGGGGAGGATGGAAGAGCTCCTCCACTCTTGGGTGAAGAATAAAATGAGACGCAACAGCCCTTGATGTCCAGGTCAAGGAAAAATACACAGGACACATCCCTCCTGCTCTGGCTGCCAACCTGGTCACCCGTTAAGCTTCTTCATCACTTTGGCAGTTTTAATTTTAGAAAGATTCGCTTGCAAAGACGGGCACGTGTAATGAACTGACAGGCCGCAACCGCATCTGTACTGGAGTGCACAGTGGGCATGAACTGCATGGTGGGGTCACAGCAAGGTGCCCACAGGGGAGGCCCCGGGTGGCTCCCCCTCCTCTGATGGAGCTGCTCCCGGCCCCTGGCTGTGGGGTTCGCATCCCTGCAGATCCCCTCAGTGCTGCTCTCCCTGCAAAAGGCCACTGTGTTGCGTGAGGTCTGCTTATTTTATCAACAGGATCTAACTGAAAAATTAAAATAATCTACTTGTGCTTTTCATTATCCCTTAAGTACTTATGTTTTAACAATATCGAAGTCTACCTGAAGACGTTGTGGGAACTTCAGATGCAGTTAAGTCAGCAGCGGAGTACGGTGTAAAAGCACATGTAATTTCCAAGCCCCTAGTTGTTAATGAAATCCCAAACATTCTGATTTTAATTGAACTAGATAAAGATTAAGAAGCTTAGCAGCAGCTGGCATTATGAATTAGTTCTCAGCAGAGTTTTATGTTGTACTCTAAATCATTGGTTTTGTAATCGTCCTAAATTGTCCTTTATCTTGCTAACGCAGATATGATTCCCAGGGACCATCAGGCGTTGTTTCCCCACTGCCTGGAATATTTTGATGAGTCAAGTCTTAATAGTAATTTTAATAATATTATGATCTATACATATGATGTATATTCAATAAATCCTCACACTAATTAGAAAAAAGTCGAGGCCCTTATGTGACCTATTTTTAGAGATGAGTTTTGTGGCTGGAGAATCAACTTGAAAAGCAGCAAACTCTCTGGAGGGTCTGGGCCAGGACCAGGGGCATTTCAAACATGGGTTCACCCAAAATGCACCCACCTCACAGAGCAAGCAGCCTTGTGGGAACTAAAGGGGTGTTTCTTCGCAGGACACGTTCCCAAGGGCCAGTCTGCATGCTGACCCTGGAGCCCATGAAGATAAGTGAAGGCCAGGAGTACCATGCCCTGGACTCCAGCAGGACAGAGGACCCTAAAGCGTTTGCAGGACCCACTGGGCACAGCTCTGTCCCTCCACGAGCAGTGACCACAGCAGCGGCTTGGCTCAGCTGAGGCCTGGCCAGGCCTGGAAAAGGGTTCAGTGGACGAGCTGCCAGGCAGTGAGGGGATCCCTGGACCTGGGGCCTCCACAAAACTTCCACTGTCTGACGATGATGGGGGTCTGCACTGGCCCTGGCCACCCATGCAGGGGACTGGGTTTACAAGTTAGGAAGTCTGGCTTCCTAGTGGTTCCTCGGAGTCGTGGAAGGGCCGTGCCTTCAGCTGCATTGTGTGGTCACCAACTGCTGCCCCTCCTTGGCTTTGTGCAGCTTGGAATGCTCTAGAAGGAAGGGCACAGGATGGGCGTTTGTTTCCCTGGGTCCTGCCTCCTGAGGTGGCCCTGCTGGAATCTAAATGGAGTAGTGTCCAGGTGTTAACGAGAGCCCACCTCGAGCCTGGGGAGCAAAGGCCCATTCCGAGGACACCTGGAGGCACAGGGCAGGGCCAGGTGTCCTGCTGGGCAGACTGGGGCAAGGCACATGGGTGTGGGAGACAGACCAAAGGGGGGTACAGCCAGGAAGTGGGTGAGAAGAGAACACAGCAGCAGAGGGGTCGAGGGCGGAGCTGGGGAGAGGGTGACCCTGGCTGTGGCTGAGGCTGGGGAGGCCTGGGGCAGGTAGGGGCCACAGCACAGACACCCACAGGGCCAGGGCCCAGCAGCAGCCCAGCCACATCCAGCCAGGCCGGGGCCTCCGTGCACTGCTCCCTCTGCTCAGCCCATCCTCGGGGCAAGCTGCACTCTCCCTCTCCGGGTGCTCCTCCCACTGCAGCACTGGCCACGGTGCTCCAGCCTCCGCCCCGCATCCTGAGTGTGTGCCCACCATCTGGACCCCACACCCCAGTGTTGGCCCCAGGGCCCCCAAGTCTGAACGGTCCGCCCTGCCCTCCACTTGTGACTTGGAGCCCCGAGCAGGCTGACAACTTCTCTGTTTATGCAGCAACCAATCCTCAGCACCCAGAAGAGCCCCGTGTTGTCAGAGTGAATAAATACACGCATGCCTCCTGAGCAAGTCATTTCTCACATCTGGCCTTAAGAACCCGTTCCAGCCCAGTAACCCCTTTGACCCTTCGCATCACGTGGTCACAGTAGACACACTCCAGGCACGGGCACCTGCCCTACGGGACAACGCCACCAAGTTGGAGCGAGTCCTCCTCATTGGCTGCACATGGACTGCTGTTCTGGACCTCTGGCAAGTCAGGGACAAGGCTGCGAGTGTGGTGTTGGCACTGGGACGAGGCACACACCGCTGTGACATGGAAGTACCCACGTGAAACCCGAACAAGGCAGCCCTCCCTCCCGCACTGAGGCCCCGGGTCAGAGCACATGGCCACTGCGGGAGGGAGCCCCGTGCGAAAGAACCACCCCTGGGAGGTACTGAGAAGACACCAGAGGACTTCGGAGCCCACAGTTCCTCCCGGACCTGCCAAGCTGCCCACCTCATCCAGAACCTCCCAGGGCTGCCTGGCTAAGCCCCAGAGCCTAGACAGCTTAGAACAACAGAAGATGACGCTCACAGGGCTCTAGGGGCCGGAAGTCAAATCCGGGTCTGGCAAATGTGGGGGAGGATCCTTCCTGCCACCCGAGGGCAGGGTGTGGGGTCCTGGTCTGTCCTCGTGTCCCTCCAACCTCTGCCTCCCGCATTCCGCCACTTCGTCCTGGGGACTCAGGTCTGCCCTGGGCAGGGCCTTCTTCCTTTCTTACCAGGACACTGACACTGGCTGGAGGGCCTGGCCCGATGCAGGATGCAGCCACATCCCAGGCCTGGAAGTGGCACTCCGAGCGACCATCATGGGAGCTGCAACTCAACCTGCGACATGCAGCGACATGACATCCTTATGAAAACAATGCTGCTACCAGAGCTACGACTCGCTATTTTCAGAAACCAACCCTGTCCTCCCTGAGCACTTTAGCACCTAGATTTCAGAAAATCATCACGTACCTCATATACGGATGCACCATGCACTTGCCTTCTCCTTACCATGAAGGAGAGAGGACTCTCACTAGCTATTAATTTCAGACCACTTTGCAGCCTGACTTGGGAAAGATTCTCTTCAGTTTGTGTTCACGTAAGGTTTCTTCCTAACTTTTTTGGAAGGAGAAAAGGGTGATGATTACAGTAAAATCAGTGGATACAGTGGGTACAGAAGTTTCAGTGCCTGTCAGGAACATGCTACTTCTCACAGGAAGAGAAGTGCTCACCGTAAACACTGGGACCAGGGCTACAGAGGACCAAGGGAAACTGCAGACAGCGTGCAGTCCCATGGGGTTCACGAGGACTGAACGTGACAATGCCCTTGACAACCTTCCAGAAATAAGGTCCAGGAGAGAAGAAAGTGGGGACATCAGGCAAGAAGTGAGCTGGGCCTTTGCAGTTCTCGGTCCCTTCTCGGAGGGGACCACTGAGTATCCAGGACAATCGAGCCACAAAGCCACGCATGTCGACCTAATCTTCTGGAGCACGCACACTCCGCCTGACTGGTCTCCCTGCCAGTGCTGCGACTGGCTGTGCTGGGTGCCATAAACACTCATGGGATACACCCTCCCAGGCAGCTGGCCCTGGGACGAAGCTGGTTTGTCTCTTACTGCCAGCACCAGCACGTTCTAGGTGCTGGGATCACCTACACGAAAGCCACGCATGACTCGCCCACATTTTCCTTCGATGCCCATGTGGGCCTCCCTGATGTTCTACCGTGAGTCCCCTGAGCATAGCTGAAACCCCAAACCCAGAGGAAGGGTGAAGAAGCACTTTGCAATGGCAATGACGCCTCCACAGCCACGACCAGCACCTAGTGATTGCCGGTCAACGCATACACTGTGACACGCGCATCGTGGTCCCTACTGTGGGAAAATTCAGCCAGAGGCGAGCCCCAAGAAGGGTGTGACGCACACTTACATCTCTACCACCTCGGTGGTGCAGGCAGCACGGAGTGGCCCCTGGACCTGGGCTGCGAGGGAGGGCAGGTCCATTTCCTCGCCTGACAAGCATCTACTAAGTGCCAGGCGCTGCCCTCGGCACCAGGAAGAAAGGTGAATGAGCAGACAGACACCTACCCTCCTGGAGCCAGCCTGCCAGCAGGGTGCACACCACAGCTGGGGTCCTGACAAGGCTGTCCCATCCTCTTGTGCATGGTGCTTTCCCGTGAGCAAAACTTTTAACTGTTCATACCAAATAGAGGGTGTCCCTTTACAAGGCCAGGGCTTCGCCCTATTTTTAAAAATAAATCCTTTGTTTGTTTGGTTTTGAGTCTCACTAAGTTGTCCAGGCTGGCCTCCAACGTGTGATCCTCTTGCCTCAGCCTCCTGAGAAACAGCTGGGATTATAGATTTGCCACTCTCTCCAGCTCCCCCGTTTTTAACAATCCAACCAAGTGCGGTGGCAGCATCTGGTGCCCCCAGTTACCTGAGAGACTGAAGCAGAATTGTTTGAGCCTAGAAGTTCCAGGCCAGCCTGGGCAACAAGAGTCCATTTCAAAAAATAAAAATTCTTATTAGCAAGGTCCTAACATGCCATAGACAAAAAGATAGCTACTCTACCTGAAGGTCAGGGGTCCCAGGGCCTGCTCACTCACTTTATCCCCACGTTCTGCTAACCATCCCCTGTAAAGCCAGAGAACCTGCTGATAACATTATGAAGAAACTGAAAGTAACTTATCCTTCCCTCCACCTACCCATTCTTCTTTGACCCATCCAACCCCCAGCTCCCATCTATCCACCCACCCACGCACACCCCCATCCATCCACCCGCTACCTAGTTCCTCTCCATTTAGTGATCACCTTCCATCTGGCTTGGTGCGAAGCCTGCAGCTCCGAGAGCTCACCTGTCCTCTCACCTGACCTTTTCAGATCACCACCCAGTTGTTCACTCAGCACCTGGCCTTCAGAACATGCTTTTCACTCTGTGGGCCCCGGCTTAGTGGGTGGTAATGAACAGTTTTAAATGAAAAGGAATAGGACACGACAGAAATAGCCATTTTAATTATGTCGCATGTACCGGGAAGGGAAATAGGATCCATGAAACGCTTATTTCTATTTGTGTGTGGGTATGTTCGTGTGGGTAGAGGTTTCTATCAGCTTACAACTAAAAGGCTTCTGCGTCGTGATCAAAAGGTTTTGAGAACCAGCCCTGGGTAGGACTGGCCCTGTCTGAATTGTTGGTGTCCTAGGAGGAGGAACCTCAGCATCTTGCCACTCTAGTGCAGAGAACAACATCCCCAGGTAGTAGATCTCTCCTGCTGCTCAGAGGCCCTGTCCTTCCCCCAGGCCACTGCTCCTTGTGCCTCGTCCCAGCTTAGCCATCATCCTCCTATTCCTGCCTTCCTCCTGTGCTTCCAACCACCACCCTGTTCCACGTGCTCTGGCAGTGGCTTCTGCTTTGCCAGCTCCTCCGAAGAGATTTTGGGACCCCACCCCCACCCACATACACAGGGGAGGCGACTTCCACCTGAGGCTGAGAAGGGCACAGGTCTCCCCAGCAGCCTGTGCCTAGGAGACTCACCTCCCGCTAGGCTCTGCCGGGCACCAGGGTGAGGATGTGCAGCTGGCCGGACCACGCCTCCTCCCATGGCTGCAGAGGGTCCCTGGGCTTCCTGTGCCGCTCCCCGGGCTGCTCCCCAGGCTGCTTGTTCCCTGCACTTGGCCGTGTTCTATGACCTCTGTTTTCTCACTGAGAGATCAGGCCTGCAGGACAGGGCCCAAGGCCATCTCCAAGTCCACAAGGGCCTGGAACCACTGCAGCCTGGAGAGCTCCCAAGTCAGGCACCAAAGCGGAAGGAAGGGCTGTCTTGACGGCCACAATTAGCTCACCTCTGTAATATTCACAGAAGAAGGTGGCATTTGCAAAGCACCTCTGCATCTCCAATCGCATCCTGTCACCCCAATGGTCCTCTGAGGTGACAAGGACAAGGCCACAACCCCTGCAGAACAGAGCGGTGGTGCTATCGGAGATCACATGCCTCATCAGAATGATTCTGGGGCTGGGGATCCAGCCCTCCATGGCCCACGGCGGCCACAGTACCCAGTTAGAACCTTCTCCAGGAAGCAGGGAAAGAGCTTTAATTGCATTTTAAAAAGGAAGTACCCTTCCCCACTCTCATGTAATAGCCTGACTCGTAAAATAATCGACACATGCAAGCGTGTTTGTCCCTGACTGCTCCACGTGCCCCTTTGCTGGGGCTATCTGGGAGGCTGTCTCACCCTCTAGGGTAGTGGTGCATGGCCAGGTGGCCTGTTCTCTTCATTCCAAGTGGACAATCTCTGGCTCGCTCTCCTTTCCTGAAAAGCTACAAAGCCACGTCCGTGGGACAGAGGCCAGGCTGGCAGAGCCGGTGACCCTGCACCCACCTGGTCCTCTATCCAAGCCCGGCAGCCGTCCTCTGCTTCACAAGGGTTCCAGCTTCTGCCCTGTCCTCAGAAGCCCAACTTCCCCAGTGCAGTCCCAACTTCTTGTCCCACAGGCTCTGGCCCCTGGGACAGGTGACAAGGGCCACATGTGACAGGAGAAGGCAGTGTCCAGAGTATGCGCATGCAGCGCTGCCCCCCCCCAAGTGCTGGGCTCCCTGGTGCTCCTACGGCTGTGCCTACAGCTTCTCCCTCTGTAAAGGGTGCAGGTGGAGGTGATAGGAACGTGGTGCCTCCCCAGGGTTGTTGGCAAGAGCGTGGGGTGGGTGCTGCGGGCATTGGGGCAAGAGGACCCTCTGTGGGGCTGTACTGTGCCCTGGGGACATTCAGCAGCCTCCCTGCCCCATGTCTGCTAGGTGTACCCCACCCAAGTATGACAACGAAGGTGTCTTCAGAGGTGCTCCAGATTTGCCCCAGATGAGAACTCTGCTCCAGCAGAGGGTGGAGTGGGACAGTGACGATCAACAGAAAGAGCAATTCCTACCTTTGAGAGCTCGCAGCACCCTGGAGACCTCAGGCATCAACCACCATGCCCTTTCACGAAGCAGGAAGTGGAGTTTCAGAGGCGTCAGTAACTGACACGGGGTTCCATGGTGCCCAGGAAGCAGGTGGCCAGGTGCCCTGGTGCGGGAGGCCTGCTGATGGCCACCTGGTATCTGCCCTAGGGGAGTGGGCTCGCAGGACTGCTTGGTAAGAGGTGCTGCTGGCAGCGCTCTGCATTCTTAGCTATTTCTTCTACAGTAATCCCACGGGGCAATCCCCAAGTCCTCGAGGAGACTGAAGGGCAGAAAGGCTGAGTTACCTGCTCAGGTCTCAGAGCTCACTGTGCCTTGTGAGAAGTGGCACAGAAAAGGCAGGTGACTCATGTGCTGTCTGCAGTCTTCTTTCAGCAAGTCTTCACGGGTATAGGGCTTGTCATCACTGGGTATGGGGCTTGCCAGGGAGACCCTTTCTCACAAGCATCCACATAATCACAACTGCAATTACCTCTTTTCCAAATAAGGTTACACTGGCAGGGTCTGGATACATGTCTTTTGGGGCCACCACTCACCCCAGGCCACTCGACTCTAGGACTTGGGCGGGGTGACCGGGAAAGAAATGTTTGCATTCTTGGGAGCTTTGAGCATGCAGGGATGAAGCAGCAAAGCTAGAGCTCAGTGTGTGATGGGCTAGGGACACACAGGTGCCCTGAAGGAAGCTGCAGCTGGAGCATGAAATCAAGATGAACAAAACCAACAACAGCAGCAGCAACACATCTAGAAACGGCCATACAAGGAGGCAAAAAGACACAGTCTCTTGGTAACAAAGCTTAGGCATTTAGATCCGACCTTCCCTGAGGGTGACACCAGACCCTAGGCTTTCAGGTACTTGCACCACATTTTTTTTTTGTATTAAATTCTTTTATTGGTACATTGTAGGTGTACAACACAATTGCATTTCTCACTGGGAATTGTACCTTTACATGATGCATCTTGGTTCTTATTTTTTCCCCATTCCTAGCCCTCCCTTCACGCCCTCCACCCTTCCCTATTTACAAAGACTTTCTTTCCATTTTTTCCATTTCTCAGCATTTTTCCTTTCCCTTCTTCCCTTTCCCCTGCCCCTCCCACTAACTTGCACCACTGTCACTGGTTGAGGTTACTAATGCTCCTTCCCTGACAACGCCTAAATCTCAGAGGCAGAGCAGGGGGCAAGTTTCTCTCTCCCTCCTGGCACAGCCAAGGATGGATTGCTGGGTCTCCTCCCTCCAGTGACTCGAGGAGTCTGCTGCCTCTACCCCCCGGCACTGCTGTCTTTCAGGACAGAGGACGGCCAGCCTGGGGAAGCAGCCCATTGCTGCTCTCCGAATCCCGAGTGCTCTGTTCCCTTGAGCTGGATTTCTGTGTTGCTAACCCCAGAGAGTCCTGCTGGACACGGGATATTTATTTCTGCGTCACGTCCTATTTCCCAAGTGTCACCATGCAAGCTGATGCCTGTTTAATCACAGGCATGCTCCCCGCTGGCCCCGTGCTTGGCCCTGAGGAGCACAGCTAGCCGACGAGACAGTTTCTCTCCTAGACTCTCATGGTCCTTACTGCTGGAGGCCATGGGTGGCCAAAGGGGGCAGGGGACTTCAGAGGCAGCCTCCCCGAGAGGAGAGAGGACCCGAGGGACAGGAGGCCTGGTCAGACCGGCTCTGCCCAGAATGCGCACTGGGACTGGCCACTCTGACCTTGAGCTCGGGTGTCCTCACGCTCAGCGCTGTCAGGGTGGCCACGGAGCGAGGACACCCACTCCCCGCTGCCGAGCTTCTGCCCGCTGCCACTTCACCTCCCGAAGAGGGGACTTCCCAAACCGCTTTCCATTGTGACTGGCTGGGAAGAAGACGGAATTCTAGCCTTAAAAACATATGTTTTGCCTTTCTAATAGGATCTCTATAAGCCACTTTCCTCCTTGGCCCCAGTTTACTTTCCAGGAGCGAGCACCTGTGACTTCTACCTCAGAACGTGATGATTTTATTATTGCCCGAAGACGTTGAATACCCTTGAACCTCCTGACACAGAGAAAAGCAGAAACTGCATCTATTTTATTGTTCGGAGCAGCCCTGTAATGTAAGCGCGGGGCAGGCGTGCTTGAGGCATGAGTGCCTTCATTTGCTGCGTGGTCTGGAGCAGCTGTCAGGGCCTCGAAAGGCTGGGCCTCCCACAATGCTGTCACCTCGCCTTGCAGCATGCTGGCCGCCTGGGCCTATGGTAACTGCAGCTCTGGCCAGTGAGCCCGGCCCCATGGGCAGCAGGGGCCTGATGGACAAGCAGCCTCCGTAATTAGGAGCTGCCCAGTGTCCACGCCCTGTGCTCCTGTGCTCTCGGCAGCACTGAACAGATTAATCAGCCAAGCCCCGCCTGCTCACCTGCCCTGGACCCGGGCACCCGCCAGACTCTGCACCCCTTGGCATAGCCCCAGACACTGGAGGTCAAGTGTGTTAGGTTGTCAGCCAAGAGCGGACAACACGATTTTTTCAGCTAAAGCTGGTTACCACAGTTCAACTTCAGGGACTGATGAGAAGGCTGAGAAATCCCTATTTTTACAGATGGACCAGAAAATAGGACCAATCCCATGAAAAGGGATTTTTCCTGGGAAAATGTAACAGGATCCTGTGACCAAAGAACTCTACAGAGGAATGCACTGTACCTGGTAAAAACAAAATCATGGGAAAAAAACATCCCAGAGCCTTCTTTCATCAAGTGGACTGGGAGAAATGGGATGCTTTTTAAAGGCTGATAATTCTCCTTCTAAGTCCTACTGGTTGTCATTCTGAAAAAAAATCACAATTTCATTAAAAAAGTACTACCCCCAAATGGAGTCTCACTGTCTTCAGAGGCACAACCAAGTACATGTTTCCTAACAGACACAGCTCGGTGCCAGAAGGTGTCTTCTGCCTGGACACCTTCCCTGGCCTCCCAGCTTCCCTGTCACCTTTCACAGCAACCTCAGGAGGCCAGCAGCCATGACAGCACACTCTTCCCAGGAGGGAGGCTTCCTGTCACAGACTCACCTGACAAGCCTCACCAGTCTGGGGAGCGGCTGGCCAGCAAGGGTCAAGCCTTGGACCCACTGTCACTCCTGGCATGAATGCCCATCCCAGAAGCTGGCCAGGGACCACAGGCAGGGCCAGGTCTGCACAGGAGCTGGTAAGGCTCCATCTGACTGCTGGCTCTGATCCCACCTGTAGGCCCAGGGAGAGCAGGAGGTCCCAGGGCAGGCACACCCCTGGGAATGCTGTCCCACTGTGGAGAGGGGTCAGGGCTAGAAGGCTCACGTCCCCCAGGGGCCCCCTCAACTGCCAGCATGGGGCCAGCACAGTTCAAAACCCCACAGTCCCAGGGCATGAGCTTCCCTTGCCTTGAGGGCACTGCGAGGCCCCTGGAACTCTAACCCCCAATGTGCAGGGGCAGGGACTGGGGCTCCCCTCGGAGGAGACCGAGCCTGTAGCACACTGATTCTTTGGCACATCTGGGGACCTGTATCTTGTCTGTGACAGCTCGCCCACAGGCCAAATGCTTCCAGAA
Source organism: Heterocephalus glaber (assembly GCF_053883595.1). Taxonomy (NCBI): domain Eukaryota; kingdom Metazoa; phylum Chordata; class Mammalia; order Rodentia; family Bathyergidae; genus Heterocephalus; species Heterocephalus glaber. Next base: position 9,483,295 of record NW_028258410.1, read on the forward strand.
GCACTGTGGAGAAACCTCACATCAGATATGTTTAAATGGCACTGATTGGATTTTCTGGAGTTAACATTTTCCTTCTTCCAACAGGTGCACTTGACATTCAGCCTTGGGTAAAAGTCAGTCTTACAGAGTCCAAAAACAAACAAAAAACAAAAACACTCCCAAGCAACCCCAGAGGATGTTTGAGTGCTCACAAAAAAGCAACAGATGCAACTCTAAAATGTGCCCATAAACAAGCAAAAACGGCCCCATCAGCTATTCAGGGACTCTTCCTGCAAGCTGGCACACACCCTTTCTCACTGTTCCATCCTCGGTTTTCAGTGCCTTGTGAACGACCAATTTGCAGGGCTGTGAAAAGCTCTTACACTGTCTTGTGTTTGTTTCCATGAAGTTCCGGGCAGCGTTTGCTAGTGGTCTCCTCCTGAGCTGGAAAGCCACTGGCTACTGCTCTCAGCTCCTGAACTGCCACCAGCACACAAACCACCTCACGCTGCGTGGCAATAACAGGCCTGTTTCCTGCCCTCAGCAGAACATGCAATTACTCGATCTGGAAGGTTGCGTGCAGTCACATGTGTGGATGGCTGCATACGTCAGCTTCACAGAGCCAACTGGTCCTCACATTGAGTGACACCAGGAGCCACCCTTCAACCTGGACCCCCAGTCTCTGCACACAGAGTCTCTGGAGTTGGGCCTGGCTCTGAATGGAAGGCACCCACAATGCCGTGCGTCTCGTCAGTATGATCAAGCCGGAAGAGGGGCCAGATCTGGAAATCTGAATGGTTCCCACCACCTCAGGGCACAGGAAGGGAGAGACCCACATCTAACTGGACAACTTGCTATCAGTTTGAACATAATCCCCTCTGACCTCTCCCTCCTCACTGAAGTGAACTGGCATTGTGATAGGCAGCATTCCTGCCTGGAATCTCTTCCTTACACCTGCCTGCAAGGTGCATGTGATCAGGGCCTGATCCACATCTAAGGGAAACACACCACACTCTTGTGGAAGGAAGGAGGCAAGAACCCACCAGAGGCACCTGCTCTGAGCTCCATGATGGTCCTAGGCTGCATTCCCTGCCTGCTCAGACCCAAAGGTGTCCTAGCTCCTACCACGTCCCCAGCTGGAATGGGTCACCAGTGACACTGCCAGAACCACTGGGCTTTTGAGGGCATCTGCACCAGTCACTCTAATGAGGCAGAACATTGACATTTGGAGTACATGTCTGTGGAGTAATCCTTTCATTTCCTTATCTGGGATGAACAGAGCAAAAGGAAGTGAGAAATTGGTTCATTCTTAACTATAGATTTGCAGTTGCAGATCATTAAATTGAAAACTGAAGACGCCATCCATCAATGGTTAATAATGTTTCATTTCCTTTATCTCTCATTATTATAGCCATTGTCACGGTGTCACCGTCATTATCTGCCCTGCAGAAAGGGCTCTGTGGCAGGGCTCAGTCAACCCTTCCTGCTGTTCTCTGTGCCCTTGCTTCCTTTCTTCCCCTTGGAGGCCGATCAGCATCTACCGGCCTGTGATTCCAGATGTGCACCACGGCCTTTGGCCCCTGTTCTTGACTCCACTCTAAATAGTACATAATAGCCAACAGCACTGTCTGTGGCCAGGGGTCCAACACCCAGCTCTGCCCCTTAACACGCACATGATCCTGGCTATCACCTAAGGTTCCTGTCCTCGGCTTCCTGATCTAGCATATGCATCACATGCTACGAGGCTCTGATGAGGGCTAAGGGACAACGAGTACTGACCAAGGTTCTCACCTAAGGTCCTTTGCGCACAGAAAATAGGAAAGGCTGGGCTGAGAGGGAACAAAAACAGGAGAATAAAGTAAAGAAGCAGAAACCAGGACCTCTATATCTGTATAGAACAGAAAGACACAAATGATGACCCAAGGGTCAGATCTGGGACCACCTGCTTTTATAAAGTTTTATTAGCACACAGCCTCAGCCATTCATTTTATTTATATATTGTCTCCAGCACCTTTTGAGCTAAACATAGAACTGACCAGGTCTGACTGTCTGGGCCCTCTTGCCTGCCAAGGCTGACACAATTACTATCTGGCCCATTATGTAACTCTTGCTCGCCCTGGCTTTAGGAGGTAGCCACCTCAACCTGACAACCATTTCAGTCCTTGGTTCCAGGCTCCAGAAACTGTATTTCCTCTTTTTTTTTTTTTAAATCTCTTTTGGGGACTTCTGCCCATTTGGATGGGTTTTGCTTATTTATAAATATAAGCAAATGATTCATGGATAAAACAGAGCAGCTCCATCCAGAGTACATGACAAGCACGCAGTAAACACATGCTAACCATTTAACAACAGATCCTTAAAAAGATACCAGAATACATGGAAACACAAAGTAACCCTAAGGAATTAAGTAAAGACTGGGCTACACAGATGCTGAGGTGGTACATGTAGGTGGGAGACAGATGTCAGACTTCCCCTAAGTGAACTCACATTTCTATGGGGTCATTCCAACCACCCCAGAAGAAAAACTAGCAAGGAAGAACATACAATTCTCAAAGGAAAAGTAGGAGAGAGCAAAGCAGATTTTTTTAAATGTTCCACCTTGTCGCTAATAATGCCAAAGGAAGTGATGCCATTTCACACCTATCTGATGGGAAAACATCTCAGAGTGACCAGCCAGCAAGCAGTGGGGACATTCTCACTGGGAAGTAAACTGGCTTCATGTTTTTTAAAAAATCTTTTGGATGCCTGCATCCAGGGGCAAAAAACAAGCTGAGCCTTCAGAGCAGAAGCTCCAAATACTGCTCATCCTGAAAGGATAATGAGAGATGTACAGAGGTTTTCACCAAGGTACCATGCCCAGTAGCAAAGGACTTCCATTCCACCCCAGGACAGCCTGGACCAGAAGGAAAGGGTTCCAAGCTGAGGGCACGACTCTGGCAGGAGTCCCAGGATAAGAACATGTAACAGAAGAAAACGGTACGTTGTTAGGCCAGGAGCTTGCAAGGGGCACAAGCGGGAGTATACATGGCTCACTGGCAGAAGCCAGCACTGGGACTTGCTGGGGTTTTGCTTGAAAAGTTTATTCCAGCATTTCTGTGAAGGGTGGGACTGAAAGCTGAGTGGCCTGTGTGAGACCCTTGCTCAGCCAGGCAGGGAGGACAACACCCCTGCCCATATCCCTCCTATTCCCAGCCCCTACCCAACATGTCAATGTTCCCAGACTAATAAGAGGCTGCAGCAGAGACATGATGAGGCAGCTACCAGGAACAGCAGTCATGAACCATGGGGATTCTCATCCCTAGAAACTAAAGAACAAGAAAAGCTCTCAGAGTGATACAGGTGGGAACCACAACCAGCTCATGTTCACCCCTTAGCTCTTACTTAGCAAGCTCATTCTATTTTGGACCCCAGCACACCACAGCTACCTGTAGCTGCTGACACTAAAACTTGCTATGGCAACAACTCCAAAAATTAATCTCAAATCTACCCAAATAAAAGGATCCTTGCCACAGGACTCAAAAGCCAGCCCCCCACTTAAGAAGAAATGAAGTTTTCCAAACCAGTTCCCTTTGACATAACTAACACCGTCAGCATGTGCATGTGGAAATGCTGTGTGCACTCTTCTCTTCTACCTTGCACTGAGAACATTCTCATCAACAATTATTGTAGATTCTTCAAGAAGACTCTAAAGGGAACCTGAGCTCCTTATCAGGGGGTGACCAGGTCAAGGAAAATGTCTGGTTCCCAAAGCCACACAGTTGGGTGGGCTGTCGCCTGACATCACTCCAGGTATGACAGCAATCCACATCCTCAGCCCATGAATACATCGCTTCAATATCTAGAATGAGGACTTCTATGCCATGGTCAACACCAAAACATCACTACTTTCCTGGGGAGGTGTCTGTCTCAGAGACACAAAGCAGGCAGGTGAATCAATAAAATGTTAACCCAGCAGTTTGATTCCTGTACATTTAAGCACACAGGCACTTTAGACCTTAGCTCCCACAGGTCAATATAATTTTACAGAGGTGCCCAATTCTCAGAAGTGAAACAAAATTGGAAGGCAGCATGACCTGGGGAAGGGCAAGGTGGAAAGAAGGTTAATAAGTCAAACACTTTAAAAATGAAGCAGAAGTCAAGAAGTGGATCTTCTTGGCCCCCAACCCCCAGGTGAGCACCTGCCTAGCTTGCAGATGCCACAAAGAGCTGAACAGCCACTGACTGAATACATTTCACCAAAGGGCAGCAGACATGATTTGACCTAGATTATACACAGGGTAGACACATAAGAGCCCTATTAGGCTTGGCCAGCACCTACCCTGCAGTTCCAAGATGTGAGTGAAGCTGGGAAAGTTGGCCCTCTCTGTACTTCATTAGAATTCTCATGAGCTGTGCCATGCAGAAGGCACAAGGGAAGAGGCTGTCCAGCACTAAGACCCTAATGCAATAATTGTCATTGTTATCCAATTATGTTCTGGATACCTGAAGCTCACACAACCCACAGAGGGGCAATTCCACCAGACCAAACCCCACTTCTCTTATTTTACTCTTATAAAGGCTTAATAAATAAACCGAGTAAGCCCTAAGACACAAATACAAAATGAAAAATACATCTGGCTTCTCTATCTATACACATTCTTCTTCAATTATCATGCTTACATATTTCCTTGTGCATCAGTTCAACCTCCCTCCACTCCTAGCAGGGAATAAAAGCTCATCTTCGTTCTTTCACAAAGATTGCTTCCTAGGAAGGAGGTTTCAGTGTGGGTACACCAAGGCATCTGTCACTCTTCAGCTCCACTGTGTGCACCTTCTCCAGTACCTCTCATTGTAATCTGCCATGCATACACATGAACACACATATGCAAAATTATGATTTGGGCAGACATTGAGGAGAACATACAAAATATATCATTACACATTTTAATAACATGAGACAACAGAGGTGGAAATAATTAATTTTACTTAGCTCAGGCAAGACAGAAAGGAGAAGACAGCAAGAGAGAGCTCAATGAGAAATGGCATTTGAATTAAAAGGCCCTGGATGATAGTGACAAGCAGAGGGATAACCAAAATAAAGGAACGGAACAGGCATGTTAGTCTGTCTCTGCTATGACCAAATATCTGACAACCTAAAGGAGGAAAGATTTATTTTGGCTCATGTTTTCAGTCAATGGTCAGCTTGTTCTATTGCCTTAGGTTTTTGGGGAGGCAGAAATAGCATGAGAGAAGCACATGGTATAAAAAAGCTGCTCACCTGATGACAGCCAGGAAGGAGAAAAGGGGAGAAAAGGAAAGAGGGAGAGAGGGCACCAATGATTAAGGTTGAGGTGTCAGGGACAAGATACAGACTTCAAGGTCATGTACCCATGATTGAGTCCCTTTCGCTAGTCCTCATTTCCTGTTTCCATCACCTCCCAATAATGCCAACAAATTATGATCTCTAATTTCTTAGAGCTCTCATAATCCAATCACTTTCAGAAGCCTAACCTTTTATCACATGAGAATTTCAGGGGAATTTTAGAGTCGAAACCATAATAGCAGGGCAGAGCTAGCAAGTTCTAGCTGCCTCTGCAGGTAGTTTGGTGTTGGTGCCTAGAAGAGAGTGGGCGTGGCAGGGGGAGAAAGGGAAGGACCATTGTGTGGAGGGCCTAAATGGCACATTTAGGGTTTAATCTGTGGGAAGCAAGGACCTTTGATGGTGTCAGAGAGTCTAAGGCTCTCTATGATCCCCAGATTAATGGGTCAATGACGGCTATGGCAACTCTGGCAGCTAGGAATCCCAAGATGCACAATATCTATAAAGCAAATATAAATGACAACAGCAAAGTGGACAATGTGGTTTACTAATGAAAGTGTGGCATCTCGCTGGCTTCATACCTCCCCCTGTACAATACTCTCTGACCTTCTGGTGTCTTAGAGCTGCTATGATCAACCAATGGACTTAAGCCTCTATTGTCTAGCACCATCTGGGCCTCCACTGATGTCCATCGCATCAAAACAGCTAACTTGGCCACAAAGCAAACAGCAATGCCAGTGATAGAGTCACAGAACATGAGCTCCAGAAGTGAATGAGACTGCTAAGCACAGCCCTATAATTTTCCTGGAGGAGGTAAGGGACAGCAGGAACATGGAATAGCCCTTATTCACTAATTCAATGAAGCTCCTAATTTCCTCTTCTGCCAAGCCCAGGTGACCACCATGACTAATGCTTTGATAAAAAAATGCCCACCACAGGTCAAGCTACATACACCGAGTCAAACCAACTACATCTAAGTTCAAAGCTAAAGACTGCTGGAAAGCTAAGAAACAAAACCTCTTCAGGCGTGCTTTGCCCTAAAGTGCAGACATGATCTTAGGTTCTAGGGTTTAAGTATTCCAACAGAAATGAGACTTTAATTTATGCTGGGAAAATAAAAATAGATTAATAAGATCCAAGTCAAGCTGTTAGAAGAGGTTTTTCTTTGCCAAAAGACAGGCACTGTGAGTTTCCCTAAACAGGTTATCATTTTAACACTGTAAAGCACTACACTTATTTTTTAAATAGCAAAACTACAATTATCTCCACATGTCCCATATCGCCACTCTGCAGTGTTCCAGCATAACGAACCGACTATCAGTGATACAGGCGGGATGACAGTGTCTGTTCCATGCCAGACGGCCAGCCTTATCAAAATCCAACTGCACTAATCCTTTTTCTTACATTGAAAATCAAATAACTTCCCAGAGTGAGGCCATAGTCTCACCAAGAGCAGTTCCACTGGGAGACAGCAAGTTGAGATTAACAGTGCACTAGGTTAGGAAATAAATAGATAAGCGTTTGGTTCCAATCTTACTGGTGCACAGAACGAGGACTCCTTCAGAAATGCACAGACAAGGGTTCTGAATTGTGCATGGTCCTACCACTGGCATTTGCCACGCCTGAGGGCGACTGAGAACATCTGCAATAAACAATGCACTCATTGAAGATGCCATTTTCTAACAATAAAAGTTTGACCTGCATGGCATTTAAGCAGAAGGAAATAATATTATGTAAACCCTGATAAGGGAGAAATGCAGTAAGAGGATCCTAGATAACCACATGAATGGGATGCTTTTCTGATAGAATGAGCACGTTTCAAAGTGAGAAAACAATGTGATTTTCTTCTTGGCAGGGAGAAGCAGATAGACAGAGGATGGTCTGGGGCTCCCTGATCTCAAGCAGCCCCTCAGCTCCCTGGGGGCCAGAGGAAGTGATTAATTAGTGCCTCCTTGAAGCCACAACCTTAGAAAGCTGTCGGGGGACTTATTATGTGCATGTCAGAAAATGATATCCTTCCAGAAACCTTTTTTTTGGAACTGCACAATGGGGCACATCTCTGACAATCCTGAGCACCAGCAGGCTGGAGCCTTAGGGCTGCCAAGAGGACCCAGTTCCACTGTAAAAAAGACTTTCTTTCGGGGGCTTCTTTTGTGCACAGAGAAACTCCATTAATGACACAATTTTAAGTGAAATAAGGAAGCCACAGAGAACAAGAGCAGCATCGTGCTGCCAGACTGCTCTCACTGGCCATTCCCCACCAGCTAGCTCCCCTTCCCGCCCTACCCATCCAGCTCCTGGCTACTTGCTCAAGTGAGCTGCCTTATTTGAACATAGCACATGCAAATCCCAGTGAGCCAGTCCCATTCCCCACCCCGTCCCAGAAAGAAACCTTTGCGTGACGAGGGGAGAACTTATCCACACTTCATTTTTACATTTCAATTGTGAAAAGGCAAAACCATGATCCTCTTACACTGTGACAGAATCATCTCATTAGTGGCACCTTTCTCGTGTTCTGGAGAGAAGGTACAACCTTCAGGTTGATAGTGCTGAAAAATCAAATTCTCTCACCTTCATGCAGCCTCATGCTCTGCGTGAGGATGGGGGTGAGGGCCACTCATGCATCGTCTGGTGAATATGGGAGCCTGTCAGAGTTTAAACACAGAGATGTGGACTGCTAGGCTGCATCCTCATATGCCCAGACAGCAGAACCATGGCCTGTGGCTCCACACCAGCCTGCAGGGCAGTTTAATCCTGCTCACAAAGAACTTACAGAGAGCCCACTGGCCCCTCAGTTGTGCTGATCCAGCAAGCTGGATGCAGAAGGCTGTTCTCTATCACTGAGGGAGGAGGAGCTTCCTTGTAAATGGCTCGGTTTAATACATGGAAGATGCTGGACCCAGAGAGTGTGAGGAAACCAGCACTTGGCCAGCAATTATTTCTCCAAACCAGGCTTTCCATGTGTCCCGAAGCTGCACAGGCCTTTGCTCTTCCCACTCCAGCCTGCATCCCAGGTGGAGCAGACAAGAATGTGGGCTGTGAAAGTAGAGATGCCGAGATCAGCGTCCTTACACTCCCAGCTGCCAGTTCTCCCTGTAAGACCCCAAAAAGCTCTGGAGGCTCTGCACACAGGAAGTTCAATGCAGAACGCGTCGATGATCCAACTCTCTTGCACAGGCTGCAACCAAAGCGGTCACTGCCATCATCTTTAAAACCCAGCACATTGAGGGAATTTGGACTCACAGTACTTAATAACTTTCCTGTAAGGCCATACCACAGATTCATGGGGATGGTCTGGGTTTATCAGGGTGACCACAATAAAATGCACCTGCAGTTGCCAGAAACACGGATCCAGAGAATCTGTCAAGTGTTTGAACAAGAAATGCCCCAGAGAAGGCCCTCACCACCCTGGACAGGCCTCTGCCCCACCCAGCGTCATCCCTCAGCCGCAGAAAAGACACTCAAGACCCACACCCCACCCTATGCTCAAAAGACACCAGACTTCACAGTGGATTTCAGAGGCCCCTATAATTTTGGCAGCATGACATTTTAGGTCTTATAAGCTATTTTTATTAGCCAGGATTGTAGAAAATTGACGTTTACCAGCCATTAACCTTTCAAGCATGCAACTCTATTTTTTTCCTCACATGAAAGTATATCTTATATTTCTGTAAGAATCAATCCTTAAGCTGTCCAGCTCCTTTAAGGAAAAAAATTCATTGTGAAGCTACCTCTCTCTCATCAAGAAAATATAAGTTCTATAATTTTACAGACTTTGATCATAATTTTATAGCCTTCAGCCTTGCACTGGAATTCTGTTTTTATCTTAAAATATAAGAACCAGATAAGACAAGTTGTATAATCCCTTCTTTGTATCTGAGGGAAGATGGGAAAGAATAAGATAACTTAAGAAAAAAATGCCTCTCTACAGTCAGCATGCAATCGGGCTCTCTTTGGAATAACTTGCTTCTAACCCCATTGGTTCACTGGCACTCGAGCATTAACTATGATATGACATAATCCAATTGTACCAATCCCCTATTAATAAATAACGACAGTGAGTAACTTATGTTCATGTGCTCTCCTCCCTCCCAAGAGTCTATGGAGCTTTAAATAAGTCACTCCATAATTTATTTATTCAATTTTAAAAACATGCCTTTTGCCAAAAGGTCTCTGGCCACACATCAGAATGTAAAGGGCAATAAGGGAAAAGTCCCAAACAAAACCATAAAAACTCACCGAATGAAGCCTCCCTCTAATGGAAAAATTACTGCCTCAAAGGTCAGCTCATCCTCTCCACATTTCGGGGAGCAGATGCAGGAGTGGGATTCCGGGGGGTCTGACGTTGTCCACAGACAATTAGGCGGCAGGGGAATGAAAGTGCCCAAGTCCCTTGGTGTCCCTTCCTGCTCCAGGAAGGGGGTGAATTCCTCAGGAAAGTGGGGATGGCTAGGGAATTCAGGAATGTAGTGCGCTTCCAGACCCCGCTTCCTGCCAGCAGCTCTGAAGACTGCGGCGGGGGGTTCACTGTCCCCAAGTTTCGGGTAGGAGAAACGGGGTGGGGGGGGCTGGCCCCACAGGACTCAGAGGAGTCGGGGGCACAGTGTCGGCCTGGTGGGGCCCACACAGGGCTCTGTGTTTCCAGGAATAAACCCAGTGACGGAGAAAGCCAGCAAAGCTCTGTTCTTCCTCGCGCCCAGCCCCTCGCAACACGTGTGCAGGCAGGATCATGCCCCAGATGCTCACCCCAACAGGAACAGGGATCAAGACCTCATCCTACGAAAGGTGGCACAGATCACAGAGCAAGAGGTGCCTGGGACACACACTGCTGACAGCACTGGAACTAGAGCTGATCAGACAATGGATCACAGCCCGCGCAGGGCGAGCCAGTTCCACAGCAACACCGGGCACGAGAGCAGAGGCCTGGCCTCTTGGCAGAGGGCTCCCTCAACCCCAGCCTGCACAGGGCCGCAGTGGCAAGTGGAGCAGGCAACCCACACCGCCACTTGTCAGCATCCCATGCCTTGTCAAACACACCCCCCACCACCCGTGGTTGTGCAGAGCCTGATGGTACAGGTGGGACCTGCCCCAGCACCCAGCACGGGAGCCCTGGGCCCACAGACCGGGATGACAGGACAACTGTGCTGTCTACGGCTGGGGCCATGCCCGGGACAGTGACGGGGCTCCCACAGGGCTCCCACAGATGGAGGCTGATGCTCACCACAGGTGTCCACAGGATGCAGCAGATCATATTTACAGTCCTCAGTGACCAAACGCTGACGGGTGGCCCTGACAGTGAACTGCCAGCACCTCCGTAAATAAAGGAGAAGGGAGAGAACAGGGGCATTTCCCCTCACGTCCTTGCCGACGCATGCCACGCTGGCCGCCAGGAAAAGGCCTGGCACAGCTGGCCATCCGTGCCCAGGGGTCAGCCTCCCCCAGCAGGCCCTCCCCGCTCCACCCTGCTGCCCAGCTTTGCCTCTGGGTTCTGGCTGAGCTGCTCTGGGCCACTAGTAGGAAAATGTCACCCGTGGCTAGGTGACAATCTCAGAAGCTCCGCTTTGGCTCCAAGGTGGAGAAGCAGTGGTCCCAAGACAGCCTGGCATCTGGCTTCAGCCATCATTCTCTGCATGAGCCAGGCCCATTCCACTCTGCACCACTTGGGATGTTCACTGCAATCCAGAGAGACAGGAGAGCCCAGTGGCCTGAGCTCAGCCTCCACACCTGAGTAAGACCTGGGGCTGTGTCACAGCCACCTACGGCTCCCTTGTCCACCGTGGACCAGGCATAGTGCGGAGCTGCCCCCACTGCAGCACAAGCAGCAAAAACAACAAAGATGAAGCCCTCCGAATCCAGGCTAGCAGCTGCCCCGAGTCACAGGGCTACTCCTCTGCCTCCAGGGCAGCAGAGTGGCTGGGCAGAAAAAGCGCGGCTGCCTGAAACACATGAAACAAGACATCGCAGCCAGAAATAATGCCTTTTTGCATTTCCACAGGAAAGCAGTTTTGGGGAGAGAAGAGGCATGTTCTATAATTGCTTCCTCCCAAGTGCTCCACATCTCATCAGCAGAGGGAGTGTGCCGTCCCTCTGCCTCCGCTGAACAATCCACTCCCAGAGGCAGTCCTGAGATTAGCCAGATATTTACAATGTATCCACATGGAATCAACTGAGCCATAATCCTTGTTAAGGTTCCATTTGAGAGAGAGGGGTAATGGGAGGAGAACAAATGCTCCGTATGCATTTTAATTCCAATGAAACTGCTCTGTGTCACACTTCATAGTGTAAAATACGCTATTATGACACTAAAGTGCCTCATTTATGTTTCAGCAAGATTGAGCATAGGGCACTGTCTCAGCTGCCCACCTGTGCTGCACATCAGGATGCCAGATACCACTGCAGCTGCCCAGGATGTCGACCCGACCCTTGGAAATCTGAAGTGAAAACCTCCTGAAGCCGGAAGCCCTCAGGCTTTCATGAATACCAGATTCCCCTGGGAGATGGATTAACAGGAAGATTCCCGGGCCACATCTCCCAAATTTCCAATTCAATGGGTGGATTAGTTCCCCATGGCTGCCATACCGAGTGACCACAAACCAGGTGGGTTAAGATAACAGGAATTTGTTCTACTGCAGTTCTAGAGACAGAAATCTGCAATCGAGGGGTCATGGACAGTGCTCCCTTCACAGTCTTTGGAAGAAAATCCTTCCTGCCTCTTCCAGCGTCCTGTGACTCTAAGTGTTCCTTGGTTTGTACCACATCAGCCCAGTCTCTGCGTCCACCTTCACATGGCCTCCGCTGTGCCCACGCTTCCTCTTCTGACTTGCACGGAAAGTCATCACTGGATTTAGGACACACCCCCTAACCAAGGATGTCTCATCTCGCAGTTCTTGAATTCATCTGCAAAGACCCTTTCTCTGAATGACTCATCCCGAGGTTTGGGGTAGAGGTGTCTTTTGGGCTCGTTGGCCTCACTGCAGTAAATGTGGGACAGGATCCAGCAGCCTGGCAAGTTTAGCAAGCATCCCAGCCAGGCAGTTGCTGGACCAGAGCAGGCACCCTACCTCTCTGTCCTGGAGAAAGGAGGGCCAAGGCCCGAGGAAGGGAGGGTGCTCACTGAGCTGCCTCTCCTCCCAGCCAGTGCTCTCTCCCTGTCCTCCCTGTGGTGGGCCCCAGCCCCTGTCCTTCTGAGGCAGAGGCCAGGCCTTCACCCCAGCAAACTTGCACAGCAGGGCTCCTGCTGGGCTTCCAAGCAGGTCAGCATGGATGGTACCAAGCTTATATCCGGGCACCAAAACCAATGGCTAAGCGAGACACGTGACACTTTTCCAACTCAGACACACAGACACAGATGCAAACCCCGGAAATGATCTGGAGCCAAGTCCTCCTCTTCTGAATGCAGAGACAAAAGCAGCTAGGTCCTCCTTCCATGCAGACCCCAGTCTAGAACCGGAAGTTAGCTAAATCAGGCTCCAAACAGAAAGTGCACCACTCCACTCAACTCTACACCTGGGCAGGGCCAGTGCGCTCCCTGGCGGGGAGGTGCCCACTCCACCACAGGGACATCTGCCCGTGAGCCCCAGGCCGAGGGTGTTCATGTCCTGGAAGCTCACCTTAATCCCTCCTCAAGCTTCATGCTGTCAACGGGAAAACACAGCAAGTCCAAACAGGGCCAAGCTAGCAGCAGCCAGACTGGGAGCCAGCCTGGGCTTGCAGTATAGTCACCCTGCAGTCCCTCCCGGGGCAACCCCCTCTCAGACAGGAGGCGGCTGTAACTGTAGACTCTGGATAAAGCAGTGCCCCGCTCGGTGGTGAGCTCCGAAAGGTAGGCATTGTTGAAGCTCTCCGTTCAGAGGGCCGAGGGCCCTGGAACCATGAACCACACCGCATAGCATGCATACACAGGTGCTCTGTAAGAGGCACCCAAAGAGGAACAACCGTGCCCTTATGGTCTAGCTGTGAAGTGAACCCTAAAGTCCCCCAATGTGAGAACACTCGCAGGTGGGGACTGCAGAGCTGACGGGATCGTGAGGGTGCTGACCTCATCCACACAGGAATCAGCTGACTGGGCCGTCGGAAGCTGGGGCCCAGCTGCAGGATGCAGGGGACTCCGGAGCAGGTGCAGCTCTGGGGAGCGGATCTTTCCTCTCCTGTCTCTTGGCTCCCGACAGCCGGCAGCCTTCTGCCATTCCCCTCTGCCATGCTTCCTCCTTGGAGCCCACAGACCATGGACTGAAGCCTCTGGAACCACTGCACATGTCAGGGATTTTGTCCCAGCAACACAAATCACACTTTTGAGATTAAAAAACAAATCCATAATGACCCTGTAAGGTAGAATTAGCAAATCACTATTCCTGAAACACATGCACGCTCCCTGGGCTCACCCCTCCATCAGACAGGCAAGTGGTCAGAGGAACAGCAGCTCCCCACAGAGGGCCACGTCCCAGCTCCAGAATCTGGGAACATGTTACTTCATGTGGCCAGAGGGACTCTGTAGATGTGACTAAATGCAGGGCCTGGAAAGGAGAGTTCCTTGATTCTCCCAGCAGGCCCAGCACTATCACCAGTATTCTTGACAGCGGAGGAGGAAAGCAGAAAGGACAGACAGAGGGAGAGGGTGAGGCACTATGCAGAGGAGAAGGGAGATGCGGCACTCATGGCCTCAATACGGAGGATGGGGCCCTGAGCCAAGGGCTGCAGGTGGCCTCGGCACCGGAACAGGCAGGAAGCAGAGTCTCTCCCCTGGAGCCCGCAGGGGCCAGCCCTGCACACACAGCATCCTGATCTCAGCCCAGCAAGGCCCATCTCTAGCCCTTGTCACCCAGGCTGTGAGACAACAGATCTGTGCTTCGGTGGCTGACACAATCTGTAAACTAAGCAAGTTCCTCCTGGTGAAGGCAGGGGGAGACAGAGGTGTCCAGATTAAGTCTCTGTATGTGACCCCTGGCCCTGTGCATGCTTTCTAACCGCTCTCACCCTGCAGGTACAGCACAAGCATCAGAGAAAAATGACACAGTGGCATGTGGTGAGTTCCCCAAACCCCAGCTGCTTCCAATCTCCCTGGGCCCCGACGGGGAGTTGGAAGGAAATAGACTCTGAAGGGACAAAGAAGTCAAAGGCAATCAAGTGGGGCCTGTGTATTGTTCTCCTCTGATTAAGAAGCCTGAGAAGGCCCCCTGCCCAGAGGAACCAACCTGAGGCTGTACCGGAGGCTGCCAGGAGAGGGCAGCCCAGAGCTCGGGCAAAAAAAAAAAAAGACAGCAAAACTATGATCCTTTTGACAAAAAGCAAACAATTTTAGCAGTTCAGTTTGCAACGAACCATTGTGCTCCTCTGGGGTTTAAAGGAGCAGCAACTGCCATGAGGTTTCACAGAGCACACTCCGGAGAACTTTATCGTCCTCGATGGAAGGAAACTTCACTCAGCTTACGGTATTTTTTACAGTGGAATCCACTCGGAGGAAAAATTGCTCTTTCAAAAAGTCAAAATAATAGGCACGTTCTTTGCAAAGATGAATGCGAGCTTGCTCTCTCTCGGTTCATGATTAGTTCTGGCATTTACCTAACCATATTTCAGAAAAAAAGGGGAGCGGGTGGTAGGGAAGAGGGAGGAAAGCAGGAGGGAAGAAAGAATACAGGACAGAGGAGAGAGCTTCTCTTAATTTTAGCCCACATCCATTTGCCACCCAAGGGAATTCATAAAATTTCTACACTTTGAAATCAATATCATGAAGCAAATACTAGAGCTAACTGCATACCAAATACACTTTATTTAAACTGTACTATGAATTTCATTGTAACTTAAAAAGAAAAAACACTGAAGGGTAGAATTAGAAAATCACTATTTCTGAAACAAAGAATGTGTTGGTCTTGGCAGCTGATACAGAAATCCCAGTGGCGCTCAGTACAGAGTGGAGCGGTCCTGTGCCTCAGACAGTCACCATGGAGACAGGGTGGGGACCCAGCAGCCCCAGCCTGGACTGAGCACCCCCACCCGGGGCCGAGGAGGAGGAGGAGGAGGAGGAGGAGGAGGTGGAGGAGGAGGTGCCACGCACGCTGGAGACCCCGCCCAGGCAGGGACCTACATGTGTGGACACAGGAGCCCACATCGCAGGGCCTTTCTGCTCACCATGACCCGCTTCCCAACGGGCCAGTGGCTGGCTGTGAATGAGGTTGGGCAGATGCGCTCAGGTTACGGAGCTGGCTGGTCCTTGTGCTGCCCTGCAGCACTGGCACAGTCTGAGGGAGGACCACGAACTCTATCCCGACTGCCCGCTATACAGCCCACGTCTGCAAACTGCTGCCACTGCAGAAGCCGGGTCTCCAACCCCACTGGCTCTGCAAACCTATGGTGCCCGCAGAGTTGGGACCCTTCAGTGGGGCCCTGGGATGGGAGCAGGGCAAGCGAGTTTCTGGCCACTGGCTTCCCTGCAGTTCTCCTGGCCAGGAGGCAGCAGTAGTCTGAATGCTGCATTGTTGCCAATGCATGGCATCTGGATCCCTCCTGACTGCAGGTGGCTTCTGTGCCCTGAATACTGTCCACACCCACATCACAGGAAGACGTGACATAAGTAGGGGCTCGCTGTGAACAAACTGGGGAAAAAGCAAATCGCACACATTCAGGCTGACCTGGAAGCCTTGCTGCTGGCCAGGTCTGGTCCACAGGGCAGGACAGCTTCACGCCCCGCAGGGCTTTTGCGAAGATTAAGTGAGATATCTATCGCATGTGAGGCTGGCTGGGACAACTAAGGTCACATCACAATTACAGTCTCACACCCCTTCACTCCAAGACGCGGTCCCAACACGTATTCCGAGGACACAAAGCCGGCACGGCCTGCCTGGCGCTGGGTATCCTGGGCCTCTGTACCCACGGCACAGGACCAGCTGCCACTTCAGGAGCCGCGCAGCGCGCCGTGTGGGGCACCACCAGGATGCACATCCCCTCGGGCCACGAGGTGCAGGGAGGAGAGGCGGCTGCGGGCAGGAGGTCAGGGCCTGCGGTGTAAATGGCACAGAGAATGACAGGGCTTGGCCCCGATGAGCCTCTATCCAGGGCGGTGATAGAAACGCCGAGAAGTCCTGGGCCGGGCAGCTTTCCCGAGGGACTCTCCCAAGGCTTGCCAGCTGAGCTCTGCTCTCTGTGGTGCCTGAGCTACAGCGACCGCTCCACTCCTCTCCTCTGGTGATGCCCAGACTTCCCCGCGCCCTGAGCAGACTGGGGGCGACCTGAGCCCCCAGGCCCTGAGCCACCACCCTGATGGTTTCCGCTCTGGCTGGGGACAGGGCAGGTCACCGTGCCCTGCGCAGCCTCCTGCCACCTGCTGTTAATTATTAACAGAGCAGAGAAAGGGAAACCAGCTCAGCAGCCACCCAGACCAAAGCGCGGCTTGGAGGATGCCCCACTTCAGCCCAGGAAAGCAGCCTAACAGGCCTCGGGGGTCAGGGCCACGAGTGCCTTACCCTAAAACACAGCCACGGCCAGGAGCTGCGCGGCTACATCCACACTCGCCAGGAGAAGTAGACAGGACGTGCATGCCACAAATCAGCCAAACCAACACCCTGGATTTCATACTCGGAGCCTCTGCTTCTCCAAAGGTCTGCAACGCATAGTATTTGTTACCCTATTGGGGAAAACTATTTTAAGCCTAATTAGCATGAAATTTTTAGAATGCAAATGCTTTTCATTTAGACATAAAACAAAATGCCACGACATTTCTTCCATCCATTTATCATAAACAAGTTAATTACTGCGTAACAAATCGCTCCTGCTGGAATCTGTATGTTGTGGGGCTGCTGGCGAGTTGACTCAGGCAAACAGAAGGGCCACAGAGTGGCCGTTAACGCATAGGCGTCCTCCCAGCGAGCCGGGGACTCGCGAGGCTCTGCTTGTCAAGTTAAGGCTAAGCTCTCTCTGTGGATTAACTCAATTAGAAGCAGTCATTATCTATTTAACTTGATTCCTACCAGAGTAACAGAAACACCGGGCTTCTCACTTGTCTTTAACACAGCCACCCTCGACATGTTCTTGAAGCGGCAGAGTTTTCCACACACACAGAGAAATGTTTGCGTGCCCTGGCTTGAGTGTTTTGCAGCTTTAGCTCTTGCCTCCATATGTGTAAAATTACTTCTAAGACAGAAAAACGTCCTTGCTCCATTCTGAGAGTGTGCGCCTCGGGAAGAGGGAGGGGAGAAAACAAGGACAGGATGGTTCAGGCTGGTGGGGGAGACAGCATGATTTCAGCCCACCCAGCAGACAGGTGGAGAGGACCTGGCTCCCAGACGCTGGGGAGACCCCCAGAGTCTTGCCCTGGGGGAGCCTGGCCAGGTGCAGCCCCACCTCAGGGTGATGCGGCTCTGTCCTCACCACATGACTGCCATGCGGCCCAGCGGCCAGGCCAGCTCCCCACCACACCCGCTAAGAGCCAAGCACACAGCCTGGGTGGGGCCCAGGTGGCTCTCTGCAGTCTCACACCATCTCAGGTAGCATGAGGAGCTGCCGTTCTCCCGATCTCAGAGACATTTTCCCTTCAGGCCCCGAGTGCCAGAAAGGCTCCAAGGTCTGGTCGAAGTTAGTGTCGGGCTCCCAGAGGCCTCGGGGGCAGTTTCAGTACCACAGCTCAGGACCCAGAGAGCAGGGCTGAATCACACTGTCCAGGGACCGGGGCCAGCCACACAGGAGTTGACAGGCAGCCCAGTCTGCTCCACAGGACCTCAGGGCTGCCAGTAAACCAAAGCTCCAGTGACTGACCGCCTGCCTCATCCTCTCCAAAATGACCATGCACAAAAGGAATGGAGCAGTGCTCAAAGGAGCTTCCTCAAGCACACCTGCTGAGTCAGTGCATCAGGAACTGCCTGGAAATTTTTTGCTTTTTCATAATCATCAAGAGTTGACGGCATCATAACTCAGAAAACAAAACTAAAAAAGTAAGAAAAGTTGGATTCGGTACAAAATAAAAATGCTAATTCACATAACAAGGAACAAACAAAATCAACAAGTCCCATCTGGAAGGGTGAGAATCTAGAAAGTCACCCACCGTGTGTGAGAGCTTACACACATGTGTGTGCATGCACACACACACACACACACACACACACACACACACACACACACACAGGAAGTGCTGTCAGCCTTAGAGGGAGAAGTCTCAATTTCCTAGAACACAAAGCTGGGGACAGAGTCAACAGCCTGAGGACAACTTAAGTGAGGAAAATCCAGCTCTGACACTTCATCGAAAATTGGCGACCCCGTTCCGTTCCTGTGCACTCAGCTCAGAGGCTGCCCCTTTGAGGAAACTGAGGCAATGCGGGAAGGGCTCAAGGTGGGACTCTGAAACCCTGGGGAAGCAAGAACTCATTTATTTCTGCTATGCAAATACTGAGTTTAATTAGTTTGTCTTGAAAGGGAAACAGATCGATGTGCAGGGTGATCTACTGTGTGAGCTCTGCAGCTGCCTCCGACTCGCCCGTCAGGACGTGGACAGGATCCTGCAAGCACCACGAAGCTAATTGGTAGTTCCCTCCTGCATGTGTGTTTTCATGTTGTCAGTGGGGCAGTAATGAAAATGAATGCCACATTTGTGAACAGAACGTCTGTGGGCTTATTTACTGCATTTCCAACAACATCGTCTGCTTTATCATGCATTTCAAAGCAGGGATAATTTAAGAATCCAGAATTTCATACATAAAAATACTTGGTAAGAAAGTCTCTCTCTGCACATTATTTGGGTGACGTTACTTCCGAATTCCAATTTGTTGCCCAGGAAATGATTCACCTTTCTCAAAAATGACAGGGATTCTGAATCATTCACCTTGATGCCAAATGTCTCTCAGGTCCACCAAGCTGAACCTCACTGACCTCATGGCCATCACCTTACGGAGAGCCCGCCTGGCCCTGCCTGTCCCAGGCCTCCCCAAGGGATAGTGCACATCAACCCCTCCCTGCTCTTCAAGCCTGCCCTACCTTTGAGGAGCTTCTCTCCCTGCAGAATATTGGGGGAGATTAACGCTGTGTAGTCCTCCTCCGAGAAGCCAGCCTTGCAGGTCTCTCTGGCTGTAAGATCCTCATTATGGGCCTGAGAGCAGAAAGGAGAGAGGTAAAAGAAAAATAAATTCACAAAAATGTAATCCACCCAACCTGCACAGGGGCCTGCTGTTTGCAGGTCTCCAGCAGAGAGAAACGAGGATTAAACCACCGTCTCCACCCAGAGGTGACATCCCGATGCTCTGGCCTCTGGGGATCCTGGTGGCACGGGGAGACTCTCCTGGCACTGGACAGAGCCACGCTGCAGGGCGTGACAGGCCCCTGTCACCTGGCACTGGCACTGGGCAGGGGAAGCAGGGGAAGCAGGGGAGCTGTCCAAAAGGCAGCAGCAGAAGGCTTCGGGTGAGTCCATGAAGCCCGGGGAGGCGGAGCCCAACCCAGTCCAGCTCTGTTCAGAGCCTTCTCTCTTGGTCGCCAGGGCTCTGGGTTTAGGGGAGGTGTTGGAGGCAGGCTGCTCTTGCCCTGCTGTAGGCTGCGTGGTGATGCAGAAGGAAAAGAGAGAAAGAAAGGGGCTTTTCCAGGACTGCTTCAGAGCCGAAGAAGCCAGCTCTGCTGGGCTGCAAGGAGGCAGGTGGCAGGGCTGGCTTCCACCCTCCAGTCCTCCCCTGCCCTCCTCCAGACACTTGTTCCTCCTTCCAGCCCATCTCCAATCCCACTGGGAAGGGCGTGAAGCTTTCTGTCCTGTCCGGGCAGCTCCCTCCTCTGGAAGTCTACAGCCCAAGTGAGACAGGGTGGGCGGCAGGACCTCCCGCCCAGGCTGCAGGGAGCAGGAGAGTCAGCCCTGCTACAGAAGAGGGAGCACAGCGGTGCCGCGCTCCCAGGCGAGAGCGGAGCCCCGGGCGCAGCCGCACCCGCAGTCGTGCTTCCTCCGGCGCCAGAGCAGAACGCGCCGCCCGCCCGCCGCCTGCCGCCCGCCTCCTCCAGCGCGGCGCGCACAGCCAGCCCGCAGCTCCGGCCCAGACACCGCCGGGGTGTGGGAGCTCCACCGGGAGCCAGGGGCAGGCAGGGCGTGGGGTCTTTCCTGGGGAAGAGCTCCAAGCCTCGGCTCGGTTCCTCGGAACAAAGCTTCAGACAGCACTCACAGCCCGAGGGAGGTGGAAGTCGTCCCGGAAAGTTTCAGTCCGCCCGGGCGTGTGCCCAGCGCGGCCTCTCGCGCCCCACGGCCTCGGAGCGGGTCTCTGGCCACCGGCACTTGTTTATTTCCGAGGTTACGACTGCGAGGCCCCGAGGAGGCAGCGAGGCCGATCGGCCACGAGAGGGGGTTCCTGCAACTCCCGCGGCCCTTCCGCCTTCGCCCAGGGCGCCCGGGCAGCCGCGCTCGCCGCCTGCGGGTCCTGCACAGGCAGGCAGAGCGCCCAGGGCTCCGCGGGAGGGAGGCGGGCGCAGGCTCGCTCTCCCGGCCAGGCCTGCCCTGCGCCGCCGGGGCCAGGCTCCCCGCTCTTCTCCAGGTCGCCCGGGCCCCGGACTCGGGCTCCGGCTCGCTCCGAGCACCGGGCGCTGAGGTGCCCAGCGGGACCCCTCCGCCGCCCACCCCGCGCAAGTGCCGCCCGTACGCGCAGGACGGAGGCGGCGCGGGCGGTGGACCCCCGCCCCGGGCCGTGGGACCAGACGAGGCGCTCTCGCCCGGTCCGGCCCGGCCCCCAGGGTCCGCACGCCCGCAGCCCTGGCCCGCAGCGCGCTCGCCAACTCCGGAGCGCGCGGCTCCAGGCGATGGAGGGCGCGCCGGCTCCACCAGTGGGCAGCGGCCCCGGCTCGGCTCGGCTTGGCTCGGCGGCCGGAGGGTGCTCGGCGGCCCCGCGCGGGCGGAGCTCCCGGGCTGCTCGCCGCCGCTCCCGCTCCCAGCCCGGCTCCTGCCGACGCGGGCGGCTTCGAGGAGCGCCGGCGCCGGCTGGACGCAGCGGGCGGCGGCGAGGGCGCCGGAGGAGCCGAGAGAGCCGCCGGCCGCGGGAGGCGAGAACTTACCCGGAGCGCGCCGCAGAGCGAGAGCAGCGCGAGGAGCAGCCCAGAGCTCGCCGTCATCTTCCCGCCGGGCGCCCGCAGCCCGGAGCCCGGCTCCCGCAGCCCGCTCCCCGCCGCCGCCGCCGCCGCCCGCTCCGGGAGCCAGGCCGAGTCCGGCCGGCGGCGCGCTCCTCGGGCCGGGCCGTGCGTCCTCCGGCCTCGCAGCCGCCCGCGCCTCTCTAACGCGCGCGGCAACTGCAGGTGAAGCCGCGCGGCCCCCGCCGAGGCCCCGCCCCGCGGCCCGCGCTGCTCCGCTCGACGCGGGCCTTAAAGGCGCCGCGCCTGCGCCCCCCACTCCTGCAGCCTGGCTGCTGCCCACTGGCGCTCGCCCCGCAGGACGCCTGGGGCCCTTTCGGGCGGAGGCCCAGACCACTTCCTCTGTGGAGGCCAAAGGAGAGGAGGGTACGAACCGAAGAAGATCCCGAGGTCCTTGTCCCAAGCCCGGCATCCCTTTGCATGGAGCGCCTGGCCGCCCAGTGGCCTGAGTCCAACTCCGTTCCAGGGCCCAGAATGGGAGCGGGCGCTTCACTCTGTCCTCTGTGTCCCAGGTGTCTTCTTACTAAATGGCCCACCAGGCCTAGCCGGTGAAGCCCACTGAGGCAGCTTTCGAGCCATGGCCTCCACCCTGAGAGAGCAGCAGAGGACAGGGAAGAGGGGACCGAGCAGTGCTCCTGCCTGCCCGGGCTCGCCCTGGGCCCCAGGATCTGCACGGGGCTGATCCCTGTCCGTGCATCAGAAGGCACTGTTAGGCCCCAGAAGCCAAGAAAGAGGTCAGAGCCCCCAAGACAAGAAGAAACTCCGGACAGGAGGGCTGTGGGGAACACTGGCTCCCAGGGCCAGGCTGGCTCCATTTGCTCTGCTTGGGAGATTTCCAAACGGTGGGACGCTTCCTCAAGGGATCCTCAAGTGACAAATATGCATAGCTCGGAAAGTGAGTAAAGGTTTCTGCATGTTTCCTTTAGCTCGGAGATTTAAAGAAGAGTGGTTGTTTGCTCAGATATTTCAGATTTTCTTTGTCTTGGTTTGGAGGAGCTCGGTATCCAGAATACATTAGTTCCGGTTTCAGAAATGCCAGGAGGGAGAAGAGCAGTGGAGCTGAGCTCCCAGGGTCAGAGTTCACTGGGGCAGGAGAGCAGGGGCACAGGCAGGGGGCCCCTCCCTCCGCCTTGCCTCCTGGCCCTGGCCTTGGGGGAGGTGGCTTGCAGGCTCCCCCTGAGCTACACTTATGGAGGTCAGGTTTGAAACAACCCTGTGCAGAGTGCGCTCTTAGACCAAGGACACAGGCTAGGTCTGTTTTCCCCACCATAGACTCAGAAACGGGACACGAGGTCTTGTCACCCCTCCCTCCCGGGTCTCGTCCTGTTCCCTGCCTGCGGGGAGAAGAGGCTGCCGGTTCTCCTGGTTGATTGTGCCAGGCTTCTCATTGTGTCCAGACTGGCTCACAGGTCCCTGGTAGCCAGTGTGGTTGGTGAACAAGCCCAGCCAGAATCCACACTGGAGGATTCTGTGCCTCAGTCCTGAGCCCGCACCTTTGAGAGATGCACTTCGTCTTGCGCCCTTCTCAGCTGCTTCATCCCTGCCTGGTGGGATCAGAGACTGCCTCGAAATGAAACACCCACCACTAGTGCCACACCTGCGTGCTCAGGAGGCCTGAGCATGATGCAGAGCTTTCCTCACAGGGCCCAGCTTTTGCTGTGTTCCCGGAGGCTGCTTGGGGCGGATGAGCTTTCGAGTTTGGGGAGAAAAATGTGTTTGCAAAGCAGATGGGTCCTCAGTTCCAAACGCTGGGTTCAGTGCATTTCCTAGTTGCCTACAACCACCTGTCTGAGAGTCTTGACCCTACTAAAATGCACTGTGACTCCAGGGAGAGGATATCCTGACAATAACCAGCTCTTACCAGGCACTGTGTGCCAGGCCTGGCTGCAGGAGCGTTGTGTAAATGAACCTGGACTCCTCCTGGCTCCAGGGGGTGGATTTCTTAACATCCCCATTATACAGTCAGACACGGGGCCAGGGGGTGCTGCACATCCGAATTCTAACCCAGTCCCCATCTGGGGCAGGCAGTGTTCCCCAGACTATCCATTCAAGGCAACCTGCTTAGCAGCATCTAACACGGAATAGAGCCTGCATTCTTAGGAAGTGTCGGAAGCGTTGCAGTAACCCATGCGAGTCCAGCAGAGAGCATTGGTTTGTCAGACTTCGTCTGCATGAAGCAGTGAAGGCGCCTGGAAAGGGGGAAATCCGATCTGATGGAAGATACAAAGCAAGGCTTCTCCAAGGATGGAGTCTGCCTGCCACTTAAAGTGTGGTCCCTGGGCCAGCAAAGCCCACAGCTGCAGGAGCGTGTTAAAATGCAGAACCACCCCACTGTAGGGCACCTGCACATTTGCCAGTTTCCTCTGCCACGCCCACTGCTGATGTCCCCACTAAGGAGTAGACTGGCTCATGAAAAATGCAGATCCGCCACTCCTCTGAGACTGTCGGACTTGGAGCCTGGAGGGATGGGACCTGGGGCCCAGATGCTCAGCACCCTCCCCAGCTGATACCCATTCACGGTGGTGTTTGGGACACACACACACACATTTCTTCCTAGGGAACTTGCAGTGCCTGGAGCCTCAAAAATACCGCTTCCTGGGCTCAGCCCTGGGTCTGTGGCATTCGGACCTCCCAGAGGGCGGGGGGCAGAGTCAGCCCTGAGGGAAGAGTCGGAGAAGCACTGGCATAGTCACTGATGAAGGAAGCTCTGGCCCGTCACCTCTGCCAGCATGGGAGGACACAGCAGCCGGAGGGTGGGAACCCTGGCACCTGGATAAAGGGCCCTAGAGAGAAGTGTGCTTTTGTTTCTAAGAGAGATTAAGAGAACGCATTTGGGAGGGTGGCTGTGTGTGACTGTTTCCTCTCAGCACCTGTAAACTGTTGACTGTAATTGGACTACAGATGTTTGCTAAGCTTGACAGACTTCTCCTCTCTGTCTCCCACTTGTTGAGGTGTCTGGGAAGGGGCGCATCTTCAGAAGCAAATCAAATGCTTATATCAAGCCTGCATTCCCCACTGTTGAGCCCCTCTTATTTTTTAGACACTTCACTGATAGACAAAAGGCTGTTCTGTAAAGAAAGCAGGGGAGTGTTAGCAAAAGGTGTGCTTGTAGAATAACATAAGGTCTTTGGGGAAAGTTGAAGATGTTTGAGACACTGTGGAAATGAATGAAAACAGCTCAGGAAAACCTCCCTGCATGAACCGAAAAAAAACAGGCTTAAAGGAAAAAGCAAGAGAGAGATTGAGAGAGGAGGAGGGAGGGAGGAAAGGGAGAGAGAGAGAGGGAGAGAGAGGAGCATGCCTAGAGCTCTGCCTTCAGTTCCCTAGTAACTCTCACCTGCCCAAGCTAGGTCACAGGGAATAAAGGAGAGAAGCACTGTTACCATTAAATCTGCGATTTCACCAACGCCATCTTTCTCCTTCAGCGCTGACTGAAATTCATGGCGAGCCCTACTCGGTCAAAGGCTGTGGGCCTTTATCTCCTGTAACCTTCACACAGGAAGGAGGCGGCCCTTGTTCCGGAGGCAGGAAGCATGTGGACAGTGGACATGCAGGTAGCCTGTCCATGCCTCAGGCCGGAGTGTGGCCACCCAGGCAGTGGCTTCACCTGCAGCAGCCCGGCGTGACTGCCGGGGAAGATGCAAGGTCTGCCCGCCCCCCGCTGACCCCACTTTTCCCTTCCTTTTTGCAGCCTCTTGGTCAGCCCTGGCCTGGCCGGCTGCACAGGCTCTGGGCCTCTGCCCTGAGGTTCCTCTTGTCTGGTCACTGTCAGCCGTCCAGAGACAAGGCCCCTTCCATCCTGCACTGTCCTTTCTCCGGGGCAGAGAATCCTCTTGGGCTGCCCAGGCTTCACACCCACCTCGCTCTCCATGCACTGAAGGTCCTCTCTGGCATCTGGCACCTGTCCCCTTTGCCTGGCTGCAGGCGAGGGCTGCAGCGTGCTCACCCTCCGTGGGGCCCAGATCCGATGCTGTGGGGCAGACAGAGAACAGGAGGGCGACAGTGAGGACCTGGCAACCCTGACTGGGCAGCTATCAAAGCTACCAGGTCTGCAGGAGCAGGCGGGTGCATCCCAGAACACAGGCAGGGTTTTCATCTGTTCTGTTCCTGGCTTTGTTCACTTATTTCCCTTATGCTGTTAGCAAAGCGGGGCTGCACCAGGGGCGGGTCAGAGAGATGCATGTCACAGGGATGCCAGCCACAACACTCCTGTGACCCTGAGTCCCGTCTGCCTTGTCACTTGCTCGAAGCAGCGCAACGCAGCACAAAAGGGGCCAGGACAGGGTCACCAGCCTGGGACCTCGTGTGACTCACCGCACACCTGGTTGTCACAGCCCTCGTCAGCCACGGGAGCTCCCAGGACTGCTTCACCTGGTGCAGCCGTGCCTCTCTTAATTCCCCTCCTGCTGCCAGTACCTTCAGGGTGGGCCTGAGAATTGACTTTTTATTTTATTTGTCATTTTTTTCCTCCTTTATGTTGACTCTCCCCCAGAGCATTCCACAATTCTGTCATTTCTGCCCGGATGGTAATCTGAACCCCGTGAGCTCCATCTCCGGCCTGCACGCTGCAGCTGCCCCTTCTCACAGCGCTCTGCCAACCAGGCCCAGGGGACCCACTGCAATCCGAGTCTGAGATGGGCAAATAGCGCTTCCAGCCCTACGTCCCTGAGTGGCCCCCTTAGGCCCTCAAGGGTCACTGCACGGCCCAGACCCCGTGCCATCTGGCCTCTGCCTGCACCCTCATGCCTTCTCCAGTGGTCCCTCACTGTCCCTGCTCCCACCAGCAACCCTCCTGCTCCTCCAGAGATAGGTCCTGCACCTGGGTCTGTGAACTGACTTGCTGGCCAGGACCCCCTGGCTGACTGCAGCTCAGCGTGCAGGTCTCTCTCTGAGAGGTGTCGGACCCGGGCAGGCCTGCCACCCATTTCCCACATGGCCACACTGCCTGCCCATCGCTCTGGTCTTCAGCTTCTCAAATGTCCCCAAGAGAGGCATGGTGTCCCAGGACCCAGGATGGTTGCATGCTGTGGGTCCCATGTCCACGTCTTAAAGGTGGACACCCAGATGAATGACCAGGGAGGCTGGAGCAGGAGGCTGAGTGGCCAGGACTTAACCTGGAGCAAGGTCCTGACCTGGACACTGCACCTGCCCCGGAGGTGGGGTGCAGGAACAAAGCTGGGTGGGCGGCTCAGCGTGGAGGCCAGGCAGTGGGTTTCCAAAGGCAAGGCTTCGAGTACGAGTCTGATGATAAAAACAGATGTCCAAGGACAGGAAATCAAATTAAACAGTAAAGCAGATAACATCAGATTTAAAGGAGGAAGACAGTGGGGAGGTGCTGGGAATAGGAACAGACAGAGTGGCAATAAAACACAAGAGAGACAGAGCAAATGGAAAGGAAGTGGGAAACAGGCTTTAAAAGCACAAGTGTCTGCTTAGAGTTAGGAGGCCAGCCCGGCACTGACGTCCTGTTGACTGGCTGGGCAGGCCTGGAGGATGCGGCTCTCGCCCTGGAGGGCCGGCCACCTGGGTCCTTTCCGGGTACACTGCCCTGGTGCAGTATTGAATCTGGGGGCACTGCTGCTGGCCACTCTCCAAACATGAGCCCCAGGCCACAGAGAGGGGGCTGGATCCCCGGGAGGCTCAGCGAAGCCGCTGTGTTCCAGTGAACACACGTGTGGGACCCGCTTGGGAGCATGCGCTGCTGGGCACCCCATCCAGGGGGCGACAGGTGGGCCACTGGCTCCTTTGCTTTCTGGGTCTGCTGCTGAGAGGAGGCCACACAGTGGGGGCAAAGCTGCCTGCTCACTGCTCCTTGGGGGGAGGGGCAGGGCCATTAGCTGAGCTGTAAACTGAATGCAGGGACCCGCCAGACCAGTGGACTTGGTTCAGTGGACACCACTGGGGCATGAGCAGCACACAGTTGTCCCATGCCCAGCAGCTCAGAATGCACCTCAGTGTTTCCTCTTCTGGCTCAGGGGTGCAATGGCTCCGGAAGGTCTCCGCCCCAGTGCCTCCCTGGGACTTAAGTGTAGCTGTCTTCCCAGGAGCAGAGCTGTCCTTCAGGGGCAGGAGAATGCCTGAGCTGGTGAGGGGAGCTTGGGCTGCGCCCGGAGGTGGCCGGGACAGACTGCCTAGGAAAGGGTGACAGTGAGGCTCTCAGGGCAGCCGCGAGGGGCCGGTGACTGTACACCACTTGGAGGCAGGGTGATGCGGGGTGACCATCAGGCTGCTCAGCAGACACCCGGTGCTGGAGCTTCTACAGCCGATCCCTGGGCTCAAGGCCCTGCTGCAGAGCTCAGTTCAGAACCAAGGCATGCGCACATCGGGCCATGTGGGCTGGGCCGTCCGCGGATGGGTGGGCGGCACAGATAAGCCGGCAGGTTCGACACAGCTGTTCTCTCCCCCAGCAGCTAGGAGCAGGAGCCCCCGCAGAGAGTTCAGATTCCTCTTCGAACCCAACATAGAAAGTGGTTCCTCCTGGAGTGTTCCCGGGACTGAGGAGGGTGGGTAGACCAGAACTCTGACCTGGACAGGTCCAGGTGTTGCCCAGAGACTGCCAGTGTCCCCAGGACCCCACACACCCACCTCCCAGGCCGAAGACCCGGATGGCCTCTGGGGCTCACCAGGCAGGGCCTGTGTCCGGCAGCCCTGGGCTGCAGTGCGGATGAACTGGAGGAGAGTGGACACCGAGCTCTGGGTCGGGCCCCAGCCCGGCCCCATGTGAGGCAGCCGGAGCCAAACACTGCTGCACTGCAGAGGCGGGCTGGGATCAGGAGGACACGCTCTGTCCTGTGGACCTCTCTGCCCGGTGGGAAGCCTGGAGGTGGACGGAGGCCCCGGTGCGGGCCTGGGGGTGGCAGTGCTGCCCGTTCACACCAAGACCGCGCCTGGCCCCCTGCCTCCCATGCACAGTGGGGTTTGTACCACGGGGGAGGAGACCAGCGCCGCCAGCCAGGGCTCAGGCTCAGGGCTCCGGG
The DNA here is from genome assembly GCF_053883595.1 of Heterocephalus glaber. Taxonomy (NCBI): domain Eukaryota; kingdom Metazoa; phylum Chordata; class Mammalia; order Rodentia; family Bathyergidae; genus Heterocephalus; species Heterocephalus glaber. Next base: position 9,511,621 of record NW_028258410.1, read on the forward strand.
GCCATGCCCTTCCCCACCGATGGCGCTCCTACTCCTAGGAGGCTCACTCTTCGTGTGGGACGTTCTGTGCATTTAGACACAACATCCACCACCGCAGCATCACAGAGCAGCTTCTGGCCCTGGGCATCCTCTGCCCCAGCTACTCAGCCCTCCCATCCCCAGCCCCTTCAACCTCTGTTCTCTTTACTGTCACCAATAGTTTTGCTTTTTCCAGAATGTCATGGGCTGGAGTTATAGACTACACAGCCTTCACAGAGTGGCTTTTTCAATCGTAATGTCTGTGTCTTAGTGACACATTGGAATTTCCTCCATGTCTTTTCCTGGCTTGATAACTCATTTTTCATTACTGTCTAGTACTCCACTGTGTAAGATGTACCACCATGGGTTTACTCATTCGTCAGTTCAAGGAGATATTGCTTGCTTCCCATACTCCTGGGCTTTTAAATAATAAAGACTGGAGCATTTCTTTGCTCACCTTCACTTCAAGTGAATTTCAGCCTGCTCGTTGGCCTCTTTTCTTACTTCATCTGAGAGGGATGAGAAGCACCCAACTCTCATTTTTCCTGTGCCAACTGGAGGGGGGTGTGGCTTGGCTGTTGGCCGTGTGCCTGACCCTCACCTCCCACTTTGTTCCTCCACCCTCCCCCATGGCCTGGGAAACTGTGCTCCAGTGTCCCCCTGCCTACCAAGCTGCTGTTCTCCAAAGTGAGTGCAGCCAGATGGGCGGTGTGCAGCCCTCCCCAAGTGACCCCTTCAGAGGACTGCTGCCGTTTTTGAAGAAGCGTGGAGACAACCTGGGGTGACTCAGACCAGGAGGGAGGGAATGGGCCCTCTCTTCACATACCCAGTGCTCCCAGCAAGCCTTTAGCTCTGCCCTTCACTGGCATGGGCCTGCAGCTGCAAGCTTCCCCCATATTGGATGGACTGGGTGCCACCCCGAAGCTGTGACCATGACCTTCGGGGTGGGGTGGACTCCTGCTTCCTGCCACTGCCTTGGCCACTTCCGTGAGAGCCACTTCTGACTCTGGCTGGACAAGCCAGTGATGTGGGGCCAGCTGCAACTCCGACGGGCTCCGGGAGGCTGGGGAACACCTTTCACAACCTGGCATTTTAGATAAAATTAACAAAACTGCCCTCGCTTTTCTCCCACTTAGGAACTTAAGCTTAAGAATTGGGAAAGATAAAGCACTTTGCGTTTATAATTAGTCCCCTTCTTGGGGTTTCAATGATTATGATGATTTTTCTTTCATTTATAAATTATTGCTGGGGAAGGCATATCCTCAACACATACATTGCTCTTCAGCAGTAATGATCTTCAGTTGTGTACCGTGGCCCTTCTGACCCAGTGCGCTTGAAAGTCCGTGTTCTGAGCAGCACGCTAAGAGTGCGGGAGAGAGACGCACTCAGACCCATGTGGTCTGAGGGTCCTGAGGTGTTCAGGGTCAAGGCAGTTTCCAGCCCAGTCTGAACCAAAGAAAAGCTGAGCCAACTTGGACCCTCTGCAAGTGATGGATTTCATTCTCGCCCACCTTCTGCAGGGGCTGTTGCCATCCCAGACTCCACAGGAGGACACTTGGCTCAGAAGGAGGGTGCAGCTTTTCCTGTGGTAGACTGAAGCTGGCAGCATTTTTTGCTGCTCTTCCAGTCTAGAAGAGAGTGAAAGAGTCCTCTTCCTTAATTCTGACCATCCTTGGTGACCTGGCCACACAACTGACTGCTAGGTCTTCTGAGACTCGGTCACGAGAAGCTGCACAGCTCCTCTCCTGCAGGGCTGCTCGGGACCCTGCACCGAATGTCAGAAGTCCAACCACTGTGAGGCCACCAGCTCCCGGGCCACGTGTAGCTCACTCGCCAGCCCTCACGAAAGGTTCCGGACATGACAGTGACGTGCTCCCAGGCACTGTCGCTCAGCCCATTCCCTGACTGGGAACCACCAGTGCCCTCTTCGGACCTCCCCTGGAGCAGAAGAATCGTCCAGCTGAGCCCTCTCTGACTCCCTGACCCATGCAACTGTGCAATGCACTCATAGATGTTGTGTAAGCCACTAAAGGATGGGGGATTTGTTACCCAGCAGTACAAAGCTAACTGTAACACTGCTCTTCTTGAGAGGTGCGGTTGGCTTAGGCCCCCAGTAACCATCCTCGGAGCCTGCTCTCTCACCCCTCATGAGCAAGACGGAGGAAGGAGACCCACCCTCCCTCCATGGAGCCTCAGATGCCGGTGAGTTGAAGGCTACCCAGGCATCTGTTTGACTCTAGGCAGGTGGGGTGGAAGGGGTCTCGTCCTCCCTGAGCCCAGTCTAATTAGCTGTTACGGCTATGTGTAGATGCCGCCGAGCCTCATGCACCAACAGGCAGGCTTTGGGCAGAGGACGGGACTTGGCAAGCCAAGCTGACTTGCTGTGAGGAGGGGCCTGTTAGGGAGAGGTGCTGCTGGAGAAGAGACCTGGAGGGGGTCTGGTCCTCCCTGGCTCCCCCTTTCCCTTTGTTTCCTGGCCGCCATGATGCGAGCCGCTTCCTTCTGCCAAGGTCTTCCACCATGCTGCCTCTGTGTCAAGCCTACAAATGTAGGCGGGAACTTCTGAAACCTGAGCCAAAATAAACCTCCCTTTCCTCAAGTTAGGGGTGTCAGGAATTGTGTCCCAATGACAAGAAAGTGACCAAGATATTAGTCCAGCCCCCCACACAGATCTCAGACCCTAGGAAACTCAACCATGTCCCTAATGAGGTCTTTTTCACTCAGGCAGCTGGCAGGAAGTAGCCCACCCCAGGAGGCCCTGGCTCAGCAGGCAGACTGTCCATGCCCTCTGAAGCTCTGTGTGTGGAGTGTGGTATCCTGCTCACACTCTTGCTTGTAAGGGAGCAGAAGACAGGAACCATGTATCTACATTCGTTTCCTCCAACCACAGAAGGATGGGGTGGAAAGGGGGAGGGGAAGGGAAAGGAAAATAAAGGGGTGTGTGTGTGTGTGGGGGGGAAAACAGAATGTCTCAGGAGACTGGAGTATGGGTTCGGGTCCTGCCCTGGTGTTGTCACTGAGACGGAGCTGCCTTGGGTACGGCTGAGGCTTCTCAGATGAGGAGAAAGGGGTGAGCATGTTTTCGCTGCGGGCTCCCAGCACAGCACGGGCTCGGAGAGGAAAGGGTGTTGGGGAAAGGGGTGCAAATGGGCTCTGAGAGAGTGGGTGCAGGAACCAAGCTGCAGAGGAGCTTCTGTCCCTCCAAGCTCCCAGCTGGAGCCAGACACAGTGAGCTGGGCCCCCGAGCTGCTGCGGACGACAGCTGCACTGCAGGCAACGGCCTCCGTGACCCCTGCACCCAATTTGCCCCCACGTGGAGAGTGCACACAGCAAGCGGGCCTGCAGGGGAAGACAGCAGAGGATGGAGAAACTTCCCGAACACTCAGAGGCAATTTGTGCTGGGAGGAGGTGTGGCCAGGTGTGCCACCCTGCATGTCACCTGTGGGTGACATTTGGAATGGGAGTTGGCTAAGTGCAGTCCTGGCCTCTGAAACAGCAGAGGCACTGCCAGGGCCCAGGCCAGGTGAATGTGGTGTCCCCAGCACGGCGCTGTTGTGTGTCACCCCAGCCAAGTCACGTCCCCGGTGAGCTCTGAGCGGTGGGGGCATCAGAGGGATGGCTCTGGCTGGATGGGGACACCTAAAGGGAAGGGACAGTTCTAGGAGGGCCCTTCTGCACTGGAGGGGACACACCAGTGTCCCACGATGCTTTATCTAGAGTCACCTGGTTCAGCTGTGTGTGTGCTGGGGTGTTCCTACGCAAGCTGTCAGAGTGCAAAGGGATGAGATGGGCCGAGGAAGTGTGCCATTTCAAATGAACAGGGCAAGCTCTCTCCTGTGCCTGAGAGTCCTCGTGAGCATGGAGCCCCAGGTGCCCACAACCAGTGCAAAACACACCCCTTGTTGGCTTTTCCTCCTTCCTGGTGTCCTGCTCTTGAAGTCATCGTTAGATTTTTAGTGAATGAACGTTTATTTATTTTGTGTAAGAACACTCAGCACAAGATCTGCCCTCTTAGAAACTCACGTGCACAGTGCTGTCTTGTTACCCGCTGGCGTGATGCTGCGCAGCAGAGCCCCAGAATGTATTCATCTTGCTTAACTGAGGCCTGCCTTGTATTTCCAAACATCAACTCGTGTTCTCTCCACTCTACCCTGGAAGCCACCAATCTCTTTTTTGTCCCCATGCATTTGACCCCTATAGGCCCTCATATGAAAGAATCATACAGTATTTGTCTTCTTGTAACTGGCTCGTTTCACTTAGAATAATGTTCTCAGGTTTGCCCATGTTGCTCCATATGGAAGTTTTCCTTCTTTGTGAAGGTTGAGCAATATTCCTTGGTGTTTAGACACTACATTTTCTTTGGCCATTCAACCAATGGATGGATATGTGGGTTGTTCCCACACCTTGGCGGCTAGGAGTAATGGTGCAGTGGGCTTGGGGGAGCAGACCCATGCTCCGAGGGGGCATAGAGGACGTTCTTTAGCCATGAGCCAAGTCTGCACCTTAAGAACACTGAGATTGTACCAAGTACCTTTCCCAGCTAGATTCTATGAATCTAGAAATCGATATGGGAGGGAACCTGGGAAAATTCACAGAGACAATATCTTGGGACGACTAAAAGTTTGGAGGAGAAATCAAAAGGAAATTAGAAAATACCTCAAGACAAATGAAGATGAGGCCACTATGTACTCGAGCAAACAGAATGCAGCCAAAGCCATACCCAGAGGGAAGTTGATAGCAGCAAAGCCCACACTAGAGAGAGCTCAGAGCAACAACTTAAATTCAGACTTCAAGGCACTAGAGAAAGAAGATCGCACCAAGTCCAAAGTCAGCAGAAGAACATTGCTAAAAGTGCTGGGCAGAGGGTGACAGAAAGCTTCAGTCCTAGTTTTGTAAAATCAGTGTCCAGTCTGCTTGCAGACTAGTCAACTGAAACTGGGCTCTGCTTAGAGAGAGGGAGAAGTCTGCCTGGGTTCTCCACTGTAGCTGGAACCCCACACCATTTCTGGGTCTCCTTGCTTTGCTGAGGTCCAATAGTCAGAGCGCAGGCCATGTTAGGGTTCTTGGTGACCAAACAGCCCTGGCCAGGGCATGCATTTGCATAGCCTTTTACATAGTTGTGTGTGTTAATTTACATAGCTTTTCCCATTGTGTTCAAAATGCAACTGACTCTGGGGTATAAACTAAAGTAAAATGAACAGTTCAACCTGAGTCAAGTGTGTTCACGCATATTATTTGAGGCCACTGGGAGAGGAACCTGGGCAGCCAGCCGGGCAAAGGGTTCCCTATGTCTGTGTTCTGAATCCAGGGTCAGGGGTTGGGGAGCAGAGATGAAGACAGCTGCAGGAGCATCCGTGTGCCTCCACGGCAGGAAAAGGAGGGAGCTGGGGAAGGCGGGGCTGAAAATGCTGGGTAGAAGGTGACACACAGGTGCAGAGGAGAGACCACATAGAAAAGCAGAAAACGCGTCTCCCTGCTCATTTGAGACATGCACTTCCTTTATACAATCAGGCCTCTTTGCACTTAGACAACTGGAGAGATTGGTTTTACAAAGGATAGCACCTGGAGGAATCTGAAAACTCCTGCTAATTCAGAATCAGACACTTGCAGCTGTAAGAAAAGCACAATAATTGTCAGGGAGGTTGGCAGGACTCAGCTCCAAATCTTGGAATTTGAGTTCGAAGTTGCATCATCATTTTTTTTTTTAATCAGAAGAGCATGAATCCCAACTCTACTGGGTTTTTTTTCTTTTTAAAGAATATCTATTGGCTCAGGTCATGGAAAACCCAAGATATATATTAGCTTCTGGAATGACTAGATCTAGTCCTTAGTAGATTTCTCTTGACCTGTGGGTCTTGTCTCTTTCTATTTGCTCACATTGGCTTCATTCTGAATGAGGCTTTCTAGTAGCAAAAATGTCACTGAGTTGCTCCACTACCTGCTCAACAACTCTACTCCCACCTCCCCACACCCTGTGGAAGGAGAGCTGAGCTTATTCGATCACTTTGGGAAGAGTCCTAAAGAGAAGCCTCGTGGAGTCTGCGTGGTCAGTGAAGCCTTCCTGGAGCTGGTCACTGTGCTGGGGTGGACCAGTGTTTGATTGGCCAGGTCTGAGCCATGTAACCTCAGCCAGAGGCTGGGCAGAGTCGACCCCCTGGGGAAGAGAGTGGGATCCCCCATGGGAACTGAGACTCTGGTACTAGAGGAAGGAGGCCATGAACTCCAGGGAGGGCAGAACCTCAAAACCCTTGAAGAGAGTGATGCTGAGCCAGCCCTTGCTGGGGTCAGGGTCCTGAAGTCTGAACACATACCACTGTGCGCACACATGTGGGCACATCTGTGGAGCTGGTGTCAAAGGAAAGCCTTTGTGCATTCCTAAGAGTTCATGTCACCTTCCTTTAGAAGAAGCCTTAAAAGAAACAGAAAAGGCGTGCTCTAAATGTGCACCCTGAGTGTGCTGCAGGGCGCCCCCTGCTGGGGACTCCAGCCTGGCCCTCCACGCCTTGAAGCCAGGCCTGTGGCTGGGCCAGGGCAGCCCCACCCTGTCCTCACCTTGTGCAGAGTGAAGTACTTTCTGCTTGGGTCACTGAACAGCAGCTGCAGGAGCCGGCGCACAGCGAGGCGGCTCTTCTAAATCAATACAGGGACGGCGCGGTGGCATTTCACCTTCACAGGGTACAGCTCAAACAGAGCCGGCTTGAACAGTAAAACTGAAAGTAAATGGAATTTCAGGGGTGACAGCGGAGGGGGCTGGAGTGGCGAGGTTGCCTTTGTAGCATAAATTCATATGCATTATAAAAAATATCTCCTGAATCTAAAGAACTTGGCGGGATTCCAGAAGACACACAGACACTGGAGTTGTGTTTACCCAGCATGCTTCAGTAAACTTTCAATCTATTTACAGGTATGCATGACAAACTGCCTTGAATGTATGAGTTATTGGTTCTGCTATAAATGAAATTAATAATATGAGGTGGAGGAGCTGTAGTAATCACTCGGCCCTGGAGAGAGCCAAGCCTGGGGACCAGAGATCAGTTCTTAAGTGTGGGAGGTTTCTTGCCAACTGCGGTGCACAGCTGGGTGACCTGACGCCCTCTTGGGTTATCCAAACAGGAAGAGAAGGCAAGTGTCGGACAACTTGATTAGTGAGCAGATAAATACGGGAGGCAGGGGAAGGCCTGGAAACAAAGCTCATCCCTCCATAAGAGTGTTTTAGAAGATTTGCAATGCCAGGTCTTCTCGCCAAGGTCGCCTGTCCTGAAGTGAGGCCCTTACCCAGGGGTCATGGCTATGGACCCTCGATGTGGAGCTGAGACAGCAGGAGGGAAATCCCCCTGGGAGTCGGAGGTGGCAGTGGGCAAGCTGATCACGCTCAGCACTCACCTGACCGAAAACACACAGCCCCTCTGCATCTGCATCGGGCAGGTGGAGAGGCCCTCCAGAGCGACTGGGAAGCTTCATGAGACCCGGGTCCTTGGGTCTTGCTCAGTTTTGGAACCTGTGTCCCAGACAGTGCTGTGCTGGGTACATTTCTGTGACTGTGTGAGCATCCTGTAGCTGCTTGTATACTACTTGAGAGCGCTTAGAAAATATCACTCCACAACCTGGGGCAGTAGGCCTTGTGACAGTCTCGACCTCTGTTTTTGGAGAAGTACCCCGACACTTAGGCAGACGGGCAAGAGTCTTAGTTCAGCACGCGCACTTTACTGGCCTGGTGCAAAGATTTGCAGAAAAAGCTGCGCAAGATGTAGAAGTGCAATTGCTATCTGCGATGTTTGTTTTCTTGGATGCGCGAGCACACACACACACACACACACACACACAATTCTGTGTTCTCTACGGGCATTTTTTCCCTCATTCATCAAAATTTGAAACCTGCGTAATTCACCCCAAACTCATATCCAATAATGTAAAACCTCACTGTGATTGACGGGGGTGGAAAGTAAGTAACAAGCCCGCAGCCTCTGGATTTCCTATTGCTCTGGGCAAACACAAATTAGGAAGAACAGAAACCGCATAGGAGGGAGAGGCCCTGCTCTGATTCGGCTCCCGTCCTGGCTCTGCTGGCTCGTGGGGAGGCTTCACATGTATTTGTTAGGGGCCAGGAAGCTTTATAATTATTGAAATAAAGCGATGGTTTGAAAGTGGTGCCGGATGCTGGCAGCGTAATGACCCGGCGGTACGGTATGCTGTCAAACAACTGAGCTGTTGGCACCGTACCTGGTGGCTCCTGTGTTTTGGCAGATCCTGGAAGCGGATTTCATTCAGACCTTTTAATGGGTGGCACTCAGTCAGGGGTCACCTGGGAGCGCTCGGAGGCTGAGGACAGGACCGGACTGGAGCTCGTCAGTGAGCTGATCAGGTCAGCCCGAGGCAAGCCGGGAGACCACTGGAGCACGACCAGGGTGGGCACTGCAGGCAGCCCTCCCTGGACCGTGGTGTGGGCGTCCTTGGCCTCCTGTCTCATCCTGGCCCCACCAAGGCCTGTTGAAAGTGCGGAGTGTGAGCCTGGTACTGCAGGGGCGGGTGGGTAGCCCTCTGAGACTGGGTGTCTGCACACTGGCACCGCCCCTTGTGAGAGGACAGAGGGAGGGGGAGGCTCGCCCAGTCCTGCTCAGCCGCTCAGTGCCAGACCTGACAGGGCTAAGTCTGGCACCAGCAGTTGCCACATGGAGGACTCAGTGACGGGTGACCACAGGGCAGAGGGGAAGAGATGCCACCCAGAGACTGCAGAAGGCTAAAGGGTGGAGGATTTGAATCACTTCACTTACTTGCTGTGTGACCTTGAGTAAGTGAGTTGACCTCTCTGAGCTCAGCATCCCATTTGGTAAAGAAATAATGAGAACTCCCTTGCAAGCAGATGTAGGGAAATGGAGAATCCGGTGTGTGAGGCAGTAGTAAATTGCTCCCAGAGGGCATCAGTCAATGTCTGCAGACATTTCCATTGACACACCCAGAGGTGGGGATTTCTCCTGTCACCCGGGCCTGAGGTCAGAGAAGGTGCATGCCTCCTGCAGTGCACATGGCAGCCCCTAAACAGGCTCATTCAGCCCCAAATGCCAGGAGGGCCATGGTTGGGAGCTTGCGGCATGCTCACAGGTGGGCCACTACCCATCCCGAACAAAGGAACAGTTAGATTCAGAAAACCTCAGCTCCGGCAAAAGCTGAGGTCGCTGGTGGACACAGGCCAGCCTGGGGGAGCACCTGTGTCTTTGTGGAACCATGGAGGCTGGGTGGCCGGGTTACCTTGGGGCTGGTGGCTCAGCCACAGGCAGTTGTGTTCTGGACGCCAGAGTCCAAGATGGAGGCACCGGCTGACTTCTTCCTGGGTTGTCAGCACCCGCTCCTGTCACCAGTGGCCTTTCCTGGGGGCACTCGTGGAGAAGGAAGCATCCCCCATTCCCCACCTCCTCCTCTTACAAGGCTACTGACCTCAGGAGGGTTCCCCACCCTTGTGCCCTCAGGTGACCCCATCTTCTCTCAGGGAAGCTGTCTGTCCACACTGCTCCATGAGGTCAGGGCTTAGCTTCAGTCCATGCAACAGGCTGGAGTACCTGGTGTGGACCACACAGACCTGGCTCGGCCAGCTCTGGGCTCCGGGGTCACAGAGTTCCTGCAGAAGCAGCTGAGAATCTCGTGTCTGAGCCCTCGGGACTGAGGAGTGCAGGGGCCAGGAGGACCCAGCCCACAGGCTGCGGGGGAGAAGCAGTGGGGGGATCCCCTGTGCTCAGCCTTACGCCTGGCTCCCAGGAAGTGCTCAGGAAGGTCTTGCAGTGGCCATCTGCATGCTGCTGTGGCCCCAAGTAGCAGTAGGTTGGTCGCTGTATGGCAGATGCCTGGCATCTCTGTCTGGGATATGCTCGCCAGCCCCGCCCCGGTACCTGACAGTGGGCTCTCGTGGACACAACACGCACTCGGCTCACAAGGGGGAGCCTGGACTCCGGGCTTCAGGCTGCCTGTGGACTCCACCTCCAGTGGCCCCGCTTAGACTCAGGGGAGTGGTCGTTTGGCTGCTCTAAGGCTGGGCCAAACTTCTTCACTACACTGCAGAATAAGCTGGGCAGAGAGGGAGGTTAGCAAGACCTGCCTCAGTTTGACCTTTAGAACAGACAGGCATCATGAAATTTGCCAATGCAGAAAAAGCTCTCAAAGGCATCTTTTAATGGAAAAAACCATTTACATTCAGTAAAACTCACCTTACTTAGTGTGTGACCATATGAATTGTTTTTGAGTGTATCAGTTGAGTAGCTTTTTTGTAGTTGCTGAGGGACATTTGGATTGTTTTCATGTTTTATTGATTACAAATAAGGCTGTTATAAGCATCTATGCACAGGTCTAGCCATGTGCCTTTATTTCTGTTGGATAATTAGGAACAGGGTTAGCTTCACAGGGGTGGCAGAGCTGTTTCCCACAAAGGTGGTAGCATTTTGCATCCCCACCAGGAGGGAAGAGACTTCCGGTTGCTCCATGCCTTCTCAGCATTTCATATTGTCAGGTTTTTGTTTTAGTTTTTCAAATTATTATTTTTATTACTATTTATAATTTTTTCAGTTTTTATGGTTTATCAACATGTTACATTCCTAGTGGGAGCTGGTACCTGTACATAACTCATCTCAATTCTCTTTTCCTTCTGCTTCCTTCCCTTCCATCTTCTGGCCCAATTCCCATTTGAAAAAGATCTCGCTACTTATCTATCTTTTGTTTTGCTCTTTATTTATATTTTGGGTTTTTCATATCAAAGAAACCCTGTATATTTAAGCTTGTGTGTCTGATTTATTTCATTTAACATGGTCTCACGGTGCATTCATTTTCCTACAAATGACTCAAGTATTTTTACTCCATTCCTAAGAGGTGTGAAATGGTATCTCATTGTGGCCTTAATTTGCATTTCCCTAATGACTAGTGATGCTGGACATCTTTCTTTCCATGTAGTTGTTGCCATCTGCATATCTTTTTGGAGAGATCTGTTCAAATGCTTTCCTGCCCTCTGGGCATTTGTCAAACGACAAACACACAATTTACAGTAGTTACCTTTTATTGCAGCAGAGAGACAGGGCTCCATTCCAGTGCAGCACGCACACACAGACAGCAGCCCTCAACGTGAAGACATGAGACAGAATCTCAGTGTCTGGTCTGGGCAGAGGGGGCAGCCAGTAGCCCATGAGGGAGTGGGGAAGGGCTTCCGGGAAAAGGTTATGTTGAGACGAGGCCCTGTAGATCCGGGGTGGAACTGAAGTTGGAGATGGGCCTGGGCGAGGGTCTCAGAGGCTGGAAAGCCTAGAAGAGGACATGGTGTGTGTGTGTGGGGCTAGCCTTTCCTGGCTTCTGCTGATTGGCTAGGAATAGCCAATCATGGCCTTCCTCTGGATAACCTGAAATTGAAGACGGCCAAGCTAGTGCTTGGAAACCAGGAGGCCTTCAGTGTGGAGGCATGGGGTGACCACGCCCCATCCAGCTTGGACAGCAGTGAGCTAAGAAGGAAGCAGATGGAAGCATCAAGAGAGATCGGGAGCTTGACAAGAAAAACAACCACCTTGCTTAAAAACAACAAAAAAGCTGTAAGCTCAGCAGACGGATGGCTTAGCTCTGCTATTTTTCATAAACACAGTCTCAGAATTTCTCAGAATGAGAAAATACATATTTAACTTTTGTTTCATGAGTTTCCATAGACAAATATGAGGTCGCTTTTGATGTGTAAAATGGCAGTTGCATAGGGTTGTGTTGAACACAGTACACACGTGTACGCATCCCTTAAATTCTCTTTGACTCATAGATACTGACTTAACTGAATTCCAGCATAGCACTAGGATGCACAGAGGGCTCTAGGAACAAAATGAGATGGTGATTTTTAAAAAATCTGCAAGTCTGCCCCCGCCACTGGCCCCGGGCCTGGGAGCTCCTCCCGAGGAGCGCCTGCGGCCATCTGACGCTAGGTGGCCCTGCCTGCAGGTCTGCGCCCTAGCCTGGGGTGTGAGGCTCCACTGTCGCCTGTGGGTCAGCGGGGTGGGGCTTGTGGGATCAAGACTGCGGCCTTTAACCGAGCAGAGGTAATGGGTTCCAGACTTCCCCAGGCCAGGTGAACACTCAGAAATGAGACGCTACGACAATCACAGGGCACCGGCTGCTAGAAACCGAGGAGAAATGAATTTTCTTGCAAAAAATGGTGAAGTGCTGAGAAACACAAGGCCTTTGGTTTTTCTCTCTGCAGAGAAAGAAGAAATAGAACAGTTTGCATGGGAATGAAACCTCTTTTTCCTCCTCATTACAGAGCAAAGCCAGGATGTCACCATTCGGAGCCTGGAGAGGGCTCTGGCTAGGTGACCCTCTGTGTAGCTGGCCTGTGCTCTCTCAGCAGGAGCCCTTGAGGTGGGCTCCCCAGGGTCCAGCACAAAGCCTGGTCCAGGGAGTGCAGACTGCTTCCTTGACGGTCAAAGGATGAAGGGACAAATAGCCCTGACCTCCAGTCCGTAACCGGGAGGAGCCCAACTCTGAAGCGCCTGCTATGCACATGATCATGATGTCCACCTTGCTACCACGATGAAGTCTCAGTCTTGTGTTCTGTGGTACCCAGCCCCCTCTCTTTCTGCTCTGACTTGTACCGTTCAGTGCTCACAGTGGCCGAGTGCCTCTCCATGCAGCACGTCGTGCCACCCTGTGCCGGCCTTGTGGAGCACCTCTGTAATTCCCTCCCTCTGCAGGAGAAGCTGGGCGGGCTCAGGCAGGACCACTCCAGGGCTGTGTGCTTCTCCTGCAGCTCCGGTAATAAACTGCCTCCGACAGCACGCGTGTGTTGTCTCCCGGTTCTGGAGGCCCGAGGTCTGGAGCGGGTTTCACCAGGCTGACATCCAGTTGCCAGCGGGATTGGTCCTTGCTTCGGGCTCTGGGGGTGAGCCTGCTTCCTGCCCTCTCCAGCTCCCGGGGGCCCTGCCGGCCTGGGCTCATGGTCTGTCTTCCTTCTTCAGGGTGACCTCCTGCTCAGGGTTTCTGCTCACACCTGCACAGTCTCCTTTGCCACTGAAGTGACATGCTCACAGGGTGACACTGGGGTCATCATTCTGCTGGCTACAAGGAGCACCTTGCTGCCACTGTGTGGCCTCTGCAGAGCCGAGCTCTGTCATTCCTAGAGCTGGTTTTGTATCCATTCTGTTTCCTCCTCACCCCTGCCCACTGGCTTTTGAGTGTTTTCCAATTTCTAGCTATAAAAATAGTTGCCTCCATTTTAAGTGCTCCATAAACACAGTCTACAGTTTTTGAACTCTGAAGAGAGAACACCCTAAGCCCAGCCATCCTTTCCGAATTGCTTGCTATTCTTCCATCATTTTAGCTGGTAGCTAACCCTGCCATAAATGGAAACCCAGAGCTATAAGGTGAGTGGGATTTCCCAGGGCCAGTTCCCGAAAGAACACCCCAGAGACGCCTGAGTTGTTCATTTGTCTGACCCAGATAATAAGTTAAGTGTGGCAGGGCTGGTTAGCCTGACTGCTTTGAGCAGGAATTTAGTCAGAATATTAGCTCCCTTTAAGGCAATTTCTACTTGATCTGATTTAATTTGCTCTGTGTATGTGTGAGATAGATTTTGAGAGTGAAATTGATGCGTGGACCCTAAGCGTGTTCTGAGTGCTGAAGAGCACCAGCTTCGAGGGTGAGAGGAAAATAAGCCCCCCACTCATCTGAGGCAGGTTTGTCTTTGCAGGGGGGTCCTCTGAATGTGTACTGGGGACCGGAGGGCAGGAGGAAGTCCCGGCGGGATCGGAAAGCAGGGAGGCCAGGCAGCTCTTACCAGTAGATCTGTGGTTCCCACGAAGGGAAGCCTTTGTTACAAAAGCAGATTCCTGGGCCAGGGGCTCGGAGTGGGAATGAGATTTCCATCTGACGTCACAGTGATGATGATGATCCTCCGGTCAGCCCAGCTGGGGTGTCTGCGCTCCCTGTCCTCCGACCTGCCCTGCTGAGTCCCACACATGGCCCCCAGGACCAGTGACACCCAGGGCACAGGAGGTTTGGGAGACCAGGGAAAGAGCGGGCCATAGGAAACAGGGCCCTGCAGAGAGAAGCACTAAGAAGACACGATGCTTGGTGAGTCTCCTCTCTCTCCTGCATGCCTGCACATACCTAACACATGTGCACACATGTGATGCAAGAAACTAAGTGATGGGAAAATGGACACAGACGGCACACAACATAGATCCACACTGGCATGGGTAGATGCATGCCATGTAAACACACGTGTGGATAAGCACAGACGCACAAGTGTGTGCACAGATCTGCACAGTGGACACACACGCATACGCACGCACACAGATATGGGGGTACACGTGCACATACATGACATACACAGACACACAGACACAAATGTGTACAAACGTGATAGAAAAATATGTTGAATGTTAAAAAAATTTCTCATAATGAAAGACACATTGCCATCAATCCCTTCGAAATCCTCCCCTTTGCCTTGGATGCACTTATCCCATCGCTCTTGCCACTGTCCGAAGCAGCTCTGGAAGTGGTCTTTCCTGAGTGTCTGTAGTTGCACTGTCGTGGATGCCTGGCATCCACAGTTGATTCACAGTTGACCTTTCATGGCCACTTTGATTTTGGGGAAGAGCCAGAAGTCACACAGTGCCAGATCCGGTGAAATAAGGTGGATGAGGACACCCAGTCGTGTTTTTCTGAGCCAGGCTTTCTATTGGGTGGTGCTTGGCAGCGGCATTCAGTGTAGTTTTGATCACACCTCATGCAGACATGAAGGAGGACTTCCAGCGCTACCTCAGAAAGTGGCAAGAATGACAAGTGTGTTTGAAGTGAGGGGAATATTTTGAAGGGGGCTAATGACAATGTTTTGCTGTAATAATTTTAAAAATTTAAACAGTCACCATATATTGTGATCACCACTTGTAAACACATATCTTACAGCCACTCACAGACTCATGGAGATTCAGACACGCAGACACCTCCATGGATGTATGTCCTCACTCACGAGTCAGCCACCTTGCACAGTTCCTCATCCTGAGGGAAAAAGCACAAGGAAAAGTGATCCCTTGCACAGTTCCTGAAAGCAGTTTGGTCTCCAAATGTGTCCATGTGTTTGACACTGGCTCTCTTTCTAGACCTTGTGGAAGTGGACTCCTGGGCTCAGGGAAAGAACATTCTGCCCTGGATGTGGCCACTTGAAAGATGTCTTCCTGTCTCCTGTTTTGTAAAGAGGAGTGTCACAGTACTCCGCTCCTACCAGATACTCTCCTTAACCTGGGTGAGGCATACAGTGTCCCTTTGTGTGGCTGATCATGAAATGCGGTGAACCCACAACCAGGAACAGAACAGGATGCTGGCACCCACTACAGTCGTAGACTTGTCCGCACCACGTAGGGTCCCTGTAGGAAGTGTGCAGATGGGCAGAGTGTGGGGACAGGAAGCAAACCGCTGCATGCCAGGGGCTGGGCTGAGGGACAGGTTAGGGTTCTTATGGGCTTACGATGTCCTTTTGGACTAGACAGAGATGTTACAAACATCGTATGTCTTCAATGCCCCTAGACTGTATTATGTAAAGAAGGAGCAAAATAAAAGATAGATACAGGAAGTAGGGAGACAGGTCTTTCTCAAATCTGAAGGAGATCAAGAGATGAAGGGAGGGATGAAGGAGGGGATGAAAGAATGCCGTGCAAGGACTGCGGACATTGTGTACTGCAAAAGTGTACTAATAAAAACACTCACAACATAAACTGATGGGAATAGAAAATAGAAAAACATAACGAGGAAGAAGGCTTTGCAGTTATAAAAAAATACTTTGGAAAAAACATGAGCTATACCCTTCTTGGATTCAAAGAGGTTGTGCATTGTTTTAAAATGCAGACCTGACTAATATTTTGTTTCCCGTAACCCTGTGGTCCCCCAAACCTCACCCGGAGTGGCTCCCCGCTGGGTCCCAGTCCCGTCTCCCAGCATTGAGATCACTTCCCAATTCCTTCTTCCCCTCTGCCCTGGAATTGAGCCTCCCGACTCACAAAGAGCTCTAAGGGATTCCCCAGGAACCCCAGGAGCGCCCCCTTGAGGTGGGCCCTGTGTCATGTCTCAATGTGTGTGGCTCTGGGCCTCCTGACAGTGCCAGTTGGTTTTGGGTGCTGCGTCCTCCTCCAGAGAGCTAAACATCGACTTCTTTTGCCAGTGATTCCTAGAGAGCGATTCGCTGCACGGGCAGCCTCCTGCCCTCGCTGGGAGTGTGTAACAGGCCTTCGTGTTTATCCGGTGCCCTTTCACTGGCTTAAGACACAGCCACTGCCTTAGCTGAGCAAATATTTAAGAGCCGCCGGCACCAAGTGTACAGCTTGCTGGGAGAGATGGTGTTTCAATAGGACCTCCGATCCCACGTGATCGACAAAACAACTTCAGAGCAAGAGTCGGTGGAGCACAAGCCCTCAGGGGACAGCGAAGCCCTCCCACTGTGCCTGGCCCACTGTGCCTGGCCTGATGAGCATGGCCAATTTCGGCAGTGGGGTAGCGGGGGCCCAGCACTGCGGGCTGTCATTTCCCCCGGAAGCCCAATCAGACAGCTTCCTCAATAACACCTGTCAAATGCACAGTTCTGAGTATGAGGATCAAAATGCTGAGACTGGCAAGGAAATCTATAAATCTCGTTTTCCTCATTTAAAAATGTCATTCAACCTGGATTACGGCCTGGGCTCTCTGATGCATCTGGAGATATCTGTGGCTGCTAAAGGGAAGTTGAAAAATGTGAATCTTGAATGGTCTTTATCACACCAAAGTGACAGTGGCCAGGAGGCTCTTTCTTCACTGAGTCCCAAGAGTAAGACACGAGGACAGTTCTCTCAGTGAGGGAGATTTGGACAGCAACATGCAGGAATCTGCCCTCCTGCAAGAGGGCCTCTGTCCGCAGCGAGTGGTGTTATTAACTCCAGAACATTCAGGGCACTTTTTAGCAGGAGTTACATTTCAATGGATGGCACAATGAACACTTGTATTAATTCTGCATATGCAATAAAAAAGCACCAACAGCGGCACCTTGGGTTATGGGCTCAGGGGAGCTCGATGTATAATGCAAATTGACAGATACAGCAGCCAATGACATAGATACAAGATGTCCAGATGAAAGAGTCTTTTCAAAAAACGACAAGGTGATGGATGAGCAAGCACGCTCTGCACAGAAGGGTTATTTTTCTAGATGTTGGAGGTTTGGATGAGCCTCTCTGCAGAGCTGTCCATTCCACATCCAGGGGCCACTGGGAATCATGAAAACACTCTGAGCTCATGATTCTATGCTATCCTATACCCAAGCAACTGGTCATAGGTGGGTATTTAAATTTAAATGAAAGAGAATTAACTGAATTTCCATGCTCAGTTCCTTTGTCACATTAGCCAAGATGGTTGGTACTGGCTACCATATTGGGCGGGGTAAATATGGAACATTTTCAGCATTCCAGAAACACCCCAGGTCAATTAGAACTACCCTCCAAATCATGTTGGCTCTCGCGTCATAGAATCAAGTGGGCGATTACCAATGAGGGCAGAATCTCTCAAATGTAATAACTGCTATGGCCTTTCAATTCTGGTGGACACTCGGGTGTGTGCACCTTCAGGGCTTGTCCACAGCCTCTCCATGGACCACTATGGACATCAGCTTGGGCACCAAGCCATCAGAGGACTGCATCCTGTTGGCATATCGAAGATGCCTCATTAGCTGGGAGCCCCTCAACGGTGCATCATGACCTTCAGAACTGTGAACCTTGCTAAAAAATAAAACAATCTCATGTTTATTCTTCTGTGATAGAGAGTGACTTTTTATGTCAATATAAGTCCCTTTCTGTGAGACCCTCGAACAGGGACCTGGCAAGAAGCAACCCAAAAGTTGAAAGATGCTTCCCACGCAGAAGCCTGATCTTTCGGTCCTCCTCACTGAGGAAGGCTTGCTGAAATTCAGCGAACCCCACAACTCCGCTAGGTTCAAGTCCGGCCTTTGAAGAATCTTACCAGGCAGTGCACTGAACTTGATGTAGCTGTCTAAGTATCCATTTTCTCAGCTCCAAACAAAAATTGCTCAAAAGAAAAGCTGGGAGAGGGAAGGGGCCGCTCTGAGAGAAGGGCTTGAGGATGTTCAAAAGCCTGGGCGTTGGTCCCTGCCCTGTTGTGCTGGGCTCTGGAGGATGTTAGCACTTATCTGTTGGCCTCTCTCTTTTTCCCAAACTCTCCTTGCCTGCTGACCTCTCTCCCGTGCTCCTGAATCTTTCCTCTGAGAGTGAGGCAGGTATGCTGAGGCCGTGCTGTTCCCCAGGCTGTGGAAGGAGCTGGCTGAGGATGGAGTCTGCTGGGTGTGGCTGGGAGGCAGTGAAGATGTTGCAGGTCCCGATGTGCGAGTTTTCTGTGGCTGCTTTAATGCATCACCACAAACATAGTGGCCAAATACGCACATCCAGTTTCTGGAATTCGAAGTCTCACTAGGCTAACACCAGAGTCCAGAGGGCTGTGTTCCTTCCTGAGGGTCTGTGTTCCAGGTTCTAGAAGCCACCTGCCTCCCTTGGCTCCTGGCTGCATCCCCATCTTCAAGGCCCACAGTGGCAGGTAGAACCCCCAGGTCCTATCACCCAGCTCCTGCATCCATTGTCACATCTTCCTCGGTGGCCTCCCACCTCCTTACCCGATGTGTGGACCTGTGATTCCACTGAACCCAGGAGGACAGCAGCATCACTGCCCTACTGTCAGGTCAGTGGTTAGCAGCTGAGTTCCTCCTTGCTGTGTAATCTAATTGTTACAGCTGTGTCTAGCTGTCCCCTACAGCCTCGTGCAGTCATAGGTGGGGCTTTTTCAGAGGTGGCTGGATCTAGGGTGTGTGATGGATTCTTGGTGCAATGCTAGGATTCAGGGTGTGTGATCACTAAATCAGTCCACTGATTGCTTTGGTACCACCCCAATCCTGGTAGCCTGGAGAGAGTATAAAATGGGCAGAAAAAAGCTGCTAAGGCCCCTTGCTTGCTTACTTTGCTGTCTTCTGCCTGCTAGGGACTGTTTCTCCTGTGCGGTGCCCTCTGCCATGCCACCCTCCTTGGAGCCCGCTGACAATGGACTGAAAATCTACAAACTGTGAGTCAAATAATCCTTTTCTCCTTTAATTCTGGGTATCCAGTATTTTGTCTCAGCAAGGAAAAAGTAACTAAGATGCTGATGTATTTGTGGGTTTGGGGCATTAGGGCATGGACATCTTTGAGGAGCTGCTGTTGTGCTGATCTTACCTGAGAATAAGGTAAAAGCCAAGCAAGAATCTCCATGTTTCACCTTTCAGTATCATCTCTCCAACATGTGGGAGGTGCAGTTGACCATTTGCTCTCCCATAGCTTCCCACCATCAGGGAAAAAGGCTGACCAGGAAGCCTACGGAGTCTCCTTCCCTTGCTGTCTTTGTCCTGTTTCCCAAGGCCACATCAAGACAAGGCCTGGCTGAGAATTCAAGTCTCTCAACCACACCCCAGAAGAGCAAGGTCAGAGGTGGCTGCTATGGTGTTTTCCCTGCTTCACCCTTGGCTGTGTGTTTCTGAGCTTAATAGCCAGCTAGCACTTTGAGACTACTCCCTCCTAAAGTATTTTCAGACTTGCTCGCTTTCCTTGTTGGGCTCCTTCGGTGGCATTACATATGTGCTAGCCTGTTTATTAATTAATTCCTCAGCACAGAATCTTCTGTAACAATTACATCATGGTCGATGACAAATAGCATTTGTCTAATGATACTAGTTTTCCAGTATGATAGTTAAGGAGATTATTTAATGAGGCTGAAGTCAATGTTACTTAACATTGCATTACTTAACATAACATTACAGCATTATTTAATAAAACAAATTTTAAAATGATGCTGGGGAATTAGGTGCATAACTCTCATTATTGCTAATGGTTGTTGCATACCTAATTCCCTGCTCAGTGCACTAAAATCTTGGCTCCAGCTCCTCCTCCCATGGAAATGAGCTCACAAGCATCTGCACAGAGCATACCGGCCGCAGGTATAAATAACCACAGTGATATTTCTTTGTGTATGCAGAAATTATCCCTGACCCCAATAGTGGCAATGTCTGCATATAGATTCAGTTTGACAATTAGTGGCATGTCAGGGTCATTACCAAGGAAATGAGGTAAACATCTAATTAGTTTTATTGACTTTCACACTTAGAACGTAAATCTTGGGAATAGGTAAGACTCATCACCCGTGGGGTCTGAGCACCAGCATCTATGCTTTGTGGAAGATGGTTTATGTGTCTGGTGGGAAGCTAGAGAATGGGGAAGACCCATGAGGGATGCTACAAGGTGGCGTGTTCTCTGCCCGGCCACAGGAAACACATGCGGGTTCCCTCCTGCAAACTGCAGGGGCGTGTGCTATGCTCTCTGGTGGGAATTACTCGTGTCACCTGAGGCCTGATCAGCACTGTTCAGGGAATCCACAAAGCAGCCTCTGTGACACCCTGATATGGAGCAGGGAGATGGCTGGAATGGGAGACAGGCCCCAAGCAGGAGGCATTTCCAACTAGAAAGGTCAAGAGGATGTGGATTAAATGTATTTGATCACAAAGGAAATGAAGACAGGGACAAGAATTTGTTTTCCAAATCCCAACTCCCAAGTATGGGAAGCATTTTTGTGCAATGTAAAGAAAATCATCTTAGACTGAACAAAGGAAGTATGATTTCATGCAACTGGTATTAGGTATGTTGAAGTAATTAGTTAAAGACCCCAAATCCACAAGTGTGGATAGAGTTTCAGTTCACTGGTGTGTTCGTGCTGTGTGTGCCCTGGTGTGGCTGCCCAGGGATGTAGCAGGTTACGGGTCAGTCAGGGAGGCACCTGAGTAAGGAAGACATGAATCATCCGAGGTAGAAGTGACTGGGGATGGGTTCCTTCATTCGACTATGACCGCATCTGCATCTCTAGCTCCACCTGCAGGTGGACCTGCACCTGTACCTACATCTCATCTGTACCTGCATCTTACCTGCAGCTGTATATGTCTACTTCTACCTCTGTACTCGCAGCCACCTTGCATCTGTATCAGTATGAGCTATGTGTGGACAGATAGGTGTCGATGTACCTAAGTCGTAGAGATACTCCCCTCCCCAAAGGGCACATTGGGTGATGTACTAGGAGCCATGTCCAGTCTCAGGTGCAGAACACCACCAGTGCCCGGAAGTTCCTGTTCTGTTGAGGTGATGTTTAAGTTGCTACTGAAGCATGGATAGAAATCTGCCACTAGAGGAATGGAAAGGAGGTTGCTTGGTGGAGAACAGAATGAATCCCAAAGTAGTGGAGTCACCCACTGAAGGGCGTGCAGCCAACTCTGAGGACAGCTGGCGGCCGATTCCTCAGGTGACACACTCTACTGTCATGCCAGGCTGCCGCAGCTGGCAGTTCAAGCAGCTGAAACAAACTAAAGCTGTTCTCTCCAGGCAGAAGGGTCCGGGGTGAGGCAGGGGGATGTGGCTGGGGCGACCTCAGCTCCCCTTGTGCCCTTCAGCCCAGCACACAGCCTCCCTCTTCAGGGTCAGCTCGAGGTCCAGGAAGATGGCAGGAGCCTCGCCCTGAGCTGGAAGAAGGGAGAAAGCCCACAGGGAGCCCAGCGAGCTTCTCAGCTGCCCTCAGAGTCCAACATGATGCCTTGCTTGTTTCTCAGAGGACCAGATGGACAGGTGGTAACTTGAGCTGGTCACTACCAGGGCTGGAACGGAGAGCACCGAAGGTCCCAGGTGCACATTTAGCCTCATCTGGTTCTGTGGACTTCCACAGTAAGTCAAGACAGAAAGTGAGAGCTAGTTTTCAGAGAAAGAGATTGAGAGAGAGAGAGAGAGAGAGAGATTAGAGGAAGATGTAGCACACTGACGTTTCTGGGGCAGATTCAGCAGAATTTGGTGACTAAGTAGACAATTGGGTGGAAGAGAAAGAAGCTGGCGTGTTCAAGACTGGGAGGCAACAGCCTTAGCTGGAAGTGAAAGGAGTAGGCCCCAGACTCCTGGAGGGCTCAGAGGGGACCTGGACTGAGGAGCTGCAAACAGTGGCTGGGGCTCAGGACAGTGGCCTGTGAGAAGCGACTTGGGAGTCGCAGTGCAATCATTAATCCTCAAACCTCGGGCAGTTGGAGTCATCCAGGGAGAGCAGGCTAGAAGCTGGATCCCACCACCAGCCCCGCTGGGAGGAATCAGGGCTCCGTGAGACCCCACAGCTGAAAGGTGGGGACAGGAAGTACTCAGGTGAAGGGAATATGCCTTCTGCCAAAGATGAGGGTGTGTCTGACATGGCTAGAGATCAAACAACAGGGTACCAGAGCCAACGTGATGGGTCCCACTGTCCAGGGCTTTGGGCAATTTTAGCATCGACAGAAAAATGACAAGCATGACCGATACCACATCAGATAAGGTGAGAAAATCTTGAGTCCATAATTAGGTAAACAAACAAATACTTCTAAAGTTTAGGGCAGACAAGGAGGAGCTCTTCTTTAGGGGAAAATACCACTCACTAAATGCACAGGGATAAATTCAGCACTAAACCAGCACTGCACAACCCCTGCAGCCACTGCTGATTCCATGAGGCTGGCCGGTGGGCGCTAGAGTCACTGGATGAAAGCTGTGGTGACAGAGGACACCACCAAGTCTGGCTCCATGGATTGCTCATTAACTACTGAGGGCAAACGATGATGTCACAAGAGAGAGAAACCTGTCAGACACACCTGAACCAAATGATCAAACTCGGCACCATGGACAATGCCGCAGGGTGACTGTGCAAGCTCCCTGCTGTGATGCATTGCAAAGGAGACATTTCCTCTTCCGTTTCCAACCAAAAATGGTTATCCTGGGTCATCTGACAGGAGCTCAGATAAATGCATTTGAGGGATGGTCTGTAAAACAATTACCCTGGACTCATCGAAGATCAATGCCACCACGCAAGACAAAAAATAAAAATGAAGTCCAGGGACCTACTTCAAATTGGAGGGGATTGAGGGACTCACAATGGAAGGCAACTTTTGATCTTTAATTACTCCTGGATGTTTTTCCTGGATTAAAAATTGAAAAATTGAAACAGTTGTAACTATTGGGATACCTGGAAAAATCTGAAAATGGACAGTATTTTAGCTAACAAAATTATATCATCATAATAATATAGCAATGGTGAATGTATGATATTCGATACACTGTTGCTGTTGTGTAGGAGAATGTTTGTGTTTGGGACACACAAGTTGATGTCCCTAATAATGAAATGTTCTGATAGCTGCATAGCTCAATAAGAGTACATGACGTGTGTGTGTGTGTGTGTGTGTGTGTGTGTGTGTGTGTGGTCATTGTACTAGACTTGAAACTAGTATGTAGGTCTAAATTCTTTCAAAGTAAGTTGGGAAAACAGGGAGCAGGTGTAACACTGTCAAATACTGCTAGTGTGTTTGTCAGCCTCTTGGCACACTCGGCACACAAGTGGGCATGGACATGGAGGAGAAAACCATATTGATGTTTTGAATTCATCCTTCCGATTTGAGAGCATGTACTCATAAAGATGCATGCTGAAGATTTTCTGTATCAAAAATAAACAAAACAGTCTAGAAACAAATCAGTGATAAAAAAGTGGGACATATATAATATGGAATTTTCTGTGGCTATTAGAAAGAATGCCTTCCGGCAGAGCGATGGGCTAGATACGACAAACTCCTGCACTGAAAGCAACTCACAATGCTAGATAAAAAAGACACAAACAATACTTTAAAATGCATGCAAGAAAGTAAGTCATACTTGGAGGCCAGCGACTAGTTATTCCAGGAACCTAGAGTCATGACATAGCGAGGCAGCAGATTCTTCTGTGGAGACATCTGACAACCAAGGAGGCTTTGCTTTGGTGCTGAGGTCTTCAAGGCTGCAGCTGCAGGGGAGGGAAAGCTCAGCTCCGGCCCGGCCCAGGTGGTACAGGAGCGCTCCTCCCCTAAGTGGGGCCCCCGAGGGTTGCACCTTCAGAATGAGGTGAAGCGGAAATAAATTCACCCTTCTGAGGAGAGCACAGCAACTATCTAGTCAACACTCGAGGAGGGTTTGAGTGGGAGAACCTACCCTGGAAACTGGTAGGCTGAGTTCAGCTTCCTGGGCTGGGCTGGTGTCACCACCTGGCCTAAACCACTTCCCAGTGAGAGTTTAGTTTGAAGGAGTCTTGGTAATGTTCTGGGAAACTTGCAGAAGCAAAAGGAAATAATCATACCTTCAGTACAGATGGCAAGGAATTCCCAGGTGAAGTTCTAGATACATACATGCTCATCCAAAAATTATGAATTCATGGGGAAACTAAGCACCATGACCAAGAACTAACAAAAACAACAGATGGCACAATAACTCTATAAAATGTTGGATATTAACATTATCAGGTACAAATATGAAATAAATATACTTAATTTGTTTGCAGAAGTAAATGAAAGGATTGAAAATATGAGGACAAGGCAAGAATGTGCAAAATAACCAAGCAGCTGAGACAAAGGAACTAACTTCCAGTCGTAAACACAAACACCTATACAGTTAACAACGAAATACTAAAGAGGAAGATTGGAATTAAAACTCAATAGATGTATTTAATGGAAGATTAAGCAGGGATAAAAGGAGAATTAGTTTACTGTGATATGTGTCTGGAAACATCCAAAATGCACTCCAGAGAGACAAAATAGAGAAATATATGCCAGAAGAGGAGGCAGGGACTGAGAAAAGCCACTTGCATCAACTTAGTATCCAGAAGAGGAGAAAGGAGGGAAAAAGGCAGGAACAGTGCCTGAAGATTCAATGGCTATAATTTTCCAGAATGGATGAAAAGCACCAATTCACATGTCCAGGAAGTGACGGATCTCAAGAGTGAGAAAAAGCAAACATGCATTCAGACACACTTCAGTGATGTCACAGAGAACTAGACCTTCAGCAAGCGGAGACGAAGATAAATTGCTTACATTTGGATGACAATTAGAAAAGTAATTAATTAGCTCATCAATAGCAAAGGTACATCATTAGATATTTGCTTTTCACCCTAACTTCTTTAATTTCCATTGAATTGGTTGTTGCATAGGGTTTGAGGAGGGACTTTTTCTTTTTAAGAGTTTAAATTTTTTTAGAACATGTTTGCAGTACATAATGTTTCATTCCTTTTGGGAAGTGGGTACGCATTTAATTCCCTTTTCTCCATCCTCTTTTCCTCCCCACCTCTCCCTGCCTCCATCTCCATGATCCCCTTCCCATTTGCTCCCTACTCCCTATGATCTATCCTTCATTTTGATCTGTATTTATATTTTGAGTTTCTCACATAAGAGAAACCATGTGATATTTAAGCATATTTAAGCATATTTAAGCCTGATTTATTTCACTTGATATTAGGGTCTCAAGGTGCATCCATTTTCCTACATATGATTTAAGTTTATTCTTCTTTATAGCAGAATAATACTCCACTGTGTGTAAATACCACATTTTCTTTATCCATTCATCTGCTGATGGACATACAGGCTTCTTCCATGATTTAGCTATTATGAGTTGTACTGCTATTAACATGGGCATGCATGTGTCACTATAATAGAATGTCTTTAACTCTTCCGAGAAGATACCTAGAAGGGGAACAGCTGGTCAAATGGAATTTCTAATTTTAGATTTTTGAGGAATCTTCACCCTGCTTTCCATAGTGGTTGTGCTATTTTACCTTCCCATGAACAGTGTGGAAGAGTTCTTTTTTTCCCTGCAGGCTTGTCAACATTGGTTGTTATTTGATGTTTTGATGATGGACTTTCTTTTGGGGATAAAGTGGAATAGTAGTGTCATTGTAAATTTACATTTCTCTAATGGCCAGCAATGTTGAACACTTCTTCATGTTGGCCATTTGTACCTCTTCTGTGAAGTGTCTATTCATTGCACCTGCTCATTTCTTATTGGGGCTTTTCTTTTGGAGGGTCTGATTTTTTGAGTTCTTTGTATATTGTGGATATTCCTCTGTCTGAGGAGTAGCTGGCAAAAAGTTTCCCATTCTGTAGGTTGTCTCTTCTCTCTGTTGGTTGTTTCCTTTGCTGTTCAGAAGCTTTTAAACTTGGTATGATCCCATTTGTTGATTCTTGGCTCTATGCCCTGTGCAACAAAGATTTTGTATTAAACTAAAATAAAAATGGACGAAAGAAGTAAATGTTAAACAGAAACACTTAACCCTCTGGACGACAAAATAGGTAAAAGTCTTGAAGTCATAGGCAGAGGCAAGGACTTTCTGAACAGAAATGTTTTCCTTGCATGAAAACTCAATTGTTCAGAACTGTTGATTGGGAAAGACACCCTTCTCTCAGCCCTCTGTTCTGCCATCCCAGCTCGGCCACAGTGATGGTCTGCCCCTGCTCGATGCTCTGTCCTACTGGCCTGTGGGCTGACGCCTGGTGCTCTGGGTTACATGGAACTGCAACTGGGCTGGAGCAGTCCTCTTACCTCGACTCTCCTTCTGCAGGATCTCGGCTCTTCTTGCTCCTTCACCTGTGGGTTTAAAAGTTTGAATGATCAGGGCCGGGGATTTAGCTCAGTGGTTTTGCTGTCTGCTGTGCAAGCACAAGGACCCAAGTTCAATCCCCCGTACCAAAAACAAAAAAGTTTGAATGATCAGAATCAAGTTGCACACAGGCATGCACATGTACAGAGCAGTTGGCTGTGGACTGGAATTGCTGGGATTGCAATAAGTCTATGTGTCATTTGGAGAGAATTGACATACTTTGAAAATATCAAATTTTATCTGTTGTATGGTACATCTTTTCATTTACTTGGGCATGCTTTATGTATCAATAAAAGTTTATGATTTTATCCCACAAAAGTGTCACTGAGCTCTTATTAGATTTATTTGTAGGTATTTAGCATTTTGGGCCTTTGTAATTAATAATTTAAATGTTCATTTCTGTTTATTGCAGGTATATTGAAATGAAATAAATTCTGTAGAGCTATATTTTTTCTGGGTACCTTAATAACTGTCTTATTAGTTCTGTTACTAATCTGAGAATTATACTAATGATCACTGTTATTTTGTTTGTTTTAAAACCTTTCTTACATATTTTCATTTCTTTTCTTAATCTTTTCTGTTATATGTCAGTTTCTTATTTATCTTGTCATTTTCTTCTCTTACATATATTATTTCTTCCTTCTGCTGAATTTGGTTGGATTGTTAATCTTTTAATGATGTGGGTACATAGCTCACTTATTTTTGACCTTCTTTTCCTCTAGTATAAACCTCTAGGGCAGCATAGTGATCCTTTGGGAGCTTTCAGTGATAACGAACAGCCTGCTGTGGTACGGGTGCCATAGGTTCGCCACCACTGACCTAAGGCTACAAAGTTTCCTTCTAAACGCTGCTTAGCTGCACCCCAAAAGTTCTGGCGTGTGGCCCTTGTCACTATTTAGCTCTAAACATTTTGAAAATTTTTATCAAATTTTTTTTTGACCCACAGTAAACTATGTTTTCAAAATAATACAGATATGTGGAGTTGTTGTCTTTTAAAACATTTTGTTTTTGTTGTTTGCTTTTTGAGACAGGCTCTCACTGTAATTCAGGCTGGTCTTGAACTCACTGTGTAGCCCAGGCTGGCCTTAAACTCACAGTGACCCTCCTGCTTCAGCCTCCGAAGTGCTGAGATTTCAGGCCTGTGCCACCATGCCTGGCTGTCTTTTAAAACTTATTGGTGTGATTTTCTTTTGCCTTGAAGCCAGGTAATCTGATCTGTATAATACTTAACTTTTAGGATTATGTTTAGCCTTGCTTGTGGCTCAGTATGTATCATTTTTGTAAATGTTCCTGTGGCCCTGAAGGGGATATGGTTTGTGATAGCTGCATGATTACTGAATGGAATGGTTCCTGGTGGGGCACCCCCAAATCGGGGTGGCATAGTCTTCTCTGTGAACTCTGTTGTGAAAAGTGTTAGGAAATACTATCAAAAGAAACCAAAGACCAGCCTCAAAGTGGAGAAGATATTTGGAACACATATACCTGAGAGGTTGAGTTTACCAAACACATAACCCACTCCTCTAATACATTTTCCAATAAAATGAAAAGAACAAAAGAAGTGGGCACACAACATGAAAAGACATTACAAAAGGGAAATCCTGAACAGTCTGTAAATGCATGAAAAGTACTGGGAAATACAAGCTAAAAGCAAAGGAAACAACTTTCAAAACAATCAGACTCATAAACCCTTCACAATGCCATGGACCGCTGTGGGTCTGAAGTGTGGGTGAGGCCTGGAGCAGCAAGAGCCCAGGGAGGGAGGCAGTGCAAACAGCCCGGGGCCTGAAGGATCAGGGTGGCTGCGTGACCTTAGACACCTGTCATGACTGGTCCTGGGACGCCCCTCCTGGTCCTTGCTGGCCATGATGGGAGGAATGGAGGAGCTTGCTCACAGCAGCAGTGCATGTGATGGAAAAATAAAGTGAAAACAACCCAACTCCCCTGGGAGAGGAACGGAGGAAGCAACACACATGTGCTCGCTTGATGGGATATTACGCAGCACTGACAATGGATTTACAGCCTCAGACAGCCAGATAAAACCCAAGAATATAAGATGAAGTGAAAAAATGCTCTAGAAAGATGAATATGCTATCATTCAATGTATGGAATGTGCAAAATGTGCAAAGCTAAGCAAAACATGGCAAAGCTGAGCCTTCCTTCAGTAGTTGGGGCTAGAGGGGTGTGTGCAAAAATGGAAACCTGCTGTTGTCCAAATACAATCTGGAATGTTCCTGCCAAAATGCAGATCTTATGGGGATACTTATTAGGATGATTAATTGTACATGCCAACTTGACTGGGCCACAGGTGCCCACATAGTTGGTCAAATATTACTCAAGGCATTTCTGCCAGGGTGTTTTGAGAAGAGGGTAACATTAAATTGGTAGAGAAAGCAGACCACCTTCAGTCAGGTGAAGGCGTGAATGGAGCAAATGATTGACCTTGGGAGGAGGTCAGTCATACCTCCCATGGGCTCTGTGCCTTTGGAGAACCCCGACTAAAATTGTGCTCTGGTCCCAAGTTCCCTCTGATAACTCCTTGTCACAACAGCACCTGCTCCAGTTCTGCTGCAGGGTGTCCTCCACCCTGGCAGCCACTAGGAGCCTAAAAGAGCCAGAGAAACATTACCACATCTGTAGAAAGATGCCCTTTTCTGCCTGGGCTCCTGGTCTGATGGTCCCTGTGATAAAGGGGCGGATTAACAGTGATGAAGAGCTGGTAAATGTGCATTAATATTGAACTGAGACTTTTGCCTTGGGTAACACAAGATGCCCTGTTATTCACGGCCTCTGCCTGCAGCCCTCATGTGCCCTGGTACCAGCTCTGCCCTCCAGATGCTTGTTGAAGCCACTTGTTCCTAGAGCAGGGATGGTGAACCTTTTAGAGCTTCCAATGATACAAAGAGCCCTCCACAGCACGCTTGCCATGGGTTCCCCACCACTACCCTATGGTGTTCCGAAGAAGTCCCCAGGCCTGGGGCCAGCCCCAGGCCATCTGATTTCCCTGGGCTGGGTGGCACCCAAGCACGTGTTGTTTAACAAGGTCTCCACTGAGCAGGGCTCTCTGCATGTGCTTTGATGTCTAATTCTGTGTGTGTCCGGGATGGCCATTGAGAACAGCAGGCTTGGCTCACAAGAAGGTCACATCTAGTTCCTATCCACTCAGCATGTGTCCCCCAGCACATTCTGGAAGTACTGCTCCGAGTTGTGCCAGAACTGGAGAATGCGCTCTCCAGCATGGCACAGGGAGGACTGGAACCCACGCATATTGTAAAACCTGTAAATCTATGCTGGTGCAGCGGAAATCGCTGTGTGTGCATTGCAGACACCGGGCACAGTCATGAGCAGCTTCTTGGGGCCTGGGTTGACCTTCTGTGTTTTGTGTTTCCCTGTGGCTGTCTCTTTGTAGACAGGCCTGTGACACGCCAGGATGCCCCAAGGGGTGAACTGGGGCAGGCCAGGGCTCTGCTTCTCCTGTAGGGTAGCCTCGGTCCATGAGTTACAAATGCTAAGCATCCTGTGGCTTCCTGCAGACAAACCAAATGTTCTTTGGAACTGGAACACACTTCAGGGTGTGTTATTGTTGTGGGTACAGAGCTTCTCAACTGTACTCCCCAGTGCACTTCTAACAATATGCGGTGTGGTCAAAAGATGAGGTGAATGTCTAGATTTTAAAAATTTGTTTTGGCACAGGACACACTGCCATTCATCCCCCTTAGAAGACTCCCCGTCTCTTCCGACACACCCAGTGCGTAACCCACTGCTCTTGCTTCTTCCTGAAGCAGTTCTGGAAATCTTCCCTGAGTCTTTAGTTGGACTGTCGTGGCTGCTCCCATGTCCTGAATCAATTCAAAACATGTACCTTTCACGGTCATTTTGATTTTGGGGAAGAGCCAGAAGTCACATGAGGTGGATGAGGGCATGCTGTAATGTTTTTATGAGCCTGGCTTTCCATTGGATGGCACTTGGTAGCAGCACTCTCTGTACAGTAAAGCCTTGGATGGCGAGCATAATTCGTTCCGGAAACATGCTTGCAATCTAAAGCACTTGTTTATCAGTGTGAATTTCCCCACAAGAAACACTGGAAACTCAGATGATTCATTCCACAATCCCAAAATGTTCATATAAAATGATTATAGTACTGTAACATAATACAAAGTAATAAAGAAAATACAAAGTGTAAAGAAAAATAAACAAATTAGCCTACACTTACCTTTGAAAACCTTCGTGTGAGGGAGAGTCATGAAAGAGGAGGGTTACTGTCAGGACGACTTTCACTCTCACTAATGGAACACTGCTATCTATTGGGTGATGGAATCTTCTAGTGTAACTTTAACAAGGACTCCATCCAGTATCACTTGCTTTTCCTCCTTTTGAAGACGTCACAGAAGTGTGACATTGGCTTGTCATTAACCAGATTCATCGCTCACACTGCTACAGCCTTATTCAGGCAGTGCTTTTCTACAAAATTCTGCACTGTTTCCCATATTTTACATCTCCCTAATCTCATTTAAAGTGAGGGATTCCTCTGCCTTTTTCTCCTCCTCTTCTGCAGATGAGATCTCTTCCATAAGTCTTGTTGTTAGGAGACAATCACCCACAATCCTGCAGAGAGACAGAGAGAGAGAGAGAGAGAGAGAGAGAGAGAGAGAGAGAACCATTGGCTCAGTTGTGATCATGTGACATTCGGCATCATGTTCTACTCATATTGTAAGACATCACTCTTGTTTATCAAGTTAAAATTTATTAGAAATATTCGCTCACCTTGCAGGATACCCACAGAGCAAGTCACTCACAACTGAGGTTTAAATGTGTTTTGATCATGCCTTGTGAAGATGCTCACAAAAGAGGACTTCTGGAATTGCTTCAGAAAGCGGCAAGAATGATGGGATAAGTGTGTTCAGGATAGGGGGAGGATTTTGAGGATGACTAATGGGAATGTGTCTCATACTGTAATAAATTGTAAAACTTAAAACATTTGTTGTATGTTTGCATTATACCTCATACACTCATGCATGGGCCCCGTTACTGGAGGTGCTGATTTGTCTGTCCAAGGCAGTATTTTTAAAGGCTTATCAGGTTTAGTTTGCATTTTCTGTGTTTCTAAATGATGATTTGAACATCATGACTACAGTTATAACTAACCGTCTTAGTAGCTTTTTCTTCTAACATCAGTTCTAGGCTGGTTTCAGTGGACTGTTCTCATCATGAGTATGTCTCCTCACCTGTAATGTTTGATTGTATGTCAGACATTGTGTGGCTTTTACCTTTTTTGTTGTTTTTTTGGAGGCAGAGTCTTGCTATGTAGTTCAGGCTGGCCTCAAACTGTGTAGCCGGGGACGGCCTTGAATTCACGGTGATCCTCCTGCCTCAGTCTCCCAAGCTGGGATTACAAGTGTGCACCACCATGTCCAGCTGGCTTTACCTTTTTGAGTGCTGCTTTTTAAAAAAAAATTCTTATGAAAATTCTCAAGTGGTTTTACTTTTTTTTCTGAAGTACACTTACGTCACTTGGAGATGATCCGATCCTTTTGGGTTCTGTGTTTATTATGTTTTAGGTGACTCCACAGCAGTCCTTGGTCCTGGGCTCATGTTTGACTCTGCTGATGCAAGACCTCCTTGACTGCTTTGTCCAGTGCCCCTCAGTTATGGGTTTCACATTGGCCGGGTCAGAGGCCCCAGGCCTGTGTGAACGTCAGTCACGGCTCCCCTAACCCTTCTGGCTCAGCCCAGCCTCTGGCCGTTCTTCCCTCTGGTGGCCGTTGGGCCTCTGCCAAACACCTGGTGGTGGGCAGAAGCCTTCCAGATGTTCTCTCTCTGTACCTCCCTTCTCTGACGACCCCCTAAGTGAGGCCAGAGATGAGCACACACCCTGGATCAGTGTGTCCAAAACCACTGCACAACGCAATTTGTCCTTCCGGGGAACAGCATCTCTGCGTTTCCGTCATTTCTTTAACTTCCAGTGAACTGAAGATTCATTCACCTGTCAGGAGCTGTGTTGTCACTGTCGAATGACTCTGAGATGAAAGAGTGAAACAAACCAACAAATCAAGTGCTGATCATGCTAAAGTGCTTATTAAAGAGGCCTCTCCTAAAACCATGGCACAAAGCATTCTTAATTAGTTAATTAAAGTCTCCACTGGAGATTGAGAGATTAGTTGTAGTGAAATTTGGTCAATTAAACTAATTAATTCTTCTTTTATTTGGTAGTGGTGGTGGTGGTTGTTGCTGAACTGAACCCTAAGCGCTGTTAAAGAACTATAGAGCGATTCTTTCCTCTCCTCCCCATGAAGTCTCTGCTCTCCTGCTTGGAGTCCACAGGCTCACAGGGGCTTGGAGAGGGCCTGGACAGGTATTTATGCGAGTTTCCTCTTTCTTGTTTGGCCCTTACAGTTCATCTCCACCTGACACAAAGCAACAGGAAACTAAGTAGCTCACCTAGTGCATGACTGACCCATTTCCATGCCATAGTTTGGTGTATTCACAGAGTATATTCCATCACTGCAATCACTTTTAGAATATTTTAATTATCTCCCAAGGAAAGCCTGCAACCTGTGGCCATCTACCCCACCCCAGCAGTCGCTAACCTCCTATTTCTACGCATTGACCGATTCAGCAAACTTCATGTGAGAGGGATACTAAAATATGCAGTCTTTTGTGACCAGGTTCTATCACGTAGCACCCTGTTTCTAAGGTCTGCCCATGAAGTAGCAGGTATCTGCACTTCATTTCTTTTCAGTGTTAAGTAATACTCCATTGTATGGATATACTGCATCACATTTATCCACTCATCAGCTGGTGGGCATTTAGATTGTTTCCATTTTTTAGTTAATGTGAATAATGCTGCTGTGAACATTTGTGTACAAGTTTTTGTGTGGACAAATGTTTTCATTTCCTGTATGTGTATATTTAGGGGTGGAATTAATTGCTCCTTCGTATGTCAACTCTATTTCTAAGCACTTAAGGGCCTGACAGGTTGATTTTTAAAGGCTGCACCACTTAAAATTCTCATAGTAGTATATGAGGATTTGAGTTTCTCCACATCATCCTAACACTTGTTGCTGTTCATTTTTATTATAACCTCTTTGAGGGTGTTTTCTTTTTAAACTATAACCTTCTGGTAATATCTATCTGTTGAGGTTCTGATTTGCATTTCCTTGATGGCTAATGACATTGAGCATCTTTTCATGTATTATTAACCATTTACGTGTCTTCTTTGGAGACCTGTGTATTCATATTCTTTTTTTTTTCTTTTTTAGACTTTTATCAGTACATGTTTGCAGTACATAGTGATTACATTCACTATAGAGGACTGGTACACGTACGTAACACATCTCAATTCCCTTCTTTTTCACGCCTCCCTGCACCCTCACTTAACTTTTCCAGCATCAGATTCATGTATTTATCTTATAAGGCCTTATAAAGTTAATTATATATACAGATTGAAAACCAGACTAATAGGCTAAAGAATATATAAAGCATCTAAGTCAAGGTACACTTTTAGATAGACTGTCCACACTAGATACAATATCTTTGTTCTTTCTCTTTTTTTTACTATGTGTCATATATGTGTGTGTGCGTGTGTGTGTGTGTGTGTGTGTGTGTGTGTGTGTGTGTATGGAGAGAGAGAGAGAGAGGGGAAAAAAGTTTTCATATAAGAAAAACCATGTGTTATTTAAGCTTGTGTGTCTGAGTTACTTCACTTAAAATTATGGTTTCAAGGTGTTTCCATTTTCCTACAGATGACTCAAGTTTATTCTTCTTTATGGCAGAGTCATACTCCATTCAGTATAGATACCACATTTTTTAATCCATTCGTCCATTGGTGAACATATAGGCTGTTTCCAAGAGGTAGCTATTATGAATTGTGCTACTATAACATGAGTATGCATACATCATTGTGGTATGATTATCTTTAACTCTTTTGGGAAGATACCTAGAAGGGGTATAGCTGGGTCAAATGGAATTTTTAATTTTGGTTTTTTGAAGAATCTCCAAACTGATTTCCATAGTGGTTGTATCAGTTTACACTCCCACCAACAGTGGAGAAGGGTTCCTTTCTCCCCACACCCCCGCCAGCATTTGTTATTGGTTGATTTCTTGATAGCAGCCATTCTTTCTGGAGTGAGGTGGAACCTCAGTGTTTTTCTAATTTGCATTTCTTGAATGGCCAGTGATGTTGAACATTTTTTCATGTATTGGCCATTTGTATTTCTTCATCTGAGAAGTGTCTATTCATTTTATATGCCCATTTTTAAAATTGGGTCTTTAAATTTGGGAGGTCTGATTTTTTTAGTTCTTTATAGATTCTATATATTAGCCTTTTGTCTGAGGAGTAGGTGGCAAAATATTTTTCCCATTCTGTAAGTTTTCTCTTCGCTCTTGGTGCTTTCCTATTCATATTCTTTGCCAGTTTTTCAGTTGAGTTATTTGTCTTTTCATCCTGGAATTGTGATAGTTCTTTATGTAGTCTGGACACAAGTCCCATATTGGCTATATAATTCGTGAAATATTTCTCCTATTCCCTGGATTTTCTTTTCCCTTTCTTCTGACCCTTTAGAGTATATTTAAAAAAAATCCCATTGATGTCTCGTTTGTCTGTATTTTCTTGCTGTCTTCTTTGTGTCCTTCCTAAGAAATCATTGCTTAATCCAAGATCATGCTTTTCACCTATTTTTTCTTAGAGTTTTACAGTTTTAGCTCCAATATTTAGGTCTTTGATCCGTTTTGAGTTACTTTTTATACTGTTGCGAAGAAGGTTCCAAATTTATTCTTTTTCATGTGGTATCCAGTTGCCCTAGCACTGCTTGTTGAAATGCCTATTCTTTCCCTGTTCAAAAGTTTTGTCATCCTGGTGAAAATCAATTGGTCAACCTCGGGAGGGCTCCTTGCTTCCTGTGCCAGTACTGCCTGTCTTGATTACTGCAGCTTTGCAGTGCGTTTTGAAATCAGAAGTGGGGGCTCGCTAACTTCATTTTCTCTTTCAGGATCGCCTTGGCATTTTTAATTATATTCGCCCTGCTGTGACACAGGGCACCTTAATCATTTTCCCTGTCAAACGACAACCAGGTTCTCCCTATCTTCCTCCCCCCGATTCCACAGGCTCCGGGAAACACTATTCTACCTTCAACTGACAGCTCTCAAAAAGCTAGAACTGAGGAGTTTTAATGTCCTCACCATAAAATGATAAAATTTGAGATAAGTGATGGATATGCTGAGCACTCTGACTTAGTCACTACCCAGTACGTCCATGAACTAAAACAATGCTTTGGGTGGAGCATGGTGGTACATGTCTCAAGTCTCAGCAACTTAGGAGGCTGAAGCAGGAGGATCCCTTGAGCCTATGAGTTCAAGACCAGCCTGAGCCACATAGAGAGGCCCCTTCTCCAAAAAATAATCACATTGCTCCTCAAGTACATCCAAACATTACGTGTCAATAAATACAATTAAAAATTGTCTTAGTTGAATACCTTGAAATGCTATGTGAATTTTTTTGTGAATTTTAGTTTTAATTTCTGCCAAAAGTACAGTTGGATTTTGATAGGAATTGTATTGGAGCTGTAGACCAATTTGTAGTGGTATCTTGACAAGATGTAGTCTTTAATTCTTAGAACACAGGATATTATTTTATTTCTTTAGGTCTTCTTTGATTTCTTTCAATAACATTTTATGATATTCAGAGTATAAGTTTTGTATTTTTTAACAAATAAGGTATTCCGGCATCTTGTTTTCTGATACCATTATAAATGGAAGTGTTTTTAGTTTCCTCTTGAGGTGCTCACTGCTATGGTATAAAACACAATGGATTTGTGTACTGAGCTTGGATTTTACAAACTGATAAGCTTATTCATTAGTTTTAATAATTTTTATTAGTTGACTTTTTCAGGATTTTCTATATACAGTGCTATGTTATCTGAAGCAGAGGTGGTTTTACCTCTCTAAATCTGGATGATGTTCATTTAATTTTCTTGCCTAATTACTGTAGTGAAAGGCTCTAGTACAGCGCTGGATAGAAGTGATGAGTAGATATTCTTGTCTTGTCCTTGATCTAAGAGGAAAGCATCAATCCTTCGCCATCAAGTATAATGCTGGCTGTGAATTTTTCATAAATGCACTTTATCAAGCTGAATAAGTTTCTTTCAATTCCCACCTTTTAGCATGTTAATATCATGAAGGCTGTTGAATTTTGTCAAACGCTTTTCTGTTCCTGTCGAGATGATCTCATGGGTTTGTGCTTTATGCTATTGACTTGGTGTATTATGTTAGTTGATCTGCAGAAATTAAAGAAACCTTGAATTCCAGGGATAAATCTTACTTGGTCATGGTGTATAATCCTTTTTATATGTTGCTGGATTCAATTTAGTAGTATTAAAATGCAAAAATTCATAAGAGATTTTTTGGTCCATCACTGTGACATCTCTGCCAGGCTCTGATATCAGCGTCATCTGGGCCCCAGAGAGACTTAGAAAATGTTCTCGGGGTTCTGTCTGCTGATTCTACCCCAGCTTGAAAGGTGGGTGCTCACAGTGGAACTTGCTGAAACATGGAAGATCTGCATGGATTTCAAAAGCCTATATTCCCAGGCAAACAAAGCCACTAGGGGATTAGTCAGTAGGTCTGGGAGAAAACAAAGAACAGGCTTCTCTGTCCTCAGACAAGGTGAGTGTCCTTGGGACGGTGTGGAGGTTGGATGGGCTGAAGGGAGAGTGACAGGTGCAACCATGGAAGTGGGCCCATCCCCTGCTTCCTGGGTGATTCTCCAGGAAAGGCCACCAAAGCCGAGTGGCACTGGGGTCCCAGAATGGAGGGAGACACGGCTGCTCTTTGAGGAGTCACATAGTAAAGTAGTGGCTTCTCTGATTAGGCAAAAATGGAGTCAGGGGATGCCACCAAATTTCCCAGGTCCCAGTCCATGGTTGGAGGAGCCAAGATGGTATGGGGGACTGGTGAGGGGCATCTGGGGCAACGAAAATGGGGCATCACAGCTGTTGGTCACCTGGGCAGTGGGCTGTCTCGGCGGATGGCTGAGCCCTGTCTGGGGCAATTTGCTGGGCAGTTTCAATTTGCTGTCCTAGGCTTAGAATTGGTGCATCACCCTACCTGCCTACATCCCGCCAGCCACAGCGATGCCATGGTCAGATCCGAAGCTGAGGGCCTGGCGACCGACCCTGTGTTTAGTAGCAGGGGCTGAAAAGCCACAGGGCAGGGCGTGGGTCTGGGAAAGGAAGACAAGGAAGTCTGATTAATCCCCACTCTGGAAACGGCTTCTCCTGGGCATGAAGTATCTTGAACACAGCCTCAGCCTTGGGCAAGAGGAAGGCGGTGTGAGCAGCGATGCATTTGGCTGTAGCCACCGTCATGTCAGCAAGACATCGCCCAAACCTGGGCTCTGTGGACCCAATTGCAGTGTATGCTTTGCCGTTAGGACAAACGAAAATGACTGCTTGATCTTTAAGTGAGTATAATTTCCAAGGATCCATGAGGCAGTATTGGTTAAACAGAATAGAGGCATAGTAAATTTCCTAGCAGGAAAAAAGTACAGTTATTCATTTTTATGGAAAATAAATACTAAGTTCTAAGTGGTATTTTGGACGCATCCATTGAGTCGCTATATCCGCCAGGCCTCTCTGGTGCGTCGCGCGGGTGATAGACAGCTGCTGAATGACTGTGTGCGATGAGTAATTTTGCCATCCACAGCCTCACTCCGCTCATTTAGCACTAGGAAGTCTCAGCACTTCTGCAAAGGACTCACAACATGTGACATGTGTGCTCCAGTTCCTTGAATATCATGGAGCCGTGGAAAGAAATTGCTGTAGAAACTCAGCTTTGGGGAACACTGGCACGAGACTGTGTGAGAAGATGCAGTGCATGCAGTCACCCCGACTGGATGTCTCCCTGCTGCTCATATGCCTGTCCCATCATCACCAATCTGTCATCACACTCCTGGACACGTGACTGGAGGTTAACAAATGCCTGGCAGACCACCACCTCTGACTCCTGCTTCATAGATAAAACCAGACCAAGGAAGTTAGAACCGGATGCACTTGGAACTTAGATGTTGAGGTCCAGACCTGTCACTGACTTGCTACCTCTGCCCAAAGCCCGTGGTAATTCCAGATCCACACATAGCTCTGGCCCAGCCTAATGGGTGCCAGGTGTCCAAGCCAGGGGCTCATCAGGGACAGCTTCCAGTGGTCAGCTCTCCCCATCATGTCTCTTCACTTATGAGGCGAGACTGAAAGACATAGTGTCTACATTAAAAATACTTCATTACAGGAAAAGACTCTGCCATGAATCTCCTCACAGTACTGCCCCTTGCTCCAAACGTGCTTATCTCATTGCTCTCGCCATTTTCAGAAGCAATTCTGGAGTCCTCTTTGCCAGGGTCTAGTTGTGCTGTTGTGGCTGTCTCGGTGTCCTGAACTGATTTAAAACGTCTGCCCTTTGTGGTCATTTTGACTTTGAGGGAGGTCCAGAAGTAGCAGTGGAAGTACCAGATCCAGTGGATAAAGTGGACGAGGACACCGAGTAATGTTTCTATGAGCCTGCCTTTCACCTGGATCACACTCGGCAGCAGCACTTACTGCATTTTTATCACACTTCATGAAGACACTCACAGAAGAGGACTTTGAGAACTACTTCAGAAAGTGAGAAGAAAGTGGGATAAGTTCATATTGATGGGGAATATTCTGAGGGGCTTAATGGCAATGTTCTTTTACTGTAATACTCACAAATGTAAATGCACATCATAGTTTTGGTCAGACTTTGTGTCATTTTGGAAATGTGACTTTTCACTGAATTGGCTCATTCCAGTCATCTATAATGATCACTGTGCTAACTGCAGTCACATTGTCACAGTGTGTCCATTGGAAGGTCTTTGGTTTACCTTGCTTGTCCTTTTGATAAAATTCCCAAACCAGCTCAAAGGAATTCTCACTCTCAGGAAGCACTTCAACTTTTCTCTCTGGCACAACAGACTGAGGACTTCCTGGGAGCTCTGGCCCTCTGTCTGTAGAGCAGCATTCAAAATAAGATCCTGGGAGCGAGGAGGAGGCATCTGAGGTTGCTTTACTGACGAGATAGAAGGGGACTCATTGTTTACAACACGAGCTCACAATTTAACCAGCGAATTACCAGGCTGATTAAACACATTTTATTGTAATGTGACAAAAGGATTTTTTTGTCTTTGAATATGTTTGCCTAAACGTTTGACTGAAGATATAATTTTTTCCTGGTACTGAGGATTGAATCCAGGTCCTCCACACTGAGCCACATCCTGAACCCTCTTTTTTGCTGTTCATTTTTGAGATAGGGGCTCCATAAGTTGTTAGGTTGCCCAAGCTTGGCTTGGGCTTGCAGTGCTGCCTTAGAGATGTGCACACCAGGCCGCAACGCACTCTGAAGCTGCCTTGGAGCGCCACGCTGGGCACCCTCACTGAGCTGCTCCGCTCCTCGTTGAGCCCATAGCCTGCTCTTCCTTCCTTCTAGGAACCACTTCATCCCTGGCCGGAACCTGAGTCCTGGACATCAGTGGTGACCAGTACAGGCACACGTGGTGGACTTTGTGGACCTCATAAGGTAGAGGAGGGCATGCCAGTGCACCTGGGGTGAAAGTGGTCAGCACCATTGCGGCTGCTTCCTGAGCTCTCAGGCTTCCTTCTCTCCCCTCTGCTCTGCTCTGCTCCTCTCTTGAGCTGCTTCTCTGACCTCCCATGTGCCGCCTTCCCAGGTGGCCAGCAGCCTCCTACCAATGCAATTGCTCCTCTTGGAACTACCTGCCCATTGGCTGTGGTGGGACCAGGGCTCAGTACAGGTGGTTGGCTCTCGCCCCCTGAGCAGGGCAGGTTCCCTAACGTGTCCTGGGGGCTGCTGATTGGAAACCTCCAGAACAACCCACCATCCATGGGGCATTGCCAGGCAGAGGGTGCTCCAGGAAGGTCAGTGATAGATTTCCGTCTGGGCCTGCTGTGCACCCTTGCCCGAGCCAGCTCCTGGCCCCGGTCCTGAGATCAGCAGTCCGGGCCCCTCGGTGTTTCATGTCAGAGGCAGAAGAGGAACTCATGAGGTCATGCAATTTCTGCCCCCAGACATTTTCAAGAGGAAAGGAATGCCTCCACTTTCCAATTTGGGTTATAAATCAAATACGTGCATAAGTATGAAATCTGTTTCCTGAAATGGATTCCACATAGCTGATTGACTCATGGATCCAGAATTTTTAGAGGAGATCTTTGGATCCGTTTCTCCTGGGAACATAG
Organism: Heterocephalus glaber; assembly: GCF_053883595.1. Lineage (NCBI taxonomy): Eukaryota > Metazoa > Chordata > Mammalia > Rodentia > Bathyergidae > Heterocephalus > Heterocephalus glaber. Next base: position 9,552,387 of record NW_028258410.1, read on the forward strand.
ATCATGTCAGTTAGCAGGCTCATGTCCAATACTTAGGGTGTTTATAGTCAGATAGTTAATTTTAAAATTATTTAATTTTGAAACAGAAATTTCTCAAACTGAACACTAGGAGTACAATAGAAGAACAAAAAAAGAATGACTTTCCCTCAAACCTGAGATACGTTTTCCCCAAACTCAGAGCCACACCGAATGTAACCACAATATAAAGGAGGGGAAAAGTCGAGTAATAAATATGCCAGTCAGTGGATAGGTTACAGCTGCTGAATAACCACAGCTGCACGGATGGAAAAACAAGATGTTTGTCAGGGACAATTCCTCTTCAAGCAAGTCGATTCTAAAGACTTGCTCAAAAAAGAGTCAATCAGAAATAAAGCAGCTGCTTTTCAGGGCGGGGGAAGGGAGGGAGTGTCTTTTGGAGTACTGCCTGTGGCAGTGAGGGAAGGGAAGCAGAATGCCCCCAGGAGGGCACTGCGCTCTCCCCTGGGCACCTGCAGGACCAGTGCCTTGGCAGGGCCTCAGAGCTGCCAGCCAGGCAGAGTTCCCACCCTACTGGGCAACACCGTCTCGGGAAAACCCGCTCCTGAGAGGCCTGAAGCTGCAAGGCCACGCCATCGAAAGCATCTCTTCCTGGATTTCCACACCTGTGTGGATGCCTTTCAGGAGAGGGTCCAGGTGGTCCGGACTGCTGGCCACTGCACTTCAGTTTGGTAGCAGTAAGTTCACTCCTGCCGAATGCACCCTGCTTGGATTAATTTCATTTCTACTTCATTCGAGAGGGGCTTCCATGCTCCTTGGGAAGCTGAGGATCTTAGGACCATTTGAGGGCTGTGGAGAACCAGAGCTGATTTGTAGAGTGCCCACTGCATGCCCATCCCTTCCACAGTCTCCTTTCTTCCTCAAGCCCAGGAGGCAAAAGGGTGAAAGTTGCTGCACGCGATGCCCAGCCAGTGCATGGCAGCGTGCCTGGAGGAGACGAGGGTCTGGCTCCGAGGCGTCTTCCAGGCCACGTGCACAGAGCTGGTCTCAGCTCTTTCGACCGCTGTCTCCCTCCATTCCTCAGCTTTGTACAGCTGTGAGGAGTCATCCCAAACCTGTCTCCGGAAAACAGTCTGCCCAGCTTACCCTGAGCCGGGCCTGCCGGTCCCCAGGGAGCAGGACACAGCCAGGGCTTGTCACTCTGCACCCGAAAGGCGCTGCTTTCTTGCACAGATGCACTGCTCATTGGATCTTTAGGACTCTGTTCCGCATCATCTGGAACTGGAGGCAGAAGAGGAAAAGCCTGCAGCTGGTTTGTATCAGGCCGCGTTTCACAGTCCGGAACCAAGCATTTGAGCAGCCATGGGATTCTGTTTTCTCTTCAGAAGATGTGAGAGCGCTGCTGCACCACGGCAGGTCCCTAAGATTTCCTAACTTGATCAGTCACACGTTTCTTCTTTGGATTGTGCGATTGCCAAATGCCAATATTGATTGTGCAGGCTCCTTTTCAGGCCACAGGGTAATTATATCAATTTCGAATTTGTCACCATTGTTTCAACAGTGTGCTATCATAGTCTCTTGTTAGCATTTTGCCTCAAGCATACAGGAGCTAAACGATGAGTTTCAAATGTTGGCAAGAGCACAGGCCGAGGCAGGGGATGCATCCTTGACCCGAGGTGCGCCAACTCTTTCCTCTCCTCTGCCTGGCGGATTCGTCACATTTGGAAGCCGCGCGGATTGCAGGTGATGTTAGGAGGAGGCCCGTCCCATGGCTTTCTCGGGGTCTTGCTCCAGCTCTCCAGCAGACCTGGGTCTACCACCGAGCTCCCGGGAGACAGGTGGCATCACATCAGGGATTCTCATGCTGAGAAGGGAAGGAGCAGACAGTGACAAGGGTGTGTGGGAGAGCGAGTGCCCGCCAGTGCCTTGGGGAGCATGGGGCAGCAGGAGCCCCTCCCCATGCCCTGCACGTGCCAGTGGGTGTCCACGTGAGTTTCCCGGGCGGAAGAACCGTGGTGCAGAGTTCTGGAGAAGGCTGGCCTGTCTTGGACCCCTTCCAAGGAGGTAATTACCAGGTCACCATGGAAACACATCCTTCACTCCGAGCAGAAGCTGTGTGGGCTAGGGACTTGTGGGGAGGCAGATGCATATGCTGTCTACTAAATCAAGGCTGTGCAGCCTCATTGTCTCAAGGCAGCTGGAGGAGGGGCCTGTGGTCCCACACCGTGACAGGAGGAAGCCACAGGACCAGTGGGAGGGTCACGGTGCCCAGGCCCTGCAGCATCCAGCCAAGCTCCATCCCGCCTTCTGCAGACCCCCTGGCTCATCGAGGTGCCCATTTCATGACACCTCAGCCACCCCGGGAAGCTGCATGGCCATCCCTCTGCCCTGCTGGGAGCCCCAAGCCGCAGCAGGAAATCGCCAGCTCATGTTGGGGCTCGAGTCCACTTTTCGTTCATGAACTTGTCATTTTGTAGTAATTCAGATTCATAGAAAGGTTGCAGAGTTGATACAATGCCATGTGCTCCCCCACCCCTCACGGACACGTCTCACCTAAATGTGGTGCTTGTGGGAAAAGCAAGGTACTGCCACAGATGCCGAACTGTCAGCCGGACGCATACCAGAGAGGCCTCGGTTTCCCATTGCCCACTGATGTCCTCTTCCTGACTTGGGATTGGATCTAGGACAACTTCTTGCATTTAGCTGTCTTTGGTCTCCTGCAGTCTGTGATAGCTTCTCAGTCTTTTTTTGTTTTTCCCTAGTACTGGGGACTGAGCCCAGAGCCTTCACAATGAGCTGCATCCCCACCCCTTTTGAAATTTTGAGACAGGGTCTCTCTAAATTGCTAAATTGCTCAGGCTGGACCCGAACTGGAAATCCTCCTGCCTCAGCCTTCCAGAATGCTGAGATTATGGCTGTCTGCCACCAGGCCCAGCTATTTCTGCCTTCATCTTTCATGACTTGGAAAATTGCGCAGTGCTCAGATAGTTCCAAAAATCCCCCTCCATTTGGTTTTGTCTTGTGTGTTCTTGTGATTTGGCAAAGCTGTAGGTTTGGGGAAGACACCAGGGGCACAAAACCCTTGACAGACCTCACTGCTGATGCCTCCATCTCCACAGCTCAGGTAAGGCGGTGGCTGCCAGATTCCTCTTCCAACGAGTGCCTACTTTTCCTTCACGTCCTCTGTTCTTTAAAGTGCCTTCCTAAAACCAGTTCATCCTCAGGGAGAGATTAAGCTCCAGCTCTCAGAGAGAGGAACGGCAAAAACTGTGTGGACCGATGTTCCAGCCCCATGGCTGAGATCAGCACTCACTTGATCTGAGGGGACCGCTCTGAGCCCAGGGCGCCCTCTCTCCGCCCTCACGGGCTGCCCTGCCCAGGGCTGCTCGTTCCAGGCTGGCTCTCTGCTTCCTCCACGCCTACATTGGCCAGCAGCATTCTTCTGCAAATAAGAGTCCTCTCTTCTCTCACAGGTGCCTTTGTTCCACCTCTTGTTTGCACCAGCGTGGTCCTGAGCAGTCATGCCATTCTCTCAGCCACACCCCAGGGACAGCGACCTTAGCACTGCAGCAGTTCCAGCATTCTAGGAGTCCTTGCAGCCCGGCTTCTGTGTTCTTTATTTCTTCTTAGGGTTTCCTTTCTTCTGGTCTTAAACTCTGCTCCAAAATCATGTTGCGTTTTCCCCATTAGCCCTAGGAGCAGGCACTTTCCCGGGGAACCCTGGAGTCACTGAGATGTGCGCTGGAGGCTGTGTCAGAAGCCACTGTCTGGGCTGTAGGTGTGTGGGCCGCTTCGGGCTGTCCCTGCCGAGCGCCAGGGGCACACGGGTGTGTGCTAACCCACACATCCGTGTTTGTATGCATTTCACTTTTGTTTTTCTTTGAGGCAAGGTCGTACTTGCTATGTTTTAGGCTGGCTTCAAACTCACAATCATCATGACTCAGTCTCCCAGCATGCTAGGCCTCTCTCTCTCTCTCCCTCTCTGCATCTGTCCACAGGCTAAAATATATTACTTCTATTGAAACAAACATGTGATAGTGCCGGTGCCCCAACCTAATTCCCACCACAGGACTTGGTCCAGCCTTCTCACCACTCAGCTTCTTCCTCAGTGAGAAATCTGTTTCCCCTGGGCAATTCAGAGAGACCTCCCTCAAAATTAAGAAAATAAACAATAAAAAGGGCTGGCATTATACTTCCATGCGAAGCCCTGGGTTCAATCCTCAGGACCAGAAAAAAATTCTGATTTTTGTTATCTGCAATGGATTTATTTATTTTTCCAACCCTCATAAGTGCATGTGTGTGTGTGTGCTTGCATGAGCGTGTCTGCGTGTGTATGTATGTATACCCGTGGGTGCATGTACGCACGTGTGTGTGTGTGTGTGTGTGTGATCACAGTTCCAGAGCTCACTAAACTTGCTCCATGAGAAACAAATGTACCAACTAGAGTGGAAGTCTGGGTACATTTCATCACAGCTCTTAGAAAGATACGTTTTCCAAAGTCATTTTCAGCTCCTCAAGGGGACTTCAGGTCATGTATTTGTTCTAACTCGTTGCTTTGGCTCAGGGTGTTTTCCACTGTGGACCTACAGCAACTGCCTCCACTGTGGGCTCCACAGGATTGGACAAATGCAGAATCATGTGTACACCAACGCTTTACTCTAGGTACAGCTCTGTCACCCTCAGACTTCCCTGTCCAGCCTCGTGCGCTGAGCTCTCCTTCCACCCAAAGCCCACAGCCATGCTACAGCTTTACCTTCCCAAGAACTTCCTAGGAGTGGAGTCCCAGTCCGCCGCCTCTGGAGTCTGGTGACTTTACCTTGGCCAAATGTATTAGGATTCTCTTGTGCCTCGGTCTTTCGTTCTCTATACTGCTGGGTGGTGTTCTGTTTTCACAGACATAGGGCCATTTGATTGTTCATTCAGTGGCTTCAAAGTATATAATTGTTTGTAATTTTGGGAAATCGAGGTTAAAGCTTACCTAAATACTGTGGATAGGCTCGACCATACCTTTAGGTAAATATGATCCCAGTAGGACTGCTTGGCTATGTAGTGGGTGACATGTATGTGAAAAGAAAAACTCTTATTCAGAGTTCCCGCTCAATTATACATGGCCACCACCAGTGGGAATTCCTGCTGGACGGATGCTGTTTTCATATTTTATTATTCTAAGAGACAGTTTCCCCTCACTTCCCCCACAACCATGACACTGAGCATCTTTTACTCTGCTCCTTTGCTGCCCATGCGTCCTTTGGTGTCATGTCTGTTCAGATCTTGGCTCAGGTTTCTGTTGGTTGCAGAGGTTTTTATATCACTTACAAGTCTTTTATTAGATAGGTGAGCTGCAAAATTTTTCTCATGATCTTCACTTTGCCTTTTCATTTCCTGAGCAGTTTCTTTCACAAAACAAAACTTTTACTCTTAATAAAATCAAATATCATGATTTCTTTTAAGAATCAAGATTTTGCTGTGATACCCCAAAACTCGATGCCAAACCCAGGTCATGCAAATTTTCTCCTACCTTTTCTTCTAGAATTTTTTGTTTTACTTCTAGGCTTCAGAACATATGTAATCTATGGGAGTTGGTTCTTATTTTCCCATATGAATATACAATTAATCCAGCACCATTTGTTGAAAAGATTATAGAGTCTCCTTTGAATCACCTTTTTACCTTGGTCTAAAAGGAGTTGACATTTTTGCCACTTTAAAAGTCATTTTAAAATTTTAGACTCCAAGTGTTCTTTAGCTGTATAGGGGAGTGCAAGTATTTTTGCTATGCGATATACTAAGCCCTACTAAATGCACATATCAGTTTTGGAAATATTTTCTGTGGAGTTCTGAATTTGAATTTTGAATTTGGCTGGCCACAAATAAAGCCTATTTTATGTCTTCCTTTTATAACTACAGGCCATGTATTTCTTTCACTGGCTAAGACTTCCAGTATGGGACTGAGTAGCCAGGGTGGAAGGGGACACCTTACCTTGTTCCCAATACTCGGGGGAATGCAGCTAGTCTGTCACTATGAAGTGTGTTCTTAACTGAAAGCTTACCGTGGTTTGTTTTTATATTTAGAGATAAGGTTTATTAACCCAGACATTTTCTTCTGTTCATATTTGGTGAAATATTTTATCATGAACCATCATTAAATTTTGTTTAATATTTTTCTACATCAATATGATGTATTGTTTCTTATTCAGATTGTTAATATATTGAATTATATTAATTTTTCCTGCTGAGACAGTGTTGTATTATTCAAATTACTTAAATCGCTTTCTTTTGTTGAAGATTTTCATGTTGATGTTTATGAGGAATGTTGGCTAGTAGTTTTCTGTTTTTTCCTTCTTTTGGGCAATTTCTTTCTCTAGTATTGTTAGTAGCACAAACCTGGACTTCTGTATTTCAATATAGTTTTCATTTGGGGAAGATTTTTAAATTTCTTTACCAGATGTAGGTTTCTTCACTTTATCTTAGTTCTTGGGTAAATTCAAATAGTTTGCTTTCAAGGAATTGGTCCACTTCATCTAAGTGGTTGAATTTATTGTCATAACAATTTGATATTTCTTTATTCATCATCATTGCCTGAATGGACCAGTGTTAATGACCCTTCATTTGCTCCTGATATTAGTATTTATAATATTCTTTTTTTCTTTTCTGCTTGGCCAGAGGTTTAAAACTTTATTGGTTTTCTTCTAAGAATTAAGTTTTAATTTCTTCAAATTTTAAAAATTATTTGTTTTTAATTTTGTACATTTCTGCCTTAAATTCCATTATTTTCTTTATTCTGCTTGCTTTAGGGACAACTGGAATTCTTCCTCTGACTTATCAAGTGAAAGCTGAAGTTTTGGCTTTAAAATCTTTTCCTAACCTAAGCATCTTGTACTGTAGACAGTCCTGGTCCTCTGAGCACTGCTTTCACCTCACCTCACACTTCTCCACACGCTGCGTCTATACTGTTGTTCAATTCAAACTCATTTTAATTTCTCCAGAGCATTGTTATCGTCTTCTTTAGAAGTATGGGATTTAATTTCCAGACATTTAGAGATTTCTAAGCTCTCTCTACTATTGATTATCTAGTTTAATCTAGTCTGTGTCTGAGAATACACTTTGTGTGATTTCAATTCTTTGTAAATTTATTAAGGTTTGTTTCATGGCCTGGAATATCTGCTCTCCCAGTGCATGTTACATTTTTATTTGAGGAGAAAGTGAAAATTTTGTTACCAAGAGAAATGTTTTGTAAATGCCAGTTAGGTCAAATGATTCGCGGTGAAGCTCAAGTTAAACACCTTCCTACCGATTTTTAACTACTCATTTCGTCCATTACTAAGAGAGATGTGTTGAAGTCTACACCTTCAACTGTAGAATTTTCTGTCCCTTTTAGATCAGTTTTTGCTTCACATATTTTAAAGTGTTTTTTGGTGAGCAGTGTCTCTCCTTGAAGAATTTGCTCTTTTATCATTATGCAAATGAGGATAACCCTTTATGCCTGGTAATATTCTTTGTTCTGAGTTATGGTTTGTATGTACTCTAGCTGTGTGTGTGTGTGTGTGTGTGTGTGTGTGTGTGTGTGTTTGCATGGGATGTCATTCTCTATCTGTTTACTTTTGACACATCTATGTTTTTATATTTGAAATGAATTTCTTGTTGATAGCATATAGTTGACTCTTCTTTTTAAAATCCAACCCGACAATCAATCTCTGCCTTTTTTTTTTTGGTACCAGGAATAGAACTTGGGACCTTGCACTTGTGAGGCAGGCGCCGGAACCACTGAGCTAAATCCCTAGTCCCAATCTCTGTCTTTTAACTGTTATCTTTGACCATTTATGTTTAAAATGATTATTAATGTAACTGGATAAAACCCTGCTGTTTTTCTAGCTAGTTTTTGTTTCATTTGTTTTTATTTCCCTCCTTTCTTTGCTTTCTAGGTGTAAATGACTATATTTATATTCCATTTCATTTCTGGTGATTGTTTATACTTCTTAATGATTTAACACTTGCCTGATTATTTATGAAATACATTTTAAAGACTCTAAGTTTACCTTAAAATAATACTACACCAATTCATAGATAGTGTAGGGGACACATCAGAGTATGTTTCCACTTCCTCCCTCCCATCTTTGTGCTACTGCAGCTGTCGATTCCACTTTTACTCATGCTGCAGCCCACAGTTCTTGGTGTGTTCCTAAGAAGGTGCAAACCTACTTGTGTCCATACTTCCCTCTTATGCTTTCCCACACTTGGGCTTTATCCTGCAGTTACCAGTTCATAGCTGACTTTCATTGCCAGTGTATATGGCATCAGACAACATTTGCTCCAAGTTAAAAAATGCTAGGTTCTTTGTGGCTCTCAGCGTCTGTCTCTCCCTGGGCTTTGGGTGTTTTATTTGCTCTGCAATTTTGGTTCTTTAATGGGTTCAGGAAAAGTCAGTGGTTTGCAGTTTGTTCAGTCCTTTACCTATAAAGTTGGAGATGGCACACTTCCTAGATCTCGCCATCGCTGTAGCGAAATCTGAACTCTTTGACTTCACTTTGAATTGCATTTCACTCCCTCAGTGTACAAAAGCTCCATTACAGCAACTTGATCTTACCTGGCTATCTGGCAGGTGTGTCTTCCAAGAGGCCGGTGGAGAGGCTGCTGAGGGTGGGAACACCCACCTGTGGGATCTCCCCTAGAAGCCTGCAAATGCCGCTGCCCCTTCTCTTTCAAGCTTCTTTTCGCCTCTGCAGCATTCTCCAGATGGCAGCAAGGTGCCCTTAAGAGTAATGAGGCCAACTCAGGAAGGCGGGGCCCACATTCCTGTTCCCCCTCTTCTAGCTGAACGACAATGTCAACTTTGTTCTTCTAAGACTCTCGAGAGTGGATGCGCTCGCTGGGTTAAACTCTGTGTGCTCCTTTCACTGCCTGCAGCGGGGCAGCCACCCTTTCCTTGTGTCTCAGAAGTTACTCCTAGTAAACAATGACTATTTGAATAAGTCACTGGAAGCAGTAAGGACATCATTGTTTCCTGTAGGAGACTCTTCGGTAGATAACCTCAGAGTAGCAGGTTCCCTTCGTCACCCCCCGGTATCAGCCCTTCCCCACGTGGCACAGCTGTTTCCTCCTTGCCCACCATTCACCCAGGTGTTGGAACTCAGAATCCAATCCGAGAGCCGTTCCGGATGCCCTGTCTCCCCACCCCCTTGTCCAGCCAGTCTCCAATCACGTCTCCACTGCCTGCTCTCCTGTCCAAACCCAGCTCCTCCCCTGCCTGGCACTGCACCTGCCTGGGAGCTGGTTTTCCCTCCAAGGTGCTCTTCACTTGCTGCCGTGTGCTAGTCACTAACATATGCATATTACCAGTATGCAGGCATCCAAACACACACTTTACAATGTTTATGTACACATTTAGATAGTATTTTTTATATACAGGCACTTTAAACATTTTAAAATAATATATCTCCTAATTAGCAGGACTGAGTCATTCTACGATGTACACATATTTCAAAACATTGTGTTGCACATGATAAATACATATATCACTTTTTTCACTTAAAAATTTACTGATTAAAAGCAATCTAACATATCTTGGGTGTTCCTGTTTCAGGTGGGAATGTAAAATGTGGAAAGCAGTTCGACAGTTTCTTAAAAAGTGCAGTCTGCGCTCCTCATGTGACCCAGCCCATGCATTTGTCAGAAGAGAAAACAGGATTCTAAAAATGTGCTACAGTGTCCTTCATAGCTGTTTTATTTGTATTGGTCCTAAGCTGGAAATAGCCTAAATGCCCATCAGCGGAAGAACTGCTACATACATTGTGGTACATCCATACAAAGGAAAGCCACTTAGCAAGAAAGGGGTGAGCTGTGGGTACACACAACATGAATGGAAAAATCGTGCTGAGAGCAGGAAGACAGACACAACCTCAAACATGGCATGGGATTGCATTTATCTGAGATTCCAGAAAGTGGATCAGTGGCTGCTGCCATGGGAGAGAGAGAAGGGTTAAGATGGTGGTGGTGGTGGTGGTGGTGGGGGAGTCCACTGAGGTAAGAGGAAGCCTTGGGAGTGGACAAGTTCTCCACTTGATTGTGGTGACGGTTTGGCTGCACCCCATGTCAAAACGAATCATGTTATACACTTTAAGTATATGCGATTTATTGGGGATGATTATAACTCAACAAAGCTGATTTCAAAGCAATCCTGGGCACCTTTCAATCATTACTGAGATGTTCATCATTATATTTGCTTCACAGAATATGCCATTCATTACACAGGGCCCCCAAATTAAACAGATCCCTCTTGACAAATGTTTAGACTGTTTCGAGATTTTTGTCATCCATATGGAATATTTCCATATACATGTGTGTGTGTGTTTGCTCATGTTTGTCGTTACTTTTTAGTTAGATTTCCTAGAAATGAAATTGTTGGGTCAATGGATATACAGAGTTCCATTTCTAAGTGACATTGTCCAACACCTCTGCAAAATATTAAATCAACTCAAACAAGAAAGAACCGAGAAGTGTTCTGCTGATATTCCCTCTTATCAACCGGGAGAGCTCATTTCCCTACACTCTCAGCAACATTGTCCTGAAATAATAGGGCTGACAACCCTGCCATTTCTGCCAAGCCAATAGGATAGTTGAGCCCATCGTCTTAAGGGCAGAGGCAAAGCAGGGGCGAACTACCTTGTGGGTCGATTCCTCTTCCTCAGGAATCCATGCATAGAGAGAGGGCGGCAGGGTCTCATGCATGCAAAAAGTAGCTTGATTTGCACAGGGCACAGGAATTACCTCTGTGGAGGAGAGCTCTGTTTCCAGAGCCTGCGTGCAAGGCCAGAGGCGATGGCCAAGGAGATGCAGCTCCGCAGAAGCGGGCTCTGGCTTCCCTGCCCCAGCTCACAGATGTGGGCTCTTGGCCGGGGCTGGCTGTTTGGTCTGTGATGCGCTTGATTCTGCTGGCCATGGTGATTTTCAACTCAGACTTCTGAGATGTAAACTTGCACCCCTGGCTGTGCTTGGAGCCCTGGTAATTGCCCACATTTGGATCACAGCTCAGTGAGCACAGCAGCCTCTCCCCACCACAAGCGGTACCCACTTCCTCTCTGCCGCACACACACACCCATGGCCAAACTGTGCAAACAGATCGATGTGGCTTTCTGGGGCTACTCATGCCGAGGACACTCTTCTCCATGCATTGCTTTGCCTGTCCCAGGAAATTCCAAGGCAGAGGCAGGTCTGGCTCTGCCCTTGCAGGAGAAGTAGTTGTGCTTTGTAGAGGCCTTGGCTAGCAGGACTCTCACTCCCAGCATCCTCTGGGGGATGTAAATTTGGGGGGTTTATTTCAGAGCTGGGTCCCATTTTCTGCCAGAAGGAGGCAGGGCCAGAGGGGGAAGCTGGGATTTGAAATATGAGAGTCAGGCTAAATGGACTCATTTCTCTGGGTCTGATCCTCTTTCATTCCTAGTGAAAAATCAATTTGGAGGCAGGAGTGTTTCTCATGTGTTTAGAGCCCTCCTTTGCAGTTGTACATTTAGCCATTATTCTTATTTTGAGGAAATTATTTTCCTTCAGGTTCTCCAATTTTGCTTACTTGTGAAATGAAGATTTTTGAGCTCCAGGGATATCTTCGTGAAATACCTGAATTAAGCGTGCAGGCTTTTAGACCCATTTCATTAGGTAGTTAGATGAGCATTTCCAGATACTTGCAAAGACCTCCAGGCAGAAAGCACATCCATGGGTACCCGGAAATGAGACTCAATCCAGGCCCTTTGCAGGTTCAGACCACCAGCAGCTGGAGACATTCCTATTCCAGGAGCACATCAAGACAAAGGTGGGGGTATGTGGGGCGTGGGTGCCTCGGTCTCCTCTGGCTGGACGGGTGGGCTCTGCTCTCCTGGCTCTCGTTGGCACATGGGGCTGTCAGTGGGGCACAGGTCCCGTGGCAGAGGGCCTGTGAGGGCATATGGCACCAAGAGGTGTGCACAGCCAATGAGAAACAAACCTCCTCTTCCTTCATCTTCTTTTGCAAGCGGGCAGGACCAAGGTTGACCTGGAGGGGCAAGGTCCATCCACAGCACCCGTGTCAATGTGCAGGACCAGAGCCTGGCTTCCTGTGGATTTAATGCTTATTCTGTCTTTGAGAATAATGACACTGACAGGCCTGGAGTGCAGGACGGGGTGGTGCTCCCAGCTGGAGCAGTGTCCAGTGCAGGGCCAGGGTGCATTCGGCACGAAGCTGGTGTTGATGCAGCCCGTGGCCCCAGAGAGACCCACTCACTTCTCTCCCCACCTCTGCCTCACTCACTTCACACTGGGACCTCATAGTTGACAGCAGCGACAGTCTTTAGGCCATAGAAACGGGCCGGTGCTTCAGACCAGAGCCTCCCGGCCGTCTCCTGACAGCTGGTTTTAAGCACTGAGCTGTACACCAGCAGCTTCCTTATCCCTGAAGTGGCTCCTATGATGCTGCTGAGCTGCTGGCCTTCACTCTGGGACCAACAGGACATCTAACCAGCTCTGCACAGCGCCCCAGGCAGCCAGAGTCACAGTCGTGGCCACAGTCTTGAGGAACGTGTGAGCCAGGCCATATCCAGCAGGAGCAGGCCAGGAGCAATCAGCTAAGAGCACAGAGGCACACGTGTGGGTGGCTGCATCCCTCCCTCCACCTAAGGCGGGGCCTTGGCCTGTGTTCTTTGTACCTTGAGAGGTGGCCTCTCTTCAGTGGACTCAGAGCACCCAGGAAGGGACCAGAGAAAGCCATGCAAGGGTGACAGTCCACATACTGGCAGAAGGGCCCAATGTCCCTTGGGTAAATTGTGATGGGTTAATCCACTTGAGAATTGTCAATCATGGGAAAGAAAATTATGACATTAAAGAACAGGAAGTAATTCTGAACATAAAGGCATTAGACTATGAGAGTAATCAAGAAATAGCTTGGCAAAATGTCTTAATTTCAGGCTTAACAGAATTTGCCACTAAGGTGTGGACTGATTGACTTGCTCATTGATCATTCATGTATTCAACCAGAAACTTACTGAGACTAAATTGTGTATTAGGTAAAATATGCTGGGGCTGTGACATTGGTCAAAATAGGTAAGATCCCTAATTATTGCCTAGCAGGAGAGACAAATATCATCAAACAACAACATAAGTAAGTGGTGGTTAGGGTTGTGGTGTGTGTGCACCTGTGTGCATGTGAGGTTGACAGAGTAGAATGTGCAAAGGTCTTGAGACGCAAAGCAGCAACTAATCCATGAACTGGAAACCCTAGTGGTGGTGATGAGACCCGGAACCAGCTGGGCCCTTAGCACGTAAGTCGATCTTTTTGCTCACACTGCTGGAGGCCAAGGGAAGCCATCGAAGGCGGGAAGCTGGTGAGGGCACTGTCAGGGCCGATGGAGCATTTTAAGGGACCCTCTCCAGCATGCTGTAGGGGGACGGATGGCCCAGCAGCAGGACTTGCCGGGCGTGCACGGGCAGTGTGAACCGGGCCACTGAGTTGTCCCCACCACGTCCTTGCTCTGTGATCTGATTTGACCAGTGGGGCTGGACACCAACGGGTAGCTGCTGCCCATGCTTACTTTCTGATTTCCGTGTGAGCAAACGAAGACCCGTATCTGCTCTGTACAGCCTTGGTGTGTTTAAAGAACCACTACCCCGTCCTGTGCTCCAGGGCCGTCAGTGTCATTCTTAGAGATAGAATAGCATTAAATCCACAGGGAGGCATTAGAAGATGTCCACTCCCTCCGTCTGACCGGAGTGGCAGTTATAACGTATTTATTCAGGATTTAGAAAATGGGATTCAGTTAGGCCAAAAACAGTGTTAAATTAAGTAATTCCTGTTGCGTTTGCCTGACAGATGGGGTGGCCCGACCTAGGAGGGAGAGGTCTCCTCCTGCCAGCCAGCTCCAACCCAGGGCTGAGGGGATACCGCCAGCTTAACCGCCAGGTGCCCCTGTAAGGACATCTGAGAACCAAGGGGCTTCATTGATCAGTTTGATACCATAATAGAATAATCTTCTTTATCCCCTTGTCTGGGGGCTCAGCTTTGCCCGATTGCTGTCAGGTGCGATGCGTGGCTGGATCAGGCTCGCTTTAAATAACAAGATATTAGGAAAGGATGGGACAGATGGCAGCGGGTGTGTAGCTCCCTTCTCATCTTCCTCTTTCTGGACTGACGCAGTTTGAGATTTCCAACCACAAAGAGGCTTCGAGCTATTCGGAAAGAAGCAGTTTCGAGCCCTGTGTGGTCACCGAGGTTCTCAGTTGCCTCTGGCAGAGGGAGCAAGTGGTCATCGTGCGCTGCAGACTGGGCTTTGTGGCCAACTGAGAAGCAAGATGAGAACCAATAATGACCTTAAAAACCCTAAAACAAACAGAACTCTGGAGTGCATTTCCAGTTTTCCTCAGGGCAGCAAGGCCAGGGTGCAAAGCTCCAGGCCCTACTCGGGAGGAGGGCCCATCACGGGCAGTGTGGGAGCCATGTGGCCGGGCGGGCCACGCCCAGATGTGTGCAACACATGCGCATCCTGAGAAAGGACCACAGCACCGCGCGGTGTCCACGTGAGTCACGCGGGAGCTGGGGCTCTGGGACACAGCCTCCTCCAGCCACGTGCCCTGCCCCAGTGACTCAGTTTACGCATGCAGATGGCAGGCACCGACAGCTTTCCGATTCCAGGAGAGCAAAGGATGAGTACTTCTGGTGTGAGAGGCGAAGGGCTTCGGGGAGAATGGATTTCGGAGATGACTGTTGAAATCCGAGCAAGGCTTAAGACAAATATAGGAAATGTTGCAGTCCCTTGACAAACAGCAACCTCGATGAATTTTTCGTACATGCAGGATAAGGAAGGTGGGCTTGGCAGCTTTCAAAATATTTCTGCACTCACAGAAGTGGCTAACATATGATCAGCATCCCAGAAGGCGCCGGCGTCCCCTCAGAGTGTCTGCGAGCAGATGGCTCGTCTTCGTGGAAATTGGGGGTAGGCCGGGGAGTCGTGTACATTTGACTGGGAGCGCTGGTCCCCTGGAAGGCTGGCCCAGCCTTGGCTGACCAGAATATGCTGGGGTTCAAACGGAAGGTTATTTCCCTTCATCATAACGAGGAAGCAATAACTCATTGCAAGAACTCTTGTTGATGTAACATGTGGATTTTCAGTTTCTACTTCAAGCAACTTGCAGAAAAGCTTGGAGTGGTTAAAGCTCATTCTTCAAGAATGAGGTCACCAGCTGGAAGTCTGGCCAGAGCCTCAGCATACTGAGCCACAGGAGAAACCGTGGGGCGTGTTGGGGGTGCAGAGCTCTGAGCCGCAGTGCTCCCTGCCGGGCGTGCCAGTACAGGGTGGGCGCTGGGCCGCACCTGCCCACAGCCAGGCCAGTGGGCTCGCCGCCCTGGTGAATGAAGACTCTGCTCTTCGTAAGTCAGAGGTACTTGCTTAGTCTACACAGCTCCGGAGTTCAGAGAAGCCTGCCATTTAATAAGAGGGGCATCTCAGCGTCTTCCTGGAGGGTGAGTGCCTCAGATTCCAAACAGGCCTGTGCCCTCTCTCCTCTGTCCTCTTGATTCCCCGCGAGGGAGCCTCGGCGAGCACAGTGAGGTCCCCAACCTTCCAGCAGGGCCTAGGTGTCCCCGGGCCCTTATGTTCCGGTCACCACTGCAGTTGCTGTTCCTATCACGGCCTGCAGCTTTGCTCCAAAGCTCAGCTCCGCACCTGGGCAGAAGCTCCTCGGGCACCACTGGAGCCTGGAAAAGGCGTGCAGGCTCATGTGACAGTTGTGAAATACGGGTGTTGACATGACTATGGCACTTTGGGACCGTGGTAAACACACATCTTTGCCGCACCCAGGAAGCAGCCCTGAGTCCTGAAAACATCTCTGAGTGGCTTTATTAACTTTAGCATATCCATCTCACCTTCCCTGGGAGTAGGAATAGTAATAATAGCTAAATCTATGTCAAGAAAATAAAAGTTTCCACTACTGCGTGAATCAGGCAGTGCTCCACCCACTGCAGCAAACAGCCTGTCTGCTGAGTGCTCAGCGTGCTCCCTCACCTCCCCGCACGTCCCAGCACACAGTGGGTCAGGCCCGGGGCTTTGTGTGCTCCTGCAGGCAAACCAAAGTGGGCACACAGACTCTGTTAATGTGGAGGACAGGAAAGCGACACCTCTTAAAACAGTGATTTCTTTCTTTCTTTTGCAGTACTGGGGATTGAATCTAGGGCCTTTGCACTGAACTGTGTCCACAGCCCTCCCCACATTTTTTATTTGGAGCTGGGGTCTTGCCAAGCCCCTGAGTTGCCCAGGTTGGCCTTGAACTTGTGATATTCTTGCTTCAGCCTCCCAGAGAGCTGGGATTGAGGTGTGTGGCACACCTGATTTAGGAATACACACACTTCATCCTGCCCTCATTTCCTGAATCACTAAGAAGTGCTGTTCTGTTACTAGTGGCCCGCCCTGGGCTGGCTCATTTTTAGGGCCACATCTTAGCCACTTCTAAGCAAGGGATCCTGGCAGAGCAGGTCATTTGTTGGAGTAACAATAATGATACCTCTGCTTGTTTGGGCTACATCTTTCCTGTTCCATGTGGATTCTTACAAAGGAAGGTTACAATTTTATCAACAAAGCTAGGGATCAGATAACATTCCCAACCAACACACAGTAGCACCTAGATCAAAGAGCTCCTCCGTCGTAATTGGTGAGTTGTACACGGGCGCCTTGGCAGGGACAGCCAGTGGCATCTCATGTGCTGCAGACGAGGCACCATGTGTGGCATGTTGCACACTGCTGTTGTGGCCCAGATGCTCAGGATAACTTACTGCACACCAGGAGGGTGTGGTAGGTCAGGCACACATTGATAACCCCGAAAGAACGTTAGTGACATTTCTGAAGTCTGTTTAGATGAGCCCTGAGGATGAGGTGTCTCCCTGTTCCGGAGATGAGGCTCTGGGCTACCGGAACACTCTCCCGCCTTCACACACAGGGAGCCCGAGACACCTCTCAAACACGATCCTCTCTCCTCCCAGGCGCACTCTCAGAGTGGTACAGTAGGTTCTACACCCAGGGAGAAAGACAGCCTATTATGGTGACCTTGGCAGGCCCAAGGTCATGCGCTCACCTCTCCCCTGATTCACCACTCATGGGCTTAGACAGCCAGGCTGAGAACAGGTGCCCTCCAAGGCTGAGCTTTTCATAGAAAACAAATGACCAAGAAGAAAAAGTTCACACCTTCCCCACTGCAGCTCCTATCTTGCACTAAATTTTACGATGTTTCTACTATAAATCCTGCAGCGTGATTTCATCTTAAAGGCATCTCAGGGGTCACACATATGCAATAATAGGAGAGTTAATAGTGAAATGATAAAGACTTTTGGTAACACATTTTTCCCCATGGTATAACATGTTTTTCCCCGTGTCATCCCACGTTAGCTGACAATTTTGTTTACTTGATTCAGGTAAAATTCCAGGTGCATCATGAGCTTTTTAGAAGAATGAGAAATTGACTCTCGCCCTGTGCAGCTTGGAGCAAGGACCCTCATAACCTTTCAGTCTCTACAATGTGTGTAAAGGAGGTCGTCACTTCACATAAACTCACCGGAGCCCACGAAGCCTGCTGTCAGCCCTTCAGCCAGTTTTCATTGAGCCAGATTGGCCTACTGGGGAGCAGTCAACCCCACCCCTGCGTATGCAGAGTGGGATGGGAATCCTTGCTCCCTCCACGCAGAGTTCTGCTCACTGTGACAAGGTGGCCACAGGAATGAGAGGTCTTAATTTTCCATGAAAAGCCAGGAATTCTTTTGTTTTGTTTACATAGAATCTCCCAGGCTTTAAATATCAGCTGTTCATTAAAAAAAAAAAAAAAAAGAAGAAAAATGGAAAGCGTGATAGGGTTGAAAGCAAATGGCGCAGCGGGGAACCTTGCTGTCAAACTAGCTGGTGACCCAGCTTGGTTCTTACGGTCCTGTTAGTGCCAAACACTTCCTTGAATCTCACCCTGGACAAGTTAATTACTTGGAGTGCCCACTGTGGACATTGCAGCTTCCATATGCACGTCTTTTCACCTTGTTCACATTTGTACCTCTAGTTACCTGGTGTACGGCTTTGCCTCGCGATCTGCTGTCACTGCCATGTCGGGACCAGACCGAGTGTTCCCCGCTGCGACGTGATTCTCCTCCTCCAGACTCTGCCTGCCTGCTGCACTCATGCACACACAGGCAGATCAGGAGGTTCACACACACACCCCGCACCAAGCAGCCTGGTGCTCAATGCCCTTTGGAACAACTGCATTTAAAATGAATTGTTCTTTTATTTACTTGTTTGGGCTGCACTCCCTGTTTGATGCTAATATTACTTGACTTAGCATTTGATCAATAATTTCAGAAAACAATTGGCCTCTCCCACGAATGTCCTTCATTTCCTTGCTTTAATTCCCAGAGTCATTCTTATTGACTCCCCACTCTAGTGAGGTTGTTGCTTTATGGCTGCGGCTGCCAGTTGAGGGGCCACACCAAATGCCAGTGACAACTCGAGCTTGGAAATGTTCGGGCTGTGAGTTCTCCCTTTTTATGTCTCTGCTGTAATTCTTTAGTGGAAGCTCTTCAATTTATGTACCCTAAGTAACCTCATTTTAAATTCATATGGGTTGCCATTTAAAAACGTCACCGAGCCCTATATGTCTCTAAATATACAACAAACATCCATGAATCCTACATGGGATATGGAGAAATTTAGAAAAATGTTTCCTATAAATGTTCCATGAAGATACGTGCTCAATCTGGAAACAGTGCAGTAGCAATTGCTTCTTCTAGCGATTTGTTTTTACAAACAAAAGATGTACTCTCAAAATTAGATATTAACAGTGGTATGTTGGAAATTGACACAAGCTATGTTTTCACACAGCGTTCTTGGTTTTCTTGATGCCAGTGAAGAGGCGGCTCTGTGAAAATTGATGATTTTATTAATATATACAGGACCCAGTCTTCATCCTGCTCAGGGGGTTTTTAATGAGGTCGATGCTGAAAACATGGGGTTTTGAAAAAAAACTTGAATAAATAGTATGTCAGTTGTGTTAAATCACAATTGATTATATATTTTGTTCTTTCAAATCTAGCAAGCTAAAGAGTCAGAGCACCTATGTGGACCTGCAAAACGGGCTGCTTCCCCTGACTGAAATCACAAAAATGAGGCTGAACCAGTGCTCTCTCCCAAGACCACTCATGTCCCCACCTGGCAGTGTCTACCATGTGGCTCGCCTGTGTGGTGCCCAAGATCACACTGCTCATTAGTGCCACAGTCAGCATCAGTGTAATACTAACTTTCAGAGCTGCAGAGAGGTCTAATTAGATGGAATGAGTGATTTTTAAACACTTCAGGCTGTGGATGACACTCACTTTGCAAAACAAATCAAGCTTCCCATGCATGCATCTGGGAGTAGCGGGTTGGAAGAAATGATGCAACCCTGGCTTTGTTTGAAATAGTCGCTTCTGCAATTCTCACTGGAAAGGTTAAAGCACATTCCACGGTTGTGGCTGGTGAGTGAGGGAGCACTGAAACTTCGTGTATAGTTCCTGAGGTCCAACTGTTTCGCTACCAGGTCTTAATTGGAATATTTTATTCTTCTAAAAGAGGAGGGGGAAACATTTCTTTTACAGGAAATCTGGCTTTCTTCCTCCTCTTTCTTTATTTCTAATTGGCTATTTCAAAGGCAACACATGATATAGCCTGTTCACAAATTCAGCAAGGTGAGAAGTAATGTGTTATGACTGAGTGTCTCCCTTAGACCTGCAGCCTGGCCTGCCTGAGCGAAATCCATTTCCAGCAAGGATGCTGCCATGGCGGGAACCTCAGCATGGCAGGGAATTGTGACCTTGAACATGCATTGGGTATGAAGATTTTCTGAGCATTACAGTGCATTGTCACAATATTATGTCACCTCCTCCCAAAGAATCAAGCAAATTATGACAATATATGACTTGTTAAATAATTATCTGTTGAAATCAATTACTGTAGTCATCCTGTGGGGTATTTCCAGCGAGTGGAACCTTCAGAGGGCTGACATTTGGATGCAAGGCATGAGGGCATTGCCCTGACACTGCCTTTCAGGAAAGACAGCACTTGTCTCTCCGTGGAAGCTCATGCTGTCCCAATGGTGTGTTCCTTACGTCCATGCATCTGTTCTGCACTACAGGAACACCAGGATTTGTGTGCACCACTTCACTAAAGAGAGGATTCATGCTGACATTTTTTCAGGAAGTCATTGAAGGTCATTGTCTCAATGTCCAGGGATAGAAGAAGAATCACATAAACCAAAAGCCTTCATGAATGGGATGTGATGAAGCCCTGAGGGAGAATGTGGATGATCCTATGCCATGACATGGAAGGGCCACAGGATTTCAAGCCAGGAAGTAAATGGTAGACCTGCTTGCATGATGTAACCCCAACATTGTGAGGAAGACAGCATTGCTGTAGCATGATGTGACTTGTTCCTTGGAGTCAACTGCTGGAACCCTGGTCCCCAGTGTGGAGGCCCAGAGCTGGGGGAAACCCTAAGAGGTGGGTCCCAGTGGAAGGTGGTCAGGTCAAGGAACTCCACCCTCAGGGAATAACACTGTCACATGCAAGGGATAATCTCTGCATTTGGCCTCTTTGCATGCGACTGTTCTCCTTTCTGCTTCTCTGCCATGTTGGGATGCAGCCAACAGGGTCCTTATCTAGATCCTGGACTTCCTAGCCCCCAGAATCTAAGCCAAACAGATCTCTTTACTTATAAAGAATCCATCTGCAGTATTCTGTTATAGCAACATAAAACACACCAGTACAGCCTGAAACTCAAGTGTTCTGTGGGTGTGTCCTTATCTATCTTTATGTGTGTGCATGTGTGCTTCTGTATGTACATGTGTGTGCATGCATGGGTGCATTATTTTTCTGTGTGCAAGTGTTTTTCTGTGTGCAGGTGTCTTAGCTACTTTTCTCCTTGCTGAGACAAAATACCCAACCACCCACAAGTTAATGCAGGAAATGTTTATTTTAGCTCACGGTTTGTAGATGTTTCAGTCCATAGTCAGCTGGCTCCACGACAGGGTGGCATGCAGAGGGACACGGTTGAGGAGAAACAGTTCATGGCAGGGTAGGCAGAAGGCAGCAAGCAGCAGCCTTCCTTTCTCTTTTATTCCATTCAGGCTGCAAGCCCTTGGTCATTGCCACCAGTACCTAGGCTGGGCCTTCCCATTAGCCACACACAGACTATGCTAAACCAATCAGTGAACTAATTTAGTTATCACATACCCTAAGTCCAGCCCCCTCCAAAAAGCCCCACCTATGAGAGCACATAAGGCTGTGGGGGGACAGCTGGATACAAGGCACGTGCAAAAAGGTGTCTCTGTGTGTGCATCTGTACACGTTTGTGTGTGTGCATGCATGTGTTTCTGGGTGCATATATGTGTGCACACATCATCACGTGTTCAAAAGGCCATACATGTGTGAGTTGTCTGCATTTATCTGTGTGGATGGTATTGTGGCATGTGGTGGATTTTTACTCTGCACATGACTATAGTAGCTGTTTTTATTACCACTGGTGTGGATTGTTTTGTAATAAAAGCAAACAACCACTTCCCTACAATAACAGGAAAAACCAGAATTTGTAGTGCTCCTGGGGAAGAGGCAGCATTTACAGCAGAGCCGGCGAGGAAAGTTGCGTACCTGGACAGTAACGTGAATCCCGGGGTGCTCAGGGCAGACAGAGCTCAGAAGGCTCTTGTGGACTCTGGTAAGGAAGCTGCCAGCACAGGGCTCAGCAGACTGGGATGGACCATGATTTTGCATGGTTTCTTCCTCCTTTGATTTGCAAGAATAGGACAGGAATTCAAAGTAATAACAATAACAATACTCTCCAAACGTTTCCTTGTTAAATCCTCAAAATAAGCATACAGGCAGATATCATCACCATTATTATTATTAATTTACAAATGAACACAAAGCTTAGCAACTGAGACATAGCTGCTAAGCAAAGCAGTGTGACTGGGGTGATTTCAGAGGAGTCAGTGTCCAGACCATGTCTGCAGCATCCCCCTGCTCCTGTGTGGGTCCCTGGGGAGGAAACACCGCCACCTGGGTCCGGGGGCTTCCTCCTGTTGCAGAGCAGCCCAGCCGTGGCTCCCTGACCTGAGTGGGACAGACACTCACAGGCCTCCTGCATGGCCAGAGTGGTGGAAGGGCCCCTGGAGCCACAGTGGCCTGAGTCTGTGCAGTGCTGGGTGGCAGACTGAAGCAGGCTCGGGTTTTCTTCTTTGACAAGGCCTGGAGAGAGGCCCGAGCTCCCTGATTGCACAGGTTCCCCATAAGCCAGAGCAAGGTAGGAGGTGGGCATCAGGAAATTTGTCTAAGTCCAGAAGCTACCAGCTGCTCTGTTTCCTGTTTTCCTGGGGAAACTTTTCCCTCCTGTGTTGGAGGAGAATGTTGAGGTTATACGGCAAACTCAGAGATGTACAGAGTTCCCAAGCAGGGGAGAAGCACAGTTATGATGCAAATTCTGGGTAGGGAAAACATATGAATCATTGTTTTCATACTATTTTTGAAGATTATTTTGATTACACTATTAATTTTTTAATGCTTTAAAAAATTTATGAAAGGTGTTTCCCTAATCTCTTTTTCAGTGAGTTTGTTATTTGTGTACAGGAATGCTATTGATTTTTGAGGGTTGACTTTGTATCCAACTATGCTACTGAATTTGGCTATTACATCTAGAAGATTTTTTTTTTTTTGGTACTGGGGATCGAACTCATGTCCTTGCGCTTGCGCAGCAGGTGGCAAAACCACTGAGCTAAATCCCTAGCCCTATCTAGAAGATTTTTGGTGTTTTAGGGGTCTTCTATGTAGACAATCATGTCATCTGCAAATAATGATAATTTTTTTTAATAATGATAATTTAACTTCTTCCTTTCCTGTCTTTATTCCTTTTATTTCCTTTTCTTTTCTAATTGCTTTAGCTAATGTTTTCAGAACTATATTGAATAGGAGTAGTGATAGTGGATATTCTTGTCTTATTCCTGATTTTAGTGTGAAAGCTTTCAATTTTTGACTGTTTAGTATTATGTTGGCTGTTGGTTTGTCATAGATGGCTTTTATCAGATTGAGATAAAGACCATCTATTCCAATTTTCTGTAGGGTTTTTTTTTTTTAATCATGAATGGGTGTTGGATTTTGTCAAATACTTTTTCTGCATCTATTGAGATGATCATGTGATTTTTCTCTTTGGCTCTGTTGATATGATGTATTAGATTTATTGATTTGCATATGTTGAACCATGCCTGCATCCCTAGGATGAGTCCTACTTGGTCATGGTGTATAATCTTCTTGATTTGTTGCATTCTGTTTGCCAATATCTTATTGATGATTCTTGCATCTATGTTCATTAGGGAGATTGGGTGTAGTTTTCTTTTTTGCAAAGTCCTACTTTGTTTTTGGTATCAGGGTAATACTTGCTTCCAGGACTGATTTGGGGAGTATTGCTTTTCTTTCTATTTCACTGAAGAGTTTGAACAGAATTGGCAGTAGATCTTCTCTAAATTTCTTGTAGAATTCAGCAGTGAATCTATCAGGACCTGGGCTTTTCTTTGTTGGTAAGTTGTTAATTACATTTTCAATTTCATTGACTGATATTGGGTTGTTTAGAATTTTTGATTTAGCTTTGGTAATTCATATGTATCTAAGAATCTGTCCATTTCTCCTGCTTTTTCCGTCTTATTAGAGTATAGGTTCTCCAAATAGGTATTGATGATCCTCTGGATTTCCCCAGGATCTGTTGTGATTTCACCCTTTTCATTTCTAATTGCATGAATTTGAGATTTTTCTTTCCTTTTTTGATAAGGTTGGCTAAGAGTTTATCAATTTTATTTAATCTTTCAAAGAGCCAACTTTTTGATTCATTGATTCTCTGTGTTGTTTTCTTAGTCTCAATTGCATTAATTTCTGCTCTGATCTTTATAATTTCCTCTCTTGTGTGTGCTTTGGGTTGACTTGTTCTTTTTCTAGAAGTTTGAGGTGCAACATTAGGTTGTTTATTTGAGTTCGCTCTGTTTTTCTGATGTGAGAGTTCACTGCTATAAATTTCCCTTTTAGCACTGCTTTCATTGTGTCCCAGAAGTTGAAGTATGTTGTGTTGTCATTGTCATTTAATTGTAGACACTGTTTAATTTCTTTAATTTCACCTGTGATCCATTAATTGTTTAGGAAGGTGTTATTTAATTTCCATGTGTTTGTGGTTTCTTTTGCCATTGATTTTGATTTTCATTGCTCTATGGTCAGATAGAATCAATCTAACAAAGAAAATAAAAGACCTATACATAGACAGCTCCAGTACTCTGAAAAAAGGAGACTTAAGAGGATATCAGAAGATGGAAAGATACCCCCTGCTCTTGGGTAGGAAGAACCAACATAGCGAAAATGGCCATACTTCCCAAAATTGTTATACAGATTTAATGCAACCCCAATCAAATTACCATTAGCATACCTCACAGAACTAGAGAAAACATTCCTAAAATTCACTCGAAATCAGAAGAAACATAGAATAGCAAAAACAATTCTGAGCAACAAAGGGAAGTCAGGAGGCATCACAATTATACAATTATACAATTATACAATATATTATATTATACAATTATACAATAGTATAATCTTGCAATTATACTACAGAGCTACTGTGATAAAAACAGCATGGTGCTGACAAGGAAACAGATCTGAGTATCAATAGAACAGACTAGAAGAGGCAGAAACAACCCCCAACACACTCAGCCACCTCATCTTTGACAAAGGGGCCGAACATATTCACTGGAGGAAGGATAGCCTCTTCAATAAGTGGTGCTGGAAAAACTGGCTTTCCACATGCAA
This sequence comes from Heterocephalus glaber, assembly GCF_053883595.1. Lineage (NCBI taxonomy): Eukaryota > Metazoa > Chordata > Mammalia > Rodentia > Bathyergidae > Heterocephalus > Heterocephalus glaber. The sequence goes on from NW_028258410.1 coordinate 9,577,208, forward strand.
AGATTAAAACTCGACCCATGTCTCTCACCATGCACTAAACTAAAGTCAAAATGGATCAAAGATCTAAATACTAAAACAGAAACACTAAATCTGCTGAAATAGAGAATAGGTAGGGCTCTTGAGGACGTAGGGGTGGGCCACGACTTCATGAACAAAATTCAAACTGCATGGGAAATAGTGCAAAGAATCAACAACTGGGATCTTGTCTTATTAAAAAGTTTTTGCACAGCAAAAGAAATCACCAACAGAGTAAATAGACAACCCAGAGTGGGAAAACATTTTAGCCAGTACTCCCTCAGTGAAAAGACTAATATCTAGAACATACAAAGAATTGAAAAAAATCAGACCCCCTAAATTTAAAGATAGGCATCTGAAATAAATAGGCACTTCTCAGATGAAGAAGTAGACATGGCAAACATGTGAAAAAATGTTCAACATCACTGGTCATCCGGGAGATGCAAATTAAAACAACCCTGAGATTTCATCTACTCCAGAAAGAATGGCTGCTATCAAGAAATCAACAAATACTGACAAATGCTGACAGGGCTGTGGGAAAAAAGGAAACTTTCTGGACTGTTGGTGGGAGTATAGACTGGTGCAACCACTGTGGAAATCAGAGTGGAGATTCCTCCAAAAATTACAATTAGAGGTCTCATTTGACCCAGCTATTCCCATGCTGGGTATCTTCCCAAAAGAATTAAAAGCGTCATACCACAATGATATATGTGCTTGTTTATAGCGACACAGTTTGTGATAGCTAAATCTTGGAAACAACCCAAATACCATGAACCAATGAATGGATTATAAAAAAAGATGTGTTATTTTTTATACACTAGAGCACTACTCAGCCATAAAGAAAGATAAACTTGAAACATTTATAGCTAAAAGGATGCAACTCGAGACTGTACTCTTCAGTGAAACAAATGATACACATATGTGTAAATATCACATTGTCTCTCTAATGTGAGAAACTTCAAGGGTAAATAAGGACCAAAGTATATAATAGATAATATGAAATAGGAAGGAACTGTTCAAGAGGAAAGGGAAACTGTGAAGGAGGAAGGGGTTTTGAAGGGAAAAGGGAAAGAATTGGAAAAAGAAGGAAAACTGGAAACAAATCTTTTGTAATTAAGTGGGGAGAGGAGGTTGAAGGGAGGGAGGGGATTGGGAGAAAAAGAGAAATCAGGATACATCATGTACAGGGATAAACTTCCTTAGCTGAATGTGATGGCTATTTATATTTAAAAATACCAATAAAAGTAATTTAGAAGTCAAAAATAAAAAATAATGCTACTCCCATGAAAAAAAATTCATCAGAAAATTTCTTTCAACTTTCATCCAAGCCCACTTTGGAGGTGACTGCTGTGTTGTGTGCCTGTGTGTGTGCGCGTGCGTGTGTGTGTGTGTCTAGAGTTCTGCTCACGTACACATGGGTGTGTAACACAGCAGTGTATGGCTTTGTTTTCTGGGAACACGATCACACCACATTATATCACTTGGCAAGTTGTTTTTACTGTAATATGTCTTGGAACCCTCGTATCAATACACGCAAAGCTACTTAATTCTTGTACATAAATTCTTTTAGCACATAGGGAGGGGGCGCTGCACATGACGGCCCACTGGCCACTTTGGACCTGACTGGTTTTGCACAGTCCTCAAACTAAGGATGGTTTCACCTCTCAAGGGGTTGTGAAAAATCAAAACAAAACAAAACATCAAAAAAGAATGTGAGACAACCTGGAAGAGCCCCAGCCTGCTGCGGTCTCCTCGTGGATATGTGTGCTGGTGTTAGCTGAGGCACCTTGGGAGTGACTGGGTCACGGTGGGCTGCTCAGGAGTGGGGCCTGTACCCCTGCTAGAACAATCCAGAGACCCTGTTCCTGCCTGCAAGGAGACAGCTGGAGGACAGCCTTGTGCAGCTAGGAAGTGGCCCTCACAGACCCCTGGGCTCTGCCCTCGCATCGGCCTGGACTTTCCAGCCTGCAGAACTGTGGGAAGTAAATGTTTAAGTCTCCACTCCATCTCGGTCCTTTGTTACCGCGGCCCAGACTGACTAACACAAGGCTGCTTATACTTTAAATTTTTTTATTATTGTGGCAAAATATACATTGCACAAAATTTGGCATTTTAATTTGAAACAAGGTCTCACTGGGTTCCCCAGGCTTGCCTCATGATTTTGTCCCTTCCTCAGACTTCCAAGCAGCTGGGACTACAGGTGTACGCCACCACACCTAGCCATTTCTGTCCTTTTGAGGTGCATGATTCAGTAGCATTCAGTGAAGTTGCAAGGCTGTGAAAACCATCACCACTACTTACAGAGAGTTTTTCATTCCCACCAACAGAAGCTCTATGCTCATTAAGCAGTAACTCTCCATTCTCCCCTCACCCCGCTCCTGCTAACCAACATTCTACTTTCTAGCTTTCAGCTTTCCTATTTATCCTAGCCACTTCGTATAAGTGGAATCAGACATTAGCTATCCTTTTGTGCTTGCTTGTTTCACCTAGCACTATGTTCCCAAGGTTCGTCAGTGCTGTAGCATGTGTCAGGATGCCCTTCCTCTCTAACGCTAAATAATAACAGTCCATTGTACGTATAGACTATGTTTTTTTTATTCATTCACCTGCCCATGAGTACCTGATTTGCTTTCACTGTTTACCTACTGTGGATAATTCTCCTATAAACCTTCATATACAAGTATTTGTGACCATTTTCAATTCTTTTGGTTGTATACTGGGAGAGGCACTCTGCCTAATTTTAACTTTATGCTAATATCACAGACGCTGTAGAATACACTCATCTAACATTTCTCCCTGCACCTGTATCAATGTATCTCCCCAAATGCCAACAGAGAAAGGTTGCTCTGTGCAAGGTGAGGTCCATTTTAACCTCTGTTTTTTTTTTTTTTGGTACCGGCGATTGAACTCAGGTCCTTGCGCTTGCGCAGCAGGCAGTGAAACCACTGAGCTAAATCCCTGGCCTTTAACCTCTGTTTAAGGAAGTTCCCTCCATGACACTGAGGTCACACCTTCTCCATCCTTGCAAACAAGGTGGTTGTGGCTGAGTATCTTAGTCACTTTCCCATGGCTGAGACACACTACTCAGCACCCATAGTTTATAGGAGGAGAGACTTATTTTGGCTCACAGTTTCAGAAGTTTCAGTCCATGGTTGGTAGGCTCAAGTGCAGAACCGGCATGGTAGAAGGGTCTGGGGGGAGTGACCTGCTCATGACATGGTGGACAGGAAGCAGAGAAAGAAGGGAGGAGCCAGGGAGGGGATGCACCCTTCCAGTTCACACCTTTGGTGAACTACCTCCTCTGACCTGGTCTCACCTCTCACAGCATACTTAGCTGCTGAACTTACTCCCTGGTGAATCCACCAAAGAGTACAACACCCCATGATCCAATTACCCACCTCTGAGCACATCAAGACTTGAAGGATGTTCCAGATCCAATCACAGCCCTGGGCCTACTGAAGAGATTGTCCCTGGGACTCCAAGGGGTTTGCATGACGTTTGGTTTTGTGCAGCTTCCTGGGGATGACCTTGAGAACTGATGGTATTTCAAGGACACACACCTTGCATAATGGTGTTCTGCACAGCTCTGGTCTACCCTGAAGAAAACTGCTTCTGATACCCTCATTAACAGATCCTGTTAAACAAACATTAGAGTACTCCATCCCTTTAATCTTTCTGATGCTGTGACCGCTGTAATAAATCTCTGCCTGGTGAAAGTGGCCTGGGCTCACCCTGAAGGCTGTTTGCTGTTCACAGACCCCCACAGTGCACCCCACAAGATCCAGGCTTGGCCCTGGGCTCCCTGGGGAGCAGGCTCTGTGGTGGGGCAGTTTCTCTGCAGGAGCCTCACCACTGCCGTTTGTTTTGAGTTCTGGAAAATTGTATTGATCCATAGGATTAGCAAATGGGGGCATGTATGGATGTCTAAGATCTCTGGTTGGGCATGACAACCCTAGGATTTAGGTGTCTCAAAACCCTTTGGAAGGAAGGGATGGAGGAAACTGGGGGTCAAGATCAGCAAACAGTTTGGGACTGTGAAAGTTCTTCCACCCTTCAAAGGACAGTCTAACCTCAGTTATCATGGGCCTGAATCAACATCAGAGGGAGAATCCATGGCTGGAGCCAACCCGTGATGGGAGGGAGTCTGGGGAGAATGCAGGGTCCCTGGGGACTCAGAGAGACCAGATGTGTTAATGCTGCCATCTCAGGAAGCATCTCATGTCCCCTAGGGTCTCCATGTGAGCTCTTTGCATGTAAAGTTACTTTTGCTAATGGAGATGCAGGGTCTATTATAGTATTAATGGAAGTAATCATCATCATCATCGTCATCATCATCATCTTTCTCTGATTTCCTCTTGTTTCCTAGCCAAGCAGCTGGGAAGAGGAGCAAACTCTTAGGGCTGGTGTTTTCCTGCCCACATGGCAGAGGGCCAGGCATCCTCCCCACACCTCCTGTCTGTTTCTCCTCACTCTGCAATTTAACACATTTCAAAGGAAGGCAGTCTTGTCCTCTGGGGCCTGCAGCTGTGACATCTGCTCTTCTGGCTCTTGGGATCTGCCTGCAGGGCTGGACTCAACATCCTTCCTTTCCCCTCCTGGCCTCTCGGGACCCAGGAACTATGATGCTGCCTGGCCTGGCTCAGGGAGAGGCACACCTGCCTGGGACCTGGGTTCTGCAGAAAAGGATCCACCCCCTACACACACACACACACACACACACACACACAAATACACACGTATGCACTCATGTATACACACATGTATATACACACATGTATACACACACCCACATATACACACATATATACACATATACACACATATACACTCATACACAATACACACACATGTATATGCACATATATGCACATGTACACCCATACACACACATACACAATAAACATATACATACACACATACACACATACACATATACGCGCACACATACACATGTATACACACATATACCTACACATAAACATATACATGCACACATACACACATATGAACACATACACACATATGCACACATGCACACATACACTTATACACACATAAACATACACACATACACACATACACATACACATATATACACATATACATACACATACACATGTATACACACATAAACATACACACATATACACACATGCACACATACACACATAAACATACACATGTATGCATATACACATACACACATATACATACACACAGACACACACACACACACGCACACGAGGACCACAGCAGGTGTGACTTGGGAATGAGGAGGCATGAAGGAAGGAGATGGGCCATCACAGGCCGCATGGAAGGTGCCAGACAGATGGAAATCCGAAGAGGGCCAGGGACAGGTAGTATAGGGATGGAGAGGGGTCCAGGAAGGGATAGCTTTAGGAAGTGCCCTGTCCACTGACACGTCTGTGCCTGCGAGAGATTGGTAAGTGGGTGGAAGTGGGTGGTGGTGACGGTCACGCATCACGGATGTGCTTAGCGCTGCTGGACTGTACACTTGCAGTGGCCACATGTCTCGCCACTGTGTCTGTGTTTAATGCACATAGAGATCTTCTGCAACCAGAGGTAGAAACCCCCACAGTGCTGTCTGTGGGTCTCCTGAGGCAGAACCAGGACCAGAGGGGAGATGGGGGAAGACCGAGGGAGAGTCCCACGCAGTCACTGCAGGGTCAGGCCCAAGCTCAGGAGGGTGAAGGGGAGCTCGTCTGGAAGCAAGGTCTTTGCAGGTAGAATTACACGCAGGACCTTGTGATGGGCGATCACCCGCGTCCCCACTGGGCCTCAGTCCAGTAACGAGGGTCCTGTGAGGGAGCGGGGAGCCCTGGCAGAGGGGAGAGGCCCAGGAGGGAGCAGGGCCAGTGTGTACTGGAGCATGGAGGAGGGCACAGCCCGCCAGTTCTGCACTGTTCAGACCATCACCGACTCAGTTTCTGTTGTTTGAAGAAAAAAAAATAGAATTGAAGAGGCTGGGAGAGGGCAAGGTGGAGGGAACAACAGGAGCTAAACCTGGCAGGGAGACGCATGCGGGCAGAGTGACCAGCGTGGGCAGGGTGGGGTGGCGAGCCCTCAGGGCCTGTGCGGCTGTTCCTCTCTGTGGGATGGGTCAGGCACAGGGCCAGACGCTGACTCGTCCTGGGGCAGGGCTGGGACCCAGGTACTCTGGCCTGCCTGGGTCCCCCGAATCCATCAGTCTGCTGAGCCACTGGTGCGCTGTAAGCTGACACTGCAGGAGAAATCTAGCTCCTCCCTGTTGGATGCCAAGGTGCAAGTGCATGGTCTCACAGCTCTGAGGGATGAAGCTGTGGACCACAGGCAAGAGCTAGGAGAGTTGGACTGAAAATTAGAGGGAAGAGTAAGTCATAGATTTGCAGGAGGGCCCCAAGTGGGAGGTCACTGAGGCCCTCTGTCGGGGGTAATTTATACAGCAGCAAAGTCACAGTGTGGGTAAAATGCTGGTCAAACTACCACCATCAGCCTATAGGACTGCAAGTGTAGCTGCTTAGCTAATATTGACCCGATAGGGAAGTGAGCCGCGTAGCAAGGATACAGGGAAGAGGCATCTGGGAAGGGATGGTCCAGGTGCGCTGGTCACCCACCTGGGAGACTGATGCCCAGCTGGACTCGCTGGACCAGGTGTGCTAATTACAAAATAATCTCGAGTTAGAGTTAGTGCTTATCCCTCAGGGAGGCACAGAGGCCTGGCCACTGCATCTTTAGCTTGGGCCTGGTCTTCCTCAGATGAGACTCTGGCCACAATGCTGATGTCTTTAGTTTTCACCAACTTCCTTGAGTGCCCACAAGAGGGATACATCAGGCAGCAGGGGCACTGGCCTGGGCAGGGTGGGGTGTCTGATGCTGGCTCCCTCTCCTGAGAGACCCACCCTCATTTCCAAGGCCGTGGGCCCAGGGGGAGCTGAACTGGGGACCCCGAGTGAGGAGTTTTTCTGTGTCCACGGCTGGTGCAGAGCAGAGGGGCTGCAGGCTGCTCCTTCCCCTGGGACAGAGGCGGGAGAACACCTCTGTCGGTCCTCTGGGGGACCCGAAGGTGCTCCGGACACTGATCTGGCCAAAGTGCATGCTCCAGTTCTGACCCGGTCACCGTCATCATCATGTGCTGATCTCCCCTCTCACAGCGCGGAGTCCTGCTCCAGGGGCCACGCGGGGCCTTGGCGGGGCCCAGTGACCTAATTCTGAACACAGAGGAATCAGTGTTCAGATGAAGAGGTCCACGCAGCAGGCAGGACTCTGCTCAGCTCCGGTTCGCTCCTGGACTGTGGTCTGATGGAGGGCTCAGCTACTTGGAGCTCTGGCTTTGGGCCACAGAGAAGGGTGCCTCCCCACCAGCTGCAGGCTCCTGGGCCCCAGGTATGTATACTCAACTGGGGGAACTGCAAAGATTTAGACAAGCAGTTCAGGTGAGGGCCAATTCCCTTGTATATGTCCTAGTCCCCAACATTATCTCCCAAAGCATTGCAAATAAGTTGAACTTACAAATAAGTTAAAAGAGCCCGTCCACTGGTGTGGATATGTTCTTTCATGGGTGAATGAATTTACAGGGTCACCAAGCACTTGGCATACACGGAGTGTCAGTAGCAAGCAGCCAGCTGCCCTGGACAGTCTACCCAGGGCTTCAGGACTGACTGCCCAGCGTAGACGGCCATTCAGATGTGCACAGTCGCAGCCTCTGTCTGTGTGATGGGGATCACTGTGGACACTGCCAGGTGCAGCAAGGAAAGAGATCCCTGGGCTCCCAGGTACTGAAAGTGGGTGTGTGGACTGGCCAGGGCCAGGCCCCTGCAAGGACATGGGAGCTGTAGAAGTAGCAAGAGGATAGAAAGAGGGAGACCAGTGGCTGCTCTGCTGCAGCGTCCTGAGTACACAGAGGGCTGGGGTGGCTGACGGTCAGGATTTGTTAGGAGCAAACTCAACTGGCACCTGGCAGAGATGTGGGGAGTCGGTGCTGCAGGCAGTGCCATCATTGTTTGGCTGACACAGTGCAGTGGAGGTCTGAGGGACCCTCTGTAGCATTTGGGACAGACATTTGTCCCACAGGCTCACCCTTGGGTTGAGGAGGGGCCACACTAGTCTACACCAGCTGGAGCAAGGGCAAACTTGCTGTTTATTCCAGTTGAGTTTCCAAATCTGGACCTCGCATACTCATGGCTCTCCCAACTCCACTCTGGATCCTGTGGACACTGAACCCCGGAGCTTCTGGAATGTACTGAGGAAGGACCCTCAAGGGCTCTCTGCCAGTCTGGACATGGGGGAGCTCCAGGCTGTGTTTGGGGACACGTCGGAAGATGCTGATCAGACCCCAGTGAAGCAGCACCTCCACTAGGACAGGAGGGGAACCCATGGAGGAGGCAGATGCTCATTAACACATCTGTGATTAGAAGCAGGAAGCTGGACACAGAATGAGCCCACTAGGGCAGAGGCCTTTTCTGCTTTCCAGCTGTTTGTGCCAGGCAAGCCCAGGAGCTGGGGACAGTGATTGCCTAAGAGAGTGAGTTTAACTAGTGGCTGGAAGAACATGCCACTCCTCCAACTTCTCCCTCCTAGACTTGTCCCAGGCCAACAGAGAGGATGCTGGAAGTGAAAGAAGGTCTCCCACCATCCACCTGGCCAGCCTGGCACTGCTACCAGCTGAGGTCATCGACGGACGGGAAGTAATCTCTAGCCAGGACAAGCACTTCCAACTTGTTCACAGTAGCCCTGCATAATGCTCACGACCCTTAGAAAAGGCAAGGGATTTGTTGTCAAGGTTCCATGTAGCTGGGGCTAAACAGGTCCTTAGCATCCTTGGCATGGGGATCTGTGTAAGAGCAGGATACCTATGTTACCTTTTGCTTAGCGTGCACATGTGATGAAGACTGGTCCAGAGGGGGCTTTCACAAAGGACTAGAGGGAAGAGGAGGGATGTGAGGATCTTGGAGTTCATGCCCTTCACACTGGCTGGCTTGCTGCTGTTGAAGGTGGATCCTAATCTGTTACCAGGGGAGGCACGCCCTTTTCTCTGAGATACGTGCAGTCATCATGAGCCCCAGAGTCAATAAGTTTCTGTTTCCCCTTGACCGGGCCACTGTGCCTGGACATCTGGTCACACATTCTTCTAGGTGTCTTTGAGGGTGTTTCCAGAGGAGATGGGCATTGAAATAGGCAAACTGGCTGCAGCAGATTTCCCCCAACAAACCAGACTGACCCTGTGAGGGGTCAGTGCATTCCTCCTGGCCTCTGGCCTTTCTCTTGCCTTGAACTTGAACTGAAATGCTGATTTTCCTGGGACTCAAGTCTTCAGGCCTCCGAAATGGAGCTGCTTCAGGGCCCTATGTGATGGCTCTTGGCTGCTGACTCGGGCTCAGACCCTGGAAGGTGCCAGGCTCCGCAGTTGCCTGAGGCAGCCCCTCCTGTATGGCAGGTCTCTCTACAGAGCCAGGAGCCCCAGTAACAGACACAACTCCTGGGGGGCGGAGAGACTCTTGCAGCCGCACCAGGTGGAGCTCATCTGTCCAGAGCTTGCAGGGCTGAACCCTCCTGGCCGTAGTCTTTGTGGACCGTGTGGATATGGCCTTGTGTAGGCGGTCACAGCCGGTGGAAGGGGAGCTCTCAGACACGCCCATCACAACCCCAGCTGTGGCCACAGTCCTGACCCACCCAGGAGTGCAGTGTGGCACATGCACAGCTGTGAGGTCTCCTGTGCTTCCCACTGCTGCCTCTGCTCCGTCCAGGTCAAAGGCACAGCCAGGTCCTCATTCCCACAAGGACTCCGACGTCCCGAGCGCGCGCAAAGCCCAGCACAGGTGCTCTCAGCATCTCTGGTCGGCCACAAGAAGCCTTTTGGGTGAGGGACAGAGGTGCATTCTCAGTGGTCAGAAACACACAAAATCGCTTGTCCCGAGTCTCGTCCTGCTACAAGATCTAGGCTCTCCTGTGACAGCCCCACAAGGACAACGGCTCCACAGATGAGCGCCTGGAGAGCCGTGAGCCTCACTTTCCGGAAACTCTGAGCTAGTGATTACTTATTTCCAGATGGCGCTGGTCCTTCCAGGCAGACCTCCACTCACAAGGGGCCACAAGGAGAAAGCCCACGGCACTCTGCTGGCTGCATGAGGGGGCTGTTGGACAGCCACGCCCACCCATAGCAAGCACAGCCAGAAGGGCCGCATTTTTTATTTACACACTTTGGTCCTAGTGTTTTCATTATAAGAACCATATTATTTCATAATAAAAATTAAACACACCTTAATATGGTTGGTAATTAGCATATAAGAAGAATTTATAGGAAAACAAATGTTTGAACCCTGCTGAGAAACAGCGAGATACAATATATATATGTACCATTTCTTCAAGATGAATGTAATCATTATGTATCGCAAACATATACTAATGATATTGAAAAAATTAAAAAAAGAGAAATAGCAGTGCTCTTAAGCATGCCGTACATTCCCCTGGTAATTATGTTTGTATTGAAGTTGGTCTGCCCAATCAAATTTTCCTCATGAAGATTATAGAGATATTTGTAAGCCAAAACCTTTCGTAAGAGTACAAATTCTGAAGCAGCCAAGTCCAAACGAATGATGCTTTCCTACAGTTAGTGATGTTTAGTCCAGCACTCGGCCAGCATTTGCTGGCTGTGTTCCGTCTGCTGCCTCCTTGGAGGCGGGAGAGTTGTGTGTTGGGGAGGATGCTTTCTGCTGGATGCACAGCTCGGTGGAGGTGAAGTACTTCCAGTGTTCGTATTTCTCTTCCCTTGGCCCTGCAATATCCTGCTTGGTACCTGTGCAGGAGAAAACAACGCACGATGAGCCTTTGATTCCTAATCCATGTGCCTGCTCACGATCACAATTGTTAATGTTTTCTCTTTTTAAGACAGGCTTGAGCAAAGCCAATATTTCCATGTTGACAGTTAGCGCTTGCTTGACATAATTTGAATATTACTTCCTTTAGAAACTGAAAGGAGAGGAAAGCACGTCCTCCGAAATAAAGTTTTAGGGTATGACGGTTGCTGCCACATTCAGCATTCAGGACCCGTTTATCTTCTATTTTTTTTTAAAAAGAAATATTAAAAATATTTCCAGTGGCAAGATAACACTTGAGCAGTCTACAAGATAAATTAGAAACAATGGTATCTCGCCTTTGATTTATTGCATAGAAAATGTAAATGCATTCCCATGACTATGACTCCATGAGTGAAAAATGCCAAAGGTAGTTTATTGTGATTATTCTAGGCTAAAAAATTCTGTCCAGCTGTTCTCTGCAGAGACAGTTGCCAGGAACTTGAATCGGCGTGGCATCTTTGTCTTGGAGAATGCTGGGAATTTCATTCTCTCGGTGGTGGGGAGGTAAGAGGACAGGATTGTACTTTTGTGTTTCATAGTGGACAGGAGGGCTACGATTTCTGGCTGAATGGTTTTGTTAGGCAAATGATTGCTGCGGTGGTGCAGACTCTAAGATGTCAGATGCCTCCCTGAAGTCCAGTCCTAGCCGTCCTGGTTTATCCTGTGTCAGGAGCGTGGCTTTCACGTTATTGCTGGGTGCTCTGTGGCTGTGGCTGGTGGGAGATGCAGACTTGGAGGTCCCCACCCAGGTCCGCCGCAGCATCTCCTCCATCAGCCAGAGAAGACAGCAGAGCGGCTGTGTGTGAGTAAAGATGAAAAGTCAAACCTGGACTCCACTGCAGCCCTGCACCTTGAAATCCACAAATCCCTACGCATTGGCGCACCAAGACTTTAGGTCATTATGTTCTCCTCCAGATGAGTGCCACACCCGAAATACAGCTGCGGCTCATTCCTGGGCTTTCTCAGAAATGGCCAACAGGAAAAGCCAGACAAAATGTTAAAACACACATGGAAGCATCATTGATGTCAGAGCTCCAGAGAGGGGGCAGCACAGCCACGCCTGGAGTCCAGCACTTGGCCCTGAAACTCAAGATTCACCTTCCCTTCCAGAGATCCGCCAGTAACACAGACACCGCGGAGCTCCAGGGAGCTGGCGACTTGAGGAAAGGACTGGATGTGTCTTTGGATGCACGGAGGAGGTGGCCTCAGGCTGTTCTGAGATCTTCTGCTCTCCAGACTCCCTGACTCCACCTCCCTGGGCCTTGTGTGGTCTCTGGGCTTCTGATGTTGCTTTGCCTATGCATGAGTGATCTGTGCCTACCCTCCTGCCAGGGCTCAGGAGAGGAGCAGCGGGTTGGACGCAGACGTGCGGAGTGACAGGTGCTCTGAGGGGCACACCCCCCCTCACAGGGTTCTTCGGTGCTCTGGCGCTGACTGTCGTCACTCTGGACCTGATGCCTCTCTATTTTGGGCCCGTCCAGTGAGTGGCAGGGTGGTGTCAGTTCCCAGGCATTTCCTGAGGGGGTACTTCCCACCTCCAGGAGAGAACCTGGCCCTAACCTACAGGCCAGCGAGGGGACTCCCCAACACCCCGACAGCGAGAGGCGTCCCTTCCCTGGCTTCTTTCAGCGTAGGGGATGAGCCAGTCTTCCACGCAGCTTCTTCCTGCTGCTCCTGCCCCTGCGGGGCTCCCTTTCCTTCCGAGAGATGCTCTGCACCACACCTGGGACCATGGGGCTCAGCCCGGGCCAGGCGCTGTGCCTGGCAGAGAGTGGCTGCTCCGTAGAACACTCCTGGCCCAAGGAATCAGTGGGAGACTCTGGAGGTCATGGGCTTGCAGGGGGAGGGTGAAAATTTAGGAGAGGTAAAAGGCTGAGAGGCGAGGTGACTCTTATCTTGTGACCACTCTGCTGTTATCCACAGTCCCGCCAGGTGATGTCCAGGATGGAGGTCAGGCAGCTCCTGGTCCAGCCCGGGCCCTTTGGCGGCCTCCTAGGTAGGACCCTCAGGCTGTCCAGCAACACCACGTCATCGTTTTCCCAAACCTCGATTGCCCCGTGTGGGAATGACAGGAAAGGTCTCCAAGCGCAGCTCCTAGGTGACGCTGACAGCCTGGGGCAGGATTTGGAGGCCTCGCTGAAGTAGGCAAGCATTGAGACTCTTCGAGGGACCAGATCCCAGCCCCAGCCTGCAGAGGACGACGCGGAACGCTCACGTTAGTTCACACAGCGAGGACCAGATTCCCAGGAGGGAGGCAGCAGCATTTAGCAGGGAACTGCGGAAGTCCCGGAAGTCCCCCTGCAAGCCCAGGGCGGGGTTTCCTGCACATTCCAGACTTCTCCCTTTTGAAGCTGAGACTGTCGGAGAGCTTCGGAGATGAGAGCTGAGAGAGCAGCGGCTCAGGATGGCAGAGACAGTCCAGCCCTCCTCTGTTCCTCCTGCGATTCCATCCCGGCCTCCGCACCTCTGTTACCTGGGGACAGGGATCAGCCTCCTCGGCACAGCCCCATTTGAAGCCATATTTTGTTCCAAGAGCACGGAGAGTTTTGACTTCGTGCTTTTAACTGCAAGATGTCTGTGAGGCACAGCGTGGGCTGCCCGATTGCGGACGTATCACTCCAGACGCACAACATTTCGCACGTCGATCAGTGTCCCCACATTCTGAGAGGCAGGACGCCTGTCTCGTTCTCTTACACTAATATTAACCTGTGCAGCGTCCGCGTGCTCCGGGCGCCGGGCTGGCTGCCTGACACCCGGGTGGGCCGGAGGCCAGTCTCTCCCCAGCTTTCCTTCCTCGGTTGCGTTCGGAGGCGTTGATGAAACACGGCCAAGCAGCCCGGAGACCCTGGACGTACATGAAAACAGCATCCAGCCCAACAGCTCGAGACAGCAAGCCTTTGAAAATAAACTGAGAAAGATAAATAAGGATACAAATCTCCTAAAGCAATAAAGAAAACTTTGACATTTTAGAGCCAATCTGGTATCAGAAATAGATTTTTTTTATCTCTATGTTTCATTTGCCCTTCAGTCTATAGATCACAATCCAGTAAAGCAGATAAACAGGGCTGATGTTACTGGCTGTGTATTTTACACACGATGGAGACATCACAGAAAAGCCTCCTCTTATATGGCGGTAAATAAAAGCACTATTACAAGACGTAATCAAAGAAATATGAAATGTAATCGCCATTGAGGAAACAGACTGCCATCCTGGGCTTCCTCTCAGGGAAGGAGTAGATGCCAAGGCAGGACAAATGTGTACTTTCTCTCCCCGGTTTGTTATGTCTCTTGCTGACATACTGCGTCCCTGGGACCCAGCGATGCACAAATCACAGAGCACAGCAAGACCCCGGCTCTACCGCTGCATAATAAAAGCTCCCAGTTCAGGACTCAGGGCCAGAGCTGTTCCTCCTGCTTGTGGAGATTCTGGTGACCAGGATGTCTAGGGGGAGGGAGAGGAGCAAGACCCAGGGACGGAGAGCATCAGAAGGCAGGTGGGGGGCACAGGGGCAGGCGTGGGGAGGGGTGGCCTACTGGCTGAAGGACCCACGTTGGCCAGCTTCAGCAAGAGGGCCCTGCATGCCAGACCCGTCAGTAGCTGCACTTCAGTTACTTCCTCACAGCTCACAGTTGTCCCCCAGCTAAACTCCCTGTGTGGCTCACAGGGCCATGGTGCTGAGTGGCACCGAACCTATGCCTGTAATTCCCTGAGATGCAGCCCCTGCTCTCCAGACCTTGACAGAGGCAGAGGCATGGCTGTAATACTTCCTGGGGAGACGCCTCAACCTCCATCCTACACACGAGGCCGCAGAGGGAAGCCTGGGGGCTCCTCTTTGCCTTTTCCGGGAATAGAGACAGGCTTCTCTTTGGGTAACGCCAGCCACCCATCTAGGACATGGGATTCAGAACAGCACAATGTAGAGGCCGTGTCAGTGAGCGGGCGAAATGGAGACAGCTCCTACCGAGGGCGATTTGCAGCCAGACAGGGCTTGTTCCCTGCCCAGCACAAAAGTGGGGCTGCAAATGCAGTGTTTGCATTGTTATCCTGCTACCTCTCTCCTGTGGTGGTCTGGGCACCCGTTTGTCCTCTCCAGTAGATGAAAGAGAGATTTTGTGTCAGCTTTCTTAAATCTCAATATGTTTTGCAGAAGTAAAAGATGGCATAATTTATCACTGCTGAACATGAGCTTTGTTCAATGACAGGGTAATTAGACATTCTTTCAGCAGACACATTAAATATATACTTATGCATTAAAGCTCTGTGTCTCAGATCAACTCTGTTGATTTATGCTTTTTGCTTGGATCTTTGCCTGTTGATAGCCACATAAAACTAAACTTTCATGCTAGAAAAGGAAAGTGACAGGAAAGAAGCAATGGCTTCCATATGTTAACTAAGTCAAGATCAGAGGGAGGGATTGGTTGGGGGGATGGGGAAACACACACACACACACACACACACAGAGGCACACACAGATACATATACATACTAAGCCCTCACGAATAGGCTGGGGGTTAATTCTCTTCTCCTTATCTCAGTGAGCATTAATTATGCAGCGATCAAAATAATTTTGCATGCATAATGCTGACCTCTTTCACTAGAGGGCAACAAAACCCCAGTTTAAGGAGCCTCCACCTTCTGCTTCCAGTGATAGGAAGCATTTAATAAGATGCCACGTGGATTTCATAATGAATACCCCATTAATTTTACATAAGTCTAAAGTTACTTTTGAAAATCCAGTTCCGCTCCTGAATAGACATGATTTGATCTTCTCAACAGGTGGGAAGAACTGTTTCCAGGTTCCTGTCACTGCCCTGGCCAGCCACACCCATTTTTCATTTGGGGGTAGTCTTATAAGGGTTACATTTGAAATATACCCCTGAGCCTCTTGCTCTGGAAGGAAATGCCACTTTTGTGTATCAAAAATACATAGACGTACTGGCAGATCCCAAAGCTGCTGGAAACTCTCTTGCCTTCTAGGAGCGTCTCCTGGGCACTGGATGACACCGCTTTGTCACTGAGCAGGTGCCTGGCTCTCTGCGGCCTTCCTCTCTGCCCTCCGGCCTCGGAGGAACCCGGGTAGCAACTGAAGAGTTCAGGGGCGGCTGTCCTTTCCCAGAGTCATTCTCGGATTCTCCTCCAGAAATGTGGGAGCTTAATTGAGAGGAGTAGAGTCCGCTTTCATCCGCCCCCAGACAGCGAAGACAGAAAGGGATGTGCACCTTTAACCTCTGAAGCCCGCTTGACTTAACACAAGGGCTCCCAGATCTCTGTCCAACTTGCAAGTAAGAGGTGTCCACTAGGCTCTATGGAGAAGGGGAAATTTTTAAAGACCTCAAGAAATTGATTACGCAGATTTAGCCTGTTGGAAAGTACTTACAGAAGTCTGTCTTTAGTTCCTAAATGCATTCAAAATGCTAGGAGTTAGTAGAGAGATGGAACTCAGCTTCAATTTCAAGGGTCCTGCACCATTGTTACGGGTGCTTTGAATTTCGCCTGTCAGAAGCGTTTCTGGCCAAGACTAGTACTGAAAATCGGATTTTCCGTAGGAGGAGGAGCCTGACATTCCAGCAGCACCTTGCCTCAGCATTTATGGTTTTGCTTCCAGAAACACCCATGGCTCCTTCTTTGAAGTGGGTGCTCAGCTTTGTGGAGCAGCCTCATTTCCCCTAAGAGAAGGTAGGACAGGTGTGACGGGGAGGGGCAAAGGGCCATGATATGCTTGTTTACTGGACAGCTGACAGTGCGTGGGGAGGGAGACTAGGTGGAGCTCCTGAAGTGAAATAGCTACGGGTGTCCTGGGGTGTTCCTGGTGTGAAGGAGTCCTGGGCTCAGTGTTCATTGCGGGGCTTTGTGGGCTGAGACTGCTCCTGGCATCTGCTCCACACCTTCTCCCCGCTTTCTCTCTTCTTTCCCTCTGCTCCAGCCCCAGACCCGAGCTGCATTAGCCAGGCTCCCCTCCTGTCTGGTCCATCAGGCAATGCCCTGGCCCATCCAGGGTTGCGGCACTTAACAATTTCCTTTGAAATGTAACTCATTATACAAAGGTGGAACTGAATAAAAAATACTCCAGAGAGGGAACAGATTGTTAGCTATAGATTAGAACCCCAGTCTAATCCTTCACAAGCATTAAATATTTAACATAATTGCACCACAGGTGCTATCAAGATGTCGGCATTATTTAATTAGACTTAATTAAACATAAGGAAGAATCTAATACTAATTCAGGTCGAGTTTTTTCATCGATTACAGGACCTCCCCCTTCGAGGTCCGCATGTGTTAGCTGTGTGACACTCATCCCCGTATTAACTAGACAGAGAGCTCACCGAGGGTGGAAATCAAGGGGAAGACCATGGATGCTGTCTCGGCCACAGCACTGGATCAGCAGATGAGGAGCATGATCTTCTGCAGTAAAGAATTTGCACGTGCATTTGGTGCCTTGCAACATCCCTGTGGGGATAGGACTTCCGTCCTTCCCACTTCTCATGATTGAGCTGAAGTCTTGGATAGACACAGTGAGAGTTATGTTTGCTATTCGTGTATATACTCGTGTACACATGAGTGTGGATATACACACGTGTGCCTGTGGAAAGCAGAGCCTTCAAACTGTGCTCTATGTTGGAAAGATGATGAAAACTGTGACCAGTCATACTTTGACTCCCTGCTTTCAACCCTAATGCCAAGAGCTATTCAGGTGTAGGAAAACACTTGGACACACAGGAAAAGTTTGAACATTCAGTATTTATCATTGAAATGATACTTTTTCTTAATACCAATGCTGGGGCCTGTGATGTACTACATGAAATATCTTTAAAATGCAGAAGGAACACAGAAAGTTAGATGGCTTCAGGGAGTCATGAGACACACAGTATTTAGTGTCAGTTATTCTTAATCTCTGCTGCTGTGCGTGGTCGTGGGAAAGTGTATCTTAGCCATGAGAAGTGGGCTGCTCCATCCAGGTCAACAACACAGGCTTGAGAGCCTGTAGATTCTGTGGTGCCACAGATGCAGGAATTCAGCACTGAGAAATTTATGCTAAAGAAGTAATCATGGATGTGCCCAAAAAGATTTAACTGGAAGATGTTCACTGCAGTGTTGTTTAAAATAACAAAAGCGGAGAAACAACCTAAATGTTTCATCTACACCAAGGAGCTTTTGAAAAGTTACACTGTAGAATAACAATAAGGACATGCGGAAAATACATGAAACTAGCTAGCACTGACACCATCTAGTAGAGCTGCTGTTCTTGACTGCTAGGCATCTGGAAACCCCTGCTGGGTCTGGACTCCGGTACAGGCAGAAGGCAGAGGTCTCTGCCTGAAGATGGAGGTGAGGTCCAAGGGAGGAAGAGCATCTGTCTCCCACCCTGGCTGAAAGAGCTCAGGACCACAGCAGGAGGAGTGCTCCAGGCTTTCTGGTTGCTGATGGGAGAAAATCTAAGAGCAAAGTGATCCAGGTGTTCCATCCCCCAGCAGAGAGAGCCCCCACCACTGTATGGGCAGGATTTACTGTGGTGCTTCCATGAATGTGCACTCACAAGTGGATCGTCTCCATTGTCCTCCTTGGAAGGGCACCTCTCAGCTCAGTGGGTCAACCAGAAGGCTGGAGCCCACCAGGTCCTGCTCCTCATGCCTTTGTGCCGAGCCCCGAGCAGTGCTCCATGACTGGGGGTCAGAGAGGACAGGCAGTGTCCAGCTCCGCACCTTGTCCCTCGGGGAGCAGCCTGCCCCACAGCTGCTCTGAGGGCAGGTGTGTTAGGCGGAGCCATTGAAACTTGCTTCAGTCCGGGAGTGGAAGAAAAGAGCCAAGTGTGCAGCTTGCTGCAGTCAGGAGTGATGGGGAGTGAGCCACAGCACACCACGGTGGCCTGGGGGAGGGCAAGGTGGACCCAGAGTGGAGCCAGGCCCAGGCTCACGTGGGCAAAAGCTGGAGCCATGACCAGAAGCCTGCAGGGACGAGGACAAAATCGGTTTGTGCTGATAGAGATTGTAGTCTCCTCTGCCTGGCCACACCTGCCTGTCCTGGTTTCGGCATTCAGTGCCCCAAACTATGGCTGCAGCTCTGGGTTAAACAGGGAAAGAGCTCAAACTCTCTCTTGAGAATCCTGTAGAGAGGCCAGGGGACAAGGCGGGGTCCCTATAGTGGGGATTTAAATTCGCCGAGGAAAGCAGTTATTGTCACTCGGGCTTCCATTAGTGAGTAATTTATGAAGCCTACAGATAATAAGCCAAGTTCTCCCACAATTTAGTAATTCACTTTAGGATTCTGAATGTTTTAAAAATTAAATAAAATACAATAAATGCAATTGTTTCAAAACTTACCCGGGCACCCACGCTGTGCTGTGACTCTCTCGGTGTTCCAGCAGCAGGAGTCGGTTTGTTTCCCTCCTCTTGCCCAGGGTCTCAGGCCCGTCTGCCCATGGGCAGGCGAGGAGCCCTCACACCCAGGGCTCAGGGTCCACATGGGGTGAATGCAACTGGACCTCGCCTCAAGGGGGACTCCCAAGCCCCTCCTTCTTGCTTCAATCTTACAGAGCTTGCTTTCTTGCGAAGTCTTATTTCTTGGAAGCGTTATTATGACTCCCAGGTTTGTTTTGACAGCTTTGTGTGACTGTGCTTTATATCCCTCATATGCATCAGTCTAGTCTTTTAGGCTTAATTCTTAAATCTGATGTTATTGAATCTCTTTTGCATTTTCTAGGGTTCCACCAGTCTCTGAAGTTGCCAGACTTAATGCAAGTTATATAAAGTTCCCTTTCCTGTACCTAAGTTGGGGCACTGGGATGAACGTTCCTGGCGATGCTTACCTCTTCCCGAGCACCTTGCCCAAAGAAGGCTCTTGCCATGGTGTTTGACTTGCAGTGTCCCTGTCCCTCACAGAGGCGCTGCCCAGTGAGTAGTCACGCCTCTTAGGTGTCCTCACTTTACAGCACGTGAGCCGTGAATTCAAGGGTGGAAATTCATGTTGTCTGCCACGGCCCCTCATCTCTGACCCCTAAGGACAGCTCCAGGAAGGATCCAGTGCTTCCCTGAGGCGTCTCTCCCTTGCCCGCCTTCCACCCCATTGCCCACCCAGCCGGCCTGTGTGCCTCTCCCGTCCTTCACCAGCTTCTCATTTATGCTGCGTAGAGTCCACTCCAATCATGCCTCGTGAGGTCAGATTATCAACTGTATTGTAGAATTTTCCTCCCTGAAATCTCTCCGCAGTGGCCGCTGATCACTGGACACCATTCTGACAACACAATGAATCAGGTACTTCACCATGCAGCCCTGTCCAAAGTCACCCCAAATCTTCCTCTGCATTAGCAAGCACTGAGCTCCGACCCAGCCCTGTCCAGCCCACACCCAGAAGCCCTGCTCTCTCTCATCTCCAGGCCTTTCCTCTTCATCTCTTGCCTGTCTTTCGCCTCTGCCCGTGTCCTCCATGACTGGCTGGGTCATTTCCCCTCCCACTCTACCTTGCCAATATGCTTGCCTCTTTACTAACCTCCCACCCAGGGTAAGTTTTCTCCAAACCACTTACTTGCATTTCACCCTCTCTGAAATCTTGCTTATTTCCTTCAGAGAATCTGAGTTTCCCACTTTGTTGCAAGTTCTTGCAGGGCAGAGGTTAATTTCACATAACTGTGCCCTCTTCCCACCTGGGTCCTAACACTGTGCCTTAAAATTCAGGACCTGATTAATATTTGTGAGATGAGCAAATGCATTCACAAGGGAGCAAAAATGTAGCATTGACATCAATTGCAGCTCCTGGAACTGGGTCCTAGGAGAAGCAGAATGAATCACAGGCAGTTAGGCAGCTCGCTACAGAAGGAAGTATATAATGAAAACAAGCACAAGAATGGTGTGATGTACCCTACCTCTTATTTTGAATTTTCCTAAATAATGGCTCCCATGGGATGTTCACATCCTATGTCTGATATCTATGTGACACCTTGTACTACAAAACGGTCTCTGGAGATGAAAGTGGGGATCTTGCCGTGAGATTATCCTGGGGAATGTGGATGGGCTCAGCGATACAACCACAAGGGTCTTTGTAAGAGTCGGGAGGGTCAGACAGAGGTAGGAGATGTCATGAAGAAGAAAGAGGCTGCGATGATGGGGGGAAAGAGGTGCTTGCCAGGGAATGCAGTGGCCCTCAAGGTTGCAGAAGACAAGGGCGTGTAACCGCATCTCCTCAGCTCTGAGCAGGACCCAGCCCCTGATTGTAGTTCAGTGAAACTGGTTTTAAGTTTATGGAACTAAAAATAAACAAACCTATTGCTCTGAGACTAAAGTTTGAGGCCATTTGTTACAGCAACAGCAGGAAACGAACACTCTTATAACTCAGCATGTTCTTTTTCTGAAAGTCTGTGGGGAGGCCAGTGCCTTGGATGTGGATTTTCCTATCTTTTCACATGTGATGGTCCTGGGAGGGAAACCAGTGGCAGAGAACACAGAGACAGCTTGGACTCCAGTTCCAGTTCTGCCATCTGTGTCCTGGGTGGAGTGTGTCCTCCGAAATCCGTGGGCTGGGGCTCAGTTGTCGCTGTGACAGGGTGAAGAGGGGGCCTTCAGGAGGGGAATAAGTTGCACGGTGGAGCCGACAGGCGGGATTATAAAGGATGGAGGGACTGGGTACTTTCACAGCACTCTTGTCCGCTGGAGGAGGCAGGATGGGGCCCCTCTTGGAAGTGGAGAGATCCTCACCAGACCCTGAGCCTAGCACCTCAACCTTGACCTTGTTCCAGCACCGTGAGTGGACTAAGGCAGCACATTTCAGCACGCTCCCTCCTGCCATTCACGGAGGCACCATCTTTTCCCTCTACCTGCCTCAGGTTTGTAGCTAAGTTAAAGTGCAACAAGAAAATGTTTGAGATTATGTAAAGAACATTCATCCAAGATGTTATTGAGAAATGTTTAAGCCAAGCTTTTTTAAGCAAATTCCTTATGGTTAGATCCCCAAAGTCCATATTTTTCCTTCTTCAATATTTTACTTTTGTTGCAATAGGGATGTGTCATAAAAATAAAAAGGCACAATAAACAGAGTGAGTCGCCTGCGAAAGTTATTTTGAATTTCAAATGTCCATCTAGCAATTAGTGATGTAACAGAGTTGAGAATCATCATGGGACCACTTTTCAAAGACTTCAATAATCTGACAAAATAGCTGATTGGTATTTTCCCAGTGACTTTTGGGTGGTGAGTGTGTTGCATTCATGATGCTATTTGCCACCATCTATGTAAGTGCTTTCTGTGAGATGAGGATTGAACAGTCCTGGGTTTCATTGTTCCCGGTGAGTCCAGGAATTCCCCTTGTCTCTCTGAAGGAGAGGTGCATGTGGACAGGCTTCTGGGAGCTGGTTCCAAAAGTGGAGCTCAGTTAATTTCCCTGTAGGAATCACACAGTTCCACGCTGTCAGAGCTCCACTCCCTACCCCATTTCTTCTTGAATTTTAGCCTCCGTCATCATTCTCTGTGTGGCTTGTTCAAAGGCTTGAATTCATCACCCAAATAAATTGCTTTGGTTTTTCTGGAGGAACTGATGTTGGCAGCAATTGCATAAAACTGCTTAATCCGAGGGACAAGGCGGTTGTGAGCGGGGACACTGGTGGGAGACTTACAGTTGGGAGCCACCCTTCCCACCTGCGTCTTTGGACTCGGCAGGTGCGAGGGTGGCGGGCTCCAGCCTGTTCCTTGTCCCTGAAAGCCCTCGTTCAGGCAGGGCCTTCATGGTAGGTGAGGATCCCATCCCAGGCCCAGGCGGGGCCTACCCTCCCCGCACTGCCTCCAACCCTTCCCAGTTCCCTGTTCTCTCTCTGTGCCTCTGGGCTCCTCACATCTGCTCTCCCCACCCTGACTTGGGCTGCCTCTCTGCTGCAGTCTGTGACCCCATCGTCTTCCTTTTTTTTGGGATTAAAAATGTGCTGAACTTTTCCAGACCACTTAAGGTCTAGCCCGTGACGAAGTGTGATCTGGAAAAACCTTATCTGACTTGGGAGGTTAGTAGGGTTAGCACCATAAGAACGACCTGAGTGTTTCCCTTTGTTTATAAACCCAGCCCTGCACAGGACTCAGGACCTTTTCACCTGGGCCCTGGAGGCTGCCAACTCCGTGTGCCTCAGTCATTCCTCTGTGTGGGGTGAAGCGGGGTCTCCTCCGGAGTCCTGGGCGCAGACCTCTCCGGATAGGAAGGCTGTGTGAGGCAGATGTCCCAGGAAAATGGCCGCGGTTTTAAAATCCAGCTCTGCCCCAACAGCCGGATGATCTTAGCCAAAATCTCCAACTCTCTGATACTTAATTTTCTCATCCATGAAAGGCAGGCAATCAAATCTATCTTGTAGGTTGCTTTGAAGATCACATGAAATGAAGTTTGTGTGTGAGGCCTTTGGCATAGTGCCCAAGCACACAACGAATGATAGATTCCATAGACTCCCCCAAACCCAAGATGAGTTATTTTTTTAACATCATTTTGAAGATGAACAAGCTGATTTGATATTCATTTTTACAGGCTCCCCAAGAACTGCTCACATCCGACTTCCCCACCCCCAAGTGTGAGATTTCCAAATGTCACATCTGATTTTGTCAACTGCTTTCTCTGAGACCTGGTAATTGGAGTCCCGTCATTGCAAGGAAAGGCTGGAAGCCCTAAGCGAAGCGAAGCCGGATGTGGCCGTCATAATGAGGCCTCGGCACTTCCCCAGCCTCTCCCTAGATCCCCCCCTCCGCCTGGCATCCTCCCACACTTGACCCCAGCCTCTTCCTCCACCTCCAGCATCTTTGCCCCACCACTTCGCCACTTCTCCCGGACACTGCAGCAGCCTCCAGCAGTCTGACAGGGCCCTTCCGCTCATACAGTCCTCTGCTCAGAGCGGGAGTCCGAAGGAAGTCCCTCTTTTTACTTCCACTGCTCCCAGGCAGCCCGGTTGGCTGCCCAGGACCCTCTGGCCCTTGTGAGCTCACCATGGTCTGCTTTTACCTGGTCGGCACATGGGAAGTGCAGGGTTGGTGTCTGCTGAGAGCACTCTATTCTGAGATGTTCCTGGTGAGGACAGAGGGATGGAAGACTGAGACCCTATTCCAGCCTGAGAGGGGTGGATCTATGCTACTGAGGTGGCTGCTCCCATCCAACCTTAGATTGAGGACTGAAATGGCCCCCCAGGAGCCCCAGGGCCTGGGAGGTGAGATCCTGCCCCTCCCTGAGAGCTGACCCTGGGTCAGGGCTGCCAGAACCACCTTGAGGAAAGCTGCTCTGGGAAGATGGACCTTGCTTAGGTTAAGAATGCTCTCTTTTGTTCAGCTTTTGCTGGCAATGGAAGGTAACTCCTTAAAATGTAGAATGGACACACACACACACACACACACACACACACACACACGCACTCAACCAGGAAGACCTAGAATTCAAATCTTTCAGATTTGACACCAAGAAAAGGATCTGGATCTTAAAAAATGTTTTTCCTGATTCCTCATCTGTTTACTCCCTAAAATCATTATTTCATGCTGATTTGGCTTCACATAACTCACCGCAAGCTGAACTTGCATTGTCAGAGGAGCACTCTTCCCATGCGCCTTTAATCGACACTTCCTTTGCAGGGTGCTCCTGGAGGAGACCACCACACATTTTGAGGAGCACGCTGCCCACGCAGGGCTGTGTTGCATGAGAGCAAGGACCGGGCGGCTCGGGCATCCCAGGGCCTGGGCTCGATTGCATGCTGGCTTCTCCTTTGACCACCAGGCACTGGCAGGCACAGCTGGGTCCTGGGAGCTGGCGGGAGGCTGAATGGTGGGGCTTGTGGGGACTGTGATGGGCCCTGGCTTGCTGAGAACAGAAGGGTTCGACACACGTGCAAGGCGGGAGAGGACCCTGGCGTGTGGCAGATCCCTTTGGTAACTTTCCACAGCAAATCAGTTGCTATATAAAATCAAACTGAATGTGTCCAATAGATCATGTTGTAAAATACTCTTAACTTCCTGTGGCAGATGTGCTCTGTGGGAAAAAGAAGAGGTAGAGCACAGTGTTCAGGTCAGATTCAGCTTTCCTTTGATGTGTGGATGCTTTGCAGTTCCACACGATGGTGAATGCAGTCAGAAGACTTGTTGAGGTCTTCTGATAAACCAGGGCTGGGGTGGGTGCGGCTGCCATGGTGGTGGGCCTTTTTGGTCGCCTGTGATTTGGCTACTTCTTCACTGAATGACTCACTGATGTATTTACAAAGAATCAGCTTAACAGAGAATGCAATAGTAGGCTTGGGCTGCTTAACTAAGTGCTGCGGGCTGTGCAGCTGACACAACAGACACTTATTAGGGCTGTGTTTAGATGTCCCCCAAAGCCTCAGCGGTCATAGGTGGGGCTTTTCAGGGGTGGCTGGATCTAGGGTGTGTGCTGTGGGGATCAGGGATGTGAGGTTGGGGTTGATTCAAAGTGGAATGCTAGGGTTAAGGGTGTGAGGGCCTCCTGCTGGGTGGGTAGCCGGATAAAATATAAGAGACAGAAAGAGAGCTTGTTGCTTGTCTCTTGTCCCTAGTTGCTTGCTTCCTGCTGCCTTCTGCCTGCCTTGCCCTGCCTTGGACTGCTTCTCCTCTGTGATCCCGCTCTGCCAGGCCACCTTGCCCTGGAGCCAGGAGACTATGGACTGAAACCTCTACAAAGTATGAGTTGAACTAACTCTTTCTTCCTTTATTTTATTTATTTATTTATTTATTTATTTATTTATTTATTTACTTACTTATTTAGGGTGCCAGGGATCGAACTTGGATCCTTGTGCTTTTGAGGCAAGCAGCGGAACCACTGAGCTAAATCCCTGTCCCTCCTCCTTAACTTTGGGTGTCGGGTACTTTGTCTCAGCAATAAGACAGGTAACCAAGACAACAATCTTTCCCAGTTTTGGAGGCCGGAATTCTAGGTGCTGGCAGGTTTGGCTCCTGGTGAGGAATTTCTCCCTGGCTTGCAGACAGCTACCTGCGTCTTCCTGTGTTCCCTTGACAGAGAGAGACAGCGATCTCTCTTTCTATTACAAGGCCACTAATCCCCTCACAAGACCCCCCACATCCTGACCTCTTCTAAACTGAATTACTTCCCAAGATTTGATTTCCAAACACCATCCCACTGGAGGTGAGGCTTCAACCTATGGAGGCACAAATCAGTCCATAGCAGGGAACCCACTTGTTTGGAAAAAATCTTTAGATGCAGAGAGGCAAAGGGATTATAGACCATTGTCATCTCCTGGCATAAGTATTTTCCCCCAAACATGATGATGTCACATTTTGGGGAGGCAGAAACTCCCATCCTTGCTTGGACCGGAAACCTCCCAAGAGGTGAAGATTGATGGATCCAAAGCCAAGCAGCCAGCAGTGGCCCCGTGGGCCATGGGAGCCGCCAGGGGCAGCAGACTCTGGCACAGTGGGTATTCAAGGTGTGTGGGAAAGGCACATGCAGTGGGAGGGGCACAGTGGTTCCAGGAAGAGCAGGGGTAGTGACGGTGATACCTGAGAGTGAGCGTTACCTTTGGAGCTGGAAGGAATCAGGTCCAGCTCTGGACTGGTGCGGGGCGGGTGCTCCCGGGATCCACAGAGGACAGGGCTACCACTGCCCTGGGCTGGGCAGGGCTTGGCGGGCCCTGGAGTCAGCCGGGCACGTGGGGACCGACCTGTCACGGTGGGGAGAGGGCGGACCCTGCAGCTCGGACGCTTCTGTGCCTTCCCTCCATGGTCCGCGTAAATGGCAGGGGCCTCGGGGCTCGGGTGGGAGGGCAGTGGGTTCGCCCAGCCAGTATGGCCTCCTGGGCTCCTCGCTGGGCAGCCCCAGCAGCGGGCCCTGGTCTCAACTTCACTTCCTCCTGTTCTTTTAACCCCATTTTGTTTTGTACTGTATTTAAAAATACAGTTTTGAAAATTGACGGAGAATGCAAAACCACAGGTAAATTTAATATGCGGTTTGACCATTTCTTCTCAATTTGTCACTTTAATGAACTCTATGCCTTTTAATCCATATAACAAAAATTAGTGATTTTTAAGTGAACAATTCAGTGGCATTTACTACATTCACAGTGTGTACAACCGGTTCTGTCCGGTTCCAACACATTTCCGCCTCCTCCAAGGGAAGCCCCACACCCCAGGACGTTCTCCGCCCCTCTTCTCTGCCCCGTCAGCTTCTGAGTCTGCACGTTCACACCGATGGGGGCACAAGTCGGTGACCTCGTGCCTGACTTCTTTCACTTCACGCAATGTGGTCAAGGTTAATGGACACTGCCGTGTGCATCAGGACTTCATTATTTTCACCTTCCCACTCCCGCACACCTATGCAGAATGATTCCTATCCGCAGATCTGCTGGGAAACGTGTGGCTTCCACTTTTTGATTATCATAAACAGTGCTACTGTGAATGCCTGTGTGTTTGTGTGTGAATGGTAGTTTCCAATCCTTTTGAGTACATATACATGAAGGAATCTGGGTCATGCGGTAGTTGGTTATTCAACTTTCTGAGCAAGAGGCTCAGTTTCCATTTTACACCCTCACCAGCAGAGCATGAGGGTCCCAATTTCCCCCCATCCTTGCCAACTCTTATTTTTTTTAGTATTTTAACCAGGAATAGCCATGCTTGGGTGAGGAGTTGTATCATTGTGGCTTTGCTTTGCATTTGTCTAAATTCAAATGGATTTCCCTAAAGATACCAAGCAGCTGTTCATGTGGCCCTGTATATTAGGATGTTTACAGAAATGTTTACTCCAGTCTTTTGCTGTTTTTCGATAAAGTTGTCCGGCTTTCTGTTACGAAGCTGTTACTGTTCTCTATGTGTTCAGGATAGTAGAGCCTTGTGAGATAGTGTGCAAATATTTTTCCTCATTCTGTATCTTGTCTTTTTATTTTGTTGATAGAGTCCTTTGAAGCATAAAAGTTAATTTTCATAAAGTCCAATTTATCTATTTTCATTTTGCTGCTCATGCTTTGGTGTCACATTAAAGCTAACATCCTAACTACTAGGTCACGAAGATGTACCCTGTGGTTTCCTCTAAGAAAATTATGATTTTGGCCCTCATGTATTTGGGGTTTTGATCCATTTTGAGTTAATTTTTTATACAGTGTGAGGTAAGGTCACCTCATTCATTGCCATGTGGCCTTCCAGCTTCTGAGCACTCTGGCAATACGTGCCCTGTCCTTTTGCAGCACTGTGTATTTGTTGCTGGAATTCAGCAGCCATTTGATGAGAAGGAGACTTAAAGTAAAATGACCAGAACTATTTTCTAATTTACCTAGGAGCCAGTGTCACCACGTGTGCTAACTGAGCTTGGACTTCTGTCCTTTACAACTCAAGGATATAGGTGAGCTTTCTGCACTGTTACAGAAGCTGACCTCGGTCTCCGATTTGTCATTTGAATATACTTCCTGTCATTAAAAGGGAGCTTTTAGCTGGATGCTGTGGCACACATCTGTGATTCCACCTACAAAGGAGGCTGAGGCAGAAGGGTCACAAGTTCGAACTCATCTAAGCAGCTTAGCGAGACCTTGTCTCAAAATAAAAAATACGAAAGGGCTGCTGGGAATGGAGCTCAGTGCAAAAATCCTCTGTTTAATTCCAAGTTCTGTAAAGAAGAAATAAAGACTTTCACAGTGGGCAAATCTTCTATTGGAGTTTCTATCAATGAGATGGAGAGTGAGAAAAATGTTTAGATAGTGATTGTTTATGTTTCTAAAGAGAATCAAATAAGCAAAACAGAGATTTCAGAACAGCTGACTGGTCTTGTTCTACATCTAAAAAAGTAGCTTTTAAACCTCTGTCAACCCACACATACTTCAGTTCCTTAGTATCCGTCAGTGACATTTCCCAGGTTATATATCTTCGTCCATTCCTTTTCAGTTTAGGGGCTGCTGCTTGGAAAGGCACTGTGGCTGTCCATGGGGAGCTTTTGCTCTGACTAATTATAGGGTCCTCAGGCTCTTGGGATGATTCCGACCTCAGCTCCACAGGAGACACTCAGGAGCAGCCCTGCTTCTGCATGCACGGCACCTCTGCACTCTGCTTGCTTGCTGGCCTCTTTCTTTCTTTCTTTCTTTCTTTCTTTCTTTCTTTCTTTCTTCCTTCCTTCCTTCCTTCCTTTCCTCCTTCCTTCCTTTCTCTCTCTTTCTTTCTTTCTCTTCCCTCCCCTTTCCTTCTCTCTGCTTCTCCCCCCTTCTCTCATCTTCCTTCTTTTCCTTTTTCTTTCTTTCTCTTTCCTTCTCTGTCTCTTTTGCTCTTTCTCTCTTTTTCTTTCTATTTCTTTCTTCTCTTTCACTCTTTCTCCTTCCTTTTCTCTTTCTCTTTCTCTCTCTCTCCTTCCTTCCTTCCTTCCCTCCTTCTCTCTTCCTCTCTTTCTTTCCTTCTTCCTCTCTGTTAGAGGGATCCAGCCCAGAGCCTGAGGCATGCCAGGCGCAGGCACACACTGTGCCATGAGCTGCATCCTGAACCCTTTTTATTTTGAGACAGAATCGCCCAGGCTGGCCTTGAACTTGTAATCCTCTTTCCTTGGCCTCCTGAGCAGCTGGATTTCACCTGTGCCCCACATGCTGGTTTCCAATGTTCTTTCCTGTATCTGTGTGAGGCTCTGGTTTCTAGTGACTGCTACTCCTGCCTCCTGGGCTGTCTTGAACTCACGTGAGGAAGGCGATCAATTTGTCTGAGACACTGCCATGAGGCTGGTCACAGCGGCAGCTCAGTGACAAGCACAGTGTCACTCGGAGTGGCAGCTGCCACCTTCCATTCCGCAAGTGCCGCGTTTGGAATTGCACCGTGAGGTGGGAGTTGGTTTGCAGGAGACCTTCTGAGTCTGAAGGGCTTGAGGTCTGTGGTCACCTGTGCCCTGGACCTGGGAATCCCAGTTAGGCAGGACTGAGGGCACATGGCAGCCTTCCGGGAACCACCAGTACCTGCCAGCAGCAGGTTTGAGACCATACCATGTGAGGTGCTACATCTTGTTTTGAAGTAAAAGATAAAAGGAAATCAAAAAGGAAAAACTAGATCAGCCACCACAAGTGAAAATGTCCACACAGTAAGAAATAATAACTGAACCAGAAAGCACAGAAACAGGGCCTTCGCAGAGGCCCGAAAGGCAGTGACTTGGTGTCCCTGATCCCAGGCGAGTTTGGACAGGGGACAGGGCACAGTGCGAAGGCCACAGGGCCCTGCTGAGCATAGGCAGAATCTGGAGCAGAAGGCAGAGGGCCTATCACCACTTAGGATTCTTTTCAAGCAGGGTTGCCAATGGAAATAGAGGAAGCCCAATAAAATTTGATTTTCAGAAAAATAGTGATTAACTTTTAAACATAAGTGTGTTCCCAGTATTGCACAGGATATGTGTATAAAAATTATTTTTTGTTTGTGTGAATCCTAGATAAAAATTGGATGCTTGGTATTTTTATTTGCACAATATGGGAACATTATTTTAGATGAATGAGTTGAATACTGTTTAAGGAAATGGCTAAGCATTATGAAGAGAGAATTCACATAGTAACATAACATTGGTAATGATGAAAAAATACCCAGCCTCCCAATGTATAGCATAATAACAGTGAGGAACTGTACTAAAATCTATTACATTAACGTATTTTAAGAGCTACAGTGTTCAGTGCTATTGGGGATAATGTGTATAATCATAAATTACTCGTGGCAATATAAATTGGTATAGTTCCTAGCAAAAACAATTTAGCTATCCATACAGATGACCTAAACATAAACAACGCCAGACACCACAGGTTTGGTTCTGGGAGTCTTTCCAAGGAGGAGCAGCCCCAGCCCCAGGCAAGGTGCCCTCCTGTCCCGACCCACACAGGAGCCGGGGCCAGGCCCGTTCAGAGCACACACCTCACTCTCACTGACCTGCTCTGCTCCACTTCACAGCGTGGAGCCCAAGTCCTCTCAGGGGCCACTGAGGCCTGGTCTTCCTCACCCTCCCTGTCCCTGCTGCCCCCACCTGGCTCCCTTTGCAGCCACCCAGCCTTCCCGTCTCTGTCCCCTCTGCCTGGACACGTCCTCCTGGGGGTGGCTCCCTGCCCACCTCTTCTCCACCAGCCGCCTGGCCATACATCTGCTATGCCGTCCTTTATGCCTCTACCTCCATGGTCCACTTTCCCATCTCCCTTCTCTACTTAGAGAGCACGTAATAAAGTTCACTCATTGTTGGGCCGGGGATTTAGCTCAGTGGTTCTGCCGCCTGCCTTGAAAGTGCAAGGTCCTGAGTTCACTCCCTGGTACCAAAAAAAAAAAAAAAGTTTATTCATTGTTCATTTGTCCACTCTACCCCCAAAAAGGATGTATTTTTATTCTTTATTTTATTCTAATCTTTGTTGTGCTAGGAATTGAACACAGGACTTTGGGCACACAGGCAAATGCTCTACCAGTGAGCTATACAACCAGCCTGTAAAAAAATTCATATTATGGGGAGCTTTAACTCTTAAATTCAGAGTTGCTATCAGTAAACATTTTTAAATGAATGAATGAATCCAAAGGTTCAGCAATAGCAGGATATCTAACAAAATTATGACTAGCAGCTTGGTAGTCTGTAGCCACTAAAATGTATGCAAATAGAGGTGAGAGAGGGGAATGACAGTATAAAGTCAGGGGAGAGAACAGAAGAGAAATCCTACCTCAGCCAGGATTATGGTCGTATAGGGTTATTCATCCTTACAGTGAGAACCTGAGCGGACCCCAAATCGTACTAATGGTGATACTGGTGAACAAAACAAGCAAATAGGACAAGTTAATGTGTCATCATTTCATTTACATTATAAGTAAGGAAGCAAGGGAAAGGGGAAAAGACCTCTTCCAGCAAATATGAACAAGTGACACTAGGAAGGCAGCTGGCAACCAAGGGGCTCCGGGAGGGCGGAGCTTTGGCCACCGAAAGTGGAGCAGAATCTGCTCCGGGGCTGCACAGGGCCCGGGGCTCTGCTGCCTGGAGACTCTGCAGCCTCCGCCCGCCCGGCTGGGGCTGGTTGCGGCCCCTCCCTCCCAGCCTCCCCACGGCAGCACTGTCTCACTTACAAAGCGTACGCACTTTATCCTTCCTAAGTGCCTCACTGCTGGGATCCTTTGAGCATGAAAGGTGCCATGGGAAGCCAAATTGCCTTCTTCCCACTCTGCAAAACGTCCTCTGATTCCTCATCACTCCACTTTGAAGGAGACACAATGAGCATATTCAAGCCCTGCCACGTGGAGCCTGCGTAAACACATTGTGAGTGCCTGGCTTCAGCTTTGTGGGAAGAGCTGACGGCGGTCTTTGGTGAAAGTGCTCGCCCGCTGGCATTCAGGCTGACTGAATATCCCCAAGTGAGGTTTGAAGGAGCAGAGCTCGCAAAGAGACAAGCATCCGCACCTTCTGTGAGGGCCGGCTGATAGCTGCTCTGCTTGTTATGGGCATTTAACGACCGCGTTAAGAATCATGTGCTGCTTAGCTTTCGCTTGAGTTCTGGCTTCCTGGCTTCTTCGACTGGGGAAAGGGACCGTGGAAGTGGGAGCTGCCGCCTTCCCCTCCTACTGTGCCTCAGCTTTCCGCCGCAGATCCTCATCAGCTGCACGCAGCGACCTCCCACGTGGCAACGCAAATCTGGGCCGGGCCGCAGATCGACGCAGACTGGCCCTGCTCTCAGCCGAGACTCTGGGGACACGAGGACAGGTCATTAATTTGCCATGGCCTCTGAACAAGCTCCGAATCAAGGTCTGACTTTTTAATAAGTGGATTCAAAGAAGTCAGCAAGAGAAAGCTGCCTTTGAAATTCCTTTTCATCCAGGGCAGCCCTGAATTACACCTCTGATGACACTGTTAATAGGAG
This sequence comes from Heterocephalus glaber, assembly GCF_053883595.1. Lineage (NCBI taxonomy): Eukaryota > Metazoa > Chordata > Mammalia > Rodentia > Bathyergidae > Heterocephalus > Heterocephalus glaber. Next base: position 9,609,853 of record NW_028258410.1, read on the forward strand.
AATTCAGGGTGCGCCCAACACTGGCCACTGTGTAGAGGGCCCTGTTAGTGGGCATGAAGGCCCAACCAGCAACAAAGAGGCTGCCGGGCCTCCCAGAGGGCGGAGAATGAAACCTGGCAGGGGCAGAGGCCTCAGAGAGCGGGGAGCAGGTGCAGCCCTCAGGGCCTCTGTCCTGGCCAGTTAGGAGGCGCCCAGCACCCACGGCTCTCTGGCCTCACCCTGCGTGGGCAGTGTGACAGCAACTGTGCAGTAAGCCGTGCCTGTTTCCAGTTCCACTGGGTGGGGAGAGAATTTAAGTAAATAGCTGCAACTTGCTTCTAAGTATGATTGCAGCCTTGTGGGGAGGAAGCAGGTGGGGGGGAGCGCCTTGTCCGCCCTGGGTGGTCCCAGTGAACAGGTCGGGACGCCCTCAGTGAAGGCGTCCCATTGTCTGACTGTACACACTCACCTTGCTCAGCTGTGCACTCAGAATGCTGCTCAAACAAGGCCGCCCACCGAGCTCAAAACTTCCAAAGCCAGGACAAGTTAGAGAGAGGGGTAAAGGGGAAGGGGAAAGGAAAGAAGAAGAGGGAGAGAGAAGGCCTATGAAGGCGGAAGACAGAAAGATCCCAGTGGTGACTGGAGGTGACCGCTGATGGTGAGCAGGTATCTGCGGTGAGGTGGACCACGGGCGGGGCAGGTGCGCCACGTCCATCTGTGAGTTACACAGTTCCTCACGTTATTTCTCTGAAACGTGTGACCAATGTCCCCAAATATCTCTGGAGACAGGAGGTTAGAATAGACCCTGGGCCCGATGCTGAGACTTCAGAGCTTGTTCACCGTCTCTGGGAACTCATGCAAGGTTTGCTCTGGGTCCCCGTTGTGCTCCCTGCAGAACCCGTTTGCTGCTGTCATTGCTCTTGCTGACCAAGACAACAGAGAAGTAGGTGCCTTGCTGGGCACTCAGCGTCCAGAGGCACACAGGCAACAAAACCTGCCCCTGTGGAACAAATGTGCTGAGCACCACGAGGCAGTGCGGGGTTGGGGAGGGGGGAGGTTGCAGTTTGGAGAAAAAGGGCGGCCCTGGGAGAAAACCCCAGAGAGGGTCCTTGGAAGCGACACTGCTGTCTGGAGGTGGGTGAGAGATGTGCAGCTCCTGTCTGGGCCAGGAATCAAAGACCAGCGTGCAGATGCCATGGGCGGAGGTGAGGTTCAGCCATGAACCCAAGAGCCCGGGAGTGGGGTCAGCCTGGGCTGCAGCTCTGCAGCAGTGCCCTTGCGGGTGTCTGAGCCCTCTCCCTGCTGACCTTGTCCTCCTGCTGGCTTCCCTAGTGGGCTAGAAGTGACGGGTACCAGAGCCCTGGCACTTCCTTGGGACAGCAAGGAAGGGCAGGGAAGCTGCTCATGGAATCACATGCCTTGGTCTGGCGAGCTCAGGTCCAACCTAGGTCTCTGCACCATCTAATCTGCCTGGAACAACACCTGCTGTCCTGATTAACTTGTCATCTTGCCCCTTCCCCACTCAATGTCTCCAGGCAGAGGTCCAACCCTGCACCAGCCCTGTGGCAGCCATGTCGGTTCAGCACCATTGTGGTCATTCTTTACAATGTGGGGTGAAGGGCACCCTACTCCTGCTGTAGGCTTTCTAATTCTAGGCCCGTTAGGACAGGGAGGGAAAGACTCACCAGTGTTCCCAGTTAGCGGGGAAAGCATCATAGAGAACCCTCTGGAACCAGGGCCAAGGTCCTGCCACTGAGGGTCCCGGCAGGGAACGGGGCCAATCAGGGCAGTGGACTCAGGGCTGAGGGAGAAGGGGTCTGAAAGCTGTGGCTGGAGCTTCACTGTCATCCTTCTCTGGGTGATCACACATGGCCTTAAATCATTCATTACCATTTCATTTCCCAAACATAAACCCTGAGTACTTTCTATGTATGAGATGAAAAAGTCCAATTACCAGACATCTCTAACATATAGAGAAGGAAAAGGATGGTGGCAGAGGCCCCACGCTCTCCCCATTCCCCCAGATCTCTGGAGACCAGCGGAGGCTGGACTTCTCCCTGGCTTCTCCATGGGCCCCACCCTCTCTGGATTATTTGAAGCCAGATCTCAGACTTTCAGCTCTGTTTTGACTTTGAGAAACATCAACATTTTAGCCTCTGAGAAATAGTGGATGTGATTGATTTTCTATTTGGCCTCCTCAATTTAGAAATCAACCTGCTAAATATCATAGTTTCAAATTGATACTTAAGCTAACTAATAAGTAGTGGTTTATTTTCTCTGTAGGCAATCTAGTCAGTTTCTCTGTAGGAACAGAACAGTGATACATGGGAAGCTGATAATTGTCTAAAGCATCGAACATGTACAAGGGGTGATCAAAATATATGGTAAATGTTAAAAACTTATAACAGTAAAAGGAACATTGTTCTTCACCCTTTCAAGATACACCCTCTTGCTTTGCACATGCATATCCCACTTTCTGGCACTTTCTGAAGTGTTTCTATGTGTGTCTGGCACCTTCTGAAGTAGCCTTGGAAATTCTCTTTTGTGACTGTCTGTACAGGAACGATAAAAAAAATACAATGTATGCTGCAGCCAAGGGCCATCCAATGGGAAGCCAGGCTCACAAAGCCATTAAGGTGTGTCCTTATCCACTTTTTTTTTTTTTTTACCAGATCTGGCACTGTGTGACTTCTGGCTTTTCCCCAAAGTAAAAATGACCATGAAAGGTCAATGTTTTGACCAATCGCTTTAGGACACTTGAGACAACCATGACAGTGCAACTAGACACGGAAGAGGACTTACAGAACTGCTTCAGAAAGTGTCGAGGGCAGTGGGAAAGCTGTGTTTGAAGCAAGGGAGAGTATCTTGAGGGTGATTAGTGGCCACGAGTCATTTACTGTAATGTATTTTTAAAAATGTGAAAATTTATCATATTTTTCCACCACGCCTTGTAGACAAATTTCCCGAATTAGTTGGCCATTCCTTCCTTAAAATGGTGCCACATTCTCCGTGCAAGTGATACAGTTGTTTCCTGTCATGGGCACAGCGGGGACAGGCTGCATGAGAAGTCCAGCAGAGGCTTCGGTGCCCTAAGGCTGAGATGCTTTCTCCCACTGAGGCTGATGAGGCAGGGCACACGGCAGGCCAAAGCCCCAGCCTCAGAGGGAGAGGTGGGTGACCTTGGTCCCAGAGCCTGCCAGGAGGGGTAAGAAGCCATTGGAGCACCAGAGGTACCACAGCACACAGATTATCCATAAGGGCCTGGCGTTGTGCATTTCTCCCTCCTGTCACTAAGCCATGTGAAGTGTTTGCCATGGGATTACTTTTGAGTCTGCTGCCGTTAAGCTCCTTAGCAACACAGAATTGGGGCTAATCTCTGGCCTGAGGTGCAGCACGGAGCGCCATCCCCGGAGCCCTGCTGAGGCTGGCCGGGCTCCTCTCCCTGAGTGTACAGGGCTGGCCTTGCTCAGACCTAGGCGGGAATCACTAACCCCGGGGACTATGTTTTCCTCTGGGTGAAGCTTCTCTTTTTCCTTCTGTGTGTGGGGAGGTGTGGAAGTCTTCAAGAACCAAACAAAAAGAAAAAAGCACTTACTGGAGAAAAAGCAAGCGTAGTAACAGAGGGAGTGGGGCCGACTCCGTGAGCTGGGAGCTGCCGATGCCCCTGGACCACACTCTCCCGAGTGAGGAAGCACAGGGCAGGCGGCTCCTGCGATCTGTCATTTCTGAGCTTCTGTGCATCACCATGGGAGTTTGGCAAGGAAGGCTAGGACCCTCACCCCAGGCCACCAGTCACAGAAATGGGGACTTGACCTTTATTAGAATCCTCTTTGCAGTGCCATGGAGTGCTCCTGCTCCATCCTGCAGGCTGTGAGGATGGCAGGGCTGATGCCCTATGCAGTGGCTTTGGATCTGCTCAAGGGTGGTCCTGCCCTGGGTGGCATCAGACACCACAGACACCCACTGAGAGGGAGAGGGCACATGCCTGCAATGTATATGGAGCTTGGGTCCCTGGTAGGCAAGATGCTCTGTCGTGTGGTGAATCAGGGCCTGACCAGGCTTAGGGACCTGCACGTTCTCTTCACTGCTCTGTGCTTCTGCTTGGGGCTGATCTTATGAAAAGTCACTTAAGGTCACTCAGCTTGGGAGGTTGAGGCAAGAGGATATAGCAAGTTCAATGCCAGCCAGAGCAACTTAGTACTTGAAAAATAAATGACTGGGATATAGCTCAGTGGTAGAGTGCCCTTGGGTTCAGTCCCTAGTACTGTGCACATGTATGCACACACACACACACACACACACACACACACACACACACAATGAGTGGACTGATTCCTGAAGGTGAATAATTAAAAATTACTTCCAAGTCTGCAAGTCTGTTTTCTCTTTGCTTGCAAAATAGACAGCTTTATAACCCCTGATCTTCTTTCAAAAAGATTTGGTTATGGTCTGTGCTCATTCCAAGGCATTTTGAAAAGCAGCTGTTTATTAAAATGCCAAGAGCAGTGATTAATTTCAGATGCTCTGCAGCGCATCTGCTTGGGCCTAATGATGCAGTAGCTCTAGCTGGTGGCCCTGGGCACTGCATGGACATTCTGAAACTATGTTCCTTCACATGCATCTATTATGCTCTTTAAAAAGCCCTGTTCATAAATCCAAATCCAAGTAACCTTCATGCTACTTGATATTTTTGTGCATAATTGGAACATCTTAAGAAAAAATAAAGCCCAAGGAATCTATGGGTTAACAGTTTGCATTTGATTCTGCGAAGAGACATCTGGTAGCTGAAGTTCCAAAAGTGGAGATTGATTCATGGTCCCGTAAATCACATCTGTATGGGACAGGAGGTGGCTGGGCTCTGAACCCTCATGGAAAAAACATCTGTCACCAGCCAAATATTGATCCATATTTATACAGGATGCAAAACAGCACCGGAAGGTGGATCTCTCTCAGATAGGGGAAAGTGGAATCAACATATTCCACATGTCTCTGTGTGACACAGGAAGAAAAGGAACGCAGCTTGGTGACATCTTCTTAAACCCTGGGTAAGTGGAACGATTCTTAGCTGGGTTGTTTGCATGGTCAGCCTGTGGCTTGGTCAGACAATGGAACGAGGTTCCTGGTATGGAGCGGAAGCAAGCCAGCAGACAACGGGAGAGGAGGGCAGAGTGGTCAGGGAGGTCTGTGTCAAGGGGAGATAAGATTTGGATCCACGCTAAGTTACTTGGCAGAAATAACTTGTGTTCAGTCAATCCACCAAGTGAATGCTTCGCCACAGGACTAAATCTTTCAAATCTAACATAATTCAATAAAATCAATTTGCAAATTTATCAGTTGGGTGAATTTCCTTGGTGCTATAATGTGTTTCTACTAACAGCTAATAAAATATGTAGCAATTCCAGCTGCAAGTTCTGACTTGAACAACCTTTGAGGATATTTCCAAATGATTTGGCAGAAAATGCCACGTCTGAGTCTCTTTTCTGTTGTTATAACCAAGTACCACAGACTGGGTGATTTACAAAGAACAGAGGTTCCGGTGGCTGTGAAGGCCAAGAACACAGTGCTCAGACTGGCTCAGCTTCCGGCCAGGGCTCAGTTACGTGGTGAGACAGAGCAAGGCTGCTGGCTCAGGTCTCTCTTCCTCTCCTGATAGTGCAACTCATGCACTGTGAGTGTCCCTCACGACCTCATTTCTTGCTCCTCAAGTCCCGAAGTCTCCACCTCCAGATTCTGCTCACACAGGGACGTTGCCAGATTTCCCACTGTCTGACTACTGTCGACCCGTGAAGCCTGGGGAATGCATTCAAACCCCAGCAAGAAGACCGAGTGCTCGGACTTTTGGGGAGGGTGAGTGTCATGCCTGTGAGTTTCCCCACCGCGTGTGCATTTTCCACTGGATATCCAACTTTTCTTAATTCATGAATTTGGTTTATAGAATGGAACCCCAAGGGTAGGTTTGTAGCCCTGGAATGAGTCGATGTTTGGCTGGGGGAAATGACATGAGTGGAAGCACATGCAGAATTAGTTGCATTTGCCTAAGAATCAAATGGGATCCTGGGTAAGAAGGCCCAGCGCGGATGAGAACTCAGCCGCAGCTGCGTGTTCCTCCCTTTAGCTGGGCCTGCAGCAACCCCACCTGGATCTCCCTGCTGCCCTACCTGGATGGCTAGAATTTCTCCGTGCTTCACACTGGCCCTCTGCGGAGCGGCTGCTTGGAAAAGTCGTGTCATTCTGTCTTGAACACAGGTTGGTCCTGTGGGAGAGCACACCAACCTTCCCCACCTGGTTGGTCAGTGCACACAGAGGGCACATTGGAGCCTGAGGTTCGCTCCTGGCGCAAGGGCCCAAAGCAAAGGTGGTCACACAGGTCTCTGCTGCCTGCCCGGAGGTTGAGTGCTGCCCTCTCCAGCTGCTCAGGGGAGGTGGCCGCTCTTCTCATGGCCCTTCTCTGTCCCGTCAGCCCTTTTAACCAATGAAAGCATGGGGTTTCCTCCTTGACACCCTGGTCCTGAGCAGCTTCCTTCCCAACCTCTGTCTCACTTGCAGAACTGGCCTGGCTCAGTGGCTGCTCTGCCTTCCCCACAGCTGCACGCATGGTGCTGAGGGTTTCCGGAGACCGCAGCCGGGCAGGCGGATTCTCTGTGTGCCCTCGGTGAGGCCCGTTTCTCAGGCGGCCTCTGCTCCCATGATCCCAAGACCTCTGAGGTTGTCCACAACTGGTGTCTGTGCTCTCACATGTGAGAGAGAAAAGCAGAAGCCACCGGAAGCAAACCTCCTCCAGGATGCGATGATGAAAATCCTCTCTTGCCCTCAGGAAGCACGGGTACCACGTGGGGAAGCAGGGAGTGAATGACAAGCAAGTTACATTACACGGAGAGTAGAGTGGCTGGACCAGGAAGGAGGCAGGGAGGGGCACCGTGCATCAACTTGAGTGAAGCCATCAAAATGTGCCGCCAACAGGGGACTTTAGGGCAAGGCCTCAGAGGGAACGCAGCTGTTCCCGCAGCCCCCAGAAGACTGGCAGCTTTAGCGCAGGAGAAACCCAGGCGGCACAGCCTCTGTGGGCCCTACCCCTCAAATCCCGTTCATGTGCCCACCTCTGCCTGTCCCCAGCCCCAAGTCTTGCGGACCGCACTGGTCCCCGCCTGCACATTCCTCCTGTTCTTAGATCTTCCAAGCCCCCTGACTGGCAAAGCCTTTCCTCTCGCTGAACCTTTCTCTCCCAGTGCCATCTGCTTGGCCGGCCCTTCTCAGCTCGAGGATCACATTCGAGACTTTGGGGACTCTGCACCCCTCCCATGGACCCACATGCAGGCTGAGCCCCTGCTTCAGCAGCCCACCATCTGTCATCTTCCTTCCACAGAGCTGGGAGCATGTGGGGTTACCCATTTGTGTGGGACCCCAGCTTCTGACCGTTGGCCTTTCCAATGAGCTGTGAGGTCCACATCAGAGGCCAATGGCCTCGCTGCATAGAAGGCAACACAGTCCTTGGCATGCACTGTGTCTGTCACTGAGGACAGATGCCCGCAGGGCAGACCTGCTTGTTCACCTTTGCCTGCTATGCAGGCTGATCATAGTGCCTGGGACACAGCCAGTCCTCAGAATGCCACGACACTGACACAGCCTCCAGCTTTGTCGTGTTATCGTTTCTGGGGCAAGGACAGCACTTTTGTCCCCTGGCTCTATCAACATTCCCAATAGGCAGGTGCTCTTTCCTTTTAATAGCACCGTATATGCAGTGGCATCCCAGCTACTAAGGGGGCTGAGGGAGGAGGACTGAGAGTTCAAAGTCAGCCTGGGCAACTTTGTGAGACTCTATCTCAAACAAACAAACAACAAACCAACAAAGGAGTCTGTGTACATTGGCTGTGTCTGTTCTGAATTTAAACTCATTCAAATGCCTCTTGGGTCACGGTGGAATATAAACTGCCTGTTCCTTTTGGAGTCTACCTTCCTCCTGACAGCCTTGTGTGTTGTTCTCTCAGGTGACCCTGGAAATACTCCCCACATGCCAATGTGTCCACAGGGTACAAGGTCTAAGCTATGGATAATCTCAGGGTGCCACCTCCTCCATTCTGGGTTCCCAGCTGGCCAGCACTCCTTTCTGTGCACTCAGCATGTATTTAGGGAGCCCCTCTAGGTGCTCAGCAAGGCAAGCTTAGCAGGACTGTGGGATATCCCGGCATGGACCCAACATGTCCATGGTCGGTCAGGGGTCCAGATAGGCAGTGCACACACAGGCTGAAGATGGATCATTCCAGAGAAGCACTATGAGAAACAAGTGAGCAGTGGCACAGGCAGACTGCAAGGAGGGCATCTGTGAATGCTGGGAAGGTAGTGAGGCGCTGACTTTGGCATGGGTCTCTGGGACAGAGGAGAGTCTGCCATACTAGACCCTGGGGAGCTGAGGGTGCAGCGCGAGCGAGATGGGAACAGCTTGAAGCCACAGATAAGTAGGATCTTCAGGGTGAAGCATTAAAATTTTATTTGGAGGCAAAATTTGTGGGTGAGTGAGAGAGATGAACCACCTTTTATGGCCTAAATATAAAATGTCCCCTAAGACTCCTTCGAGGGCTCATTTGAGGTGGGGCCTTTGAAAGATGGTTGGGTCATGAAGGGCCTTAGCTCATCAGTGGATTAAAGCATTGTTGAGATCATAATCGGAGGCATTGTGGAGGGATGATGGGAGCAGGAGGTGGGGCCAGTTGAGGGGGGCAGCTCACAGAGCTGTGACCTTGGGGACTATATCTGTCCTGACCCCTTCTTCTCTGGCTCTCTGTGCTTCCTGGTTGCCATGAGGTGAGCAGCTTTCCTCCACCACACCCTTCCACCGTAATGTTTCCACCTGGCCATGGGCCTAAGCAATGGAGCCAGCTTACTATGGACTGAATCTCTGAAACCATAAGCCCAAGTAGGCCTTTCCTCTTCTAAGTTGTTTACCTCAGGTATTTTGTCACGGACATGAAAAATGGTACCTTGCCAGTATGAATTCACTTCTCAGCTGGTGACTGCACTTCTGCCAGACTGTTCCCAGCAGTGCTATGAGTCTGGAACTCAGACAGAACCTGTGGAGAAGGAGAGGGCTCTGGAGCTGAAGGACCAGCCACCCACAGCCACTGTAGGCTCTGTGGAAGATGGGCAGCACAGAGTATGGAAAAGATCCCACCCAAGGTCAAGTCTAGGGACATTCTTCTTTTTCTGGGGGACAACAGAGAGAGCAGCAGCACGAGTTTTGAAAAGTCCTGTGAACTGGTTTCCCAAACTGTGGCATGAAGATAGCGGTGTCATTTTCTACAGAGCGGCACGTGGCCTTTGTTTATGCACAGAGAGATTCAGGCAAGAGAACCCTTGCTGGAAGATTTTTTTGTTCAAAGGAAGGTCTTCCTCTAACACGGGGCTGTCTTCAGTTACACGTAGCTTAAACACTGAAAAATTAAACAATTTTTAGGATTTGAAATGAGCACACACAGATCAACATGTTACCCAGGTGTGTTTGGGAAATTGGGAGAAGCAGGAGTTCACCAGGTAGCTGTCTATCCCTAGGGCAAGGAGCCCAACTTTGGGGGGACCTTCAGGGTATCGCCTGGGTGGTGGATGATGAAGGCATGGATGTGAATGTTTGCATCACCCATCTGGACCTCAGTGGGGGTTCCCGGGGAGCACTCTGGTCTCTAACACCCAAGCCACTCCTTTTCATTCCACTGCAGGAAAGGGAGAGGGTGCCCTTTAAAGATGTCCTTGGGTGGTTTGTATTTCACAATTTTTTATTACTTCATTAAGAGAGTGTCTTACATTGTCACCAGAAGACAACATTAGCAGAGTTGAGAAATGCCAACACACTCCCTTCCTGCCCTGCCATATTTTCAATATGCAAATTGGGTTTCAACATGTACTTCAAAGAGAATTAGATGGACTGAGTGTGAGATCTGCCTGTACCATCCTCACTGAGGCAAAGTTTACCTTAGCTAGCCTGGGCGATGGGACAAGAGTTAGGTGGGATAGCACTCGCCTGTGACTGCCTTGCCTTGTGAATTTGCTATTTCTTCAAACTTTGAAGGGCATGCCAAGACTGTTCGTTAGAGTTGTGTTCTTGGGTAAGGTTTTTGTGATGGCTAAACTTGGTCTGGCCTTCATATGTAGTGAGAACGTACAGCTCATCCTAGAGAGCCACATTGCAGTCTGCTGCTCCTGCGACATTACCAGGGTCTGACAAGAGGACGGAATCAGAAGTGGATTCCTGCTGTGGCAGTGGGACGTGGTGGGCCTGGGCTCGAGAAGAGTGGGCAGTAGGATGCTTGTGGATCAGGGGGCACCTGTGATTCCACACAGACAAATGCAAGTTGTGCTTCAGGCACCCTGGAGCCCTGGGGCCTGCCCCACCAGCTGGGCCCCTGTGGATGGTCACTTCCAGATGTGAACTGTGCAGGTGAGGCCCAGGGCTGCGTGCTGCCAAGGGAGGCAGCTGTGGCCAAGAGAACTCCTATGTAGCTGTGGTGGTCAGGGTGGGGTTCAACTTGATTGGCTTTGGGATCAGCCCAGGGTGGTTGTGGAGCACTCTTCTGCGTGTGTCTGGGTGGGTCATGGAGGCATGGCCTTGGAATCTGTGTCTGTTCCATCACCCTTTCCTCTGCAGCACTGGCCCCCTGCTCTGCTTCCTGGCCATCATGAACTAAGCATCTTTGCTCTGTCTCTCCCTTCCTCCATGATTTTTTTGCCTTGAGCCAGCCAACCATGCTGAATCCCCTTAAAACATGAGCCGCTAAACATTAAGCGTCTCCTCCTGTAAATTGTGCGTGTTAGGTATTATGTCCCAGAAATGGGAAAGCTGACTAATACAGTGCCCTTCTCCCATCCTCCTGCACGTAAGGCTGTTTACGGGCTGAGCTCCAGGAGGATCCTTGGGTTCTCATTCAGCTCTGCCAAACTCAGTCCAGATCTTGGTTCAGCACATGGGCCCAATGTGCTCTCCATGGTTTCTGAACAAACGAATGGATGAGTGAATGAATGGGGAGGTTTGGAAGCCAGGCAACTAGAAGACTGACATATAATTCCGACATGAGTAGGACAAAGAAATGATGCCTACACTGAAGCCTGAAGAAGGTTAGGAATGAGTGCTGATAAGCATTTTTTGGATATCATACCCAAACTGCAGGAAACAAAACAAAATGAACACGTGGGTGTGCATCAAACTAAAATGCTTCTCCACAGAAAAGGAAACAGCCAACAGAGTGATGAGATAATCTACAGAACTGGAGAAGATATTTGCAAACTATGTCTCTGACAAGGGGTTAATATCCAGAATACTTCAGGAACACACACAATAGCAAGAAAAAGCAAATATGATTTAAAAAATGGACAAGGGATTTGAATACACATTTCTCAAAAGAAGACACAGAAATGGCCAACAAGTATACGAAAAAATGCTCAGCATCACTAATCATCAAGGAAGTGCAAATCAAAGCCGCAATGTGATGCCACCTCTTACCTATCGGGAGGGCTATTGTGCCGAAGACAAACGGTAACAAGTGGGGGTCAGGATGAGAAGTGGGAACCCTCGTACACTGTTGGTGAGAATGCAAATCAGTACAGCCACATAGAAAACAGTATGAAGATTCCTTGAAAAATGTAAACTAGAACTACTATGTGACACAGCAGTTCTCCGCTGGGCGGATGAAAAGAAATGAAATCAGCACCTCGTAGAAACACGTGTACTCCTGAGTTCATTGCAGCATTGTTCACAGCAGCTAAGCTATGGGAACAACCCTCGTGTCCAGAGGCAGATGAATGAACAAAGGAGAATGTGTGTGTACAACAGTATCAGCCTTTAAGAAGAGATCCGGCCTGTGTCACTGTTCTCTCTTACTGTAATGAAATACCTGAGACAGGCACTCTTTCGAAGAGAGGCTCAGGATTCTGGAGTTACGATGTCTAGGAGCCCCATCTGCAGAGACTGTGTTGCTGTGTAGAACGTTGCATGAGAAGAGGAAGGGAGTGTGTGTCGCCTTTGGTGTCTCTCCCTCTTTTTGTAGAGTCACGGAATGAAGTTGGGGGGCTCCTGCCTAATACCCTTTCCTAACCCTAGTCCCCTTCCAAAGGCACCACTGCTAAGCAGCACAGTGACATTAAGGAGCCACCAAGGTCCTGCATGAATTGGGCAGAACAGTGGTGCTCAAACTGTGGTGCCTCTGTTCACAACTGTGTGGGGCTGAGGGCACCAGGCCAAGGACTGCCAGCCAGATGCAGATACACGCGTGCTGCGTGAACTCCCTCATATGGAGAGGCTGACAAACATGGCGTGCAGAGGAACAGTGGTCGCCAGGGGCCAGAAGAGGCGACGGGGGTCAAAGGCTGTAGACAACTCCTGGGCCCCCAGTGCACAGTGACGCTGGATCGCACAAGAGATGAGCCAAGAGGAGGCTACCGCATCCCCGAGAGTAATGGAGCTGTGGGGGATGTGGGCCTGTCTGACTGCAGTAATTGTCCGTGGTGTGGAAAACATCAGGTCACTCTCCTTCAATGCATACAATGCAAAGAGGAAGGGGAGGATTTGCGCTCTGTAGCCATCTCCCTTTGGAAGTCAACAGCCAGGGGCTTCAAGCAGGAGCTCTGAAGGCCAAGGTGTGGGGTGGTCAGGGTGCCCCCTGCCTCCTCCAGCTTCTGTGGCTCCAGGTGGCCCCTGGCTCAAGGCGGCCTCACTCCAGCCCTTCCTCACCTTCCGGTGGCTTCCCCTCTCTGCGTGTCTCCGGGTCCTCTCCCCATCCTGGTTCTTACATGTCACTTTAACTCCAGGATGACCCTGAGACCCTTCATCTCCTCTATAAACATCTATTTCCAAATAAGTTCTGGGTGTTAGGACTTGGACGCATGTTCTGGGGGCCCCTAACTGGGGAGGAGGAGCTGGCAGTGAGGGTTACGCAAGCTCAGGGGCAGATCCTGGGACGTGAGCGTCCAGCCCGGCGGGCCGACCCCAGTCCCCAGAGCCTCTCTTCCTTTTCACGGAATTTAGACCTCAGGGAAAGTCAGGACTGAGCAGTTGCATTAAGCATGTTTTATTGTTACCTCATCCACTATACACGGATGACCAATTTTCAAGGAATTCGATGAAAATGCACTTACCACTAAAGCTATTTTAAAATTTAATTTCAATTAAGTTCCTTATGAATATCAATTATCACCCTATAGTGTGATGGCTGGTTAATAAGGATTCCAGTTGATAGAATGCCAAATTAGCTGGCTTTATTGTACTCAGTCCTAGGCCACTTGGGAAGGCATACAGTAGCTCCGTGCAGTTTCACCTGCAAAAGCACAGGACAATACATGCGTGGTGAGGGCTGGCCACCTACCATCTCTGTGACTGAGGGAAACAGCTCTCTGGGGCCTAGGTTTCTTCCCCTATCCCTGTGTATAAGAGTGACAGCCTCCTCAAGCACATCCGCCTGATAATGAGATAGCATTGCCCACTGACAGTTGGTGCAGACCTCACTGGAGCGGGGAGGGCAGGAGCACTTACTCTGCCTGCAGACGCTGTGCTTTGTTACAGCTGAGAAAACAGAGGGGGAAGAGGATCTGAGCTCAGCCCGAGTACTCTGCAAGTGGGAGGCAGCCAGCCTGGCGCCATGCTCTGCGCACCGGGGAGGATGCCTGTCCCCAGAGTTCCACAGTCTCTGCAGCTGGAAGCATTTGGTCCTCTGGGGCAACGCATCCCCTGGTTCTGCCCAGAGCATAGACATTCCCGGAAAAATAAATACGGAGTGGGGAAAGAGCAGTGGTCAACAGCAGTCAGCACCTGCCTGCGGCTCGAGCCTCCAGTTGGTAGCTTCATGCGGACCTGTGTTGTAATAAATTGCACCCTTTTATTTCAGTGTATCCTGCTTTTTGTTTTTAATGTCTGTATTTATGTTTTTATTGGTCATATCTGCTAATGTTTGATGATTTTGTATTAGAAAAAACAAACATTTTGTGATTTGTATTGATCCATTCTTACTTCTGCTTTCGTGTCTTACTGTTGTTGTTCATTACTTCCCCCAGGATTGCAAGGGAGGCCTGCACGCCCTCGAGCACTGCAGTGGAGGTGGGGCTGAGGGAGGCACTCAGGAGGTGTGTCTGTGAGCTGGGGACCAGTGAGCCAGGTGTGGGTCTGTGCTTGCGCTGAGCAGCCCTACTTTCTGCCTCTCTCTTTCATTATTTCTTCTCTTTTCTGTCCTGAGTTCCTTCTGCTTCCTTTGGATTTGGCTTGGCCCCTAGGGGGAAGGCAAATGCCACTAAGGCTGGTGCTCACTGGCCCCACTCGTGGGCCACAGAGCTTCTGGGGTGCTCCTGCTGCACTGTGAGCCTCAGTTTTCCCTCCGTAACAGTGGAGATGAACCAACATTATGAGGATAAAGGAAACGATGCCTGCTGTTCTGGCAAAGGTCAGGAGCACCAAACATCTGAGGTCCGATTGCTCCTGGCTTTGGAGTTGAAAGCTTAGCTTTGTTCTTTGAGACACTGTCACCAGCTGATGCGCATCCCGGTGCACCTCCCAATCTGGGCTCCTCCCTGGAGGGTCCCATGCACTGCTTTCCCTGTCGGGCACCACACTCTGTGGGAGCCAAGGTCCTCTGAGCCCCAACTCTTGGAGAGGCTGGCTGTCCACTTTACACGGTGCTGACAGCTCAGGGCCACCCCAGCCCCTCGCTCTTAAGGCAGAGCTGAATCCCAGTTTCCAGGGGTGCAGACTGAGACTCAAAGAAGTTCTGGGGCTCATTGAGGTTCCAAGCCCAGCTCTGCAGGGCCGAGGCCCTAACCCGAGCCCTGCATGGCCCTGCCTTAGTGCAGCGCAGGGGGACTGGGCCCATCATGGTCTGAGTCTCCACACAGTCTGGGGCGGGGCTGACAGGCCTACTTTGAGAAGGCTGGGGTGAAATACTCAAGGGTACTTTAAATGCGGCATTTCAACATCTAATCTATGAAGGGTTGCACACATAAGTTTCCAGAGTAACAATTTAGATGTCTTGTTTGGAATTAATATCTTGCGGCTCTTAGAGCCCTGGAAAAAATTGAATATTAGTCAGGTATTTAGTTGCTAAGAAACCGATACTGAGGCCGGCAGCCCTGTTTAGAGAATGCTCTGGACGTGCCGTCCACAGCAGAGTCTGAGATGCTTGATGTGTGCAGATCGAAGCTCCTTCTCCCTGGTTTATTTGCCAAGCAAGCGGGGTGTCTCCAAGCTTTTGCCCTGGTTCCCTTGTTCTGAAGCTGGAGTCCTGAGAAATGAGGACCAAAGCTTAGATCTGCTGTGTGCGGAGAGGCAGCCTAGGGGCTTTGCTCTCCGCAGCGTCTGGCCACCTCCAGCCTTCCCGGGACCCGGAGATTGGGGATGCCATCCCGGTGCTGCATAGTCTTACACAGCTAAGGTCGCCTGGGTAGTGGTCTGGATGCAGGACCTGAGCCGAGCTGGGCAGAGACTGTGTCGGGGATTTGGACCTGGGCCTGGAGGCTTTTGCAGGACCGTCTCTCCAATACCCCAGGACACCCTGAGGGCCCAGAGGCACTGTGCACGATGCGATGCCCTCAGAGTGGGCCTGAGAGAGTCAGAGAGGGCCGAGCAGGGCACCTGGTGGCCACTCCCATGTGTCTGTGTTTCCCTGCCCCTCCCTATGGCACCTGCACCTCTGACTCGGTTCCTGTGAGAAACAGGACCCTAACAATGAAGCCTCCCTCTCCTGGCTTAGGAGAGCTCAACTTGCTTTCTATTTCTTGTAACCAAAAAAATCCTAATTAATCCCCTTCCCTTATTGGAACACACTCAGAAACACATTTACATCTCCCGGCTTTTCCCCGGGGATGCTGATACTCAGTCTCCATCCTCAACATCCTTGCAGCCTTCAAAGGTGGACTTGCAGTCTCGCTGCTGCTTCCCTTCAGGTATCTCAGAAATCCAGGTCAGTCTCTCTCTGTCTCCTCAGGACCTGGATGACTGGGCCTCCCCACCTCAGACCTGCAGGCAGGTGAGAGATCACAGGAGCTATGTGTGGAGATGCAGGCTGATTATGACTCCGGGTGTTTAGATATGAAGAAACAGTTTAATACATATTGAAGAATAAATAGGCTTGAACTCACTGCAGTCGCCATCCTGGGTTCACTATTACCAGACATGCGGCCTTGGGCATACTATTGAAGATTTTTAAGTCTCGCTTTCTGCATCTGTAAATTGGGGAAAAGAATGATTTTTGAAGTGATCTATTGTTAGAAGTTGAATTGCGCCAGGACCTCTCTCCACCTGGCCAAATCCTAACTCCAGTGCTTCTGCAGTTGCTTTCTTTGGAGACTGTCTTTCCCAAGTTTAAACAAGGCCATTGCTGAGGCAGGCTCCGATCCCATGGCACTGGTGTCTGTAATAAAGGGGTAATTCGGGCAGACTTGGCACACTGGGAGATGTGAAGCTGAAGGTGCTGGTTCTCCAAGCCATGAAATGTTCCCATGGCAGATGGGGGCACAGCCTGTCCCTCGGAGCCTCAGCGGGGCCCATTCTTCGGGCTTCCGGGTCTCAGGCTTCTGGAGCTGGGGGACTGACCTGCATCGCTCTGGCCTCGGCCTGGCCCTGTGTGACTGCAGCCTCTGCAGAGCCAGGACTGCGACTGAGGCTTCCACAGAGGCTCTGTCATCATCTCCTGCTGTCTCGAACCCTCCATGGGTCTGCTCGGCTACCTCCTCTCCTCTCTGTGATCCAGGTCCCTGCTGAGAGTCTCACTCCCCCTGAGGGAAGTGTTCCCAAAGCCTGCTGGGACTTGGCAGCCAGGGCAGAGAGCTACAGGTCCTGGAGGCACAGGGGCCCCACCTCAGCTCAGTGACTTCTGGAGGTCTGGGCAGGAGGGGCCCCTCCGGCAGGTGTCCTGAGGGGCAGGGCAGCCAAGGAGCTCGTCCAGGCCTGGGCCAGGAGCAGCAGGCCTGCAGCAGCCTCTTGTCTGGAGACTCCTGGCTGACAAGCGAGAGGAAAGGGAGCAAGGGCAGGGAGGGCTGAGCCTGCTGCGTCTGTGTGTGGGATGACTGAGCCACTGTCTCCTCAGGCCACCCAGAGCTACCAAGGACGCCGTGCCTTGGACGAGCTGCCTAAGTGGGCAGTGACGCCTCCTTGGCGTCTGATGGCGTGGGTTTTTCCTTTTTTCCTTGTTTCCTGAGACCCTCGAGCGGGGTACCTGAGGAAGGACTCATGGGCCCACAGGAGGGCTCATTTCTACTCGTCCCCTATCCAGCCTGCACACACTGCCCCATTTCTGTCTGAGCAAAGCGCCTCATCTGCCTCTCCACCCTCCCCCGGCTCATTATCGCTTCCACCTTGGGACTGCCTTGGGTGCCCCTCCTGGCAGACATCAGACTCTGAAGAGTTAATGATGCTTTGTGAAAAGCTCTGCATTCCCCAGAGTCAAAGCCACCATTAGGCAGGCCATTGCCATGGAGACGGGGTAAACAAGGTGGTTTTCCTCATGATCACCATTTGATCAATGACTCTTTCTGGGGGTTGCTCCGGGGTCCAGCAGTTTTGCAGCAGGACACACACAAATCCACCCCATCCCCTCTCCAAGGTGGCCCTTGGTCCAAGGGGCTTTTTTTTAAAAACCAACAGGCATTTCCTGATCAGCTTTCCTGGAGAGAAGACCAGGAACCCAAAAACGAACCTTCAACTTCTGAAAAAACAAAAACAAGTACAACCATTTCAAGAGATGGCTTCTCACTCTCCTGGTTGTTACAACAAACAAATCACAAATCATTACTTTTTGGTGGACTTTTTGGCAAGGAAAACTGTAAATTTCTGCATGTGTCCCTGCCACAGGGTAGCATCTGTGTCTACGCATGGCAGCACCTGCAGGTGTGGGGTTTTGAATAATCAAACCAGAAATCCTTTTTGGTCACTGCGGTCAGCTGACAACAGTCCTCAAAGATCTCCAGGCCCTGATCCCTAAATCTTGTGACTCAGTCATTTGATTTAGCACTAGGGACTTTGCAGATGAGACTGAGTTAGAATCTTGAGAAGAGGTATCCCGGACCATGCAGCTGGCCCACATGGGGTCCTCGTGGAACAGAGGGAGGGTCAGAGTCAGAAGGAGCTGGAGATGATGTGCAGCTGGCCTTTAGGTGGGGGAAAGGGTCCCCAGGACAAGGAATGTGGGAGTCCCCACTCAGAAGCTTTGAAGGGAAAGAAGCAGGAGTGAGAGAAGCGGTCCTGAAGCCTGGCAGGAGGCCCACTTCGGGGCAGAGAGGGCTGGGGGCTCTGATGTACAAGGGTCCCCACCCTAGCTCAGTGCACTTCTGGAGATCCTGGCAGGATCTCTTACCCCCGAGTCCCCAGATGGAAGCAGCCGGCTGACACCTGGATTTGGACCTCTGATCCCCAGGAGTACATGAGAATGAATTTATGGTCTTATAAACCACTGCATTTGTGATAATTTGTTACAGCAGCAGTAGGATGGTAGGACGCTGTAACAGCAGTGCGGGGAGTGTGCTGTACACCGCGGGCCCGCCAGTGCGGGACACCAAGGCAGTCAGCAGGGAGCGCAGTCTACACTGCAGGCTAGCTCGGTGCTGGGTGCTCCCTGAATTACTTTCCTGTCCTTCTCTCTTCTTCCTCCACAGCATAACAAAGAGAAACAAAACAAATTCTAGGGACAGAGTTGGAGCTATGGGAAGAAGGCAGAACCAGGATGAGCGGTCACAGCAAAGCCACTGTGTCCCACGACACCATTCTTTCCCCCAAACTCCACTTTACTGTTTTCTGCTGCCCACTCTCTGTGTAACAGGCTCGGCCTTTGGCTGGGGTGTCTCTTTCCCAGAAGCGTGGACCCCCATAGGAGAAGAGGTGTGCTCTGTTGTGGCTTGGCTACCTCTCCAGTGTGCATCGGTGGGGTACATTGTAGCTACTCAGTAAACGTATGTTGCTTGAGATGCATTCTGCTGAAGAGATCTCTAAGGGGAACCAGACTCTTGGTCTTGTATTTCAGTAGTATTTTTATGTCCAAGTCAGAATTTAAGCATCCTCTGCACCTGTGGCCTCTCTCCAGGCGAGGCCAGGCCCTTGCCCAAGCCCTTCTACCCTGCTTTTCACTGCAGCCCAGGACAGAAGCATGCTGCTCCGGGGAAAGTGCTTTCCTGCGCGCTGGGCTGAATCTGATACCCTAAACATTTTCATTAAGGACATTCTTGAAGGCTTGCATTATCTCCCCAGGCAGCAAGTGTGGGCTGCTCTGGAGTGGATTGCTATGGTTAGCATCAGAGCCGACAGTAGCTACAGCCCTGCCTACGATGCCGACTGTGTCCCGGGCTTGGGCTTGGAGAGCACTGGGCCTGGCTGGGGTTTCCCAGGGCTGTCACTCAGGATGGGCTGGTGGCCTGGCCATGGCTGGAGCCGTGACCTAGGCAGGCAGTGATGGCATTCCCCAGCACTTTTCCTTTCGAAGGTGCCTGCTGCTCTAGATTCTGGGCCTCACCATCTGGGATTAGGAAAAGGCCCTGATGTTCACGGGGAGGGGCCTAGGAACATTTCCCCCCAGATCCCACTCCTCCCATGGCAACCACCTCTCCCCACTCGCCCTGCTCCGAGTGTGCAGGGCTAGTGTGAGCAACTGCACTCTGGCCCCAGGGACACACGGACAGCGAGGGGATGGGGGTACTAGTGCCACAGAACCACAAGAGATCATCTGCTGATGTCAATTCTCCGAGCCCGAGGGTGCAGGACACAGGGCAGAGCCTGGTGGTGTCATCTGCACTCTTGTTCCCCACCTGACCTGAGTCCTTGTCTCTGCCCCACAGAAGGCAGCAGGGCCAGGCACAGTGGTGCAGGCCTGTAGTGCTGACTACTGCGGAAGCTGTGGCAGGAGCTGCTGTGCAAATCTGAGCCCAGCCCGGGCAGCTGAGCAGAGCAAAAGGAAGCAAAAAGAAGGCTGGGGATGGAGCTCAGCGGTGGAGTGAGTCCCCGGGTGTAAGCCAGTGGCCAAACAGACAGACAAACAACAGCAGGGTTCCTGAGAGAGGCAGCTGCCTGGAGGGCTGGAGCAGGGGATGGAAGCAGGAGCCTGGAACGAAGAGAAAGGTGGTTCGCCAGGGTGCACAGGAGGCCACTGAGAGAGGGCCCAGTGCCAGGCTCGAACACCTGAGCAAGAACTGGGTGCTGGCAGTGGGTGACGATGGAGATCAACTGAAACACACGCTGTATGGAGTGCGCAGCGACACAGAGACCTGAGAACCCGAGGGAGAAAAGGCAACGCTCCTTCCGGAAGAGCAGGAATCATAGCTACTAGATCCCAAACCATCAGGACGACCCCCTTCTGCTCCAGAGTCAAAATCTCAAGGGGCCTAGAACTGGGGTTGCCTTGGGCACAGGGTCCTGAGTGAGGCCCCTGCTTTCCGCGGCTCGGGAGAAGGGCGCAGGCTGGGCAGAGAGGCAGGGGCTGGTTGTGGACATTTACCTTAGGCCCTTCGGGATGGTCAGCAGGAAGTGAACAGAAACAGGAGCACGTCTTGGCCCTTGGCATGGGCTAGAGGCTGACAGGAGCTGCACAGGGGCATCTTCCATGGGTCATATTCTGGTGACAGGAGCTGGGCTGAGCACCTCTGCCTGGATTGGTCCACGCGGCAGCCCTAGGGACGCCATGGTCAGTCTCCTATTCAGATGCATCAGCAGTGGCTGGAGAAGTAGGCTGCCTGGTAGAAAGGACAGAGCCGGGATTTCCCATTTCCTGACTTCTGAGCCTGGGTTGCCCCACTGCCTCCAGGGGGTGACGCAATGAGATGGGACCAGTGGGGGCAGATGAGGTGTGGGTGCCCACGAGTCAGGCGTCAGAGCTGCGGGGAGGCCCTCAACTGGGCCGCAGTGGACTAACTGGCAGGCGGCTGGGAGTAGATTCTATCCACGGCATGAGTGGGCAGAGCGGGGCTGAGTCATGGTCAGGCGCTGGAAGCTGAGAAAGAGAGAGAGAGGCAGGGGCAGGAGCCAGCGTGTGCCCAGGCTGGTGCCTACAAGCTCCAGAGAGCGAGTCACATTTTCAGGAATTGTGTGAGCTGGATTTTAACTATAGCTGTTGTAAACATTAGACATATATAAAATTACAATTAAATTCTTTGGAAACAAAGGTCATGCATACTAAAAATACAGTTTCCTAAGGATTTTGCCACATTTTGCAATTATGTATGTGCTCTTATGGTTATTTGTACCTGTCTTTCCAAATGGAAAAATGCTTCATAATGATGCGTTCTTGAGCCTCTGCTCCTCTATGGCCTGCAGTAAAGTTGCCTGACATCTTGCCATTGACCTCAGTGGGAGAATTTACACTGCGCAAGTGGGCAGATGCTACCTGCTGTGGGCTACAGCCACCAGGCTGAAACACAGAGGCTCTTTCCTGACCAGTGAGTGCTTATCCATGGTGCTGTACAGACCCTGGCATGGGGACAGCCACCAAGAAGCATCCCCAGGCCAGCTTGCCAAGCCAGGCAGGGAAGAGTGGCATGAGGCTTTAGAAGTCTGTGGTGTCCTATTTCTATGGAGTGGGTGATACCTGAGGGCTTTGGGTGTCCCGGTGGGAGCTCCTGACAGCAAAGTCCCCTTGTTCCACAGAGCAGCACAAAGGACAGGGCCCTGTGAAGTGTGGTCAGGACCCAGAGGATGGCCTTACTTCATCTCCTTTAATATTGATTGGTGTGCCAGGCACAGAGAGTCCCAGCATCACCTGATGTTCCTCCCATTATCATCCCTGTGCAGTTGGCATCAGGGAAAGCATAGACTCAAAGATGGTCTGTCATTTCTCCAAAGCCACCTAGCATTGGAGCTCGGCCTTGAACTTATGGAGGGAGGTCCTATGTCTCAGCAAACAGGTAATGCTTTGTCACTTCATGTATGTTTTAGTTACTTTTCTCCTTGCTGGGAAAAAATACCCAACACCCATGAGTTAAAGGAGAAAGGTATATTTTAGCTCACAGTTTGTAGAGGTTTCGGTCCAAAGTTGGCTGGCACCAAGGCAGGTTGGCATGGCAGAGGGGCACCGCAGAGGAGAAACAGTCCATGGCAGAGCAGGCAGGAGGCAGTGAAGCAGTCAGCCTGCCTCTTTTTTGTCTCTTGAAATTCCATCCAGGCTATAAGCCTTTTGGGTGCCACCCACACTCAGAATAGGGCTTCTGTCTTCAATAAATCATTCCAACCATACTCAGAACCATGCTAATTCCCATCAGTGGACTAATTTATTACCATACACCCTTAATCTCAATATCATGCACCCTACATACAGCCAGCTCTGAAAAGTCCCACCTATGAGTATATGAGGCTTTGGGGGAACATCTAGCTGTAAGCCATAAAGGTGGAGGTCCCAAGGGCAGAGACACATCAGAAGATCAGATCTTAGGGGCCCAGCAGGTGAGCAGGGGGCCCAGAGTTCAGCAGCCCCCAAGGGGGAAGAGAATGCAGGACCTTCGACCACTCCAGGCAACAGTTAGGTGGGGCTTGAGCAGGAGGGGCCTATTCCTTAGCAGCCCCTCCTCTGCTGAGAGGGTTGGGTCTCAGCCAGAGAATGCTTTCAAATCATGGTTAGGTTTGTATAGGGAGCCCCGACATCACAGGCTGTGACTGTGGGCGAACAGTGCCCACAGGGATGTCCTGGTGGGAAGTTCCTACTGGCAAGTGTACTGTTTGCAAACCCCAAGGAGCTCAGCTACAAGAATCCAGATGAGCCAGTACTTGACCACATTTGAGGAGAAAAACAGCTCTCTTAAACTCTCAAATATCCTTCTTTTGAAAAGAAGAATAAAAATAGGAGCCAGTTCAGAAGGTAGGATTCAGTGCAATAGTGCAGAGGAAGACCTTGGAAAATTCCCTGGTGTATTACATGCACTCGATACCTTAAGGTTATCAATCTTAATTTTTAATTACTCTTGTTATTAGTGAAATGAACTGTAAGGCTAGGACTCTAGAATATGAGCTGGAAAGAAACAAAACCCTATGATCAAGATTATTTCCAAAGTGCCCTTTCCTTCTCATTACCAGCCGGGGCTGAAGAGGGGACATTGCGGGATTAGTTTTGATGGGCCTGTCCTTTTAAAGTGCTCATCAATATCTGTGGGCTAAGCTGTCTGGCTCCAGGCTGCCCTTGGCTCGAGTCATATGCAGCCAGAGCGACTCTGGGACAGGGAGCGATGCTGCTTTGTGGAGACAGAGGGCAATTAGGAGCCACTCAGTAGCCTGCAGATACTTGGCTCCTTGACCGACTTCAGGACGGCTCTTGGGGACAGGCTCGGTGAGCGGAGGTCCAGGGAAGTCTGGATTCCAGGGGTGGTGTGGACGGCTGTCAAACACTTCAATAGTTGAAGCTTGGCAGCTGGGTTAAAATAAGCCTGGAAAGTCATTTCTTGGGTTGGGAAAAGTTCTCAGAGCCCGGAAAAATCGACACTAGGTAGTATGAAATGGTTGAGGATGCACACACTCATACATTAAGCAAATATTTATTGAGCACTGTGCTGGGCCAGGGACCCTGATACCTTGAGAGCCACAGCCAGAGCAATGCCTCTGCCCAGCAGAACGTAGAGGGGACAGGATGCAGCATTAAAACTACTCCTGTTAAAAAGGAAAACCAAGGGGAAGCCCGCCTGCTGACTGTCTTTACTCTCAGCACTGAGGTAGTGAAGGAATGGCCTCACAGATCACGTTGAGAGCCGGTGAGTGACAGAGACCCAGCCCAGGGGTTACAGAAGCCCGGTGTGGGTATGCAGCAGCGGATGCGGCCAGGGTCGGCATTCTGACACATATGCACAGCCACACAGCCGACAGGCCGCCCCTGACTGATCGGGATGTGATGAGACACAGTGATTCCCTAGCACAGGGAGTTGTATGCCGCAGGATCCGGTCTTGGTTTGCCTTGCATCTGTGTTAGCATCCAGTGGACCACTCTAAAGTACGTCTTGGCTTTTGACATTGCTTAGAGGAAGGGCTTGCGTATGTCACTGTTGCGCTCCGGTGGGCGTGACGGGTGTTTGGGGCTCACCTGATGTCCGGGAATTCTGCCAACTGCCCAAAGGTGCTGACCAATGCCCACTGGGGGCAGAGGACTGGACAAGGCATCACAACTGTTAAGGTTGGAAAAGGGAAGCTCCTATGGGGAAGTTTTATAATTATTCGATACAGTGTTTCCCCATCCCCAGAAAAGTGCATGCACAACTCCAAAATTCAGGAAGGAATGTGAAACAGGGAAATACATTACTTCACGGCTGGAGCACCTGCCGCCACATGTGTGTGTTCATGGGGATTCTGCAGGCTGAGGGATCCCAGCAGCCTGTCTCTCCCCGATCCCGTTGGTTCCCCAGAGGAACCCTTGTGGGCTCTTGTTAAATGAGGAGAAAATTGCTTATAAATTGGCTGAATTCTCAAAGATATTAATCCAAGGAGAACCCTATTTTGTGTGAGGCAGTGGCTGCACTAAGAAGTACCAGAACTCAGGAGAAAAAAGAAAGAAAAATATGTCTCTTAAATCAGAGCCATTTTAAATTGTAGTAATATCACATTTTTAACTGTTTTGCTCAAGCCCATTCCCTTCCTGGTTTCCATTGCTTTCTCTCCTTTGGCATGACATAGGCACAGAGCCCTCGGAAGGAGGGCTGGGAGCTGTGTTCACATGTTAAGAGCCCATGTCTTAGTTGACAAGTGCGTGTCTTAGTGGAGACCTTGTCTCAAAAGAAAGACAGCTGGGGGCTGGGACGTAGCTCAGTGAGAAGGCTCTTCGTTCAATGCCCAGGACCAAAAAGTCAGCAAATAATGAAAGTTCCAGACCAGCCTTGCCGACTTGCATCTTGGTTTCAGGGAGACCAAATCTAGACTCTGAGATCAAGAGGCTTGAAAATTAGTTTCAAATCAGTGATGCTTTCTGCAGCAAAGGAGCAAAGCAATGCACTACATTTGCACGGCCACCTTGCAGACCTAACGGGGATGCTCCCCAGGGGCTGCGCTGAGTGACAGGGCCAGGGGGAGGAGGTAAGGACCCTCTGCTGGAAGGCATGCTGCCACCGATGGTGCTGCCTGCCTGCCTGCCTGCCTGTGGACTCATGGGGTCTTTTCAGCACTCTTCTCTCCAGGTGGTCGATTTGAGAGTGACACTAGGTTCCTGTGTGCCGCCGCCCAGCCACACGAGTCTGATGCTGGGTATCCATCGTGGTGCTTCTGTTTACACAGGGTCTCCTGGGGCTAGGGGATGTTACGGCTCGTGTCTAGCTGTCCCCCTAGAGCCTCATGCAGTCATAGGTGGGGCTTTCTCAGAGGTGGCTGGATCTAGAGTGTGCGACACTGGATTGATTCATGGTGCAGTGCTGGGCTCGTGCACTAGGATTAAAGGTCTGAGTGCTACCTGCCCCAAGTGGCCTGGATAAGATAAAGGGGCAGAAAGACGCTGCTAAGGTCCCTTGCTGCTTTTGCTGTCTTCCACCATGTGCCACTCTGCCTTGGAGCCAGACGAGTATGGAACGAAACTTCTGTGAACTGTGGACCAAATAAACCTTCCCTCCTTTAACTTCGGATACTGGGTCTTTTGTCTCAGCAATGAGAAAAGTAACTGAGACAGGGACCAATCTGAAGGGGACCTGGTGGAGACCTTGTTCCCTGGGGGCTCTGGGGAGAGCCTGCCCTATTCCTAGGTCTAGGGGTGTCCCGGATGGAGCTGCAGGGTTTCTTACCTCTGATGTCCATGCATTGGGCGGGAGGTGGACACAGCCAGGTTCCTGCTCCAGGGAGCTGCAGGTCCAATGCCTGGCCTCAGTCACCGTGCGTCCCGCACAGCAGGCAGGCACCGTGTGTGTTTGGAGAGTGAGAGGTACTTTATTGGATATTGAAACTTGTTAATTACACATTTCCAAGCTATAATTTTGTTACCCAAAGATGGTATATGTTGTGGTCTTTTCATGGTGAATGCAAAGCCAATTCTAAATTTCTAGGCAGCACAGGCTTTGATACAGAATTTCCAATGCTTCCCTTTTTACTTTTTCTTCTGTTTTTCTTTTGATACAGGGTCTTTCTAAGTTGCCCAGGTTGACCTTGAAGTTGTGATCGTCCAGCCTCAGCCTCCCACCTCTGGGATTACAGGTGTGCATCCCCAAGTCTGGCAGTGTTATTTACTTATTAATTTAAACACACTATGCTTTTGTAAATACTCATATTTTTATAGAATTTTGGAAAGTACAGATAATTATTCAGAAGCAAACGGTCGTTACCTAAGTCCCAGCCCCACCAGGTCCCTCCCCACCGCCTGCTGCCAGCCTTGGGCTGCTCAGGTGTGAGTGTGTGCATACCGCACACATCAGAGACTCCTTTACCCACAAATTCTATCTTGTTTTTTTTTCTTGTATTCATGTAGCGCAAGGATTTCCTGAATATGTTGATTGTTGCAGATTCCGTCATGTGGCTTTACAACTTTTTAAAGCTGGTCTTTTCCTGTACAGCACTCTAGCCGCTTGAAGTTTTTCACTGTCCTTCACCAAGCTGTAGGCACACCTTGCACCTGTCTCTGGCCAAGCCCTCTGATGTTTTAGAAGGCATGGCACTGACCCCCATCTGGGCGTGGGCCGGGGTGTTGGGAACTGTGGTCTGCCGCCCCTGCCCTGGAGGCAGACGATCCTGACACTGTAAGGGTCTGGCTCCCAGCTGAAGGGGTGAGGCTGTGGCTTAGCCCACAAGTGACGCTGCCTGGAGAAGGGGTCTGTGGAACAGAGGCTGCTGGGTGTCAGGCAGTGCCTGTGGGATGAGTGTGGAGCTGAGGAGACCGCAGGGTTTCAGGACAGAGGGCTGGGAAAATGGAAGCAAAATCTGTACAGTCACCTGCCAAGGATGAATGTCCCAAGTGCCCCGTGCAGTGACTCAGCACCAGGCCACCTGTTGGGGTTCTAGGCCTGCCAGTCCCTGACCCTCAAGCTGAAGGGCAGAGGAGCTCTGCAGAGGTGCAGCTCGCTCTGCATGGCTGGTGGGGAGCTCCCAGCAGGGACTGCCTGGCAAGAGGCCATCCAGCTGACGTCACTGGGAGGGACGTTTTGTTTGGGGCCAATGTCAGCAAATAGCTCACAGAAAAAGGTTGGTTTATGGCAAGGACCCAAGGGGCCACTAAGGGCCAAGAAAAGGAAGTTGCTGATATTGCTGGAGGGGATGCAGGGAGACGGGTCCTGCAGGAACCTGGGTCTCAGTCTCCTTCTCTCCTGTGGATTCCTGTGCTTTGCTGCCATGTGCGGCCACATGGGGCGGCCCTGACATCTCTTCTTTACCTGCAGTCAGATCAAGTGACAGCCAGGCAGTGGCCACCTGCTCTTTGGCTCAGTTAGGAGATCTACCGGACACAGGGCAGGGCTCACATCTGATGATGGTGTCACCACGCAGGGCTCAGTCCTTGCAGGGTGCGGCCAGCAGGGTCAGGGCCTGGGCTCTTCCTGCTGATATCCTGCAGGTCACAGCACACCATTGCTCCTCTGTGAACATCATTTTGCAAAATGGGGAACGCTCAGACAGCAGGCCATGCTGGTTCTCAAAAATCACAGACTTTATCTGATGTGTCAACAGCAGCAGTCACCAGTGCTTTTAGTTTTGGCTCCAAGTGAGAGATGTCGCGGCTTTTCTCCAAACTGCCTAGAAATACTGTCCCGCTGTTGCCCCTCCTTACCTTTGGCCCCTCTACCTGCAATGGCTGTTTAAATATGTTGGCATCTATGGATGTTGCTTACACAAAAGCTGTCATTAGTGTGATTGAAAATCAAACCGCTGTTTCATTAATGGACCCATTACCAGGAAATGCAGAAGCATGTGAGTCCCTGCTTGCTGTTTCTATAGATACCTTCCTTGGTGGCCCTTCAAAACAGTCAGTGGAGTGCTCCCCAGCTTTGTGCAGCAGTGAGTGTTCCTTGATAGACACCATTATCCGAGGTGTGCTAGATGATCTTTATTTGGCTGCCTTGAATTGATGGGAAATGCTGTAAATGCAGATTGCAGAGGAAAAAAGGGAACTGTGCAATTCACATCCTACCAGGTATTATTATCCCTCAAAAAATTAAAATCAGCCAGACATTATCTGCTCCAGCCCCACAGAGGTGGCAGCTCACTCTCATCTGGAGCCTTCAGCTTTCCTGAAAACAGCAGGTGTCGCAGCCCCCAACATGGGCACCAACTGCCACCGGCAGTAGCCAAGGAGGAGCTGGCACTTAACAAGGCTGAGCAGCAAAATGGGGAACAAAGAGCCCGAAGAACACGAAGCTACAACTCTACGGGCTAGACTACTGTAAAATATTTATGGAATAAATAACTCTGTAATGTTCTCTCCTTTCAAGCCTGCAGAAAGTAAGCCAAGTTGGGCCGAGAAGCGTAGATGGAAAAGTCTCCCCAGTGGTGGCCTGGGGAGGCCGAGCCCAGCAAAGCTGTCCTGGCTGGGAGAGCAAGGCCAGCATCAGGGGCACAGGAAGGATCTGCCTTTCTCTCTGGCGGGATGGACAGCCCAAGGCCCGCGGCCTAGGAAGGGACTTAGCCCTGGGCTCAGAGGTGTGGCGCCAGGGAGAGGAGACGAAGCTCAGAGCTGGGAAAGAAGGGGGCTCTGAGTCCCCGCCCATGGCTCGCTGTCCACCAAGGGTGAGTTCTGGGCATGCAGGAGAGAGGCCAAGCGCTAGGCGCCACTTCCTCCCGCACTCCTGAAGAGGAGGAGGAGGTGGCATGGCTGGAAATCATATCAAGTGTACTTTGCTGCCCAAAACATTGAAATGAAATCCTGCTTCAATCCAAGACTGGAAGACAAACAAGTAGCACACCTGTCAGCCTATCTGGGACCTCGGGGACTTCTCTCCTGAGGCCCTCTGAGCACAAGACTTCTGGGTCCCATGGCGCGGTCTCTGGTCTTTGTAAATGAGGAGCGATGCAGAGGCCTCACCAGTCCTCCGGTGGGTGCAATGCTGAGAGCTGCAGCCCTAGGAGGGACCTCAGCAGTTCGAGGTTGGAGGCCATGCACCCTGCAAGGCCAGTGCAGTTCCTTAAGTCTGAGACCCACAGAGACCTTTACTTATACTGATGTGTCGGGCTGGCTCAGGCTGCTGTGTGACCTGACGGTTTGCTCTTCCTCCTGGTGCTGGGCTGGGGGACATCATATCCAGGGCTTGCAGTTAGCCACTGCCAGGTATTTGCATTATGATACCTGGCAAATGTTTCCGGCCTGGGCTCCCCAGCCTGTCTTCCCCGGGAAATCTGGCTGCTAAGGCACTCACCTAGCGCACCGCCAATCCTAGGGATGGAAGGCAGTCTAGAACAAATATGTTGGGTATCCTTGCAGGTAGACCTCACGCTTGCTCCCTTCAATCCCAACAGTGGCTCTCATCTGAGAGACAGATACTCATGTCCCAGCTTTGCAGGTGGGAAGAGCGAGGAAAGGGGCAACTGGTGAGCCCCTCTGGCTGAAGCTGGGGAGGGGAGAATCTCGCCCCAGATCTGGATTCTTAGAGGTGGACGTTCCCCCAGAGAGCTGTGAGAGGACTGAGCCCCGCTGTGTGGTGTTGCCAGGCCCGGTGGGAACCTTGGGTGGAGACAGCTCTGAGCTGCTGATGGCCTGGGTGCCCTGGGCCCCAGGGTGCTGAGGAAAATGCACCTCCCTGTCTCCCTAGCCTGCACCCCATTGTGGCTGCTGTGCTGCAGTTAACCAGAAGGAAGTGGCTTTGTCCTGTTGATGTCTTCTAGACCGAAGGTCAGCATGTGTGCTCTGTGAAGGGCTAGGTGGTGAATATTCTTCACTTTGACAGCTGTTCTCCAAGCTGAGCCGCTGTTGTGTGGGGCCAGTGTTGATGCAAACAGCAGCCTGCTGGGGTTCCAATGAAGCTTTATTTACAAAAATGTGGAGGCCAAATCCCCTTTGCTGGCCATAGAGTGTGGATCCTGCTTTAGACAATAATGCACGTAACTAAAATTCAAAATCATGCTTCCTCTATGTGATTGGATGGAGTTTCCTTATATTTTTCTCCATTTTGAGTGAAAACAAAGAAGCTGTAAATCATTTCCTCCTCAAACTTCTTCCTCCTCTTGCCAAATATCAAAATCATGGATCAGGAGAGAGGAGTCTCCTTTAATTCATCCAGTCCACTGGGAACTTTGGAAGTACTTATTCAACAAATACCTGCCATGCTTGGCACTGAGGGCTCAGGAACGGCCAGTGCCAGGCAGCCTGAGAGGCGGTGAGGCCACTGTCACTGGCTGTCCAGGAGGCAGGGCCGTGGCGGAGACTCTCAGCCTGGGGCAGATGGGATGCAGGAGCCCCGGGATCCCCATTGGTTCTGGCTGCCCAGCCCCCCAGCTCTGCTGGGTCTCTGTTCTCTGGGGGAGCCAGTTGCTGAGCTGCTCCAGCCCCGCTCATCCTGCTGCGCTGGCTGCAGGTCACAGCAGCACCTCTGGGCTCCTTGCTTTGCTGCACCTGGCACGGGGACCAGCGCAGTGGACATCGTTCACTCGGGATTGCCAGGTGCATCTCAGCGGGCCACCCTGCTCACTCACAGTGACTGCGGGTGTTCAGGAGGCTTAGGAGAAGCAGGAGGAGAGTGGGCATGACTTCCAGAAGCCGGCTCCCTGAATGTCACGCACCGTGTTGCTGCCTTTTTAGTTGTCTGCTGTGCAGCCCTGGTACCTTCCATGATGAACCCACTGGTGGCATCGCAGAGGGGTTGCTGGGGGCAGGAGAAGGGACCTCTGTTCCCCATCAACCAATTCTGGATCATTTTGTGAAATTTGAGAGCCAAGTGCCGATTCCTGGTTGAACTATTTCTGGTAAGCAGGTTGGGACCGTTCTCGCGTAGGTGTGTCTGGACCACTAAGCCGCTGGCTAAACGTAGATCAGAGGACTAGCGGATGGCACTTCTGCCTTCAAGAGTGCAGCTGTGAGAGAAGCCATGAAGGTAGGAACAAAGAGGCGAGGCTGGATCCTGCGCTGAGTGACATTTACAAACGAAGCTGGTGCCTGACAGGTGAGCTTGTGAAGGCCGGGCTGGCGGCTGTGGCGGCAGCTGGCTTTGAGAGTCAGAGATGCATGGAGCAGACAGATGAGCAGCTCAGCCTCAGCGCCAAGGGCCATTGCTTGAGAAAGGAGTGGCGGTAGAGACTGTCCCAGTGATGGTCGCAGCTGTGCACAGAGCACAGGGATGCGGGGGAGAAGGCAGGTGCATCTGAGTCTCCCGGAGCCAGACCCATCGGCTTGGATGTCTGGCCTAACCCTCATCTGCGCCTGGGCTTCGATCATTGGAAAGCTTCTGTTGTCGTCTAATTCTGTAAGAGGCACTGCTGGGGGATCTGACCCCTGCCATAGCCGGCCTCTGTTGGGCACAAGACTTCGCAGCATCATCTCCCCTCCACCTGCTCTCTCCCTTTGCCCCAGTGCAATTAAACGTCTTGCAGGTCTCTGAAATCACTCTTCTTTATTTCCCTCTGGGCCCTTGCAAGAGGAGCCTGCTCCCTATCTGTTCTGCAGAGCACCTCCACCTGCTCAGGCTCAGCATGGGCACCCTTGCCTTTAGCAGGAAGCCTTCTCTTGGGTGTTCCAGGGCCCCCAAGTCCTTCCCCACCACAAGGACTGTGGTGGATGTTGGCACTGTGTCTGCAGCCCTCTGCATCTACATCTCTTTGTCCAAGGCTCCGGCTGGCTATGCTATCCTCTCTGCCCTGCACAGCCCGCCTGTCCCATTCCACTCCAGGTCCAGCAGGCCAGAAGCAAACAAAGAATGAATGTGGCCCAGCAGCAGCCCTCTGTCAACCAACCCTGGGAGTCAGAGTACAAACACCGAGCTTCCTCTCCCCGCAGGTGGAACAGGTGGAGGTGCATGTTCCACACAGGCTCCCGGGGTTCCCCATGAGAGTAACCCTACTCTCCCACTGTGGTGTCTGGATACAAACACATTCTCCCTTGTCTCCCTTTCCTTCCCATCTCACTTTTCCACTCCTCTGCTGGAGTTTCCTGGGATCCCCTCCCAAATAAACGACTTGTGCTTGAATCGTGTCTCAGGTTCTGCTTTGAGGGAACCTAAATTAGTACCTGGACCCATGTCATGCTGTTGAAATTCCCACTCTAAGTCTCACTAGATGGGCAACCTTCATGAGGGGTCCCCCGTGCTATGGCCTGCCGTGTTGGTTATCAAACCTGACATCTGTGGCATGCTGCCTAGCAATTGCAAGGGTTCAATAAATGTGTAGTGCGAAAGGAAGGGATGAAGGGAAGCACCTCTCCTGGCCCAGGTAACTAGAAAACAGAAGGATGTTTGCTTCTCTCTGGCACTCACTGGCTCAGGAAGCCCAACAGGCCTGATTACTGGAACACTGGAGAAACAGTGGACATCATGGCAAGATGCTGTTTGTATTCTTTTCCTTTCCAACTGTGTGTGATGTGTGGAGCTTCCGTGAACTGACAGGATAGTTACTTGTCTCTGCAACACACTGGTGGTCTTCTTCCCTCTCTGATGAAGAAATCCACAAGCTCCTGAGCACGCGGTATTGCCTCAGCCTGGTGCTCCTCCCGACTTCAGTTAAATCAAGACTGCTGTCTCACCTGCAAGCTAAGCAAAGAAAGGCCTGTGTGATGTCGTTCATTTGCTCCTTTCTGCATTAGGTCTCTATTGTGAGCATTTTTTTAAAACACGAAAAAATAAGGTTACTTATTGACTGAATCCCCTAGCACAACTTTCTCCATTTATTAATAATTACTCTTATTACTATAGAAACGGTACCCAAACAAACAGAAATTACCCACAATTTTCTACTGTCAAAGATCACTCATAAGATTGGCTAGCTGAAGTGAATCCCTAGGAATACTTGGAAAATTATATAATTATCTACAAAGTGTGCTAATGGTGCTAAAGCAAATGGCTTTCATGGCCCTTGAAATCCTTGACCCTTTAGCACAATAATTCCAGAGAGGGAGATGGCAGGCACTTTCCCACTAATGGGTAGGGGTAACTGCTGTGAGATTTGAGGTTATTTCTGGCAATTTCAGATAATTAATTCTCTGAAATAGGGAAGAACAATGTAGAACTATGTAGGACGGTGAATAGAGAAAACTGACGCAGAAAAAGATGGTGTTTGGTGTCGGCTTAGGGTGGCTGTTGTCTGGACAGTTGGAAGGACCCTGGGGGCCGGTGGAGCTGCCCCTCCTTTCTGGGCTTCTGGAGTTGGTAAAGGAGTCTGCACAGCTGATGGCAGTGTGATTTGATGGAACCTGGAGAATGTCAACAACCAGGAGGCCACTGTGGGAAATGGGCACAATCCTAGGAAGAGACAGGTTTAGCAGCCCGTAACCAGGAAGGTGAATTCATACCACTAGAGAAGCAGAACATAAAAGACAGAACTTCCCTAATTCATAAGGCCTTATTTAAAAACACCATCGACTCCCAGCTATACCTGCCACTCGTGCTGAGTTAAACAAATTCCATGGTTAATGAGTTGGTCATAATATTTCCGAAACCAAAAATCAACAAGTGTATTATTTCAAGTTAATCTTACCGATGAGGATGGTGATAAACACCATCGGTACAGAACCTGCAGTTCCCAAGCACGGTCATGTTCCAGGGAGCCTGTGCACTCTCAGCAGAGAATCCCGGTAAAGGTGGACAAGATGGAAGGTGATTCCATTAATTATGGATCAAATATCTGTCAGCCTTGATCGAAAGATGCTCTTCTTGGCTAGAAGGAACCTCACAGATTGTTCTTATTGATGTCATCTATAAATTCTAAATCCTTTTCAAATTTGGGACATATTTTATCAATTTTATGCTTAAGAACTCCGCGTGGAAGAGTTTTCCATGAATTGGCTCCTGGCTCCTTGTATTTTGCATTCCCCCCCACCATTCTTCTGGGGTCCAGTGCTTAACAGTTGCTTAAGCATTTTATGTGTAACTTCTGGACTTGCCACATTGTGTCAAAATGTTGCAGGAGAAAAATTATCCCAGAAGCTCAGCAGGCATCCCTAATGTCACTGGAGGGGAAGTTGCAGTAAAAAGACACTGTAGACTTCACAATAAATCAAAATACCTTATTTTTGCAAATTTTACAAATGCATTTGACCATAGGAATACTTACTAGGATCCCTCCTCCGTGCAAGTGAGTGCCCTCAAAGCCCAACTGCATGGAATCCCGGGAAAGCCACCTCCTCTGGGAAGGTCACATGGAGGAAGGGGCCGGAGAGGCAGCCCCAGCCCCAAACCAAGGCATCCTGGTTCTTCTCCGGTGCGTGCAGGGTCCCTACACGAGAAGCGGTTCTGGATTTACAGGTGGCCCCAGTTCTGGGCTGGGCATAAAAGGCAGGTGTAAGGTGCTGCCTGCCTCGTGTGCACAGGGATTCTGGATTCCGGTTTCTTCGTGCTGAGAACTTGAGGTGGGGAGGGCATGGCTGGGAAGGGCACAGGGTCCTGGGGGGAGACAAGCCCAGGCCACTGGGAGTCAGAGTCCTACACCCCACTCGGTGGATTGCAGGCAGCACCACCACCCACAGAGCTGTTAGTGACAGGCACTCCAGCCAGCTCAGCCGGCACTTCTCCAGGGGGCTGGGATCTCTCCGGTCCAGGGCGCCCCACCAGGGTGTGGGGCAAGGGGCTGGACATTGCGTACACGCCGACACCTGACATCTTCAGTCCTGGGCTGCCTGGGAATCCACTCAGGAGGTGCAAACCTGTGCAGAGCTCCTCCCTCAGCCTTTCCTGAGCGCAGCCGAGTGCGCAGGTTCCGCTGTGGAGGGCCACTTGCACCCTGTCCCCCTCAGCCTGGTGACAGCTGTCCCACCTCCCCTGCTCAGTAGTTGTGGAAGGCACGGTGCATCTCAGTGCTGCTTTGGCAATTGGCATGCAAATCTGGAGCCATTCCATGAAAAGCAGAGAACCCTGTACTTTGATAGGGTTGCCACCAAATTCCGGGGAAATCGGAAAAGAAGAAAGGAAAGTAACTCTGCAACAGAGTTCAGGAGACTTTCTTCCAGCATTTCCTCCCAGGCCTGGAGGCTGCCTGCCCTGCCAGTTCCCATCCTGGGAAGGTGACGCTGAGCAGTCTGGACTGGTTGGAGAGGGAGCTCATTTACCTCTTGCTAGAACAATGTATCATTAGACCAGCACCTCCTTTTCTTCCACCCGAGGAGAGGAAGGAGAGGCTGGGAGGGAGGCACACTCTCTGCAGCTGCTCTGATGATGCTCAGCCTCTGTTTTATTTTCCATCTCTCTGCTGCCTCGAAATCTGGGGTACTGGGGTACTCAGAGGGATAAGTGAGATTTCTATGGGGTGTTAGATACAAGAGGCTCAGGAGGTGGGATGAGAGAGGCTGGGTGCCCCTAACCCCGGGAGGCAGTGAGAACTGCTGCCCAGTGTCCTGCTGCCACTGCTGGCCTTCTTAGGAGAGAAGGCTGCATTGGTGGCGATGGTTCTGCCTCCACACAGGGACTTGGTTTCCTGCCAACACCTCCAGCTGCTGGCTGAGTGACACCGGCTGGCCTGCTAGTCTGTGAAGTTCATAGACCCTTGACAAGGTATAGTGGCCGATGCCCACAGGGGCCCTTCCCTGGGATTAAAGATCACAGTGGCCGGGAACTCTGGCAGAGGGTCAGAGGCGCCAGGATCGAGTCCCAGCTCACCTCGAGGGCCCGTGGCATGGCAGTGGCAGCCCTCAGGAGGCAGGGTGCTGATGCTGCCTATGTGGCTAGGCTGGCTCGAGTGGGTCTCGAGACGGAGGCTGGGGCCTGGGGTTCAGCAGGGGGCCCCTCCCTTGGGGCTCTCTCCCTCTGCACCTGGCCACAGTGCTTGGGCCTCGCTGTCAGATGATCCCAGACCTGAATTTCATCTCCAAGTGCTGCAGCATGGCCTTTGGTCAATCATTTAAAGTCGCCACGGCTGCCTCTCTTCTTCTGATAACCGAGGAGCTGCTCCTGGAAGATGACTGCAAGAACTGGGCTTTGGCCCGGAGGCAGTGCCGTGGTCCTGGTGTGACTCGCTGCTTCTATTTGTGCTGTTGTCATTAACCTTGCTACCCAGGCATTGCCATTCTCAGCAGGCATGAGCCCTCAATCAATGTAGATATTACTATTGTTAGTAATTATTATTTACTGTGACACACACACACACACACACACACACACACACACACAGGAGCTTTCAGGGAAGTGAGAACCAGTGCTGCAGGAACAAAACCGAGAGCGGTGCTGACCCAGGGCCAAGCTGACTTCCTTCCTGCTGCCTCTAGTGCCTGATTCCAGGCTCTATCTCTGGGAGGCAGAGCAGCATTCGCTACGCTCTGTCCATGGTCCTCACACCCCTGATGGAGCCCAGTACTGCACTGCAGGGGAATTTCTTAGAAATGCAAATTCTCAGGTGTAGTGAATTGGAAACCAAAGTCAGGCTAGAATCCATATTTGGAGAAGCTCCTGCTACCTGGATACTAGCTCCGTCCTCTGCATGGGCCTCTAGTGAACAGACGCCAGGCAGAGCCTGGGAAGGCAGGCAGAGGCCGGCTGCAGCCTGCTGGACCCCAGGGAGGGGAGGCCAGGGAGCAGGAGCAGCACTGACTCGGAGGCAGCCCCTCCAGCGCTGCAGAGCACGTTTGGAGAGCTGCTACTCAGCATGGTGACTCCAGTTACTAATCGTGTCTGTGTCCTCCACCATTGCTGAGGGTGGGCATCACAGAGTAGGATGTTAATTGGCTTGGTTTAATAATTTCACAATGCATACATATATCAAAACATTACGTTGAATACTGTGAATATGTGCGATTTTTATTTGTCACCTCAGTAAAGCGGGAGGGAAGGAGAGTAAAGCCGTTGGAGGCCCGAGAGATGCGGAGGGGAATGGAGCCCCTCTGCCTGGACTCCGGGCTCCTGTGCAGGGGGCTTAGGCTGTCGGAGGGCCGGCTGTGCCGAGTGAGGGCATCTGGGTGTCTGAGTGCTGGACAACTGCTGCCTGTCCTTCTGCAGGAGAGGGGTCTTCACCCCCCTCACTTTCTTTTGTTCATTTCCTCCTTTTTTCTTTATTTTCCCTTAAACTTTGCTGGCTTGTCGCTTTCCTTTCCACAGTGCAGGAACACACTGTAAGTGAAACAGCTGGCGGGAAGGGATTGCTCAGCGTTCAGGCTTGTACCTTTGTGAATCAGCCCACATCAAACACAAAGATTAATGTGTGAAATGCACATCAGTGAAGACTGTTTTGCCATCTTCAACTGTGCTGTTTGGGAAGAAAGAAACAAGATAGTTGCCAGAAGCATCTGCCCCGCTTGTCAATTGCATCTTTTGGGGAGCTGAGGGGTGTGTGGGGGTGAAGAATAGCAAATACAGGAAGGTATTATCAGGCTCCAAAGGTCAGCACATACATGGAAAGATGCTGCACTGCGGGAGCATTGGGGGGGCTATGATAAAAGCAAAAATGACACATCGTTTTACACCAATCAGGTTTGCAAAAGGCAAAATTAGACAAAAAAATTTCACAACATGAAGTGAAGTTTGCAGGAAGCAGGAGGTTGCACAGTTTGGGGTTGAAGGGGCTGGGAGAGTAGAAGCTCAACTCCACACTCCACAGTTCCACCCCCGGCCCCTGCCCTGCAGAGACGCCTTCTAGCTGCACCCCTGGAAGGCCTCAGCATGTCCATTACAGCCTTGTCAATGATGGGTGGCAGTGGGGAAAACCTGAAGTATCCATCACTAGGGGAGGGGGTGAAGCCTGCACCACCAGACAGCAGTGAGCACAACGGGCTGGGCTGGATGTGGCAGCACGTCTGCTCCAGACTGGTGCAGCGCCATGGGCCTGTTCTGTGCTGCAGAAAGCACAGCCACTGGCTACAGAAGGCCTGGGCTGGAGGAGAACACGGCACCAGTGGTACCGTGGATGAAAAGAAGTGTGGCTCGACATACTTTAAGGATTTATTTTAGTGAACATGCGAGACAACTAATCAACAAGACAAATAAAAGAAGGGAAGGAGAGGGAAGCAAGCACGGAAGCAGTGCGATCCAGGCTGTTTGCTCTGCCCGGATGGAAGTTCCTCTAGCAGGCAGGGCAGGGCCTTTCCTGCCCCACCTTCCTGGTGACTCTTCTTGGGACGCATAGAGATGCCTTTTATTGTGCTTGAAGGAAATAGGATTAAGAGCCCTGTGGGTTTCATGATTTTTCAAATGTTTCACCACTCTTTCCAACCAAGTTAAACCAACAGGTGTTTCTTATCTAGAGCCATAGACGCAAGTCCACTTTCTTCTCTTTCCAAGATTGTGTAGGCATCATTTCAGTCAATGACATTTCCTTGGAGAGCAAGGCATGTAACACTTTCATGCTACCATTGCTGTTAATGTGTTTGATAATCAACAGTACAGCTTATTAGAATTTTGGATTTAGTTATGGAGTTCATGTGGGGCACACCTATGAGTTCACAGAGGGAAGGTCCTCTACGTAAAGTCCTTTTCCAAGTGAAGAATTGGTGTATTGATTTTCTTTAATGATAGAACAAAAATACAAGAGCAAAATGACATAAGAGAGAAAGTATTAACTTATAATTTTAAAATTTTGGTTAGCGTTTGCACAGTTCGCCTCTTTCTGTCCTTTCCACTTTAGCCTGTCTGCCTTTGTTTATCCAGTCAGGTCTAACAACTGGCTTTTACTCTGGAATGCTTAGCCTGTTGCCCCACTGGAGACCTAATATAACTGTTGCTGTGGCTGAGTTTGGATCTACCTCACTCTTTTCTTTTCTATTTTCCCTGTCTTTCTTCTTTCAATTCCTTTCCTGTCTTCTTTTAGCTTAGCTTTTTATTTTGTTTTAGTTTTTCTTTTTATCTTATCTATATTGCCTTTTTAACCACAAATCATGCCTGATTTTGCCATGAATTACAATATTAATCATGACTTACTATTGTTACCTTGAATTAATATTGTATCATGCCACATATAAGAAACACATAAGTGTATTTTTATTCACTCTCCCTTCTTGTCCTTGGGGATGTCACACATTTTACATCTGTATTTCTCATGAACTCTGAAATATATTATTATTTTGGCTTAAGTAGTTAAGTATTTAATATGTCAAGAAATTAAAAAAAAGAAGTCTTCTGTATTTTCCCAGAAGTTTCCAGTTCCTTCTGTTTTTTTGTTTTTTTGGTTTTTTTTGGTACAGAGGATTGAACTTGGGACTTTGCTAATGAGAGGTAGGTGGCAGAACCACTGGGCTAAATCTCCAGCCCCTCCAGTTGCATCCATTGATCTCCACTCACTTGTTTGGAGTTTCTGTCCATTAGGACTTCTCTCCGGATGAAGAAGTCCCTCTGACATTACCCATAGTACCCTTCTGTTGGGTCACCTTCAAATGTCTTTAAATAGTCTGCCTTCATTTTTTGAAGATTATTTTCCTGGGTATGAAATTCTTGGGTGATGGTTCTTTACATCCCCTAACACACACACACACACACACACACACACACACACACACACACACTCTCTTTAAGACTACCTCTGCACTCTATCATACTCTATTCAGTCCCCTGAGAAGTTGCCGCTGAATCTCCTGGCGCTTCTTAATTGTGCTGTGTCTTATTTTTTTGGTCACCTCTCCAATGTCCCCTTTATCTTCAGTTTTCAATGATTTGGTTCTGAGGTGGCTGATATGTATAAGTGATTGTGGGAGTCAGCTTTTCATGCTGTGACAAAATACCCGGCGTACACAACTTCAAGAAGTAGGTTTACTTTGGCTCACAGTGTCAGAGGCTTTGGGCCATGGTCAGCTGATTCCTTTGCCTTTAGGCAGAGACATCATGGTGGACAGATGAGGCTGGGGAAGCTGCGAAGCAGAGAAAGCAGGAAGAGAGCAGGAGGAGATAGTCCTCAAGGTCATGCCCCCCTGACCTCTCTCTTCTAATAAGGCCCACCTTTTAATAACGATGTCAAAGTATGAAACTATGAATAGATTAAGTAGTGATGAAGTTGGAGCCCTTATGATCCAGTTGCTTCCCAAAAGGCTGTCAGCAACCAAGCCTTTCACACAGAGAGCCTTTTGGGGGGGACCTTTTAGGTAATAATACTAAGAGTTGGCAGGGGGGTGGTCTGCGATTGTTGTCTTGGGGCTCGTCAAGTTCTTGGATCTCTATGTTGTTTTCCCTCAGACTTGGAAAATCTTGACCACTTTTTTAACGTGTCTTTTGGATCACACATTCTCCTCTCCTTCTTGGATTCCAACTGCATAGATGTTAGATCATTTGACATTGTTCCCCTAGTCATGTGGGTTCCAGCCTTGTCTCTGAGTCTTCTGTTTTGCATTTTCTTAATCTCTGTGTCTTACATCACTGATGTTTTTTCCTTCTCTGGTGCCTATTCTATTGCAGAGGACATCCAGTTAATTTTTCATTCAGACATTGTATTTTTCCATGATAACTTTGCCTTGTTTTTCCTCTTCTACTTTTCATTTCTTAATTGGATTCCCGTGTGCACACTCATTATGTCTACTTTTAAACACTTAATTGTATTTATAATATGTTTTATAATCTTTCTCTCTTAACTCCAACATTGTATCATCTTCAAACACTGACTGAATTTATTTCCATTGTAGGTCTCCTGTTTCTCTCTTTCCATGTCTAAGTAAGTTTTCATTGCATGCTGGAAACTATGAGTGCATGATGAACCTGGATTTCGTGGTCATCCTTTAGTGGGTGCCGAGTCTTGTTCTGACCAGGAGACAACTTGTTGGGAGATCAGCTTTGTGCTGTTGAGCTTTGCTTTGGGTCTTGGTTAGGGCGGGTCTGGGGAGAGTGTGGCTCTGCTTTGAAAGCCCTGCCAGGCTGGGACTGCTGGGTCTGGGCGTCTCCACTTGGACTGCCCTGGGCTCCAGTGCCCCTGGCCCTTTGCATTCTCCCAAACCTCTGATCTCGGCCTCAACAGTTGGGGAGGAGCTGCTCCCCACTGGGCTTCGCAGAATCTCCCTGTGCACTTGCAGCTTAGCATCAGGCCAGAGAGTCAGCAGGAAGGACACAGACACCCGAGGTTCCTTCCTCACACAGCCTCCTCCCTCTTCTCTGGTGCCCACAAATTCCAGGCACCCCAGCAGCCTGCACTACTTTGTTTCCTCACCCAGCAAGACCGGTCTCCTTGCAGTGCTCTGAGGGATGCCTGGGTCGGGTTGGACCTCACCGCCTTTCCTTGCTGTCAGGGTGGTTGTGGCTCTTTTCAAGGCCTGAGCACAGGTAGAGAAATGGGCTAAGTCCCTTGCTTGTCACCTGTGTGTGGCCAGACCTGGAGGCTGAGTGAGTCCCTGCAAATGATTCCTGGAAGAAGCTGGAACCTTGTGTCTGTTCATCTCCCATCTTCCATTAGAGCCATGGCGATTGGGGTGTACTGAAGTGCCTTAGAGAAGCCACCAGCCAATAATCCAGCAGCTCTTGGAGCAAGGAGCACATATGTTTGTCATTAAGGAATACTGACTGAGCACCCATTATGTGCCTGGAGCTCCTTTTGGCGCTGAGGATGTGGTCTGACTAAGACAGATTCGGCCCTTGTTCTTATAGCAGCTTCTTTGAGGAGGAACTGAGTGTTAGGCACAGTGTGAGAATAGTTTGGAACGGGATAAAGATTGCGCATAAATAAGACCTCGATGGAGATGCATCACTCGGGAAGAGGTTGTTACTGAATGGTGGCCACTTAAAACCCCTTCATGGAGGGAACATCTGAGGGGGCTTCATGGTCCTCAGCTGCAGGTGATTTACTGTCTCCCTCTTCTGAGCATCTGACAATGTCTGGGGACAATTTTGGTTGTCAAGCTTGGGTGGCTGCTGTTGGCCTTCAGGATGATGAGGCCAGGGGTGCTGCTGAGCATCCTACAAGGCACAGGATGTTCCCTAAATCTCAGTAACTCTAAGGCGCAGGGTCAGGGAAAGAGCCTTACAGGTGAGCTTGGTACCCCTGGCCCTTTCTGTCAGGCATGAAGTT
Organism: Heterocephalus glaber; assembly: GCF_053883595.1. Taxonomy (NCBI): domain Eukaryota; kingdom Metazoa; phylum Chordata; class Mammalia; order Rodentia; family Bathyergidae; genus Heterocephalus; species Heterocephalus glaber. The sequence goes on from NW_028258410.1 coordinate 9,651,740, forward strand.
GATGCCTTGCTGAGCTCATTTTAATTTAAAATTGAATATGGGAATGTGATGGAGAGTTCGTTAGTATCAAACTGGACCTGCCGGGTCTTTCTGCAACCTTGGTTATGCTGTCAAATCATCCGTTTAGTGAGTTGAGGTTAACCAACATTATGACTGACTTCTGTGTACGAAAACTAGCTGCTCGTGGAATAGGGGGCACTTTATTGAGAAGCCTCTGTGGACCCTGGGCTGTGGACCCTGGGCCTTTTGGAGAAACAAGTAATCCGTACATTGCTTTTGCTCTTGGGGAGCTCAGAGTCCAGCCCAGGATGCTGGCGAAGAGCGCTGGCCAGCAGTTTCCTTTTGGCTGTGTCTCTGCACAGGAGAGGAGAGAAGGCTGGGTGGCTTCTGCAAAGACCCACCAGCTGTGAGGCTGGGACATCACAAGTCAGGCAGGCAGAGCCTTCTCTCTCTGGTGATTGCCACCCCTTCTCCGCAGAGGCTCAGACCCGGGCTGTGGGCTCCGCATTGCCACACAGCAGCTGGGCTCCACCTAGAGTGGGCAGCCTGTTTAAATAGTGCTGCAGCACTGACCGAAAGGGAAGAGCCGTTTGTGTACTGGTTTCTGAAATGAAAGAAGTGGTCTGCTTGGCCTGTAATTGCTGTCAGGCTTAAGCAATCCTCTTTTCAGCACTCGCTTCTTACTGCAACCGTGAAAACTGTTACCAAGCAACAAGCGGCCTTGAGTGGTGAGAATTCAAGAATGACGGGGAGACTTTGCTTTCAGGGGAAACAGTGGCTCGCCAGCCTGGGGATGCTGTGTGATGCCCACTCCGCCCGGTGAGGGGTGGCGGCATGCCCTGTGCAGGCGATACCGGACCACTAAAAATAAATAAATAAGCAGGTGTATCCTCTCGTGCCAGGCAGCGCCCCCTAAGGATCTGACTTTGTTTGGCTGCAAAGCGGCTTTGGGAAGGGGGTGTTCAGCTGTCTGAGGAGTTGTGCTCCTCTCTGTCTGACACCAGAAGCAAGAGAGGTGGGTGCACGGGGCCAACAGGGCACTGGAGCTCGGGGGCCCCAAGCCTCATCACAGCCCGGTGAGCATCCGCGGGCCTGGAGCCGGCTGTCTCCCTGGCGGCTCCAGGCAGGGAGTTGGTAAGTCCTTGTCAGGACCTCCGGCTCCGTCTCAGCTTCTGGTCCCGATGTGACCTCTCTGTGCCTCGAGGCTCAGGGGGGCTCTGCGTGGCCTGTCCCACATGGGACAGAGTTCTGGCGTTCACAGACTGATTTCTGTTATTTTTCACAGTCACATCTCCTTTTCGTAGGAAATACTGCCTGCCGGGTTTAGGGACTTTGTGGGGTTGATCCTGAGCCACTGGCCGGCGCCTTTTCCCTCTGACTGAGCTAGAGGCCTGCAGCCCAGTTTTCACCATGTCTGCTTACGAGGCTGAAAGACAAAACAGAATAAAGCAAGTTCACTCTGCAGAACCCACATGAATGTGAAAGGAGGTAAGCAAGATACACCAGAATAAAACAGATGCAGCTCAGCACCCGGAAGGAAGCTCCCCACCTCCATCCCAGGCTCCTAGGGCAGTGAAGCTCAGCCGGTCCCAGCACCCAGAAGGAAGCTCTTCTGCTGCCATCCCAAGCTCCTAGGGCACAGAAGGTGAGCTGTGTGGGCGCCAGAAGCACCCCCCGCCCCGTGGAAATGAGAAGACACATAAACAAACCTCAAAAACAGACTTCCAGATCACCTACAGCGACCCCAAAGGGAAACGAGATGGAACACTCTGATACTCAACCACCTGGACTCTCTGAACTGGCAACAAAAGAGGATCTGGGAAAAACGAAATCAGAAATAATTACTCAGATAACAGCAAAGATTTTGCTCATGGTGCAAGACATGATTAATAAATATAGAAGGACACAGATAAAAAAAATAGAGGATCTGAGCAACATGATGGAATCCCAACATAGGAAACAAATGGAATCCATAAAACAGATACAAACAGATTTCCAAGAGATTAAAAACTCCATCAAAAGTCTGTGCAGCAGAATGAACCAATGTGAGGATAGAATTTCACATATAGAAGATAAGATTGCAATTAGTGAGGAGGAAAAGAAAAATTGCTTTAAAATTGTAAGGGAACATGAGAAATCAATCCAGCAGCTGCTAGACGATGCAAAGAAGAATAACATAAGACTGATTGGAGTCAATGAAGAAAGAGGAGAGAGTGCAGATGACATAAAAAACTCTTCACAGAAGTGATGGCAGAGAACTTCCCAAGCAGGGGAAAAGAACTTGACATACAGATAAGTGAGGCATATAGGACTCCAGCTAACCTTAATCAAAAAAAATCTACACATAGGCATATAATAGTTAGGATTCCAGAAATCCAACAGAAGAATAAAATTCTACAAGCAATGAGAGAAAAGAAACAAATCACATACAAAGGAAAGCCCATCAGAATCACAGCAGACTTCTCAATGCAAACCCTCAAGGCAAGAAGAGTTTGGAGTGATGTATTTCAAGCCCTAAAGGAAAACAGTCTCCAACCCAGATTGATGCACCCTGCAAAACTATCTTTCAAAATTGATGGAGAAATAAGATGCTTTCATGATAAAGAGCACCTCAGGAACTTCATGAATACAAAACCAGCACTCCAAAAAATTTTAGACAATACCCTAGGAAAAGACAATGAGGATCACAACCCCAGGAAACCCAGCAGAATGAGTCCATTGGGCGTGACAAATTAAACGCAAAGGGGGAGACTCCAACAAAAAGAAAAAGTCATGACAAGGCTTTTAAAACTTTTGACTTCATCTCCCTAATGAGTGTATAATTCAATCTTATTATTGTACTGATTAGTATTTTTCTGATTCTAGAATTGCACACCATTCCTTGTGCTATACTGGCTATTTATCATTTTCTTATGTCTACATTTTAATTGGGTTGTCTATTAATGAGCTCTAAGAATTCTTTTTATATTCTGCTCGTAGGTTATATGCATTGTAAATATGGTCTGTTTAAGGACTACTTTTCATTTTAATGATGTCATTTAAAGTTCTAAATTTTGATGGAATCTCATCAATTTTTTTTCTTTTATACATCATGTTTTTTGTATCCTAGGTAGTTCTTGCCTACCCTGAATTCATAAATATTTTCCCTTATAATTTCTTCTTAAAGTTTTATACTTTTAGGCTTTCCTATTTAGGTTCATAGATCCCTTCAAGTTATTTTCATGTATGGAAAAAAAGGGTTGAGGTTAATTTTTATATATGGATACCAGGTGTTCTAGTGCCATTTGCTGAAGACACTATCTCTTCCTCGGCTCTTGAATCGAGTTTATATTCTATAAAATGCTAATGTTAAATAATCTTTCAAAACTCAGTGGACCATATATGTGTGGTTCTATTTCTAGATTCTCTGTTTTATTCAAATGATCTATATGTCTTTCCTTACACCAACACTCCCTTGATTACTGTAGCTTTAGAAGAAGTCTTAAAATTGGGTGCTAAAGTCTTCCAACACTGTTTTTGGCTTTTCTGGGTCCTTTGTACTCCTATATAACTTTAAAATTTCAATATCCAGTTCTTCATTTATAGCAAGTATACACAGACCTGAATTTTTATATATACCTTGTGTTTTCTAATCCTGCTAAATTCAAGTACAAGTTCTAGGGGCTTCTAGAGATTTCTTAGTATTTTCTCTCTAGATGATCATTTCATCTACATATAAAGATTTTGCTTCTGCTGTGCCAATCCTATCCTAGTTATGTTATTTTATTGCCAGACTAATTTGGTTTAGACCTATGTTTCAAAGTCTAATGGACAGATGAAGAGTAGGCATATATGCCCCTGTTCCCTACTTTAGGGAGAAAGCATTGTATCGTCGCCATTCATAGAAGGAGTTTTTGTTGTAAGTATGGAGTACATGTCTTTGATCTGTTCAGAAGGTTCTGTTCTACTCCTAGTCTCCTGATAGCTTTTACCATGAACAGCTGTAAAATTTAGTCCAATACTCTTTCTCCAACTAGTGACAGGATCATATTGGCTTTCTCCTTTCCTCTGTTAAAATGATTACTTTTGGGGGTGGATCTTGCAGTGCTGAACCAACACTGCCATCCCTATAACAAAACCACTTTCTACATACTGCCAGATCTGACTTGTAAGAGTTTGTTTTGTTAAACAAATTTCTATCTATGTTCATATTTTTTTCTTCTATTATCTTTATCCAGTTTTAGGATTAGCACAATGTTGATTTCTTAAAATGAGGGGAGAAGTGTTCTTTCTTTTTTCTGCTTTAATTGTTTGATATAATTTATCAGTTAAAATGTTTATGAGCCTGCTATTGTCATATAGGTAGGTTTTCAAGCTAGGAATATACTTTCTTTAATAGGTGCTATTCAAATTTTATATTTCCTCCAGAGTTAGTTTCATTAATTTGTTTTCTAAGTTACTTCTTAGAAGTTGTCAAATTTATTTCAAAAAAGATTTTTGTAATATGCTTTCTATATCCTTTTAAATTCTATAAAATCTGTGGTAATGTCTCCTAGATCTTAATATTGTAATTTAAAAAATGTATAACTGATACTGTGTAACAGGAAGAAAAGGTCTAAAAGAGCAGGGGAATTGGGAGGGGTAGGGGAAGGGAAAAAAGGGAAAGGAAAAAATATGAGAAGAGGAAAAAAATGGAAACAAGGTCTTTGCAAATAGGGAAGGGTGGAGGGGGTGAAGGGAGGGCAAGGGAAGGGGGAAAAAAAATAAGAACCAAGATACTCATGTACTGGTACAAGATCCCAATGATGAATGTAACTGTATTGTATACCTAAAATGTACCAATAAAGTTAATGGGGAAAAAAGAAAAAAAGAAAAAACGATGCAGCTCGGTGGGAGAGCACTTGCCTAAGATGTGCAAGGCTCTACATTTGATCTCTAGTACTACAAAAAAGAAAAGAAAAAATAATTTTATATTGAGCACGGTGGCACATGTAGGCAATCTCAGAGCTCTGGGAATCTGAGGCCGGAAGATTGCAAGTTTGAGCCTATTCTAGGCAACAAGTTAAGGAGATCCTGTCTCCAAATAAAAAATATAAAAAGGGCTGAGAATGTAGCTCAGTGTGGAGGCCCTGGGCTCAAACCTCAGTACAAAAAAAACCTTTCTAAGCAGACGACTACACGAATGCATGTAGCAGACATGATACTGAGCAAAAAGGCCAGGCAAGACGAGCGTGTTCTAGTGTCTCCATGCACACACAGCCTGAGAACAGGCCTCCCGAGGCTGGGCCATGGAAGTTAAGCCAGTGTCTGCCCTGCAACACTGAGAGAAGGGGGCTTCCAAGGGGCAGAGGCTGAGTCACCATTCCACACAATCTGAGCAGCAGCCTTCTGCCGCTCTGAGCTGGCCCGATGGTGGCCGGCGTGCTGTTGTGCTGCAGCTGTCTGGCCGGTGTCTTCCGTGCCCTGTGGGGTCCCGCAGTGGGCTTAGCAGGCAGCAGTTAGGTTCTGAGGGTAATTGGGCTCCATGGGCACTGGCTTGGGCTGCAGGAGACCATGAAGATGTTGCCTTCCACCTGCTTTCATGTGGCTCTGCCCAAGTCTGGCCAGATGGTAGAAAAGGTGTTTGAAAACCCAGTTGCATCCCACTAGCTTACAAGATGTTCAGAATCTATTCCAAGGGGGTATTGTATTGCCCTTTACTTTAAAAATGAGTCTTTTCCTATCTTCACAGTACACCATGTGCCTGGTTCTAAGAAACCTCCCTTGGCCTTCTGGTCCCCACCAAGACCAGCTGGAAGGTGGAACAGAGGGGGCCCACAGAGCCAGGGCTGGAATGGATCCTCTCAGCCACTGAATGAAGGTGGGGATGAGGACAGTCACCTTGCATTGTCCAGGGATCGAAAACTCAGGATCAGGAGAGGGCGGTTGAGGAGACGACTGTCACCATGAGCCAGCTAAGACACTGTCCCCAGGTGTCACGGCATTCCCTACCCAGTGGTCCCTGCTTGTGCAGGCTCTCACTGACGGTTTCGAGATGGAGACAGCTTACAGAGGCTCTGTCCAGGGAGCTCAACTGATCAGCGCCCCCCATCCTGGCCTTCCAGATATTTCTACTCTGGCTCTTGATTTTCTAGTTCACACTGACCAGGAACAAACCCTGGCTCTCTGCTGGGTGAGACTGTTTGAAGAGGTCCTCGAGACGCCTTCTTGTTTCCAGGCATACAACTCCCAGACCTCCACAGGACTCTTCAGACCTGTGTCCCCAGCGTGGAAAGCACAGCCTCAGCCCATAGGGTCTCTGTGTGTAAATTAGAGAAATGTGCCCATCAAGGCTAATCTTGACTGTAGATTTGATTGACGTGAGAGACATCTGGGAGATTAATAAAGCACCTTTTGGGTGTTTCTAGGTGGGGCATGAGAGCAAGACCATGGGGATGATGTCTACTACCTGACTGCTTTCTCTCTGGCCCTGCTCCCCTGTTTTCTGTTTCCTGACTGTCATTAATTGAGCATCTTTCCCTTCCCAGGCCTTTCCACCATGATGCTCCTGCCTTGCAGCCAGCCAACCACGGACTGAACTTCTGGAACAGTAAGCCAAAAGAAGTATTCCTTCCCTTTAAGTTGTTTTCACAGATATTGGGTCACAGCAATGAAGAGTAGACTAAAACAATGCCCATTTGAAGGCATGGATTGAGGACAGGCTCCACCTCTGGGTGAGCATGGCCCCCAGGAGTGGAGTGAGCTGCAGATGGCCCTGACCAGTGGAATACAGGTGTCCCCAGCCCAATCTCCCTGCTGGTGAGGTGTGGCCAGTGCCTGGGTCTTGACAATAGGAGGCACTCATGGATTTGCCCATGAACAAATGGACAAAGTGGTTCTCACAGCTGGGTGTCATTCCTTGTACGATCAAGCATGTTAGAATGGATCTGGGAAATAGTATCCAGAAAGTAAAACTGAATGGCCATTGACCTTGCAGCTCATGTTTGTAGAAACTGGAGGATGTAAGCATGGTCTGTTGGATGAAGTCACGGAAAGAATAAACCATGGAGAACATCATCATGTGGAGAGAAGGAGGACTAAAGCTGGAGCAGAGCTCAGTTGGAGTCCTGGCTCCCTCACTCTCAAATCTGGCAACATACTGACAGCCTCTGACCTTCAATTATCTATCTATAAAGTCAGAAGGCTGTTTGAGGTGTGTAAAAATGATTTTTGAAGCATAACTTGGTAAACAACGAAGCCCTGTAGATACTTGAGGTGGGATTATGTTGTCTAATACACACTTGGCCAAGAATCAAAATATCTCAAGTTTGCATGGAGAAAAAGCACTCAGGTGCATAGTGAGAAAATTGAAGGGCTTCGTCACTTCCAGGAGACGATCCAGGTCCCAGGTGGATCTGTTGGGGCCCAGTGCGGGAAACAGAAACCATGGGAGGCAATGTGAGCAGAAAGTGACTTAATGTCAGGTATTAGGCACTCATGAACTTGCTGGAAGAGTGGGAGAAGGGGGTGCTAAGTATTTGGGCCTCCGACCTTGCAGAGAGCATGCTCTGCAGAAATGTTCTGCCAGGAGGCCACCACCTCTGCCACCATCCAGAAGGTGGGAAATTGAGATGCTGTTTAAATTTCCATGCCAAGGGCACATGGAGGCTGGGGTCTCCTAACTGGGCACCTGGGCTCAGGAGTCTGCTGTCCTGTCCTAAGAGGAAGATACTCAATTGCATGCTGCCATGCCACTGCTGCTACCGTGCCCCTGCCTTGCTCTGCTATGGCCTGACAATGACTCACTGATGCTGGCACTATCAGCAAAGGGAGCCAGAGGTGCCCCTCTCCCTACTTCCACATCCCCCTGAGAGTGTCTGATTGACAGAAGTAAATCTCATCCAGGACTGTGGGTTGCTACTTAAAAATCACCACAAAAGCAGCACATGTGAATGATCTCAGCTTCTGTGGTCAGGGGTCCAGGTGGCCTGGCTGGGTGCTGTGCCTCAGTGTCTCTAAAGCTGAGATCCAGGGTGTGTCAGGGTGGTGTCTCCTCTGAAGGTTCAGCTGGGATGAGTCAGACTGAGTCAAGTCCTTGGGGGCTATTGCCCAAGCTCAGCTCCTCAGGGGCTGCTCCCTGACTCCATGGGTCCTTGCCCGGCCACGCTGTGTTGTCACCTGTTTCTGCAGGCTGACAGGATCTTTGAGAGTCTGCTGCCAAGGTGCAGATTGCAATTTCTGGGACCTAATAAAGGAAATGACAGCCCACCCCCTTAATGGCTCCTCCCTCCACCCGACTGCTTGGCTGGAGGCCAGCTCACACCTGGGTGCCGAGCTTCATGGGGCAGGGATAACAGGAAGTTGAGTTCCCTGGGGGCCACATAATTCTGGCAAAGGTTGTTTTCAGCTTTCAACCTCAGCAGTACAGGTGGAACCCCAGGAGGAGGTGGGAATGGATGCTGAGTGTCCACTGACCTCAGCCAGTGGATGAGAGGACAATAGACATGTGCAGGGACACAGCCTGGGCATGACAGACCCACTTGGCATCCCTCCATTGGGTCTGGGCTGAGCAACTTAGAGGCCGTGCTGCAAAAGTCACTGTAGGCGAGGGGTCTACACTGAGCAGACTGCAGTGGCGGACTGTGCATGGCAGGGTCTTGCAGCCTGGACAGGGAAGCAGCCCTCTGTTATTGAAAGGAAGCAAAATGAAAGCGTGACGGACAGCACGGTCCTTCCTCTCAGTGCCGGCTCTGCTCACACAGTGCATGTGTGTTTCTTCCCAGCCCCGCATCCGATCTGACGAATGGAGATAGCAAGAGCCTCCATCTTCTACTACGGGGAAGTGTTCATCAAACAACTAGCACACTGCACAGTGTACTGAAAGCATTTGGGGAAGTGGCTGTTCCCCATTGTACTTTTTTCATGGCGAGGAGACTGGCCTAGAGGAACAATGGGACTCACAGCTCACCAGGGACCCTGGGCTGGTTGGCAGACCTGGTGGTCCTAGTGGTCTCTTGATGCCCAGTCATCCTCTCCTTGTCCACTAAGAGGGAAATCTCCAGTGAAACAGAATCTTTTCCTTGTGTTTAGTTGACATGTATAAAATTGTTGTATTGTGGTTAAAATGGTTGCACACTGATGGTTGGTGGCTTTGCATGAGTTGGGAGAGAAGCTCTCACCCTGAGCCTTCCAGCCTGGGCAGAAGTGGGGTGATTGTCCATCCTGGGTATAATTTTGGATTTCTGGTCCTCCGGGCAAGTGGCCCCATGCCTTTGCCTCTGCCTCAGGTAGCCTTGGATCTGATCAACATGGCCCCAGAGCTGTGGTCTAGAGGGCCTTGGAGTCAGTGGATCACATCTTGTGAATCTGCACTGGCAAAACACACTCATCTGTTCCTAATTTACATGAAGTTCACACTTCAATTCAAGGCTTGGCTTGGTCTCTACCTTGTTCACTGGTGTTTATCTGACAGATAAAAGCTGGCATGAATTGGATGCTTCATTAACTAGGCTGAAAAGGACAATATTCATAATCAACATGCTGTCAAAGTCTGATGTCCCACCAGCTGTGGCTTTGCACGGACTAGCCAGGCTGCAAGCTCTTAAGGGGTGGGAGGGCCCAGTGGGCCAGCCTGCTGCTGGCTCCCACTCTGTACATAGCCCAAGAATGCCAGCACCATGGAAGACTCTTCTGGGGCCTCTGGGAGCACAACCCTATCTGGGAATGAGCTGGGAAAGCCCTGGCCCCGGCTGCATCTAGACCAGCCTGCATCCAGGCTCCAAGATGACCAGTGTCTTAGTTATTTTTCTCATTGTTGAGACAAGATATCCAATACCCAAAATTAAAGAAGAAAAGGTTTATTTGGGTCACAGTTTTGAGGTTTCAGCCCATAGCCAGCTGGTTCTAAGGCAGGGCAGCATGGCAGAGGGGCATCATAGAGGAGAAACAGTCCACGGCAGGCAGGCAGGTAAGGCATCAAGCAGCAAGTCCAAACAACCTCAACAGCTTTTCTCTGTCCCTTTTATATTCTGTCTAGGCTACTAGGTTTAGGGTGGGTGCCAAACCAAACAGTGGACTGATTTATTGATCACACACTCTTAGTTCCAGCATCACACACTCTAGAACCATCCACCTCTGAAAAAGCACCCCCCCCTGCCCCCGGCACTGCATGTGGCTTTGAGAAGACATCTAGTCATAGCCATACCAACCAGTTATCACAGAAGTCATTGCAGGGGCACACAGCTTTGAGGAGAGCAGGATGTGATGCAGCCATCCTGGATAGAGAGCTGGGCTGGACTTCCCATCCTCAAAGGAAGTGGTGTAGGGCCTCACAGGAACTATGCAATACCTCCCTGGGCAGGTGACATCACATGACATCTGTGGCATAGAAGAGTTGACTAAGACTCTCTATTTAAATTGAAGTGGGGGTGGGAGGAACCAGCCCTGGCTGCACATTAGCTTTATCCAGAGAGGATTAATACAAAAGCTCTGGTACAGACACACACACACACACACACACACACACACACACGCAAGCTCTACACAGGTACCAACCACACAGTCTGTTTCATCCTTTAAGGGTGGGATCAAACATTCCTGTGTTTTTCAGAACAGCCCATGTGATTCTTTTGTGCAGCTGAAGCCAGGAAGCGTGCATTCGAGTAAATAAGTTTGTCCTAGGGCTGTTTTGCATTGCTTTAATAATTCCCTTTATGTACATTTTAAAGTTAATTCACCAACAAGTATTTATTTATCCTACTTATCACCATGTTGGAAGCTAAAGACACAGTGACAAAGACAACTAAGAAGCTGTCAGTCCTCGTGTGGCTTCTAGGCCTGTGGCACATGGGGAACAGGGTAGAGTCCTGCTAACGGGGGCCAGCCTGCACCTCAGAAGGGGAGTTGGAGGGGCTTGACCAGGGCCAGGTCCGACCCATTCATACTAGGAGGGGAGCAATTTGAGCCCAAGTCCTGAGGCGGACAGTGACTTTACTTCTGGTCTCTGGGAACCCTGTGTCCTGAAGGCTGCCTGGCGTCCGCCCTGCAGGTTTGTGTGGAGCAACCCCAGGACACAGTGCAATGGGGGGATGAGCCAGATGATACAACTCAGAGGCCTCCTAGGCCTTGTCTCCTCCTGGACACTCACACTGGGTCTGTTCCTTCTCGTGTAACGCTTCCAGAGAATGCATGACACACCGGCTGTTCATCCGCGAATGGCCTCCTCTGTCAAGTCCTCCCCTTCAATTAGAGGTTGCTGGTATTCAGGGGAGGAGCCTGTTTCTCTCAGGGCGCAGCAGAGCCAGGGTTCAGAGCAGCTTGTCCATGTGGAGGCAGCAATCTGAGGAAGAGCGGGGCTCCTGATGATAGACAGCTTTTGGTTCAAACCCAGCTTCCACGCTAAGCTCTCTTGTGGGAGTCTGGCACTCTTGTCCAGTGGGATCGTGACAACTGCATCTCAGCTTTGCTGGTAGATCTGACTTGAGTCTATAAGTACCAGGCCCCATCCCCACTGGACTGGTGCTTTATGAATGGCATTGTCATGTTTGTATCAGTTACCCAGTTTCTTAATAATGCTGTATAACAAATATCCCAGCATGTAATGGCTTGAAAGAACTACTATTCCTCCATGAGCTCCTGAGTTGGTTCTGCTGATTGGAGCCAGGCTCAGCTGACGTGGCCAATCTGGCTTGTTGTCTGTAGTGAGTTGCAGGTGGACAGGAGCTGTGGGTCCTGGATTGGCTCTGCTTGCTGTTTCCACTCTTCTGTAGGTGTTCCTCTGATGGGCCTCATTGAGCATGCTCTCATGATGGGGAAAGAGCCAAAGAGAGTGAGGAGAAATGCCCAAGAGTCTTTTCAAGTTATTGTTTGAGTTACATCCAGTGGCATTTCACCTGGCTGAGGCCAAGCAGGGGAGGGAACCAAAGTTCCCTGGGACAGAGGGTGGACATAGGGAGAGGAGAAGGCCACATGTCAGGCTACCGATGTGGTCACTTCGCCCCGGTGCCCAGGGAGCGAGGACTCCAAGTCGGAAGATACCCTCAAGTCTCATGTGTGACGCGTCTTCCTTACCCTGACTCGAGGTACTACCTCATCTGGTGATAGCAGGGTGAAGGTTTGCAAAGCTGGATTTGAGATAACTGCCTGGGCAGAAGCCTCAATCCAGAGAGTGCAGAGAGCAGAAACAGGGGTCCAGTGCTGCATCCCTGGGCCACAGTAATTAAAACCTAGGAAAATTATAGGACACACCTTCCAACTGCGGAACAGCCTCATCTTTGTGAAACTTTTCAGAGTGTGTCTGTTGAATGTACATTTTCTTTTGCAGTCTTCCCTACAGTAAACATCCCAGTAATTGAGTGTTTGCTGCTCAGAGGTCTCTCCTTTTGTGAGCTAATAAAAGCCTTTCAGTGTTACATTTGAGGAGAATATAAGTAAAAAAAGTCACACGCGATTAGTCCTGCCCACTGCCAAGATGTTAATCGCTCTGTTTCCCTTCATTTCAGAGTTGGGATCATGGGTTCTTGTGGGCAGTGGGTCCCTCCCTAGGAACAGATAACCAGGAATGAGGCAAAGGCCTGGGCGATGCCATGCATATAAAGATAACAGAAACTCGAGGACTGGAGGAGGGAGGGGTCTTGCACCCAGAGCCTCTTGGGGTCCCCCTCCACCCATGGTCTCCCCTTGGAGGCAGTTGCTAACTCCTGGGTCACTTTGGGGGTGGTGGGTTTGCTTATGTCCATCATCCCTGCCACGTGTCCCCTTAGAGAATGTTCTGTTCCGCTGCGACACGTGGCTGCCTGTGACAGGAGAACTGCTGGAGTTGGCCAGCCTGGGGCCCCAGGATCAGCTTCCTTGTCTTTCTTTTCTCTGGGGATGCCCTAACTGGTGTTTGCTTTCCTGAAAAGAGAGCAGCTTCTTCTGATGAAATCAACAGTTTCCTCTGCATGCCAAGCTTGTTTTATGAGATTAAACACTTAAATAAAAAATTATAAACGCACCATAAAATGCTGATGGGGTGATTAATTTGTTTTTACTTTGCATGTTTTAAAAGGTGTGAGGTTTACTGTTTTGAGGCAAATCCAATTACAGGCCTGGCGCTTTGCAGATCAGAGAGGATTCATTCCCAGCAGTGCTGGAGTGGGCAGAGACAGCAAAGCCTCCTCCTTCTGTGCCACTGGGTCCCAAGGAGAAGACAAAACAGCCCTGGGGTGGGAGGCCTTAGGGTGACAGCTGAAAGGGAGGCATTTCCTGAGTCCACTTCCTCCCGCAGAGCTCCCTAGCCGTGTACTCTCCAGGGTCAGCCTGAGTTTGTGGCCAGAGCACAGAGCGAAGTGGGGAGCCTTCTGTCTGTGCCACTCTCTGCTGCTTTTAGCTGTGCAAGCTGCAGCATCACAGAAAACTCCCCGAGCCTCAGTGTTGTCATCTGTGAAACAGGCAGGCAGTTGCCCACCCAGCCTGCTGTAGACACCTAGAGGACCCAGAAAATGGCCCAGAGCTCAAAGGCACCTGTGGGCCCCTTGAACACTCTCACCCAACAGCGCTGGCCACACCAGCTTGCCTACCAAGGGCTCACTTTGCTGGTTGGTGAATACGCTGCATAGGTTCAGTTCAACTGAAATAAACAACAATGGTGTTCAGCCTTTCCCTCACAGCAGCTGGAACTGAGGGCTCACTTAGTAGTGGAGCTTGTCCAATGCCAAAGAAGAATCAAGACCCGGGCCAGCATGGTGCCAGCATCTGGACTCCCAAGCCAGTGTCCACCCTTGGTGAGCCAGGTGGGGCCCCCTGTCCAGGCTCCCCAAGGACGCCCAGGGGTTTCCCTGTCAGCTCTTCCCAGCTTTCCTCAGACCAGACCAACAGCCCAGGATGGGCTGTGGGCTCTGGCATCCCGGATCACTAGGAGACCAAGGGCAAAATCACTTGGGTTCCAAATGCCATCTGTGGGCTGTGCGGTGTGTGTCCAGTGTGGTGGCCATTCCCACTCTGATGTCTCCAGTGTGGCCCCAGCCCCTCATCCTCAGGCAGCCTCTCTACACACGACACCCAGGGGTGCAGTCAACAGAGGCGCAGAGATGCAAATCTGGCTTTTGAAGTCATAATCCTGCTGGGGACATGGCCTCCGGTTGCTATGGCGATGACTGTGTTATCGGAAGATTATCGTTTCCTGTGAAGAGTACGAGTGAAGACCAGAGTCACTTTGGAGAGACCAATACCTTGTTCATAGACACTCAGGCTGAAAAATTAAAACATGAGAAGGCACACATTTGCTGGCAAGTATGTGACACAAAGACTCTTTCACTCTGCCTAAAATGCTTTTCAGGTTTTTAAGTTCAAAGCTTGTTTTAGGACAAAAAAATAAGCCATCATAACAAGAGAACAAAAAAGGGAAATTTAATGAGAAACATGACAGAAGACAAGAAGAGCAGAGAAAATACAAAAAGTTGAAATATAGTAGATGACAGAGCAGAAAAATATTAAAAGACTTTTAATGAAAGGATTACCTTGAAAAGAATACGAAGAAGAGAGCAGAAATATTTTAATTATTTTATTCCAAGGAGAAGTGCCGAGCCGTCACCCACAAGCAAAGTGAACATGCATGGAACTTGCTTGGATAAGGTTTCTGGTGCAGCCTGCCCTAGAGACTGGAGGTGAGGGCCACCTCACCTCCGACTTAACATTCTCCCTCGCTGACTGCGTGGACAGTCAACTGACATGAGCAGTCTGGCATTGGTTTAGCATTAAATATAAACAAGGACTTTAAAGAAGTTATGTAAAGTTGAGGGTACGTTTGTGAGGATCTTGATGTTTCATTTAATACATCTCAGTCAAAAAATTTCTGTCCCATTTCAATTTCAAATTTTCCTTTAGGTTCTTGGGAGCTAGCTTGAGTGTCAGTTTCAGGTGACATGGGACCATCTGTTGTGGATTTATGTGGTGTTCTCTAGAGAACACTCTGTTAATGTTATTCCTTAGGTATATTCTACATAGCAAGTACAGACCACCCAAACTGGTCTAGTTTGTATCAGTCAGTGACATGGCATTAATGCTGAGTAACAAGCCTTCCCTACAAGCCAGAGGCCTAGAACAATAAACGTTCCCTTCCCACTGTAGGTCAGCAGGTGGGCTGCAACCTGGTGTGGCCAGGTGAGGCTAGAACCCATGCTCCAGGTCAGTTGAATTCTGATCCAGCTGACTCTCCGCATAGAGCTTGTGATTACCCAGAGCACAGTTTCTGGTGGAAACAGAGGAAGCATTCAGGCCCCCCGGGAGGCCCTGTGGCCTTCATGGTGTGGCTCTGAGCTGTCATGTTGTCTTTGTCTAGGTACCATCTGCAGAGCAAGCTGCACATCCAGCTCTGTCTTGGTGGGGCAGGTGTGATGCTGGCCCTGGGAGACAGAGCCGTTGACCCCAGTGCTGCTCCATCTCTTGAGCCTGGACAGCAAGCAGCAGGATTTCAGCTCATGTTGGCCTGACCTCGCCGGCAAGGTGTCTGCCTGCAGCATTTGGGCACAGCCTTGGCAGCCTGACTCGGATCTGAATTCTGGGCTTGGCACCTGCTAGTTGTATACTCTCTGACCTTCAGTTTCCTACCTTGAAAGGTGGTAAAATCCCTCCCTGACATATGTCCAGTGCAACTGACTGGGTGGGGTGTGTGGGAGTGGTCAGGGGTCGTCAGATCCAGTGGGCAAAACAACACGGCACATTTTCATCAGACCCAGCACACAGCAGCGCTTACTCAGCAGAGAGACTTTACCAGTTGCACACATGTGGTCACTCCCCAAAAGATGGGCATTGCCGCAGCCTTGAAATGGGCTTATTTGGAAGAAGCATCCTTGTGGAGGTAAGGAAGTGAGGACCTTCGCATGAGATCATCTTGGCTTACCCAGGCAGGCCCTAAATCCAGACACGAAGAAGAGAGAAACAGAGAGGAGCCCACGTGCAGACAGAGGCAGAAACTGGGGTGACACAACCACAGTCGGGGTGCAGCTGGAGCCACTGGGACCTGGGAGGGGCAGGAGCATCCTTTCTGGAGCTTTCCAAGAGGACGGAGCTCTGCTGACGGCTTGGTTTCAGGCTTCTGGCCTCCCAAAGTGCCTGACTAGGTGCCTGGTGAAGGAGTGGCTGCCTTGTTTGGCTATAAAGGAAACGAGCAGTGAGAGGGCAGAGGGGCAGGCGTCCTTCTTAGGAGCATGCTCGATGCTGTGTCCTTCAGCCGTGTCCCCAGGGATGGCCGAGGTCATGAACTCTGGAGAGGAGGAGCAGCAGTTCTGGCCACTCTCCTCATGCTGCCCAGGAGAAAGAACCAGATCTGGTCCACCTGCACACATGTCCCATGGCAGGCTGTCCCCGGAAGCCCCCTGTCAGCTGGTCCTGAGGTGTGGGCAGGTACCCTGGGCTCTAGGGGACAACGTCACTCTGAGGGTCCCCACAGGAGGGAACCAGGAGGGCCGCAGCCAGGAGGTCAGCGATGGGACCCTGCAGAGGAGCACCTGAGGCAGCCGGCTCTGAAGGAGGTGGGCGGGTCACTGAGAGCTGGAGATGGCACTGGGCTCTCCCAGGGGCCTCCGGCAGAGCCAGCCTCGCCACTCCTTGGTTGTAGGCCAGGGAGACTGCGTCAGACTTCTGATCTGCAGGCTGTGAGAGTGTTTGTGTTATTTGGTTTTGAAATTTGGTTAATTAGTGACAGCAGCAGTGGGGAGCTGCAGGGAAGATGGACGAAAGCAGCAGCAGCGGTGGCAGCAGAGGAGCCCAGAGCCCCTGTTTGGGACAAGGATGCAACCTGTGCATGGAGGTGGCTGAGGGAGCTCCTCAGCTGCACAACTCCGACCTGGGAACCGGAACTCGGGAACAGCCTGGCACACACCCAGGTCCCGCTCATGGACCCGCCCCTTCCTCTGTCCCCTCCCATCTTCCCAGGGAGCCATGCAGTCCCCAGCTGCAGAGGCTTGGTCATTCCAGGGGGTGCCACATGGAGGAGCACCCCAGTGCCCCCCCCAACCCGGCAGAGCTGGGCCACCCAGAGCTTCCGGGTGCAGGGGCTGGGGCTAGGAACTTGCGCTGGCAGCCACTCCCTGCAGCTCTCCCCGCTTCCTACATGGCATTGTGAACGCTGGAACAGGGCTTGTCCCCCGCAGTTAGCCAGCGTTCACTGAGTGCCCATAGTCGCCCAGTGCTCTGGGCCCCCCATGAGAGGATCCCATCAAATCTCTCCTGTGAGAGGCATGGACTCTACCTCACAGGTGAGTAAATGAGGCTCGGAGATTCCCAGTCTCCCTGGCTCCGATGCAAGGCCGGGGGTCCTGCTCCTGCGGCTGCTCGGGGAAGGACATCCGGGGTCCCTCCCCACCCCACAGGCCCTCTGAAGTCCTTCCGAGGGAGCAGGAGCACAGTAAGAGGCTAAGGGAGCATGGCTCTGCTGTGCTGCTCTTTATTCTGTTTCTAGGGAGTGTTCCTAGAACATAGACTGCAGGGCCTTCCATGGAAACAAACCGGGAAACAGTCCAAGTGCCAGCGATTTGGGGATCCAGGGGCTTGGAACTCGGCCCCTTTCATCGGTCCTCCAACTACACAGCAGTTTGGAATATTTTGGACTTCCTGTCCTTCCTCCAGGGCCGGGAAAACTCTATCCTACAAACAGAAAATGTGCAAACATGCAGCTGCCTGCATGGGTTTTCTCTGTTACCTCAAGCAGGGCTGGCGTCCTCCACCTGGGCCTCCTTGTCCTGCCCACGAGCATAAGGGACACCTGGCTCAAAGCCCGGGTCCGAGGGCGTGCAGGCCAGGGCTCTCTCTGTGCTGCAGCTCCGGGTTTTCTGGGGGAGGTGTGGGGGGCACCTGAGTTCCTCTTTGGCTCTGAGGTCCCCGGCAGGAACGAAGTCTTCCAGGACTAACCCAGGACAACTTTGCCCCTCAACTTGTTCCCCATCGAATTGACCATCATGAATAGAGGAAAAAGGGGCAGGGAAGAAACAAGACCAGCAGCAGCAGCAGGAGAAGAAAATGAGGGAAATGAAGACAGATTGTTAAATTGAGCACCGCGAGGAGGCAATGGAAGAATCATATTTCCCTGCCCTAATAACCCGGCTCATATTCGGTGATCAATCACGGCATCACGGCACTTTCAGCTTACCAGCTTATCGATACGAGGAGGTTTAACGTGCACGTCCTGACGTGTTCCCAATACGGAGCAGAAAGGCAACCACAGCGTTCCCTCTGAATGCCCGCGACCGCGATGGTGGATCAATGCCTGTCAAAACATCCTCATTCTCCCGGAAACCGAGCTCGGATGACAGTAATTAAGCTGTGAGAGCTGCTCTGGTAACCTATGACTATTCTGCTGCAAACAAACACCTCATTGATCAAACGTATTTTATTTTTAATATGCACGGATTCGCCACACTCTCAAAGCTGCTTTTCACCATGTGCATGTAAGATGAGGCTCCCTGGGATCCAATGCCTGCTTCTTGGGATCAGCAGCCAGATCAGGGAGGAGTGGTCTGTGCTCAGAGATCCTGGGGGAGGCAGAGGCTGGCCGGCCTCTCATGCAGCCCCAGCCCACTCGGGAGCCAGGCCTAGTTGGGTCCCAGTGCAGCATCCGGGCCAGGGCTGATCTGTACTCCGGCAGGAATGGGTGGGAGGAGACAGCGCCGCGTCTGTGAGCAGCCGCCAGCCGCTGAGCCTTCCCCAGAGCGTGGGCCCAGGCACCTTCCTCTCTCCTGCCGCCGTCTTCTGGGAGGAGCAGCTTTTTCAGTCTCGCTTTTCCCTGCTGGCACTGTCCAGGCGGCCTGAGACGGGGGCCACCCGAGGGGAGTTAGGGACAGATCCGCAGCCGCACCGAGCCGGGCCGTCCTTGGGGTGCGAAAGTCCTTCCCGGGACTCCTCAGTAACTCAAGCTAGTGCCCGCCCACTCTCTTCTGCCAGCCCCCCGGTGGGTGTTCGGGCCAGGACTGTCACGTGTGCTGTTCCAGGGAGGGCCAGAGACATGGAGCCAGGCTCCAGGCTGGGCTGGCTGGTGCTGTGCTGCTCTCAGCGATGAGGAGCGGGCTCCTGCTGGAGTCCAGGGTCTTGTGGTGTCCTGCCTGGGCTTTGGTACGGACCTTTTGACAAACACTGTTGCCCTTCCAGGTACTGCAGCCCCCTGTGGCCTGGTGTTTCTGCTGTCCCCCAGCAGCACCTCAGTGGGCATCCAAAGAACAAGGGTCCCCAGAGACGCCCAGTCCCAGGCCCTGGAGCAGGGGCTGTGCCTGCGTGAGGACCTGGGTTTGGGTGGGGAAATGCAGGCTGATCTGGTGGTTCCCGGGGCCACACACGGTCGGCCATGGGAGGCAGGAGGGCAGAGTGGCTTTGCTTGTGAACAGCGCAGCTTACACGACTGACACCTGGGGCCAAGCGGGCCAGGACAGAGCCTGAGGGCCCAGCCCTGCCAGAGGAGGGTGCCGGGCAGAGGGGCCGGAGAAGAGCTGACACCTCTGAGTGGACACAGCCACAGGAAGCCTGCTCAAGGCCGCCCCGGCCTGGCGTGAGGGCTGTGCTGGCAGCCCTGGGGCCTCTGTTCCAAGTTCTGCTGTGGGATGCAGCCCACTGGCTCCTCTTCTGCCCGCCCTCCTCACCTGCAGGATGTAGGACAGACAGACAGACAGACAGACATGTGCCCGACAGCAGTCAGTTACCCAGGGCTAAGGTCTGGGGGGCCAGGGCTGTGGATCCTCCATTTGGGAAGGCTCTCAGGGAGGGAGGCTGCATGCTCCTGGGAAGAGGCCACTGTATGCTGTCTCGAGGCCCAAAGAGGGGCAGCAAAGGGGACCCCAGGACCCCAGCCTCTTTGGTGACCCTCTATCAGGTGCTGGGCCCGGGACAGCCAGAAGCTGAGCAGGTGTGGGCATGAGAGCCCAAGGGTGCCCGGTGGCCCCCGCATCCGTGGGGCTAAGGCCTGGTGGTTCTGAGGTTGGCCTGGCACAGGCCTGGGCACCAGGAAGCCCGGGGAACCTCAGGCCTCCCCAGTCGGGCTTTGGGTCAGGGGGTATGACCTGCCTCCCACAGCCCCCTACAGGCTGGCTCATCTCTTTGGTGGGCCTCAGCACCTCCACCCACTCCTCTAGCAGGGACCAGGCTTCAGCCAACCTGGTTTTATGTGAAGTAGTGAAGAACTTGGCCCGGACTGCTGCCCGGCTGCCCCGCCCGAGGGCAGGAAGTGACTGGATGGCAGGGCAAGGCCACTGCTGCCTGGTGGCACCATGGGGCAGCTTCTCCTAGGCTCAGCTGCTGCTGCTGTGGCCTGACCTCCCCAGCCTCAGGGCCTTCTTTTCCACAAAGCCCGAGTGAATGGGTCCCTTGCAAACTGGCCTACTTTCTCCAAATGAATGGGCTGCACCCCGGGCCTGACCTCTCTGGATTCCAGACTACATTCTCATTTGCTATTAGAGATGCATTCTTTCCATGCCTCTTATATGCTGAGAACTGCCTGGTCACTTCACAGATTTATTTCCTAATCTCAGAGGGTGAAATTAAAGAGATTATTTCTTCAGGAAATATTGTAAATTATAATAGAAGAACATTTTATTTCAAAGAAATGCTTCTTTCCCTTCTGATCTGTCTTTAACATATGGCCCGCAACACACCCAGAATCAGTTCTGAGTTTGCTCGTCGGTGAAGCGTTTCCAGCGATGCACACAGACACTGGGCCGGCCCAGCCGTAGATCACCCGGGGTCTGCCAGGCTGGGGACGCAAACACAGCCTGCTTCCCCCTCGCAGGAGGTGAGGTGCTGCTGTGCAGCCCTGTGGGTGTGGAGGGTGTGAGCCTGTGTGTGAGGTGTGCACGTGGGAGCACCCAGGGTGACCCGGGTGTGCATGTGGACGTGTGTGTGCGTGCGTGTGCGCTTGTGGGGGGCAGTGTGACGGGTGTAAGAACCACGAAGGTGTGTGGGGTGCCAGGCCCACCCGAGTTCTCAGGCCCGGAGCTTCTCCCACTGCAGTCGGAGCCCTGGCTCTGCGCACCATGGTCGGCGTGTGCACCGTGAAGGGGAGGGTCCTGGCCGAGTCCGGCATGGCCCCTCCTGGGCCTGCGTGTGGGAGGAAGGCTCCAGTGCTCCCGCCGTTTCCAGGCAGGGCAGTTGGCTCAGGGTGTTGGCCGACCCCGGGCGGCACTGTGTGGGGAAGCATCTATTAGGGTTGGGGCGCAGCCCACATTAGAAGGAAGTGTGGCCTGGGAGGGCCTGGCGTGGCCTGCTCGTGACGAGGCCAGTGTCTCCGGGGCAGCCGTGTCTGACCTGCTGCCTCCGAGCTGAACCCACTGTGTTATTAACAAAATACAAAAAGGGAAGTTCTACTGCTTACACACGTGAACTGTATTGTGCATTTTACGTGTGGCCCAAGGCCTTTGTCTTTGTCCAGAGCGGCCCAGGGAGCCTGGCACGTCCAGTACAGGGCCTGGCTGGGGGCAGGCAGACTGCAGGCCGTGAGCTGCTGGACTCTGGTTCTGGCTCCAAGGGAGCCGTGCCCCGCCCACCTGCTCTCTCCACCCTCCCGGCCCTGCACCCGGCTCCTCACACAGCTCTGCTTCCGCCAGCTCTTGAGAACCCCTGAGCCAGGCTGTGGGTCCTAGCTCATCCTGACTGCTGGTGTGGGCGGGCTCTTCCTCATGCAGGAACAGGCCCTGCACCCTGAAGGCCACAAGGGAGAGGGAGAGGGGTCCTGGAGGGCTGGGGGCTGCAGGCGTGGCCCCGCCTCTCCCAGGGCATTGCCCTAGCTCCCTCTGGCCCCTAAGGTCACTGCCAGGACCCTCGCCCATGAGCCACCCCACCCCCACCAGCTTCCTGTTTCTTCGAGGTGGCCCGCAATACTCGGATACTTCATCAGCTCTTTTTATTAAAGTTTTTTGTTGTTTTTGTGTTTTTGAGACAGGGTCTCCCTGTGTCCTTCCGGCTGGTCTTGAACTTGGGCAATCCTCCTGCCTCACTGCCCAAGTGCTGAGATCTCAGGTGTGTGCCAGCACCCCTGACCGCATCAGCGTCTGCGGAGCTTGTGTCCATCTGCCTCAGCCTCTCCTTTCAGTCAAAAAGACCACTTTAAATTTTCCCAAGTTAAAAAAGAATTACGGCTGAGATTAATTCATCTACTTTCCTAAAGTGAAGAAGCAGATGTAATCAGGGTTTTGTAATTGCCTTTTTTCCCATCATGCAGGTGGTCAGCTTTCCTGAAGCCAAAGAAATTTGGCAAAAGCTTGTTATGCAGGTAACAAGAAAAGCTCGGGTGGCTCTGCAGTCACCAGGCACCGAGGCCTCATCGGTACCTGTGAGAGCCCGGGGCCGGCTGCCCTGCACCTCGAGGATGCACCTGGTGGCCTCATGGTGCTTGGTCCTCTCCCGAGGTCACTTGATCTTTGCCTTCTGAACAGCAGCCCTCAGAAGGCAGTGCAGACCCTTCTGGGTCATCCTGAGGGTACCCACATGGAAGCTGCGAGTCCCGGGGACCGTGCATGGGATCTGCAGCTGCAGGCCGAGCCAGGGCAGGCAGAGTCCTGCAGGGAGAAGCCATGGCTGCAGACTTCCCCTGGGTGGCCAGAACTGTTGGAGATGAAATAATATTAAAGTGAACCAGACCCAGACCACTCAGTGTATTAAAGGAACCAGATTGTGTTTTTCTCTTTTTTCACACTGTCTCCTAGTTGGAAGAGAAAGACAGCCAAGAGCCCTGTGTATTAGTTAAGATTTCAGCTGTAAGTCACAGATGACTGACTTAGCAACTGAAGGAATTTAAGGAATGCTTTGGGACTCCAGATGGCAGAGCCAGTCATCTATGATGTATTGAAAGAGAAAGTCCTCTCACCTTTCTATTCTGACAATTCTGTTGGCTTTGGTTCTGAGACATGACCTTCATGGTCACAAAGTGGCTGCATTAGCACCAAACATCTCATCTTGAGATGGCTTTTCCCCCAGACAAGCAGAGTGAGTAGTTTTGTGCCTCCTTTCTAGTTATAAAATCTTCTCCAAGATTCTCCCAGCAACTGTCCCTCAGGGTCGAGCCCTAGTTCTTGCGGTAGCATGCCCACTGCTTTAGAACACCTGTGCTGACCACTGCCAAGGTTGAACTAATCAAGATGTGTTAGTGCAAGCTTCTCTGTATTTCTCAGCCAACAGATGTGTGAACCAAGTAGGCCATGGTTCTGTCAGTAAAGAGGAAAGGGTGGGAACAGGTCTGGTCCGAAGCGTCTGCCAACTTCTGGTGAGATTTGGGCGAAGTAAATTTTGTGGCATCTGCTTTGGCGTGTTCTGTCCCTCGCCGTCCTGGAACTCTGGACTGAGGAGGGACACTTGGCGCTGGCTCCCAGCAGCCCGAGGAGCCACCCTGTGGACCCTCAGGGCAGCGAGGCACGCTGGCCTTCAGTGCTCCCCACAGGTGGCCCTGGCTGTGTTTGGAAGCATCGTCATAGAAACCAGAACAAATCACTGGCTGATTACGCTCCAGTTCTCGTTAATCATTCCTTCACTGGGTCAGCCAGGATTTCATGCCCAGGCCGAGCCTCTCTTTTCCCTAGGGCCCTCGCAGAGCCCGGAAAGAGAAAAGGAGGGGCAAGAGGCAAGCTCAGCCTGCAGACCCGGAGATCCGGGCCCAGAGGTGGGCGGGGCCTGGGGTACCTTCCTGCACCTGAGTCTAGTGCATCCTGTGCTGGGCTCTGCGTCAGGCACTTCCGGTGATCGCAGCCCCCCCCACTCCGAGGGAGGCAGCAGGGAGGCACACAGCACAGAGCTGGGGTGCGCAGTCCCAGGGGGCTGGAAGGCCCACCCAGCGGATCCCGGAGCTGATCAAGGCCGGCTCCTCCTGGGAGGGGTTGGAGCCGCACTGGGGCAGCCCCATGCCTTCTGCTGTGGCCAGGACTGGCACCCTAAGAAGCAGTAAAGCGGGCAGGCTCTCGCCTCCCTGAACCTCCTCTCCCGGGCAGTGCAGGTGGTGACCGGGACTGGAGCAGCACCCGCGGCTTCTGTGCGAAACAGGGTGAGCAGTCTGAGGTGAGACTGAGAGGGAGTGGGTTACCTGCGAGTGCTTTCTGCCTTGCTGGGCAGCCCTGTGGCAATTGGAGGACCACACAGAGGTCTCCCTTCTGGACCCCACACTTGGGAGGAGTCGGCTGTGACTCCCCCCCCCCCCCGCCCCCGGAGAGCATCCCTTCCCTCGCCTGGCCCCATCCCACGAACTCCTCCTCACTCCTTGTGAATCGCTGGCCACATAAAACTCCAAGTCTGGAATCTTCTCTTTGGATTAATTAAAACTACCAAGGTCATTCATGGACTCTTCCAGCTAGTTCTGAGGTCTGTTCAATTTTTATGGAATCTCATTAAAGTTCACTGCAGATGGGTTAAAAACTTTAAGTGTTTTACAGAAAGTTTTAAACCACAGTGCATGACTTTTGCAGGGGAGCACAGGGGCAGCAAGGCTTTCCTGTCTCTGCCCAAATGCAGTGAGGGCCAAAGCAGCTGGGTGTCTGGTTTCCTGGGTTTCTGTGAGGCGGACGCCCGGGAGCTGAGGCTCCTACACTGTGATCTGAGGACCAGAGCCCAGCCCGAGCTCAGTGCTGGCCCTTGGCCTGGCCCTGCAGCGAAGCAGTGTGGTGTCACCACGAAGCACACAGCTTGCCTGGCGTGAGAGGGCTTCCAGGTGTGAAACATGCCAGCTTTCGAAGACTTGATGTAAAATGTGTGTAAATATCTCAGATACAGTTTTATATGAACTACACAGTGAAATGATAGCATTTTGGATATATTGGGTTAAATAAAGTATGCATTGAAATGAATCTCATGTTTCCCCTGAGGATTTTGCCCTGGCCTAGAGGAAATCTGAAGCCACACAGGGGTCACGCTGCTCTTCTCCCCGATGAGAAGTCCCGGTCGGAGGCTGGCTGTCGGCTGGTCTCACCCAAGCCTGGCCTCTTCTGATTGTTTTTTCTGGTACTGGGGATTGAACCCAGGGCCTTCACACCCAGCTACAGCCCCAGCCCTTTATAAAAATGTTTAAAGTTTGAGACAGGTGCAGTTTGTCTGCCCCCAGCCAGCGTGGCACCAGCTCTCTGCCCCTGGGGTCTTTGGGAGCAGTTGGCGCCATGCACAGCCAGCCCTGCTCCGTGCTGTCCTCTGCAGGGCGACAGGCTGCCTGTGTTCCCACATTCTCCTGCAGTGGGAGCTGGGTTTTGCTCAAGCTCGCTGTCCCCAAGGAGGAGCCTTGTTGGGCCCTCAGGAGGGCTCCTTCTTTGCTGAGCCATGAACACGTGTTGCTCTGAGCCCCTGCCATTGGCATGAGGTGAGCATGCAGCAGGTCCCTGCACAGCCCGGGAAGGAGCTCAGTGCCTGTGCTCCGGCTGCGGCTGGCAGAATCTTCAGCTGCCCACAGGCTCTGGCTAGAGGTGAGCGGGGCTGGGAGGAGCTTGAGGGTCCGTCCTATCCTCCCATGCTCTGCCCTTCTGCAACGATACAAATGCCCAGGGTGGCTGAGCCCAGGCATGGGAGGTGCTGCTGGCCACCCAGGTTCCAGGCACATGGCCGGGGCTGCTCCAAGCTCTCCCAGGGCTCTGAGAGTGAGGACTGAGCAGGGAAGATGACTCTTGGGTGGGACGATGTTTAGGCTGTGCACTTGTTTATTCATTGCCAAGATGAAGGACCATCCTTCTTTTTCAAAAATCGAAGCATGAAAGTTGAATGTGTTTATGGAGCATGGTGTTAATTTTCTGTCACTGACAAAAGGCCTGAGGCAATCACCTTATGAATGATTCGGATAGGATCCCTGAGGACAGCTGGCTAACTCCTGCTGCTCCCTGTGCTCGAGGGCAGTGTCTCCGAACTCCTTCCTTCAGGGCCACATCTGTTGGGCTCAGTGGATGAGTGGATGGGGCAGGAGGCGGCTGGGGTTGCTGTGACCTCTGGGGGATCTGCCTGCCCCAGTCCTACCTGGCCGCCGGCAGCCGACGAGAACCCTGCAAGGCTTCCTCTGTACAGCCCTTGGCCAGGCTCTGTGGGGTACAGCTCTTCCACGCGCACCCTCTAATGTTTGGGGCCAGAGACTTCTTTGTATGGGAGGCCATCCAGGGCGTGTATTTCAGGGTGTTCATCAGCACCCTCAGCTTCTACGCACTAGATGCCAGCAGCATCTCCGTGGTTGTGACAAACAACGTCCCCAGGTATTGTCCTGTGTCTCCTGGAGTATAACTATCCCGGGTGTGGGCAGTGTGGATGGCTCACACCGGCATCTTCTGCACTCTTGCAGTGACCACCCATCGTGCTGGAGGTCCTGCATCTCGCCCCAACTTCACAGAACCACGTCTGAGCCAGGCACCCAGTCACCCAGAGCTCAGGGTCTCTTGAGCCCAGCAGCATGTGCGGAGAGCTGCCTCACCCGGGCAGATTTAGCATGCCACAAGGCCTCTGCTTCCCCGCTCCCCTCCATGTTTCCTTCCCAGGGTGGACGCCTTGAGTCCTGATTGCAGGAGATGGATCTCATCGTCTCTCTGCAGTGACCCATGCTTGCTATTATTTACCACTGGCTACTGACACTGATGCCAGGATGCAAAATAGCAAGAAGAGGGTATCCTCACTTTAGCCCTGGCTGGGGCTCAGGACACCCAGGAGCCAGCAGTAGAAGGAGATGAGGGTGACGAAAGTTGGCTCCATCCACACCACCAACTCTCCAGTCCTGGTGCCATCTGGAATGGCTTTTAATTCCACTCAGTCTGGGGGGCAAAGTGAGACATTCTGCTTCCCTAAAATGTCTAAGGCTTGGTAATACTGAAAAGAGCCATTTGCATGTTTACTGCTGAAACCACGTGGGAATTAAAGTTCCATCAATTATAGCATAGACGCTCTCCGTAAATGTAAACACCCACATGCAATTTACTCTGTTTGGAAGTGTGTACACAAAACGGATACCAAACAGTATTAAGTGATCATTAGTGACAGACCACTGAGACTTTCGAGCTGCTGCCTCTCAGGCTAAAGATGCTACGGAGCTATCAAAATACCTGGCACTGGTCCGAAGAGCGTGTTCACCATGGCATCTGGATCTTTGTGGAGCGTGAAAGCCACTGGTTTCTATGAACTGCAGCGAGGAGTGGGGAGAACGTAATCGGCAGAGCCTGGGATGAATCCACTTGGTTAAATGCAATGGGACATTGCCACTGGTCTCTCCGGAGCAGAGGGTTGATAGAACATGTGTGTGTGTGTGTGTGTGTGTGTGTGTGTGTGTCTGTGTGGCCCACATGCCTTGTGCAGAATCATGCCTTCCACTCACCCCCCTATTTTCTGCCCCTTAAAACAGCACTTAATCCTCTGATTGGGTTTGTCCTGTCCACACCCTCTTTGCACTCTGATCATACCTTGAAATTTGCTTTTATTGCATAAACCATATCTATATGTCTATTTTCCTTACAGCTTTATCCTCAACATGAAATCTGGCAGGGCAGGTATTCATCCATCTTCCATACATCCACACATGCACATGTATCCATCAACCCCTCCCACCCACCCATCTCCCTATCCAGCCATCCACCTATCCATCCACCCACTCATCCAGTACATCCATCCATCTACTCAAATATCTACCTATCCATCCATCCACCCACCCACCCATCCAGTACACCCATCCATCTACTCAAATATCTACCTATCTGTCCATCCATCCATCCATCCGTCCATCCACTCATCCAATCCATTCATCTATCTGCCCAACTATCCACCCGTCTGTTTACCAATCTACCTATTCATCCATCAATGCACCCATCCATCCACTCAACAAATGTTCTTCAACACAACTATAATTCATTTGCAGAGTTCCTTCCTATGTAAAAATTGAAATCAACCAGAGGCAACAGAAAATGAACAAATGAAAATAAACATATTTGTGATGGGTGCTATGGAACTGGAGCCTGGGGTAGTGGTAGGGTCCACCTACTCTGCTTAGGTGGTCAGTGGGGGTCTCCTTGACAACTGGACCTCAGGCCAGAGGACTCAGAAGCCACCTGTAAGTTAAGGCTGTACTGTCAGCAGCATGAGGACTGATGTGGCAGTTATTAGGTGCTGTGCGCACCGTATCTACTTTGCCCTCATTTTCCTGTGGCTGTCTCTATTGTCTAGGGCAAGATCCCAAGGCTGAGGAGGCCATGGAAACCCAGCTTGCTGTGGAGGAAGAGAGAAGCCAATCAACATTGCCTGGTCCCCAGATCTGTTGGGGCCAGTCTCTGAGGTGTGTGTCCCATGTCACCCTGGGGTGAGGCGGTCGGTCAGTCCTGTGCCAGCTCCCCTCTCATGGCCACTGGAAGGGGTTGATAGGATGCTCCTGGGTGAGTTTGTGGTCCCAAATTTGCTGCTTGTCAAATGGGCTTCCCTTTGTCCTCCACAGGACAAGACACAGGACATTTCTGCGAGGGTTCAGTCAGACGATGAGGATGTGAAAATGATGGGAATCAGCCCAGGCCCAGGTCCAGACAGTTGCATAAGAAGGTGTGGTGTGGTTCTTGTCTGTTTCTGCACACCCTGGAGGGTGTGGGACCCCGCTCCGTGGCATAATCAGAACAGAAAGAAGTCTCCCTCCCCTGCTGACCAGTGCCCAACAGACAGCAAAGGCCGCTGCAAGCCTGCTCCTCCCTGCAGGCTGCGGTGTGGGGAGAGCATGCAGATGCATTCTTTATGCTTTAATTTAGCACCTTGCTCGCCCGCCTTGCCTTCCTCAGCACATTAGGCTGCCTCCTCTGACCCACCTGACTAGGAAGTCATCATTCTTTCTTTGAGCATTATTTTCATAAAAAAGAAAACAAAAACAATACAAAAGGCCATTCCAGACAAGCAATTCCCTTGTTTATTGATTTGCCCTGTCAGGTTCTTTTATGCAGACATAAGTTTTATGATAAAACTTCAGCCTTGCCTTTTATGACAATAAATAATGCATTGTGCTTCTTGAGTGCTCATGTTGTGTGGGACCCATGCTGGCTCCTGGCCTCGTAGTTCCAGGCAGGTCCTGTCTGTCCAAGTCACATACTTCCAAAGTTACTATCAGTTTCCTCCCCCTGAAGGTGGTATCAAGATGGCCCGCTGAAAGCCACCATTTCTGATAGCCAATTAAATCCACTGTGTGCTTTTCTCATGCTGTCTCTTCTGTTCGCTTGGGGATTTCTGTCAGCAGGTACGTGAGCCCAAGTCCTCCCTTGGCTTGGCCCTCAGCATTCCTCTTTCCTGCTTGTTCCCACGTACCCCTAAAATGGGGACTCTATGGTTGTCAGAATACCACACATGGCCCGCTATGATTTCTGGAAAGACAAAGAGTCAATGAAGAGCTCTGCAGCCCGGTTCTCTGCAGTCAGGCGTGTGCTCCAGGGTGCAGGGCCCTCTGCCCAGCAGGGCTGGAGCATTGCTTCCTTCTGCTCCTGAGCCGAGATCCTTGACTGCCCAGGCATGGAAAACCAACACTGGGGGTCCAAAAGGAGGAAGTTGAGGTTCACAGTGTCTGAGAGACAGTCTGTGACGGGGACCTCACCCCGCCTGTCCTGCCCACACGCCAGAAGGAGGTGTGTCCTTCCTGCAGGGATGGCCGAGGGGGCAGAGGAAGCTGGCCAGGAGCAGTACCACAAAGTGGGGCCTTGGCTTGTTTGTCTAAGCCACTGCCTTCCCCTGGAACTCACGAAAAAGGATTCTGAGAAGTTTGAAAGCCAAATCCATCTCCATGGTGGTTGAGTGCCAGTGCTACCGAGGTGGCCCAGGCTAATGAATGCCTCCCTGGCACAAGCCTAGATACCCACGTGTCCACCAGAGCCCCACAGAGCCTGCTTCGGCTCCATCCGGCCAAGCGAGATGCGGCCCCCAGAGGGTTCTCTCGGCTGCCGCCCAGGGAAGCCAGGAAAGTTCGAGTTCTTCGCGAATGGTGGTAAACTTAGTGGTCCCCTGGTGCTCCCACTCTTCCTGGGGCAGTAAAACTACAATTCATTGCAGATTATTTGAAGGCAAATCACTTTAAGTGTAAGAAATAAAAAGGCAAATTGGCAATTGAATTTTGTGGGAGCGTGTAAACGGCTGATTTGCATTTACCAGGGTGCTGGGAAGACGTGACAGTATGGGAGCAGAGATGCATGCGAGGGAGGGGTCACAGGGACTCTCATCACGGCTCGTGGGGCCGTGGCAGAGCGCGTGGCCCTTCGCAAACCTCTTTGCGTCCTGTCTACTGGGGGCCAATGAGCAGGAGAGACTGCCCCACTCAGGAGGACTGAAGCACTGTCCAAGCGCAGCTGGCTTCCACAGGCCATCTGGAAGGGATGGACGTTGCTGTTGGCCAGCAAGCTGGAGTCAGTGCCTCCCTTGGTGCCAGCTCCAGGGTGAGGCCATGAAGCCATCTCTCTCCCAGGTGCCCGGCCCCCGGGCACAGGGAGCCACACTGTGCTGCTCTGAGAGCTTCGCATAGACAGCCTGCCTGCTCACCGGGCCCCTCCAGGACAGTCTACATTCGGAAGGGAAGCCAGGAGCCCAGCCCGTCCATCTCGCTGCCAGGAAGGCCTCAGTGTGCTGCTCTGAACCAGCCCCGGCTGCCCCTCTGCAGCCTCACTTCTTTGTCCTTTGTGGAACCGGGATGGAAACGGGTGGTCTCCCACCGAGCCACATCCCTAACCCATCACATTATCTATTTATGTTTTGAGACAGGAACTCCTAAAATTGTCCAGGCTGGCTTTGGACTTATGGTCCTGCTGCTTCAGCCTTCCAGGCCGTGGGGATTGTAGGTATGAGCCGTGCACGGGGCCTGCTTTTTCACATTAAGGCCGAGGGCGCCTGCAGGGCAGGTGGCTCCAGGCGACAGGCCATGTGTGCTTCTGGAAGAGGCATCTCAGCAGCTGCTCCATGGTGCAGGTGTGGTCACTGGAGGGGATTTTGTCCCCAGAGGATGTGTGGCAAAACGTGAAGACATCTTTAGAGTCCTCTTTGGTTTTCATAAGTGGGGGGTGATATTGACACTGGTTGGGTAGAAGCCAGGGGGCCACCACACATTCCACAGTGCACAGCATGAGCCCCCAAATAAGCGGCTGTGCAGCTCCAGTGTCAGTCAGGGGCCAGGCCGGCCTCATGGCTCATTCATTGACACCATACCTGGATGTACCATTGGTCGACAGCTATGTGTTAAATGGGTGCACGGCTGGGTGGAAGGGTGGATAGTGGGTGAACAGGGAGATGAATGGTGGATGGATGGATGGACAGATGGCAGAAGAATAGTTAGAGGGGAGGATGGATGGGTGCAGGAGTGGATGGGTAGATGGACGAATGGACAGATGGTGGATGAATAGTTAGAGGGGAGGATGGATGGGTGCAGGAGTGGATGGGTGGATGGACGGATGGACAGATGGTGGATGAATAGTTAGAGGGGAGGATGGATGGGTGCAGGAGTGGATGGGTGGATGGACGGATGGACAGATGGTGGATGAATAGTTAGAGGGGAGGATGGATGGGTGCAGGAGTGGATGGGTGGATGGACGGATGGACAGATGGTGGATGAATAGTTAGAGGGGAGGATGGATGGGTGCAGGAGTGGATGGGTAGATGGACGGATGGACAGATGGTGGATGAATAGTTAGAGGGGAGGATGGATGGGTGCAGGAGTGGATGGGTGGATGGACGGATGGACAGATGGTGGATGAATAGTTAGAGGGGAGGATGGATGGGTGCAGGAGTGGATGGGTGGATGGACGGATGGACAGATGGTGGATGAATAGTTAGAGGGGAGGATGGATGGGTGCAGGAGCGGATGGGTGGATGGACAGATGGACAGATGGTGGATGAATAGTCAGAGGGGAGGATGGATGGGTGCAGGAGCAGATGGGTGGATGGATGGATGGTAGAAATGCGGGTGAACTGTAGGGTTGCTGGAGAGCTGGTACAGGATGGATGGGTGGGTAAGTGGGTGGCTGATGGATGGACAGCAGAGAGCATTGTGTGGTGCACATGTGGCTGTGTGGCCCTAGCTCTAAGCTGTCACTGAGCAGCACTGGGCCCAGCCCAAGGGCCTGAGCAGCCTCTTGGCGTGTGGCTGGTCAGGCTCGTCCTGCTCAGCACTGGAGACACAGTGCTAGAGTTGTCCCCCTCTCTTGACCTGGCTCCCTGGGAGAGCTGCCCTCCAGAGGCTTGTGGTTGCTGAGATGCCCCCTCATCCCTGCCCCAGTGGACATGCCCTCTGCGTTTAATGCCCTCAAGTGGGTGGCAAGTGACATCATGTGTCCCATGGAGCCTACCCCAGGAGGACCAGACCTAGCCAAACACGGTGGTGGCAGAAGTCAGGGGAAGATGCAGTCTTGCTGGGCAGCATGGAGGGAGGGAGGCAGGGGGTCTGGCTGGGAGCAGCCCCCAAACGTCTGCTGGTGGAGCTGCATGGCCAGCTGGTGGAGGGGGCCCAGGGAAGGAACAGGGCCCAGGAGGACTGGATCCCATTTCCTCCGGTGCTTCTGGAATCCAGGGCTGCAGGGCGGGACCTGCATGGCCCGGGCCTTGCAGCACCATCACATGTGCAGGGAAGAGGAGGCGGCAGGTGGAGCAGACTCAGGAAGCAGCAGGGCCAGGGTGCTCCAGAGGCTGCCCATGGCCTTGAGTTCCCCCTCAGGTGCCCCAGAGTCTTTGGTACTTCTGGGCCCTGCAGCACTCCCTCTTGATGCTCACCTCACCACGTCCCACTGCACGGCTTTTGGGAGTGAGGTTTTCATCAGAACAGCACAGCATGTGAGCCTCACACAGCCTCAAGGAGGAGCCTGCTGGGCCCTGAACCTCGGCGCTTGGACCAGGTGGGGCTTTGAGTTCTACACCAGGCCTGTGATCTTTGTCTAGGGAGAGAGATTTTGAATCAGTCTTGGACAACTCAACCATGAGCCCCTGAAAGGAAGAAAACTGCTGTGTCGGATAGCCTCATGTGGAGCTGGGCCATATGACATCCACCTCCCAACATGCGTCCACTTCATTTCCACGCGCAAATACAGGCCATGGTTGTATGTGGTGGGCTGTGACTCTGAACCAGGTTTTTAGGAAGGTTTGAGGATCAGTTCAAACCCCTGTCATTCGGTCCCCACCCCTCCCTCTGGGCCAGTTGCCAGTGACTCTGCAGACCCTTCTGAGCCAGCAAGCACAGACCAGTCTTCCTGAAGAGCACTTTCCATAGCCCTGACTACTCCTCAGTCCAGCTCCATGGGACAGCAGACATTCGTCCCTCTTGGCTGCGTTTCCTACAGCTGGCTCACAGTGCGCAGTCAGTTCCACTTACCAAACCCCAGTGCAGCAGAGGGATGCAGCCCACACATCAGAGGTGCTGCAGTTAGCACCTTTGGCACATTTGTGCTAGGACAGCCCAGTGCCCCAGGCTGAGACCCACGCATCGTGTCCTCCATCCTCTGAAAGGGTCGAAGCAGGGGACAGCTCAGCACCCAGTGTGAGGAGGAGGAGCAGAGTGGAAGCCAGGGAGGGGAGGAGCCCAGGCTGCCCCACCTGAAAGGAGCAGATGACCATGTTTGGGGAACAAACGTGGCCCAAGTTCCTGGCAGCTATGTTGCATGGAGCTCTTGTTTTCTGACACAAGATGGCATTTGTGGGGCTACTCCTGGGAGCTAAACATGCAGAAGGGCTGCTTCAGGTTGCGGAGGATCATCCTGCTGCTGTCACAGAGCTCAGTGTCCCCTACTGCAGGACGGCATCAGGAGTGACTGTCAGCACTAAGCAGCTGGACAGAGGGAGTCTGGGGCTTTGTCTGCTCTGCCCAGGACAGGAGGTGTTTCAGTGCCTAAGCTGTGCTTGGCACTTGCTAGGTGCTCAGTGAGTTCTAGAAGGAGGGAAATGAATGAAGTCATCCTGTCTGGAGAGGTTGGTCAGAGACAGAGTAGCAGCATAAACAGCCACCACCTGTCAGGTGAAATTCTGGACCAGACACCACACCACGTGTGCAGCCAGTCTGCCCCGGCTGCCATAACCAGGAGGCTCAGCTTGAGCTAAGGTGCATGTGTTGGGGCAGGATAGGCTGCTGTCTGGGTCACACACCAAGCAGGTCACAGCAAGGCTCCAGCTCAAATGTGTGTCCGATGGACCAATCCCTCCACCCAGCAATGTGTCATTTCTCCCTCTGTCCCCCTTCCACATCCATCTCTGCATCCTGACCTTTGGGACAGGGGACCCACCGCCCTGCCCCCAGCTGTGTCTCTCTGGAGGGTGGTGCTCCTCTGAACTCTCCTACTCATGTGGCCAGCTGCCTCCTGGCCATCTTGACTCTGGGCAGGTTCTGTGTGTGCCACCCTCTCAGGAGGCTGCAGCCTGCTCTGGCAACAGTGAAGATGGATTGTGCTCTTTGCAGGACAAGCCCTGGGTGCACCTCCACCCACACCCAACAGGCTTTGCAGGGTATCTGGGTGCAGGGGCAGGGAGACCGCCTGCTCTGTCCTGGCAGGCCATGCTCAGATTAGGAAGCTGCAGGTCCTGTTGGGGTCCTCCATCTGAAAGAGTGCACATGAATTTTCTCTTCCCAGGAACCAGGTTGTTTTATTGACCGAGATTGGCAAACAAAGGAGGAATATGTACATATAGATGTGCAGGCTCGCTGTAGTCTCTTATTGTGGGAGAATAAATCAACTCTGATTTGGCCTCTCTCCCGGCCAGGTTTAAACAAACAACCTCGCAGTTTGGCTGCAGTGTTTTCATCAGAGACTCATTGTGAACCTGGTGGGTGCTTGCTCACAAGGGCTGCAGGTCCTAGAGATGGGGCAGCCGGCTTGGGAGCTCCCAGGGCCTGTGTGGGCAGGGTGGAGAATGGTGGCTGGAGCTGCATGTGGAGGAACTGGCTTTACCTTCTGAGGTCATGGACGTCAAAGATGGAATCTAAAAAGATCCCCAGGAATTTCAGAGTCTACCTGCTGGAGCTGCAGGCTGAAGCAAGGGGCTGGGGGCACTGAGCACCCTGAACTCCAGGAAGCCTGACCCCCCTAATGCAGGGAGCGGTCAGGGGCCTTCCCTGGCAGCAAAATGTGGTTCACAAGGGGGACTGGCTGTGAAAGGGCCCGGACTGGAGCCTGCGTTAGGACTCAGCTCTGCTGTGTGCCGTGCCGTGGCCCTGGGAATTGCCTGCCCTCTCTGTACCCCCCCTCCCCCGGTCCGGGATGGGATAGGGACAAAGGTCGGCTGGTGCAGCAGGTCTGCAACCTCTTTGTCCCTGCATCTGCACTCTGAACAGCACACGGGTCGTCTCTCTTGGTCACATCTCGCTGTGATTATGGGACTTCTGCTGTCAGATATTGCATGGAAAGAGTTGGGAAGCTTTTGTTCCTGTTCCTCTCCCTATGTTAGGAAAAGGGGTGCAAACTGAACATTAGGCACATTTCCTGGACGCATCAGGGAACCGAGGCCACAGGGCTCACAGTCACCCTGCAAGTGGGTGGCAAGCACAGAGAATTGGGCCAGGTCGGGCTCCCCGAGCAGAGGCTGGGGAGCCCTAGAGCGATGGGATGCTATTGTCCTGGACACTGAGTGTGGATCAGCATGAGACTCAGAATCTCAGGGGGCTCCATCCTAGGGGTCCCACATGTTACTCAGCCTTTTCACCAAGAACTTCATGAGAGTCTTATAATAAAAATCCAAGAAAGTCCCCTTGTGGCCAGGGGAAATTAATCTCTGAGGGGTATAGCCAGCATGCTCCGTAATATAGAAAGTATCACTGTCACCTCACCCTAGCTGCAGAAGAATGTTCGTCCCATTGCAAGGCCTCTGACCTGCTCCTTACCTGAGAGGATGAGAGTAATATCGCTGGAGAAGTACTTGGGACGCTCATGGCCCCAAGACATGAGCCCACCGCAGAGCTGAGGTTTAATCAGAATATCACCAAACACTCACCTTCTCTACCTCACCATCGTACCAACAGGTTCCTGCACAAGACAGCAGAAGAGCTTCCTGGTGCAGACTCCTGAGTACAGGGACTTAGGGGCCTGGAGAAGCAGGGAGAAGGGGACGCAGACACAAAAGGCATGGGAAGACTCTGTACCAGCAGTCACAGCAAACACCAAGCAGAGCTTAGCTTCTAGCCAGGTTCACACACTTTCTCACAACAAAGGCCTATTTACTTACTGTGCCTTACAGTGCAACAGACTTTCAGCAGCCAGAACTATTACATCAAATACTAGACATACTAAAAATCAAGAAGAAATGAAACCTGAAGCTACTGTCAGAACAAGACTCTGATATGCTATAGAAGCTGTAATGCTCGGATGAAGCAGTGACAACAGCTATGATTAATGTGCTCAGAGTGGCAACGGGAGAGGAGACAGCATGCAAAACAGGTGAGTCATGTGAACAGAGTGGGGCCTCAAGGAGAGAATCAAAGAAAGTGAACGCTAGAAATAAGAAGTACCATAACAGAGATGAAGAGTGCCTTTGCCAGCTCATTAACAGAGTGAGGAGTCAGTGAGTTTGAAGATGCGTTAAGAGAAGCTCACCAAACTGAAATGCAGAAGGAAAAAAGAATGAACACCCAGAACAGAAAATCCAAGAACTGCAGGGAGATGCCAAAAGGTACAGTGTCACTGAAGCAGCAGTGAAAGACGAAAGAAGAAAAGAAAGAGACGAGACATGTGATGCAGTAATGGCTGAGAACTTTCCCAGGCTAATGATAGGTTCCAGACCACAGCTGTTGGAAGCTGTGGGAATGACAACCATGATAAATCAGGAAACAAAACACAAAACATAACCTACATCCAGGCATATCAAACACGAATCACAGAAAGCCAAGGACAAAGGAAAAATCTTGAAAGAAGACAGAGGAAAACCATCATAAATACTAAGAATACAAGGCAGAAGTACAGCAGACTTTCCATCAGAAGCTAGGCAAGGATGAAGTGAGTAGAGTGAATAACCTGGTCCCTGGCTCCTTCCTCTGTGGCAATGTCACCTGCTCTGCCTCCCGCTACAGTGACCTCAGTGGCTCTGGTCCACCAGGCCTTTCCACCATAGTGGCTCTGCTGTGGAGCCAGACAATGGTCACCTGAAACTGTGAGCAAATGCACACTCCCTTCCTTTCAGCTGTGGGTTTGGGTATTGTGTGTCAGCAGCGAGAAAGCCGACTAGGACAGCACTGTTAGGAGAGATGGAAGGAAGACCCCAAATCCTGTTATCAGGGGTCTGTGCTGCCTGTGAGAGAGACACAGTGATTTTTGAGGTGGATTTAAATTTGTTAAAATGCATGTCGGTTATAAAATACTAAGGTAACCACTAAACTATTACAAAGAAGTATAATTATATATTAATAAATTTGATATAATGTAATCACATTAAATGCTCAACCAAGGAAGATAAAAGGGAATAAAGGATGAATAAAAAGACTAGAAAAAAGACATAAATATAGCAATATTAATCCAACTATTCCAATAATCACTTTAAAGTAGGATTGTATAACTATACCAATTAAAGGACAAAGACAGCCAGAGTAGATTTAAAAAGAAGCAAAAAGGCCCAACTGTGTTCTTTCTATAAGAAATCCTCTCTAAATATGATTTGGATAGGTTAAAAATAAAGAATGAAAAATATATAGCATGCTAAAGTTCATAAGAAACACAGAGTAGCTATATTAATTTCAGATGAAGCAAGCATCAGACAAAGAGAATTGTCAGGGTGCAAGGGGGCATTAGGTAATGTCCTTTCTCTAAGAAGATGTGACAATCTGGAAGACCTATGCACCAGCAAGAGAGCTTCAAAACAGGTAGGGCAAAAAACTGGTAGAACTGCATGGAGAAATAGATAAATCCACTATTATAGTTGGAGATTTCAACACTCCTCTATCAGTAACTGATTGATTAAGCAGGCAGAAAATCAGTAAGGATATTGTTGAGCTGAATAGCACCATCAATCAAGTTGATCTAATTGACATTTAAGGAATCCTCCATCTAATAACAGCAGAATACACATTCGCTTTAAGTTAATGTGGACCATTTGCCAACATAGCAGAGATCTTGAGCCATACAACACACTCTAGCGAGCTTAGGTAATAAAAATCTTACAATATGTGTTCCTAGGCAGCAAAGGAATTAAACCATAGGGCAATAACAGGACGATCACTGGAACCCCCCCCCACACACGTTGTAATATTTGGGGACCGTGCAACATGCTTTTAAATAACCCAAGGGTAAAGTAGTAAGTATCAAGGGAAATTTAAAAATCATTTTGAACTAAATAAAAGTAACATAAAGCAACACAATGTGTGGGATTGAGAAGGCAGAAGGGAATTTGTAGCAGGAAATGATACATTGGAAAAGAAAAGCAATTGAAAATCAATAATATAAGCCCCATCTTAGGAAGCAAGGGAAAAAAGACCAAAGTGAGCCTAAACAAAGCAGAGGAAAGTAAATAGGAAACACTACAGGAGGTATGAATGAAATGTAGAATGGGAGAATCACGCAGAAAGTCAACAAAACCAAAAGCTGTGTCTTGGAAAAGCTTGACAAAATGGTGCAGCCTTTTGCTAGGCTCAGGTAAAAATCTCAGAAGTCACAAATTGCTAACATCAGAAATGAAAGAAGGGCCAGCATTACTAATCCAAGAGACAAACATTAATAAAAGAAAACTGCAAATAATTCTGTGACCATGAATTGGATCACTTAGACAAAATCCTTTAAAGATACAAACTACCAACACACACCCAAGGATAATCAAATAATATAAGTAGTTATATTTAAAGAAACTTGAAGGGTTTCCTCTGCTTCTGGAGGAAATTGTGGAGTATTGCTACCATTGCCTTCTTAAATACTTGGCAGAATTTACCAATGAACCCATCTTGGACTTGTGATTAGCAGTTTGGAAGGCTATTAATTATTGATTAAGTTAATAAAATATTAGACCATTGAATCCTAAAATATATAAAAATAATTATGCACTATGAGTTAGGTGGGGTTTTCCCCAGGTACACAAGCCATGATCCATTATATTAATAGGTAAAGAAGAAAAATATGATCATATCAGATACAGAAAAGGCACGTTACAAAATCCAGTACTTATCCATGATAAAAACTCTCAGCAAGCTAGAAACAGAGAAGAATTTGATCAACCTGATAATGAATATCTACTACAACAACAAATCCTACAACTGTCATAATATGTATTTTTTTTTTGGTACCAGGGATCGAACTTGGGACCTTGGGCTTGTGAGGCAGGTGGTGGAACCACTGAGCTAAATCCCCGGCCCCATAATATGTATTGATGAGAGTCTGTATTCTTTCTTCATAAAATAAGGAATAAGGCAAGGATGTCACTCGTACTACTCCCAGTCAACATTGTGCTGCAAGCCGTAGCTAATGCAGTAAAACAAGAAAAGGAAGCAAAAGATGCACAAATGGAGAAGGAATAAAGGAAACTGCCTTTGTGCATAGATGATATGATTACCCATGCAGAAATCCCAAGAAAGTACCAAACTTTCCTGGAAGTAATACAGTAGTGTAACAAGGTTGCAGGATACCATGTTAATACATAAAAGTCAACTGCTTTCCTGTGTGCCAGCAATAAAAACATGGAATTTGATATTTCAGAAATTGCTGTTTACAAAAGCACCAAAATAATAAAATACGTAGGTCTAACAAAATATGTGGAAGTACTATATGGAGAAAACTACAAAACAATGATAAAAGAGACCAAAGAAGATGAAAGTGGTAGAGAGATTTTCCATCTTCATGCACTAGAAAAGTCAACCCTGTAAGGGTGTTGATTCTTCCCAGCTTCACCATAGTCAATGCGATCTCAACCAAAAGCTCTAAGTGCCATTGTGAAGACATTAAACTGACTCCAAAGTGTACATGCAGAGACAGAAGACCCAGAAAAGCTAACAGAACACTGAAGCAAAACAGAGCTGGAGGACTGACATGACCTGAGTCAAAGACTGCAGTAAAGCTGGAGTGACCCAGGCAGTGTGGTATTGGTGAAAGACAGGTCGATCAACAGACAGAGAAAAGAACCCAGAAATAGACCCACCCAAGAGAGAAGGTGAAGACAATGCAGTGGAGGAAGGGCCGTGGTGCTGGGACCACTGGACATCTACATGCAAAAGAAAATGAACACAGACACAGATGTTATGCCTGTCACACAAATTAACTCACTGAAGTAAGGTGAAGATTCACCCTTGATCCAGGGCCCGGCCTGGAATGGCAAGTACACTTTTGTTGAAAATCTACCACATAACCTTCTTACAGGTTTGGGAGCTTGCCCTGGAGGAGCATTTGCTGTCCAAACTGTTGCTTCATATCTCGTGCAGAACTCACTGGGACCCCAGAGCAGGGCACAGAGCTTGGTGAACACACACGCTCCTGGCTCTCTGTGCCCAGACCCTGAGGAGCGGTTCTTATAATCAGTTACCTTTGGGGAGCACAAAGACATGGATGATATAAGACCAGGAGCAAAAGCGCTTCGAAGTTGGGAATAAAAACTCAAAGAAGGAGGAAATTATCTTTTTAAAGGCATCAAAATCAAGATCTTGGGATGTGAGACAAAAATCAAAGTCATAATTAAATCTTCAACGCGCATCCACTTTGACCTAGAAGGGTGGATCTCACACGCCCCATGTCATAATTATTATGTGGACAGTGAGACCGAGCGATGTGGGAGGTGACCACTGTTGTCCTGACCTGATGGTAGGAAGCCTCCCCACAGGCCTTCCATCCACACAGTCTGCCAGGTGTCCTGGGTGCTCATGTGCTCCCCGCCAGGGATGAGAAACTAGCTCCGACTGATCCAATGGGTTCTGATGGCGGCAGCGTTGCCCTGGGATGTGTGCATGATCAGGACCTTTAGGACTGTTTCCATTCCTGTGAGGAAACCAAAAAAAATGGGTGGAATTGCCCAAAAGAGCACAGAATGGTGGGGAACCCGAGCCTGCTGTGTGAGACAGGGAATTCTGGGCTCCATTTTATGGTCAGACACAAGGCGGGGCTTCCTGCTGGGGGAGAGGGGCAGCCCGGGGCCCTGGGGGAATCACACACCTGGGCACGGCCTCCTGCCTGGTCCTTCCTGCCTGGGCTACACCTGCTTCACGCTCAGTCTGCTGGGACGACTGCAGGCCACCATGACATCAAGTTGAGATTTCCCCTTCTCGTCCACTGTGAGGAGTCCAGGAAGGTTTCTTCATATGAACGTGTGGAGTTGGCTGCGATTTTTCTGTCTCCGTCTCTACCTCTAAACCATGGTCCAGTAGCTGGGACTGCTGCAGTTGAAGCTGAGCCCAGTGCCCAGCCCCTCAGGAGCACGTCTCCCACAATGCACAAGAGGGATGCAGAGGGCACTAATGGCATCTTCCAAAGAACAGTCAGGGGCTGGCAGAGGTCAACAGCCTGGTCTCTGTTGTCACCGCCAGCTCCAAGCTGACCTGGCCTGTGTCCTGTGGCCACAGATTGGCTGCCCAAGAGCCAGCACTCTGCCAGGCATATGCCCTCCGTGTCCTCACACGCGTGTGTGTGCATGTGTTCATGCATATGCAGGGTGGGGCACAGATGGCCACGTGGTGGATGGGCCCATGAAGAGTGGGGAGCCTTACTGGACACCTCCATGTAGGTCTGCACTCTCTCCCATGGGGATGGACTGCCGGCTGCCCGGGCACAGCCTGGCTGTGGTCTAGGTACAGCAGTCCTGAGCAGAGCATGTATGTCTCACCTGTCACAGAGCAGCACTGCAGGGGCCCCAGTGGCTCCCAGTGGGTTTACTCATGCTTATCTGGCTTTGTTTCCCCACGTTGCACTTCCTTTGGTGAACGGAGAGGGAGGGGAGCAGAAGGACAAGGGGGCAATGTTCCCTGGGTCAGACAGCATCTTTGGACTGGAGCGAGGGACTCCATGGCTCCTCAGAGGAGTGAGCTGCTGCCAGGGAGGATGTACACAGCAGGCTCTCTGGGGACTGGCTGGGTGGGCAGTCAGAGCCTGAGCGCATGGTGCCTGGGGTCACACCTGTAACTAACCAGGTGTAACACGGCAGGAGGCACCCTGTGATGCGAGCGCTCCACTGGGCTTGCAAGGGTGCAAGGAGGCCGGAGAGACCTGCAGCCAGACACCGTCTCTGAGGCTGCACTGAGTTTAGTGTGGAGACAGAAAGGCCCCGAGCAGAGGGACAGAAGGAGAAGATGAGACTGTGGCAGAGTGGCTTTCACGCCAGTGCAGAGCTGGGTCCAGGGCAGGGCCCGAGTTCCTTGCTGGGACCACCCGCTAGGGACGACTCACAGAGGGTTGGTCTCATGCTGCTGAGCAGCGTGGAGCGTCCCCAGGGAGCTGTGCTCCTTCTGTCCTTAGAGGCTTCCACTGCAGACTAGGAGGGTCTGCAGGGACAGTCTCTCCTCATCAACTCGCAGAGTGGCTGATGGAGTTGACGCACCAGGACGTCTTGGTGGGATTTTGATGTGTGTTTAATTTTTGCAATTTTCTTTTCTTATGTCTTAAAAAGTCTCAGTGGTCATGGAGGGACTGGAGCTGGTCTGACCTCATGTTCGACAAGCCCGTGTGCACTGACAGCTGAGCTGTGGTGTCCCCGCTCGACACAGATGTAAACAGTCTTGGGGACATCCACGCAGACAAGGTCGCTGTGACCTGCTGAGCAAGCGCGGTCTGCTGATTAATAATCGAGGCCACATTCTCACCGCAAGCTGGGCGCCCCACCAGTACAGCTTATTGAGGGCCCGAGTGTAGGGTTGTCCTGTT
Source organism: Heterocephalus glaber (assembly GCF_053883595.1). Taxonomy (NCBI): domain Eukaryota; kingdom Metazoa; phylum Chordata; class Mammalia; order Rodentia; family Bathyergidae; genus Heterocephalus; species Heterocephalus glaber. The sequence continues at coordinate 9,694,378 of NW_028258410.1, forward strand.
TCCTCAGCGCACTCAAGCCAGGGTGAGACCCATTTTCGGGGACCCCTGCAGCATCCACGCCCTGTCCCTGGGTTTCTTTTATCTCACTCTTATTGACCCCTCCCTGGGCTTCCTCGAAGCAGCATGGAAGGCACCTCTGTTTCGCCGTGCAGAGTGGGACTTCGGCAGCGCATCTGCCTTGGAACCGACAGGCCCAAGATGGTGCTGCAGCCACACTGCTTCCTTCAGGGGTATTGGTTGGGCCCAAAGACACTGGCCACGGGCAATTTTGTTTCTGATTTATCCCAAAAATCTGAGCAGCTGGTGAGGTGCTGTGGGGTGGCCCAGAGATAGGGTAGAGAAGGAGATTATTTAAGGGGAAAGAGGGGAAAAGACCAGAGGACGGCGGGATACAGGAGAGAGGAGACAGAAGGACACTGCGTGAGGAGGGAGAGAAGGGGTGGCGACCTGCGTGAACTCTCCTGGCTGGCTGGACCAGGCCCTGCCACCATGGTCAGCAACAGCTCAGCCAGGGCATCTCTCCAGCTGCTCTGCTGTTCGTGAGATCCCCGTGATCTCTATAAGACCTCAGGGTTGGAGAGAGGCCTCAGAACGGCTGAGCTCCAGTCCCATTAAATTTCACATGTATCCCAGTTTTGCAGTTGCAAAATGTCGCTGCTGGCTGTTTCTCCATGTTTCTCTTGGAGGAGTGTAATACGCCAATGGCCAAACAGCTGCCCTGATCAGAAAAGACCATGCCTCTCTTCTGCAGAGGGGGAAAGACTGGATTCTTTTCCACTTGTTGAAACTGTTTTGACTCGGCATGAAATCTCTGGACTAATCCATCTGCTGAGAGGACAGTTCATACCGGCTGGAGGCGTGTGTGTGTGTGTGTGTGTGTGTGTGTGTGTGTGGGCGCACAGAAAGGCACACAGCTGGCTATGGTACTCTAGATTCAAAGGAATACAGCCAGTCCACGTGCGCCCAGTAAACCTTTACTGTCAATAAGCAACTTGTTTTTTAAAAGAGGCTCACAGCCGGTTCCCATAGACCCAGACTCTCTGAAAGCTGCAAATTTATAAAGCCCCAAATAGAGTTCGCGCATGAATTGCCTTACCCAAGGTGTGAAGCTTTAGCACTAAACAAATCTTCTTTCTCATAACTGTTACCATAAACAATGGAATTAACTGTAACAGGGGACAGGGAGGGAACTGGGGCTGGCCAAGAGCACATCAACTCAGAGTTCTTAATACGATGCACCTGGGGTCTGCTGAGCCGGGGGACATCCTCTTCACATTCTGGCAGAGGCCTTCTCTGCTTGGATTCAGGAAACAACAACAACAAATGTTTTGAAGGTGGATCCCGGGGTCGAATTTAAGCTGACTTTGGATGGAGGCCCATCAGCAGGAAGAGGCGTGGAAGGTCCTTGTCACAGACGTCCCTAGACCCAAGGGAGCGGGAGCGTCCGCTGCGCTGCTGGAGATGCATCATGCGTTTGTTTGTATTTGGAGGCGATGGGAGAGAGACAGAGAGCGAGAGGGCAGGGAAGGAGAGGGAGAAAGAGAGCCTCTGCTGAAAGCTCACAGCGGAGCTCAGATTAGAGCTTCCTTATTTCCTCCATAAATATCCTCCATGCAAGTATGTTTTTTTACAGTGAAGGAATACATTCACACTTCCGCTTTTTAACACATCGGCTGTCTCTGGAAGTTCATTTGCATAGGAGAGTAAGGCTGTTACAGCACGTGATGGTGATGGAGGTATCCAGAGTGCCACCTTCCCCCAAAGCCTTGCTGGAACACCCTGCAGAGCCCACCTCCAGGTAGCTTTCAGGCACCTCCACTGTCCTTCCTCCCACCAGCTGGCGACTTAGAAAGAATTTGCTAACATTCAGTTCTTTTGTGTCACCTCCAAGTTTCACATTAAGCAGTTTGCACCTCAGAAAGCATTATTAGGGTTATGTTTCTGGAAGTAGCTTTCATTATTCATATTTAAATTATGTTCCTTTGAGGAGGAGATAAAGGCTGGAAAATTTTTATCAAGAGACAAATAATGTAGATAGTGAAAAATCTCAGCCTTTTGTTATTGAAGGTATAAAACATTCCCACAGGAACCAAAATACTTAAAGAGTGTAAGGTTTGAGAATAAAAGATTCAATGATGGAAGTAGCTTGAGGGGTTAAATGTAATGTTTATTTTAAAGCACTTTTATCTAATCAGGTTGTATTGATGACAGGCTCTGAGTCTAAGGCTGAGTTAGTCCATCTGCTCCAGGCCTTTCTGAAAGCCACCTGTCTCAGGTACAGAGTGCATCACCTGGTGGGCTGAGACCCAAACCCAGGAACCTGGGAGGTTGGGCCAGGGGAACCTGGGAGGTTGGGTCTTCTTCCCTAGGAACAATCCTCCAGGTAAGAAACACACCACCAGGGAATAGTGAGGTGTGGCATGCAAACTGGCCGGGAAAATGGGCGTGACCTGTCCATCAGGAAGTTCCAGGATGCATAAGCAGAGCAGACCCCAAATTCTGCACCTGGAGCCAGTCAGGGAGTGTGAGCCTCAGTTCTCACAAGAACTGGAGCAGGTTTCTGATAGAATGGCCCAGACTTGACTTCGGCCTGGGGAGTGCGGGGTACAGAGACCCCTGCAACGGAGCGCTGGGTCACTGTGCTCTCTCAGCAGGCTGCTTTTGTCCTGTATTTATTTTCATGCTTGTAATTGACCCACAGTGGCTCTGCAAAGCAGGTTTCTTTTCCTACCTTTAACAAATGTAAAACCTCCTACCTGTGTGCCCCTCTTGACAACTTTTCTGTTCAGGACAAGAACCTAGAATCTCTAGAAGGAGACCCAGCACCCCAGCAAGGAGTGCCCCAGAAACCTGGCAACAATCGCACATTAATGAAAAGATCTTTTCAATTTGGTTAGCACTTAATAGGAAATAAGAGCATAACTTTGATTTTTCAGACTCAGAAAAGTGTTAACTGAGAACAAACTGTGAGAGAGGAAGAAAATGCAGTTGTGTGGTGGGGCTTGGAGCCCGGGGGCTCCTTCCAGAAGACACAAGCAGTCCTCATGACTCCCCAGAGAGGAGGCGCTGGCGCAGATAAATCTGCCCTTCGTGTAACAACAGATCAAAAGCACTTATGCACCCATGAAACGATGAAATAAGGCTGCAGTTCACTATCACGGGGGGTTTTGCAGGGAGACAAGAGTACCAAAAGAGCAAGGTTAAATTTAAAAAAAACAAAAGAGGAAAAGGAGTGGAAAGAAAAAGAAAGACATAGATGGTGTAAGGTTGACCAGTCAATAAAAGTGTGGCCTCTGAGAATAGGTGCCGGTGCATGATGTGGTCTTTTCCTGGAATTTAAAACACAGCCGGGGGCAACATGCAGCTGGGACGGAGGCTCTGGACTGACTCTGGGTGTTTCCTCTGAAGCCTAGGGTGGAGTCCCAAGCATGTCCCAGGCCCTGAGCCAGTCCCAGGCCCAACAGGACTGGCTCCTGGTCAGCAGGTTGTCTGCAGCAACTTCAGACCACACTGCCGTTGTCACCCCACCTGCCCACAGGACGGCGAGATGGGCGGATCTCCAAGGCTTGGCTTTGACTCCCTTCTCTTGGGCCTTAATTTTGGGTCCTGTGAGCACCCCAGAAACAGCCTGAATCATAGGCCTCTCAGCTCCTCTCAGGGAATCGCACCAGGTAGAAACATTTGCGGATTCGGGTCACTGGCTCCTGTGAATTTGGTCTGACATGAGAACTGAGAAAATTCTCACAGAGCCGCTCTGCCGTTAAAAGACAGACAGTTCCTCTGCTGGGAGAGACCCACATTTTGTGGTCTCACATCCCTGTCTTTACTTCTCACTGGCTGGACTCATTTGGGGCACCCAGGGCCAAGTGTGTGGCTGCCCACTGGCCTCTCTGCAAGCTGTTTCTCCTCCCTGGGGTCTCCTGGGAGTGTTTCCCCACCCATGACCCAGGCTTGGAAGGGGCACAGCTACTGGAGCCCCAAGCACTGTTTTGAGAATGGAATGAGATCAATCAAGTTCAGGTTAAGGAGCAAGGCCCGGGTCAATCACCGAGGGTAGAGGGATTCTGCATGCGTGTGTTTCTAATAATTCTGACCCAGATTCCTTTTTGCAGGGCCTCAGAGGGATCATAGAATTGGGCAATCAGTAGCTTGCAAAAAAATCCCATTTTAATTTAATTTTACTTAAAAATCAGATCACGTTGACAAAGTTTGAAGCAAAGATTGTGTGCATGAAGAAAGCCAATTCTGAATGACCCAAACCTGCATTTTTTCTAAGGAAAACCATGTGAGGACAGCCGTGAGGTTAGACAGTGTGGGTACCCTCCGTGTCTCCCTCCCTTCCGTTCCCTTCTCATTTCTCCCTCCACCACGGATCTCCTGTAGAGCCAGTGCAGGGTCTCGTGGGCCCCTGGGCCACCTTGCCCTCCAGCCAATGGGCCTCAGTGCTTCTGTGTCCGCCCATGTGACACAGATTGGCATTTCTGTACTTGTCCCTTGGGCCTGGATGTCCAGGGCATGCTCCATACATGTTGTAAAGAAATTGGAAATAAAACACGAATTTAAAAGCTAGTGAAAAGACTGCACAACAACCCTGACTTTGTATGGCTGGGGCAGCTCTGGGTGTGGTTTTGTCCTCCGTGGGCACCCTGGGGACTGTCCAGGAGCTGCTGGGAGCTCCACACTGGGGTGCCTTGGAGACTCGCCCGGCACACAGGTGCGCTCAGGGATCGTGACCCGGGCCTGGGGGACTCCACACAGCACACAAGACCGGAAGTGCTGCTGTTGGGGCTTGAACACCTGCAGAGCAGGCCACGTCTGCACGCATCCCCGCGTCTTCTGCTCATCTCAGAGATGAGCCCCTCTCGAGAGGAGAACTAACACTGGCTCAAAATAAGGCAGCCCCTGGATGTGCTGGTCCTGGAAATGTCTCCTGTTTATTTGTTTTTCTAAAAGTTTTATAGTTTGAGGTTTTGACAGTCACTATAAATGAATTAATTCTGAATAATTCTTGCCTAAAGTACGAGGTTCAGAGTGGGACTCACTGTTTGGCCATGGAGTTCATGCTCCAGTAGCATTTGTTAAAAAGCTTGCTCCTCCTCCACGGACTTATTTCTGTTCCATCTAAAAGAGCCCTTGGCATACAGTGTTTGGGTGGGTCTATTTCTCACTCCACAGACCTGTGTCTCCCACTTCTCCAAAACTCCTCTGTCTTAACAGCCACAGCTTTATATCATGTATTCATAGCCAGGAGAATGATTCTTTCCATTTTCTTCTCTTTCAGGATTGTTTTTAGCTATCCAGGTCCTACATTTTATATTTTTTAAATAATGAGATGCTTTTGCTAGCATGAAAATTGTATAATGAAAAAATAATCAAAGAAAATAGTTTTATATAGAAAAAAATTTTTAAAAATCTTCAGTGTAGAAAAGGGGCAAAGGGGGAGGGGGAAGTGGAAGGGGTAGGGGAAAGGAAAGAAGGGAATGGGATTAATATGAGAAAATGGAAAAATGGAAACAAAGTCTTTGTAAATAGGGAGGGATGGAGGGGTTGAAGGGAGGGCAAGGGAAGGGGGAAAAAAATAAGAACCAAGAGAGATTATGTAAAGGTGCATCTCTCCAATGATGAATGTCATTATATTGTATACCTAAAATGTACCAATAAAAGGATATGCAAAAAAAAATCTTCAGTGTATACTGGGGTTGTGGGAAAGCTTGAGAAATCTTTGATGCTAGAACACGCGATGACTCATGAGTCCTGAGAGAGGTTCTGTTGTCCTGGGCTCCTGCAACCAAAGCTGCCCCCTAGAGGGAGGGAGGGACTGGATAGTGGAACCAGGGGCCCATCTTGGACCTGCAGAGGTGAGTGGAGATATGGCCAATGCCCACAGAGAGAAAACTAGGTAAAAAGCCTCACTCACTTCTCCCAGAGACGCTGCCAGAGCTGCTGTCTACATCTCATCCTGCTCAGAGGGAATCCAGAGGCAAAGGGCCCCTGCAGTCCCGGCCCTGTCTTCTGAGCTCAGCTGTACTGGTGTGGGGTTATTGTTCCTTTTTCCTATTAGCTTTTAAGTTCATTTTCTATCTCTAGTTCTGTCTCCTGTTTGGTTTTTAGAACTGTTAATGACTTTATTCTTTTTTTCTCTGTCAGTCTTGATCTTTTCATAAAACAAGGTATTCTTAAAATTTTTAACCTCTTTTAAATTCTGAAAAAAATAAAAGAATGCCTAGAAAGATATCTGTTACTAAAAATTACATTGAAGAGTAATGCAAAGTTAGAAGGTGGTGTACGCAATTTCACATCCCTTTCCCCGATGGCAGCTGTCAGTGTCTGAGGACTTCGGTCAGGTGGGGCAGCCCCAGCTCCTCCGTGCCCACAGGGAAGTGAATGGAAGGAAGCCCTGGGCGGGGCCCGGAGAATCAGCTGCCCCTGGCTCAGCAACCCCACCCGGGACAGAAGAAGGCGTGGAGGACCGCTCCTTCCTTTGGGGCAGCAGGGGCCACAGTGTTGAGAACGGCGGAACCCACGCAGCCCTCCTGGTCGGATCCGAAAATCAGATGGACCCTGTGGCATCTGCAGTGCCAGACCGGGAGTGGCAGCCGTGGCCAACAACACACGGCCATTGGAAAGAGGCTGCTGTAGGCAGTAAGTGGCAGAAGAAACCGGAAACACAGTTATTTAAAACAGGAAGTTCAGTGACGTGTCAGGCTATAGAAACACGGAGCCCCATCCAGACACGGCCAGGTTAAAAGGTCCAGAATCCAATCATGCCTCTGAACTGGCACTCCCTCCTTGGAGGAGGTGCTCGGATCCGAGAGGGAAGTTTAAACAGAGCTTGCTTTCTCAGGACACCCCGTGGTGTTTTAGTATCACTACTTTCATTATTACTCAGGTTGCACTGTATGTCACACGTTGACACAGCAAGAAGAGCTGTTATCTCCCCTTCCAGCCAGGGATGGTTTTGGTGGAGGCTCTGCATCGGCACCAGGGCCCTTGGGCTCTGCTCCCGGCAGGGCTGTCACTGGCACGTACTATCCCCAGAAAACTCTGGGCTGTTCTCCTAAAATTCAGGGTTTTCGGGGGATCCTATATCATCTTCGTTCGCAAAGCCTGGGCTCCCACCAGGCAGCTGGTGGGCTCAGAGGTGAGTCGGTTGCCCTCCCCACAAGGTGCCCCCAAACCTGACATTCCTCACAGTATGCAGGTGACCAAGTGATGGGCTTGAGGTTACAGGTTAAAGCATCAAAGCAAGTCCAGCTAACCCGTGGCCACTGGGGCTGTCTTTGCAACTGCCCAGTGGCCAATAAACAGTTACCTTTGAGTGGACTGTCATAAGACAAGTGCTTTAGGACCAGTGCCATTCAGAGCTGTGTGTGTGGAGGGGTGGAGAGGGTGTGGGGAGCTCCCAGGTGGACACTGGGAGCTAGATGCCTCGCAAGGGCCTCTCCGGCATGCAGCATATCTCCTCCAGGACACAGATGGCTGAGTACTCAGAACAATGACTCAGCCAGCACAGGGGGCTTTGCGCTCTTGCTTGGCTGGACTAGAGGAAGCAATGGGAACCTGGTTTTCAAAGCCACCGCTGGGCAGCAGGGAGAACAGCTAGGACGTGATCATCTGGCTGCAGGAAGCTGAGCAGCCTGGGTGCCAAGCACCAAGTAGGCAGGGGCATCGGGTTAAATCCAGGCAGCATGCAGCAGGCCACCTGGAAACCCCTTCTTCAGAAGCCTGCACTGCTCTCCCCAAGAGTGTTGGCAAAAGGGAGGCTGCTACTTCAGAGGTCCCTGGAGACCACTTTAAAGGATGAGCCCGTGTCCGGCATCGGCACACATTCACACACAGGAGGTGCTGGTGCAAATCGTGGGGAAAGATAAGCGTGTTCCAGAGAGGCACTTAAAGGATCTTTCTCCTTGCCACCAACCTACATGGTCATCTGATTCTGTAGGAGTCTGTTAATCTCCAGCTGCCCGGGCCTCCATGGAAGTCTGCATTTTCAAAGTCTAGCAAGGAGGTGTGGAGCACTGAACATTTTCCCTAGAAAATGCTGCTGGTATCTAAAGGTGTTTTAGGTACAAGGTAATGGATTCACAGTGGATTTGAAAGCTGGCTTATTGTGTTTTCAGAGCACAGCTATAATTAGTCAGGCATTACTTCCAAAGACAAAGGAGGACGGAGAAGATGGCGTGATAAACACAAGGGCTGTCTGCGGAGGGATTGCTTTCAGCAGGGCGTGTGCTGCTGGGCAGTCCTCGCAATTGGCCTTGCTCTTCCAGAAGCATGTGCTACACCCTTGGTGATTCGGGGATGCTACTGTCAGGCCCGAGGGCAGGCAGGTGACAGTGCAGAAAGCGAGCATCCCCAGGATGCCTGGGGAGGACGCCCCAGCCCCATACCTGCAGGGCTCTGTGGACAGCTCTGAGAGCTCAGGGTGCACAGGGTCTTCTCAGTCCCTGCGGCTGGCTTGCCAAGGAAAAGCATTAGCCTCTACTTCAGACTGCTGGTGGATTAAACTGCATTCCAGGTTCTGGTGTGGTTTCTCCATTTATTGACCCTGGATTTTACAATAGGAGGTGTGCTCTTAGTGAAAACAGAACATTTCATTTAAACAGCAGCAAGAAAGAACTCAGGATGTAAATGGGAGGAAGTTTGCTAATTACACTTCCCTGCTGGGCTAACAAGAGAGAGGGAAGCATTGAAAGCTCCGGGCTTGGCTATAATTAATTCCCTGGCACTTTAACCAGTCCAAGGTCTTCTACACCAACAAACAGTTTGTTACCTGTGCTGTCCAGCCTGGGAGCGCTTGAGGGCAAATTAGACAATGAGCAAGAAGCATCTGAGCAGCTCTGGGGCGGGCACGTAACAGGAGGTGAGGAGAGTCCTGCTACAGACCTCCCTGAGCATGGGCCACCAGCAACCCCTGGACAGAGAGATTTGGAAGGGGGAAGGGCCCCGTCCTAGCGGGCCAACTTTAGGATCCATTTAGCAGTGGTACAGTGGCAGTAGTACTAGTAGTAATAGTAGTAGTAACGGCAGCAAGAGTAAAGCCCACCGTTAGGTACCCGCTCGCTGTGCTATGTGATAGTTTTCTCTTTGCACAAAGGTAATAATGTCATTTAAGCCTCACAGAAATCCACAGAAGTAGAAATTAATGTCTTTGTTTTAAAATGAGGAAACTGAGGCTCAGAGAGGTTAATGAACGAGGCTGCACAACTCAGAAGTGCCCAAGCAAGGATCAGGGCTCCTAAGCCCGCCCTTCACTTCTCCCCTCCCCAGTGCTCCCGACAGATCCCTGAGTCTTTTTTTTTTTTTTTGGAACAGGGGATCCAACTTGGGTCCTTGCACTTATGCAGAGGCAGTGAAACCACTGAGCTACATCCCCGGCCCAGAGCCCTGAGTCTTGTAATCCTTGTTGGGAACCTCAGAGATGTGCTGGTGCCTCGGCTTCCGACCGTCATCACCCTTCCTTCAGTGCACCAGAGAATGCATGATAATAAGGAGGGTCCCAGAGGGCAGCCCTGCTTCAGGCTCCAGATCCCTTCTGGGCGTGGGCTGGGGACCACAGGGAGTGAGGCAGGTGGCGGGGCTGTGGAGGATGAGCATAGAGCTGCTTTCCCACAGAGGGCCACGGCGTCTAGCCTGGTGGCAGTGAGGGGACCTCTGTCTTTGCGGTGGAGGGGCGACCCCAGAGGTGACGGCCGAATAGAACAGAAGCGGGAGGCAACTTCTGCAATCCTCAGCAGTTAGTCACTGTGGAAACGGTGCTCAGGTATCTCTTTTCACAGGGAAAAGTGAAACATTGTGAGCATGTGTATAGTTATTTTCTCGGATACATGAGATGAAGACAGAGGCAATCAAATTCCCCGTTCATAGATTTTTAAAAAATCCTTGCACGGAGAGTTAAGTGACTTGAGCAGGGTATTAGTTAGGAGTTCCAGAGAAACAGGAGCAACAGGAGACATCAGGCGAGGAATTGACTCCTGGTCTCGGAGGCCGGGAATCCCCCAGCTGCTGTCTGTGCTGTAGACCCAGGAATGAGAGGAAGTGCTAGTCTGAGTGCAAGTTCTAACCCCAGGAGCACTAATGATGGGTGCCCCAGTCCTGGGGCCAGAGGACATTGAGCCTGCTCAGCAGTAGGAGAGAGGGGGCAACTTCTCCTCCTTCCACCTTTTCCCTCTGTCCAGGCTTTCAGCAGATCGCAGGATGCCAGGTGAAGCCCAGTCTGTTCCCCTAGACTCCTGATTCAGATGGTGATCCCCTGCAGATGTCCTCACGGATGCACCCGGAAATGATGTTTAACTGACTCTCTGGGCACCCGATGGTCCAGCCAAACTGACATGTGAAATTAACCATCACAAGATGAGACTGAAATTATGTCAAGATCATGTATTCAACAAAGGTAATTTGAGTGCCCATTACAGGCTAATCTCTGGGGTCTAAAGAAAAGTCCAACCTGGCAGAGTGGTAGGGTCAGTTAATCACATCATCGGACAGATGGTAAAACACTGAGCATGTTCCCTGTAAGATCAGGCACAAGGCTATAATGTCCCCTTTCACTAACTATTCAATACTGTATAGAGCACCCCACCAATGTAATAAGGCAGGAAAAAGAAACACAAGTCATATTGGGAGAAAATAACCACAAAAATAACTGTGGAGTTTAATGAGAATACCAGTCATTTCTAAGGGGGGTCGCTTGGAAGAGGGCAAAGCGAACTTCTGGGTAATGAACGTGTTCTGTGGCCTGCTGATGGTGGCTTTATGGGTGTACACAGTTGTCAGACATACAGAACTTAATTCTTAAGGTCTGAGCATGTAAGTTATATCTCGATTAAGACTGCAGGTTCACTTACATTGCCTTGAAGCAAGGGACTAGGCTCTGGGAAAATCTGTCACAGAGGACTCTGTCCCTGGGATCCTTGCCCAAGTGATGTCTGAAGAAGGTCAGGCATTAACTCAGAGATGCAGGGTGGGGGTTGCAGTGTGGGGGCCCAAGCAGGCGGCACACATCTTAGCTCTTTGCTGGGGAAGCCTTGGCTTCTTTGGGAGAATGAATGGATGCCGATCTGGCAGACTGTGACCGTGCAAGGTTCTGGTGAAGATTCTGATTTTGAGGGCTGTGGTAAGATTTGCATTTGTAAAAGGTCATCGTGCCCGCTGGTGGCAGGCCAGGCACGGGGAGGTCAGGTGAGGCAGGGGCGCCAGTGGTTGGGGGATCATTTCTACAGCTCCTGCAAGAGAGACAGATGACCACTTGGACACCACAGGGGAGGCAACAGTGGACTCCAGGAGGGATGCGTGGCAGGCCAGGTCCCCGAGGATTTATTCAGGGTTGTCAGTAGCAAGTGGTGGCCAGAGAAGCTTCTCACAGGAAAAGAAGGCACACTCAGAGGTCGGAAGATGTGTATAGGCTGGGAAGAAACAGAAGAACGGGATCTGTATGATCAATGGGAAGCCAGAGGACAATTTGTAGTGTGTGGCCTCCCAAATTAGTAAATTTGAGGAAAAACTGCTTGAATTTTCAAGTTTTTAGGGTTATTGTTAGTTCTATCTTATTCAATAAAGGACATTTAGCTAAAAGTGGTACTTTGTAGATGGCATTTTAATATCTATTCATATGTCATTGTAAGATAGCAGTGAGCTCTCACACACCCTCCACCCACTTTCCCCCTGGTGGTGTCCTGCGTGGCTCTACTGAGGTGCCACCCTGGACACCACCACAGACACCTCCGCTGCATCTTCCTTTATATTCATGCGTACGCGTGCACGTGCTCACATGTGTGTGTTGGATACTTTTCCTTGTTGCTGAGACAAAATATCCAACAACCAAAGTTAAAGGTGGGAAGGTTTATTTGGCTCACACTTTGTAGAGGTTTCAGTCCACAGTTGGCTGGCTCCAGGGTAGGGTGGCATGGCAGAGGGCATCGCAGAGGAGAAACAGTTCATGGCAAAGCAGGGCAGACAGAAGGCAGCAAGAAAGCAAGACCAAGTACAAGTAACTAACAATAAGCCTCTTTCTGTCCCTTATACCTGTCCAGGCTTCCTACCCTTAGGGCAGGTAGCACTCACACCCTTTATCCGAGCATGGCATCCTCCATCCCAGGATCACATACCCTAGGTCCAGATACCTCTGAAAAAGCCCCACCTATGTCTACATGAGGCTTTGGGGAGACAGCTAGGTATAAGCCAGAACAGTGTGTATTCAGTTCTATGGAAATTTATTCTTTGTATTTTTAAATATTCTATCTCTATCTGAATTTTATTTTTTTCCTGATAATTTTACAAATTAAAGAAAAGGAGATTGACAAAGGAATTGAACACGCATATAAACTTTCTCGTTAAATTAATGATGTGGTGCCCGCTCATTGATCTATTATAAAACTTGAAATTTAATTGAAATGTGGACCATGGGGGGCAAGTAAAAAAATCTATCATAAAAGCTAATGGTATGAATGGATTTCTCACATCCAAATTATTCAGTGCTATAATTAACTGAAGTGTGGAACCATGAACCTTTCGTCTGGGATATAGAGCCACCATGAAAATGGATTCTCCTTGCAGTGCAAATTAGTGCATGAATTTATTGTCTCAGCTGAGTCAGCCCAGACATTAATATCCATGATGTCAAGGTGTCAGGAGCCCACAAGGGTCATTCAGTCCCCTCCTCAAGGACAGTCCTTTTCCCTGTGGACATGATTCTAATAAATAGCACATGTCCCCAGGACTAGAATTTAAATAATGACAATGAAAATTTTGTGTTTACCGAGGACTCACCAAGTGCTGTGCGCATTCCATGGAACTTCACGTGGTAACAGAAGCTCCGAGGTACGTGCACTTGGGCCTGTGTCGCCCTGAGGGATGCAGAAGCACAGCAGGCCTGAGGAACACCGTCAGCTGCCTGCGGCCTCCACTCAGTTCCTGAGAAGCCCTGCTGGGAGTGGTGACCCCACATTTCATCCCGAGTCCTGGGATGCTCAAGTCCTAGTTCTCCCACAGGAGGACATTTGCACTGGCCCGAGCAGCTCTGCTGCCCAGGATGGCTGGGGCTGTGGAAGGAGCAGTCTTAACTCAGCAACTTCGGGATAAGAGCCACTGTGAGAACCTGGAGAGTGGCGTGGAAGACGACGGGAGAAGCAGCCTGCTTTGTCTCGGGTTTGACACGGTCAGGGTCTACCCTGGGGAGCAGGTCAGTTAGAAAGGACATCGCAGTTGTGCAGCTTGGTCTGTCAGACTTCAGGAGCAAACCTTGGACGAGATTCGGGATCCTGAGGCAATCGTGGTAGAGGCTGCCTTCCTAACTGAATGAGAAAAATGAGGCCATTGGGGGAGACCTCACTGAACCTTTTGAATTTGCCAATTTATACTCAAATATATCTAGTTACCCCTACACCCCCCCTTTAGTTTCAAAGATTCTGCTGAGTGTGTGTGTGTGAGTGTGAGTGTGTGTGTGTGTGTTGTGTTTTGTACGGTCTGCAGACATTGTTTCTATAACGGGAATAAACACCCCTCTGACTAACAGATGCAGGCAACTGGTATTAGCTAGCACCGGCAAGAGAGTAATGGTACTACTAGCGGCAGCAATAGTAGAGTAGAGGTCGCGAGAATAACAAACAATAATTCTTAAACTCTTACTGTGTCCAAGGCCCTGTAAAGGGCTTACTGCGCTCGTATTTCCCAGGGAGCGGTAATGGTCACCTGGCAGATGCTCACGTCGCCCCTTTTGTGAGTGAGATCACTGAAGCCGTGTTCATCAAATGTCTGCCCAATGTCATTCTTCTATCAAATCATCTCAAACCGAGTCCATCTGGCACAATCTCTCATTTCTAACCTCGCCTCTGGACTGCACTTCGTCTCTTTTCTTCTTGACAACCTGGAGTGGCTTCAGCGGGCCTGGAGGTGCTTCCCAGGCCTTCTGCTTGGCTGCAGGAGAGACCATGCTGGGCTTCCCCACAGCTCGGCAGCTGGGCTTCAAAGGGCCAGCTGAGGGGCCCCGGGAGGGAGCTGCTCTGCCTTCTGTGCTGGCCAAGAGTCACGTGGGTTGGTCTTTGCTAAGCCCAGCTGCTGCCTCCTCATATTGCAGATAGATAAGCTATATCAGATGTCTTGCAGGTGTTAGACAGGGCCGCCCTCCAGGAGCCAACACAGGGAAGAGCCAACACGGAGAGCAACTGAGGCACATTCGCTGCTTGGTATTATAAAAAGAAGAGGCACTACTTCCCCTGGCGATAGATAGCAGGGATTGATATTCTAAAAGGGAAACTCCTGGTGTGTGACTTGTTTTCCCATTGGATCCCCACTTAATCAATATCACCTGGGTGACTGTACTTGAAATCTTACTGGTTGGTCGTGGTTTTATCCCACCTCCTACCCACCTTGTAAATTTCCACTGGGTCTTATCATTTGGCCTCACTTTGTACCCGCCTCACCACAGGGTTTTGCTGTATAAAACATCTTTGAAAAGTGGGGTGGGTGGCAGCCCACTTTCCAGTCCCCCTTCTGTCTCTCTTAGGCAGAAGCTTTCTTTCTCTCAATAAATTTTTCCTATTCTTAATCTCTGTTGTTCCTAGAATTCATTCTTTGATCTTAGAAACATGAACTCGTGTTTCAGATGCCTAGCAGGTTTGGGAGTTGCATCTCTTCCCCTATATCACCAAGAGAGGGGCAGCCTGAAGCTGAGCTGTGAGCAGAGCCCTTGGAGCTACTGTTGTGGCCATTGGAGGAACACGCCATCTGCCCCCGTCCTTTGGGGGCCTCAGCCCCTCTTGCTCATCTGTGGGTGACATCCCCATGTGCCTGTGGGTCGCTCCATTCCTGTCTGACCATATTACAGGCCAGGTGGCTTTATTTTAGGGTTTGCTAATAATTCATCTTCAAACCCTTATATCTGAGCACTGTACCAAACCAGACAGGTAAGCAACACTGTTCTGACCGGTGAATGTGACCAGTGAGTGAAAGAGTGAACCATGTCTTCTTTTTCTTTCTTTTCTAGTTTTTGACTTTGTGCATAAAGTTGCTCAAAGGTGTTGGCAACCCTTTCCTCACCTGTAGGAGGGATGATGAGGCCTAAGTCACAGGGTGGTGAAGCGCCAGAGCTCAGAGCTGTGGGGAAGTTCTGCAGATGCAGCGGGGACTCAACCCGGGGATCTGAGTTGGAGAAGACCATTGTAGGTCAGGGCCTGCTGACAGCAGTGAGGTACAAAGGGCCGCGGGAGAGGAGAGAGTGACTCAGGGTTTCTGCAGGAGACCGGGAATTGCCACTCACCTGGATAAAGAGCAGACTCTGTGGACAACGTTCACCTCTAGAGAGCAGAGGCAGTTTTAAAATCTGGACAGGCTGTCTTTAATCAGTTCCCCATTTAGCTCAATACATTCTCACATAAGCATGTAATTCATTGTAAATAAATATTACCATGGAGATGCGGTGATTATAATAATTTTAGGGTGTTTGCACTATATGAATTCTTATTAACTATATGCATTTTAGCATGGTGTAGTAAATTCCAGAGCCTTCTAATGAGTGAGCCATTTGATGTTCGTATTCAGATTATTATCTTCATGAGCGAAATCTCACGGAGCTGCGAAACAGCATGAGAGCTTGGGAGGCTGTCCAGCTGGCCCTTCCACATCAGCCTCGGTCAGAGGTTCTCAGCGTCCACGAGGGCAAAGCAAGTTTTATAATAAGACAAAGTTTGCGTGCATTCCTGACTCATTTTTTTCATGTACAGTGAAGTTTTGGGATGGTCACAGGACCTGGGATGGTATCCCTGCTCTGAAGGTTACCAGGACAGAATCTCTCGTAACCATGGGAGTCTGCTCCAAGATCCCTGGTGGATCTTGAAACCTCAGCTAGCACTGAACCTTAAGGTACTGTGTCTTCCCTGTAGACAGGTACTCATGACCACAGTTAGCTTCTAAATTAGCACAGTAAAAGATTAACGCAATAACTAATGGTCAAATAATTATAATGATATGTTAATTATCTGAACGTGGGCTCTCTCTTTTTGAATGAAACATGGAGTGCACTTTGATCACAGATAATTAAGGCCATGGAAAGTAAAACCAGGGATTTGCAAGGCTATATATTGTACTTGTATTTTTTTGAATGTCACCGTTTTCTCAGCTTTAATTTCTAATCTGGTAAACAGGCATAATCCACAGAAGTAGCAGCTCTTTGGAGCCCTCACTAATTTTAAGAGCTGAAAATGGATTCTGAGACCCACAAAGTTGAGTAAATAGGATCTAAGTGGTATCCTTTGCCCTAATTCCCAGGCAGGGTCCACTCCTTCCCTTGAGGTGCTGTGACCTTAGCTAGACAGGTGAGACTGAAAAGAGAGGAACAGGGAGAAACAAATGGAGAGATGACACAGAGAGATGCTATTATGGGGTATGGACTAGCATGCTGCAAGCCCTTCCCCGTGCAGGGCCTTCCCAGAGAAATGCAGACTCACATTGCTGAGAGGTGACTCCAGCACCAAGTGGGGCTATTTTTGCAAACCACCTTGTTCTGGGCACCCTATCTAATGCAGTCATCCTGGTGTCCCCATCGTCCACTCAGAATCTAAGCCTGTTCTCCTCCCAATGGTAGAAATGAATGATAACACCCACAAGAAACCATTTTTCCTGGAGAGCAATTGTTGGCAAAAACACCAGGCCTTATTCTCAGAGCAGGAACTCTGTGCTTCTCATCTAAGTGGCGTTATTTTTAAGAAGCAGATGTTTGGAATTACAACCTGTTTTTTCTGAATCAAGGACAACTCAGGTTCCTCTGATTGGTCTCTGAAATGTGCATTGTGTTGACAGAATTTGAACATTAACCAGAAATGTGCACCTGTATGTTCTGATTCCTGTCATCTGACAGCAAAGTCTCCAGGGTCCCGTGAGCATTAAGTTTGACTCACATCAGTCATCTCCAATTATTTTTCATAAATAAATGCAGCTGTAAAAGTGGTTAGGGAAATGTAAAACCTTCCAGGAGCAAGATAGTTCTTTTCTCAGAGACAAAGTTGCGATTTAAAAGGAATCTCAACATAGTGGGAGGCATTTGTTCTAAACTAGATGGTAAAACTCCAAGTGCCATGTGACACTGTAGCCAGAGAAAGCAGAATCTTAAAGCAAGAAAAGAAAATGATTTGTCTTTATTTCCATGCTTTCTCTCTTTAATTGCAAGGTTTGGATTTTAAAATAAATGTTAGCATTGTGAAGGCATCGTGTTGTCAGCACACATCAAAGCTTTCGTTCCAGTTCCAGAATTATCAAGAGTTTCAACTGCAGACCTCCCTCTGGAATCATTCAGCTCCACGAGGCACCCAAAGTGTCGGAAGGAGCAATCTGCATGTCGATCTCTGGATATCATTAAAAGATTCCATAAAAAACATCTTGAAAATGAACCGCTTCTCAAATCGGCAACTCAACGAAAGTTCCCCCAAAGATTTTCATGCATAGAAATGACGAGCCTGTTCAAAAGGAGCATCATCCCCATGTCTTCCAGAGGGCTCTTCTGTACTCGTGAGCTCTGTTGAGATTAAGACTGATTAGCTTCGTCAAGCTGTAAGTGGAATGAAACATGCTTTCGCATCTTGAGGAGCCATCCATTGGAGTTACCACTTGTCCGATCCCCAGCGGCAGCAGAATTTATCACATGGCTATGAAATCCGGCAGTAGCTTGTTCCCGGCTGCCTGACTCATAATCAACAACCCACTCTTAGAGGTTTTTGGCTGCCTCACCTGGTTATGCCAATAAATCTGAGTGAATAGCTGCTTGATTTGTTATTGATTTCCCCATGGATGAATCTGGGGCTGCATTTTCAGTGATCAGTCTTCCAAGTGGAAATTGAGGGCAAGGAAAAGCTTTGCCAATATTGGGAGACTCCAGGGGCCACTTTCTCTTTGTGTGGGAAAACTCTCTCTCCTCACTATCAGTGCTCTCCGACTGCTGGCTCATTTGCTAGTGGAGAGGAAGAGAAGGCGAGTGGGAGGGTGCTGGGGAAACCTGGCCTTGTCCAAGAGCAAGGTTAGACTGTGACTTGTGACTCGTCCTCCCGACTTTGGAAGCCTATGGATGCCAATGAACACTAGCAGCCATTCAGCTTTTACATTACTCACAGTTGATATCGATCTTGCCTTACTTTATCCCGTTGTAAACTAAGGCCCCAGTAGAGAAAAATCCTACATATAAATACTCCATACAACATAGACTGCGTGCTGGGAAAACTGGAATAGCTCCCAGGAAATCTAAAGGCTTGACTCAGCTTTCCTAGGAATCTGGCTTTGAAAAGTATCTTAGTTGAAATTTTTAGACGCTCATTGGGAACACGAGTTTTGGATTCTCTTTGGAAATGGGCTCTGTTGGAACACTGGAGAAGAATGAACTGCAACAGGGACTTAAGTTGAAATCGTGTCTCTGCTTATGACTTGCGATGCATCATTACGAATTCATCAGTCACAACAAATCACCCTTTTTACAGGGAAAATCAGCTTGGCACCTTTGCCTGGCTTTCTCATCAATTCCCCCCACACAGCACAGCCTATTTATCAGGCTCTCAGGGCTTCCAACCATTGTTTCTTTGTCTCCTATGGTTTCAGTAACCAGGTTCTCATGCCATGGTCTAGTTTCTGTTTATAAATAAAACCTGTGCATTGGAAGACTTTTGAAAATTGGAATTATAGGTGGAAGAATTGTTTCAAGAGTCTTCTGAGTAGAGCCATGTTGCTCTGTGTTCATGAAGTCAAAGTTATTCCCCTGGGGTTCGCATGGCCCTGCGGCAGACTCCTCTTCACTGGGGTGGACGTCTCCCCTGCTGCTTTTCTGGGGAAAGGGCACCTTTATGCATGATCTAGCTGAGTTCATTGTAAGATGCAGCGAGATCTGAAACAAAACAGCCAGATAGTTGGAATTTTTCATCTCTGCTATTAAATACCCACAGGATATTCTGGGGACATAAATTTCAAAACTTCATTCATCAGGCATCAGGATTTTAAAAGTGAATTCCTAAGTTGCAGCAATATGGAAGAAATGGAATCTTGAAACTCAATTGCACTCTGGGTGTGTGCAGGGAGAAAGAGGCTGTAACTCAATTCTCAGAGCTACTGAGCTTTTATCAGCCAGCATTTGCTTTCAGGAGGCTGCTGTACAAATCTCTCTGCAGAGCAGCCTGGTCTAAATGAACTTGAAGGAGGAAGGGGCGATCCCTTGTAAACTTGTCCCTGATGCCTCTCATCATGAGGAGTTCTCTGGCATGTGTCCTGGGAGCACAGTGAGCAGACAGCAGCCAGAGCATACATTTGCCTATCAAAGGGGGCATGGCCAGTGTCTGTGTTTTTGCAAATCACTTACTCAGTGTTTGGTTTGTAAATAGGAAAGATGATCTGACTTCAAATTTTGGTTGCTGGAGTAGCCTGACACCCCCTATTTAAAGATAAGAGCTTCATTACCTTGCACTTACCTACTGCACAGATTCTGCCTGGCATGGAATGGAGGGGAAAATGTCACTTCCTATTCCTCAGGGCGCAATCACTCCCTTCGCTGTGGCTTGTCCCCGTTCTGTGCAGGGCTCTGCTCAAAAATGCTGGAAAGCAATACCACAGGGGCTGTTGCTTTTGAAAATTTAAAGTAAACTATTTGGTGCTCTTACTCCTTATTTCTTAAGGTGAGATAGGGTGTCAGAAAGAGCACAGTTTTGGGACAAAAGTAAACCTCAGTTCTAATGCCAATGGGTTCCCAACTCCCAGCAGCCACACTGGGGTCCCAGAGAGCGCATTGAGCACCAGTTTTCTTGTGAGAAAATAAGGGTAACTATAGTCACATTATTACTAGGTTTTGGGGGTGCTGGAGTATCCTTGTGGAGGTGGTTTCTAGGTTCTTTCTCTCCTGAGCAAAGAATTGGTTAAGACAAGCACAAATTGTAGCAAAGTTTTATACAAAGGTAGGAAACAAAACAGACTCTGTAGAAAGAGTTTGGGCCAAGTAAAAGTAGAAGAGTACTGTGCACCCTACAGCACGAGGATGGGCTGCCCTGAGGAGGCATGGCAAGGAGGGCTCGAAGGGGGTGTCTCTTTCTGTGTCACCCACTTCTCAGGCCGACATCAGGTCTAGGCCAACCTCTAGAAAGCCTGCTTGAGTTCTCGTGAGAAGTCCAGGTGTGGGGCTTTAGGGCTTCAGTGCGTGTGTTCCAGGACCTTGTAGTTAACAAGTCACACCTACTTCCCCAGCCAGCCTTACCACACCCTAACTTCCTGTCTCAGCATGGCAGGTTATTGTGAGCAATAAAATTAGCTGTGTCCCCCAGCAAGGCAATGACATGGATAGAAAGGCAGGGACACTCCTAGATTAAAAGATAATTAAGTGACATGACAACCAAATGTAATTTGTGCATGCTGTTGGCATTTGGTTTGACTAAAGCAATTATAATACGACATTTTAAAATAGCAATTGGAGGAATTTAAATAGGGACATGGTGTTGGATGATATGAAAGAAGACCATTTATTTTGTTAAGTCTAATAATAGTATTGTGATTTATAAATAAACATCTTTTTCTTTAAGGAACATATACTGCAGTGCTAAACTAGAGATGAAACATCAGTAATTTATTTTTAAAATATTCAAGCAAACATAGCTGAATATTAATGATTGTTAAATGAAGTTAGTATCTGGAGATTTGTCAGGCTATTCTCTCTTCTTTGTACTCATTAGAATTTTCACAACAAAAGGTTAAAAATGATAACCTATGTGAAGTTCTTTGCACAAGGTCTACAACGCAGTAGGATCTGAAAGCATAATATAGTGCAGTTATTCTTTTGTTGATCAACAGGTATTACTGATCCTTCCTCTCCTTAGATAAGAAAGGAAAAAGAACAAGAGTCTGTGTTCTGTACCCTCGGGGACTTAGCTCCTGTGAGAAAAGCAATGAAAAAGGGAAGAGTGGGTCCAGATCCCTGGATAGATTTTCTAGTTTTTAAAAACAGTCACAGAAGGTTTAATTCAAAGTCAACACAGTTGAAAAGAAAGTGTGTTCTGCTGTTAGGTGAAACACTCTGTAGGTATCTATTAAGTGCCTTTGTTCAAAGGTTTGGTTCAACTTTGATATTTCGTAGTTGATTTTTTGTCTAGTTGATCTGTCCATTTGTGACAGTGGGGTATCGAGGTCCCTCATTGCTATTGCATTGGCATATATCTGATTGTTTTTTATCCCACTAGTGTTTGTTTTATGGAATTGGGTGTGCTGGTATTTCTGGGTACATGTTTATAATTATTAACACTTCCTGTTGAATTGTTCCTTTAACTAATATATAGTGACCTTCTCTGTCTCTTCTGATTAATCTTAGCTTGAAGTCCACTTTGTCTGAAAATAGGATAGCAACACCTGCTTTTTTCTGGGTTCCCATAGCATGGAATATTGTTTTCCATTCTTTGATTTTTGATCTGAGTATCTTTTTGAATTAAACATAGTTCTGGTATGCTGCATATTGGTGGATTTTCCTTCTTGATCTATTCTGCCAATCTGTGTCTTTTGATTGGGGAATTGAGATTATTCACATTGAGAGTTATTACTGAAAGGTATTGACTTAGTCCATGTCCTTTCATTATTTTCCTATTGCTGATCTCCTCATTTTCCCCTGTTGCTTAGTTGCTCACCCCACCAGGTGTATTCACTCTTTTTCACTTATTGACAGTTGTTGGCTTCATTGCCTCTTTCAGGGGTATCCTTGAGAATTTTTTGTAGTTCTGGTTTTGTGGTTATGAATTTGTTGATGTGCTCCTTGTGAAAAAACATTATTTCTCCATCAGTTTTAAAGGAACGTTTTGCAGGGTACATAAGTCCGGGTTGGATGTTGTTGTCTTCTAGGGCTTGCAACTCTTTACCCCAATGCCTTCCGGCCTTTAAGGTTTGTGTAGAGAAGTCAGCTGTGATTCTAATGGGGTTTTACTTTGCATATGCCTTGTTGCCTTTCTCTAACAGCTTTTAAGATTTTGTCCCCATGGCAGACTTCTGGAGTTTGGAGTGTAGAGTGGTGTGCAGAGGTTCTTTTTCATCGTGGCTATTTGGTGTTCTAGATGCCTCACTTAGCATTCCTGTACATCAGTAACAAACTCACCAAGAAGGAAATTAGGGAAACAATACTCTTCACAATAGCGACAAGAAAAATAAAATGCTTAGAACTTAAACTGACCAAAGAAGTGAAAGACCTCTACAATGAAAACTCTAGTACTCTGAAAAAAGAGATTGAAGAGGACATCAGAAAATGGAAAGATATTTCCCATTTCTGGATAAGCAGAATTAATATGGTCAAAATGGCCATACTTTCAAAAATGTTATATAAATTTAATGCAACCCCAATCAAAATATCAACAACATTCCTTACAGAACTGGAGGAAGCAATCTTAAAATTCATATGGAACTACACAAGACTTAGACTAGCAAAAGCAATTCTGGGCAACAGGGAGAAGGTAGGGGACATCACAATCCCAGACCTTAAATTATACTACAAAGCCACAGTAATAAAAACAGCATGGTATTGGTAAGAGCAACAAAAACCAGACTCATGGATCAATGGAACAAAATAGAAGATACAGAAACAACTTCAGGCATACTCACCTATGTTAATTTTGACAAAGGGGCCAAATTCCTTTGCTGGAGGAAAGATTGCCTCTTTAACAAATGGTGCTGGGAAAACTGGCCATCCACCTGCTGAAAGTTGAACTTAGACCCATATCTCTCATCATGTATTAAACTAAAATAAAAAAGAATTAAAGATGTAAGCATTAGAACAAAAACACTTTGCTGCAAGATAGAATAGGTAAAACTCTTGAAGGCATAGGTATAGGCAAAGACTTTCTGAACAAAACTCTGATTGGAAAAGAAATAATATCAAGAATCAGCACATGGGATCACATCAAATTAAAAAGCTTTTGGATAGCAAAAGAAGCCATTAACAGAATGAAGAGACAACCCACAGAGCAAAAAAAATTTTGCCAGCTACTCCTTAGACAAAGGACTAATATCTAGAATATATAAAGAACTTAAAGAAATAGAACCACCCCCCAATGTAAAGACCTAATTAAAATGGGCATCTGAAATGAATAGACACTTCTCAGATGAAGAAATACAAACAGCAAATAAATACACAAAAAATGTTCAACATCCCTGGCCATTTGAAAAATGCAAATTAAAACAACACTGAGTCAGGGATGTAGCTCAGCAGTACAGCATCTGTCTGGCAAGCGTGAGGCCCTTAGTTTGATTCCTAGTAGTGAAAATAAACAAACAAAACCCAAAACAAAACAAAACAAAAACAAAAAAATCAACACAGATTCCATCTCAGTCCAGAAAAAATGGCTATTATCAAGAAATCAACCAACAACAAATGCTGGTCAGGCTGTGAAGAAAAAGGAATCCTTCTCCACTGTTGGTGGAACTGTAAATGGATACATCCATTATGGAAATCAGTATGGAAATTCCTCAAAAAACTAAAACTAGGAATTCCATTTGATCCTTTCTAGGTATCTTCCCCAAAGAGTTAAAGATATCATACCACAATGATGTATGCATACTCATGTTATAGTAGCACAATTCATAATAGCTAGGTCTTTGAAACAGCTTATATGTCCATCAACAGATGAATGGATAAAAAAATGGAACATTTATACACAATGGAGTACTACTCTGCCATGAAGAAGGATATACTTGAGCCATTTATAGGAAAATGGATGCACCTTGAGACCATAATTTAAGGAAAGTAGCTCAGGCACACAAGCTTAAATATTGCATGGTTTCTTTTATATGAAAGTTAGATAAAAAGAAAGAAGAGAAAAAAAAAGGTATTTAATCCAGTGTAGACAATGTATTTAAAAGTGTACTTGGATTTATTATAATTTTCTTACATATTTTGTATGTTCTTTGGCCTACTAGTCTGTTTTCAGTCTATATATATGATAATTTTATGAGGTCTATAAAAGAAATAAGTGAATCTGATGCTGGAAAAATAAAACAGGCATGGAGGAAGGGGGGGAAAGAAGGGATGTATTATGTACATGTACCAATTCCCTACAGTGAATCATTATATACTGCAAACATGTATTAATAAAAATTTTTACAAACCCCAAGTCAACACAGTTTTTATTGAGCACCCACTGTGTGCTAGAGTTTAGGACCGGGTGGCCCTCGGATGCCTGAGGCCTCCAGGATGCTAAATTCCACCCTGGACAGGTAGCTTTGCAGTGTCCAGATCTGACGTGTGCCTCACAGTGGCTGATGGGATGCAGTGGACACAGAGGTACAGGTGGGACTGGAGAAGAGCAGGTGGGGCTGGCTGGCTGGCCGCGGCTCCTGCTGGAGCTCGGGGCAAGGCTGGCCAGCTGAGCCAGAGAAGACCTGGGAGTCCTTGGTCACTGCCTCCTCAGCTCACTCGGGTGCCACATGGACCACAGGGTGCGTCTTCCTTTCAGCCTGGATGTGCCATCCTTGCTTTGAGCGGGTTGGTTTGTGGGCCCTTGTCTCTGTAAAGGCAGTTCTTTTCCACCTTCCCTGAGCCAGGGTGAGTGATTCTTAAAACTTTGGTCCTGAGACTCCTTGTCCAGGGGCCTTGTCCACTGACTGCAGTTTCAGCGGTTGCCTGTGCCCACGCGAGTTCCATCTTATAATCAGACAAGTGCTGTCCCACCTCCCTCGAACACAGGGAGCAGAGTTGAGACTGAGTCCCAGGCAAAGGGAATGAGGTCAGCAGGAAAGAGGAGGCAGGCACAGTTTCTGTTCCCTCCAATGCTCCCACCGGGCAGCTGGGTTCCAGCTGGTATCTTCACCCTTAAAATATCTTCTTCCACAAGTGAGCATGAGTGCTTCTTAAGGCACAGAATGTTTCCCAGTTGTATTAGTCACTTTCTTGTCACTGGGACAAAATACTATCTAGCATACACAATTTAAAGGAGGAAGGATGTATTTGGCTCATGGTTTCAGAGGTTTCAGTCCATGGTCACTTGGCCTCATTGCTCTGGGCCTGTAGGGAGGCAGAAACCTCATGGCAGAAGGGCACAAAAAGCTGCTCGCCTCATGGTGGCCAGGAAGCAGAAAAAAGAGGGAGCCTGCTCTCGCTGGCTCTTGTTTATTTTTGTTCCATCCAGTCCTCTAGCCCATTAGATGGCGCCACCCACATTTGGGGTGGATCTCTTCCCTCAGTTCGCTGTCCTGCATGCCAATCACCCCTGGAAACACTCTCACAGACACACCAGAAGTGTGCTTTTCGGATTTCCTGGGTTTTTCTCTATCCAATCAAGTTGACAATAAAGAATAACCATCATCACTACCAAACCTCATCAGCCTGATTGAAACCACCCATAAGACTTCTGGCAGCCTTCTCAAGGGGTACTCAGCCCTCAGAGCCAGCCCTGCTGTGATTGTCCGGTTGAAGCCCCAGCCTCAGGAGCCTGTGAACAGAGCCCACAGGCAGACAGGTGGCAGAGCATGACCACCAGGAGACCAGGGGTGATGACACTGTAGGGGGAGGGTCTAGCTGTGCAAGTGATGACAGTGCTGAGTTCTGGCAGCCACTCCCCGGGCTCAGCAGCTGGAGAATGGGGTGTTGGAAGCATCCTGGCTAGTGCTGAGGTCCTGATCCCCAGAGGGCACCCCAGTGGTGAGGCTCAGCCAGCTGGAGGCCTCCAGAGGAGAGATTCGTATAAACCAAGGTGGGACTCCTCGGCCGTCTGCTGAAGCCAGGAAGTAGGTGCCCACTCGACCTCTGAGTCAAGTCCCTTGAAGTCACCTATTCTGTGTCTTGGACACAGTCCATGCAGAGATGAGGTTCTGGCCTCCTCCCTGCAGCCTGGAGAGGCTCAAGCAGCATGAGGTGAGAGCTCCTGGAACTCTGGGCTGCAGCTCTAGTTTGCCCACTTCCTTGGTCCCTTCCCTCACAGCGTGTTTCCTGAGAGGTGGTGGCTATGTCTCAGGAACAAATCATGGGCAGTGTTCACCCTCTTCTTGGTACCAGGGGCTTCCAGCCTTGTACCATCTCTAGGGAGCCATTTGGGAAATAAATGACTGTATGGGGGCAGGTGTGGAAGGGTCGGTGAAGGCAATGCGACTAGGACTTGGGGGATCCTCCTTCTAGGGGAGATGGGAAAGAGCCTGAAGAGGGGTGAGATGAGGGAAGGAGGGAGCCCTGCCACATGCAGGTCCTTGTACAGGGACAGTGCAGGGGAGCCAGAGGCAGTCCTGGCAGAGGCCCTGCCCTCCTGGCCTGCGGGAGGATTCTAGAGGAGAACAGTGTGGTGGCAATGCAGTGACCCAGCAGGAGTGAGGTTTACCCAAGGGAGAGGAGTTGGAGGAGGCAGGTGAGCGTTGGACTTGTGCCACGTACAGAGGGAAGCCTAGGAACCCTAGATGGATGGGGCTCGTGGGGAGGGTCTGAAGACTTCTGAGCATGAACATCCTGTGCGCTCTGTCATTTCACATGCGGCTAAGTGGCTCTAAGTGGCTTCCTGGATTTGTGAGAAAAAGATTGTTTTGCCAAAGATGTGTCCAGGAGAGAGGGAGGTCTGAAGGTGCTTCACTGTTTATAGATCTGTATGTGTGCATATATGAATATGCAGGAGGAATCAGTGCCTTCACTGAATGCTAATTAGGTGCCATGTCAGTCCTCTGCATGAAATTTCTCATTCAGGCCTCCCCAAACCACCCTGTGAATTATCCCCTCTTCATTTCAGAAAGGGGGAAGCTGAGGTTTCCTGTTATGGAGCAACAACTTCAAGGTTGCACAGGCAGGAAATGGGAGAGCCAGAGTTTGGATCGGGCCTGTGGAAGTCTGCTGATCTTATCACACATCTTAAAACTTCAGGCATAATAATACTTAAGTTAATCAGACTCATACTTCATTTTGCTTTCTTTCCATCCTTGGAGAATTCACCAAGAGGTCTGTATAGTATGGGATGAGAAAAGAGGGCCTAGGGAGTCCATTGTCTGTTTCTCTTTCCTGGCTTGGATTCTGTGGTTGGGGCACTCTGCACCCTAGAGCAAGGGGAATCTCAAGCTCAGAGCCTCACTTGTGAGCAGGGGAGGAGGTGAAAGCAGGTACTACAGGGGTTTGCAATGGCATCTTTCCTGGCTGTTAGGGAAGCTGTTCTCCTTTCAAATTCTCCCCCCGCCGAGAAAACTGTAGCTTACAGAATGGGAAGAAAGAGAAAAACCCCCAGAGTTCCCCTCTGCAGAACCTCATCAGGGTATGTGGTGTGGGCTGCATCAGTCCTGCTTCCTCATGGGGCTCTGTCCCCCAGTGGTGACCAACCCACCGCTCAACCAGAAAAGGCGAGGGAGACGGAGACAGAAAAACAAATTACCCCACAATTGCTCAAGTTCAGAGAAGTAGGCCTTTTTAGGATGGAATTTTCTTCCTGTATAAGACAAAGTGAACTCTGACATCTGAAGGCTGGGTGTTTCCTAATCTGTGCTGTTTGAAAAACTTTTTGCTATGGGAAATTTCAAACATACAGGAAGTTAGAGAAAGCAATGAACTGCCACACACAGTACCCTCATGATTATTAACGTGTTCTCAGGTTGCTTCAGACTTCCTGACCTCTGAAATATAATAAAGTGCATTGCAACAACCGTGGCATTTAGCCCTAAACAGTTCAAACACAAGACACTTTCTAAAGTCAGTATGCTTGCTTGTGGAACTTGCAGATGTCACTATTCCCAGCTGTTTGCGTCCTTCCAACTTTCCTGAGCCAAAAGGTGGGCGCCAAGGTGCAGTGCAGAGGGCGGGGCTCTGGGAAGCTGTCAGGGCTTCGGGGGCTCCAGCCAGGTGCATGGCTTCTCGAGCTGCCTTCCTCCTTTCTACCCCTCCACCTGGAGTGGAGACTTGTCCAAGGCCCCCTCGTGGGGCAGAGGCCCACACCTGACACTGAGCCCGCTGGATTCCCCTTCTTGGATCGCCCAGCCCTGAAACTGGGAGAGTGACTGTGCTGCTTATGAATTGTGTATTTTTTAAGAACAGCAGGGACAGAACTTGGTCCTGAAGAGGGGGGATTGCTATGACAAATCAGTACAAATGTAGACGCAACTTTGGGACTGGGTAATGGGTCCCAAAGGGTCCCAGGTAGATCCCAGTGGGTCACTGGACAGATTTGGAAGTGCATCCTGGGTAAATCCTAGGTTACCATGAAGAAGAATTAATGATGATGCTGGGAAGGTCTCAGAAGATGCAATCTTATATAAAGAAGGGTTTTGCCTTCTCAGGGATTTCTTAAGGGATCATCAATAGGATGCTGGTGTAAAAGTGGGTCATTCTGATGAAGAGTCAGATGGAAATAAGAAATAAGACACTGGGTCCTGAAGAAATTGCCACACTCGTTACAAAGCGACAAAGAACATGGCTGAGTCTTGCCTATGACCTAGTGTTTTGTAGAAGCCATTTACTTGTGAGTCATGAACTAGATTTGGCGAAGAAACATCTTAAGTGTTGAAGGTGCTGCATGGCTTGTCTTGATGCTTATCATAAATGTGAGGAGACAGAAGTAAAGATGAAATTCATAAGCAAAAGGGAGGCAGAACTTTCAGATTTGGAGAATTCCCAGCCTGCCATGTACGTGTTAAAAAGCAAGTTTGATAAGGAAATTGGTACAGCCAGAAGGACACAGATGCTGTTCCTCTAGACAATAGAAGAATGATCCCGAAGCCACTTCCAATGGCTGCCAGCCCCATCATCAAAGGCCTGAGTGCCAGGGCTGTGAGGGCAGAGTGGCTTCAAGGGAGGTTTCACAGGGCACCCCCGAAATGCGAATCTGGCTGCCAGGGCCACCTCAAGTTTCTGCTCCGCAGTTCCGTGGCAGCACCCCCTGCTGGCCTGCTGCGGTGCTAACAGGCCCAGGCACAGCTCAGGCCATAGCCCCTGAGGACACTAGCCATAAACTGTGGTTGCACCCCTGTGGTGCACAGGCCACACCAAACAGTGTTTATCTAGATGTCCACCCGAGGGTCTGCGGCGGGAATGAAGGCTCCAGTTTCAGGGCTCCAGGCTGAGCCCCTGAGTCAGGATCTCCGGCATCACATGCAGCGTGTGCCATTCTCACCTCCCCCACTGCGAGTCTCAGACATCTTCCAGCTTGAGCACCCTCCTGTGTGGATCAAGATTCCCTGCCTCCCCACTCTGACTGGGTGGATGGAGGCCAGCCTGCATAGCCACTTGTCCTAGGATGGTGTCCTATTTGAGTCCAAGGGACTTAACTGAGCTGCATGTGTCTGCATGTCCTGGATGTGTCTGCTCCCTCCCTGTTCCCAGAGCCCATCCTACCCTTCCCAACATGTTTGCAGGGTGTCCAGGACAGTGCTGCTGCTCCTTGGGGGAGGGAGCATTAGGGGCTTCTGGGGTGAGTGCAGAGCGCGTGTTAAAAAGCAGCAGGACGGAGTGGAGCCAGCACAGGAGGATTGCAAAGCCAGCCTGGCCTCTCATGCTTTCCTCCCAGGGCCGCAGACCTCCTCCTTGGAATGTTCCATGAAGAGGACGTGCAGTAAAGGCAACATCACAGGGTGGCAGTTGCTGAGAGCAATCGACTTCGGATTCACCCTGCAATGTCATCTGGAGTCGATGACAACTGCTACAACATGATCACCAATTACTGTTTACTTAGCACTTAGAAAATGTCAGATGCAGAGCCAACTCTTTGCATGCTTTATGTCCCTGAGTCCTTCTGACAGACATGTGAGGTGGGACTACTACCATCTCCGATTTATGGATGGAGAAACTGAGGCTCACAAGAGGTCAGCAAACCCAGGAGAATCTCCCTGCTAGGGGTGGGTCAAAGTTCTGGGTCCGCATCTGCAGTCATCAGCACAGAGCAGCTGCCAATTGGAATGGGGTTCTGGTGACTTTTTAGCCTAAGGTTATTATTATTTTCTAAAAAAAAATATGTTATGTGCATGGCACAGCCACTGACTTCAGAAAGTGTGACATTAGCTTTTGCAGCACAAGGTAAAAAAATATTTTAATCTGATAAGGAGGCACGGTTGCTATGGTACCACGAAAGTACACTTCCATGCAAAGCGATTTAATAGATGTGAAAATGTGTACCTTCTCACAGGAACACTGTATTTTTGAGATAAAAGTCCTCTAGCAGCAGTGGGCTAATAGGCAGGCACCTCGTTGGAGGCCTCATCCCCACACTGCCTCTTCCCACCTTCTGCTGGGAGAGGGTCGCACCCCCCACCCAGCTCAGGTTAAGGCTGCTCCCCAAAGGGAGGGAAAGTCAGCCCCCTGGCTTGTGTGCCTTCTGTCCCTGGACTGGTGTCCACCCCTCTGCCTGGGGCGCAGGGGAAGTAGGGAGAAGACCTGACTGCCCCTGCTGCCCTGCCCTGGCTAGCTCTGCTCCCCGTGCTGTGCTGCAGCTGTCATGGCGAGGACCATCAGTTCCACTCCCCCTGCCCCCACAGGTCCGCAGTGCAGGCTGGGAAAGCACTCAGGAGCCCTAAGGCACCGGGAGAATTTCATTCACATCTGGGGTGGCGATGGCCAGTCTTATAAACTGATTGGCACCCTGCTTACTTGAACGAGGAAGGAGTGACTGAGTGAACGGGCCATCCGAGGAGGCACAGGACCTGAGCGGCCACTGTCTCAGCTGGAACAGAGCAGGCTGGAGGGGAGCCCTGAGGGAGCAGAGCTTCAGACTCCAGCTCCGCCACCTGTCACAGCTGAGTGGTGTGCGAGTGAGCCTCGATCCCCCACTCGACCAGTGGGCACAGGAAGCGGTGCTGGATCAGGGAGCTGTTTCACGAGTTATGCGAGTTGTTCTGTGTGAAGCACGGAGTGCAGCACCTGACCCACTGTAAGTGTGAGTTTCTAGCCATGAACTGTGGTCCCCACTGTCCTGGCTCCTAAGAATCCCAGGCGAAGCTGGAGCTGCACCTGGCTCTCAGGAGGTCCGGTGCTCCTTTTGCTCAAGCCAGCTCACATTTTGTCTTTCAAAGTTCATCTTCAAGGGGTTCACTGTGGTCCCGGCCCACACCTACGAGACCAGCCTTCTTAATGAGAGCAGCAGAGGAGACGCAGAATGTCGTCTGCGCCAGACAGTCTCATCTGGTGGTTTCCAAGCACCTGAGGCTTTCTGAAGCCCAAACCTGTGACTGGCCTTCGAGCCTGCCTGCTGTTTAACCTATGCACACTTTATTGGCCCTTTTCCCGTTGCTATAGCTAAACATCTCAGACTAGGTCATCTGTAGAGAAAAGAGGTTTGTTTAGCTCACAGTTCTGGAGGCTGCAAGCCCAAGTCCAGGCTCGCCTTGATCTTGCTTGGCTGCTATTTAGGGTCTCATGCTGGTTGCATTATGAAGGGAGAGCACACATCACCGTAGAACAGGAAGCCAGAAACCGGGTAGGGTCAGTCTGGCTCTTTCCTGACAACCTCTCCAGGGAACTAACTGGGGTTCTTTAAGAAACACGTTGATCCCTTCCGAGGGGAAGCTCGGTTTCCATTCCTTCTCCTTTTCCCCACCCACTGAGCAGGCTGAATGCTGATGGCCACGAGGTCCCCATGCAGGGATGGCTGATGGCCACCCGGGGACAGACGGATGGAAGCTGGGGGCCTGCTGGCTCTTCCCCGCAGCTGGGCGAGGTGGAGTCCAATGATAGTGACAGTTGGACACCTGCCACACACATTCTCAGGGGCTGCGGCTGCCGCTGCGGGGAGCATCACAACTCCAGCTGAAGACAAGAAACGTGATTAAAACTGAGTCCCTCTCCCTCCATCAATTCCACTTGTTTAATTTTCTTTTGGAAATGAGAGCCCATGTCTGGAGAAGACCAGATGAAGCCAGGTCACAGAGGGCCTGCCAGCACCCACTTCCAACAAGTCCTTTCGTCTCCAGACAGGGGAGTTGGCTGGCCCTGCTTCCAGAGCTGAAGGGCCCTGCCAGGCGGCCATCGTGGACCACACCCCTGGGTCCTACCTGCACCCAGGGCTCATGGGCCTCAGGAGGAGACATGCCTTTGAAGGAGTCAGCTCCAACTAGGAACAATGTAATTGTCAAATTAATAATATACAGTAAGAAGTAGCAGCACACGGGCATGCGCTCTGTACCAAGCCTCAGATATTTATCATCCTGTTTATCACAGCAGTTCAGAGAGGCAGTGTGTATCATTTCCCCCATTTGATAGATAAGGAAACCGAAGGTAGAGGGGTGGTTGCCCTGGCCCTGGGTGGTAGGGGTGGCAAAGTCGGGTGGGTTTTGGGATGGCGGTAGAGGTGCATCCTGATGTCTGCATGGCAGCCGCAGGGGTGCTGCTCCAGCCAAAACTCAGAGGAGCTGAAACCTGGAATTGTGGGGGTGGAGCCAGGGTGTTGGTGTCGGACCTGGCCAAGCGGGAGCCAGGGGTGATGCCCATCTGACCAGCCAGTCCTGTGGTGCCCACGTCCCTCTGCCATGGCCTGTAGACTTTCATTCCCAGCTTTTGCTGCTGCTGAAACTGAGCAGTGGTCTGCGTGATGGGTCTGTTTTTTTCTGTTGGCCTTGCTCCCCCACTTAGCATGTGTGTGGCATATCATGAAACATTTGGAGGGTAGGAAGGAGAGATAGACAGACAATGGATGGAGGAAAGAGTGAGATAGCATGAGTGGACAGCAAGGGTCAGGGCAGCACGTGGAGGACCTCCAAGCCCTGCTTAGGAGGGTGGACTTTGGGAGTCACTGGGGCACCCCCAGGATTTGGGACTGGGCCATAGTTTAGGCTTGGAAGACCAGTTGGGAATCTATAATGGCAGAAATTTAGCTTTTGTACAAAGACTTCAGCTCTCTTCTTTCCAGCTGGGTAACTTGTAAGTGCTTTAACTTGTCAAGTTTTGATTTTTCTCTTTATGAAGGTGGGCTCTACCCCTAGCACTGACCTCAAGGGTTGCCAGTGAGGAGCAGAACAGAACCAGGGCTGGCACGTGGGGCTTCTCGACAGGTATCAGGGGCCTTAGAGGAAGAGGGGCTAAGACAAGGGTTAGGGGGAGGTGTGCCTGATGCAGATCAAGCTGGAGTTTGCGGTCATGCTGTAAGTGTCCTGAAACTAATTTATGTGTGAAATGATATTTTCTGAGTGAATACACATGCATTGTGTGGTGATGTTTGATCTATCCAATGTGCTCTGTACTTTATGTGTGATTTTAATCAAGATTAGAACAGAATCTAAGTGGAAAACTTATAAAGAAATGGCTAAGCTTTCCCACTTAGCAGGGAGCAAGAAATCAGCCTCTGGATGTGGAGTGCTTGCAGGACCCCTTGGCGGGGAACCCAGGCTTCCTTGTGTGTACCAGGCACTGGGGAGGGGCTGGGTGTTGTAAGGCTCCTGGTTTCATCGCTGTGAAGCCATAGAACTTGGGCAAATTGCTTAGTGTCTCTGGACTAACAGGATAAGTGGGACTAATGACTGTAGTCCCCTCGTAGGGTCCTTGTAGGCATGAAATATGGAATGGGTGAAAAGTATTGTGAACACCACGTGGCCCACAGCACACGCTCAGAAACGGCTTTTATTGTTGCCATTGCTGTTTGTCATCTGAACAGTTACTGATTTATTTGAAGTTGAAACAACATTTTTTTGTGTTTGCCTAAAAGTTCAAGGTTCTAGGTAAAAAAAAGTGTCTCAATTTAATGTTGCTAGTTATCAGCTTTTCATTCCCATTGCCTACAAGTCAGATTTTAATATCTAAGCATATTTATCTTTCTTTGGTGAAGTATTGTTATTGAGACGAATTGAGGTCAAAATTCAGTTATTTAAAAAAACAAAACAATAGGTAGAACCCTGGAAGACATTGGCATAAGAAAAGACTTTATAAACAAAGCCTCAGTAGCATGGGAACTAGCACAAAGAATCAACAACTGGGATCTCATCTTATTAAAAAGCTTCTGCACTGCAAGAGAAACCACCAACAGAGCTCAGAGACAACCTACAATGTGGGAAAAAAATTTTAGTAGCTGAACCTCAGACAAAGGACTACTATCTAGAATGTATAAAGAATTGAAAAAAATCAGAGCCCCCAAATTCAAAGACCCAATTCAAAAATGGGCACCTGAAATGAACAGACATTTCTCAGACAAAGAAGTAAAAGCAGCAAGCAAATATATGAAAAAATGTTCAACATCACTGGTAACTGGAGAGATGCAGGTGAAAACAACACTGAGATTCCACCTCACCCCAGAAAGAATGGCTGCTATCAAGAAATCAACCAGTAACAAATGCTGGCGGGGGTGTGGGGAGAAAGGAACCCTTCTCCATTGTGGGTGGGAGTGCAGACTGGTGCAACCACTGTGGAAATCAGTATGGAGATACCTCAAAGAACTAGGCCTAGAGGTCCCATTTGACCCAGCTATTCCCCTGCTGGGGATCTTCCCCAAAGAATTAAAAGAATCATACCACAGCGATATATGTGCACCCATGTTCATAGCAGCACAGTTTGTAATAGCTAAAGCTTGGAAACAGCCCAAGTGCCCATCAATTGGAAACCGGATAAAGAAGATTTTTTTTTTTTTTTTTTCATAAAATGGAGTACTACTCAGCCATAAAGAACGTGAAGCTAGAGATGTTTATAGCTAAATGGATGAACATTGAGGCCATACTCTAAAGTGAAATAAATAGGACACACACGTGCAAATACTGAATAGTTTCTCTAGTGTGGGAAACTGAAAGTGTAAATGATTAAAATGATTAAAATGAATAATTGATAATTTGAAATAGGAAGAAAGAGTCCAAAGGGGTAGGGGAAGTGGGAAGGGTTGGGGAAAGGAAAGAAGAGAAAAGAAAAAATATGAGAAAAGGAAAAAAATGGAAACAAAATCTTTGTAAATAGGGAAGGGTGGAGGGGGTGAAGGGAGGGCGGGGAATGGGGAAAAAATAAGAACCAAGATGCATCATGTACAGGTACAAGCACCTAGTGATAAATGTAAACGTATTGTATACCTAAAGTGTACCAATAAAATAATTTAAGGAAAAAAATAAAAAACAAAACAAAAACCAGAACACCAGGGTTCTCTGGCCAAAGGCAGAGCCGAGGCAGGACAGACCGCTGGGAAGTGCACGCGAGTCCTTCCTAATGTATCACATAGAACACAAGATGGTAGCATTAGCAGAAGGAAATGGAGAATGATACCAAGTGACCACTGATCAAGCAGCCCTGGACAGGGACCAAGGAAGGACCTGATTCACTGCAGCTGGAGCAGAGGGAGGCGAGGGGGAAGCATTCAGAAGGGCCAGCGTCCTAACAGCAGATGGCAAGTGATGAGCAGCAGTGGCTGGAGATGCTTCCCATGACCCAACTTTCCTTCCCATCCCGAGCCGGTGCACAATTGCAAGGGAGGCCGGTGGCCTGCTGGGATTCTCACTTGGAGAAATAAACCAAGCACTGGCAGATGGGCTCTGTTCTTACCTTTGAGGAGCTCAGATTTAAGTGCTTTGCTGATTACAAAGCCACTCCATTTCTTAGGACCCAGCAGTTCCATTTTTTTCTAACAACTACAGACAACTAAAGACAAGTATATGTCTGCACAAAGTCTTGCTCCCGAATCTACAATAGCCCCATTCTAGAAAGAGCCCAAATGTCCACTAGCTGGTGGCTGGGCAGAGGAGAGCCATCTGTCCACACCGTGGAATATTGCTGTGCCTCGAAAAAGCCTGAAGCTCGGGTGTCTACAGCACATGAGGAGCAGGAGAGCATGTCACGGGAGAGCAGCCAGGCCCAGAGGACTAGCGTTTGTGTGCTGCCCTTTACCTGGAAATGTCAGAAAAGGCACATTTGTGGGATCAGAAACAGATCAGAGGTTGGGGTAGGGGTGGCAGCAGGGTGAGAGTTCTCACTGCGAGAGGAAAACGTCTACAACTGGTTCATAGCGATGGTCACACTGCTCAGGGAAGTTATTCAAATCACTGAATGCTACGCTCGAAGTCAGTGTGTGTTCTGAGGCACAGAATATACCTCAGTAGAGTCAGCAAAGGAAAATCCAAAGGCCCTGGTTTGTTCTGCTGGGAGAGTCTGTCTTCATTCAAAACCGAGGCAGTGGAGACTGGCAGTTCACCAGCAATCCAGAGCGTGCTCCCAGAAAATGAATAAAACGTCGTGTTCCTTTCACATGGTGTCTCGCCTGACGTTTCCTGGGAAGCAGAGTGTTAGGAGGACCCCAAAGACAAGCCAGCCCGGAAAAAGGAGGGAAGAGGGGGTGCAGACGGGGGCTGGGCCCTGCTCCACGCTTGGGTTTCTGAGCGCACTCCGGTCCAGACCTGCTCTGCGGCCCTCGGAGGGTCAGACCTGCAGGCAGCAGGGACCGGTGGAGCTGGGCACTGTCCGGCTGTGGGTTTTTAAGCTGAGCCTCAGACTATTTGAACACTGATGGAGGCACTGGATGCCTGGCAGGATGTGGCTAGACACCGATGACTCACTGAGGCAGGTTCCCAGATGGTCACCGAAATAGCGGGAGAGGGGTGTCAAAGTGAGCAGTCACATCTCATTTGGTGGGAGGCGGTGCAGCAGCTGGCTTCTCCTCCACCACAGCCGCGTCCAGCTCTCTGTGATTCTCACAGTCCCTGAGGCGCGTAGCGCACTGCATCCGCTGAGCCAGGCTGGGCAGGAGGGCTCATGGCCCTCCAGGTCCTCAGCATCACCCTCCAGGCCGCCTCTGTCCACCCTCCTGGGGGAAAGCTGGTAGCTCAGTGTGTTGACATCCCTTTACGCAGGCCCGGAGACCGCCCTGCCTCTGGGTGTCATGTCCTCTGCGGCTGAAACAGACAGGGCTCTTTCACTTGCACGTGGCAGTGGTGACTCCAGGGACTGCAGGATCCTGGAGGCTCAAGCCCCTGGAAAGCACAGACCGGAACAGTCAGGCCAGCTGTACCCAGAGCCTCGGGTCCCTGTCCAGCCGCTCAGTTCCCTTTCAGCTGGTTACATGTGTGCTCCAGCATCTTCCTGGGTGTTAAAGATGCTCCCAGAGGCAAAGGCTGACTCCTGAGTGGCAGATGGAGTAGATGGATGGCAAATCTTCTGTTCACGATTGACCTCCAGGAAAAGCCCAGGGAGCCTCGACCCTGTCCCTGGTCCCTGCTCCCAGCCCACTTCTCTGCCTTTAGCCTGGGATCTCAGTAGCTTTGGGCTGGCTGGAAAGCGGCCCCTCCTGCCCACCCTGCCATCCCTGGGGTCCACTGGCTTGCGGCCGGGTTGTAGGAGACTTCGAGATGCTCACGGGCTGGCTGCTGCCTGCGTCCTCTGCCCATCCTGGGAGTGGGCACGAGTGGGCATGACCTCTTAGCCACAGTTCCGAGCACACCAGCAGTTTTCAGTCTGGTCTGCATTTATACTCCTCCTAAGGAAGAGAAGCCTTCTATGGAAAAGACAGCCCTGCAAACAGGTCCTTCCACTGCAAGGGGGAAATCAAAGCTCCCAGACTGGGCACATGCCATGGAAGGAGGCATCAGGGGCTAAGCACAGAGCTTCTTAGTCTTGCAATGACCTCAAGCCCCATTTCTGACCTTGAAGGAGGGGAAAGTCACTTAGTTGTTTCAATAAGGAACCGATGATGAAGAGAAGAGTCCCTGGCAGCTACTGCTTCCTTGCATCTTGTTTTAAAGGCTCTGGTGTTACTATGCTTTGGTTTGGATCATGCAAGAGGAGGCCACCAACACTTGGAATCGTATCTTTGTGTTCTGCGTGTGCTTCCAACACAGGCAGCTGTTATGTACTTCAATCGCCATCCAAAGAGCTGCAAGTCAGAGATTCAGGAAAGGGTCGGCTGACTGGCTCGCTCAGACGAGCTTCTTGCCTCCTGTCTATGCCATTTCCACTGTGCCCTTGTCACCCCTCATTGTAGGCCAGTGGGACCTTCAAGGTCACTTGCGACGTGACCCCGTTTGTGGGTAGAGGGAATCGGATTTGTCATGTACAAGGCCTGGCGCGACCTTAACCCCCGACAGTCCAGCTTTGGACCCATCCCTTGTTGGTGCTGCTGCATACCCTTAACCATGGCCATAGAGCCAAGGATGGTTTACATCTGGGCCATAAAAGTGGAGTAGAAAGAAATGGACTTAAGCTTAGCAAGGGGACAAATTTGCTGGTACAGAACCCATGAATAATGAGGCTCGACTACACTAAAAACCACTGAGCTGTACATTTTAAAAGTGAACTTTATGGTTTGTGAATTTGTAAATTGTATCTTAATAAAGCTGTTATTTTTTTAAAACCAAAAGAAAAAAAAGAAACTACTTCTTGGCTGCAGGTTGAAAAGAATGTCCTATCTCATCGAGAGTTAAGGAATCTCATCGCACACTGTAGGGTGGGGACCACAAGACTCAGGAAAAGAGGACCCAGCCCTGGGTCACAGGAGCTCACCCTGCTGGCTGGAAAGCAGGTCCATTGAACGCTGCCTGAGTTGGAAACCCGAGTCGGGCTAATGTGGCTCACGCATGCGGGGCCTAGGGTCCAGTCTGACCACTCATCAAGGAGCAGGTCCCTTAACCAGGGCAGCTGGGCTGCCAGACTCGAGTTCTCCAAGTGTCCAGCAGCTGTCACATGGCCACACTGGGAGAAGATTCTGTAAGCGGGTGGTGTCTTTACACACATGGCCATGCCCTCCCCAGTACTGCGTTCCTGTGCTCCTCGTGCAGCATGGAGGGGACCAACAGAGGGTGCATTGCCCCCTAAGCCTAAAATATGGTGCTCTGCTCTCCATAGAAAAGCCTGATTCCCAACTCAAGGGCTCCAAGCTGATCCCACCCCTCTGACCACACGTATCGCCCTTCCTCTGCCTACACCTGAATGTAGTGATGCTTGTGAGCGGGGAGATGGAGATGTATGGACGCGAGCATGCCCTGAGCCAGGGTGTTCAATCGGAAAGGAACTTGTGCCTCTCCTGGGACCTGTGCTTATTCTGTGCTTTTGGCTTGAGGACTCAGCCTGGTTGTTACTCAAAGATGAGGTGAGAGCTATGCCATATTTGTTGTGGGGCTGCATCCAATTTCTGCTCTTTACATCAATAAAGTTTTAGCTCACTGTCTAGGTACAGGCTGTGCTTGCTATCAGCATATAAAAGCCGACTCCCACACTGAGAGTCCACTAGCTTTTCTTTCTGACTGAAATGATGAGCAACACCTGACAATGGGGATGGAGAAGACATTCTGACCTCAAGAGGAAATTCTCGTCCATCTGTTCCTCCTCTCCGGACCTCTGTAACTATCTCCTGTCAGACTGCATCCTCCACACACCCGAGCCTGGGTGTGGGGAGCTCGTGCAGTTCAGGGCTGTGGTATGGCGTTCCGGGTGGGGCACCGTGCCGACTCTGAGAGCTGCAGGCTGGGAGAAGCTCACACAGTCGGTGGTGGAGGTGCAGGAAATGGTCCCACACCCCACGAAGGGAGAGTGAACTTCTTCCTAACAGTCATAGAACTCCTTAAATGTGTATGCTAGGAAAAATATTTAACAAATCAAGCTCTTAGTTTGTTGATATTAAAGCTCAGGACAAGGCTACATACAATTAAAGTTTTAAAAATTTACTTAATTTAAGACACTATTAAATAATAAAAAGATATATTAAGTGGATAAGGTGACAGTGGCTATCGTGGCCCATGAAGGGCTGTGATTGTAAACATCTGCCGGTGGGGGAGGTGAGGCCCCAGGCACATGGCTCTCCCAGGCCCACTAACTGGCTGCTAGTAGATTTGGGGGTAAAGCCTGGGCCACTTCAAGTGAATGACCCCAAGTTCATTTCTATCAAACTAAAAAAGTCACAGGGGGCTTTTGCAGGGACTGTGTGGGCTGTATAAACTGATTTAGAGGCAAACCAACATCTTAAAAATACTGAGTGATTCCATGAGCGAGGGACATTTCTCCATTTACTGAGGTCTCCTGTAATTTCTCTCTGCAGTGTTTTCCAGTTTGCGAAATTGCAGTCTTGCCCATTTGGTTAAATTTATGTCTAAGTATTTAATGTTTGCCAGTGCTATTTAAATGGCATTTTTAAATATTATATAACCGGTAGTTTGCCACTGTGGCATAGAAACACAGGTGATTTCTGTACGTTGATGGCAGTGGGTGCTAAGTATCCTTCTGGATCTTTTCCATCAGAACCAAAGCCCCAACCCATCGGGTGCTCGGCACATTTGCAGCTGATGGGCTGCAGCAGAGTTCCTGTCTGAGCATTGCATTCCGCTGGAGAGTGCTGTCCTGGCCAGCACACGCCTTTCCCCTGGGTGTCCTGAGCCACAGGCGGCCCTGGCAGGAGGGCCCTCTCTCGAGGCCAGTGTGGGGTGGCCTCGCCATGCCCCGCAGAGCCGGGAGGCTGCCTTGTTGTTGCTCTACCCCGTCTCCCACGTGCTCCCACAGCTGTCAGGTCTAGAGGCTCCCAGTGCTTCTGTGCTCGGGCCTTTTGGGGACTCTCCCATCTGGAGACACCCAGCATGGTGATGGCTACAAGACTGCTGTGAAGAAGCTCAAGAAGTAGGACTGTATTCCGGCACCTGCCTCACAAGCGCAAGGTCCAGAGTTCGATCCCCAGTACCAAAAAAAAAAAAAAAAAAAAAAATAGAAGTAGGCCTGTGCAGCTTGGGAGCAAGTGGCTGACCACTCCCAGGCACATCTGGTGATGCATAGAGCTCCAATGCCCTTGCGCGTGGCAACGCTCGACTGTAAGTGGTCCATCAATGAGGGGATCATATTAGCGGACAGAGGGCGATGCCCCAGCCTGGAGTTGTCTTTGTGGGAAATTTTGATAACACTTAATTTAAAGGGTAGAGAACAATTAGATTGTATATTTCTTCTTGTCAGTGTTTATGGTTTTTCTCATGTAAGTTCTGATGAGTTATGTTTTACGAATTTATAATTTCATCTGTGTTTAAAATTTACTGGCACTAATTCATTCCTAACAGTTCCTTATAGTCTGGTGGCTGCACTACTGTGTTAGTCTTAATATTGGTGATTTTTAATTTCTCTTTTTTAGCCTGTCTACCTAGGAGGTTATTAATTTTCTTTAGCTTTTTGAAACATGGCTTGGCTCTTTAATTTCTTTATTGTTTACTTTCTATTTGAATGGTTTCTCCTTGTTATTTCCTTTTTGCTAATTGCTTTGGGCTTCATTTATTCTTTTTCTAGCTTTTCAAGGAGGAAGTTGGGATCAGGATCGTGAACTTCAGGCCGTGCTGGCATTTTATTTTAACTCCCTGAGCGCTGGGCAGGGGCACAGTGCAAGCTAACCTGCACCTTAGAAGACAGAGGCAGATCGCAGGGCACAGGGCCAGGAGGTGCGAAAGGGCAAGGCCCCGGGGCAGCATTTGAGCTGGGTCTTTGGCTAGCAGTCCTTCCAGGCACAAGCACATGGAGGCTGCAGGCGCCTGCTGGAGCTGGGGAGGGCTTCCCGACAGGGAGAGAGGAGAAGTGGAGGAAAGGGGAAACCTGCGGGAGCTGCGCCTCTTGGTCTGAACCACAGTCAAGGCTCTGCCACCCGCACTGCTGCCCTGGGGGAGCTGCCCCAGGGAAGCAGCCCCTCTCTGTTTCTGCTTCTGGAGAACTGCACTGGGACACCCAGGGCCTCCTTGCTGGGCTCCTCTGAAGACTGGTGGAATCTTCCAGGCAGCTGCAAGCTGACTCCCTCGTGTACAGCAGGCACTCACTGCCCAGCCACAGCTCTCAGTCAGGACCCAGATTCCAGGATGAAGTGTCTTGGCTGGGTGCTGGGGAGGCAGAACCAGGCCAGAGCCAGGCCAGGCCCTGCAGCCTTTGGTGGCCTCGCCACCAAAGGGTCAGGACTGCATCTGTCCAGAAGAGAGATGCCTGCCCAGCCACTCTCGGCAATGCCATTGTGTCTTGTCTTGTTCATAGGCTGAGGATCTCCTCTTGTCCTCTTCTCTTGGAGGATGCAGTCACATTTGTTAAAGTCCTATCCTCGGTGAAAACATCATGTCCAAGGAAAAAACCAAGGAAAATTACTACTGTGCTTTCGGACAAATTCTGCTTTTAAATCTCAGCTCAACTCCTTGAATGTAAAAGTCCTTTCAAGCTATTTTTGAATCTAATTTTATATTAATCATTTAATACATTCTGATTCAATCGTGAGTCTTAAATCCCTTGTGGTGAGTGTGGTGGGCTCATCCATCAAATTCTGCTCCACGAGTGTCCTTAGGTAGGGGAAGAAGGTGAGCTGCTTCACGCTCTGCACAGCTGTCCCCTCTGTCACACAGCGCTGGGCAGGTGCATGGTGACCTGGCTTCACTCTCACAGGCCCGGCCAGCATCAGCCTCCGGAAGGGGAGCAGTTTTCTGACACACTCGCGGAGGTGAGCAGAATGCAAATTTCAGCCCAGCTCTGCACAGAGACACTTGGATGTTTTTGGGCCAGGGCCCTGGCACACACATTCCTCTGTCCCTACTAAATTAAAATAAAAGAGACCGAGGCACCAATACCGAGCAGAGTTTCCTCTTCCCTTTCTAGCAGTGGCTTTCCACTGGGTGGGCAGACAGCTTGCTTGCTAGAGGACACTGGGCAACATCTGGAGACATCTGGGATTGCTGCAGTGGGGTGGCAGCAGCTGCTACAAGAGAGCAAGGCTGCTGCCTGATGCCCCACAAACACGGGATAGTCTGCATGACAAAATGCTGCCCGTCCAGAAGGCTAGTTTTGCTGGACAAACTCTGACCCAGTAATTCACTCATTTTCAGTGGAACAGATGGGATTCTGAATGTGCCCACCCTGACAGGCAAAACCAGGGCATCAGGTCCATGTTATTAAGAAAAGTTTTGCTTGGCTCTCTTGATGCCTACAGTACTAGGGGAATTTCGGGTGGGGCCTAGCCCTAAGAAGCGCCTTCCCAGAGGTGCAGTGGGGACTCTGCAGTTGTAATCCACAGAGTGTTGTAATCCAGTTTTTCTCCCCATAAGCGCGTTCTGTGACTTCAGTTTTATGTGCTGCCATGGCTAGTTTCACTTGTCAACTTGACTTGGCTACAGGCGCCTCGGTGTTCATACAGGGCCCCTGATTCCTCCACTTTCTTGCCAGTACCAGAAGGGAAGCACCTTTGGATTCTACAGACCCCAAGGACAATTGCTAAGGGGATGTAGGACCTGTTGGACACCACTCAGAGGAACCTTTTCTTGTGTGGAAAGCAGACCTGGGCTGCCCTTCCTGCTGGTGTGACATGCAAGAAGCCCCAGATTTTGGGTGTTGTGGGTCACTTCCCGGCCACCCCTAGAGAGCCTGGAGCTTGTGTGTATAATGTCATTGAGGGCAGGGAGCTGAGGGGTGCAGAGAGGAGCATGTGTCATCGCTGGAACCCCTGGATCCAGCCGTACCTGAAGACGGATCCACCTGAGGCTGAGAGCTCTATGAGCGGAGGCTTCCCCATTACACCTAAGCTGATTTGAATTCAGCTTCAGTCACTGCAATCAAAGCAGTTAATCAGCAGCTGGTGTTCCAACAAATCTGCTACAAAACAGAGACTGTCAGGATGTTCAGATTTAGAACATCAGACAGAAGCCTCCTCCCCTCGCCCCTCCTCACTGCATGGAAGCCGCCTCCTCCGGTTTCACACACCGGCAAGTGGCCACACTGGAAACTGCCGTGCGCAGTGATGGGTAGCCGCGTCTTCCCGGGCCCACACTCATCTTCAGAACTACTTCCAGGAAAGCTGAGCAAATCGGTCAAGAGGCAGCAGACCCAGGATCAGCCAGTCATTTCTGGAGTCACCCGTTTCACCCCTGAACCCACATTCCGTCAAGTCAAGCATGCCTCCAGAGGGGTGCATTAGTATTTTCATGCAGAGAAGATGACAGGTGAGGAAAGGCCTGCCGTGGCTGCCTTGGGGCGAGAGCATCTCACACATTAAATGGCCCAGAGACCCAGGTGACAGCTGCCAGGCAGGAAAGCCTCAGAGGGACAGAGCAGCAAGGTGGTGGATGGTGGGGCTGGCGTCACCTGTCCGGGCTTGTACAGTACTTGTGTTTCTTTCTCAGAGAGGTTAACCACGATCTTCAAGAGCACTTCCGCATCAGTAGAAGCAAATGCAGCTTTGGAGAAACTCAGCGCTCTCAGTTTAGCCTTTCAGTAAGGCGTGTGGGCCCGGCCCCATCTCGGCCGCTCAGAAGAACACTGTTTTCTCAGCTACCGCGGCATCGAGAGGCCAGGCCCACAATCCCCAGAAGTGCTGGTGCCACCACCACGCT
The DNA here is from genome assembly GCF_053883595.1 of Heterocephalus glaber. Taxonomy (NCBI): domain Eukaryota; kingdom Metazoa; phylum Chordata; class Mammalia; order Rodentia; family Bathyergidae; genus Heterocephalus; species Heterocephalus glaber. Next base: position 9,738,514 of record NW_028258410.1, read on the forward strand.
GTCCTTCCATGGAAAGCAGGGAATGATGACGGGGTGTCATGCAGGTTTCCTCTGCTGATAATTAACCCCGGGCGGGACACAGGAGTCAAGCGAGCATTTAGTAAATATTGCTTTCAAATGGGACGTGACTTTCAAAAGTCGCCTGGAGACACCGGGGATGTATGTAAAATCAGAACTGTGAGAGAAGAAAAATATAACCTCATGGCTCTATTCTGAGAGTGTGTTTTGAACCTGGATGAAGAGCCACTTTTTTTCTTATGAGATTTCCTAACATTTAAAAACAACAGCAGCAAACCTCCTGCATGCACAGGCAGACCAGACCATAGCATGTCTGGAAATCACACGATCTATTTTCCGCAGTGTAAATAGTACTTAGGAGTCGGCATGTACTGCTTAGCCATGAAAATACAGCGGGTATATTTTAATTCTGAAATAAATGTCTCCACAGCACAGGGTTCACTGATAAAGGGTAATTTTCTTTCTCTTCTGAGAACACTCAACTGGAACTAGGTAGAAATTGTTTATGTTCTCAACAAATTGGGAGGAAAAACCAAAAGGATAAAATGGATTCTGGCTTTTCCAGAGAAGTGTAAGTGTAAGCATAGAAGCTCATTTCTCTAGTGCAGATTTTGCATGTGCCTCTCACAAGTAAGCGTAGCTCCACCCACTTCCTGATGTTTCCGTGTAATGTCTGCTTTAGGGACAGAGCCCCACTTACCTTGTTATTCGAGCGTCTTTCCCTGGTATCCACACCAGACACTGTTTTTCCCAGTTCTCCAGCACTGTGTGGAATCTAAGAATATTTTCAGCTCCTTGTTTTATCCTGAATGCGACTTTTTTTTCCCTGAGTTGCAGGTGATTTCTGGGACAGGAAAGCTGCAGAAAATCTACTTGTTCCTGGCTTTCTGAAAATAATCGTATCTGTGGGAACCTGAGACCTCCAGAGGAAATTCTTTCCTTTAACTTTAAGTGAGAGCCTTTAAAATCACAGGGAATCTGCTGTTGTCTCAGTTTGAGGCCACGTCGCGACCCCTGAGTGGCTCTGGCTCTAATTGGCTTCGGTCCTTGCGCTGGAAGTGAGAATGCAGCTACTTTGCTTGGGGGACCTCGAACCATAGACCTTCTCATTATGAAAATCTCAGCCATGGTTACAGATCTGAGATGATCTCTGAGAGAGGAGAGTGGGCAGGTGCTTGGTCCACACGCCTCTCAGAGGGCCAAGATTGTCTGCCTTGCCCCCTGGGCCAGGCTCCCTGTGTCCTAGACGAGCAGGCTCGTTGGCCTTCAGAGGAAGAGCCCAGCCCGGGGTACTGCACAGCAGTGCCCAAGTGAAATGCATTCCTGGAGCCTCCAGGCCCCCAGAGCCCTGCAGCTGGGTCCAGTGAGAAGGCAGCTGCCTCTGTACACAGAAGGTGGGAGCTGAGAGCAGCCACTGTCCCCTGGCACAGCCACGGCCCTGCCTCCTGCTCAGACCTGCTTGATCCGGAGGACATCTGTGGTCATGAAGTGTGTGACACTGGGGAGCTGCTCAGGTGGTTTTGGCGTCTGCCCTGCACACCACCCATGAGGCCCCAGCGAGCTTCCTGCGTCCCCAGCTTAGTCCTCTGAGGGGGTCGGTGCACAGTGTGCTGCATGGGACAGCCGTGATTTCTGCTTCTCCCCTGTTGCCATGCTCTCCTCCTGGACTCAGGGTTCGCGATGCGCCTCCCTCTGTCGGCTCATAGACCTCATGGGCCTGGTCTCTGCTCACAGGGTCTGGCCACATCTGTCCATGAGCAGAACCAAGCACCTGGGTCTAGCTGAACCCAGAGCCAGCTGCTCTCTGCCTCTGTCCAGTAGTCGAATGCATGCACACGCTGTGCTGTGCCTATGTGGCTTGCAACTGGCTCCCATCATTTGCCACGTAGAGCTGAGAGGCTGACCCATGTCCTCCTGCTTGAGCTTGCCCAGGCTGCCCAGGCTGCCCAGGACGGGTTACCTAAATATGATTAGCTGGGCCTCAGGCCTGGAGTTTCCGATTCTGAAGATCTGGGATGTGGCTGAGAACTTGTGTTTGGAGGCTGGTCCTGCTGATCTGAGGACCACACTCTGAGGATCAGAGCCTTGATTTTGCCTAGCTCCAGTGGCCACTGAGAGCGCACACTGGTTATCTATGTTGGCCCACAATTGATCCCAGGTCATGGGTGTGGCAGTTTAAAACAGCAGGCAGTTATCACCGCACAGCGAGGCTTTGTAGGCCCAGAGAGTCCTGGTCAGGGTCAGCAGGGTTTGTCCCAGATCTCCCCAGGCTGCGAGCCCGGTGTTGATCTGCTGTGCTCCTTTCCAGGGCTCAGGCCCACTTCTGGCTTTTGTGCTGGTTGGTGGAATTCGTTTCCTCACAGCTGTAGGACTCACGCCTGTTTTCTTGCAGTCTATTGGCTGGAAGCTGTGCTGGGATCCTGGAGAGGCAGCCTCTTTTGGGCCCTCTCAGGACTCTCCAGGTGTGCTTTGCTCAAGACACAGGCTGGGTGATGCATGTGATGGGGACATCTGTCATCCTTCCATGTCCTGCTGGCTGGAAGCACCTCAGAGGCTCTGCCCTCTCCAGGGCCAGGCAAGGGGTTGCACAGGGTGGATGAGCCAGGGTTCTCCAGCCTTCTGCTTGCTCCAGAGAGCACAGCGAATCCTGGGTCGCAGGTGAAGTACTTGGGCACGTGATGACTCCTGTCCATGGCAGGTGCTGTGAACAATGACTTGCAGAATGAGGACATTATTCTAAGGATTTGGTACCTGGGAAGGGGGCTCCAGCAGAGAGAGTGGAGAAATGACCTGTCTCCCAGTAGCTACACCTTGTTGGCAGATGGTCATTTTGCTTGTAGACAGGAGCCTGGACGCTTCCAGAGCGGGTTTAGGGTACCACCGTGGGACAGCCAGAGTGCAAAACAGCAAGAAAGCCCCAGGCCTTGCGCTCAGATCTGAGACCTAGACAGGTTGCATTCGGAGCAAGGTGGTGTCACAGGGACCAGGAAGTCATCAAGTTACTCTCCACTTGAGGCAAAGTATGAAGGTGTGAGAAGAAAAATGCATGAGGTGGAAGAAAAATATGAATATGAAGCATCTTGATCCCTTCTGTCCTCCCGCTTCTGCCTTAGCTGGAGCTCAGGAAGCTTCTGTCTCCTGCCAGACACCTGAGCTCCTGATCTCCAGAGTGACGTTGAAGACACAGGAGCTTAAGCTAGGGAATCAGCCTTCTTTTCTCTGCCCTTCCTAGGCACAGATCACTAAGTGCTAAGCCTGCTGCTTTCTTGGAGAAGTGAATGGAACTTGTCTGCAGGGGCAGGCTCTGGCTGCCTGATGCACCACATGGATTTGATGGGCCTCAACCCTCATACGCAGCTGCTCAGAAGCTGTGGTTTCCAAGTGAAGCTGGTGGAGTAGTGTTCACATTTGGAGATTAGAATGTTCACTGGTTCTCTGTGTTCTCCGTGTCTCAAATCTGGTTGGAGACCATTGAAAGTGACAGAGCATCTTGCTAATGAGCTGACCTAAGAAAACCTGCTCACAGTGAGTTGCATTCAGGGACCTGGGAGAGTTTTGCATGCTTAGATTTTCAGATTACATTCAGATTTCCATATGGATATAATTCATACTCAATTTTGTGGGTGGGTAAATAGGTAACGATGTTAATGCTTTATGTGTCTCTCTATCCTTCTTTCCATCTACCATTTAATCTCATCCATCACCTATGTAGCTTTTCACCTCATGAAACCTTACTATATAAAGATCTTCTGGGTGATAAATCTCCTTTGTGGGGAGATTTTATTCCATAGCTAATATTGTTCAAAGATTGCCACCTCTAGGCAAGGGGCAGTGCCCTACCCACGAAGAATTCATGTCCCCACCTGATGTGAACCGGCTTACCCTGTTGGATCCCGTAGTGAGAGGTTCTCCACTGGTTTTCTCTGGAGTGTATTTCTCTTCAGAGTTCTCGGTGCCTCTGTGTCTGCAGACCTGTTTGTGTTACCATGAGGAAGAGAACAAGTGTGTCCCATCTTTGCGTCATGCTGGCTGGCGGCAGTAATAGAACTTGAAGGAGAGAATGGAATCACGTGAGGGCGCTCTACCCCGATTGCATGTGGCTGAATCTTTAATTTCTTCCGTAACACAGTTCTTCCTCCTCGGTGAGGAGGCTTGGCTTCATGAGCTGCCGTGTTTGGTCCTGGAGGCCACTAGGCCTCTCTAGGATGCTGCATCTGTTGAGTGGGCTGAAAGTGATGTTTTGCTCACAGGAAGTGTGGATGGCCTTAGATCCCGAGCAGAACTCAGTGGGGCCCTCACATTGTCCCTGGAAAGGGCCACCCTGATTAATAATGCCAGGTCCTGTGGTTGTCTTCTACAGCCCTTGCCACTGCTCAGGTGGCTCCGTGCTGAGGGCAGGTGGCCTGGACTCACCCACCATTGCCACCCTGCTATCATCCCACTGTCACAGGCTGGGTCAGTGGTGGGCAGGTGAGCATTCTGGTCACTGATGCGCAGCATAGACACTGAGGGTGAGGTGCAAAAGGAGTCTGATTAAAACAGGGACCAAGAAGCTGCCTCTTCCTCCCTTCAGCTTGAGTATGGATGTGGGAGGGTCGGATACTCCAGGCTGTGCAGACACTGGGCTGCCAGCCCCAGCACCAACCTGCAGTACTTGGGAGGAGGCAGACAAACAGCCTGGGCCCTCAATGGGCCACTGAGTCACATCTGAGACTGTCTCCCTCCAAACTCCTTGTTCCGGGAGGTGATTATATGTCTTTCCTGTCTGATGAACTCTTTGTGGAGATTCTGTCTCCTGCAGCTGAATCTATCCTGACAGAGAGAATCACAACGAAACCTTTGTTCTTTAACCAAGCAGCCCTTCTCCTGGGGACCCTCCCCATCCCCTGACATCGACTGTGTTCAGAGGCAGAGATGATCTGAGACTCCTCCAGATCTGGCCCCTCTCCATCCCCAATAACCAGAATCCATGAAGGCGGAAGAGAGTCAGGCTGAGAGAGTAAATTAAGAAATCTCAGCTTCCCGGCTCCCCCCGGCAATCCTGCTGCCCCCTGAGTTCCTTGCACTCTTTTCATTTCTGCCTTGGTTCTTAATGAAGTCCTTACTTGGGCAAACTGCCTAGAAACTTCAGTTGGAAACTTGACCTTGGAAACTTCCTTAATTAGAAATAATATAATTAATAAGTAGGCTTATAAATGCTAATCATTTAGCTCTGGCTTAAAATAACATTTTTGAGACTCAGGGGAAAGGGTTAATTTTTGTTTGCCTGGAAAGGCTGGTGAGGCTTCTCTGTTCTAACAAAGAGCATGCTGGGGTAACTAGCCCAGGGACCGGCATGTGAGGATGCTTTAAAATGTCCTGTAAATTAGCAAGTAATGAGATAGAGACGGTTTCAAAAGCTGGGAGCAATGGGGAAAATGGTTTCAAAATCATGGGGAAGGCAAGAGTGAAGTTTCAGACTTAGACCTGGGGCGGGTGGTGTTGGGGATCTCCATGTGAATCTTCAGGTTCCTGCCCATTTGCTAGAGGGCATGGAGCACAGGGGCCACTGGGACAAAGGCAGGTGCAGAGTCCGCAGGAATCCTAACAGGAGCAAGCTGGCCCCAGTCGGTTGATCAGAATCTCCCTGTAAGAGCTGGGGACTTAAGGACAAAATGGTAAGCAGGAAGCCAAGTTTAGCTTTTAGAAGAGTCATTCCCAAGGTGTATTCCACGGGCCCCTAGGGGAGCACTAGTCCCCTTTGAGGGGCCCACAACATTGGCGCCACTTTCATAGGCATGCTGAGGCACTGTCTGCCTTGTCCCTTGGCCGACACTTGTGCCCAGGGTGCAGAATCGATAGTGGTCAAGGCCATGGTGCTGACATGTGAGCAGCCATTAAATTCTTCATTTCTGGGCACTTCAGTAAAATAATACAATGCCGATGCCACTTCATCATCTACTTGTGCTCATTGTGTTCTTTTTAGTAATCTTGACCTCTGAGCCTTTTATTAGAAACGTTCGGTACTATGAGAGGGACCACATTTTTCACATTCTCATCACTAGGTCAAAATACTCAGCACCTGAAACTTAAAGGAGGAGAGGCCAGGAAGCAGAGAGAGATCCACCTCCAACCAGGTCCCACCTCTTAAGAGCATATTCAGCTACTGAACTCATCAGCAGATGAATCCACTGATGAGCGTAGCTTCCCCCATGATCCAATGACCTTCCGAACACATGAGACTTGTGGGGAACACCCTAGATCTAAACCCTAGTGGGGAGTAACTTCCGACTCTGCAGCTCCCTCCGAAGAGCACACGTCAGGGGAGCTTCACAGTGGGGAAAAGCTGACAAAAGTTCCTTGAGTCAGGCCATCAAGGTCCGCAGCAAGAGCTGATGCTTTGTCCTCTGGGTAAGATGAGACTGGTCCTCTGCCTTGTGATCTTCCTCCCCAAACCCCAAACTCCAGGCTGTTCCCTAAAAAGAAACGCACACAAAGCTCCAAGGAGGAGCATTCTACAAAATAGCCTAGCAGAGTTTTCCAGCTCTGTCAAAGGCACCCAAACCAAGGGAAGTCTGAGAAACTGTCACAACCAAGAGGACCCTGGGGAGATGGGAGAGTAATCAGCGTTGGGTCCTGAATGGGGTCCTGGGAGAAAGAGAAAGTGAAGCGGGGACTTCCATTGGTACCACTGTCCAACACTGGGTGCAGCGGTGTCCAATGATAAGGAACTGCGCCACATCGATGTAGGGCGTCAACAGCAGTGGGACTCTGCTGTCCGTATGTCTCAGTTAACTCAGTAAAAGTAAAAAGTTTATTTAAAAATATGAACGAAGTGAGGCTGTCACTTCAAAGAAAACAACTGACAGTATTTGTTGCCAATGATAAAAATTGACTCTCTAAGTGCAAATTAGAATTTTGGAAGACTCGTGTCTGCTCTCCTGGGCTTGGCAGCCTCTCCTGGCTGGCAGTTCTCCTTGTGAGACCTGGAGAGGCAAGGATGATCTTTTTGATATTGTTCAATAGAAAGTCTGCACAACACAGCAGACTTTTGACTCCCAATGGCCAGAATAATATTGCTAAATCATTCATGGGTGCAAGCCCCACTTGTTTAAGAGAGGTTGGTAGGTTTTAATTTAATATCATGGAAAGAAGGTCGAGGAAGCTTCAGACTTATATTCATCTGATCTTCAAGAAACCATCCCTCACTGAGTTTTGGTGTAGTATCAAAAAAATGTCCACAGTGATCTGAAAAAAACTATCAAATTCCATCTCCCTCTTCCAACTACATATTTCTGTGAGGTTGTATTTTTATGCACCAAACAAACAAAAGCAAAGCAATGTATGGCAAGCATTGGGATGCAAGAAGCTGGCACTTTCATTAATGGTTCTTTTTGCAAACAATTTGGTTCTCAAAGAAAAGCTTTGGCAACTTTTGCTTCCATTTGCAAACTCCCCATGGGGTGATGGTCATGACCTCTGCTGTCTTCCCCACACAAACACAAACACAAACGCAGCAGCCTTTCCCCAAATTGTAAAACAAATTGAGTTCATAAACAGAGACACCACTGCAGTGCTGTATGTGGCTCTGCCCTGAGAGGGCAGCTCAGGCTGGCTCAGGAACTCTTCGCACCCCTTCCACAACAGTTCCCGTTCTGGTATTGCCAGTTTACCTGTCTGTCTTCCACACGATGAGGAGATGAGTATTTCTGGCTCTGGAATGGGACAGCCAGAGAGGTTTTGAGCTGTCCACTTGTGGGCTCTGGTTTCCTGGTCAAGTTGTTTAACCTTTCTAAGCCTCAGTTTCCTTGTATGTAAAGAGGAGGAGGTGATGGGGCTGTCCAGTGTCCTACCTTGAGGTTCCCAAGTGGTAATGTACCTTTATTTTCTGTACACATTTAACTTTGTATTTATTACACACTTACGTACATGGAGCACAGCATATTTATGTTCATGTTGCTGCTACAATTTCTTCTTCACAGCTTCTCTGAGGCCCTGGCAGTGGGAAGAGGGTCTTAGTGTCTGGCACCTGGCTTCGCCGAAGCTTATCTCCATTAAAAGTATGTTGACCTGAATCGCAGTGAGAATAGGGTTTTACTACAGGAGAGGTAGGATTGAAATTATGGTGAGTGTTTAAATTGAAAAGAATTATTACAGTAAAGCCACATTTCCATTAATCTCCCTGAGCCTACCCCCTTGTCCCACACCCTGGCTTCAGATTCACCCATCCCATCATTCTTGCCTGGAAGCAATTCTGGAAAGGAATCCTTTTTTGCCTTGTTTTGCTGTGTGGATTTCTTGATGTTCCGAATCAATTAAAAAAGTTGACCTTTCATGGTTATTTTGACTTTGAGGAAGAACTAGAAGTTGCACAGTGCCAGATGCAGTGAATAAGGTAGACGAGGACGCACTGTAATGTTTTTATAGAAATTGCCATATCTGATCAATGAGGGTTGATCATAAAACATGTTAAATGTTTAAATTTAAAAATTTAGTACAGTAAAAGGCACATTGCCTTTAGTCGCCCTTAGACACGTATCCTATCATTCTTGGCAATGTCTTTACCATAGTAACTTTTAAAACAATTTAAACATTCCCCACATCTTTCCATCACTCCTTATACATAAAAGTACATATTATCAGAATAAAGCCCCTTTCCTCCCCTTCCTACAGGAAAAAGCCTGTTCTTTAACTGTAATATAATTGGTATTACACAAAGATGCTCACATTTAATGTAAGAATTTGATAAATTGGAATATACTGTGTATATACATCCAAGATACTTGTGATGTTACGGTTACAGTCAAGGTGCTGCATGCATGTATCATCTCCAAAGCGTTCCTTGTGTTCTTCGGGGTAGGTTGCTATTTTGCTTGGCTTTGTTTTGTGTGTAGGAAGAACATGAGACCGTCCCCCCTTGGCATATCCCAAATTCACAATGCAAGATGGAAAGACACAGGCGCTGCGGTCCACAGCAGGGTTCCGAAAGCGCACGCATTTGGCTGAGCAGAAGCCTGATGCCCACGGAACAGCTGTTCCCCACCTCCCTCCACTCATCCCTGCGTGGACCGGTCTAGGGGATGACACAGGACAAGTGCAGCCTGACGCCACCCATGTGGGAGCCTGCAGCCATCCAGCTCACAGAGAACTCAAGGAGAAAGGCTGCTCACCTACACGGTCTGTGGCTGCTGCCCTTGCATCACCCTCACGGTGGCCGAGGGGAGCAGGACAAAGGAGCTCCCATAAAAGTGGCTGTGCAGAGCGGCTGGATGCTCCCTGGAGAGGACGTGGAGAGGCAGCTCTCACAGGACCAGGATTTTGTGCACATCAGCTGAGCACATCCATGCTGTGGCTTCTGATTAATTTTCATTTGGGGCTGTCAGTTTAACCATAGGGTGGTGTAAAAAGGAGAAACTCACAGCTCAGGCTGAGCAGGACTGTGGAGAGGTGTGCATGTGGGTGCATGCGTGCGTGCATGCGTGTGTGTGTGTGGGGGCATCTGGGCACAGGTAGGCACATCTGACCACTCTTGTGTGGGGTGTGTGGCCACACAGGCTCTCCTGTGTGTGCCCAAAGAGCATCAGAGCAGCAGTCACATCTGGCCAGGAGCCAGGCTTGTGACTGTAGGTTCAGGAATATTACTTCACTTCTCTCAGATCGCATTCACTGAAAACCAAGTACAGAAATTGGACTGATAACCTCTGACAACCCATACAGCTCAGAGATGTCAGATTTCCATGTTTCCTTGTGTGTTTGCTTTCTCTGTCAAACAAAAAACAAGTCTGCACTTAGGGCAGGAGAAACATGCGGAGGAGACCAATGCCATTGGGAAGCAAGGGGCCCTGGGGTCACACAGGTGCTGAGCACATCACTGCAAGCATCTATTGGCCTGGTGCAGAAGGGGAAGGCTCAGGTGCCCTGCTGTGTTACACCATATCGCGGGCTCTGCGGGCGGAGAGTGGGCAGCTCCCATGGTCCTGCAGGGAGCCGAGTCAGTTAGCTTGCACTTGACTGTCACAGCCCAGTGGGAGAAATTACGCAGCTAATCTATTTTGGAAAGAGAACTGGAGTTTGAAGGCTCTGTGTTTGGCCACAGAGAAGCAGCCATCTGCAGGTCCACGGTAGTCACTGCATTGACCACTTCCTACAGCACAAGGATGGAAGGCGAGGGTTCGGCTCTTCACTGGTGTTGTCCGCAAAGCCAAGACTCCCTCCGGACTCTGACAGGACAAAAGTGACGCCTCTCTGTCCTGCCTTCCGTTCCAGACGCCAGGCAAGGGGGGTCCCACTTAGGGCTGACTCAGCTGCAGTAAGAGCAAAGCCCTCCATGTCACCCTAACCAAGTACAGGGTTTGCTTCTCCTAAGTCCAAGGTTGGACAGACTTGGGCTGACAGTGTCGGACCCATGAGGTGGCCTGGGAGCAAGCATCGGGTGTGTTTGTCTCCTGCCTGGCACCCAGCTCTCTTTATGGAGGAAAGGTGCAAAAGAGGCTGCTGGCCTCTGAACATCATATCTGCATTCCACGTAGGAGAAGGATTTGTCACTTTATTTTAGAAGGGACTTCCTTCCTATAGACTCCTGAGGAAACCTAAGTGGGGCAAGACTGTGTGATCTGGTCATTCCTAGCTGCATGGGACCTGGAATGGTAAATTAGGCATAAAATGACCCATCTCATTGTGAAATTTCTTGAATATGGGAGCCTTTTTGTAAACATTTTAGTGAGCTTAGTCAATGAGTCTGTACTTGTCTTAATTTGAAGATAGTATTTTAAATACTTGGCAACTAAATAAGCTTTTTCTGCCCCAGTCACGGGGTCAGAATTGGGTAGAAGTCTTGGTGTCCATTTGGTGACCTCAGGTCCAGTGTGGTCAAGGCCCCCCCGGAGAGCACTGTATCCCCCCACGTGAGACAATGATTGCTCGGTACGCTAGGTCTAATTAGGCTTTGTAGAGTTGAGACGTGAAACCGGCGATGCCTGCATTTAGAAACACTATGGATTTTCAGTCTGGAGCAAATGCACCTTGAGAGAAAATAGGTTAAAATACAGTCATGGCTAAAACTGCCCTAAAGAGATGTATTGATCATTGTTTGATACATCAAATAATAACGAAATTACCAGAAATCTCAGGATTTTCAAAAACAAAACCTGCGATCGAGAAGAGCACCCCTGGCTGCTGAGGCCCTCAGAGGCCAAGGAAGGCTCTGCTCTCTCACCAGTTCAGTGAGGCTTGCTGTCCCTTGAGCAAAGAGGACGCTGCTGGCCCCTTGATTTCCGGTGGCAGCTGTGACCCAGCCTGATCATTTTGTCCCCTTCACATGCTCAGTGGAGAGGCTGCCTCTGGCCTCAGCCCCCCTCAGGGAGGTGCAGAATCCACAAATTCATGGTTCCTTTTGGAGAGTGAGAAGCCTGAAGGTCAAAAAAGCAAGGACTATGACGCCAGAGAGTGACTTGGGTTGGCCTGAGCGGGTGATTGGGAGACAGCTCTGAGCAAAGCGTGCGTAAACGGGATCCAGCCCATGCGAGGGAAGGGCGGTTCACATCACGAAGAGGTCCCAGAGAGTGCACGTGGCGTGAGGCACTAAGGGGCGTGAGTAGCTGCTAGGAGAAGCTCTGTGAGTGTGATGGGGCACACAGAGCAGAGCAGATGGCAGGAGACAAGGTCGAGGAGAAAAGCCAGGGCCATGCTGCCCAGGGCTAAGTGGGCTCGGGTGTTGTGTCTGAGCTTCATGGGTTCAGTGTGAGCCTGTCTCTCTGAAATTTTTAGCAATGGGCCGAGTTCTAGCCTCCAAAGTCACACAGAGCTCTGCTCCTCCATCCTGCAGCTCCTCAGCTGCATGCGGACGTGGCCCTTCACTGAGCCATCTGGGCCTCACCTATCCCCTTGGGGCTGCCAGTGCTTCCTGCTGGTGTGCTGAGTTTCTCACCATCCTGGCCCTTTGCTTCCATCTGGGGGTCCTGGGCACGTAACTCCACCGTGACCCAGTCACTGGAGCCTGCAGAAGCTGGCACCCCGAATCCTCGGCTGCTCCAGGCCTCAGGCTCAGGCACTAATCTCAACTCTTCTCAAGGTGCAAACCTGCACCCCTGGGTCGGGCTCCCAACCATGCTGAGCGCCTGGGGCTTCGTTCGTGCTGAGCATTCAGATTTTCCCAGTTATTTTCATCCTTTGTAATTCTACTCAATTTGGAAAGAACAAAATCGTAAAAATCACTGTAATAAAAAAGAAGGAAGGGAAACAATATGTGTGTGCAAGCCACAGCGAGCTCCGGCATCGTGAGGTTTCCATCTGGGAAAGGTTCAAGTAAGATCCCATTTTATCCAAACTAGGTCAATCTTTACTTTGCTCTTTCTTGCTTAACCAGGTGCTTGCTCGCTTATGGTTTCTCCTGGTGTCTGTAATGAGAAATATGTCCCAGTGTAATTACAAAGAGAAAAGCTCAGTGAGCACAGGCCAGGGAGAGCAGGCATTAGAAATAACCAAGGTGCCCTGGGGCTGCACTCCCTGCTTAGCTTCCAGGGCCTGACCAAGGGGAGGTGGGAAGGGGCCTTTGCTAGCAAAGGTGAGGATGGCCTTTCTTTCACAAAGTACTTTACCTGACACAGAATGAATCTGAACTCACTGCAGTGACTGACATCAGCACAACAGCTTTGTGCATTTCACCTGGACAAAATGTTCTAAGTTAGCAGCCTCTGCCAGCTACTAGCTGACAAAAGCATCAATCCAACCCTTAGTCTACCCATTAGCTTGTCCACCGGTTCATCTGTTAATCCATCCACCCACCCAATGCCTCTGTCCATCCACACATCCATTCGTGCCCCAGTGTGTCCATGCTACATCCATTCAAACATGAATGCATACATCTTTCACACATCTGTTTCCCCGTCTGTCCCTCCGTCCACCCACACATCCTCCCACAATCCACCTGCACATTTATCCATGAATCTTTCTTTCTTTCCCTCTCTCCCTCCTTCCTTTATTCCTTTCTACTTTCTACCCAACATCCATTTTTCTAATCTGAGCTCAGAAGATCCAATGAGGAGCTCAATTGTTGAAATCCCACTTTCCCTGTACCCAGAGAAAATGGATAAAATATACAAGCAAACCATAAACAGAGTGATTTCAGGGAGTAGCTAGGGTGCTAAATCCTGTGATGCAGCACTGGGGTGAGAGGCCTCTCTGATCAGGCAGCAGAGCAGCCAAGACCCAAATCGTGGCCTGAATCAGCCACAGGAGGAGACAAGGAGGAGCTCTCCAGGGAGAGGAACCAGCAGAGCAAGAGGCAGGGCCAGGGAGGCCATGGTGGCTTGCAGGGGCAGAAAGGAGGCCAGTGA